>NC_068396.1:6683053-8136010 GCF_023724105.1 Carassius gibelio
TTTTCTTTTAGGTTTTAGGTTTAGTTAAACAGAACAAAAGGGGGAAATGATTTAAACATTGATACATTTAGATCAAATGAAAAGACTCATTATCTGGGTGAATCAGAATTATGAAAACATGGTTATAAATAAGTAATATAAGTTCTAAAATAAAAGCTATGTTGCCTCTAGCATAGCAAGTATTTTCACTTTTTAAAAACTTAGTATGTAAAGTCGGCATTTAGTTTTATTGTCATGCTTGTTTTTCTCTCATTCTCTCTTTTTTTATCAAAATAATTTGTTCTCTGATCAAACACACATTGTGCGAATGGTACAAAATAGCTCAAAACAAGCATTAACTTAGATCAGAGCTCAAATGTGCAATCATTTGTGAATGATAAAACAGAAAATAGTAATTTTCCTGTTTTTCCGGAGCTCTGCTGAAGTCTAACATCAATGCCTGCTGTGTAAATGGGTCTCCGTGAATACACAGAAGATCGTCAAGGGCACAATTAATAATGTTCACGGTATCATGGACAGATAGTTTGATTAAACTGTTGCAGTCAGAATCACACCTCTTGCCATCAGTGAAATACTCCTCACACTGAGAATGCACCATAGGCTAAAATAATCATTATTAAAGTGACAGTGATTCCACTTCCCGCTCAGGTCTCTGTAAAGACTCACTATCGACGCGCACAGATGATTTGCTCATCAGATAAGCGGCTCTGATTCATATTTGCTGACCTTGGGGGGTCTATTAAATCACTCCACTGCTTTTCAAATACTTTTTGTCAGTCCTTTGTTGCTGATTAATCATTGTATTAGAGAATTCAGAATTCTAGGCCATGTACACTGAAAAGAAAAAATGGTGTAGGATTCATTTTGATACAATTTTCGTCCAGAAATTGCAAGTAAATTCCACAAATAATAATAATAATCATAACTGCAAAAAAAAATTAGTTGTGTGATTAAGTATTCTTAAACTTTAAATCTGAAAATAAGCATTTAGAAATGACAATAACTGTAACTAAATAATTTAGAATAATCATCTATCTATCTATCTATCTATCTATCTATCTATCTATCTATCTATCTATCTAAACTATTATTTATTTATTTATTTATTTATTTATGTATTTATTTATTTATTATTATTTATTTATTATATATTATTTATTATTATTATTAAAAAAACATTTGAAGGTTTGCCGATTAGTTTTGCTTACTATTGACTTCCACATGGACAAAAACAATTAATAATAATGAAAAAATAACTAAGTTTGAACTAATTTTTTTTTTTTTTAAAGAGATCAGTATATATATATATATATATATATATATATATATATATATATATATATATATATTGAAGTTCTGCAGAAGAAAGTAAGTTATATACCTTTGAATGACATGAGATTGACTATCCATCTAAGTAAGGTTATGTCTTAGTTTTTTTATGCCATTTTAAATATGAGCAATATTAAAATCAGCTAAATTAAATGAAGGAAAATAAAAAAAATTTTTTTACTAGATTTAAACAAACATGCAAAACCGCATACTGTAGATGTCTGCAAAATTCTACTCCGTTTCTATACTCTTAGGGATTACAGGGAAGCCCTGGAAGGAAATCCTGCATCAGTTCCACTCCGATTAGCTGTCAACCCTGTTGAAGCACGGTCACTGTCACACAGAAGCCAGGGTAATTTGCTTTAATAGCGAGACAACCCTGGGTCTGTTTGGAGTAATGAATACACGGAGTGTGCCAGAGGCCAGGGAGCGTGAACAGCCTAGGAAACAGGCCAGAAGGATCTGTGAAATCAATCTTGTAAATACAGACTAACATCTACGTCCTATTCTGGAAAGGTTTTTTGTATTTAAAAAATGAAATACATTTAGAATATTCAATAGGAAATATGTTAAGCAATAGTCTATGACATGAGTGCATCAGTGAAATTGAAATTGTTTGTTTATTTGAAGATTAAAGAGGGGGCGAAATGCTCGTTTTCACTCAATCTCCTGTTAATCTTGAGTACCTATAGAGTAGTACTGCATCCTTCATAACTCCAAAAAGTCTTTAGTTTTATTATATTCATAAGAGAAAGATAGTCTGTACCGTTTTTTCCTGGAAAAACCCGACCGGCTGGAGGTGTGACGTGTGGGCGGAGCTAAAGAATCACAAGGGCGAGTAGGCTTTTGCGTTGAGAGCGTTTGGAAGCTGTGACTTTACCGTGAGGAAAAACCAACCAAAACAAACCATGGCTAACAGTCAGATTCAGCCGTTTATTTATGATCCAGAATCAGATCCAGAGGCTGAAATTTAACAAGAGCAGCAGCAGCAAAGGCGTCTCTATGTGGTATGTATTGAAACTGTGTATATTTGCTTAGCGGTTTTGGAAAATGACTAAGTTCCACTTTATGTCGTCTTTTTTTTTTTTTTTTTTTTATGACAACGTCGCATGTTGTTTACTTGATGTGCTTACGCGCCGATAGCTAAGTTAACAACACAGAGATATTTGAAGCAGTTTTACTCACCGCCTGCGGTTCCAACACATGATCGTGACCCTTTTTCGTTGGGTCTGTATTATCCTTAAGAAATAAATGATGTGCAAATCCGGCGTCAAACTGGGCCTTGTTTGTAAAACAAGCATCTTCGAAATGCAGGGAACAAACAAAAACACTTGCACAACTCCGTTGATGCTCTGTAAAAATAAACTCCATCCACTGGTCCCTTAATGCTGTTTTTTTTTTTGGTAATCTGTGCAGGGTTGTCTTGCCCTGGCAACCAAAAACACACTCCTTTTGTGACATTTCGCGATGCTCTCGCTCTGATCAGTGAAGTCTGTTGTGCTCTCTCAGTGCTCTGCTATACAGGAGCGCGCGCTCTTCCGGGAGAAGTGCCCTCAGGACCCATATAAGGAAATTCCGCTCCATCTAACGTCACACAGAGCCATACTCGAAAAAAACTTTCCGAAACTTGTGACAAACCGGAAGAGGTATTTTTGGAACAGAAGTACTCTTTCAAACGTGCAACATAATTTTTGAAACTTTGTTCATGTTTAGCATGGGAATCCAACTCTTTAACAGTGTAAAAAACTCAGTATGCATGAAATAGCATTTCACCCCCCATTTTACATTTTTCAATAATCTAACCTCTTTAGTAACTTTATTGCGTCTCCTGTTTTGCCTTCTTTGTTTGAATATAACTACATATTTTAATCCAACATAAATAAAAAAAAGAATCCATGTAAACCTGAGCAAATTGGTCATGCAAATACTCTGAAAAGAATCTGGACACTGCAGCCACACTACAACAAATACATTTCATTGCATTAGATAACAAAATATCAAAGCACAGATGAATCTCAGAGGTAACTTCAATTTTCTAACCCTGTTTTTCAATCATCTATTGTTACAGTTCTTAGTATTTACATGTTTTCACAAGTGGAAATCTATCTATTTTGTTATGACAACAGTATTTTGTCTTTGGTTAGTCCTCCACCTCTCAGCTTGGTCAATGCTTGTTTAAACTTACCAGTTTATATTCAAATATAATTTGAAATGTCTTTTTGTTTTCTCATACAATGTCACAGGGGGGAAACTATTACAATGATAATAATAATAATAATAATAATAATGATAATATAACGTTGTTGGCCCTCACAATAAAATGCTTCGGGGCAATAACATTCTGGTAAATGTTTATTTATTTCATATGAAGAAAAAAACAGCTATCGATGAGCATGAGACATAATTACCATGCAACTACATTTATTCATTTGGCAGCTGCTTTAATCCAAATCAACAGTGCATTCTAGCCATCCATTTTATCTGCTTGAGTTCAGGGATCAAACCCTTGACCCTGGCATTACTCGAAAATGCTCAAAAGTACAAAACAGCATAGAATAAACCACAGTCTATTTCAGCTGTTTGGGCCACTGTCAGAGAGCCTTGACTCATGGGTTTGTTGGTACTGGATGATGATTATGTTAATGCCGTCTCAGCAAGCCATTCACAGCCTCCAGCAAGGAAATTACACCGCAATGAAATAATTAAAAGGAGTCTTTCTTCGATGCCAGTATTGGACTCACAAATTATACATGAAACATCAAGCTTAAAAATGCTGTTTCAATAGATTTTAGGGCAAAAGCCACTGTGTGTCATCTAGCAACGGTATGACTTCAGTGTGAGTTTCAGAAGATTATTAAAATGGTGCAGACCTCTGTGAAATTGTAAGTAAATCTGTCTCTTGAGTCATTTATGTGCATACATTATGTCTTTACTTTTTACATGCAACTAGGTTTGTGAAAACCTGGTGAAATGTTCAGGTTGCAATTCCCATTCATTTCAATGGCAGGTGCTTGACTATTGTATGACCAGCCTTGAAGAACACAGTTTGCTGCTCATTGCCATGTCATTTTCAGTTCATTTTGAAACAATCATCTGAAATGGAAGTTATCATTAATCATTACTCCACAGATGTGAATACATTTCATACTTTTAATAGCCTTCCAAAAACCAAGAACTAGTAAAACATCTAATATTAGATAAAGAAATTCAATTTTACATTAACATTTTACATCAATAATTACATCAACAACAGTGTGTGTCTGTGTGTCAAAATTAATTTTTAAGTAAATAATCATTATAACTAAATAAATAAATTTAAATATGCCGTCGCTGTTTTCTGCATTTATTTGGAGATTTAATATGAAGATGTGCAATCAGGAATTATAATAAAATGCAAAACGTACTAAAATAATAATAATAATAATAATAATAATAATAATAAAGCCTAATAAAATGCAATTAACATTTATACAGTGTGTGTGTTTGTACACACACACACAAAGGAATTTTTTAAAGAATTTACTGTGTATTTCATAAAAAATTAATTTCGGGGAATTTCATAAACAATCGCATAGACAAGAAGATTCAAACAATTAAATTTCATAAATTAAATATATGAAAATTTGAAGTAGAAAGGCTGAATTTTATATATATATATATATATATATATATATATATATATATATATATATATATATATATATATATATATATATATATATATATATATATATATATAATCCATAACTTCCATAAAAAAAATTTTCTTTCTTTCTTTCTTTCTTTCTTTCTTTCTTTCTTTCTTTCTTTCTTTCTTTATTTATTTATTTGTTTGTTTACATATTTATTTATAAAGCGTGATTATAATGTAAATTATATAGAGAATCACCATCTACCAGCAGGGTCTTACTGGACCATGCCAAAATCTAACCCCATTGAATAGAGGTTGAGAAGACTGACAAAATATTGACCAATGTGGATGTTTAATGACAGATTCTGAACTGAAAATGGGCCTTAAGGGCATCCCTTGTCATATTAATTGCATTGCTAATCTTTTAAAACATTGCATCACTGCGTGAGAACTGCCATCAGTACGCCGCTGTTGCTGATCAATACCTCTTCGCTCAGCATTTTATGAGGGAGATATTGTGGTAGATGAGCCATTCCCGAGAGCTAGATCATTGGAGATGCACAGGCAGCGTTCCTATTACAAACCACTGAAGCAGCTCAGCCACTATCCTGAGCCAGCTGACAACCACCTTATATATAGCAGTCACCCCAAACCGCACAGGCAAGCATTCAATTACAGTCTTAGTCAGGTCAGCAGAGTCGAGCGCCGCTGGTAAAGGCATGTCATTTAGACATACGGTGGTGGCATCCTACCATGTCCGACCTGTAAGACAAGTAGTGTAGCGTTCGCAGTTGTGGATAAGGATAAATGTGCTTCTCCAGAAGATGAGCTGTTTGTGAAACAAAATGAATTTGACACACACGTGTATTGTGACAGCATGTTCTTGCAAGTTCACTATTTGTCAAACACACACACACACACATATATAACTGTATTACTTACAAACTGTAGTCTGTTACTAATTGCTAATTATATGACCTATAATAGTGGCTTGTGTGTGTATGCAGTTTCATGAAACTGGAAGACTTTCAAATATTTTAGGAAGAAAAATTTAAGGGAGAAAAAAAAAATAATTAGGCTGAATCTAAATTATGAATATGTATACAAGTAAATACAAAACGAAGTAATCTTATTCAAAGTAATTTTAAAATGTAATATAACCTAATTAGAAGTACTTAATTTTGGAAATCTGATTACATAATCCAGAGTACTTGTAATAAATTACTGCCCTGCTTTTAATTATATCAGTCTGATACACACATGCATTGTAAAGTGAATGGTGACCATATGCATTTACGAGTTCCCTTCTTTGTAAAAACTCACACTTTTATATCTTAATTGCACCATACAGAACAATACAGAACAATTCACATAGCTGCTCAGTTGAAAAATGACAAGTGCACTCACTTATCATTTCAAAAGCTTGCGTTAAGGTTACCAGCAATTGTTTTAGAGAGGGTAAAGCAGTGTGTGTGTTGGTATTCAGACTAAATCTGTGGAAAACATCTATTGGGAAGAATGGCTGCCTATTAGTATGCAAGCGGTGGACAGCTGCCTCATCTGCCAGGCCCTCAGAGGTGTCCCTCGGGCATGCTCATGGTCAGCATCCCCTCACAGGTGGAGAAGAAGCTGACACTCACGTCAGAATGGGCCAAAGCCCCTTTGGCTGTTCAACACATTCTGCAGCACTTATGCAGATTGGCTCTGAGATGTAGTTCAGGAAGGGTCTGCATGAGAATTGTTCATTAGTCGCCTACACAGACAAACCCAAAGTTTGAAAGTGAAAATTGTACCATAACAGTGTTGTACATCCAAGAATTAAATGCAAGGAAAGTCCCTTATACTTGTGAGCAGCCACCTATGAGGTGTTTCTCAGAGGTTATAGTACATTAAAAAAATTGTAATTTAATTTTATGTATGCCTGTAAATGCAGGAAAAAACTATTTCCATTTCAGTTCTGCGATATATTCCTTTTTAAAATTGCCTGAAAAACCACCTCATGTGTAGAAAAAAAAAAAGTTTACGATAAATGTTGTGTTTCCATTAGTCGTATTTTCAATTCGCAGTTTCAATTTGTGCAATTTGGAAGGTAATGGAAACGCTAGAAATTAGAAATAGTTTTGGTAGAAATACACTGTTCAAAGTGCGGTTGCAAAACTAATAATTGATCATAAAATTGTGAACTAAAACATTTTTTAAATAAAACATTAAAAAAGAAGAGAGAGAATTGTAAACATGCAAACCTTAAATGCTCAATTAAATTCTACTTCAAGTAAGTTCTGGTTGCGCCTCGCATTAAGTTCAAGAAATTGATGCTTGCTTATAGAACAGCCACAGGCTCAGCACCCACCTACTTCCACTGACTATTACGAATCTAAATCCCCTCTAGATGTCTGAGATCCGCTTAGGTAGCGATGCCTCATGGTACCATCACAGAGAGGCTCAAAATTACTTTCCAGAACATTCTCGTACACCATTCCTGGCTGGTGGAATGATCTTCCCACCCCATCTATCTAACTTTCTCTTTATTTATTCCTTCTTTTTCTAGCTTGTACTTATTGGAACAATGTCTAAAACTTGGCATTACAAGCACTTCCTGTGTCTGTTTGCCTCTTTAAGAAGAATCGCTTTATGTATCCTCCAATTGTAAGTCACTTTTGGATAAAAGCATCTGCAAAATGACTAAATGTAAATGAAAATGTAAATATTTTAAGTCAAAGTGGTTGGGCAACACCTCAGATATGACTGGAGCCTCATGTGAGTGTGAATAATTTTAAAGTACTATTTGGCTGTAAAACTTCCTTAATGTGCACCTTTAAATACATCAAACTCAACTTCCTGAACCCAGAGCTGAAATCAAAGGAAGAAGAAAAAAGGAGAAGTTTATTGTGAGCAATGGCTGGAACACTTAGGAGCTAGACAGCCATGCTGGTTTGTGTCTCGCTTCTCTTCATCTCACCTCCTGTGGTGTTCCGTTACCATAATGCTCATCATGACGGGACCTCTTGACTGGGCACGGAAGACCAGCAGGAGAGTGAGGAACACTGCTGAGACCTCGACTCTGAGTCACCGCCACTTCTGTCCATAACAACAGCATCCACAGGGGCGGCTTCAACAAGAGCTACAAGGCTGAAGTAAACTGAAGAGTGGGACAGAGATTAAGTAAACATAACTGAGAGTCAGTGCCTGCTTGTTACCATCTAACCAATCAGTGGAGTTCCCTTTATGTAAGTGAGTTCTTGTGGACTTGGTTAAACAGGAAAGGACTACAGCAGAGTCGTTGGGTCCCGGGGTGTTTTATGTGAAGTTTGACTCTCTCGCTGTGAGCTGAGGTTCGTAATCAAGACTGTCGAGCTTTTCGGCCATCATCAGCTCTCCACCTGCTGTTTTACTGATTATTAGCAGACACATCAATATAGAATGTCCAGTCAATCAAAACCAGGCTGACGACAGAACCAAAGGCCAATTTTACCATAGAGACGGCCGGTAATTATCAATAATGGAGGCCAGAAGTATGAGATATTGAAAGAATATTAAAATATTAATTATGAATTTACATAAAGTGGATAGGAAGCTTATGCAATGTTTTTGAAAAGGTTGGGATTGGTAAGATTTTTTGGGAAAAAAAGTATCTTATGCTTACTAGGGCTGATACAATATGCAGTAAAATGCAGTAAAATCAGTAATATTGTGTAATATTATTACAATTTATTTAACTATTCTCTATTTGAATAAAGTTTAACATTTAATTTATTACTGTAATGATAAAGATGAATTTTCAGTATCATTACTCCAGTTTTCAATGTCAAATGATCTTTCAGAAATCATCCGTATGCACCGGCGGTGCCAGGGGGGGTCTTGGGGGGTCTCAAGACCCTGCCAAAAAAACGCCTTGACCACCCATTTAACTCCCCACCCTCTTCCTGATTAATATATATATATATATATATATATATATATATATATATATATATATATATATATATATATATATGTATATATATGTATGTATATGTATGTATATGTATGTATATGTATATGTATATGTATGTATATGTATATGTATATGTATATGTATATGTATATATATGTATATGTATATGTATATGTATATATATATATATATCCAGGATAAAGATAAAAAAAATGTTTCTCTTCAAACTACGCAGAACAATAATTAATCATTTATTCAACATTTATTCAAAATTCGAGAACCGAGTTGCTGATGAAACTGCGCATGTGTGATTCAGCGTGAAACAGACTGATACACAGAGCGTCTGAACCAAACTGTTTTTTTGGTGATTGATTCTGAACTGATTCTGTGCTAATGTTATGAGCGCAGGTAAACCGAAGGCTTGAATCAAGGCCAATCATCGCCAATGACATTACGTCGAGCGCAAAAGAACCGGTGAACCGTTTTTTTTTTTTTTCAGCTGGTTTATTGAATCGAACTGTTCAAAAACCAGTTCACAGAATAGAACCAAGCTTCCCATCACTACTGGTGATCTGAAAACCGATGCAACTGGATCTTGACTCTAGAACGAGTCAATTTTTTGTACGTTATCTGGCTCGGCTCTGTGTTCATCTTCAGTTCTCTCTTCACAGCAGTTCAGTCAGTGTACTGTTTGAGTAAATGAATTACTCCGGGATATTGGTTTGTTTTAACTCAGAGGGAGTGTCAGCCACTTTAAAATAGTTAACAGCTTAAGTCATTTGTGGATTAATGCGTATTGGAGACGCGAACCGTTTGAAACGATTCAGTTCGATTTGGTGAACTTGTTCAAAAAGATCCAGTGATTCGTCTGCGAACCGGATATCATACACTGCAGTGAATGCGCTCACAACAGACACAGAAGAGAAGACCATGCTGAATAAAGTCGTAGTTTTTGCTATTTTTGGACCAAAATGTATTTTCAATGCTTCAACAAATTCTTACTGACCCTCAGATGTCACATGGACTACTTTGATGATGTGGACATGGACAGTAGACCGTACACATGTTCAGTGGAGGGCCAGAAAGCTCTCGGACTAAGTCTATAATATCTTAAACTTTTTTCTGAAGATGAACGGAGGTCTCACGGGTTTGGAACGACATGTGGGTGAGTCATTAATGACATAATTTGAATTTTTGGGTGAACTAACACTTTAAAGTTTGAACACATTGTTTGCCAATTGCAATTGATTAATCAATTAAAAATAAAGTTAGTTGATATGCTAGGTTGTTTTTGTTGTTTAGTAGCAGTAATATGCAGTTATTAGCCATGTCCACTGTATTTTTTTTTGGTTTTCATAAGACCCCGCTTGAAATGACCAGGATGTGCTGATTTGGTGCTCAAAAACATTTCTTATTATTATCATCAATTAAATAATTTTTAACTCCAAAGCTTGCTTTGTTTGTTTGTTTGTTTATCCATCATTTAATACCTTGCTGAATAAAAGTAAAAATAAAATAAAATAAATCTTCTTAAAATAAAGGGGAAAAATCTTACTAACCTCAAGCGTTTTGTAAATCTATTGAAGCATGCCTCAGTTTTCCCAAATAATAGCAGTCTGTAATAGGAGGAGAAAAAAATAATACAACAATTTTAACTAGCTTAGAAATACACAATAAGCCACTGTCATTGCAAGCTCTAAAAATTATATCTAAAATATACAGTAATTTCAAACTTGAGAAGTATTTCTGTATTTTCCTGAATGTTAAACACATTCACTTGGCTTTTAAACATGCATTCTTGACCTTAAAATAAAAATGAAATGCAGCAGCTGAAGGCTATATTTGTTTTACAGAATAAAGATCTCACCCGAACTGACTAAAGTCTGAAGAGTTCAGGGTTTGCTCTTATGTTGATGCTTTCTGTGTGACTACAAGCAGCTTCAGACAGTTTGCACTGAAACATACCTTTGTTAAAGCCATCCATTAATACATTTTTTTTATCTCCCAGGCTGCAGAATGTCCAGAGTATGAAAGATACACACCACCCACTTAAAGCTGGTTCTTTAACAGTGAAAAAGCACTGGTTTTATTGAAGAGGGGATTTAGAGATTGCTTTCAAGTTTGGTTACATGAGAGAGTAAAAAGGCAAAATAAGGTTAAATAATAACTGGCAGTGTATTGCAGCCTAGCAAAATATTGGTAACTGCTAGTGAACGAAGCACATCTGAGGCATTTTTAAAAACTTGTGTGCTTACCTTTCTACACTTGAGTCTTTTGTCATGCTGTGTAAAGGGATATCAACCCAGAAACATGTAGGAGTCATGGCGTCTAAAGAAGAATCCTCCAATCGAATGAGCCTGATGAAACGAGAAAGATCCTGCTGAGATGTTTGGGTGGCTTGAAATTTTCAGTGCTTTTCTGTTTTCAACTATAGACAGCTAAACAGCCTGAGCAATGCACCAGGGCCCGTTCAGCCCAGCATAAGCAGGGCTAAATGATCAGTTTTTAAAGCCCACCACTAGCACTATATAGCTATTAATCAAGCACTGTAGCTGGAAACACAGAGAGGCGCCTAATAGGAATTTAAAACAGTGTGTTAAGTACCTGCAGCCAATAAAAGAAGCAACAGTCATCTTTCACACTGTGCGTTAGATCCTTTCAGCTTCACACATTTCAGTTAAATCTGCTTGGGTTCACAAGGAAATAATGCTACAGTTGTATTCATGTCATGTGTCTTGCGTGTTTAACTTGTATGGAGAATAAATTCAGTCTAAGACAGCACGACTTTAAAAGATTTCAAATGTCTCTTTCAAAACTTCCACAACAATCCAAGAATTCTACTGCAAGATTCTTTCTCTATTATTTGAAATATGATCATATTCTGACTATGCATTTGTCATACAAAGACATTAAGCAGCAAATGTTGTTTCTTGCCTCAGTTTATTTGGATTATGCTGTTTATATAGGAATATCATATGCATAAACACTGCGGTTAAGTCTGTTTTGCTCAAACTGTGCTGCATATATTTGATCAAAAATAAAGTGATATTGTGAAAAATTATTCATTGCTTTGTATTATAATATTCTTTAAAACTGCCATTTAATACTGTGATGCAAAGCTGATTTTTAAGCATCATTACTCCAATCTTCAATGTCAAATGATCCTTCAGAAATTATTCTAATATGCAGATTTTCAATGATTATCAATGTGTGCTCGAACTATTAATCAGAACTGGATCTTATTCCAATTATGTACGCATCTTATAAACATGTTAACTCGATTTAGCCAATATCGCAGTATTTAGAAACCTAAATAAGACATAGGCAGCAACGAAATATCAAGTCCAATCCATTACCTCTCATTATTACCCAGCTGACCAAAAACCTTCACATTTATATTCTAAGAAAAGTTAATGAAAATACAGTAATTCATTGTTAGTTCATGCTAATTCACAGTGCATTAACTAATGTTAACAAGCAACTTTTGATTTGAATAATGCAATTAGTAAATGTTGAAATTAACAATAAATGGAAGCTTTAGCCAAAGTTCTGCCAGGAAGACTCAATTACTTCGTCACTAATTACCTTCATCATTATCCTATCACGTCTTTTATACTTCGGTGTATAAAAGATCGTACTTACACATGTTTGAGTTTGCAGATGCCGACGCGACAACAACCTCCACCCTCCCCACCACAACCAGGATGGTCCTGTCCTTACCTTCCAGGGGGGTCGGCTGCGCCCCTGCCTTCGTCTTCAGGCAGGAAATGCAGATTCGCTACCCTCGGATTACGAACCATGGACGGGGCCTTCCGCCAAAGAAATTTATTATTATGCTCGCTGAGTTGTCAATAAATGTATGCTTCATACATTTTATCTCCCGAGTCTTTCTGGTAGGACTAAGATTAAACAAAATTTGTAGAAGCATTGTTCTTGCTTAGTTCATGTTAATTAAAGTAGTTAACTAACATTAACTAATGGAAACTTATTCTAAAGTATTAGCAAAGTGTCAAATTGCTAAGAATTCTGCTCGTTTACAAACACAATTCTAAAAAAAATTCTTAAACCATTTGCCATATTTGCCATCATGCCAATCGTTATCAATTACTGCAGAGATTTAGATAACTATGTGAAGTGCTCCCCCTTGAAAACAGACGATGACTAATTTGACACGCATAAAAGAGATTTTAAAGCTTTAGTACGCAGGCTGTGATGTAACACATCAAAACAGCGTTCAGAGCTGATCCCACCAATTCAGTGTTTGAACCAGGCTGACTTTCTTTAGAACAAGGGGAAAGTTGGACTAGTTCAAGAGTCACTTCTTCCCCCGGGATAAAGCAAACCTCAGTCATCTTGGGTTCATTGCAGTATTCCTGAGTGTGCTCCATATTTGCCTTATGAATGCATATGTATGAATCCATCCATATAATGACTACAAGCAATGGAAGCATAGGCATAGATCTCATGTTAAGGAATTGATCTTGCTTTAGACTTCAGACTGCATGCTTTTAATTTTTTCTCTTGAGAAAAAGGCCCTAATCTCACATTTGTATCCTCTAGAGTTTCAGAAGAGATCTTAAATGTCACAAACAGAGCTCAGATTTGTAAAGATGAAAGAGCGAGTTCTGAGCAGTAAAGTTTTCCTTGGGGTGAGTACATTCTGTGCAAATTTAACCAATAAGTTTTTAAGTATATTGGGCTATGATACACGAATCATTGCACAGAACTGTGTCTCATGTTACTTTATAATTAAACTGTAAGGTGAACTGACAGCTGATGTTTTATTTCATTATTTGTGATGTTAATTTTAATTTGCAATCAAAGTAATTTTAGTTCAAATTGAAATTAGCTATGAATAGAAACACAATGCACCCGGATCTATCAATGTTCTGTCAGTGTTCCTGATAAACTCCAGAGCCATCCGGACGAGTATAAAACATGACAGTATTGGCAGGTCCCCAGATAGAGAAGTGCTTAGCTTTCACAAAGTAGGATTCATAATAGTCTTCTATACTTCTGTACCATGCCCATATTGAGCGCTTGTGACACATGAAACTGCCAGGCCATGATGAGAAATAACCACTGTCAGCTTTTATCCGAGCTTCAAGAGATTTAAACCCCAGTGGAGAGATTGGACGGAGAGCTGCAGCGGGGCAGAAGAGATCACGTTCAAGAGGGGTGGTCCGTTTTGTAATTCAGACTCATTTGTTTATCACTTCTGGGTTGCATACTATATGAGCTACAAAGTTATTTGTAAATGTAATATCTATATATTTGTTTTTATATGAATGTGCATAATGAAAAGTATTTTAAAAGTATTCATTTTTATATACATATTTTTTATTATTAATTGTTACTTTGTTTATTGAAGTTTACAATTATTTGCATAAAAACAGAGAAATAATAATAAAAAAGATAATAACAGCAAAGATTTAAGAAAAAAAAATTGATGAATAAAATTGTTCATTAACAACATACCACAAAATATTATCCCTATACAATCATGACAAAAACAGTCAAATGTATTTATCTAAAAACAATGAAATATTTATTTTCTACTTTAAAATTCTGATTTTTTTTTAACCCATACATTAATTTAAAACCCTGCTTTAAAAATCTGTCATATTATAGTTATTATTCAAAATATATTTGTATTCTATAAATTCTCCTTCTTCAAATGTATTAATCTTTATTTTATACCAAAGCTTGCTTGTTTGTTTGTTTGTTTGTTTGTTCATTAATTCATTCATAAATACATACATATCAAAAACTGGTCCTTGTTTTTCAAGACATATTTTTAATGAGAAATATATTTTGTTAGAAATATATTTTATTAGAAATTTGGCTTTTTAACATTTACAAATCTTTATTTTGGACCAAATTTGTATTATTTATTTGTTTATTTATTTATGCATGCTATTTACATCCAGCCTCTAAAAACTGTGGTATAGGTATTATCCAAATACAATTTTGTTCTATGAAGTCCACATCTTAGCATGTATTTATTTATTTATTTATTTATTTATTTATTTATTCCCTCATTCATTCATTCTTTCATTCATTCATTCATTCATTCTCTCTCAATCTTTGGTATTATATCTGCGGCATAGGTATTATTCGAAATAAGATATTTCTGCTTCTTATTTTCTTGATTAACTCTTTTTTTCTATTAAAATAATTTAACGTATTAAAATATGTAAACTGTTAATATTTTATTTGAGCTAAGCATCAGTGTTATATATTGAAAAATGAAGCCCTCCATGACGTTATATTCTGAGGGGAAAAGGTACACTGCACCTCGCAATGTTTCCGTAATTAACTTCTAATTGATTTTCATTTTCCATCATGCGTGCAGCAGTCTGTGTCTATATTTTCACAGGGAAGTTTGTGGATAAGTTAGAGCTCCCTCTCTCTTTGTTCTCTGACTGACATGTCCTTTGCTCACATCATCTCTCATTCTCCTTCACTGGGGCTTCCATCCAGTTGTTTTCTTTATCTGTTTTCCCTCTCTCTCTTTTCTCTCGGTGCATTCAGATTCAGGTGTCTGGTGTGGAACAATAAGTATGGCTTTACCCCTGATTAAGAGATCTCCCAGCGGGACCCTAAGATGGGGAGGCTCAGCCCCCCCATGCAATTAAATCAAGTTCTTTTTTAATGAGGAGTGTGTTTATTAAGTCCATTCAGGGACTTGTCCACAGAGGCTGTTAGCATTGCTCTCTGATTAGGAAGTCTAAGCAGTCTCAAGAGCTGGTAGCAAGAAAGTAGCGAGTCCTTTTTTGTTTTGGGGGGCAGAAGTTGTTAATATGGTATGGTACACAATCTATTTTTTGACCGTTAGCACATCGGCTAGAGCCAAGATTGACGGGGAGAGAGAGTGAAAGACACTTCAGAAGGGAGGGTGGATACCAGTCTGGTAAATGAGAACCCAAACTGTCTGGTTTAGAGGTGTGTGGTTCACTGATATCACAGGTGTAGTTTCAGAGAGGGAGACACTGTGTTGGGGGGAGACAAAGAAAATGAGTCAGACCAAATAAAGCGTGTGTTCCGCGCTGGCAGAGGGAGCTGATACGGTGCTTATGGCAATACTGCCACCTATAGGCCTCCTACGATACGACATCCAGAGCTCCAGAGCTGAGATCAGATCAGGGAAGCCGCATCACGAATTGCTACAAGAAGTTGGTTAAGGCTAGAAGGGACACCGCTGTGGCTACTGGACATGCGAACATCAATATTGCATAATATCAATATATATTGATATTTTATAACAATATTGTTTTTGCTTTGCAATGGGTATGTCTTTAACTTATTGCTAGCTTCCGGTTTTATCTGTATCCCGTCTAGCCACTACACAAGAGGTTTGGTCGTGACACCAGTCTGCAAAACTCGCAAGATTCAGGTGTAGGTCTACTCTGAGATTTTTCACTGAACAAAGGTTATCATGCCTTGAAGACACAGCAGACCATTTTAGATTATTTCTTTATTTAACTAACTAAAAGGAAAATAAAGAAATCAATGTATAAATAAAAGTGGTCTAGTAGCGTAATTTATTAACTATGCACGTCATAAAACCGTCTTTTTAGGCAAGTAACAGACATTTCATATAATATATTTAATCAAATATTAAAAAAGGAAAATGAAAACATTGGAAGTTACTAATTCTTTAATGAACATGGTTGTTTAGAAAACTAATAATTAAATATACAAAGCGAGCAAAAGAAAAAGATCACTGACTCAGTCTAGGGCCAGTTTAAGCGCTCTTAAACAAACTCCTGTTTTAATCAGTGACTCTGTCTACAGTGTGAAATCGCATGTACATCTGCGCTTTGTTGTTTATGAGAAGAGAATTAATGAGAGTACTGAATTCAGTCAGCGGCCACACACAATGAACAAAACGTCAGCGCATTAGCCATGACTAATCTAAACCCCTCTGATTGGCCATTGCATCCATTAACTCAACACAGCTCAGTGCTGTAAAAACTTAATTGACACTTTTCATTTTGTTTTCACTTCATTCATGGCAGACGTCATAGATTTAGTTTAATAGTGCAGGGAAGTTGTTGTCCAATTTGGTTGCAGTGTGTACAGCGTTTGATTCCTTTGCTTGTTGACAGGGCACAGCAGCACCATGCACATGCATTGTTTACATGCAGAGGAACACATGCATGTGTCATGTTACTCACGATAATTGCGGAAGATGCATGGTAACTCAATATTTTTGTTTTCTTTGCGCACAAAAAAAAAAATAGCTTTGTAAAATTAGGTTTGAACCACTGATGTCACATGGACTGTTTTAACTTTTCCTTACTACGTTTCTGGGCCCTTGCTGTCTATGGAGCGTCAGAAAGCTCTTGAATTTCATCAAAAATATTTTATGTTGCTTTACAAAGATGAACAAAGGTCGTCAGGTTTGGAAGTACAGGAGGGTGAGTAATTAATTACATAATTTTCATTTTTTGGGCGAACTATACATTTTAATCTAAATTTTTGCTCTAAATTTTATTTTATTTTCGCTTTATTTAAATTCCAAAAATTTAACTTGTAGTGAAAATTACTGTAATAGGTAGAGTTTGCCTTATAAGCAATATAGGCTGATTGTTTTGTAAAGGACTATTTTTAATATACTGTAAAGGTAAAAAAAAAAAAAAAAATCAAGAATTCTAATTCAATTGTGAAAGGTTAAATCATCACAATCATCTCAAAATATCTTTGATTTGGCATAGAACAATCTTAGAATTGCCTTTGTTGTATAACTGTATTCTGACTGATTTGTAATTGACTCAACAGCCAAGCGGACATACACCGGAGAAAAAGAAAAGTCTGATTTTCATCCTCTTAATATAATTAATGTCTTGCTCTCAAACCCAAATCCTTTGTTTGAAGGGACACACACTAAGGGCTTTTCAAAAACACTTAATATTCATCTCCAAGTGCGTCTATTGGATATTTAAAACTTTTCTGAGTGGTGAGAGACAGGGATTATATACCTGTGCAATTACCTCTTAGATCTAGCCATTGTTCCCAAACTGCACAGTAATTATACAGGTGATTGCCACCAGAGAAAAGCCATTGTTCACTCTACAAATTCCATACAGCATCGTCATTCACAGAGCTGGAGTTAGCCAATGACACCAACAGTAATCATCCTGTACATATTCAAGCATAATGACCACCCACACGCTCAAACCCATTCAGCGACACTGTAATCACAAACATAACAGAACTATTCTTTGTTAAACCCGCGTGCCGTACTGTAGGTCGTTACGCACAAAGAACATTGCTGAACTTTGTCCTTTGAGGGTTAGTGAAGAATAGAGAGGAGATCAGTATTCAGGCTGAGTTCTTGCCATGCTTCTATTAAGTAGGAGAGTGGCAGTCTGATTATCCACATTGTTGGCAGTAGTGGGAGTGGACTGTACTGGGCCATTTTTGCTTTAACGTTCTGATCAAATTTCCATTACTCAATTTGGCGGAGGTTTGCATGTTGAGGATTGAGCACACTGGTAAAGCTCTAGTGCCTTTGCCCATGCAATGCACCTTTCCAGTGACATTGTCGATCCCATCACAATATCGTGAGTGTTTTTGTACTTACTGTATGCTGTTTGCTAAGAAGTATGATATGTATGTAATAATAGCAGATATAGTAATAATAATCATGAGACTTCACAGACAGTTATGGAGTTATGCTGTCAAGCCTGACACACACACAGACATACAGTATATATATATATATATATATATATATATATATATATATATATATATATATGCATTTAGCAGACGCTTGTTTCAGTCGAGTAAGTTTTTTTTGTCTTGAAATATTACTAACAATATATCTCATATCTCACTTGTGCTATTTACGTTCCTACAGGTTGAGAAGAAGTGAAGAAAAAGTGGATCACATTACATTGAATGGTTTTTAAAGGACCACAGGGAGATTTCGCAGTAGAAAAATCTAAACCTTATAAAAGTTATATAACAACTTGGGTTGTACAATCATAAAAGTGCTCTTTTATTGTCAGCTCTATATGCATCTCCATCATTTCATGACAGAGTGACCTTTCAGGTAAAAGCACTGAGGATATTCCACATCAAATGTGCTTCTTATGGACAAAAATAAAGCACTGCTTTCTAAAACTGAAAGATAATGCATGGTTTCTATAGTCAATGAACTATAATTTTATATGGAAAGGTCATGTAAATTTAAAAAAATGTAGTTGTTGAAACATCAGAAGTATATTGTGTGTGTGTGTGTGTGTGTGTGTGTGTGTGTGAGGGAGAGAGAGAGAGAGAGAGAGAGAGAGAGATTTCTCTTGGAGTTGCATTAAAATATGAGGATTTACTTCAGTGATTTCTGCCACTTTTGAGACATTCAAACACTAACAATTGTTTAGATTTATTCTGTGAGTTTTAAAAATCACAGATTTGGAAAGTTCATGGAAAGTTTGGATACCATGAAACATGCATATGTTTTCTTGAGTCAAATGCATTACTGAACATCAGTCTATCAGAGCTCCATCGCCATGGCAGCAACATGATCACGCTCTTCAGTGTTTCAGGATCCATCACTATCATTCAGTCCCTCATAAATGATTTAAGTTCTGATGAGACTCTCAAAGAGGTTAGAGCAAATCAGATGATACATATTCAAAAGAAATCATCTCTTACCAGTTATTACTTTCTCAAAGTTTCTTTTAGGTAATTCCTTTGTTAGATGTCATGCTGATTTAAATATCTGAACTTTGTTTGTGTTTCTCTGCTTAATAATATTAATATTTATGAAATGTATGAATCATTGGTTATTTGTTGAGCTGCTGCCATATACTTGTCATTCAGTGTGATCTCATATATTTTATATTATTCAAATTACTATCCTATAAATGACTGCAATATTATTATCGTATTATTATCTCTTCCCACTTGAAGCTATATTGTAAACCAGTGTTTCCTTTTAAAATAATTACAATTATGCATTTGATGTCCAAAATGTATAAACAAATGCACATAATCTTATAAGGCATTCTGGTTTCACTTCATTTATTGTCTATGGTGTTATTCTTAAATATTTGCTATTATATTCTTCTTCAATTCTTATTAAAGATCACCGTAATAAGTTGAATTACATTTTCTAACTTTAACTTTGGTTTACCACGTTATGCAATGGGGAAAACAGTATCATCTCAGCAGTATCATCTCATTCTGGCCTCTTATGAGCTAAATAGTGTAGTAAAGTAGTAACCCTTCTCAACACCAGATGGCTGCAGTGAGCTGTTCACAAACAGACCGTCCTGCGATCAGACGAGAAGAATTCAACAGTGCAGCTCTACAACAGCGGTATGTTGACTATTATTAAAAATAAAATAAGCGTTGTTTATAAAGTTATTTAGCAGGGTTGCATTTGATTAGAAACACGTACTGTTGATTTGTAGCCTGTAACGTTATACTGTACTGCGTGCGTTTGACACAAGTAGCATCCTAACGCATGACGCAAAAGGGGGCGTGTGTTTATTGACCCCAGTTTCATATCCCTAAACTTTATAATTTATCCCAAATAAGTGATTTGCAGGTTTATAGAACAGCTGATTAAGTAAAGATGGAATAGTTACTATTTTACTGGTTTATAACGGGACTTTGGGCCTGTGTGTGTTCATGCGAAATGCCCTAATCGTGAATCAAAACATAATAGGCTTTTGAGCACTGACTTAGTTTATGAAGAACGTCCCAGTGCGTCAATAATGCGACAGAAATCTTCAGTTCGGTCTCCTAAAGACACCGATAAGGTGCAAATTCAAGCTGCCCTCAGATGTTCGGTCCTACTGTGCTAACGATGCCCAAAGTGTTCAAATGACATGCTTAAATTGATCCCTAAATTCACCTGTCATGATCAAATGTTGTAACTGAAAATTTAAATATGCCTCTGAGTCCCTGAAATGCTAGAACGCGCCTGTGATGCTCCAAACATCTTTTTTTGTATGTACGTGTGTGTGTGTGTGTCTGTGTGTGTCTGTGTGTGTGTGTGTGTAAGCATTGAATACAACCAGTATTGAATGCATCTAACCCTCTGTCAATTTAAAATCTCCTCTTGTTTTATAGACTTCATTTCAGGTCACTCCAAAAAATGTCTGAACAACGAGCCTTAAAGAATCCCTATCCAGATTACTACGGCCTGAATGTGCACAAGACCCATTTGACATGCAGAGAAATGTGAGTGATTGCAAAACGGGACTTGGGACAAAGCCAACAACATATTTTTGTTGTATTTTTTCTTAGAACACATTTTCTAACTCCAACTCATCCTTGGGCTTCAAGCCCCAAACTTGGGGAGACTTGGGCCCTGATTGTGAGAAGTGTGCGATATCTTTTCAGACTGATCAGACTTACAGTTTTCCTATAAATAATTATAATAAATCATACTGTGCTGTTCTTAGAATATAATACACATTCATTACCCTACTGAATTAATATGTGTTTCATAACTTTAATCATCGTCATATCTTATTCATGAATCTTTTGCTCTGTGCAGTTGACCCAGCATTGTGCCAGTTGTATAAGCAGCAAGATCAGTGAGCTTCTGGCAATCATGGAGCATGGACTAAAAAACGCTGACCCCAGGGACTGTACTGGATACACGGGCTGGGCAGGTGAGAATACACATACAGTACATGTGTGTTAAAACTGAATTAATACTGCATAATTTACTCATCCCTATCTACCCCATCTTTCCAAAGCTGTAAGATTTTTTTCTTCTGATGAACACAAAAGAAGATATTTCAAATGAAGTTGATAAAAAATTTGATTATTATCACATCAATGCTTCTCATGTTCATGGTTGTATGTCATAAATTTCCTTGGCCCATATTGCTAAGTCCCTCCTCCCCCTACTGCAGGCATTGCCCTGCTCTACCTGCACCTCCACAGCATCTTTGGAGACTTCTCTTTCCTCCAGAAGGCTCTGGACTATGTCAGCCACAGTCTGAGGAGGTTAACAAAGCTGAGTGACCTTCCTGTGAGGGGATGCAGGGCCGCTGCCTGTTTCTGCAGTGGTCTATCATCGACTCCAGAAACCTCAAGAGGCTGAGGAGTGTGTGAACAGGTCAGATGTTGTTTGACCCTGCTCCAGAGTCAGTGACATCACTCTTCAAAGAATAATAAATTATATATGAACTTTGTCCCTTTGTCATCATCTCAGACATCCTTATTTGTCACTGACCCACATAAACTTGATTTACATTTGGAATTTAGATTATTTTTTTAATCAAGTAGTATAGTTAAATATCATTTAATTTGGTCAGAAAAGGGAAGTTATGGAAGGAACGGCTATCAAAATGTGTTGTCTGCTGTCGGCTGTCCACATTGAATCTAATTTCCTTTGGATTGTTGGCTTGTTTAGGACTTATTACCACTTTAATGAAATTGAGCTGGAATTCTCCCAAGAGCCGGTGTTCATTAGAAATCTCATACTACGATTCCAGAACAATTGTGAAATGTGGAAGATTTCTTGGTCTGTAGGGCAGCTCAGCTTCTGTTTCCTGTTTCTCTTTCTCAGTCTTGACTGGGTTTCATTCCCATGGGATCTTATTGTGATCTATTTGCTGCATTGTGTTCAGGCTGTTGCATTTGCACCAGTCAGTAGTGCAGGGGAAAGGCAGGCTTCCTGATGAGCTGCTCTATGGCAGAGTGGGCTACCTTTACTCCCTCATCTTCATTAACCAGCAATTTCAGCAGGAGAAGATCCCCATTCAATACATTCAACAGGGCAGCCACCATTCTTTTGGCCTCAGACCTGACAGAATGCACATGACCTCACATTTAAACACAGGATGCATGTCTAGAATGAGTTATGTATGATAAAGACAATATGTTGCACTCAATATGATCACGATCTGCCCTTTCTAAATGCCCTGCTCTTATTGTTTATCATTAAAATATGATATATTTCCCAATTTCTGGAATTGCTTCTGTCATCTGCTGATGTAACCAAGGACATGCAGACAGTGAAATATAACACATTGGAAATATTTGTTGTTTATAGACAAAAACAAAAGATGATATTGTAGTCTAACTTTCATAATCCAATCCCAATGGATGAAACCAAGACCTCCATTATTTCTAGTGTTAAAAAGATGTTCGTTTGTTTTCAGTGACTGTAATGTAATGAAAGCAGGCCAGATGACCAGTTGACACCATTTAAAGTTTGTTGTCAGTGATATTTTTTGACAGAAATTAATGTTCTATTCAGCAAGGAGAACAATTGATCAAAATGTATTAAACTGAACAAAAGTGGTAGTAAAACATAATTCTTTCTATTTAATATATTAAATAGATTATAGATGAACATAATATTTCTATTTCAAATATATATATGTGTGTGTGTGTGTGTGTGTGTGTGTGTGTGTGTGTGTGTGTGTGTGTGTGTGTGTGTGTGTGTGTGTGTGTGTGTGTGTGTGTGTGTGTGTGTGTGTGTGTGTGTGTGACCCAGGACCACAAAACAAGTCTTAAGCATAATTTTTTCTAAATTTTGATTTATACATCACCCAAAATCTGAATGAATAAGCTTTTCATTGATATATGGCTTATTAGGATCGGACAACATTTGGCCGAGATACAACTATTTGAAAATCTGGAATATGAGGGTGCAAAAAAATCTAAATACGAAAATCGCCTCCAAATGAATGCATATTACTAATCAAAAATTAAATTTTGATATATTTATGGTAGGAAATCTTTACTTTATATCCTAATGATTATTGGCATGAAAGAAAAATCGATTATTTTGACCCATACAATGTTCTATTTGCTATTGCTAAAAATATACCCCAGCGACAATAAGACTGGTTTTGTGGTCCAGGGTCACACACGCATATATATATATTGCATTTAGCAGACACTTTTATCCAAATAGACAGTGCATTCAGGCTATACATTTTTAGTTAATTTATTTTTTTTTAAAGTGTGTGTGTTCCCTGGGAATTGAACCCACAACCTTTTGCGCTGCTAACACAATGCTCTACCACTGAGCCACAGAAGGTGTTTGTTTGTGTGTTTGTTTTATGGTCATAGTTAACTATGATATCTCTTCTCTGAATCAAAACTTTGTTGATATCAATGTTATAGTTTGTTTTTGTGTACATTTTCTTGTTGTTGTGGGGTTGAGACCAGCAGAAACCTTTTAAAGCTCTTTCTAGTTTTTAGCTCTTGGTATTACACTGCCATCAAGTGTGAGTAAACAACATTACACACAAGCAGACATACAGAAGCATCCAGAAAAAATAAGATTTCTTCTCCAGGTGTTTGATGTGAAGCAGTATGTGGAGGACACGCTGCGCTGTGGAGAGGTGATCTGGCAGAGGGGTTTGCTGAAGAAGGGCTATGGCCTCTTGTCATGGAGCCGTCGGAAACGCATACAGCTTCCTGGCTCTATACAAGATCCTTCACCCAGGATCCCAAACACCTCTACAGAGCCTGCATGGTGAGTCTGACCCCTCTCGACCTGACAATACATGTTGTGTTATAAATAAAGATTAAATAAGAATTCAGATTTTTAAAAATACAGTAGCAATAAATGGTCGTGAAGTACTACATTATATTTTTGATTCAAAAGACCTTGACTAACATTATTAGTGGACTCCAGGGAAAGCTGCAGTCCCTACATGAAGCAAAGTGTTTGTTCACACATAAAGTATTTCTAATATTTTTCAAACCACTTCAATGAAATGACTTTGTCTCCGGGTTAATTTATGCATGTTCTGTGCAACACATGAAGGCCGTTATAAATCATTGTGCTGTCAAGAGGGACCTGTCATTACCTGTTGTGTGTGCAGAAGGATGATGGGATTTGATGTCTTCTCATCTGCAGTTTGCAGACTGGTGCATGAATTATGGAAAACATGGACTCCAGATACACGTTTGAAGGTAGAGCAAACATTACACATGTATATCTAGACTACCGATTTGTATTTGTATTTTTTTAAGCTCATGCAAGAATTCTCTTAAGCTTACCAAAGCTGCATTTATTTGATCAAAAGAAGAAAAAAAAACTAAGATTGTGAAATATAATTACAATTTTATAGTAGGGGTGCTCCGATCACGATCGGCCGATCGTTAATGCGCATCTCGTCAGTAAAGCCGGTTATTTAATCAGCGGTAAATTCCATCAGGTGCGTGATTTCACATAGAGCAGCTGTTACTACACAGAGCCGTTGTTAACTGAGAAGATGGGCCAATAAACGCTGAAAATTAACGTGATTTGCGCATCTTCTCTATTAACAACGGCTCTGTGTAGTAACAGCTGCTCTATGAGAAATCAGGCACCTGATGGAATTAACCGCTGATTAGAAAACCGGCTTTACTGACGAGATGCGCATAACGATCGGCCGATCGTGATCGGAGCACCCCTATTTTATAGTTTTTTATTCCTGTGATGCAGATCTGAATTCTCAGCATCATTCCTCCATTCTTCAGTGTCACATGATCCTTCAGAAATCACTCTAATATGATTTACTGCTCAATACATCTATCTGTCTGTCTGTCTGATCTATCTGATAGATGAACAGGTTTGGCTCTTGAATAATATTAAAATACCTCCCTGTCTATCATATTTCCTCTTGAAGGGATGGCAGGCACAATTTATTTCCTGGCTGACTTGCTGCAACCGACTAAAGCCAAGTTCCCTGCTTTTGTGGTGTAAAGGTAAATATAGGTCTGCTTTTAAATGTTTAACTGTCTAGACATTATTATGCAAATAAAACCCTTGTTAACGTCTGGAAGTTCCTCATTCCAGACTGTTCCAGATGACTGAGCTTTTTCGCTTAAGCTTCCTGGAGCCAGAAGAACTTGTCCTGTAATGGTGGAAAAGTACTGTCTCACTCTGCATGTGTCGCTGATCTGTCACAATTCACGCTAAGTCTTTTGAGAGCTGCTGTACATGTGGAGAACAGTACGCAGGAGATGTTATTTTTGCCTTTACTGGAAGGTGGATCGGAATCTAGGCTGTATAGATTAGGGTTATAGATTAGAACTATTAAGTTTTAAATAGTTCAATAGGCTTAACAGATTGCACTAATTTTGTTTGTGAATTTTTCATGTTGTTAGTATTACTTTAATTAAAATGACTCATTGAAAATCCCCCTTTTTTCTCTCTTGTTATATCAGAGGATGCACTGCCAACATGATTTTAGGTTTTATTAGGTGGTGGAATATTTTTTTGCATTTTCATTTGACTTTTTCCATCAGTATTTGTACATTTTCATCTGCACAGCAATAACAATTAAGGGGAAACCAGATGTTATATCTGATAGGTGGTGTCTTGTCTTACAGTGACTGCCACAACTTTCTTCCACTAGATGGAGCTAAAAACTCTGTTGTTTAAACCATTTCGTACATCTTTGGGAAGTTGTGATCTTTTAATTTAGCTACACTTTCTGTAGATGTACGTGAGCTTTATTTTATTTCAAAATGAATGAAAGGAGATCAAATCCACAGACCAAAATGTATACTAGCACAATTCAGTGTGTCACTTTGTGTATTTTATATATAGTGTGTAAGAGAGAGAGAAAGATACTTTTTTGTGGGTTGCAAATTTGGACAAATTCAGTCAGTGTGTAGCAACTTAAAACATTCCATTTTCCAGAAGTCTAACCTCAAAATTACTTGATTCTGGAAAACATTTGTGTACCAGTGCTGGTTTTTGTCATAGTTGGTATAGTATTATGTGAGCACTACAGGATGCTGTCCACACAGGTAATGAAGAAGTGAATCTAAGAAGATGCTGTGTTTTTCAAAATAATAAGAGTTGAGCTTCCATTTTGCTGTATGAAGTTCAATGATACTTGTATCTGGATATTACTTTACATTTAATAACACACCATTTTAAATTTAGGGTCAGCATGTTTTGTTTAGTTTTTTTAAAGAAAGAAAAAGAAATAGTATTTTTATCAGGAAAAGATTTGTTAAATTAATAATTTATATATATATATATATATATATATATATATATATATATATATATATATATATATATACACATATTGAAGTGTTTGTTTTCCACTTTTGATTTCTGAAGGATGATGTGATGCTGAATGGAGTAATGGCTGCTGAAAATGTACCTTTGCTATCGCAGGAATAAATACCATTTTAAAATAGAAAGCTGTTTTTATAAAATTGCATTTATGTTTCACAATAATCAATGTTATATTGTATGTTTGAACAAATAAATGCAGCCTTGGTGAGCATGCATTTGCTTTTATCTAAATAAAAAAGTCAAGGAGGAAATAAAAACACTGCTTACAAATAGAGCATCCCACCAGAGTGATGCAGAAATGCCTCGTTTGTTTGTTAGAATTGATTAAAGAATTGCTTTGCCTTTATTTGCCAATTTTCAAGAAATCTTAAACCTTTTAGATTTGATTTATACTCTGTATTTTCCCACTGGTTGGAACTTCATGTCCAATCATCAGCTTTTGTTTAATGCAACTCAAGCTTAATAAACCAAAAAAGAGGATATTTTCATTTTAATGTTAATTTAATTGTGTTTTTACTAAAATTGCTAAAAATGTGAAATTTTAAGCATTGGATTCAAAAATGCGAATTGGAAACTTTTTCACCAGTGCTCTCTTTTTTTGAGCCCACTATATTTCACATAAAGATGAGTGAGTTAAGGAGTCATTTACTCTCACTTGAAAACCCCCTTGCAAATCCAAATAAGGCTCACACTTTCTCAAGGGCTGATGGACAATGCTTGGCCCATACGATGGCTTTTTTTAAACGCTGGTCTCCTCAGTGATGCTTCCAGCTGATCTGAGGTCAGTCTCGCTGTGTGTGAGGTGTAATTGCACCGGCAGTCCCAGAGATCTGAGGAACTGATCCCACGTCAGAAGAGAGCAGTGTAACCTGAGCAGTCGTTTTACGATCTGGAGTTAGCTCGCTCGGTTAGATGTGGGGGTGTAAAGGGCTAAGACGTGTCAACCACCCTTGAGGTGCTACCGACTCTCTCAGAGAAGCTCTAGAGAAACTCTACACCTCCTAAAAGAATGGCTAAATATAGAGCTCATCTGCCCAGGGGCGAGGTCTTGAATTCAGCTCCATGACTTCTGCAGCATTCAGAGGACTGGAATGTCTCTGCATTGGCTGCACTGTTAGCTTGCAGTAACACATCTAAGTAGCTGAAGGGCAGTTACACAGCATGAAAAAAAAATAAACAAAATGCAATATTATGATATGGACCAGATTGCAAAAATGATAGTGATTGTTACCAATTGTGAGGTCATTAAGATATTCATTAAACTGATCAAAAGTGACAGTTTCATGTTGAAAATTATTTCAGGAATACATGGCCTCTCTGCTCATAGTTTGACAAAATCATTATGACATGGCAGATAATCTTTTCTTCATTCCATGATATATATAAAATACCAATCTCCATGCATACCCCGAATCACAAACATTTGACAAATAAATACAAACATCACCAACAAGAACAAGATCGACATTTGCAAATAAATCAGATTCAGAATCATGTTTATTGCCAAATGCTGTATGTATACATGTACAAGGAATTTGTCTTTAAAAGATAAAAATATAAAATAAGTAAATAATCATGAACATTAACTCTATTTGTGCAGAATATGTAAAGTGTGGGGGGGGGGGGGGTGCAAATGTTCACAGTTTGCAGCGAGGAGCCAGTGCGAAAAGCTTACAGTCTGGGATGTGATAATATGAGAATAAATGCAGCTTGGTGTGCATATGGGACTTCTTAAATAAATAAATAGTCTTATAGATTATAAACTTTTGAGCATTATGCATGTTTTGTGACTTAAATATTCTAATTTGTATTTTTCATTCCACTTTTTAAAGCACTCCCATTGCAAAACCATTAACATTATTTGTGTGTATGTGTGTGTGTGTCATTCTATTTTTTCTTAATATATATGTTAAAAAAAAAAAAAAAAACATGTTAGCTTGTTTTTACATGTAAAAAAAAAAAAATTATTTCTTTTTTTTTTTTTTTTTTTTCAAAAAGTAAAAAATGAGTGCCTTGGGGCAAACATTGCTGATGTATTATTGATAAACCAAGGCAGCCTAATCAGTGCCTTGTGTTGCATAAACTTGTGTGTGGGTAATGATTTATTTATTTAGCTGTTCATTTATTTAACTAAATAGTCTACGTACAGCCCAAATGATGCACAGAACTACAGATCTTCCAAAGCCATGTGATTGCTCTGTAGTGTGTTATGTGTCTTCTGAGGAAATATGACAGCATAAACACAGCATAATCACATGCGAATGTAGAATGAGATGAAAATAAGGATTAGCAAAAATGTTAAAGAGCTTGTCACATGAAAGACTGAATGCGTGCACTGTGGTGCTACAATCCCCGCGTAAAATGTCTTAACAACATAACTCTAATGAAAAACACAGAGCAATACTGTAATGACTGATCTGCTAACTGCACGGGTTAGTTCTAGATGTTTCACCAGGACATTCTCATAGTGAATAGCAGACCTCGTATTTGTAATGTGATATTTAACCCTCAATGATTTTCTTTTCATGAAAATACTAGTTAGTGTTGTTGCACTGGCCTAAACTTTCCTGATTTGCACACACAAGATATAACAACTTGGCTAAAAAAGAGAGGTAATTTTTGTACTTTTTGAGGATTATTCCCACTTTTTACTAATAAAATATCTCATTATTGTTCTATATTATTACCAAATCTTGGATTCAATCTTATTGTCAACTTGTTTTCTTTCAGTTTCATAGGCCTCATGGACTGATCTGAGTGTAACAAAAATACACATTTTTAACATGGAAAATGTCCTATTTTAAGAGAGAAATGTAAGTGCATTCATGTTGTGAAAAATAAGCTTTAAGAGCTGTATTTCCTGACTTCCCATATAACCGTGAGTGGCCGAGACCTCCATATACAAGTTAAAAATATCAACATTTGTAATCAAAAGACTTCCGGAGATGTTGTGTCGGCATAACAAGTGGCATAAGGATTTACATTCAATCATCCCTGACTAAGGATAAAAAAATTCCGACACAATACATCAAATTAAAGTGCTGACCGAGGCCAAGGGCTCTTACAAGCAGCCTGGAGTATAGTCTAAAAATACCGCCACACATGTACACTAGAAGAAGCAGCAGCCTTCCTTCCAGCTTGACCTAAGAAAGTTAAAGAAGTTCAACAGCATCGCAAGATCCGCCCCGTGACATCATTAGCATAGCATAAATAAGAAGGAGCTGCTCCATGGCTCAGGACCACTCTCCTGGGACTCCGGCTTCTTGACTTCTGCCCCTCCGCTCCTGCACCCCAAAACTCCATCATGGTGTGTACTTGGATTACTCTTGCTGTTTTATCGTTCCTTTTTCATATTCATCTGGCTCAAAAACTGGCAATAAGCCCACTCAAATGAAGTAGGATACCCTCTTCGATTTTCAAATTGACTTTGGTGGGGCAAGACACAACGGTGTCATATAAAGAACCCCGGTCTGTTTGTCACTGTTAAAGAGAAAATCATGCAGCTGGTCTGTTCCCCTGCTGGATATACGTGCACTTTCCAAGCTGTTGTTTTGCTCATGTCCAAAAAGGGCTTCTGTTACCTGCTGTCTTTTAAAATAATCCCTTATATCAGACTGTTATGTGTGTTGTGAGATGTTGGCAGGTTTGCCAGTGGGATTGATTCATTGTTGTCTTTCTGGCAGGCTGGAGAATTCTCTGCTGACCAGATTGAGGGTGAGTCTTTGCATATCTGAGCACAATATGATTTGGAAATGGTTTTATGACTGTAGTATTTATTGTTATCAATGTAATGGGGATGATGGAAATGTATGATGTCATGAATTTATGAAGGGTAGTTCTTCCTCTTAAAAAAAAAAATCATAGCAACAGACTTAAAAAAAAAATATATATATAAAAAAAATATATATATATATACATATATATATATATATATATATATATATATATATATATATATATATATATATATATATATATATATAAATTGAAGATCAAATGAAGTTGAAATTGGTCCTAAATGTACTAAATAATACCTTGGAAAGCTTTTAAATATATACAGACATTTTTATAACTGGATGAATAAGAGGTTAAAAAATTATTTGTATTGGAGAATAGAAACCAAAAAATTATAAATTAGAAAAATACTTTTTTGAATTATTATTATCATTATTATTATTAATGTTAGTTTGTTTATGAATTATATAATATAATTTATTACAATTCATATATATTGTAATTTGAAGTGCAGACTGCTCAATAATAGTTAATAATATAATAATAGTATAATAATAGTTTATTATTATTATTATTATTATTATTATTATTATTATTAAAAGATTAATGATAAATCTGAATATTTGAGACCTTGATTGCAAACCATGAAGCAAGATTAATTTTAAAACATATTTGTTTTAGTTAACTGATAAATTGAGTACTTTGTCAGTTGGTTCAGTGTGCCTGTCGAATGAATTTTGTGATGTAGTAGATATTCAAAAACATTTCATCCATATATTTCTCTACAGAAAGAATTCATGAGCCCCAAACCTCACAGCACGGTGTTGCTCATTTAGGTGCAGAAAGTATGCGGTTGGTTGTAGGTGTAGGTTACGTTGCTGTCAGCATTCTTGTATTTGACTATGGTCAGTCGTAAAGCAATGTAACCATGTAAGGCAAAAGCTACTTTCTGTGAGGGTATCACCTGTCATAGGATGCTATTTTTCTGTGAGCAGATCACTTTCAACTTAGTCTCCCTCACGGCCCTTGGAAATGCAGTTGCTATGCTCTTTTTAAACTGGCTTCCTTCCTCCTCTGCTGCACGTACAGTTGGCAAAGGAGAAATGTGGGAGAGGAGGCACTGCTAAGATACCATGTTTCCTCGACTTTAACTCATTTTAAAGCAATGATGTCCCTAAACTGTTATAAAATAAAATAAAATAAAATAAAATTAAATTAAATTAAATTAAATTAAATTAAATTAAATTAAATTAAATTAAATTAAATTAAATTAAATTAAATTAAATTAAAATATTTACTAATTTATTTATTGTTATTTTTATTTTTTGTCTGGCTATGTTGTGAGGTAAAATGCTGTTTTCTGCATTCCTATTTTTTGCATTAGTTCAAATTATGACATTATGATCCACCCTTAAAATCTACTCCCAGGTAACCTTCTGCTGTCCTTCTGTTACAGACTTCAAAGAGGCCTTTGGTCTCTTCGACAGAGTTGGTGACAACAAGGTTGCCTACAACCAGGTTGCTGACATCATGCGTGCCCTGGGACAGAACCCCACCAACAAAGACGTGAAGAAAATCCTGGGTGACCCATCTGCTGACGGTGAGATATGTACTTTATATTAAAAAGGAATGGGCATAATTCTAAATGCTTTACAAACACTTCATGATTTATGATGTGTATGTGGAACTATATGCACACAGATATGGCCAACAAAAGAATTGACTTTGATGCTTTCCTGCCAATGCTGAAGACCGTTGACGCCGTCCAGAAGGGTACCTATGATGACTACGTTGAGGGTCTGCGCGTCTTCGACAAAGAGGGCAACGGCACAGTGATGGGCGCTGAGCTGCGCATTGTGCTCTCAACACTGGGTGAGTGAAGATGAAATGATGTTGTTGTTCACACCACACATGGGAAAGTAATTTGCAACAACTATTTAACAAACTATTGCATCTTGGCACAGTTTTCAAATGGTAGTGTCAGTATTTTGATTTACTGTTAAAAAAAAGAAATAATCAAATGTTTATTCTTTTTTTATATATATATAGAAGTCACTAATGCTCACAAAGGCTACATTTATTTAATTAAAAATAAAATTTAAATTATGAAATGTTGAAATATATAAAAAAATTATGTAATTATGTAATTATATATTTTTTTTATATAATAATAATAATAAAAATAATTTGATGTGACATACAGCCAAGTATGGTGACCCATACTCAGAATTCGTGCTCTGCATTTAACCCATCCAAAGTGCACACACACAGAGCAGTGAACACACACACACACACACACACTGTGAACACACACCTGGAGCAGTAAAACTCTCGAACCACTAGGCCACGACTTTCTAATATTCATTATATTTTTATGTATTTTATCTATCTATCCATCTATCCATCTATCTATCTATCTATCTATCTATCTATCTATCTATCTATCTATCTATCTATCTATCTATCTATCTATCTATCTATCTATGAATGAAATAAATGTGAAATAAACATGACCATGGTGCACGTCCAAAATAGCATCTAATACTGTGATACTTTTTTATTTAGGAAAAAGTATCTGAAATAAATTATTCCTAACCAATACGTTTCATGGCACCGACAGGTGAGAAGATGACCGAGCCCGAGATCGACTCTCTCATGCAGGGACAGGAGGACGAGAACGGCAGTGTCCACTATGAGGGTATGTTCAGATTCAACCCTTCTAGCTTCTTTTAAGACACATTGCTTAACGGTGACTGTACTGAGTCTTTTCGGCACTTATTAAAATGATATAATAAGCTCACCTGTCACTGAATCATCCCGTCCATTATTTTTAGCAGCCCCCTCAGGCCTTGTATGGCGAGTCAGTAGTGATGATCATTCCTTATGCATGTCTGCTTCTCATCTTACAGATTTCGTCAAGCACATCATGTCCGTGTAAGAGGCCGTCCGCTGAGAGAGTGGTGAAGAAGGCTGAACTATATCTGCAGACCCCATGGTGTCAGGACATCCATTCTGTTTTGAAGACCAATAAATAAAAGGACTATGGGATGTCACTTCTAAACCATTCAGTTGTTCCCCTTTATTTGTTTTCTCCCCTCTCGCCCACTTTTTTTTTTTTTTTTTTTTTTTTGAAGTTACATCGTCCTTTCATGCAGTTGACCCTCCTTGCCTTCTGTTCCGCCCGGGGCGGCCTTCCACAGTGGGATGGAGACCGGGGAAGAAAGAAAAGGCCACTCATGAAGTGAGGGTTGGTTTCTTCTTTCTCCACCCATCCAGGGTTACAACAGCACCGCTAGCTGTGTGTTAAAGGCACATGACATTGCTGTGGCCAGGCTGCCAGTTTCCCCCATCCCGATTTTCACACAGTCATTTCACAATAAACTTTTTTCCAAAAGTACACAGAGTTGTTCTTTTGTGCGCTAATTTGTTTGCAACATGAAACACAACTGTTTCTGTTTAAATACTATATAAGAGACAACTATGTGGGTGATGCAAGTTTAAAATCATCTTACATCATTTGCAGGTCACTGACAAAAGTAAAAAAATAAACATAAAATTGCTAAGAAAGTGTAAGATTTTTCTTATGTCGGAGGTAAATTCCCCTCATACTGGAAGTTTGTCTGAGGAAGTGTAAGTAAATGTACAGCCACACATCAATATTTATTTTTTTTATAAAAGATCACAGCTGGTTATTAATATAGAGGATCTGAGTTGTATATGTTAATTTCAGCATTTACTAATAAATTATTCAAGTCAGAAGATAATAGCTTATTTAATACATGAACTAGAATTTTTTTTTATTTGTGTTAACCTATGTTAGGAAAGATAATTAAATAATTATAAGCCAAAAAAAAGAAAAAGAAAATAATTGTCGGTCAGTGCAGTTGATTTAGGTTAGTGCATTAACTGATGCTAATTAATAGGATCTCATTGTAAAGTGTAACCGAAAAGCAGATAGATAGATAGATAGATAGATAGATAGATAGATAGATAGATAGATAGATAGATAGATAGATAGATAGATAGATAGATAGATAGATAGATAGATAGATAGATAGATAGATAGATAGATAGATAGATAGATAGATAGATAGATAGATAGATAAAGATCTGATTATTTATTTTTTCTAATTGTTTAGGGTGGTTTACTCAGTCTGTACGCTAGAGAGCGCTGTTTTTACACTCGTCGAATGGTGTTCCTAAAAAACAGGAGGGTTTTTTTTTTATTTTTTTTTTTTTAATGCTTTATTTAGTGACGATTCACATACAAATGAACAATAAAAGCAAAAATATAAATACTGTATATTCAACCTGACAATAATTGTGGAAAAAAAGGTAAATACTAAATAAATCAACAAAAATAAGAACTATATACAGAGGGGTATGAAAAACAAATCAATATCTCCAACTACAAAATAAGTATACAAAAGTTCCTTAAAAAGGATAACGTTTCAAGGCTTTACAACAATCTATAGTCTTTTTTGCTTTAGAGTTCCTTACACATTCCATCACTTTAAGATACTACTGAGGTAACTCAAATTCAAATAGTAAAAAACTAGGTGTACTCTTTGACCATCGACATTTATGAATGTGATATTTCGCTAGTATAATAAACAAATTAATAACAAAATAAAATGTATTCTCTAAAGGCTTATCATAATAAAATAAAACATTCGTTTCTTCTAAAGTAATGTCAATTACTGAAATCTCTTCAAAGAAGATCCTAAAATCACACCAGAATAATTGAGTACAAATACAATAAAAAAAAAGATCACATATACTTTCATCATTCAAATTACAAAAAAAAAAACACATTTCAAATCAATATCCTTCTTAAATCTTTGAATAACCTCATTTACTGGATAAATACAATGAATATTTTTAAATGAAACCTCGCGAATCTTATTGATGACACAGTATCTCCTGGAGATTATAAAAGCCTCCTCCAAATTAATGTCCTTAAAGCGGGAATTCCAAAAACTTTTAGCTGGGGGTATTCTAAATGGCCGACAAATCTGTCTAAGAAAATTATTATTGCACTTTTTATCAAGAATACTTATACCATCTAACTTTACATTTAAGTCACTAGTTATGTTCAAATCAAAAGCATCAGGAGCTCGCATCAACTGAAGAAGACCAGAAGGTATAGCATCAAAGACCACTGCATAATCCTTTGCAGAAATTGGAAGTTTAAACGTATTTAAAAATTCTCCATATGAGAGTAAAACACCATCAGGACGAAACAACTGTGTCACCAATATAATATTATTTCTGAACCAATAATCGAAAAAAAGTGTCTTATTCTTATATTTAATATCTTTATTGTTCCAAATCAAACCCCTGTGGGGAGACAGGAGGGTTTTTTTTTTGTTGCTAAGATTACGTAAAGCTATGATAATCCATGCTCCGGTACAGTAGGTGGCGGTATGCACCTGACAAATTATGATTGTAATCCGCCATTAAACTAAAAGAAGTAGAAGAAGCCGTTCTGAAAACAGATTCTAACGATGGCGAGTGCGAAGTGCTGCAGCGAAGGCCCTTCACAACAAGGAGGTGAAACTGTCAAAACTGTTTTTGTTTACAGTTAATTTACAATCGAAGGTCTTCGAGAATAACTGTAATGCTTGTATTTTGTAAATGTAGGTTTAAAGTGAAGTTATAGCTATAGATTTGGACTTTTCTAGCTAAGTTTAGCACGCTAGCTACGTTAGCCGGTAACGAGCTGTTTTTTCTCAATTTTGGGTTTTCTAATGTAGATATGTAGTATTTAACGCTAATGTTGGATTTAAAATATCAATGCAAAATATATAAGTTTGTTGCATATAATAAGTTCAACAAAGTTTTACTTTGTAAGGCTTTGATCTATAAACTAATATAAAAACGTACCATAGTAACGTACCATTAATAGTACCACTAACGTTACTAATAAACACATTAGTCATTTTTTCAAGTGCGCTGGTGTACCATGCAAATACTATTGCACATGAATTAATACCATGGTATATATAAAATTACCTTTTTATGCTATAATTGTGGTTTACTTGGAAAAACATAAATTCTCTTTCAGTAATACTTTTAAAAAGAACTATGGTATAGTGAACCTACCATGGTGTACCATGTAAATTAAATAGGTGTTATGGTGATAATTCAGTATCATGGTAAAGTATTACCATCTAATACCATGGTACTGCTGTATTAATGTTTGTAATTATAGACAGTGGCACATCTCAGCTTTATTGATGTGTCAGTTGAGGCTATTTGAAGACCGTTAGTGCTAATCAAATGAATCAGACTAATCAATTAGATTTTAAGCTCAACAGCGTCTCTCTGAGCAGGTCCTCCTGGCATCCCTCGTCTTTCAGGTAACTGTAGCTCATCTTTGGTCTCCAAGCCAACAGTCGCTCACCTTGGTAAGTTGTTTCGCCTCCAGCAGGACCGGAAGAGAAGGGAGGCAGTGTGAAAACTAAGACTGTCTCTTCCAGCACGGCATCAGGAGACAGTCTGCGAAAGCGGTCTGCTGATGAGATCGGCCTCGAAGATGAGTCTAAAAGCAAGCCAGCACCATCTAAAATATCTAAACTGGGGTTTAGCATGACTGCGAAGAAGCCTACACCAATCTCTATCAAGCTGGGAGCAAGTGTATGTTCATTTTATTATATAGCCTGTGTGTGATAGATAGATACAATGTTATTATATATATATATATATATATATATATATATATATATATATATATATATATATATATATATATATATATATATATATATAATATGTGTGTGTATGTATATGTGTGTATGTGTGTATATCTACTATTAATCTCTTTTAAAAGAACTAAAAATAATGCTTGCTTGACCATTAAATTTAACCATTTAATTTTGAACATTTAAAAATTGTGTTTTGCTTCTTCTCTTTTAGAAACCTAAAGAACCCACACCTGCCTTACCTGCCAAGAAAGCTGGACTTGCATCAGTTTTTAATGAGGATGATGATGTACGTATTATTCTGTATTCAAAAGGATCTACTTCGGTACCAGCTGGTACTGAAATTTTAAAAACCATTATTTTAAGAATTGGCTCAGCAGCGCTCAAATTTGAGCTGAAATGGATGTTTTTAAAACTTCAGTACAGACTGGTACTGAAGGGAGTGGAGGGAAGAGGAGAGGAAACTTAAAACCTAGCAAGATTAATAGTGTCTGGGCTGCTTTCTAGTTTGCTTTTTGGCAGCAAAATATTTGGCCTTTTTGTCTCTCTGTTTGATGAACAATGTACAAATGTATTTATGTAATGAATGTTTACACTATAAAGCATCTTTTTATTGTAGTTTGACAAAACTACCTTATATGTTAAAAGATCAGGACCCCTATTCACAAAACATTTTATCTTACCACTAAGAGTTCTACAGTAGAAGTTTTTAGCTAAGAGTTTTCTCTTAAGCCTATTCACTAAGCTGCTGAGACAAACTTTTACAAAGGAATAGAGAGAAGTCTGAAGCTAGAGTAAGGGCGGGGTTAACCTCATTGCTATGGATGATGTCAGTATGCTTACTAACTATGCACACAGTTATTGGCTGATAGTCTCTGTCAGAGATTTATTCATAGAAATATTAAAGAAAAAGGTTTAAAAATTAAAATGTTGCCACATTCAAATAAAGATTGGAGAAAAATATTGGAGTTGGGATAACCTTTAAAACCAAAGGCGATACCTTTCATAAAAGCTCATTATCGTCAAATAATTCTAAAATGTTTACATTCTGAGTCAACAGCCATTTTAAGGATAGTATGTTTGGTCTTTCTTAGGATTCCTCTCTTCCCTACTCCTAATGTTACACAGAATTAGGAGCTAGTTTTAAAGATTTAATGATTTATGAATTACTTTTAGAGCAATAATTTAGGACTTATTTTTAAGATTTTCTGCTAAATCCGTGAGTTACAAGCTACTTTTAGCCTTAAGATTTTTTGTGAATATGGACCCAGTGTCCTAAGCTTTTTATTTTCCGTTTCAGAGCGAGCCTGAAGAAATGCCACCTGAGGCAAAGATGAGAATGAAGAATATTGGCAGGTTGGATTTACACATTTTTAAAACTTTAAATTTTAGATTTCATTGAAAGTCAAAATATAATACAGATCTGTTTACTACATCTTCATATGTTATTTTGATATGCAGAGAAACGCCCACATCTGCTGGACCCAATTCCTTTAACAAAGGAAAGCAGGGATTCTCAGACTGTCAGAAACTCTGGGAGAGGAAGTTTAAAACCCAGCCAGATCAATAGTGTCTGGCTGCTTTCTAGTTTGCTTTTTGGTAGCGAAATATTTGCCCCTTTTGTCTCTTTGTTTGATGAACAATGTACAAATGTATTTATGTAATGAATGTTTACACTATAAAGCATCTTTTTATTGTAGCTACTTTGATTTTTTTTCTTTTACCACATGGTTAAATAATGCCTTCCTGTGTAAGATGCAAACCACAACAGAGAAAATTAGAATACTCTTTCTCGCTGTACAATATGGTTTGTGCCACACCGACCTCTGTTATCATTCTCTTTTAGTTGAATTGTTCTCCAGAGAAGGAATGTAGTGTCCCAATCATTTAGGATCGTTTCATCAAGACATTGTAGTTTATAAAGTCATTAATAAATGAGAGATGTTGAATCACTTTGAAGAGCTTTTTTATGTTGTAATCAATGTGGTAGACAGTTAAACAACATGAAGATAAGTAAAATATATATTTTTTATTTCATATATTATTATAAATTCATATATTACCCATTAAATTTTCCTTTTATTGTACATCAAAGGTAATTGGTTATTAAGCAGAAAGAATGTAGGTAAGGTAATTGATTGGACAGATTTGAGTTTGGTGATGATTGTAACAAAGAGAGGTTTAAAACTAAATGAACTGATGGTTGGAAAGGTTTGGTAAATGTAACCTGAAGAAAGTCTGTCATTTCAACATGCATTTTTACTATAGATTGGGAAAGACAGATTTTCATACCTACCTTAAGAAAGCTAAAGGTGTTGTTGTTGTTGTTTTTTTTTGGTAACCAAGTTTCAGAGAAATGGCATGATCAGTTTTAAGACATGCAAATAAAACTACTAGTATCTAATAATATTTTTTATTAATGTAGAGACTACAATGACTTTATACTGTTCCTGAAATGTTGTTCAACAATTGCATGAAAAAACCGTCATAATAGTTATTATAACAATTATGGATTTCTGTCATTCCGTTAAGTACAATGTTAAATCATAATTTGTTGAAAAACAAGTTTTGCTACATCACTGATATTATGAAAAGATACTACAATTGATTAAGCCCCAAAACTAATACAAGTAACTTTTTTCAGCACAGCTTGGCGTTTTTGAGGACAGTGACTTGCAGTCATTAAAATAAGCAAAGGAAATGACTTGAATTTAATGGAAGAATATAGTATTTAAGAGAATATTCGTTGCAGTATTCCTATTTAAAAATGTATTTATTGATAAACTACAAGAACTTTATTTCAGAAACTTTGGTAAAACGTATTAAACTCCACTTAATCCATTATTATTATACATTTTAGGTGCAATGAAGGGTTTTTATATATAATTTTTATATATAAAAGTTGACACTTCACTTAGATACTCTTAAGATACAACAATGTCCAGCACTAGACCCAAAAGCAGTACAAAATTTGACACTGAACAATAAAAAGTGCATTAATATTGCCTTAAGAATTTCTTACAAATTTCCATGTAATGCCTTTTTTATTGATTGTTTTGTGATCGCATTACAGTTCAAGTACAAAACTGAGACGATACTTTAAAATTCATAACAAACAATAAATACAGTTTTGGTGCTCTTTAATGCGTCATGCGCAATAGCTCAAGCGTCTCAGTTCAAGCAGCAAGTAACCCATTTAATGAACATGAATTAACCTCAAAAGGTAGGTTATTTTATGAGGGCCTACAGTACATCTAACTTATTGCAATGTAAAAATAGTCTACATTTACCTCAGAATAAACATTTGGTGTCCATAAGCTCAGTCAGCTAGAAAAGTAACTATAAAGAAGAGCATTTTGCTATATTTATGCGCTATTGCATTTTTCACTTAACCTGTTGTCTACATGATTCTACTCTTCCTATAAAATAAAAGTTTACCAATTAAGAAAAACAGACTGAAAGTGTGAAAAATTATACACTCTTCTACAAGAGTAATTTCTGGTTCCATAAAGAACAATTCTGTCAAAGGTTTTTTAAAGAACCATCTCTTTTTCAACTTTTTGTAATCTGAAGAACCCTCTTCCGCCACAAAGAACCTCTTGTGAAACGTAAAGGTTCTTCAGATGTTAAAGGTTCTTTACGAAACCATTTAGACAAAAAAAGGTTCTTCTATGGCACTCTGTGGCCAAGTGATGATGCTTATGGTCCATGATATTGGTACAGATTCTATGTAATAAACAATGTGTGGCTGTATATTTCAAGTTTGAAAAGACATTTTCCCACTTTAAGTGAACCTTAGCTCCCAGGTAATCTACAAGATGGATTAAAATGCTGATAAAGTCAAGGAAAGATGAGACCTAAAGAAATGGCAGTATGATTGAAATATAAAAAATAATAAAATAAAACACGTTTATTCTGTGACACCCAAAAAATATATATTAATTTTTTTTTCTTATTGGAGCTAGTGGCTCCGTACTTGATTTTTTTTGTTTGAAGCCCTGCATTCTTTGCTGCTCTTAAGTGTATATAAACAAAATAGTTGCAGTCGAGTATTTGAAGTGAATTCTAAAAGGTAACCAAAAGGCTGCGTGCCTTCATCAGCCGTTTCTGCCGTTTCAGTAAGTTCTCCCGCTTTTGGCCAATATCAAAGTCTTCTTTAAGCAGGTTGTCTATGCCATCTTTATCATGCAGTAACTGCAGCATGTTCCTTTGCAGCTCCAAAGCTGCTTCCTGGAGCAGCAGATAGCGGATCACCATTGGGATCTGGTCAGCTAGACGCTTGCTTGCAATCTAGTAAAGTAGATAAGACAATGTTTCAGATATACATTTAAATTCGAGCTACCTCTGACAGTACTGAAAGTTTTAGTTAGCACACTTACCATGTAATAGGACTCAAGATGCAACTGCATCTCACGCAAAGTGGCATGATTATCTGTGCCAATGTCTACACTCACAATACTCTTTTTCGGTTTAGATTGAAGCTTGAAATTTTCTTCCTCTTCCTGCTTGTCCTTTGCATGTTTCAGGCTCTGGCTGTATGTGCCATCTTGACTGTAAACAATGAGCTCCATCTTGAATTGGGTCTTCAGCATGGATTCTGCCAGGCATTCTTTATCCTGCTTGATGGCTTCGATCTGAGTCTAAGAAAGTATATAAAAGATATGTTTTGGTAAGCTCTAGTGAGACTAAATTTCTATTACAATTAAATGGCATTATTGAACACTGAAAAGTAATGTGAGTTATCATTTAGAGCATTTATAAAAGCCCATAAATTGCATTTCTATTTAGCACCATAGATTTATAATGGAGAATGGTGAGATGGGAGGGCAGCAGCACCCTTTCGTACGATCATTACATAGCCTGTCTTTCAAACCAATGCGCTACATTTCAATATATCCAGCACGCTTTACAACAGTAGTCTAGAAACTGCTGAACACATTTACAAGTTAATTTATTACCGATTCAGTTTATATAGAGCTCTGTTTACTAATGCCCCACCTGGCCCAACTGATGAGTTATGGCTCCCAGAAACTTTGCCATAAACACACAAAAACCTACCTTTGCTATTTTCAGAAGATTAGGGAACCCAATGAAACTGTACTGGGCCAGCTGGATGAACTTCCTTTTAACCACATCTGTAAATGCAAACCAAATGTTCATTCATTTTTGTCACAAGAAACTTCACTAATGACTTAATAGCTACCTTTATCTGAAGAATTTCACAATGCCTTTAATAAAAAAAAATGTTTAAACAAATGCACCGGGAGCAATCTTGTGTTACATGATTTACTCAAGAACAGAATGTTGAGTTCATGGGTCATCTTACAAGGTGTTCTTTGATACTCATTACTCAGTGGTTTGAGATTTAGATGTTTGAAGTTTCGCCAATTTAGTCATGTATGGAGTATAATCAAGTAGAAAAGTACTGTCAGAATAGCTTTACAACATGCAATGTAGCAACAACCTAAAAATGTATTTCAAATAGCATACAACACTGACCAGAGACAGTCTTCAGTGTCTTCAATGCAGGTTTCTCCAACAGCTTGATCTGTTCCCTAACAAGCCCCTCAAAAGTCTTGTAATTGATGAATCCCGGAAGCTCTCTTCCACGATACTTGGCTTCATAGTTATCCACTTCTTTCTCAATCTTCCTGCTGACTGCAAAGGGGTTTTTGAATACAAAAAAAACACATTCAATCAAACAGCTTCTAGAGCTTCTAAAAGTGTGTTTTTTGGTGAAATTAAGCAACTCAGATTACGTTAGAAGTTTAGTTTGGTAACTAATTGTTTGCTATTTTGCTAAAAGGGGATGCTTCTGATTTTAAAATGTTAAACCTTTTAAGCAAAATCATAACATAGCACACTGGCCAAAAGCAGCAGTGCAATCAGGAGATACCAAGTAAATGCCTCACTCACAGGAAACTCCTGAATGATACAAGAAGATATTCCATTCTGCAAATTCGTTCCGAAGTTCTGGGAAAACCAGTAGATCTGAAGCACATTTAACTTCCTCCCCAGTGGTCAGGTTGAACATATCATGAGTGAAAGCTGTAACTTTCTAAATGTAGCGATGAGATATGAAACATTTCAATGACTTTTTACTTAAATATTAATACTTTGATATAGTAGCTGTGTAGATTCCATGCTCACATCAATGAGAAAGCTCAGTCTTTCTGCAGGGTCTGATGGGGGTCCAGTGCCATATGCCTCCAGTTCCTTCTGTGTTTCAGCCAGTTTTGTCTCGATTTGTTCTTCTAAACGAGGCAGGGATTTCTACATAACATATTATAAATATGAGATATGTAATTACGAGTCCCAAAAAGGCCATAGTTTACTTTTGGTAAAAAGAACAATAATTTCACCTGAATGTGATGCACCAACTCAATTGTTAGTTTCTCAGCCAACTTTGGAATAGTGGCAAAACCTTCGTCATGAAGTTTGCTGGGGAAAAAAAGTGAAAGTTAAAGTGATGTGACATTCAGCCAAGTATGGTGACCCATACTCAGAATTTGTATGAATTTGTAATTTCTGCATTTAACCCATCCGAAGTGCACACACGCAGATTGACACCTTTCGATTGGGAGTCCGACTCTCTAACCATTAGGCCACGACTTCCCCAAAATTCCATATATACATAATTAATTACATTAACTAAATCCCAAATAAGAGGTACTAATCTGTGTGTGCACCGTGTGGGCATACTACAGGTGATTTACAAAAGCAAAGAACCTAAAATGAGGATGATCTTTGAAGAAGGCATCTTCTGTTGCTGTGGCCTCATGGAGAGTGACTTGATCTATAATCTCTTTTTGTCCTCTGCACCTTACAATCATGTAGCCTTTAGTAAGATGAATGACCTCATTGTGCACAATGTCTACAACTGTCTGTTCAGTGCCCTTATCCACCAGATCCGGCTTTGTTAAGATCCCTGTAGATAGACAAATGATCAGAATATAGGCAAGGCAAGGCAAGTTTATTTATATAGCACATTTCCTACACAATGGTAATTCAAAGTGCTTTACATAAAGTAAAATAATCATGAAGAAAAATAACAAAAATAAAACCAGCAATTTTTAAACTTTTAAAATGATTAAAAAATGTACTTAAAATGAATTTAAAAACAGTTAGAAAATGATTTTACATTTTTTTTTAAAAACTGTGAAAATATAGTGCAATCAGTTCGGACATTGCACAGTGCTCATTCAATAAATGCACAGCTAAACAGATAAGTCTTAAGTCTAGATTTAAATGTGACTGGTGTTTAAGCACATCTGATCTCTTCTGGAAGTTGATTCCAACTGCGAGCAGCATAGTAACTGAAGGTGGACTCCCCTTGTTTTGTGTGAACCCTTAGTATTTCTAACTTACTCGATCCTAGTGATCTGAGTGGTCTGTTAGGTTTATATTCAATATATAATCAGAAATCATATGCATGGCAACCTTTGGTTTTACTGACTCTGTTTGATGTATACACCTTATTTTTAATGTAAGAGTAGACGTGGCCATTGTTAACTTGACTGTGCCAGATTTAGAATGTCATTTTCATAGATACCTGTGCATGTACAAAAACAGTCCATTATTAATAGTACCTTTTACAGCACTTTGTTAATCTAGTTATTCACCTATAGCAGCCGGTTAATTGTAAGTCTTGTAAATTCAAAGAAAATAGCTAACTTCCGCATTTCAGAAATAAGGTGGATATCATTGAAATGCAATCAGTAATGCATACCTAATGTTCTTTCACCCTCAGGATCCTCCTTCTGAGCCATCTGTAATGCTTCTGTGGTTGCAATGTCAACGTTGCATGGCACCACAACCAGGTTAATCGTTTCTTGCTTTGTAACAAACTTCTTGATCAATCTCTTTATCTAAAAGAAATGCATTTGTTTGATGTATCAGTATCTCTCTCTCACTAAAGTCTTTTTTTTTATATATATATAAAATGTGATATGAAGAAAATAGTAAATATAAAATGTTTACCTGATCTCCAATATTCTCAGGCTGCCCCTTGACTGCCACCCGTGCGATACCAGGGAGGTCAATGAGAGTGAGGTCAGGAACACTGGCAGAGGTGATCTGCAGACTGATAAGTTCATCACTAATACCAACACCTTTTCCAGCCATCTTATCCTGGGCTACAAATTAGATACAAGAAAGAAATTATATACACTCTTTTGTAAGATCTCCAGATCCATTCTAAGCAGTCACTCTACCTTCACAAATCTTTTTCTCCACTTCTGCTGGGTCATAAATATCTTCCTCTGTTTCATTGTAGCTGATTCTTCCATGCCACTTATCTTCATCTTTAGTTCTTATCATCTTGAGTTCAAGAGGGCATCTTGTAACAATTCCTAAACAAAACATGAAAGGGTGCAGACATTGTTTCACCATGCTGTTCTTTGAAGTGTCTTACAGTACTATTTATCCTGCTAAAAAAAACGGAATCCATTACAGAAATTATAATGGTTTCCACAACAAATATCATTAGAATCAATCAACTATTAACCACTAACACCATTAAAAATGCTTACCTTTAACTACCTGTTTTGGAAAATATTCCATTAACATTTAGCAGTTTTAATAAGCCACCAATAGACGGCGACAAATTTACCGGTAGAGACCCACAGGGACATTACAGTATCCATTAAAAAAAAAAAAAAAAAAAAAAAAAAAACATTACAAATTCTGTGATGGTTCCTAATGTTTTTTCAACATGGTAAACTCCAAGAGTAATGCAGCATTACTCTGCCATTGAACATCCACAGCATTGGCGGGATTGTCTGTATTACGTAAAAGTAATATAATTTATGTTATATACTACGTATATTAATTTATCATATGTTGTCCTTACCACTACCCCTGGGTAACGCTACTCCAGACAGCGCCTCGAGAACTGAACTCTTTCCTGAGCTCTGGTCTCCAATGACGGCGATGGCAGGCAGCGCCAAGTCCTTCTCGACTCCCAGAGACCGTAAACTGTCGATGGTGTCGATGCAAGGACGGATTTTTTCCTCATATTGCTGACTGAACGTGTAGCTCATTTTCTCCATCTTTAAATAACTTCGAAATATCAAAATGACAGGAATCCTTCTTTCCGCAACACGACAAGGTGCAGTCGTTTTGAACAGAGTGATGATGTATCCCGGCTGTAAGCTGAATCTTAGACCGGTTTTGTGCGCTGCTAAGTTTCATTTCCTAGATACAGTACAATAAGTTTCGTTTCAACAAAAATAAAACTCAGCGCTGGTTAAAGGAATGCAGATCAAAGCAAATATACAATTACAATGAAATTGAAAAAAAAAACGATTAATTTATACCTAACAAAAGAGTACTTAACCTCCCAAATAAAATTTTTTTCGCACATAGCATCAACCGACTGGCTTAGAAGTTACAAAAAAAAAAAAAAAAAAAAACGTCGAAGTCACCAAACGTACGGGCACAATGATGAGGCCTTAAGAATATTAATTAGTTATCTTATTTAGCATATTAATCCCTTACATTAAGTTATAGCCATATTTGAAATTAATGGTTAGAGTTTAACAAGCCTAGATGAGATACTAATAAACAACAATAATGTGTTGTTATCTAAATACATTGGTATTTTAAAGAATATATTTATTTATTGTAAATTTGCTGTATGAATGTTTATGTTAAATTTGTATTATTAGGCTGTGGTAATAGTTCCTGTTCAAACTGTTTTCTGTAATATCTGAAATATCCTCTAGAGGGGAGTGTTTAAATGTAATCAGTTATGTGAACAGAGCAGTACTGTCTGACTAGCAGCTCTTTTGACCTTGACCATTCAAGCACCAGGAATAAGTGATTTGAGGTTAAGTTTGAACCCATATGTGCTGTATTATGTATCATGACTTAAGTAAAAGCATTTAAAAGTTAAACCAATTTGTCCTAGAACAGCTGAAATCAATTCCCTTTGAGCTCACTCTTGCCAAATGCAAATTCTTTCATTCTACAAGTCATCACATCATTTTTAGCACTGTAAACTGTCAATATATTGTGCCCTGCATAATTTCAACTATGAAGTTTTCATAAATTGTTACAGAACAAAAATTACAGCAGTTGTTTATGCTGTTTGTTTGCCAAAACTGCTTCAAAGAAGTGTTTTCATTCATTCTGTTCTTGCATTTGGACAATTTTACTTCCCAAAACCCACAAGGCACAAGTTCAAAGTAATGCACCGAGCTCAGCTCAATGCCTTTGAGAACTGTTAGTATCACCAGCTGTTTGACCAGAGTTTATTGACCAGAACACATTTTCAGGGACATTGAAAGATGTCGTAAATATTGTTGTAAATTAGCTTTATTTATTCTGTGTAAGATATTTCCCATTACATCTAGAGTGTTGAAGAAGATTTATCGACCATATTTGATTGTGTGACTTTTTACATTAGCTGGTTCTCAAAGCAGAGCACATCCAAGACTCAATCTCAGGCCTTGCATGCTGTACTGTGGTTTTATGTGTCTGGAAAGTCTGAAAACAAGCCATCCTGAAGTTTTTGTTTGATTGGACACTCATATTGATCATATTTTCACAACAAAAAATTTCAATTAAATTTACAATAACACAATTGACAGATGTTTTTATCCAAAGTGATTTGCATTGCACTTAAGATCCTTTTTTTATTTATGATTAATGCATTACCTTGGAATTGAACTGATGACCTTTTCATTAGTAGCACAATTTTTCACATATTGATCTAAGGACATAAACTTTTGCGATATTTCTTAACAAATGTTAAAAACTATGGTGCGTAACCACAGAATAAACTGTGTTGTGCATTGCCTTTATTGGATGTGCTATCTGTTGTTTGCAGGACAATCTTCCAATTTTAGCAGCTACTTATCGTCTGTCATTCAGTACTTTTAGAGTCCAATCAGGAAAAGTGCTTTTTTTTTTTAATCTTTTAGAATCCTCTTTTTAGAAGTTAACATCTTGTAAAGTAAAAAAAAAAGCTGCTTTTCTAAGAAAAAATTCCAACAAGGCATTTATATTTTAAGCATTGCTTCATTAAAAAAAAAAAAAAAAAATTATAATAACACTTCATTAATGTCCTGTTGCCTCAAAACATGCTTCATCTGCACATTTCTATCCTATTTCAGAGAAATAAAACATTTTGATGGATTTGTTTACTATGAACATTGCTTCACGAGAGGGTTCTGTAAATTGATGGACTGAAGTCATATGAGTTAATTGTGGATTATTTCAATGTTCTTATCATCTGTTTGTACTCTCTGATGGCACCCATTCACTAAGATGACCCATTAGTGAGAGAGAATGAAGGTTTTTTTTCTGAGTATGAACTTTTTTTCTTTTTTTTCAGAACCTGGCTTTTTTTCTGTAAAGTTTGCAATTCCAGACTTTTTGTTCACAGATGTTATTTTTGACACTCTGAACCATATGTGCTTGAGTAACCTACAATGTCCAGTCTGTTATGACTTGAATCTTTCCCATGCAAATGAAACGCACACACACACATCTTCCCCTCATTGAGAAATGCTTCCTTCCTTTTCCCAGATGCTTTTGTATGGAGAGCCACCCAGTTATTTAAAAAGTCCATCAGGCACTTGTTTAGAGAGCCTGAGATTAAAAATAACAAAAAACAGGCCTAGAGTTCAACATGCTAACATCACATGCTGTATGCTGCATGTTTGGGCATTTGCACAAGAATCTGGAGAACAAAAAAAGAAATACCCGGAATTAAAAACTACTCGCAAAGACAATTTCAATGTCTAGTTCAAAGTTATTATGTAAAAAGGTCAAATCAACTTTGACAATGGAAAGAAGACTAGTCTAAGCATATGGCCCTCCCCAAGGGACATTTTTATACTCAAGCATGTCAGAGCTTAATCAGAGCTGAATTTGACATACACCAGGAGTGTTGTTTTTTTTTTCTCGTTTTTTTTCTCCCCCTTTCTTTTACCACAGTCTAAAAGAAATACATAATGACATTATTTTTATAACCTCTGTCACTATCAACAACATATTTAAGAAACAGCATTAATTTTGTCTTTCTGTATACTTGATGCACAAGTTCAGCTTTTAAAAACAACAGGCTACGTAATCCTGCCTGTGCATGTTTCCATTTCCGTTGTAGCTTTAGCTTTGATCTCACTAAAGTTAATGCATGATAATGGTTATGCATCCTTTCCAACTATCTGTCATAAGAATAAACACTGCAACAGTTCATTGTTGCATATCGTACTTCTTTACACTGTTGTCGCCCACCACACACTGAGTGAAGGTCCCTCGGTTGCCTGGAATCATAGATGCTGGCAGGCTGAAAATGGGAGGCATGACATAGTCCAAGAAGCATGAAACTGTCTCACCCACGCGCTCCTGCCTGATGTAGCCCACAGAGACCATGTTGTCCTTCATATTGAGACTTGTAGCTACCTCTAAGCTGAAACGTCTTCCTCTATTTCTGCCTTTGTTTGGTCACTTTGTCAAAATCTCTTGAGTGGGATCACCACTTTTGGCTTAGTGATGTCTGTGCGTCTGGGCAGGCTGTATTTTTATGCATTTGTTCACCACAAGCTGTTATTTCTTTTTATTAGAACATGAAACGCCTCATTCTTTGGATTCGTTACTCGTCTATTTTTTCATGATTTATGCGATGCATATGTAAAGCCATGCATTAAAAGAATTCTCTCCTGATTAATCACTGTAATACTGTCATAAGTCATTTGCAATAACAACTGCCAGTTTGCTTATGTTGCTGTCTGTGCTGTAATATAGAATGGTCTCATATTGCTTGGCAATGAACAGATGTGTTCCCCTTCGCTGAAAACGTTATACAACGACTTCTTTCAAATCATGTCTGAAAGAGTCACTGCAAACGTTGACCGTCTTTTAAAAAATGATTTGTTATAAACTTCCAAATCTCTCTGGAAAAATTACCTTTTAGTATTTTGTAAGCGATTCATCATGAAACTTGAGTATGGTACTTGATTATATTTTTTGAACGTTTTTCAAATAACCGTGCTTCAACCTTAATGGAAATTGAATGCAAATGAACTTTTAGGGTCTATAGAATGTATATTTTGCTCTAATTAGTTGGCCTTACTGAGAGAAAAAGCCATACAGAATGCCTTTATAAACATACTTGTTAAAAGCACTTCTGTAATCAAATTAACCTAATCTGCTTTTCCAAGGAAACTTTTTGTTTGTTTGTTTTGTTCTCTTTTGCTTTGCAAGGATGAATTTATCAAAAGTGACATACATACATATATATTTCAAATAAAAATGAACTTTCTATTCATCGAAGTTTAAAAAAATATATATCATGGTTTTCACAAAAATATTAAGCAGAACAACTGTTTTCAACGTTGAGCAGCAAATCGGCAAATGATAATGATTTCTGAAGGATCATGTGACACCTGAAGACTGGAGTAATGATGATAACAATTCAGCTTTGAATCAAAGGAATAAATTACATTTTAAAATATATTCAAATAGAAAGCAGTTTTATTGTCAAAATTGTAATAATATTCCACAATATGACTGATCTCATTGGATATTTACACAAAAAAAATGTAAGTATTTTTTTAAACCAAAGAAGTTGAGGAATGTTGAAATTGCAGTTTGTTTCCCAACATTTTTAAACATTTGAATGAAGTTTAATTTGGATAACTTTGTTGTTTTTAATTAGTAATTAAAATTGAAACTTGTAAAAACAGAAAAATTATTTAATCTTTAATTTGTTGAATTACACATGAGATTAAGTATTTACAGTGTACAGTAAATCCGTAACTAATTCTAATTGAGAACTCAGTTTCACTAATTTTAAGTTGTTGTTGTTGTTTTTATTTTATTATTATTACTTTTTTAATTACACAAAAACGCATTACATGCAGACATTTTTTTTTTTAGATATATGATTAATTCACTATGTACTAACAAGACCAACCAACAGCATAATAATAAAATAATAATAATGTTTTAACTTTTTCGCAAATAAACAGAAATTGTTTTAGTTCGCTTTCAGTAAAGTAACTTTACATTAAGCAGTAAGCAATCCAAACAGTGTGCTCATGCCATGCAAACCCATTAGGCTAAATAATGAAGACAAGGCTTTTCCGTATTTAATGTGTACAATAGTCTACATGTTTACACCACATTCATTTCCCCACCAAAGTTTGTAAATAGTACTAAATCATAAATGTCTGCCATGCCATGGGTATGGGTACATATGGCAGTCACCTGTTTACAGAGCCCATTAAAGCAGTATCTTGTGCTTTTGAGACCTCTGTACAACACGATGAAGAAAAATTGCTTGTTTTCTCTCACATGAGAACCCTCCAAAGGTTTGGCACGATGCCGGCAGTTTGATTTGTGTACCGTGTTACAGCCCACAGCTAGATTTACAAATTCCCTCTCTCCGTCCTGGCTCTGTATGAAACACAATGCATTATGAGGCAGGACTTCCCCTATTGTCTGAGTCCGGGTGTGGACCAGAGCACTCTGTCGCCACATTGTGCCTCCTTTCCTTTCCTCTCTTCCCTCTCTGCCTTGAGAAGCAGCAGAAAGAGAGTTCTGGTCCCTTCTTATCTTGGACAATATTTGTTATGGAGTTAATTAAAGAACTCAAACTGAAAAGCAGATGAAACCAGGATGAAACTGGTGGCTGGATCAAGCCTAGATATTTGCTTAGCAACAGTCTCTTCTGTGTTTGTTCTTTAAACACAGGAAAAGTGAAGTCATTTATTAAAATGACCGTTTTAGAAGCTCACTGGAAATATCTCAGCCACAATATCACTAAACACAAAACTTTCCAAGAATTTACAGTACAGATACAATAGTTTTGTTTGTTTGTTTGTGAAGAGGGCAACATTTTTCGTGAATAATTATTACATTTTCAGTGTTCCTCACATAAGGATATATTGTATGGTTTCAAAATAATTGGTAACATGATTAATGTGGACTACTATATATATATATATATATATATATATATATATATATATATATATATATATATATAATATATATATATATATATATATATATAGAATTTTGTCTTTACAGTCCAAGATTTTCCAGTCAATGAATGAAAAATAGCATGCATGAATATTTTTCAAAAATTCCTCTTTCATGCTTCATGAAAAAAAAAATCCACAAATGATTTTGGAATGACATGAGGGTAAGTAAATATATTTTTAATTTTGACTGAAAGCTAATTTTATCTTTCACTTAATCATTAGATAGGCTCATACATATACACACACACACACACATGCACAATAAAATCAGTAATACTGTGAAATATTACAATTACAAATAACTGTTTTTGAATTTGAATTTATTTTCAAATGTCATTTATTCCTGTGATTCCTTCAGAAATTATTCTACATTTGCTGATTTGCTACACAAGAAACATTAACTACCAATGCTGCTTCATCATTTTGTGGTTGTTTGACCATAATGCAATGAATTACATCATACCTAAGTGAAAGAGAGCGCAAATCTGTGTTTCTGCCCCTGAATGCACTCTATATTTGTTTGCATGTGAACACTATTTATGTACAGTCACTGCACATCAGCATTGCAATTCATATTCAGATTTCGGGTCAAAGGGACACTTGTGCTTCAGGGCAACAGCTCTTACAAACTGCTGAGTTATAGTCCTGCTCCATTAGCAGAATCTGGCTAATGCAGGCTTGAAATAATACAGCGAGTCTCCTCTGGGGCGAAATCATTTTTCCTGCTCCCTCGTTCACACACACACGCACACCTCAATGCCTTACAGACTTCTGCACCTTTCAGTGCGCAAACTCAAACTGGAGCGAGTGTGATTGTGCCAGATCCTCCGTCAGATGCTGAAATGCTCACCTGACAAAACTGACAGTATCTCCTCCATGGCTTCACAGATGTTCTGCCACAGAATCACACGCAATCCAACATGCTAAAAAGCAGAAATGGAGAGAATCTCACGGCCACATTGTCAAATCTGTCATGAAGGAACAGGGTTGAAATAAACCATCAGGACCCGAGGCAAACACACCGCACTGTAATTTATGGCTGCTGAGGCGAATGCTGACTGCCTAGTCAAAGTAAAGCGGGAAGGCAAAACACAAGCTGTGAAAAGCATTTATTAACTTTCACTCCCTAGACGCTCGGAGCCTGCACTTGTGACAGTGAAATGTTTTGTTAACCCCTTTTTGCAAACGAAACAGTCTAAAACGATTTTTGTGACTTATAATTATATATTTTTACAGATATACACCAGCCATTTTTCTCTGACATGTTGAGAATGTCCCCCATACAAAATATACATTCTGTGTGATTAAATTGGAACCTTCTGGACTATGAAACGGTCCCCTCACGGCAGGCCTGGAAATCCGTTCACATACACAGCTCGCTATACAATTACCACACAAGTGGAAAAAAGGTATTTAGGTGCAAGTGCAATGCACATAGAGACTTTGAGAGGAAAAGAGAGACAGAAAGAAAGACAAATGAGACAAAAACGACAAACTAAAGTCTGTTCGGAATGCAAAATTAGCTAACTACTCACTAGTGTTGCCTATTCTATTTATAAAAATAAAAAAAACACGTGAACGCAACGTTAAAAGTTTCAAGAAGACGGATGCTGCATTATTGCCACGTGACCTCTTTAATGCAGTGAACAACTTCTAGTGCAGTCAAAAAATTATTTTGCATTTTTAATCCAGTTTAATGTAAAATTGTGTCTTATTAATTAATGAATGAAAGAAAAAGCTGATAATACTTCCAGAACATTCCACACTAGTCAAGCCCATTGCATCATGGGATGCAATATTTCACTCAGTATGATCTGTTAAATTCTGTACATTTTGCATTTACATTATCCTGCAATTTACATATTTCAGAGTGCAAATATGTGCTATGCATTTTTGTATAAAGCCTATAAAAAAGTACTTAAGAGCTCATGATTCCTGTGTCTTACAAAGAAATTCAAATATTTTAATAAAAATTTTTGTTTTTATTTAAACATATATATGATTAATAAACTGTGCATTAGCATTGGGACTAAGTAGTTCAGCTTCTTTAAAACATAGTGTAGATTTTACAGTTTGCTGACTTATTGTCATAATACTTGCGCATGTCCCTAACTTTCATTTATAAAGCTCTGAAAATGTTACTGAATGACGTGAAAAAATAAAGGGTCTCAATTAAATATGTACAGTGTCACATGGATAGTGCAAATTGTCACATGACAATTACTTCCTGCTGGCACCAATTGAAGGTTATGGCTGCATCAGAGATCCAAAACAAAAGGCTAGTAAAGTATGTTAACATAAAGATATGACAAACACTTTTGGTAAATTTATTCTCAGAGGTGTTTAGCATTAATATATGAATTCAGAAATATTTAGTTTTGATGATTAAACATGTTGATGGCAACAACAGTGACTGGTGGGATTCCAGTCCATTATTATTATTTATTATTATCAGTTTTGTATAAGGGATTTAATACATAATAACCCTAGAATATGACGAAACTGATTTATGCTAAATTATATATATATAAATATATATATATATATATATATATATATATATATATATATGTGTGTGTGTGTGTGTGTGTGTGTGTATGTATATATGTCTTATATTATTGCTTATATATTATAGTTATAGTAGCACTGCCGTGGCATGATGTCAGCCTTGCTACAACTGCTCTCTTCCCTTCCCCCTCACTGCAGAAACCAGTCAGAGGAAATTATGTTTTTTTTTACACCGAATATTTTCCAGGCCTACTTTTTCTGTCTTTTTCTCTCTGTGTGTTATTTTCCCCTTTATCTTTTTTCTTTCACTTCTCTAATTTCACTCTCTCTTTCACAGTGACTTGTCTTTTGCTGTAACTTGCATATTTGCATGCACTTGCAGGGTGCATGTGTTGCACCTTATGAACTAAATGCTAGGCTGCTGCATATAGTACATATACTTCTGCTCCTTGCTAGCTTTGCATCTCTATTGATATAAAACCTCTCTAGTACCAGAACTACTGCTTGGTCTTCACATAATAGCTGTGTGTTTTGCAGCCTCAGGCAAACCTACCACGGGATCTTAGAGAAGCAGTGGGCCCTAGAAATGCGCCCATGCAAGTCCAGTGTTGCGCGGACACACCCTGACAGCAATCAACCTTTGCCCCACTGCCTTCTGGGTAATTCTAAGAAAACAAAAGCTATGGAAGCACACACATGTTCTGAAAAAACAACACAATTTTGAAGAATGTTAAAGGTCCCGTTCTTCGTATTCCCATGTTTCAAACTTCAGTTAATGTGTAATGTTGTTGTTGGAGTATAAATAATATCTGTAAAATTCTAAAACTCAAAATTGAATGCCAAGCGAGATATTTTATTTAACAGAATTCGCCTACAATGAACAAACCTGTTTGGACTACATCCCTCTACTTCCTACATTAATTATGTCACTATAAAAGTTTTTTGACTAACCTCTACCCACAGGAATACACAAAAAAGGGGGGCGTGGTCTTGTTGCGCTCCGACAGAGAAGAGGAAGAGTTATGTTTGAAGAGTGCGTTTGTCACCATGTCGTCGAAACGCTGTTTCATCTCGGAGTCCAATCACCTTTGTTTGGGCTTCCCAGGGACGCTGTACTTAGAGATCAATGGTTACAATTAATGTTTAACTCGGTTCTTGAAAATTATAATCCACAACTATGTGCAGCACATTTTGCTGAGGACAGCTTCCTCAATCTCAATCAGTTTAATGCCGGATTCGCACAAAGATTATTCCTGAAAGATGGAGCAGTTCCCTCTTTGTCTGGAGAAGGCGTTGCTTATGGACCACAACCGGTAAGTGTATTTTATTATTTAAATTGGTGCCCTTTAACAGTTTCTGTAACTTATTACACAAAGGGCAACGCTGTTTAACTTTGTTAACTAGATGGGCTGTTAAAAAAATCGAATGCGATTTTCATGCGCATCTCATTAGTAAAAACGCTTCTGTGATTATAAGTACATCTCCAGCACATGCGTTCTTTTACTGTCTATGGTTCAGATCAGGATTGCCAGGTTTTCAAACAAATCCTACCCACTTGCTTCTCAAAACTTGTCCAAATCTAGCCCAATCGCGTTTCCAGGAGAGAAGCGTGCACTCAGCTGCTGTCGAATCACAACACAGGAGCCGCTGGCGCAATCAGAACTTGTTACGTATTTCTAAAGGAGGGACTTTATAGAACAAGGAAAACATCAGCTCGTTTTTATGACAGTGAAAACAGCGGTATACAGGTAAGTGAATTGTGTGAAAAATACTGTTGTTTTTTTTTTTTTACACGCGAAACATGAACACGTTATATTGCACACAGTAAACACAATCAAAGCTTAAAAAAAACCCACGAAAAACGTGACCTTTAATAACCAATCAGTTGATACTGATACATTTATTGAAACCAATACTATGATAGTCAATGGCTACAGTCAACTGTTCAGTAACATTCTTCAGAATATCTTCTTTTGTGTTCAAGACAAGAAAGAAATTCATTTGGGTTTGGAGCAGGTGGTCGATGAATAAATGATGGAAATAAAAATATGTTAATTTTTTGGTTAACTACCTTTATGCAAGATAAGATATAATTAAATCCTAAAAGAAGCATGCAACTTAGGCTACTGATAATTGAAGGAGGAGGAAGAAACATTTCATAATCGATTCACGGATTTGTTCTAGTTAACTTAACCAAAATACAGCCGTGATAATTAGTAATTAGATAGATAAGAATCTGAACCTCAGGAGTCAAAGCAGGATGTGCATGTACATTGGGCAGTATGTGGCATGGCTGTGGTTTTCTGTGATTCATGGGTTCCATAGACACAACAGTAGTGGTCTCTTTTTCAAAACAAACACAGAAGCTGCAGAGTTTAAACAAAGTAAAGATGGTGCTTGTGGCTAAGCTGGAAAAATACTGTGGCTTTAAATGTTTTAAATGGGGATGGATCGAAAGTGAAGAGCAGTATTGACATGGCCAATAGCAATTTATTTCAACATGATTAAATAATGATTGTTAGAGACAAAAAACTAAAACAGCTTTTAAAAAGCCTTTACTCAGTTTGATTTACTGTCTGATGTAGCGGCCAACATTTTTGATTTACTTTTCTGCATGGAATCAAAATGGACTCTATTTACTTTTTTAGTACACATTACCGGTCTTATTGGGAATGATTAATCAGCGCATGCGATTCCAAAGAAAAAAAAATGTTTATCTTCGTGATCCATCATCCTCCAACCACCTGTCATATAGAGTCAACTTTTTGCAATTTAAATAATTCCCTGTGGGAAAAAGTGCCTTTTTTTATTTATTTCCTCTTACACTCAGAAATATGTCATGAACCATTAAAAATTGTCTGCTAATGACATTTGGTTACTTTAATAATTACTTTGAAAGTTTAATGTGTGTAATGTAGCATATAGTTCACAGCACAGTTTCTTCATATTTACATATGACAGATTTAATAGCTTGCAAGTCTGTGTTAGTGCATACTGATCTGAATTTATTAAATTGGCCTGTTCATTTCATTCAAGTTTTTACCACGTCTAATCATTTTGCAGGTATACTGGTTCAAATACAAATACAAGGTAAATTAAATTAAATTAACCAAATTAAAAGCCTCAATTAATTAATTTTTTTATTTGTTTATTTATTTTTATGGATGATATGAAAAAATAAACAAAAAATAAAAAGTAGAAAATCTTGGGGGTGGGGAGTATAGTTTGTAATGATGTTTAATAAATAAATCATTTAATTAACTAAAACAGTGTAGTATAACATCTTTTATTATGACTTTTTTTTCATTTTACTATGACAAGAAAACTATATGTGTGTCTTACTTTCTTACTTTCCATTGATCCTCATGTAGTAGAATTTCAAAAGTCATTGGCTGAGATCTTCATACGTGACTTACAGTAACAACCTACAATAGAATTTGTCTTCTTTTGAATGCCAAAGCTTCTTTCATTTATTTACTTTATTTTCATGACTATAAAGCTAAATATTAAAACTGTAATCAGGACTATCTAAATCCTGCAGCCGTGCAGATCCACCATATTCCACTGAAACATTGTAGTCTCTCCCGTGCAACAACTCGGGATGGATTTTATTGTTTGTTTAAATGATTCAACGTCGTGTCTTGCTGTGTTGAATCTCTGGAGATGGTAGGAGCTGGAATGATCACTCAGGTGTCAAGCAAATGTGGAATGGATGCTCTGATGTTTCCTGGAAGCCGTGTGTGTACCGTAGCGTTAACACGCTCTCCTCTCTTCTCTAGCCCGCTTCCCAGGGTGCACACAGAGACTTCATCAGACTGTAGCGTGTGGCAGATTGGGTGGACTAATTCAGGATTAATTGCATGCTTGTTACAACAGGGCGCCCATATGGCCTCAAGCTCACTGGAGTGGCACTTTTGTGTCAAATCGCACATTTGCTTGAGAATGGGGAGGTTGCTGGTGAACCGAGTTGCGTTTCTCGATTCTGTCGAATCGGCAGAAACATCCAAAATCCTGCTGGCACGTTCCACAAATCTTCCTGAATTGCCAGCGGCAGTTCCGCAAGATTGAAAAGCCCGTGATTGAACATTATTCTCAGGCAAAGGATCGCTCACAATGGAGAGTGATAGGTTGTACTGTGTATTCAATCAGAAATCGAAGACGTTCGAGATGAGGGAATTCATGAGCATGTGAAAGGCACGGTGGAAGCCATTTAAGCCTGTTTAGAGTCAATGTCACACAGATGTTCAGCATGGGATCTGTTTCTCAGCAGTAGAAAGTTATTAGAATCAAAAGCTCCCCAAATGCTTGTTATCTCCATAGTCATAAATCCTTGATCCGATTCAAATTTTCAGGAAGAATGCTGTCATGATTTATATTTCACTCAAGAGGCCACTTTTGTATCAAAGTGCTTCAGTGATGACCGGTTTTGGCTTTTCGCAAGAGAACAACATTAGAAAATTCACCCTTATTATTGCTTCTCCATTACAGTTCCTTTTTCCTTTAAACAGATTGCATTTAACATTTTAAAATTGCTTGCAAATTACCCAAGCTTCATTTTACTTATTCTTTTGGCAAGTCTGTACTTTTTTGGACCCTGAATATTGGATGTGACATGTAACCTGTGGACTAAATGCACATGCAACAGTGCCAGTGCTTTGCAATGAAAGTAGAGGTTCACCAGCAAACCTGTCCATTCGATTCCCGTTTACCTGTCACAACAAAGAAACATCAACTCTAAATGGAAACTGGTAATATACTCGCTTGGAAAAATGGTGATCATTTGCAACAGATGTTTTTATTGCAGATTCCACATGCTAGCTTTTATCATCGAGACGTAACCTTAGCAGGCTCTAATTCAATTATAATGTGGCAAACAAAAGGTTTGCAGAGTTGTAAGAGCAAATGTTCAAAGGTGTCATCTTCTTTTGTGGTCCACACACTACCAATTAGAGCTGCTTCTATCTGGGTGTGAAATCTACTAGCAAGAGTGATTTACAGAGCGAGCGACAGCAGACAAACCAGTTGGCTGCGAGGGTAGAAATGAAGGTGGCAGGCGGACTGTTTGTGCTGTGCCGTAAGGCTCTCACAGCGTGTTTGGCTCTCACCTGTTTCCATGCAAACATTTCACACTTCTCTACAAAGCTAATCTCTCTATAGAGGTTTGATCTGGGGGCTTTGTTCCCTCTGTCTTAGCTGTTTATAATAAAATAAGTATTTTTTTTTTTATTTTTTTCTTTTTTTTTCTGAAGAGCTTAGAAGTGCTTGATTGTACAAAGCCCATCTACCATGCTGTTGAAGTTGGCTTGACATCTTTCCCAGTGTTTTCTATTCTCTTGCCAAGGTGTTCTACATGGTTTCCAGAACATTCTGGTGGTTGCTATGTTGTTGCTAAGCTCTTTTAAAGACGTCTCCCTAGCTTACAACCCAAAGTCAAAATAGCTATTTGGACCCCTCTTTCAGTGCACTTCTAAGATATTGTTCAACTCTGGCTCATTGAGGAAAAGGATATTACATGCAAAATGATACTATGTTGCTTCTTGCACATTTCACCACTTTATAAAGTGAAATGTCAGGTTAATGGAGCTTTAACAGAGGTGAACGTAAATCTGGCCGCTTTATTACGCAGGTTTTTGTATGTATCTATTGTATGTATGTATTTTTATCATAAGTTGTATTTCATTGGATTATCTGAGTGCTCTGCATTACAACTGTAGTGTTGTACCAGGTGAGCTACTGAGCAAGTTTACATCAGAAAAGCCATATAGAGCTGGTTATGTGATACAAACATCAAAATGTATTTGTTTACACATCATGCATTATGTTTTGAGGTCATAACATAGTGTTGTGCAAGAAAGCACACAGAAATAAGTATTTATTCATTGATAATCTGTTTCTGTATTCATAATTTACCTTGAAACAGAATAAAGGTCGTTGGTGTTTTACTTCTTCTACTGTTCGTTTTAGCCAAAAACTGCAGACAACTATACTCTTAAGTAGGTTTTTTTTTAGTTTTGTAGGTATTTTCTGTTGGTAATTTTTTTTCCAGTGAGGCTATAGGCTGAGATTTATTTCCTCTTATTTCACCATAAGTCTCACATCCTCCAATAATTTATAAAACTTGAGAAGTCATTCATGTCTGTCGCACATGCGAGGTATCAACAGACAGACGGACGGACGGACGGACAGACAGACAGACAGATAGATAGATGAACATACGTTAGATTGTTTCTTTGGCGATCTGATTAGATATTCATCCCCTCCCACCTCTCATTCTTCATAATGATCTGTAACAAAATGCAATCAGATGGCTTTCCAATGAATGGTCCTCATGGTTTACGAGGTCAGCTTTGAGGGGTTGAACTCCACTAATTGTTTCCCTAGAATGATGTCTGCATCTCTTTCAAACTGCTTTCATTGAGTCATGTTTTAAATTCAGTGCTTTGACTAACTTTACAAAGACTAAATTGCTGACACCTTGAATGAAGCGGCAGATACTTAAAATAAAAAAAAAGGCCTCCAGACAAGGATGTCACATCACAGCTTTAACAGAAGGGGAACTCCACACCCTTGGGCAAAAGTCTTTCTAGAGCCAAATAGACGACAGACAGCACATCTGGCTGTCAATGTGCGTTCCTTTCAGCTGAATGTGGGTTTACTTTTACTGGGTGGTGGAACAAATGTAGAAGCATTTGCCATTTTAACACTGGTTGTGATGCTGCTGTATGCACACGATTTCTTAAAGGAAGATTTTTTTTGACCTCGAGTCCATTGGTATGAAGTGCTGGAAAGGCGGCCAGATTTAATCGAGCTTTTAACCCTGTGCCCTGTGCATTAAGTGTAGTCGAGCTAGAGAATGGATGTGTTTTTTAAATGTTTTCACACCCTTTATTAAACCTTGAAGTTGCGGGATGCACCAAGCCGTTGCCAGCAGTGACACTAGGCTCTAGAATGTGAGAAATGAGATAAAGGCACAATCAAAAAGGTGACACTGGGGCTCGGTGGGACTGTTAGTCATCTGCTTGGGTGAGGATGGTTGGGGTGAGAGGAGGCAGAACGCCTTTTCCTTCTCCATTACTTTAATTGTTTCCAAACCATTTGGCCTTGAACGTGCGCTAGTCTATACTCAGCACACATGCTTCAACCACACTTAACATTCCTTGGTGCACAAGCCCTTAATCTTTCCTCCACTTTCCCTTTCACTTGAACGTTAGGAGGCTGATATATGAAGTTGAGAGACAGACTGAAATTTCGGGTAACTTTGAAGGCTTCATCCGCAGGCAGTTTGTCTGCAGGTCTGAGTGATTGCGTTTTTTTCTTTTGTGCTCTGCATTTACTCGCAACTTATTGCTTCCAATTTAATATTGGGATATTGCTTTTAGGAATGGCTTCATACATATATATATATATATTTAATGTTCCCTATATGAATGTACTTAAGTTGTGGCTACATTTTACTAATTTGTTCTGTCTTTTTAGGTCAGCTGCCTGTGACCACTTTGTACTAATTTGTTCCATGATCCTAACATGGCCATGGAATTAATTTATAATTTGTGACCTTGATATCTTATTACTTCCTCCCTCCAACTTATGTACTGATGTATTTTCCAAATTAGCATGGGAAAATTGTTAGGTTGAGTACTTTGTGCACTTAATCAGTATGAGACCCTGGACCACAAAACATCATAAGAGTATATTTCTTTTATAGTGAGCTGAATAAACAACCTTTTGATTTATGTATTGTTTATTAGGATCTGACAATGTTTGGCAGAAATACAACTATTTGAAAATCTGGATTCTGAGGGTGCAAATAAATTGAAATATTAAGAAAATCGCCTTTAAGGTTGTCCAAATTAAGTTCTTGGCAATGCATATTACTAATCGAAAATTAGGTTATGATATATATATACGGTAGGAAATATACAAAATATATGTCAAAATATGACCTTTACTTAATATCCTAATCATTTTTGGCATAAAAGGAAAATTGATAAATTTGACCAATACAATTTTTATTTTTTATTTTTTTTTGGCTATTGTTAAAAATATACCTCAGTGACTTAAGACTTAAGGTTTTGTGGTCCAGGGTCACATCTTATTTATTGACCAATATTTGAACTCATTAAATTTCACAAGAACTAAATTTAATTCTGTCATCATTTGCTAACATTAAAAAGTGAAAGTCGGTTTAACCGAAAAATTCATAATAAACATCCAATTGTGAGAGCAAATGTGGAATTACAGTGATTTTTGTAATGATGTGACATCTTATATAAAATTATACTGAAAGTGTGCATCTCATGTTTTTCCAAACCTGTATGACACTTTTCAAAATTTCAGTCTTTGTTTGTGAGAAGAAAGAAATTCGTACAGTTTTGGATCTTTCAAGAGAATAATGATACATTTATAGATTAGCGATAGCGTCTTATAATGAAAATGCTATACAGACATGCTTTTGTAGCCCATTATTAGATCAGGTCTACTAGACATCTTGTGGAGTCAAAGTGAGCACCTCGATTTAGTCTAATACAGGTCAAGCAACTTCATGTCGTTTCAGGAATTCAAACCTGTGTACAGTAGTGTATTCAAACAGACCTTTAGTGACAGGTCCGAAATGATCTATAGCTCTCCTTTGGAATAAAAACATACTTGAGGCCTTTTCCTCCCTTTTCTTTTCTCACCCTGCATGACAGATGTGTCTCCCTTCCCCCACTACCTCCCCTCCAGCACCCCCACTTTTCCTCACTGGCCCTTTATTTCATCCTACACACATTGGTGGGAGGAAATGTGCCTGCCACATGATGATATCTTGATTTTTCACAAAAAGTTTCCCATTTCCTGTGAGTCCTGACTCACAGACATTAACAAAAAGTGCACAATCGGCCACGTCTCCAAAAGTTATTCAAATATGGCATAAGGCATTGTGAGTAATTGTTCCTGATTTTTAACCAGCTGTAAACGTGGGGAGCGACTAGAAAAGGTCTATTGTCATTTCTAGTCCAGATGTGTGCTTTCTTCCGGATATGCAAGTTCAGCTGTGCTCTCTTTGATTTAATGATGCATTGTGTGTTGCGGATGATGTATTTCACTCATTGTAAGTAGTTTTTAGGTAAAGAGCATGGAACAAAAACTCTCAAGATATCTATACTTTGGTTTAGGAGCAGATGGCAGAATATTGGGCTGCTGGTTTTAATTTTCTCACAGGTTCAAGTCAGGAAACATTGCTACAAATTTGATCTTGATTGATAAGGGTTACTAAAGGCATAGTTACCCAAAAATTAATATTGTCAAATTTATTCACCCTCATGTTGTCTTTTATTCATCTGCTAAACACATTTTTTGATTTATGCACTATGTATTTGCATTGATCAGTGTTTAATATGTGAATAAAAGCTTACATCAAATCTGATCATTATTAAGGTTACTCTTCAAAAGACTTGATTCATATATATATATATATATATATATTTTTTTTTTTACAAGCTCTTTGAAGTGCCAAGGTTTTGGATGAGGGACAGAAATCTGTCAGGTTTTGTTAAAAATAACTTCATTTGATCTCGAAAATGAATGAATCTCATACGTTTTGAATGACATAAAGGTGAGTAACTGATGACTGAATTTTCATTTTTGGGTGAAGTAACCCATTAAATGCCAAATAAAACAATTCAGAGATGGTAAATTATATGTATGTTTTGTTACACCATATTTTACCCAGGTATTTAAAATCTCAAATGACACAAAGAAGAACCTTACACACCAGGCTTTATCAGCTGTTTCTGTCAAATTGGAGTATATGAGCTGCTTAATCATCTTGGTTGACATTTTGGGTGGTCGGTATCAGAAACCATATCCTATAAACAAACAGAGACCTTCTGACCAACCTCCAGACACTTTTAGTATATCCATATAAACCTGTGTGCAATAAACTGCCATTCGTGTTTCAATGATTGAGGAGATGAGAAAAATAAATTTTGCATTTGCAAAAAAACATCAGAAACTAGTACATTCCAGGATGCGGGATTTTTGTAAAATGACAGAAGTGTTTCTTTTGGCCGAATGTGATGGGCAGCTGGCATGACTTGTAGATTTACCACCCCATTGTTCTGTCCCTCAATAACAAAACACACCGTTTCCTGTTCTGCTCTACACATGCTTAGTATTCAAGGTGGAATATTGTTTGTAACATCAGAGGGTAGAGGAAGGGTCACAGATAATGTGCTGTGGAGGGTTAGAGGTCCTTATCTGAGTCTGTAAGAAAAAGCGCAAACGCGGTGTGAGAACGTTTGTGCGAAGCCAGGATTGTGTGAGACGGTTAAGTGTGTCTGAGGTCATGAGGTGTGAGTGCTTCTTTTGAAATGCATCACACTCCACTCCCCACCGTGGGAGAGGGATGATCGGACTGTGACCCAATGCGTCATTTGGAAATGAAACCAAATGATATGTGCTTCCTATGTAGTCGCCAGGGAAATGGAAAACCTAACGAGTGGACAGGCTTGTTTTTGATTATTGGTCTAAAGCTCGTTGAAAGTTGCTATAGGTATTGATGCGAATGAGGCTAAATCTCACTAAATGTCAGAAATTAAAACAATTACATATCACCAAAAAACATTTAGCAGAAAATGTAAATAATGATTAAAATGGTTTAAAATGTAAAATAATCAAATATAAATAAATGTAATAAAAAGGGTTTTTTGAAATGCAAATACAATTTGCTTCTAAAAAACAGACTTTGAATTTTGTCTACAAAATATGACCCAGACACATTCTTTCTTTCTTTCTTTCTTTGATTTTTTTTTTTTTTTTAACAGTAGTGCTTTTAGATATTGAGTCAAGATTTGTGTTTTGACTTTGAGGCCACTTATTTTATTTGAACAATAGAAACCAAATTTTTTTAACATTTCAATCATTCATTCAAACAAAACGAAATAAAAAAAATAAAAAATAAAGATTAAGAGAACAGTACCAGCGACTATGGTGAATCATTTCATTCAACCTTGCCAGCCATCTGGAATGTGAAATTCCCTCAACACACTATGGGCTAGAATCAACAAACAATTTTAAGAAATGCAAGATTTAAAAAGAAAGTCCATTAGAGCCAACAAGTCGCTTCAAGTCTGCTGAAGTAAACTCCTGAAGTATCTGAACAAAATCAACCGAACATTCAATGAAGAAACGTAATGGATGAGCAATGTCCAGATTCACACAAAAAGCATAATTGAAATGCTTGGCTATTGTATTTACATTACCAAGTCAACAAAGGATCTTTCTGTATGTTGATCTTTAGTTTTGTTTGTTTGCTGTTTGAATAAATGTTTGAAAAGTTATAAGCAAATGGGGATAAAAGAACCACATGCGTTTTGGACCACACCGGCTTGCACGTCAACAGCATAAGGGTTACAAATGTCTGAACTGACATGTAATATGCATCCATCAGGCCAGCTTTGGGATGCAGACAGTTCATATCAGCTTAAATCCAATTGGATGGATTCAAATACATTGAAGAATTGCAAAGTACAGGAATAAAGGCCTCTTCTCGTGCATGAGTGGGAGTTAAGAAACATAAACAATAAATAAAAAATAAAAAAAGCTATTGTATTTTTGTAACAAAATCGGTTGGTATTCGCAGATCCTCCACATGAGATGTTTATTCATCATGACTTTCATGTTCATCTGTAAGATTGTTCTAGGCTTTGAAAGTCATCCAGTTTTAAGGTATAAACAGAAGAGCAAATTCCCAATGTGCACCAGCATCTAATCCAGAATCAAGTCTCAAAGCCAAGTTCTTCTGAATTAGACAACACTTCAGCCCTTCTAGCATCCAGCTAATAGAGCTAAAACATCTGCCACAAGCATCTGAACGTCAGAGACGCTTCAAAACGGTGATGTCCATCATTTGAAACAGAGCTAGTCGGCTTTTCTGTGTCCATGCAACCCTCTACGGACACCTTGGCAACTGAATCGCCATTGGCTAGTAAATATTTTAGTTTACTCGCCAAACTGAATTTGAATGCATATTAGTCATTTTAATATTAGTGGTGGTGGTGCTTTTTAGATCATTCAGTGTTTATGTAAAAAAATTATAATAATAACTTTGGGGAAAAAACTAACAAAAATAATGATATGATAAGAATTCTAATAATAAGAACTATAAAACAAACTAAGGATAACTAAGGATTAATGAGCTGCTGGATTAATGAATATTAATCAGGTTTTGTGTGTTCGCTCGAACTGATTTGCTGAAATCAAAACAGGGGCAATAATAGGTGAGCGCCAGCCAACGAGATTGCCGTTTGCACATTAACTCCGCCCACTACCGGAAAACCTGGCTGTTCTTAAAAGCTGAAGACCTCCATAGGATCGCTCTTATTTTGACAGGAAAATACAACAAATAATATTGTTTAAATGTATTGTGTCAATTCACTCTCTCTCTCTCTCTCTCTCTGTCAATGCGTGTGTGTGAGAGAAAGTGACGTCGATTTGCGCGCCTTCACACTAGAGTTTATGGTACATCAAATACAGGTGTGTATCCATTGAGATGAACTGAGAAATATCACAGATCGCCTGACGGAGAGTGAAACTCTGAAGCCCTCTCAGTCAAAGAGTGATCGTGAAAATATATCTGTGTTAACTTATACTTAGCCTCAAACTAACACACTGGCGAGTAAAATCTGAGAATTTATGCCATTGGCTAATATTAGACATCATTTAGTCGCCAGAAGGAAGATTTAGTCGCATATGCGAGTGATTTACTCGCAATGTAGAGGGTTGCCATGGCTTGTTGTCCATTCTCTGTCAAACTTTGTAGTAAATGTTTGCAGGATTTTGTGGTGGCATTTCTTGGACGATATAGACAGGGTGGCCGTAGTCACCGCTGACCTTCTCGTAGTGCGGGCAGTACATGCTTCCTGAGGTCTGCAGAGGAAAGATGATGTCACTGGGCTCGGAGCCGTTATTGTTGCTGCCTCCAGTGGCACCACTTCCGCGTTTGGGCAGCGTGTTTAGGGGCAGCTGGGCGGAGCACTGTGCCGAGTGTTTCTGATGACGCCGATGCAGCAGTGCTACCAGAGCGATGATGATGATGATGAAAATGACCGCACCAGATGCAACACCAGCAAACAGAGCTACTTCTGATCCAGCGGATCCTACAGACTCTCCGCTATTGCCCCCGGACTCACCATTCTGCATGGCGTCTGGGGAACGAGAAATAATTTTTGGTGGAATAAAACATAATGATTGTGAAAGTAAAATATCAGCCTTTATACATGTAAATGATTTAAAATCATGAGAACAAATTAAGATATGCATTCCCATGTTAAACTGGCAACAATTAATTGTTTTTATTTATTTTGTGAAACTGTGATACATATCCAAAAAAATTATAGTTATTTAAATGTTTTCTCTCTCTCTCTCTCACACACACACACACACACACTATTACAAATTAAAAAATCTCATCTGTATTAAAACAAAAACTATATTTAACCTAACTAATATATAATAAATCCTAATCTGTGGTGTAAAAATTTGTAACATTTTGACATCTGAGATATATCAAGCATATTTTATTGAATAACTAATTATTATAGTATATTATAATATAACATACTATATACTACGCATTTAATTATTTATTATTCAATTTATTTAGATTTTAGTTTTGGGGTGAATTTGGATTTTTATGATGATATTATTTTAGTAATTTACTAATTATTATAGCATTTTATGCTCTAATATATTGTATATTATCATCTAAAATATAGTTTACTGCATTAAATATGTCTAATAATAATTAAGGTTAATACTTATTTCTTCATTAATGACATTTCTTGAGATTAACCTTTGTATACATCAATACTTACCAACTCTGTTGCCAGCATCGTTTTCTTTGCTGAAGGTGTTTTGTTCCTTACTGTCAGGGTATTTTGGAGGATTTCTAGTTGGATAGTTTTTAGCTGAGAATGAATCTGTAGGACCTTAAGGACAGAGAATTAAATATTAACAGACAGCAACTAAAATAGTGGAGCAAAGCAGTACAAAATGTTCAGCGAATTGAAAAAACTGATCATAATATCGGACCACCCTTATATCTTTTTGGTTTCTAGGCATTATGCCTCAGCTTTTGAGAGAGAATTTAATGAATTGGCGGAAAGCTGCAAATATCTCCCCACAAGCCCAAAGAAGGGACAGCTGGCATCGCCACAGGAAACAAGCTCACATGACATTTCAATTACACGCTGAGGCACACTAGCATGGACACCCACTACAAGACCAGTGACATGACAGACTGTTCTGGAAGCAGTGATCGTCATCGATGCAGGTGTAGGTATGGGAGCTAGTACTCACTCTGTCCAACTCGCAGAACCAGCTTCATAGATTTGGTCTTACAAACACCACCGTCGTGGTTGTCCAAACCTTCTAAAGTGCTGTTCGATGTGGCTGAAAGAGGGGAGAAAAAAAAAATTATTAACCTTTTTCATCATTTTGTTAAATATATATATATATAACATCACACAGAACATGTCTGGACCACATTTTTCCTATTGAAAGCAATGTGACATTATTATGTATGGAAGCCCATTTCTGCCACTGAGAAAGATAATTGCAAGTTTAATCTCGCAATTCAGATTTTTTTTTCTCACAATTGCGAGAATTTAATCGAAATTCAGAATTTAGATATAAACTTACAATTCTATAGTTATAAAGTCAGCATAGTGGGATATAGATATTAAGTCAAGATTCTGAGATAAAAACTCACAATTCCGACTTTTTTTTTTTTTTGCAAATGTGAGTTTGTATCTCACAATTCTGATAATGTTTTTTTTTTTGAATTGCATAAAGTCAAAATTGCAAGATAAAAACTAAAAATTCTGACTTTTTTCTTGCAAATGCGAGTTTGTATCTCACAATTTTGACTTTATTCTGATCTTTTTTTTTAATTGAGAGAAATAAACTTGCGACTATAAGAAAAAAATGACCTTTTTTATTTTTTATTCAGTGGTAAAAACAGGCTTCCATACAATAATAAGATAATTAAGCAAAACAATTCTATCTATCAATTCAATCAGTTTTCTATCAATTCACACTAAAATAACCATTCAAAAATTCATTTTCATTTCTAGAATCCAACAAAAAGTATATTCAGTATTTAATTGTAGTTGTTACATATTATAATTCATTAGAATTTGGTAATTATAAAGGTCTTAAAACATAATTTGCTGCATTGCTGCTGTAATACAGTAAAAATTGCAGTAAGAAAATGTTTTTAATCATTTTAATTGCGAGAATTAAAATGCATCAGCATTATGCTGATTATTACATAATAACGTGAATCTAATAAGAATAAACTTCGTGAATAATGAGAACTACATGTTAATAGTGAAACATCCACAAAGCAATATTTTAAAAAGAAAATAATAGGAAGATTTCAGTTCAGTTTTCTGGGATTCTTTTTTTGTGAGCTTCATCCAGCCAACATTTAGAAGTCTACATCTCTGATGTTGAATATTTAAAGCCCATCATCCATCTTAAAAACTTCAGTATGCCACTGAATTATTCTTTCCTCCCGAGGCCCATTTCTCTTCCAGTCCTGTGTGTGTATTTGGCCATATAAGGTTTAGCAGCACTAAGTGAGTTAATTTATGAACGGGTCAGCTTTCCACATGTGTCCCCACAGGTGCTCTAAAACCTTTCAACTGTTCCTTGTGGACATTTGAGTCATGTGTTCATCAGTCACTATGTATGCGTATGCAGAAGGTGAAAGTCCAGCTTGCTAGTACAACAAGAATATCTCACTTTTGCGGCACTCCAAAGCTTCTTAAAAGCTTCTGTTTGTTTGCCATTAAATCCTTACTCACGTGCACGCTAATTTAGAAACCCCTCATACTGTGAGTAATATCACACAGGTTTGAACTTTATAGAAACTAAGCACATCACCAAAGCCTTTTCACATCATTATCACAGAATATCAAGGATTTGCTTTAGTCACCAATCCACGGCTAGTGGAGTGACTTGGTCGAACGATTGAAATGCCATTGTGCCTGCACACCCATGCTGTGTCCTCTGATAGCAGAGCTAAAGAATTCTACTGCGCCGTAATCTCTCTTTCACTGCGAGGATTAAGACCAATCCCACATGAACAAATGGACTTCCCCTCCAAACTGCTTAGGGCACCGAAAGTACCGAGTGACCAGAGAGTGAAAGGGCAAGAGAATGGGGGGTGGGCAGAGAAAGCCAACCAAAGAGCTAAGGAGAGAAAAACAGAGGGGGAGAAGAGAGCACTCATGTCCCAGTTCCCTACAACCGTTCCCACATTCATCTACAGCGGCCGCTATAGATGTGACCCGACTCTTCGGCTTGAATGAAGCCCGCTCATTTCCTAACCACAACAAGCACATTCAGCGCCTCGGGCCAGCGCAGCTCAGCCAGTCACGAAAGCAGCGACGAGCAACAAAGTGGAGGTGGAAAATTGAAGTTGCGCACATACAATAAAGCAAGTGTATCCAAGCAGATGTTATGGTTTTTGCAGGTTATTTTTAGATTTTTGCAGACATTAAGAGACCTAACTATCCTAGGGATAATATTTCAGCCACACATCCACATAGATGCATATCCTGTCTGTGTGTCTGGAAGAAATGCAAATTTTTTGTTGGAAGTTGCAGCAGGACACAATGATGTTTTGTCCTGATTGCGCAGGTATTTAAAGGTTGCTCCTAATTTTGTCATTTTTATTGGCTGATACACAGGGGCGTCGCATCCGTGGGGGATGTGGGGGTTTTAACACCCACACTTTTCCCGGTGAGAGGGCTCAACACCCGCACATTTTCTGCAGTTTTCCCGCAGTTTTGCACAAACGCCTTACTACAGTCGTTCCTCCGTTTCTCTGGCCGCTCTGTGTCTGCGCTCGCCGTGGCTGCCTCCTCCCCCCTCCCTCTCAAACTTGAAAAAAGTGTATATTATTTTAATGTTTAAAAACAGTAAATTGTTACATTATTTATACCACCAGAGAAAAAGCTTTGTGTGGGCGTTTTTTTTTCTCCCCTTTTCTGATTTTGCGTTTTTTTTTTCTCCCCTTTTCTGATTTTTTTTTTTTTTTTTTTTAATGTAGGATTATTTTTTTCCCAGCCAAACGCTGCAAGCCGGAAATCCCGCACAGTGCCAGAGAACTTTAAGCCCTGCATTTTGTACCCCTCTGTCAATGTGTTCATCATTTTTATTGTTTATAAACAAACCACATCCATCCCCCACACTTTTGAAAAGCTTGCTACGCCCCTGCTGATACACACACACACTCAATGTTTTTATCTGAAACACACACACACTCAGTGGTTTTATTGGAAACACACACACTCAACGTGTTTATCTGACACAAACATATAAATGTAATGAAACCTTCTATTTTAAATATACTCTTTCTACTTTCCTATAGTCAAATCTACAGTAAAATATGTTCAAAATAAACATTATTACTTGTAATTATAATAACCTTTGTACTTTTACTAGTTTTCTTAACTTACTGTTTTAAAAAATCAATAAAGAAATAATTATTGTTAATGCATTAATACATTGTGTCTCTATATAAACTGAAAATCTAGTACCTTGTTAATGAGCAAAAATACATTTGCTCACCGAAGCTGCATTTGTTGAATCAAAAATACAATAAAAACTATTTTTTTTTCTAAAATTAATATTTTACAATTTATTTTATTCCTGTGAAGCAAATCTGAATTTTTAGCATCATTATTCTAGTCGTCAGTGTCACATGATCCTTCAGAAATCATTCTAAAATGCTGATTTGTTGCTCAAGAAATATTTATTATTATCAGTGTTGCTAACTTGCTAAGGCTATATAAACTGTGATCTTTTTTTATGATTAAAAAAAATTGAGGTTAGAATAGAATAGGAAGTTCATATGAACAGCATTTATTTGAAATAGAAATCTTGTGTAACATTAGAAATGTCTTCTAATCATCGTCTAATGACTTCAATCAATGAAATGCACCCTTGCTGAATAAAAGTATAAATAAATAAAAACTTTTAAACAGTATTGCAAATAAAGTCTTTCCAACATGCCTAAAAAAAGTTACATGCACACGTTCTGACATTTGCATGCACACACACGCAGACACTGAGGTCAGTCTCTTTAGAATTATTTAGCTCAGATATCAATGTCCCTCGGGCAGCAGGCCAAGCTGCCTTGAAAAATCACATCACTCCGATCCATCTCATACTGGGGAAGGATTGAGGGATTTGGAGCGTGTAAATCTTAAAATCACATAAACGGCCATTAAGGAATGTGCCAAGTAAATAGGGGCTGAAATCAACACACGCTAAACTGAAAGATAACCCCTTTTTCAAAGTGGTCGATTGATACTAATGACATTCATGTAAAGGGCCATCAACAAGTCTTCTTCCCAGAGAACACTGAACGCTTGTGACGTTTCCATCCCCAGAGGGGAAGAGGACAAAAATAGGTTTGGGAAAAACTACATTTTTAAAAACATTAAAAAAAAAAAGATATGCAAGCTAAACAATATAATGATTAATGTTATCTTTAAGTCTATAACAAAGACATCTTGTGTGGTAAACACACTTGCTAATGGATTTAACACATTTCCATGAACTATAAACTTGATTTGTGCTCTATTTTTGGAGGGCTACACTAGTCAGTCGCCTTCCCAGATGAAAACACAGAGAAGATATCTTGGGAGACAATGGCGGAGGCTGAAATTCCCACGGGTGGGATCAGTTCTGCATTTGGCTCCTTCTGCACATTGTTATAGCCGCAAGGGAGGTGAAAAATGATCATGAATCAGCACCTGAAGTAAATTCTTGAGTAAGCATAGCAATAAACTTACAGATAATGTGATAATCCTTTTCTTTGTAGAACTCCAGGCCCCACAGGTTGGGGCTGAACTCTTGAAACTTGAAGGTGAACTTCACATCCTGGTCTGGCTTGTCACAGTTGAGCAGTAACATGTCACCTTTAGTGACTCGACAGGTCTCAAGTTGTTCTTTGGGAACAAGATAGACCCGGAAGTATTCAATGTTCGTCTGCTCAGTCGAGCCTGGCTTGATTCTTGGACACACAATGTCCATTTTGTCTCCGATCTGAGGGTATAGTACTACACCCTTTCCTGGGACAAACCTGTAGGGAACACGGCGATGTTAAACATAGTATAAAGTTACAGAAATGGGAAGAACATACTGATTAGCATGCATAATAATGAATCAATTCTCTACAGTATATTAATTGGGCATGAGAACCTTAAAGTGGATGTAAAATGTATTATATTTTGATAATAAATTTATCCACACAGCAAAACTATTAAATATTTGTAGCTTGTTGTTTCTTCAGGTAACTGAATTAACCAATTGGTCATTGGCTTCATTAATGTCTTTTAAGAGTCAATTCTAGATCCAGTCCTGTATGATTTAGTTTTCTTCTGAGTAAAAGAAAAGATGACATTTTGAATGTTGTAAAAGATTGACTTTCATTATAAAAAATTAGACATTTTTTCCAAATACATTTGACCCATGGTTGCCACCCTCCATTTATTCTAAAACAAGCAACTCAACGCAATGGATTGAGACAAGCAATTTCCTTTGGCTAATTTTCAGAGTTCTGTCTTGAAGCAGAATGCAAATGCATCTAAAGCTTTGGGGACCTTGGCTTACTTGCACATTTTTTGACTAATGTATGCAACTTTACAGGCTTATGTTTTTCGCCATTACATACTTCTCTACTCTGTAATGCTTTTGCACAATTAACAATCGCTCACTCCTGACCGCTTGCTGGCAGTCCTTTCCTGCCCTTGATGTTTATTACAACCTCACTATATCACCTATTACAATGTTCTCTTCTTGTAAAAGTGTTCTGATATTGACCTTTCAGTTATTTGCAGATTCTCAGATTAATCAGATTTCTCTTTAAACACACAAATCCCATTGTAAGCAGGCCTTTGTGTGCACTGGATTTGTCCTTTATTTTCTAAATCTTCCATGACAAAGTTTGACATGGTCTCATTCTCTCCTATGCTTCCCTAAACACCATAAGGCAGAATAAGAGAGTCACTTTCTATGACTAGCTTGCATCCTCATAAAGTCATTAAGATCTAGAAAGAAAGGGACCCTCAAACTTCTGCTGAGGGTCCTGAGAAGACAGGAAGCTTTAGTGCCCCTCCTCCGCCCCCTGCAGTACCAACTTCTGTATGGCTCTCACCGGGATGGGGGTTGAACTGTGCCTTCATCCCAGCGCACCTTTTGTCTCCAAAGCTCTGGGACAAAGATGACCCACTGAGCTACTGGAACTCATGAAAACCGATTACAACCTGAGGCAAAGCCCCACTACACTACAGCTTAGCATCTTAAAGAAACGTTATCCTGAATCTAAATAAATCTGATCTATTAAAATACAGGTCCACCGCTGTGAAGCTACCAAATCATAAAACAATGCCACATTGTTGGGGAAAATATATATAATAAAAATTAAAAAAAATTGGGAAATTAAAGTGATTTTTTGGGGGGTGAATATAAATATCAATGTTAATAAAAAAAAAAAAAAAAAATCAGGTATGTTGACCAAATGGCAAGACCAGAAGAAGAGAGTGCGTGCTACTTTGGCAGCTGAAAAAACACCAGGCTGGGTGTTTCGATCTCAAAAAGAGGCACTTACCCTAGTTTAGCAACTATTTGTCCCGACACAGAAAGGTGTGGTGGGGAACAGATGTACGGACCTCAGAGACATACTTCACAGTGGAAAACAGGAGCTCAGGCAACTGATCTCTCTATGGCAATCAGCAAGAGACTGTGATCCACTCTTCAATTTAACATTTCTCAGCTTATAATCAGTCCCAAATTTAGGTTGTGGCTCAGCACTCTTACACGATATTAACCATGATGTAAGGTCTCCACGAGTTTGATTGCTCTGAGTTCAGATTCATTCTGCAGCTTTTCCTCAGTAAATACCAAGACATTTTAACCTCACCATATAATTTCCACAAAACATCGCATTTACCCACAGTTTCTGACAGGGCACACACAGGGTAATTGCTTAAATTATGTAAATTAACATTTACAAATAGTGGAAATGGCTATGAGGTGGAAGTTCGTTTTGGGGAAGGTTTATACAGTGGTCGCCATTCAGCTTCATTTTGCAAATGAAAGTACTTGCATCTCAATGTTGCTGCCAATAAAGCATCATTGTAACTAATACCCTGCAGTCTGGAAAGGTGGGTGGTCCTCCAACAAAGTGCCATGGATTACAAATGTTTTGTGGTCTGTCTTTTGTTTAAATGACTATGACGGTAATAAAATCAATAGAGAAATCAGTAAATTAAAACAGATACATTTAAATCAATGACTAGTTCTTCCGGGACCTTCATAACACTCGAGTAGGCTGTTTTTGGTTTTTGAGGTGTCTGTGTGGTACTTTAAAGATTAGAAAAATCAATAGGGTTATTCCTACCTATCAGCATATTGGTTTCCTTAAAGTCCTAGTGCATATTTTTTTGACTTGGATCTGTGGTTTAGATATCAACTTACGACTATTTTGTATACAATAATTATTTCTCAATTGTATTATAGTTATACAAGCGCTTGTTTATTAAACAATAATGCACATTCCAACTTGTACTACTAATATTTAAATCTCTCTAGCATGAACAATAATTAAGCCATTCCAACTAGTCATTTAATATGACAATAAAAAAACAGTGGAAACTAGTGGACTAACTGGAATACACTAGTTTCAATAAAGGGTATTAGTAAAGTACAATTGGAACAATAACTAATACAGTTACAATGAACCACAGATCCCCACGTAATTCAGTGGTAAAACATTTTGCAATTTGTTATCAGTTACAATGGAATAGTTCCGTGTCACTATAGTGACTGTAAAGGCGATTAAAGCAGGCTATTGAAGAATTACAAGTGATTGATTTATAGATCAGTCATTTTTGGAATAAATATTCACTGTAGCCTATAGAGATAGAAACTAGACAATGTTATAATTAAAATAATCAATAGTTAAAAAGATAGATAGATAGATAGATAGATAGATAGATAGATAGATAGATAGATAGATAGATAGATAGATAGATAGATAGATAGATAGATAGATAGATAGATAGATAGATAGATAGATAGATAGATTTATGTTATGGTGCTTGCAATACAACGCTTTTTGGTTAAGTCCTACTTACTTGGTGTTCGAAGTATTCCAGTATATTGATTCTAAAACTGTTGATCGAGCTAGTTTTACTCGACAAGCAACCATGAAAAGACCTAATATATAACTCCACATAGTTGTATCCATTGCGATGCAAAACAGTTCACCAGTGCAAATTTGATTATAACAGTGAGAGATCCACAGGCACTAATGCGAGCAGATCCGATGTTGCTGGTCGTTCTCTGCTGAAAACGCGTTTGATTTCGAAACGAAAAAAAAAAAACATCTATTTGCCAAGACCTCCAAAAAAGAGCTCCTTCAAAACTGGCACTCTCAATGACAGATTAAACTAAACGGTGTTTGATAATCCATCAGGTTCTTTAGACATTAATTTTTTAAGTGCACATCCTTTGGGAAACAGTGGCTATGAACACTCTTTCGACCGCAGATAAACCAGTTAATTAGTGCAGGTTCCGCGGAACGGCAGCATAGATGTGAAATTCGGATGTTGCTGAGGTCTAATCTGAAGGCAGTATTAGAGCTTCTCCTGTTCTTCGTCTTTGCATTCAACTCTGCCAGTCTCGGAGTGCCCTCAAGACGTGCTCAGAGAGACTTCTTACAACCCAGTGTTGCCGTTAAACCCCGCCCACATTACTCTCGATTGGATGACGCTGGATGAGTGACACCTAGTCGAATGGAAAGAGACTAAACAGGAGTCTGGAAGCGGTACTGCTTTATTAAACATTAGGCAACCACCTGAGTTTACCTGAGGCGCAAAGCAGCGCATATATATTTTTTTCAAACAGTGGTTTTCAACCGGGAGGCAGCAACCCACTAGAGGGCCCTGAACTTACGTTATGTTAAAAAAAAAAAAAAACATATATATATATATATATATATATATATATATATATATACATATATATATATATATGTAGAGAGAGAGAGAGAGAGAGTTTAAGTGTAAAAAAGATTGAGACAAAGACTGAAAACTACTGGTATCCACGGCGATATTTTCATTTCTGAATAAATTTTGTACTTAAATATCGCTATGTAGCCTATACACAGACCAGATAATCGGTAACTTACATGCGTTTGAAATTAAATAACTAATCTTTCATTTTAATCTAAATCTTCTTGTAAAGGCATTCTCCACGAGATTAATCCGCTTACTCACGTAACGTTAAAGATCAAAAGGTCAGTTTTTCTCACACGGGTGTGGGTTGTGTCTCAAACGTTTAATGACTTTGACAAAAGCTGCTTCCTCAGAATTATAGCTATTACCTTACAGAATACATATAGATAAACATTTAGAAAATAAGCCATTGAAACATTTGCTCGGTGGCCCAGGCAACTTTTGTGTATTGTCCTTGGCGTGTTTGGACAATAATCAAAAGGGTAAACTAACAGGTAAGAGATAATTGAATGTCGATCGGTGTTAAGGTGTGATGTGTGTGCACTTCAAACGTCTGGTCTGCTCTGAGTCCTTTGTGTATTTGCGCTCTGGCTTGTGTCGACCTAACAGAGGTGTCAAGTGAACTATTAATTATGCTGCGGATTTAAAGCATTAGGTTATGATGCCATCCTGACCTCAAAACTTTAACCCACTTTGAATTGTTTGCCCCATGCTTTCTTACAACTAGCTTTTGTCACAGACAATTAATGCACATTATTCCTATTTAATTTTAAATACTTGATTATTTTTATGCATTGTATTTAATGTAATCCTAATAACTACACAAGTTAATACAAATATGAAAGCAAATGTCAGAAACAAGACACATTCATGGATTTATTGGAGATTCTTGACAAGTGGGTCAAATATTCAACCACAAACACAAATTCTGGCCAATCAGAAACCTTTCACTCCATCACATCTAAAAGCATCTCATCGCTAACATACACGCAGTTCACTGACATGCAACGACCAGGTACCGTTTATAACAGCATCACTTTACCTCTTGAATGGTCAATTATTTACCTGCAAGTTAAAATGATAAAAGGAGGTCATTCTCGTTTTATAATGCTTCTTGGTTGGACTGGTTAACTGATAGTGATCTGTGCTATTCAAAATAGAGGGATGTAATTCCAGTTCAAGCTATTTCCCTGTCAATCTTTCCTTCTAATTATTTTATACTATGAATAAACTATTAAAAAAATAAAAACAATTCAATCAAATCAGCCAGGAAAATCTGCAGAGGCCTTGAATTTGTGAAACCGGAAACCATTTGGATGAACGAGCAAGATCCCTACTGGTACAATGCACTGAATGTGTTTGCAGAGATTACATGGAGGACAAGTGGAGGTTATCTATACAAGAGTCAGTTATACAAAACAGGTAAAACAGGAAAAATATGAAGGGTATCTGACAAATCTGATTGTTCCTGTTGTTCTGAGAATTTGAAACACACCACATGAAACCTACGAAGAGGACCCTGTGCTGCAGCACGATGTCTCACACGAAGAGGTGGTCTGGAGAAAGTCTGGACAAATCCTGGCCACATTGTTTTCATCACTCAGAGGCCTTTAAAGAGAAAGAAAGTTTAGGCCTCGACTTCCCTTTCCCCAAAATGATCTTCTGTTCTTCTTTCTGCTGTTTCTGTCGTTCTTGCTCCAGCTTCATACGCTCCTCGTGTATTTTCCTCTGCTCTTCAACTATTCGTAGTTGTTCCTCTGCCTGTAGGACAGAAAAAACTTAATTAAGTAGGAGCTAGATATCAACATGTGAACAGAACTGTGATCCCGATGCTTCCACAGCATCGCCATCTTGGAATGGTCATCTTTTGGGTTATGATGCATGCCATAAATTGTTTGTAGCCAAACAAATAAATTATATAAATATAAAGTACATACAATTTAAGACTATTCATTAGTTGACTGATATATCAGTCAATTTGGGATTAAAAAAAAGATTAACATTGGCTGATAAGTTTTTCTGTTTGGCTGATGTTTGAGACTTTTATTTTGACAACACTTAGAATGCCAGTTCCTGAGTCCCCATTCTCCATTCCATTTCAATGCTTACAAGATCACCAAGTACACTGTTGTTTACAGTATTTACCTTCTTTTTATTTATACATTTTTAACCATTTCTTTGTCAAAAAATATTAAAATAGGATTAGAGAAGCCATTCCAGCAAGCAGCGCTTTAAGTATGTCTTTTACAATCTTACCCCCCCCCCCCCCCTCCCCCAACAAAACCTGTTTTAAGTCGCTGGGATATATTTTTAGCAATAGGAAAAAAAAAAAAAAAAAAAAAAAAAAAAAACACTGTACTGGTCAAAATTATCACTTTTTTTTTTATGCCAAAAATCATTAGAATATTAAGTAAAGATCATGTTCCATGGAGATATTTTGTAAATTCCCTCCTGTAAATATATCATAACTTAATTTATCATTAGCAATATGCATTGCTAAGAACTAATTTGGACAAATTCAAAGGTGATTTTCTCAGTATTTCGATTTTTTGCACCCTCAGATTCCAGATTTTCCAATAGTTGTATCTCGGCCACATATTGTCCAATCCTAATAAACCATACATCAATGGAAAGCGTATTTATTCAGCCTTCGGGTGATGTATAAATCTCTATTTCGACACTTAAGACTGGTTTCGTGATACAGTTGCACATACATGTATTTATTCATTTTCTAATTATCATATGAATACATAGACATGGAAAACAAACACATTCCAGCAGTTATTATGCATAAGCTTTTACTATCTTGAAGTTAAATAGTGGAATATTGTAAAAACAAATCCATATTGGTCATCCACTAATATTTATGCATGGATTGTTACAGGATAGTCATGATTTATTGAGAAATGCATTTATAGTCATTAATCCCTCACTTTAATTAAATCCTTTAAACTTTTGGCCTGTGCTCAGATAATGTTCAATATACTGCACAAAAGTATTTTACAAACAGTCTGTTTAATTTCGAATCTTATAGCATCTGCGACATGTAAGACTGCATCTTTCAGATCACTTTCATGTGCAGACAGATGACTCTTGACCTTCATAGCTTGGAGAAGAGACCATCCCTTATATAAGCTGTTTTGGAGTGGGATTCATCATGATGAGAACTAAACTGCAGTCTCTTTTTCTTCTAAAAGACTGCTCTACTGAGAAAGAAAACTCCATAATAGAAAACATGTCAAGTAGTGCTTATGCAACATTAATGGTCCACATGGCCACAGCCATTCATTCTATATGAGAAGGCTAATCTAGTGCTTGTTAGAAAGGCAAAACAAATGTTTGTGACCCTACTGTTCATTTTTTTTTTTTAAAGAAGTCTCATTTTCACCAATGGGAATGGATTTCAATAATCAATTAGCTTTTTCTCAATTACACATTACTAGACACATACCAGTTTAGCTTGAGCGTCGGCTATCTTGCGATTGTTATCCACCAGAATCTTCTCCAGTTCTTCACGCTTTGATTTCTCCTCCTCCTGTAAAGGCAAAGTGCTTCAGTGGAATCATAGTGACACAAATCAGAATTATTCCCAAAAATGAGTGGCACAAGTTTAACAAACAACACGCAAGAGTAAATAATGAAGATACATTCAGCTCACCAGACATGGGTAAACCTACAGTAAACTTGTCCTTCACTCACGAATAAACCGTTCCTAAAGGAGTCAGGGTCAAATTGGGAATGTGTTCTTCTTTTTTTTAATTGCACAATGTACCACCAACCAGCAAGGGAGGTTCTTTCAAACCACTGACCTGTGTTCTCGGTACTTCTCTACTTACATTTCACTCTGAGAAAAAAGCCACACAGTGAAGTGTCGTCTGAGGAGCAGTCAGCTCAAATGGTGTTTAGGAGGAACAGAAATGTGAACAACGTTCATCACTTCTAACCGTAAGCAACTGAGAGATAGTGAAGTTCAGGCGAATCGCAACAAAGGCTCATGGAATTGACGGCATGAGCTGATTTGTTAAGAAAACTGTCAAGGGTGAAATATGAAATTTAAGGATAACAGAATGGTAGCACTATGTCATACACAAAGATTCTATGATGAATTAAAAATTGTTAAAATTTGAAAAAAGAAAACCTATTTCGCTTTTAATTTTGAGAGGAAATAAGCTAAAACCTGTTTAACACCACATACTTTTTCTAAGGCTTGCGTTATGCTTTCATGTCAGTAACGTTCCAGCAAATAATGCAGCAGCTCCAAACTGAGAAAAATATAATTTCTGGGTTTCTTTGTTGAATATTTCATTTGCTTCTATTATACTGGAAATATGGGATGCAAAATATGTGTATGTGGTGTGAAACAGGCCTGCTTCCAACAGAACTACAGGAAATCCTACCCACTGAATCAGCATTAATAAGAATTTCTATTTTTTTGTTTTGCCTGTTCACATGAAAGTTACCTCTCGAGCTTTCTGAGCGGTCAGCTCCGCTTGTCTCTGTTTTTCCAGCTCCTCTAGCAACTGCTTCTCCATGATGCGTTTGGCCTCCTCCACCCTCCGCAACACTTCTCTTTCAATCTCATCCTTTCGTTTTTCCAGTTCCTCCTCCACACGTTTGGCAACAAGTTCTTCTACTCGCCGCGCAGTCTCCTCCTCAATCAGACGCTCCTCTATCTCCTGCTGTCGACTAAGGAAGACAAGATTAACGTCAGCGGTTTCATTTAGTATGATACAATAAAAACACATTTAATGGCAATTATGAAATGACACAAATGAACAACTTTAAATACAATGCACATGCTATCTGTCACTGTGCACAGAAAATCACTCAACTACAAAGCATCACTTTATCAGAAGTGGTTCACCTGTATGTTTTACTTTTCTGCATGTTTTATGATGGAGATCATTCAAAGTTATTATTCGTTACTGTTTACTTCCTTAAATGAAACAAAACATTTATTATTTTATTTATTTATTTGCCAAAGTCAGATAAACTAATATATATGTATATATATATACACACACACACACACACACACACACACACACATACAGTGGTGGCCAGAATTGTTAGATCGCCTGACAGATCTGAAGATACTGAACTTTTTTGGCCTCTAACATATGTTTTAATTTCAAAATGTTGATGAAAGATGCAGATGGTTGCTCTGAGCACAACTAATATTAGATGAAGAGAGTCATACTGTTTGTGTCCACTTTTAACTTTAATGTTTAGTAAGTCCACCTTTTTGAGCAATTACAGCAGCACATCTCTCTATCATAATGTCAATATTTCCTGGGAAGATCAACACTAATGTTATCCCACACTTTCTGCAATCAAGCCAAAGGCTTTCTTTTGAATCTACAGTAGATCTGTCCAGTTGATCTTCCAACTTGCCCCATATTTGTTGAGGTCTGGCCTTTGAGGGGGTCAATACATCATTTTCAATGGTCCAGCAGATTACTTCTGTTGCACGTAGTTTCAGTAATGCAGACACATTAAAAATCGTTGTTTAGCATGAGAAAAAGGCTGCAATATTGATGTGTGCATGCGCAGTAAACCCAGGTAGGAAAATCTGGTAGGTATGATAAAATATCAGGACACCGGCAATAGTTCATTTTATGGGTACTGTAATGGCCAATTCAACCAAAACTACTGAAACCTCTTAAATATGCCATGTGTTCAAACTAACTATCAATAAAGTTATTGATTTTTCTTTAATGCAAAAGATCTGCCCATGTCCCGTGAAGATATGTTGTATTCCTACCGTAAATATATCAAAACCTACATTTTGCTTAGTAATATGCATTGCCAAGCACTTCATTTGGTCAGCTTTAAAGGCAATTTTCCCAACATTTAGATTTTTTTACAATCTCAGATTCCAGAATTGAAATGTCCTATCCTAGATGATTTATTCAGCTTTCAGATTCAGAATTTCAAAACATTTACCCATTTTGACACGTTTTGTGGTGCAGGCAGGGTCACATTAATGACGTACTATTGCACTGAAATGCATGCATTTTCATGGCATTTCCACATACCACCCAGAATACGATAGAGGTACGTTGGTACTTCAGTAAGGGTCCTCATGTGGCTCACACTGTTCAGGTGATGTTTACATCTGTGACACGTTTGCTTGTGGAAAGTGCAGGTACTCACATTCTCCTCTGTCTTTCCATCTCGGCTTTCTTCTCTTCTTCCTCCTTTTTCTGCTTTTCGTCTACAGCACTCCTCTTACTTAACGCCCTGCCGAATATATCGATTCTCTCCGGCGGGGTGACGGCTCTTTCCCGGTCCCGGCGAGACGCCTTCAGGGCCGTGTTAGATCTGGACCGAGAGCGAGAATTTCTCTTCCGATTCCGTTTGGACTCTCGGGACTTCGAGCGCCTCTTCTTTTCTTTGTCCCGGGACCGAGAGCGGCTTCGCTTTTTACTGTGCTTGCTGCTTTTGGAGTGCTTGGTGCGGGAAGAGCTGCGGCTCCGCGAACGACCCATTTCACACACCGGTAGAGTTCAGGAACAGAAACCGGGAGACTGGACGGACAACTCTAGAGCATCGGATAGACGAGTGCAAGCACCTGAACGTCTGTCAAACAAGCCCCGAAACGCACACTTAAGGAATCAGCCCAGACTGCATGACAGTAACCCTGAAGGCGAAACTCTTATTTACAAATAAATGGTTTAATAACAACGTGATCATTTAACTGCACGAGACCACTTATCTTGTATGGTTAAAAAAGCAAGATGGAGGCTGATGTCAAAGCCCAGAATGCAATTTCTTATTTTCTTCTTCTTTTTTTCTTATGTTATGACGCTCGTTACTTAGTTAGAGTGAACACTGCCATCAACTGGCGTGGAGCAGAAACGAGACGAGACGAGACGTCCCTTCGTTTGGGTGAACCGTTTGGACAGTTTGTTCACTGAACCGATTCACAACTGAGTCATCACTCCTGGCATTTTATCATTCTATATTTATAATTTTTATATTTATAATTATAAAATTATTAATTATAATAAGTTGTTGCTCGTCATTATGTGTTAACTCATGTTACACAGCTAGTTTTTGTAAAAATATATAACAAACAAATAGGCTAATTAGACATACATAATACATCAAAGATTAGCTTACAACATGTTAAAAACCATATACCTAAAAAAATAACATTTGTATTATTATTATTATTATTAAAAAGAAATATTTATTATAGCAATCTAGACATAAAGCAACCTTTAAAAAAACATAGAATGATTTCTGAAGGATCATGTGACACTGAAGACAGTATAATGGTGATGTAACATAACGTTTTAAAATGTATTTAGAGGGAAATCACTTAACTGTAACTGTATTTTTCAAAAACATTATTTTTAATATTCTTATAATAATAATATTCTAATTTTGAACAGTTTGCAGAATTACAATAATAGCTAGACAGCATGGATTCTTTTCTTACTTACTGTTTTTAGATGCAGTAAATGTGGATAACTGGTTTATTGATGCTATCAACCACATTTGGCCTATCATTTCATATTACGTGTTCTAAACAAATTTGATAAGGAGCCTAGCTGACTTGATGTAATCTAATACAGGCCTTGTCTGCAATAGACATGTCCATCAATTATGAAAGAAAACAGTAGAATATTTAATGAATCTACTCAAGTGCCAAAATAAAGAGGCTGAAGCAATATCTTGCAGGAGAATCGTGGAATATTCTTCATGTAAAAATGAAAAATGATATTATTTTTATATTATTAATATTATTTTATCATAGTTTTTTTTTTTTACTAATTTTTAATTATATTAGAAAGTTATTATGATTATTATTGTTGTTGTTATCATTATCAATGAGGTTTAGTTATGTTCAATTGAGTGTTTTGTTTGCTTTCCAACACAGCTACAACATTTTTAGTAATTACTGAAAAACTGAAGGCAGTGACAATAATCACAATTATGACAGTCAAGAAATTATGTTCAACATTCTCGAATGGCTGATATTAGAATAATTGCTTTTGGAAGTTTAGGTGCTAAAACTAAATCCATGTCAATAATGCATTTTTTTAAAGCTCAAATTCATAATAATAACGCAACACTACCCTGACACCTGCTGGTCAAATAAACCTACTGCAAGATTCGGCCGAGCGTAAATTCAATTAGTTCAGTTCACATAAATTACGCCACTTAACTCCTCCCACACGGTGCCACGTCAGCAGCATACGCATGAGAAGCACCTGTGAAACCCAAACGTTAAGTTCCATATGAAGAGTCGTTTTTAGATTTAAGAGATTAAACTAGGAAAGATATTTAAGAGATTAAACTAGGAAAATTGTTATATTTAAAAGAGGTCTGCATAAATTATACAGGCTATGGTGTTTTAAATAAATGTTTACAAAAATGCTTATGATGCTTGTACAAGTAAATGTGTATTCTGTCTCTTTTAACGCTTATAATTGGTGTTGGGTAGAGTTACTTTTAAAAGTAATGCATTACAACATTGCGTTAGGCTACTCCCTAAAAAAAAGAAAAAAAAAAGAAACACGAACTGCTTTATTTAGTTACTTTTTACACAAAGTCATGTGTTGCGTTACTTTTTCCTTATCTGGGCTGATTGCTTGTTTGATTTTAATATTAAAAAAGTTATATTTCTAGAAAATGTATAGGCCTAAGCCTTTCCACATTAAAAGTGAAATGAGTAAAGGACGAACCTCAGACAGATTTCTGTTGTGCTGCATTCTGGATTGCATGAAGAATAAGCAATTTAGCAATGAAACACACATTTTGCGTTTATATAAGCCTAATGCCATTTTTGCTTAAGTTACATGGTATTACATTAGACATTCATTTAATATCAGCAGCAAATACATTGGTTAATTATGGGATGATATTTGAACCCATTTAATTATTGCAGGTTTGCATAATATTTTGAGTCATTAAATGAAAAAACAAAGTAACTGACATTAGGCTTCATATGAAAAATTAATGCATTACTTTAGTTCGGCTACTTGAAAATGGTAATCCGATTACTTAACTCACGCCACTTCTATTGCGTTAATCTAAAACTGCAAACATTGATTGTGTCAAAAAGTGTGTCCTCTCCATGTGGACGTTAATTCCTTTGACCACAAGATGGCAGTCAGAGTTCGCCAAATGGCATTATCTTGTTGAAGGAAAACGTTACTATTTTCAGATAAGTATAAATATTCGGGAAATGGGAACTTTTGTTTTGTTTTGTTATATTTTATTATTTGTGTCCAGCCTTAGTCCGATGGATTTGTTAGAGGGGGCAACAGACTCTTATAGCCTACATTTCATTAAAAACATAGGCCTACATTTCTTCTTAATTAGGCCTACTAAAAGGAAGCCTACCAACTTGTTGCTGTTCTTTTGTAGTTGTGTTTAATTAATTTATATATGTAGGTCTATAAGTATTCAGAAATCATTCATTTACGATGGTGCCTTGTTTTTGTTTTGTTTGGGTTTTTTGTGTGTGTTTCTGTTGTACGCAGAACATCCATTGGGAGGCGTTCACGTAATTGCAGAAATCCACTTGACGATGAAAACGACACCTTTTGACGTGCAGCAGCCCATCGTTCATTGGGTTACCTCTGTTTTACATATTCACAGCAGGCCTATATATTAACACATATTTATGAGCATGTGAAATGGCAAAACATGAAATAAAAATACCAAATGGTGGACTATAATTTAAGCTATAAGGACATCAATTAGCCTAACTTTATAAAGACGATAGCCTACGTCACTTTAATACAGATCGCTTATGATGAACTCAAACTTCAGCTATTTAAAATGGGTCTGTTTCAAATAATAAGGTTATTTTCACCTATACCAAACGTGTCATGTAAACCCCATATATTGGCTAACATTAGTGACAGACATGTTTGCTGATGTAGGCTAAAATAATAATAGCCTATATATTTTTTTTTTTATTTAACGCGCTTAAATTTATTTCGTTACATCCTTATTGTGAACCACTGCCTAAGCTAAAACTTTGCCTTTTATTTTAATGCCAGATGAAAGTAGCCTAAAAACGACCTGTTTTAAAAACTCAAGTTGAGCAATGGAAATAACTGAGTGTACGAGTAAGATACAATAAAATCAAGCTACCCATGCTATGCAAATATTAGTAACATCTAACAAAACAACCAGAGAAGCAGTTTACAACTTGGTTCAAGAAACTGTGACCTTCGAAGGAGAAAATCGTAGCATTATCAAACGTACGTCAAGAAAGATTCAGAATTATTTAAATCTATTTTATCAACCTCTGATAAGACAACTTTGGACAACTATTTGCACCAGCCTCTTACTGGATGACAAAAACTGAACTGGACAATAAGTAGGCTATATCTGTTGTATAGTCCTGTATGCCTTTTGTTAGCCCAGATTTGAAAATGGACAGGTGTAAAGTAGTTAAACGACAACCGTCTGGTGACTAAGAAAGAAAAAAAGAAAAAGTGAAAAAACGAAATCATCATCGGACTTTTATCTGTATAGGCTATAGGCTATATATTTTATCTATAGGCTACATGTTTAATTAAGCAGCAAAGCATCCACCTTAGCTGTTTCAGTACGTGTTAATTGAAATAATGCAACCGGCAGCGTTTCTCCTTGATTTATTTTGCACGAAGAGGCTTAGATACAGTAGTTATTTTAATTTTATTTTAATGAAGGCAATTAAGCTATTAACTAATTGGCTATAACAATTCTGAAAAGCACAACTAAAGCATTTCATAAAACACACCTGGAGGGAAATGGGCTCAAATTCGTGAGCCCGAGCAGTAATGCAAATGGCTGAGCAGAATTTTTCATCCTTTCAGATGCGTTTTGATAATCATTGGTTTCGCGTGTGTTCCCTGTTTTTTATATATTAAATATGATTGTTTATCCACAAATATCCCATTGTGTTGTTAGGTCCTCGCTGTGAGCGCCTGGCCTGTTTCATAGAGGAATTAAATATCCAGCGAGCTATCACTGCAACAGAGCTATTCAAGACCGGACAATATTTCAACCTGTCCATAATGAAATTAAAATAGTTACAACTTCGATTTTTGCATGATTTTCGAGACATTTAGAGAAGGGCGTGTGTATTACATTCAATAATGCGAGGTGCGGCCCGTTGCCACATTCATCATCCCATTACTGTGCCCAATCCAGGTACGAAACGTGAAGGGGAAAATGAATTACCGACGTTAAAGTCGTCAATAAAGTCATTTCAGAAAATGGTGTCTCGGATGACTCCGGCATTATTCAACGGGCTTTATCAGCACTGGGGAAATTACGTCGCCTCTACACCTCGTGTAATACGGCCCTGCTTACCTTGATAAAGCGCCCTGCCAGCGGCTAGTGACAGTGCTTTTGACCGGCTTTTATTCAGTCGCTAGTGATGAACGCCAAGCTGATCAGGCGGAATGGGCGCTAATTAAAACCTATAAATTATCTTTTGCAGCTCCTCTCAAGACGTCGCATGCAGCCGAGATAAGAGCTGGAGTGCTAATTTACCGCCTGAAAAGGAGCGTGCCTCACAATGGCTACTTGGCTCAAATAGCATATTGATAGTGTCCTAATTAGAAATTTATTAAGTACCCACTCGAGCTTTTCGAATAAAGATTTCAACCCAGTCTGTTTTATATGAATAAATGCTGCATGTAGGCTACTAAAATTCCATGTCTGTGCTAATTATTATTCTGAATGTTTTGTGTGCGTTCCTTCTTCGTTTTCTGGCGTAACGCATCCAGGGCTATTAATTTGAGTTCTTTGCTCACATTTTTAAGACATTTACTTATTAACACGTCCTTGTCCTGTTTTTGATTCTGTGATTTGTAGCTACGTTTGCTGCACCATTTTTATTTTGTACTGATGTGGTCATAGCATGTGTGAATCAGTTTTTAAGGACAAAGGTATAGTTTCATGTAAACGGATTGTTTGCTTTTTCTCAAAAGTAAACATTATTTAACTTGGCTGAATTAACCTGGCCAGAAAGTTTGTTTAATTAAGATATAGGTCAGGTAGATATGTTAGCCTTAAGGTAATAATTAGCCTATACATACTTTCACAATATCACTTTTAACAGTGTAGCTACTTGCCGGTAAATAGATTTCAAAGAGAATAACAATAATGCGGTCTAGTCTATTTTTTTATTGCAATCATTAGGTTAATTATAGCTATACCTTACATGTTATTATAAAATATCCCGGATATATTGTGGTAGATTCAGTTTATTGGCCTTAATTTCATTGCTTGATAACCTTGTCCCACAGAATGATAATTCCATATGATGAAGGCTCACTCCGTCGCCTATCGCCTACCTTCACTACTAACAGTCTCAAAAAAAAAAAAAAAAAGCAATTCGCGATGTTATTAGTGTCTAGTTTTGGCACACACAAAAATGCAACTGAAATAGTGAATTATCTTGCTGCACCATCAGACCTTTTTTCTGTCAAAAGCCAATGCCGATCCAGAAACATCCAGTCCCGATTAGAGTGGATTTTAATGTTCGCCAGATTATTTGGTCTTGGAGATCCATCCGTTCTTTATTTGCATTAGAAGTCTATTGGACGTTCTCTGCTTGTGACACCAAGGATGTTGGTACCCCATTGGTCCACTGCACGTGTGTCTCGCTCACGTGCTTCCGGTTAAGGAAAAAAGTATGAGAGGGGCACAGTGATTTTAGGAAGAGTTTGTTAAGCGCGAGCTGTCACACGGGGCAGCGAGTCAGGGACTGCGGAGCATCGCGCGATGTATTGTCTGACATGAATAACGGGTGTGTTCTGACACTCAAAACGCTTTGATCGCGGAAAGCATTCCGATGCTATGACAGTCGCTCCTCTTAAGGTATTTCGTTTACCTTTATTTTAACACTATAGACTGCATTCTTGTTTGTTGCTATCCGGATACTGCTCTTTGCAACAAGTGGAATTTTGTTGTGCAAACCACGATCCAGCTGTCATGGAGGAGCAAAAGGATCAAAATAGTCGTGATTCGACTGAGTCTGACAGCGCCTCGCTCTCACCCAATATACCATCTCCTCCGATTTTACCTCACCAGGCTGCGCAGCAAGCCCACAGAACAACGAACTTTTTCATCGACAATATTCTAAGGCCAGATTTCGGCTGCAAGAAAGATCTTGGGAGTAGGGACCGGGCGCAAACCTCGGGTAGGGAGAATGTTAACCCTATGGCGATAAGGCCGTCGCATAATAGCAGCCTTTGCCAGGATTCAAACTGCAGTAGTGACAGCACTTCTTCGTCCTCGTCTTCTTCGCCATCTTCAAAGCAGACCTCTGCAAAGCTTGTCGAGGGAAATGGGACTACCTCAGCAAGGTACGGGGAGAATACGACGTCGATAATGGTGGTGAACGCTAACGGGGGAACTTCGCAAGCGAAAGAATCGCAGCCTTTACTGTGGCCCGCGTGGGTGTACTGCACCAGGTACTCGGACAGACCCTCATCTGGTAAGGCGCTAGTTTCTTAATTGCACTATGATTCACAAACAGCGAGTGACTCTGCGCGCATCAAACTTTGTTGAGGGCGCACTGTTGATTTTAATTTTATATTTTTTTTATTTTTATTTTTCTAATCACTGGGTACCTACATAAAATTTTAGTAATTTCTCTCGTTTTACGCAGCGTCTCCAGTTATCGCTTATATTCAGCTGATGAGCGAACTATTGTCACTTAGGCCGCAAACCAAAGTAAAACTATTTTGTTCACTTGAGCCGTTTCTGGAGAAAAACGGAAATGCAAAGTATGTTCATTGTGGCATCAAAATTCTAATTCTGGTTCCCACTAAATTTCTAAGCTAATTCTATACAAAATAATTATTGTGGCCTTCTATAACACCAACTAGCTTACCATCAATAGAAATGGTGAATACTAGACTATGTAACTGTGCTAATGTGAAAAATATAGATCATATTTATAGATTAATATTTAGATAATAGTAGTTTTTTCAAATATTTTTCTATCCAGTTTCTCAGCGTAGGCTTTTGTTATTGTTGTAATGAATCTTTTCACTGTAGCATTTCATTTATCTTAGTCTATGGGTTGTGTTAATATAAAATATGTGTTTATAATGTCAGCCTACAAATAGCTTAAACTTAATGAAGGAAAGAAAAAAAGAGGTGTCCTTATTTAAGGCATAATCAACATTGTTTAGTGGCGTTCTTCTTTAAATTAAGGATTTCCTAGCTGCTAACTTCAGGCTATTTGTAGTTAAATGATTTTAGTATATTCGATAGATATTTAATAGGCAATTTATTTTGTGACAAACCAGTTGAATGTTGAATGTTATAACTCTTCTTACGTAAATCACATTGTGTGCACTATATACCTCTAGGTTCTATTTCTACCTGCTCAGACCCGCAAACTCAATGTCAGCATTTAGATTTCAATAATTTTAAATAATCTACTTGACTTGAATAAAGCCGGTTCATTTGGAGGTTATCGCATGAAGTAGGCTACATTTTCTGACAAAACATTTTACAGTGCATACCTGACATAAAGTCAGCTGGGCTGTGGGAAAAGAGGTTCTGATTGACTTCACTGATTGACTTACTGATTGAGCTATCAGACACTGGACTTTCACAGACGGCAAGCAGAATTTCGATCATCCGAGTGAAGTTGCCTGAAGGAAAGACGTAGGGTTCTGTTCAGTTGTTGATTGGTAATGCAGAAAATAGTTTTCATGACACGCGTGTAATACCACATGCGTGTTGATAGGTTTGCCTTGCATTATACTGTTAACAGTTTTTTTTTTTTTTTTTTTAATTGCACCTAGTTTGCATGTATGGGTTTACAGATAGGAACAGCATTATTCGCGGACATATTAAAGGTAAATAAATAAGTAAATATTTGCAGAACAATAACATAACAGTTGTTGCAACTGAGCAAAACGAAGGCCTACACATGCAATATTAATGCCGATATGTAAAAATATAAATTCGGCTCATTTTCTGTAAACACTTCTGCAATTAATTGCTCGTGTGCAGAGGTAAAAAAATTGTAGATATTTTATGTACATTCCCTGTCTTTCAATTATATTTGACACAATGGTTAGCATTTTAAAACCTTTTATTAATTTAATATTCATATCAAAATAACACAGTTTATTACCAAATCGCGTGACTGTTTTATAAAAAGGGAGAAGCCATAGAACAACAACAACAACAACAACAACAACAACAACAAAAAACTGATTAACCTATCGATTTTATTTTTCTGTGAGTGACAATAACATGGTGATTTCGAAATTAAGAACTCCTTATGCCATTGTTTTGGAAAACGGAGAAATATAGGCTACTACTGATATGTCGACAAGTTATCATTTTGTCTATGATGCTTGCAATAATAGCTATAGCCTACTAGCCCCAAAAATGTCGCTTATGTAGCCACCATAAGCCATTATTGGAAATAATGTTGGTTTATATGGTTCTTTCTCACTCTGTGAATTCAATGCAAACTAAAATTTCAGAAAACGATGAATAGCTTTAGTAAGAATAAGAAGACTCGCATAAAGCCTCGTTCGGCTTTCCCGCTATTTTCACCGGAAGCGCTTTAGTGACAATCGAGGGCTGAGGCCTACTTTCAAGGTTAATTTGCAGATCTACATATGAATTGCTTATGATTAAATACCTTATGAAGTTTAAAGTTCGCTGCTATTTGCGTTTTATATCTATTAATTCTGCAGCAGTTGTGTTTCCTGGCCTTCTTGGCAATTACACATGCACATGTCAGCTAAGGTCATTCGTTTTACATGGATTACAAACACTCATCGTGATGTTTCACTGCAAACACCTATTGTTTAATGCATTATGAGCGAGACAGCGCTGTCGGATAATGAACTGCAGTATGAATTCGTTGAAGAGAGTGCAGTTGAAAATACCTATTCCAATAGCTCCAGCAGTGTCAGTGTTAATACCATATCAGTGTTTCACTTACCTGCCAAGACATTGTCCGTCAGGTGAGGTGTGTGGGTATTGTTCATGCTGCTTTATGATATTTATGTCTTCGTTTTATTGTTGTTTCTACACTAGGCCCAAGGACACGAAAATTGAAAAAGAAGAAAAGCGAGAAGGAAGACAAGCGACCGAGAACCGCTTTCACGGCTGAACAGCTGCAGAGACTTAAAGCCGAGTTTCAGGCGAATCGGTACATCACGGAGCAGCGGAGACAGTCGCTGGCCCAGGAACTCAACCTCAATGAGTCGCAAATAAAAATCTGGTTCCAGAATAAGAGGGCCAAAATCAAAAAGGCCACTGGCTATAAGAACGGCCTCGCTCTTCAGCTCATGGCTCAAGGACTCTACAACCATTCCACAACAACAGTTCAAGAAGATAAAGACGATAGCGAATAAAAATGGCCCTGCTTCTCTCCTAAGAAAAGGCCATGGACGCTGACGCCGACAAAAGTGATTTTTCATATTTTTATGACTCAGATGAAAAGGAAATGTCTTCGAATTCGGCGAAATGAAGATACGATATTTAAGCAAATTTCTGTTTATCATACAGTATATGGACATGCATCTAAATACGAACACTATGAAAATTTATATATAGCCAAAACTGTAAGATGTGTATATTTAATTCCAGGTAAGGGGATGTCTATATTGCTCCTTACTTGCTGAATATTTCTAACGTTTCTTCTCCTTTCCCAATGTGGTTGCTCACCGTTCCAGTAGGCCTTCGTGTCAGGCTTGTTAGAGTTTTTGTGATAGCCCTGTCTCCTAAATTCCTTATCTCACAGTTCTTCAAATGCGTGACTGAACCAACGCTTCAAGCCAAAGATTTTAATATGTTCAGATTATGTTGTCTGAAATAAAAAAGGTAGAATGTGCCATTTGTTTTTTTTTTTTTTACTTTTTTTTCAAGTCTACAAAATCTCAATTAGCCTAAACGCTACGATGACTTGTAGCTAGTTATCCCAATCCCCTGAGAGATTTTTTTTAAAATAAATATATCACAAAACGATGCTTTTCTACACTACTCAAATTTTCTTACCGAGGCAGTGGGTTGTGGTTAGACTGTAATAGGACGTTATATGACGCATTGCAATTGTTATGATGGAAGATATTATAATATTGACAGAATTCTTTAGAAGTCGGCTTGTTTTAAGGTTTAGGCCTAATATGGTTTTAGTGGAGTATAAACCAGAAAACTAAATTTGATTTTATCTTATAAGGGCATTTTACATTTACCTAATATATATGCGATATATCTAAGCCTGGCTTGCAGTGTAGTACAAAAACGTTATTATTCCAAATTAAAAAATATCTTGGAACTTTTTTTCCCTTGCTTTTTCTAATTTTCTGCCTATGAAAATAATGGACTAATGAAGTAGATGTGATCTGGGAAATCTGCCACCCTAAGGAATGGAATTTTTAGAAGCATTCTTATATATATATCATTATACGACGTACTCATGTGTTTGACCACAGATTATTTTAATGAACTGTTTGAATGTCGTTTATCAACCATAAAAATAGTTGTCTCATGTTGCTGACTTCGTGCGATGACAACAGCAGTGCAGAAAAGCGCTCGGCTTTGGTTGTCTTGGCGAGGCAGCCTGCAGGATTCTGTCTAGGGATCAAAGAAAAGATTGAAGAAACTCTCCAGTCGAGGTTAAAAGGTCAGGTTAAGCAGCCAAAACAAAATCGTGGATGTTTCATAACACGACATTCTCTCTGAACAGTTTACGTATTATATGAACAAAAAATAGCATAGACATCGCGTTCTAAATGTTTCGTGGGCAATAAAGAATCTCTTGCGAGTTTTAGCATCACAAATGTTGCCGGTATGTGAGCTGTGAACATGATTACAAAATTATTTGGATGAATAGTAAACATGTTTATTTTTAGGCTGCATGAAACTTAATGACCATCAAACGCGGAGAACATGAGCAATGTGTTAGAAATTTTATACAATAATTTTAACCGAGGGGTTTAACAGTCCAAAATATTCATATTTTTGTAGATATAGCTTATGCATTGCGTTAACTGTATAGGCTACACATTTTTGCACAGTATTTTGACAAGTCAGTCGTGACTAAAACAGTAAGACGGGACTATTTTCGAGAAAATGTAAATTTAACAAATGTACAAATGTAAAATGCGCTGTTCAACACCGGTGTGCAGGTTTTATTGGGACGAGATTTCAGCAATAGGGTCGTTTAACTTGTTATGGTTAATTACTAGTTACTCCTGAATATTTACCCCATAGTAAAATACGTCACGAAGAAGACTTTACAACAACAACAACAACAAAACAAAAACAATTTTGGTGATCAAATGACAACAACAGAAAGGCATCGCCTTTCTAAAATGTGATATCTTGACTGTGACATGTCTATAAATAGAAAGAGTTCATATCAGAGGTTTATCATCACTTATTGGTCGGAATAAATTGTTTTCGGAATATAGTGTTGTCAGTAAAAAAAAAAAAAGAGAGAGAGAGAGACTGTTATTTATAAGCGTGTGGGACTGGTGTTGTGCTGTTGAATGTTTGGACGATTAGTCATCAGAATATGTTGCAAGTACTGCCACAAATCTTTTCACGTTTAATTCACGGTTTTCTGCATAAAATTGCTCGACAGTTGTCATTGCACAATTATATGCTTTACATTATTTAACCTATTTCATAAATATGAAGCCGGGATCATGTAGGTCGTGAACTGAGATATAGGAATGCTTGCTTGATCGTTATAAATATGTTATTATGGCAACAGGCCTTTAAATATGTATTTATTTATTGAATTACAAATACATTTCACTATAAATTAAGCTATATTGCAAAACATGCTAAATTGATCAGACACCAATATTGATACATAATTTAACTCTTTTATGTTTTGGAGTAAAACCTACTTGTAACAAATGACACAATAAGCAGGGAATTCAATGACTAACTTAAATCTGCTTTCTTTCACTCTTATTATATAGAACAGACTATAAAATAATTCCTGTAATTCTCTAAAGTAAGGAATTCGTTGATTAATAAAAATATTTGCCATTCCCCGTGGAATTCGAGGGTTTTTCCACCACAGGAGCCCGTGGGCGGCTTTTATTTTTAATTATTCTGCTGCTAATACAACTGCTGCGCATTATATTGAGTGGATTTAATCACTCGCCATTTCTAAAACACCTTTACATTAAATATTAAATGCCATAAACCAATTGACATTACTTATTTAAAAAGGTTAGAACGATGGGGTTATTTCATTACAATTATTGCAGCATTCATTACTTGAAATTAATTTGCTTTAGCACGAGCCAATCCCTCGTGTCTTTCTGTACTTTAAAAAAAAAAATGTAATGTGTATAGGGCTTATAGTATTATGTATTTTAAATTGTACAAAAATAGAAAATAAAGCCCATGTCTTTCAACTTACAGTGCTATTGCAAATAAGTTTATAACAGCGAGATATTCAATGAGAATCTTGGAAATTATTTTCCAAGTTTTTCCAATAATTATAATGTCCTTACAATTTGGTGTTTTTAACAAATCTTATTTTATACACAATCGTTTGCGAAAAGCTTTTATGTCATAATGCGGAGCAAACTTGTTTACGCATGATTCATATAACAAAATATTATTCAGTCGTTCATCCATGTGTGTGTTTGTGTGTGTGTGTGCGCGCGCGCGCGTGTAGGTTTTTTAGGCTCAAATGAAAGAGTAAAGTGACTGTTCACATCAGCATTAAACATAGGCTAATTTAAAGGGCTTTTCTATAGCCTGTAGACTATGACTGAAAGGGTGTTCAAACTAATCTGTTTTTCATTGTTGTCATATTGATTTTACTAATCGTTTACTAATGTAGGGATTTTCAAGTTGTAGTGTATATATCTTTAAAAAATCATTTTTTCTGTCTTTTTTATTTGTTATTTTTAATCTAGGCTGCTATCCGTATGATGATGTGGGCCAAATATAACACAACATATAGGATAACACATTTACTGTGAGGACCATAATAACATTGGCATTGCCTTCTGAAAATATACAGCACGCATTCAAATACGGCTCAAAACCGCCTTGCGTCGTTCAGCAGGTGCTTTGCTAAAACAAAAGGCAGCTGAGATTGGCGCATGCTCGGTACACTCTGCCCTGCAGCTACCATATACAACATGTATTTAATATATATGCAAATTAAATCGATAAAAGCCGAAACTATGGAGATTATTTAGCAGGGTAGCTGCAACACCAGAAACATTGAACTTTAGATAAAGATAAGAGAACGTCAGCCAAATTCCAATGAAAATTGAAGAGGGAGAGGATGTTCTTCGAAATGCCAAGAGATAGCAAGGCTATGTCGTTGGGGTTGAGGACAGGAAAAGCTTGCTGCATCGCCGGTGTTCTGACACCGGCACAAATTTCACAGCCTCCCTTGGTTGTCTCGGTTTGTGCCCTCGTTGACCAAAGGCGAACGTGCATCATTGATCAAAGGAGACCGGAAGAGGCCAGTGACCCTGAATAGGACTAAAGGATGCAAATATAGGAGCTAAGTGATTGGTAATCCTATTAAAACACGCCGTGGGTGGGGGCCATGGGTTCAGAGGCTATTCGCGTCACAACACTATCAGCTCTCGATGCTTGTACACACAAGCTGACAAGCGTTTCTGTTGTGCGCACGCGCGCGCGCACGCACAGGCATCATCGCTGCGATCACAAACCAGCACTGCTTAACTCAAATGTAATCCGCCATGGAATTACTGAGCAGTAATGTGTGGTAATCAGTTTGGTTTTCTGTAAAGGATCAAATCAGTGGGACTTGCATTGGAAAGAGGATGTCTTTCTGCCACAAACTTAAATAAAATAAAGCACAATTAGAGATTGACTAATCTAATTAACGAATCTAGACCTATATGCATAAACAAATAAGTACCACAAAACTATTTTCCCTTTAGAAAAGGTGCTTTGAGGTCAAACCTCTGTTCTCCCATTTAAAGAATTTCACACAAATGCACTATCCTATTCTAAACTGGTTCCCCCCTTCCTCCAAGGTCCACATCACTTCAGTTTTTGCTGTTGAAATGTGTGACAAATGTATACAGAGGCAACACTGGTGGGGCGATTCAACAAAAGACGGCATTGAATGTTAACCTCCCAATGTGCCAGTGTAGGCATTAGGACCACTGGGAGAGCAGCCACAAATGTGGGAGCAGATAAATGAACATTACATGGTGGATACAACCAAGTACCTTCATTCCCCTCCACCCACCCCCAACTGGTCAGCTGCACAGATCCAGACACAAACACACTACTGCAGGCTTTGCAAATGGAGAGCATGGTGACATATGCATATATCAATTGAAAAAGTTCTGCACAACTTTATCTGTTTCTGGCTGACTTAGCTATCTAAAAACAATTCTGTTATTGTTTAAGTTATTCCTGAGATTTATGTTTCACACAAATAGGAAAAAAAAATTGGTGCAAACATTCACTTAATTAATAATTAAACCATTCAGTGTGTGTGTGTGTGTGTGTATGTGTATATATATATATATATATATATATATATATATATATATATATATATATATATATATATATATATATATGTGTATATATGTGTATATATATATATACAATTTCTCAAAGTAGCCTACTTGGAAAAAAGAATATAAAAATAATATAAATACAATTTCTCAAAGTAGCCTACTTGGAAAAAAGAATATAAAAATAATATAAATAAAATATACTTTTATTTATATTATTTTTATATTCTTTTTTCCAAGTAGGCTACTTTGAGAGATTACACTATTTCATGATGTTGATAAAATTCCTATATAGGCCTTGGTTTTCACGTAGATTGGCTATACTGAGAAGTTCTTCTTCTCAAAATAAGAAGATAAGCAACATTTTAGGATTTGGGTTTTGCTTATAAACTATTTTGGGTTTTCAGTGATCCATGGCAGCCTATTCAACATCCCCAATACCAAGTGTAATTTGTGAAAGGCCCTTCAGTGGTAGCTATGATGCAGTCAAAACACTTTTGCCAAAACACAATTGTCATTTTGTCACACCTCCATTGAATGTGGTTCAATTAAAATTAAGAATGACTTGAAAAGGGGCTTTATTTTCATAAAATGGTCTAAATGTGTGTGTTTTTAACAAATGACCTTGACACAATTATGATCTTATGTGGTCCTGTCACATGACAACAAAATGGCTTCTTAAGGTTTTTAAAAAAATAAAATTCTAATTAATATTGAAAACATTTTAAAATATAATTCATGGTATTTTAAAGACAGGAAAGTCGCCTGTTTTTAGGCTAATATTGGCATTTTTACATAGTCTATTAGGCTACTCTGCCGGTATAGCTTTGAGCAATTGCCTACAATTAAAAAAAAAACATCCAATTTCTACAAAGTCTAAAACTCTCGTGAATAATAATAGTAATACATATAATGAATAATATTTTTATATATATATCATTTTTACTATAACTCCTATTATAATAGCATATAATAATTTACCATTATTTCGTAGTTTCAATATTATTTGAATATTGAGACCACATAATAGCCTAATAGAAGTATGACATTTCCCCTAGAATTTTAATTAAGATCCAGTAACAACACCCAGACATTTCTCCACTCAAAAATCTCAATATTATCGATGTTTATTTTAATTATGAAATTAGTTTTATTCAAGCTATTTGTTTTAATTTTGTTTGTTTTAGGTTGAACTGCATTTTAATGTAGCCTTTTTTTCTTTTCTTTTTTTACCTAAAAGATTCGGACAAAAACGAGCGTCACGTCATTGACCCATATATGAAAGGAAGAAGAGTTGACAAGAATTCTAATTACAAACAGAAGGGGTCCTGTCGTGGGACAACGGTGGGTGTTCACCCCGTTCACAGTGGCATCTGCTGTGCAGATTTTTCAGAGCCCATCCCTGTCAGGGCGCTTTTTTATATAATGAAGGTACACGCACAAAGAGAACAAAGCGCGGGACACCTGGTATCATCATATGCGATGGGTGGTCAAGAGGCTCTTCTCTCGGCGTTCCTCTCACATGTGGTATTACTTTACCGTCTCCAGCAGACGCAGACAGACAGGGCCTTCCACGATGCGCGCTAGCATTAGCGGCTATGTTTTCACCGGTGCTCTTGCACTTCAAAAGGCGGCTAAATCGCGAAATCTCCTTCTCGGTCTCTCATCGCTGGTTGTGCAGTCCCGAGGTGGCGAGAGGTGAACCGGAGAACAGTTCGTCATATTCAATTAGCACACGGCTGTCACAGCCGCTCTTAACGGGCCGTGATGTCATTCCCCGCGAGAGACTATGAACCATTGTCCCACCTTTGAGAGGAGACGATCTGAGAAACACGAACCACTACAGAGCATCAGTAAAAATTGAATATTAAAACAATAAGCCTATTCTTCACTAGAATGATTTTAAAGATAATCACAGAACCATACTTAAAGGACATTATTATTATTATTGTCATAGATTGTGTCTAAAAAGTTTAATTTTCCTTCATTTTAAGACTATTTTGAGCTTGTCCCCAAACCTAACTTTTAATTGTCCTTCTCTGTTAAAACGTTACTTGAAAAAAATGTCATAAAAATTGTTTAAAAAAGTTTTCCAAAGAACGTTCTCCCCCTCCGAAAAGAGCCATTATGGCGTTGCCATCAGTGAATGTTCATAATTAGATCCTTATTCCAGGAACATGTGATGTGTTTAAACATGGATAAATCATAGTTTAAATATCTTTTAAACTGTGATTTAAAGTCAAAAATTGAGGAACCCATAGTTTTATCATATAGGCCTCCAACTACCCATCTCTTTGCTTTTTATTGTAGCGCATAGACTGATCAATTATTTTAATTAAATGACACATTTAACACTGCTTCCATAAATCATAGCCACAGATACAGTACAAGTTTTTAAATGAGAAAATATATGGTAATTTTTTTGTTTTTAAAAATGCACATTGAATATAATGTAAAATACACAATAAAACAATACTGTCAAAATGTATATGGCGGGATCTACCCTTAATCTGACCAGTTTAACCTAATGTAATAGGGTTGGTTCAGTTATAATAAATAATATTTTAGAATTGAATAATGAAGGGTTTTTTAGATGTTACACACAAACACATAATAGATTACTTAACTTTTTTTTCTTTCTCTTTCTCTTTTTTTTTTTTTTTTTTTTTTTTTTGCATTGTGGTTTGCACATCTCAATTTATCTAAGTGCAAAACCATAAAATGTTTCCTCTCTCTATAGAGTAGGCCTACAGTGTTTAAAGACCATTGACAAAATTATCTTATATATATGCGAATACTGCAATTTTCATAGTCTCAGCCGGAAGCTTTGCATGAACAATAAAGATCCTTAAATTGCCTACAATTAAAAAAAACAAAAAAAAAAACATCTAATTTCTACAAAGTCTATATCTCTCTTGTACACAACTTAACTTTAATGGGAATTTAATTACCATTCAGATTATGTGATTTTATGGTTGACAGTACATCAAGGGTCATCTATCCAGCTTCTAAACTGGCCAAAAAGAGACATTTAAAAAGCTGCTTGTGACTTTAAAATGTCTTTGTGTCGATGTCTGGTTTGTATTCATTACTGAAGGTTTATTGAACTGTGAAAACTGATATAAAGAGATAGGTCTGTATGTTGTATAAGTGTCAGTGGTGAAACATGCCTGTCAGCGCATCTGCATGTGCCTGTATCATTACCCGATAAGGTCCTGTTCAGGGACTACTTTAACCTCACCTAAAATCCATATGATAATCTGTTATGGCACCAGCTCGCTCCACAGCTCCATGATTTACGGTTTTGCGTCAGCCAGCCCTCCTGCACAGGGAAGTTAAATGACCCGAAAATAACATTAATATGTACCAGCGTCTGATGGAGTACCGTACAGGAGGGGTGGTCTGCGGCGTTGGCTTTCACCCACAGGAATATAAACTTGAGAGTCAGTGTGGGTCAAAGGGTGGCATCAACTCTACAACTGAAGAGCAAAGCTGACCGGAGAGAAGAGAAGTGCAAACCATCCTCAGGCTAAAGATGATTTAATTTGGAGTGACCAGAAGATTAATGTTGAATGAAATATCGGACGGTAATAAAATAACTTTTTGACAAACACATCATAATGAAATTTCTGTTCATAACTGCCTTTTAGGCGATTTCACTTTATTAAGAGAGAGAGGCTTAATTTCTTTGGCAAGAACGGGATAATGTGTAGACGTATGATTGTTCTTCTTTCTGAAAGTATCCCTTTAATTTAGTTCAATTGCTCTGGAATAAGTCACAGAGATGAACTAATAGTAGAGGAAGTAGTTTACCAGGCACTAAATGAATTAAATGAAAGAGAGATAAAAAATAAAATTCAGAAAACAGAAAAGTACAAATAATAATAAACAGACCAACTGAAATAATTATGCCTTTCTCTCCATTCACTCAGTGACACAACTATTATTATTTTTTTTATTATTATTATTATTATTTTGAAGACAAGAGAAAGCATTATTTAAATTTAGTGATGTGTAATAAATGTGTAATATTTGAAGGAAACACTTGGTTCAAATTCTTAAAATTTGTGGTCGGAGTGGTTTAAAAAAAGGAACTAATACTATTAAGACTCAACAATAATTAATTTAGTTCATCAAAACATTTATGATGTTTCATTAGATCTCAGTTTTTACATTATAACAAGGAATGTTTTTTGAGCCCAAAATCATCATATTAGAATGATTTCTGAAGGATCATGTGACACTGACGACTGGAGTAATGCTGATGAAAATTCAGCTCCGCCATAACATGAATACATTTTCAAATATATTAAAATAGAGCTGTAGAATAACAGTTATTTGAATAATATTTGATAATATTAATACTTATTAATAATACTTATTGAGTAATATTTCACATTATTACTGTAAAGATAATTATAGTTTTTACTGTATTTTTAATTAAAAAAAAAAAGCCTTGGTGACCATAAGTAATGTTTTTTCTTCCAAAAACATTAAAACATATCTTACTGACTCCAAACATTTAGTTGGTAGAGGTAGTGTATAAATTTAACAAGTATGCATATATAAATATATACTTAAATAAGTAGCAGTCATTTAGTAGATAATATTATTCATTCTTTGGGATAACCTGGGATCTTGCTTAAGGGCAAATATTGATTTATGAATTTCCAGTTCTGAATTTCCAGTTACGAGCTTTAACCAATACACCACACTTGACTCATTTACTCATTCACTCACTGACTTATTCCTCATTTCTTTCAAATGACAGAACCAGCTCACACTGATTTCTGTGGCAGCCGCACAGCATTGAGCGTGAAGAAGTCCTTTTACACACAGCCTGCGAGATGTGTGGTCCGAAGGACGCTATCCCATTCCCCTCTCTTTGTCTTGTGTGTGTAAGCTCACTGTGTGTCTGGCCAGAACAGACACACACACATGCACACATTACAGCAACAACTGTTCCATGTGAGTAAATCATTTTATGGATGTTCAGGAAGTTTGTGTTGGGATCAGGGTGGGATGGCTGGACTAGCGTAAAGACGGTAATACGCTGGAATGCATCAGGGTTTTATCAGAATTGCATGCTGATCTGTCCCATGACAACAGGTGCCAGTGTCTGAGACACCTGTAGTCCTGAGGCATTTTCAGAAGTGGAAAAATTGTGCCTTTTATGATTTTGTCTTTCTAAAGCCATCAGGGTTTAACATTTACAACCAATTCTCAGTCATAAAGCAATTTAAAATCATACGAATTTACTCAAATATTTATATCTTGTCCTGTCTTTTCCACTTTTGCATTTGTTTATTTGTAGCATTGAGCACTCGCAGATGTCTATAAAAAAAAAAAAAAAGATCCTGACACACACAGCTGCTGCCCAAATCTGTCTTGAATCAACGGGACGAACTGTGTCACACACTTCACACATTCCTTTCAAAGTCACTTTTATGCATGTAAACACTGTTTGATCAGAACTAAATAAGGTATTATACCCTATTAGGTATAATTTTTGACTGAAAAAATAAATAAATACATTTTATTTGATTTTTCATTCAGCGTTGGAGGAAGTGAGCATGGAAATATTTGTGGAGGAGGCCCGGATGTCAGTTCCCCCTCTTGCCCTCTACAGAATAGACCTCCAAGCAGCGTGACATTGCTCTATCAATCTGTGTTTAAAGAGGAGTGTGTGTCCGCAGTGCAGCATGTTAACAGGCATCTCTTTCTCTTCACGTTCATGTTCAGGCACACACAAAAACCCACATATGCTTGCATGCTCATCTATTTGTGTTTCCATCACTCTTGTTCATACACACACACACACACACACATCTCCCTCGCTGTCTTATCTTTTACCAAAAGCCTCGTGAACACAAGAGCACTTGTCAGCCTTCACTCTATCAAACCAAACGTTCGGCTGCTGTCACTCAAAGAGCAGTATCTATCTGTCCATTGCAGTGAGATCTACTTGTACCTTTCACATCAGATCTCCATTCTACATCTGTTTTAAAGGTCACTGGGGTTAGAGGCATGACACAGTGGACGTTCACTGGGATGAAACTTCAAATCTGCCCCCAAATCATGCCCTGAACCCTTTCCCCCTCCTTCTTCCTCTACTTTTTTGTCCCCTTTCCATAGATTTTATACGAGCATAAAAAAAACCCTCAATGCTCCATGCACATACATACATGTAGGACAGTTATTATAGTGGATAATAAAATATTAAACCAAGAGTAATTTCTTTTTAAAGCAAAATATCAAATGCATATTTTTCACCAAAGCATTTCATAAAATAAAGTTGGTCAGAAATCTGTCAGACTCTGAGGTCAAGTTGGTTAACAGTAATTGCAAGCATTGCTTGTAAAACTTTCACTACCATCCAAAAGAAATGAATGCTTTAATTCAGCAAGAACATATCAAATTGTTCAAAAATGGCAGATTTTTAACAGGCACTTTTTCATTCACAAGATCATTCAACAGTGTATTCCCTATATTCCTCAGGTAATGAGCTGATCATATTAGGCTGCTCTTATTTATAAGCCCTAAATGCTTTAATGGGGTTGGCTGACCAACTGGTTTTCCATTAGTGTAAACATTAGGCAACAGGTCGATCCTCCACTCATTAGCCATTACCCTCAAGTCATTAACTCCAGCAGTCGATCACAGTGGTGCAGAGTTCAAGTAAACACAGACCATCTCGTACTGAAGAATCTTAATTAGTGAACACACTAACAAGACATTTACAGGATCGCTGGATATTGTTTTGACTATGTACATATATTTCTAAATAAATAAACAAACAGTTCTTCAAACAGTAAGATCATTTAGAGATGCTTTAGAAATACAGTTTAGACAAAGTCAATTGGTGCACACTTAGTCTCAGATCAGAGGCAGGAAATAATGATGAAATGCCTGTCTAGTGTATTTTTCATGTAACAGCTATTTTGTCATTTACACTGTAGCGTACTGTGCTAACATGCGCAATGCCTGAACGCTTCAGCGCATATTACAATACAATAAAACAAACACACACGTAAATAGATTAAACAGAATCTGCCATACTCCAGGGATCGTCCTGAGAGATGCTGGAAAGCTGCAAACCTGCCTGAGAATATTTGGTAAGGTAAACCCGGAGGAATAAGAGAGGCAACATGGGAGATGCTAGAAAAAAAGCAACGTGAAGCAAAAAACAATGTGGGGTCTGGAAACACAGATGTTCAGAGACACTTATACAGACTCGGGGGGTGCACAGAAACTCCCTGCCAGATGTGGATGCACACCACGTAATTTCACAAAAACTAACTCTACCCAGTCAACGTGAACCGATGAGTAGCCGTTCACTCATGTGCTTCAAACTACATAATATTCCCAAACAGTGAAAACAAATTTAGGGGTAATGTCAGCACTTACAGTATTGTCAGAAGTTGATGACAGCACTGAAGAAAAACCGCATCATCAAAGAGCTCTCGTAGTTCTTGTCAAAACTGCTTTCATGCTTTCTCTATATTGTTTTCAAAAACTTCCAGCAAAGTTTATTTTACTAGCAAAGGGTCTTTTACAAGTGTGTAATGGTATATGAATATTGCTTAAATTCAATGCCTATCAGCTGTTAAAAGGATGGTTTACCAAACAATTAAAGATCTGTCATCATTTACTCAACCTCATGTCATTCTAAATGACTTTTTTTTTTCATCTGTGAAACATAAGAAGATATTTTAAGGAATGTTTTTATCCATACTAATTGCACTGATGGTTTAAAATAAAAGTTCTTTATTGGCATCTATGGTTCCATGTAGAACTTTTTCCATGCAAAAATGTCCTTTAGATATTGACACGTTCTTCACACTAAGAACAACATGGTTCTTTTATAGGAATAATTCCCTAAAATGAAAACGTCTTGTTTCACAAGAGGTTAATTGATGAAACAAAGTCATGACGATTACTTGTGGATGATCATGTTTTTATCAGCTGTTTGGACTCTCAGTCTGACGGCACCCAGTCACTGCTGAGGATCAATTGGTGAGCAAATGATATAATGCTACATTTCTCCAAACCTGTTCCAATGAAGAACTAACTCATCTACATCTTTGGTGGCTCGAAGTAGAGTACATTTTCAGCCAGTTAAAATTTTTGGGTGAACTGTCCCTTTAAGAACTGTTAAATGAAAGGTTCTTCTGTGGCAGTTATTGCCTTTTTTAATGTAACTTTCAAAACTAAACTGGACAGCCTAAAGAGAATGTTATTTATTATTATGTTTTTTTTAACAAGATAAGTAAATAATAACAGGATGAATATTTTTTGGGTGAACTACCCCTTTAAGTTACAGACTAACTATCAATAACATATTATTAAAGTGAAAAAATGGTTGTCCATAGAGGACTTGGTCTTCTATTGATGACAATGTAAAATAAATATCTTTGAATATAATCTTTGTACTTGATGAGATTATTGAGCACCAAAAAAACAAGGAAGCTTAATTATTTATTTGATGCGTACACATTCGTCTGATGCAAAGCAATTGAGTGCTGTTTTCATGTTCAAGCCTGACTAAGTAAATACTGAATCACTTGATTGGATTGCAAAGGATTTGTAAAGGACGCCGAATCAGTATTGATTTTTTTCTAAAACAATCAGTGAAGTGGTCTGATGAAAAAAGTCTAATTAAAAAGTAATAAATAAAACATTTCATCACTTTGAGAGGAAGTTTGTTGAATCTGATTGAACTAGAACGAAGCGTCTGTTTTGTGGTGCTTCACATGTGATGTCTGGGACATGTCCGAAGTCTGTGAGAGTGTGTGAATATCAGTTTGCTGCACAATGAGTGTGTGTCTGTGTGATATTAAGATACATCTGCATCAGTTTAACCCATTGGGAGCGTTTCTCAGCAAGTAGCTGTGCTTTCAGCTCTGGGTCGGCACAAATCATCTGGACAGCCAGGAGCGTGAAATCTCTCCAGGCCTCTTTTCCAACACTCTCTGCCCTCTGCAGGCCTAGATAAACGCCTCTGCTTTAGTGTCTGCTGCCTGAGCTGCCCAGTATCCAGTCCTAGGTGGCCAATCATTATTGATGTTGTTGTGATGGTCTCTCTTTTGCAAGGATATCTGATCAGAAAGCTGTTGATGTCATCTACTCTAAAAACTCTGAAGAACTAGCTAACCTGAGTTTAGCACCTGATGCAGATTAAAGTTTATACTGATATTCATTTAATAGTTCTGTAATACAATGTGTCTCATTTAGGTATTTAAACTATAATTATGTACAGAAAGGGGCCCCAAAACCCGCTTTGAAAAATAAATATGAATTTGTACTGAAATGTAACTACGCAAGTATTTGCACATTTATTTAAAATAATATATAATATAAATATAACTTTAAAATGTATACATTTACTAAATAAATAAACTAACCAACCAATAACGTAGATGATTTTTAAAAAAATGAATGAATGAAGGAATAAATAAAATATATAATATATAAATATAATATTCTAAAATAAATAAATGTAATGAATTAAACAAAAAATATATAAACAAGTAATCTAGAATAATAAATACAGATACTACTACTACTACTACTACTACTACTACTACTACTACTACTACTAATAATAATAATAATAATAATAATAAATATAGTAATCTAGAATAATAATCTATATAATGAATATAATAATAATAAATAAATAATTTTAATGGCAAAAAAGAAAGAAAGAAAGAATGAAAGAGCATTTCTAATAAAATATAATTTTATATATTATTAATATATTAATATATATATTAATATTTTAAAATAAATAATTTGAATGATTTAAAAATAAATATAAACGTAATCTAGAAGATAATGCCTAGAATTTTGTGAAAGAAAGAAAGAAAGAAAGAAAGAAAGAAAGAAAAAGAAAGAATGATCTAGAAGATAATCTACACTTGTGCCCTACTCCCGAAAGACAGGATTCCACAGTGCTATCATAGTCTAACACCTTGAGTTACAACATGCAGTGAGCAAAAGCAATCAATTACATCCAAGCATTTAATCCTCTCATAATCCATGGTGTTAGTGTGGTATTAGTTCTCACAGGGGTGACTAGACATCCCTGATCCCTAGAGTCCCTTTCCACTGACAGGATCTACTTTAACTTAAAACCTCACTGGAGACCAATGTGAGACCCATTTTTAGGTCAGTGAGTCAGAGGTTAAGCAGGAGGACATACGATGACAAACTGAATTTGACTGACAGAGTTTAAAAACCACATTGTCTCAGTACTGTGAAAGCACTGATAGGGGGTCCGATATAGAAATAGTTCACCCAAAAATGAATATGCGCTGAATATTTAGTCACTCTCAGACCATCTATGATGTAGATGAGTTTGTTTCTTCACTGGAACAGATTTGGAGAAATGCAGCATGACATCACTTGCTCACCTATGAATCCTCTGAAGTGAATGGGTGCCGTCAGAATGAGAGTCCAAACAGCTGATAAAAACATCACAATGATACACAAGTAATCCAGTCCATCAATAAACCTCATGTGAAAAGCTGTGTATTTGTACTTTTCACCTCTCAAGATGGTATTTTATGGACTGTCATGTTGTAGATTATTGAAATGGTTTTATCAGCGATTTGGTCTCTCATTCTGACAGCACCCAATCACAGCAGAGGATCCATTTGTGAAAAAAAAAAAAAAAAAAAAAACACACACACACACACATAGAATGCTAAATTCATCCAAATCTGCTCTAATGAAAAAAAAAACCCAACAAAGACTCAAATGTTATTCTTAAGAATTTGGCCATTTATCTCTTATTCTATTCATAAAGCCCCTGAGAAGATTCAGATCACGTCAGCTGTGAGTCAGTAAGCCGAAGGCTAAAATATGGTGACAATATGGTGCTGCTCCTGAAAGGAAGAAGTACGCAGTTTGGTATTTTTCTTCATGAATTGTTTGCAACATGACCCTCCCTTCAACCAGAACTTCATATGTTTACTCACAGGGAAGCTCTGCAGCTACCAGTGTTCCCACTGATTGAGATAGTGCTATCTTTGGCTATTGGGATGGATGGCTTGATGTCCTAATAGAACACAGGTGTGTGTCTGTGTTAGCTTTCGGGCCCCACTGAGAAGAGAAGGGTGAAAAGTTGAACCACATGGACCAAGCTGATAATGAGGAGACTCTATGAGTTTGGCTCTCAGATGAACAGAAACATACAACGTACAACGTACAACTTCTTTGTCCTTTTTGTCATTATAATTTGTGTAGAGACAATAAAAATGAAAAGCATGCCATTTTTATGTCATTTTGCATTCGTAATAATCTCAGGAACAGTGATGTGCATGCATGCATATACCCATTATCATTCAACAGTTAGCACATAAAATCAGCTTAGAATACTGGGTATATTACCTTTTTCTTGTTTTGTTATTTTTCACATTACATGTACATGTTAGACAATTATGCTTAATACTGTGATGAAATGTAAGGTCATGTAAACACCATAAACAGTGTTCCTTTGTCAGGTAAAGGTCATCAGTTTAAACAAATCACATAAAGGTTTTGTTCTTGTCTCTTAGTTTTACATGGAAGCACACTCATCATCTTGTCCATATTTAAAAAGTGAATTCTAAAACTCTATATATTGAATCACAGTCAGAAATTAGTTTTAAAGGCAAAGTATCCATGACTGAATGAATGAATGAATGAATGCATGCATGCATTACAAAGTCATGTGTTTGATTGCCATGGAATGTATAAACTGAGAAAATGTATGCCTTGAATGCAATGTAAGTCAATTTTGACAATAATTTAATGATAAAAAATAAAAATTAAAAAAAGTCGGTAAGGAAGTAAGTCAGTAAGTCAGTAAATAAAATTAATAAACCAACCTGCACCTGCTCCTGAAGCAGTGCTGTTTGATTCACAGGGAAGGCATGAACTGATAAAATGTGTGCACAAATTTTATTGTAAACCCCTTTGGATTAAAACACACACACACACACACAAAGCAAATAAACAAACAAACACATATAGAAGTGTATTCCTATAGCGATGCCAAGATCTTAGGTTTGATTAACAGGGAATGCATGAACTGATAAAATGTATGCCTTGAAAGAATTGCATGTCATTTTGGACAAAAAAAAGCAAGTAAACAAAAAAAAAAAAAAAAAAACAATAAATGTATGTTTGTAGAAATGTCATTGTCATGAGTTTGAGTCTCAGGGAGTACGTGAACTAATAAAATGTATGCCTTGGATGCATGGAAATAGCTTTTGATACAACAAAGCAGGTAAGCAAGCAAGCAAGTAAATAAATATATAAACTGAGCATCAAAACTTGAGAAAATATTAATTACATTAACACTATCCATACTGTATATTCATAACAAAAAGAGTTTTGAATAAAGTTTTGGATCTGTGATTTTGGGTAAAGTTTTAGCACTATTACATACTTGTCAGTACATAATCAGTTAACAGGCCTGAGCATCTCTTGATGTGGAACAAAGCCCCTGGCCAAATTCTAAATCAACCCAGTGACATTCCTGGCTTGTTAACCAATCTGTCTCAAATCGGTTAAAATAGCATAACAGTCATGACCATTTTACAGAGGCTTTTAAAATCAAATTTTTGACAGGATGATGATGTCATAACCATTTACAAATGCATGCATGCACAAGTGCACATGCCCATAAATGTCACATACAGTAAAAGCATACATGCACCAATGATCAATGATCTTAAAATTTCTGATTTTAAAAATCAGTAATATGAATTGGCTGATCCATTTGCAGTCATTGATATTTGTCTGCTGTGCAAGATTCATTTCTCACATTTAAAAAAAAAATACAATTTTGTCAAATAAATGAATATATAAATTCTGCAGTATTGAAGAGAGCCCATTGTTTGCTGTTCTCTCAACCGTTTGTCTCTATAAGTATCTCTTCCAGGCAGGAAGCCCTAAGACAGAGGAACTGAAGGGTATTACCACACTGCATTCATCAGGCCAACTTACCAGTCCACACACACACACTGCTAATGAACTGGTGAGCGATCTTTATGAGGAATCACTTACCAGCCAGGCAGATCACTAACAGATGCCTGCTGGCATACGAGCAAGTGGTGGAGCCACACTGGCCACTGCTCTGATTCCAGCATATGAAAGACTGGAATGTCAAAGTGTTCACTGATCTCTTAGCCAGAATGTCCACCTCTCCATACAAATGTATCTTAAAGGAACAGTTCACCTAAAATAAACACATTTGGAAGTGTTCACTTGTTTTTGTAAATGCATTCTATATCAGTACATATAGGATACAAGATTACAATATAAAACTGTATATTTAAAATATTTAAACTGTTTGTTTAAATATATACACACACACACACAGAGAGAGAGAGAGAGAGAGAGAGAGAGAGAGAGAGAGAGATGCTTGGGGAAAAATGTTGGAACTAAATTTGTCAGCATTCTAATCAACAACACGAGTTGGCTTAACCAATACAGTTTACAGTGGAAGACACGGAGAGTGTTCAAGAAAACTGTTTGAAGCCAGTGATCATTTTTGCAGTTTTGTTTAGTTATGCAGAAGTTGCATACACCCATTTTTATAAAGAAAAAAAGTGTTGACAAGACAGACTTAAAAAACTTTTAGGCTACTGCTTTAAAGTCATGGATCCGTAGCCTATAGAAATGTAATGATCATGTTTGTTTGCATGTGGCCTCCTTATGCCTGTGTTTAGAGTAACTTCAGGGATCGAAGATGAGCATGAAAGGAAATTATGATGAGCTCAATACTCCAAATGTCAGAATCTGCTTTAAATTACACTGGGAGCAATATCAGTCACTGCTTCTCCCTGCGCTGGGTTCACGACTTCCTTCCAAAACATGGCCAAGTGAGGAGAAGAGAGCGGGCAGAAATCATTAAAGTTCTCTTTTGACATATGGGACATGGCAGTTATGCTAATTCACAGTCTTTTGGCAGCCTCTTTTGCCTCTCTGTCCCCTTTGAGGAATGTTTGGTTAAGGGATGGATGAAAATCTAATGGGTGATTGTGGGACAAATGAAGTTTAAATATTGGGTTAAATGGAAGTTGTTTGTGTTTGTCTGAGTTAGTGGAATTTGGGTTTGAGTTTTGGACAGTAAGCTACTGCTAGCACAGTGAGAAAAGCTCTGCTTTCAGCAACCATTACTGTCTTCAGTGTCACATGATCCGTAACATTTCATGTCACATATCACATTTCTTATTATTATCATTGTTGAAAACAGTTGTGCTATTAATAATATGTTAATACTTTTGGGGGGAATCTATGCTTTTTTTGTAATCATACTTTCATGAACAGAATGTTCAAAAGAACAACATTCATTGGAAATATAATATAAATGAATGTCTGAGATGCTCAAACCAATAGTCAATGCTTCAAAATCACCAGAGAGTCACAATGTTTATACTTTTTGGTAAATTTATATGACTTGTTCTTGTTTCTGCATATAATCAAGAGTGAATTATCACAAAAAATGCACAAATCACTTTTAATTAGACTATAACAGAGTTCTCAAATTATTAGTTGCAATGACATGTGTTTAACTCTTTAGAACCCACTGAAAATCTATGTTGCCTTATTAAAAAAGGAAGGGTGCATCTTTGCAACACATGCAGAAAACATGTGAATATACTGATTCAGATCACTGTCTTATTCTAATTCATTTGTCAGGACTCATCTGATGTAAATATTGTTATTGCACCACTCCATCCCATCCATCTGTCTCTAGTTCATTCGTTCTCAATTTCTACATCCCATATTCATATACTATCCACATGCCTTATATTTAAGATTGGCAGGCTCAATTGCATGCACATGCTTAAGAGTCAACTTTGCTTAATTTGAGGACTCCTGAGTGTCAAGCCTTGCTACAGGATCATGATCCCAAATCAGACTTAGTAAATGTCTTCATCCTCCTCCACAAGACAAACAAACTGTCTATATGAAAACCAAAAAGCACTTCACAGGCACATCTGCTCATAGAGAGCCACTCATTTCTGGAGTGCAACTTAAAAAAAAAAAAAAAAAACCATAGGAGAATAATAAGTGTGGTGGAATTTGTGTCAGGCCAACTCAGGAAAATAAGATATCATGTCTTTCTGTCAGCCTTATGTCAGCCCCGCAGATTCAAACCCAAATGCCTCATCTCCAAGCAACCTCCTAAAGCAGTCTGCCAGAGTCAGGGGTTAGCCAAAGTTCATGACTACAACCTCTAAACAGCTCTCACTTTCTCACTTTACTATCTATCTATCCATCTGTCTGTCTATCTATCTATCTATCTATCTATCTATCTATCTATCTATCTATCTATCTATCTATCTATCTATCTATCTATATATCTATCTATCTATCTATCCGTCTATCCATCTGTCTATCCGACTGTCTGTCCGTCATTTCATTCATCCATCTTTCATCCTTCCTTCCTTCCGTCTATCCATCCATCCATCCATCAATCCAGGTAGAATTTAAGAATTGGATCCCTTTTAATTAATGACTGTGACTTTGAATCAAGAAGCTGAATGATAGTAAGATGAATTTACTGAATTGCATTTCTAAGTAAATACAACAGCCACAAGACAAAGGAATCTGTCGAACACAAACTTTGTGATAAAATATAAATAATTATATAATCTTTACGTAATATAATTGTTTTGTTTTTTTTGTTTTTACAAATTATGCCTATTTATACCCTGATATGTAGAACACAGTCAGTGTGCATTACATGCATATAACAAAATAAAAAAAATTATGCATATTTCAGAACCAATAAACTGTGCCCGTGATGAGAATTTTCATTTAATCCCCCATATCATAAAGAGCTCAATCATCTTTATTAAAATGAAGAGGAGAGTACAAAGCATGGGATTCCTGACATTTAACCAAAGAGTTTAACCAAACTCTTTATTATAGTAACAGGAAGGGACTACTCATATAGTGAGGTTTTGGTAAGATTTAATCTCAAAGCCCATCTCAAGTCATTGTTTTACTACGCAAACACACTACTGAGAAAGCTGCATGCCTGTATTTCTGTTGCCCAATCTCTGGAACATGCTTTACATTTTCTTAAATCAAATTCGTCATTAAAAGCGACATATCAATGTCCATATTGATACTATTAAAGGGCAAAGATAAGAGTGACTTTAATATATGCTGAGGTCTGTCTAAGGATAGATCGGGCTGCTTTCTCCTCTCTGCTATACATTACCAAGATAGATACACTATGTTCGATGTCAGATCAAATAGACCATGGTAATACCTTACAATGCAGTATCCCAACATCTGCACAGTTGCGTACTCAGAAATGTTTGTTCAAAGCTAGTTTGTTCAAAGTTGAAGCTGAATTCCACAGCAGAGCTGGTTTTTATAGAAAGCTTGTTCAATTGTCTCAGGGCAAGTAGCAGTGTGTATTTAAGGGACCATAGGGGTTAAAACAGTCAAATACAATCAAAGTGACTTCCTGTCAGCAAATATGCAAACTAACTGTGCAGCATTATGAAACATTGGTGATTTTGGGTCACACTTTAATTTAGGGACCAGTTTTCACTGTTAACTAACTATACATATATATACAGGTGCTGGTCATACAATTACAATATCATCAAAACGTTTATTTATTTCACAAATTCTATTCAAAAAGTGAATTTTGTATATTATATTCATTCATTACACACAGACTGATATATTTCAAATGTTTACTTATTTTAATTTTGATGATTATAACTGACAACTAAGGAAAATCCCAAATTCAGTATCTCAGAAAATTAGAATATTGTGAAAAGGTTCAATATTGAAGATACCTGGTGCCACACTCTAATCAGCTAATTAACTCAAAACACCTGCAAAGGCCTTTAAATGTCCTCTCAGTCTAGTTCTGTACCACCATGGGGAAGACTGCTGACTTGACAGTTGTCCAAAAGACAACTAGTGACACCTTGCACAAGGAGGGCAAGACACAAAAGGTCATTGCAGAAGAGGTTGGCTGTTCACAGAGCACTGTTGCCAAGCACATTAAGGTGAAGGGAAGGAAAATATGTGGTAGAAAAAAGTGTACAAACAATAGGGATAACTGCACCCTGGACAAGATTGTGAAACAAAACCCATTCAAAAATGTGGGGGAGATTCACAAAGAGTGGACTGCAGCTGAGGTCAGTGCTTCAATAACCACTATTCACAGACACGCAAGACATCGATTTCAGCTGTCGCATTTCTTGTGTCAAGCCACTCTTGAACAACAGACAGCGTCAGAATCATCTTGCTTCAGAAAGGACTGGACTGCTGCTGAGTGGAACTGTTATGTTCTCTGATGAAAGTAAATTTTGCATTTCCTTTGGATATCAGGGTCCCAGAGTCTGGAGGAAGAGAGGAGGGGCAAACAATCCACGTTGCTTGAGGTCCAGTGTAAAGTTTCCACAGTCAGTGATGGTTTGCGGTGCCATGACATCTGCTGGTGTTGGTCCACTGTGTTTTCTGAGGTCCAAGGTAAACACAGCTGTATACCAGGAAGTTTTAGAGCACTTCATGCTGCTGACCAACAGGACTTTACACCTGCACACAGTGCCAAAGCTTCCAGTACCTGGTTTAAGGACCATGGTATCCCTGTACTTAACTGGCCAGCAAACTCAACCCAACCTTAACCCCATAGAGTCTATGGGGTATTGTGAAGAGGAAGATGCAATATGTCAGACCCAACAATGCAGAAGAGCTGAAGGCCACTATCAGAGCAACCTGGGCTCTCATAACACCTGAGCAGCGCCACAGACTGATCGACTCCATGGCCCGCCGCATTGCTGCAGGAATTCAGGCAAAAGGAGCCCCAACTAAGTATTGAGTGCTGTACATGCTCATACTTTTCATTTTCATACTTTTTAGTTGGCCAAGATTTCTAAAAATCATTTCTTTGTTTTGGTCTTAGATAATATTCTTATTTTCTGAGATAGTGAATTTGGGATTTTCCTTAGTTGTCAGTTATAATCGTCAAAATTAAAAGAAATATAAACATTTGAAATATATCAGTCTGTGTGTAATGAATGAATATAATATACAAGTTATTTTTTTGAATGGAATGAAATAAATCAACTTTTTGATGATATTCTAATTATATGTATATATATATATATATATATATATATAATGTAGGCATGAAGTTCCACCCCTAAACATAACAGTCACTGTGGCTTAAGCAGTTTGTGCGAAACTTTATGAGATAAAACAAACTCATATGAATTAACCAATTTGCCACAACTTTTAATTACAAAGTTTAATCAAACTGTGATTGTGTTGGACTGGCTGTATAGTCATGTATCCATTTTTTTAAAATAAATTAACATTCACCATTCCATATTGAATGTTTTCTGTAGCTCAAACAGTAAAGTATTGTACAACGATGCTGAGGTCATGGGTTCAATTCCCATGGACAGCAAGAACTGATAAGATTTAAAATTGTGAATCTTAAAAGCAATGGTAGTCGCTTTTCATAAAAGTGGCTGCCAAATGCATGAAAAAAAAGTATCCATGAAGGTTTTTCCCCATACGTACCTCTTGTATTTTTATCTGTCTGCGTGGCTTTGTTTTCTTAGGGACTGCAAGTCAGGAAAAAGAAGTATATTCTTTCAATCCCAAAGCTTATATCTTCTGACTCATACAGCACAATGAGGAAGATCTGGCTTCTATAAAGACATTGTATAAGATTACGGCTAAATCAGTCTTGCGGCTTTTCCTGGGAAAAACTTATGAAGTCCTAAAACTCGCTCAGTTATGAGTGGGCACAGCAGGTTCGGGGGCAGAGGAACACAGAGTGAAACATAATACAAGTATCAACCATGCTCCAAATAATATTGTACTGTCAGCAAAGAATGATAACATGATAACTCAAGGAGGCTTCACTATAGCTTCCTGAGGAGCATGACCCGAGCATTGCCTAGAAATCATTCGGACAAATATGCAAGACTTTAATTCGTCAGCTGCACATCATTTAATAGGGAAAAAATGAAACTTTGGGTACACTGTTGCACATCTGGTTTAGAATCTGTCAGACTCTGGCATTTGGAGCATTCTTTTGTGTTATACGGAAGATGGAAAGAATTATTGAACGTTTCATGTAATGAAGAACTTTGCTGCCACTGTTGGTTTAAGTGAAATCAATTTTGCAGCTAGTGGGGTTCCAATTGGATGTAAGTTCTATCAATCACACGCTGCCACCAGATTTTCATTAAATCGAGTTTCACAACAAAGAACTGGTGCGAATTCAGCGCATGAACTTAAATGAGGGAGGTGCATATATTTAGTCTAGCACTCGAGGCCTTTTAAAACCAGGATCAAAAGCCAGACAAAGAAGCCAAGATCAACAATTAAGCATCTTCTTGATCAATATGTCATATCTGTTTATCGAGTTTAGGAGTCAGTCTTTGGTCAAAGTGAATCTGGCACGACTTTTTAATGTGTAGATTTGTTGGACGGCCGTTGAAAGGTTTTGCGGGTGGCCTGTGTGCAATATGTGGCCGTCTTCTGAAGTGTGGAAAGTTGTGGAGGAAAAGATACATAAGCAATCGCTGCTCACATGATATGTTTGACTTGAAATGTATTCCTTGGATCGAGCAGACTACTTGACCAGTAGCAGTGTTTTCTCCTCAGCTTGACTTCCCTAAACCAAAACTGCAAAATGCTTAAGTGCGCCAGCTGTTATTTTACAATAATGAACAATTCAGTATATGAGTTCAATGAATGTTATGGCTGTATCCTTCTTGTTTCTCTTTTTCTTCTTCTAAACCATATTCTGAAATGAATTTGGTTCAATTCAGACACTGTGACGATTACAGTCTTCAGCCATCTATTTCTGTGTTCTGTATTAACTTCTTTTATAGAAAAGAAGTAATACAGACATAATTAATTAATAAAGAAAATTAAATCTCTGTTTTTATTACACTCAATAAATAAATGCATAAAATAAGTAAGTAAGTTATGGCCGAAAAACAGTAGCTGAAGAAAAAAACAAACAAACAAGTAAATAAATAATTAAATATAAAGATATTTTTCAAAGATAGGTAGATAACTAGATAACTAACTAACTAACGTAAGTAAGTAAGTAAGTAAGAAGGAAGGAACGGCCAAAAAACAAATATGTAAATAGCAAATAAACAACAAAACAATATGGCGAACAACAAACAACAAACAAACAATCAATCAATCAATCAATCAATTAATAAAATACTTGAAGGGTAATTAAAATAATAATAATATAAACGAACCTATTTTTTTTTCACTGCTTGTTTATTTTTAGAAATATTCGTACAGTGTTTACTATTCATAACATTGCCAAAAGCACTGTGTATTTTGTAAACTATTAAGTCCTTTGTAATTTAATAGGAACCTTTAGTTCAACAAAGATGGTGTGAATGTGTTGATTCTCCAAACAATACGAGGGTCCTGACAAAAGTCATATTAATCAGAATTATTAATTAATTTACAGTGAACCAAAGCCCAAAACCTAATCTAAAATTTAACACTATGCTTTTGAGGCCTTCAGGAAATGCAAATCCAGATACGCATTCCTCCTTGCTTCAGCTCCACAGACGATACTGCAGCAACCGTGAGACATACAGATCATATAGAGGTTTCTTCTCCGAAGTCATAAGTCAAAATGATCTCAGTGTGGAGGCAAGCGAGGCTTAGTTTTACCTGCTCCCAGAGACGTTCATTAGACGTGGATGTGGGGGTTCCCTTTGCTTCGAGTGTCATTAATCAAAGCTCCCACAGACATACTGGAGATCCGATCCTCACTGTGGACACTGCACTACAGCTGGGAATAATCATCTTTTTAGCTATCGTACAGACATAGAGTACCACGATTCTGAGAGATTGGGCGACACTAGATATCTTCTCTCTTCCTTGCGCAAAAACAGAGGGCTGCATGTAGATTTACGTTGTCTGTCTGCAGAGGTGTCCTCAGCGTGTGATGATGATATATTAAAGCCCTATAAAGTATTTGGACCCTTAAACTACACTTAAAAATGTATAAATGTCAATTAATTATATAACATGAAAAGGGTTTTGTTCAAAATTGAATTTAGAATGACTTATTTGAAATGACAATTCCTGAAAAACAAAAAAACAAACAACAACAAAAAGGTTAAGGATAGCTTGTGCACATATTTTTCACATATTTAACCAAATAAATGAATACATTTTATACATGCGTAAAAATATCCACAAATTATTATTTAAAATCTCACTTGCATTTGCACATTTGCATTTTTTTACTCTATGAACGACCTGACATACCGTCCAGCAGCTGCAGCCCTGAGATTAGCAAGGAACTGAACAAGATTCCAAACCCACAATGTCCTTGCATTTGAATACATTGTGTGTTTCTTCTGTGTCTTTATTGTCCATGTCTAATATTTCCTAATCAACACCAGCAAATCAGTCACATCCTGCTGAAAAAAATGACATTTTATGGAGCCTATATGCCTCGTTCACATGTCTCCCATTTTCTGTTTCGGTTTTGCAACGTTGTTATAGAGCGTGTGAGAACGGCTTTGGTTCAGGCACACTGTTTTGGAGTATGCTTGGTATCCCTGTCCCCAGAGTCGAAAGGTTTTCCAGGCTCTTGGAGTCATAAGGAGTTTGCTTTCACATCTGCAAAACTTAAAGGCTGAGCGGCTGGCCAAAAATAAAGTCATGGAGCTGGGCCCCCAGCGTTTAAGAGAATCAGCTGCAACACAAATGCGAGACTTCTCTTTCTTGGTACAGTGAAAAATTTACATATTCATTATTTTGAATGTCACTGCACTGACAATCCAAGTTCTTATTAATATGTTACTTATTAGAATAAACATTCATATGTCAGCAGTGTTGGCATATGTCAAGTGACTCATGTGTTTCATGTGACATGAACGTGCTACACAGAACAATGTCTAAAAATGGCAAAAGACCTAATGATTTTCACATGAGAGTCCTGAGTACTATACCTGGGCTCACACATAAGTGTAACTGCGTTACAATAAGGAATAGAATTACTAACACTTCGTTCATTTTATTCACTTGTTATGCTATCTGTATTCATGGTCTGGTACCAATAAAGGTCATCTGTAATCCATACTGTTATGGATATGTTTAGTGTAAAGCATATAGAGCATTTCATTTTTGTTGTTGTTTGTGTGTTAACATCAGATATAATCACTACTCTGTATCATTGCATTGCGGTCTCGTGAGCTGTACAGTGAAAAAGCTATCTGACCACTGACAGCATCTACAGGAACAGACATCATAATCAACTTTAAAAACTTAAATTATTTCAGATTTATCAAAATATCTTGAAAAAGGGATCATATTTTCCACAAAAATATTAAGCAGCACAACTGTTTTTAAAACCGATAATAATAATAAGAAGAAATGTTCCTTGAGCAGCAAATCAGCATATCTGAATGATTTCTGAAGGATCATGTGACACTGAAGACTGGAGGAAGGAAGCTGATAATTCAGCTTTAAATTATTTTTTATTAATGTGAAACAAGGAAATATATAATGTGATTAAAGATTTATTTATTTATTTGTATTATTAAATAAACTATTATTTAATTTTAAAGTGTTTATACTGGTTTAACCGTGGGTCTCGGTTATGCCTTAACATTTTGCATAAATCGCTTTCCTGATGGTGCTATTCCTGATCACTGAGGGAGGAATAATCCTTTACCACTCTCATTTCAGGATCCTTGCAACCTTTGCATAAAGTCAATAATAAAATATAATGTAATTATGCTATTGTAATGCTCCTCCTGTCTCTCTCCTGCACATCGCACCCCACCTCTCTATTTGAATAATGAATTATACTCACATTAAAGTGGCAGGTCTGTGCTGTGGAAAAGTAAAAAGCTATTATCCAGTTGTCAGCTCTTCCCTGTACTACTCAGGAGAGATGAGGGAACACTGCTGACACAACACACACACACACACACACACACACACATACACAGCTAGATGCATAAAAAGTGGCCTATGCAAGTGAGTTTCATGCAATATGGAATTATTAAAATTTTGGTTTCTTTGTGTGTTTGATATGTCTTCTATATATGTTAGATGTTAGTGACATAAAGAGAACTATAATGTTAAAACAAATAAATTAAAAAAATTGTAAAAAAAAAGAAAAAAAGAAAAAGAGCAATTCTTTCAATAGTTCCAAATAGTAGTCATCAACAATGTTCTCCATTTTTTTGTGTATCCATTTTTATAGGTGAAACATCTCATGCAAAGCTGACACTTTCTGGTTGGGAACTCCATTAGGTCTCCTGGGCTATGAAAGCTTAGCCTCTGAGCAGTAATATTTTCTTCTGGAGTGCTGTTGATGCTAGTGAAGTCTATTCTAAGACTGCAGACAGCAACTTAATCTGCCTGCATGTTTATTAATCATGTAAAACATCGCAGATTGTGTCTGACTCTATCTAGCTATCAACAGGATGCAATAACTCCATGTTTGGATGTTATCCAAGCATGTTATGTCAAGTAAGAACCACAAAACATTGATCCATTTCAAATAACATCTTGCATTCTTCATGATTAGAAACAAACAGTGGAGGAACATCACATGTATAGACTGGTAGAATCAGTATGCCACTGGAAATATTCTAGCAGATTTTATTTTATCTAAAAAAATAAAAAAAGAGACAAGGAATTCAAAGGCAAATTAGTTTTGGACAGTAGCGTAACTGTACCTCCAATGAAATATCATAGCATTGTGTACTGTAGAGACGCGTGCCTTCAAAAAGATGTCAAAAGGTCAGTGTCCTCACAGAAATGCAGTCTGTTTGGCAATATGTTCAGAAACATGCCGAAAATCTGTTTCCTCCTGAGTATTGCTCCATTTTGGAGATATCCTGGCGCACGGCCAGTGTTCTGCTTAGCATTCTACACTGCCAGTGGGTGGAAAACCGTCCCAATCTGCTTGTCCCCTCTGTTACCAATACAACAGATCAATAACTTCTCTTCAGTGACAGTGTGCAGGCTGTGCATTGGGGGTTGTGGTAATAACTGCTGGTAACCATAAAGTTAGTAGTGCACAACACAACGAAATCTCCACAGCAGAGCGAAATCTCAACAGCACAATGGAAATAAGTTGCAACTAAATAAAATTAGCACAACACAATGGAAACAAGATGCAACACAACAAAATTAGCACAACACAATGGAAACAAGTCGAAACACAATGGAAAAAAGTTGCAACACAAAGCAAATAACATAACACAATGGAAACAAGGCTCAACACAATGTAAATAAGTCACGACACAGCAGAAACAAGTCTCAACGCAATGGAAACAATCTGCAACAAAACAAAATGATCACTATACAATGGAAACAAGCCACAATACAATGTAAACTAACCGCAACACAACGAAAACAAGTCGCAACCCAACAAAATCAGCACAGCACAACAGAAACAAGCCACAACGCAATGAAATTAGTCCTATGATTTGTGTTGTGGAGATTTCGTTGTGTTGTGCACTACTGGGCCACCGTACTATTGTTCATACATGGGAATAAGAATGTTTGGTGAATAATGCATCACACATAATTGGTGTTACAAACATGAATTATACCTGAAAATTGGAAATATAATGAAAAGAGGTGTTCATTCCCTTTTCTAAGCAATCTCACTTCAATTGTTGCATTATGAGTGGTAATATGACCAGAAAAATCCCAACTACTTACTAACTACCAGAACACCCTAGCTATTACCTATTGACCATCTAGAACACTGTAGCAACCACGTAACACAAAGAAACTGTCAAAGCACTATAGCAACCACTTAGAACACTGTATCAAACACATAACTACTCCCTTGCAGCCACATAGAAGACTGTATCAGCCTCATAACAACACCCAACCAACCACTAGAATACTCTAGCAACACACTAGTGACCACATACAACACCTAGCAATGCCAAGGTCATGGGTTGATTCCGAGAGAATGCATAAAGTGATATGTATACACTACCTTGAATGCATTAATGCATTGCAAGGATAAAAGCGTCCACTAAACTCTTAAATGCACAGGCAATCAGCTCTCTCATTTTCTTTCTAAAGTGAGAAGTTTTTCATTTTTATGCTGATTTGTCCCTGACTTCTGTAAATTTGAACAAACAAATAATGCATAGAATTGACTAAGTAACGCAAGGTCTACAACTTACTACACAGCAGCCTACCGTAATCTATGAAACAGCTAGACACAGCCTGCAGAATATGGCTTGATAATAAGGAGCCTCTTTCCAGCGAATAAAAGACCTAAACAAAAATGTGCCTCATTACAATACACCGCAAAGCTGGCACTCCACACAATCCAATTACAACATGCAAATGATGCTGGACTGTTTGAAAGGAGCCGCAGATAGGCCTACCTTTATCGTAAGACACACACACACACGCACACACACACACACACACACACACATTCTCCTTCACAGTCTCTTTCTCTCTCAGATTTTCTCTCTTTACACATACTCATACTCTCTCCACACTGCCATTATTGACACACTCCCATGGCCTAGGTTGTGTTAGCCAGGTGGTGAGAACAGGTGTTGAGTGAGTGTTGCCATTTGAACGCCACTGCGCACTTGGCTCGCCACCAGTCAGCTGGAATGGTAAAGCTGTTCTTCCCCTGTTCACATCTCTCCGCCTTATTGGCTGATTACAAGGGAGAACGTTTGGCGCCGTGTTTGTGTCATCTGCAACAGCGACTCCTCCTCAACCTCCCATGCGATACTTTTGTTTCGTTTAAGGGTTCGCTTCTCTGCCATGCATGGTGAGGCAAGCTACTGACATGGGATAGCAGATCACTTATGCTTTAGTGATGCTGCAAAGAATGGTAATTTATACAAACAATGGCAGATCCAGGGAGAAGACGTAGTATAGACAAAGTAGGTGACAGAAGAGGAAAATGACTTCTAAATGAGGAAGAATGAGAATTTATAAGCTAGAGAGAGAGAAATGGGGGAAGTTAGCAACATATGGAAGAGAAAAATGTTATGAATAAAAATGGATTTGCTTGCTTTTTGTGCATAATTTTTTTCTTTTATTTAAGACAGCTCAGCCAACCACGTCGTGCTATTTTTCATTTTGCTGAACAATGTAAGAAATAAATTTGAATTACGGCAGAGATAAAACCAGCATTTTTGCATCTTTTTCATCTATTTGTAGAGATGCATCTCTAAAACGCAAAACCTAGACACCCCTAAACATTTAGATGTATAGCCCTTTCATAATACGAGCACAAAATGCTATTACTTATTGTTTCTGAGGACACAAACACATTTTTCAGGCTTAAGAGACTAATGAATTTGAATGCATTACTTTAAGGAAAAATTATGTAAACTAATAAAAAAAAAAAAAAAAGTTATTTACATTCATGGAACCTTTCCATGGCACAAAAAAAGGTTGTTTTGTGGAAAAAAAGGTTCTTCATATTATTAAAATGTTTTTCAAGTTCACTGAAAATTTGGGGAACATAAAATGGTTCTTCTGTGCTTTGCTCTGAAAATGTTTTTTTATTTGGACATTTATTTTTAATAGCGCAAGTCACAACAATGTGATGTTCCTGAATGTATTCCTCAAACATTACTAGTGCTTTTAAATGTTTTTTATGTTATCTCACATAGCCTTTTAACATCCCACAATCTAATTCCAATCCTCCATAATTCCAAAACTGTAATAAGCTCCATTGACTATTTGAAAAGACCCATTCATGTTCTACTCATCCTGGTGTTAACGACACAAAAAGGAAGTCAAATTTGACTGACAGCTCCTTCCTCGCTTTTGAATAGTGTTCAGCTATATTATCCAGCTAGATTCCCCCGTGCCCCACCCCCTACATTATCATGGGCTGTCCCAGCTTTATCTGCATATTCCTTCCCATCTATGCAAATGGATCCTCTCTTTCGCTTAATAGGGGTATTAATCTGATATCAGCCTCTTAAATACTGCTCAAACAGGGTATGGCTGAGATGAATGAGTGTAAGGCAAGTACACCACGCCATCAGCATATAAATGTCATGGAGGCCTTAGATGATTTAGTGTTTTTTATTTGGGTAATTATTTAGCTACTTTATTTATTACCTTTTGTGGTTTTAATACTATCCAGACAATTAATTACTTTTTTAGGTATTAGATTTCTTTAGATTATAATATGTCATCATGCATGGTTATTGATTATCTCCCCATAATAGAGTGTGTGAGAACAAGCTTGAATTTCTTAAAAAGCTGGCAACTATGCCCACATAGTTTTTTAAATGTCTAAAAAATCTTTCACTATTTTCCAATCATTCCCACTACTAATGTCCACGATCTCATCTGGAGTTTAATTGAAATACATGAGGGGACGAGTGGACACATTCAAAGCAACTGGGGCCAGTGACACTAGATGAATTGGCTAAATGGCATTTGATTAATACGATACTTGACCCCCAGTAATTATGTCCTTTACAATAGACTGGTGACACCTATTAACCGCAGTAATCACTTTTGCTGGTGCGGTGTGTCGGAGGAGCTCGACATATGGCCACCTTATTGAAATAGATGCTCAGAATGGAAGAGAAGGGAGGCAAGGGTCCTCACATTAATGTCTCCTCATTCATGCAGTCCCAAAGGAGAAATATCTGACAATATGTACAATTATTTAGCCTTCTGTGAGCTTCATGGGAAACTGGAGGGCTTTTTTCCCCACTGCATACTATTTGTGGGGCTGATGACATTCCATTTGCACCGATTTTAAAAGACAGGAAATGACATCGCTAACCTTGGGACTCACTTAAAAGGATTTTGTGTCTTTGAGACTGCGAGACAAAAGTTGAGGGATAGTTTGAGGACAAGAAAAATGGAACAAACAACAAACCATAGCGAAAACATCTTTGCTTGGAATGTTAAGACAGTGTTGAATTTTAATCATGCATAGTTTGATGTTTTATTAACTCAGTATGGTCTGGATTTATTTGGCACGGCTTTACAAATGCATTTGAATTCATCTTTATTTTGTAAGAGTGAGGACATCTGTGGTTCCAAGAAGAACCATTAACAAGGAACCTTCCATATCACAAAAGGTCCTTTTAGTGGAAAAGCAATATATATTATGAACTGTTCCTGAATGATTATTTTATGTCATTGCTGCAAAAAAAAAAAAAAAAAAAAAAATCCTTTTGGGACCATATTTTTAAAGAGTACATTGTTTATTATTGTACATTGCATTACCTTCCTAGTGACAGATTTTTATTTTTATTTTTTGAAAGAGAGAGAGAGTGTGTTTATTGTCCAAAATAAAGTTAGCAATGGAACATGCCAAACAGTCCCATCCATACCTGCTGAATCCTTCAGCGCCCAAGTTCATCTCCAGGTGTCCGTTCGGTCCTGCTGCACACTTTGAGAGACTTGGGAGTGGTCGTCATGGCCAATCTCTGGTCATTCATTTGCAGGTAATGATTTTGGAACAGGACTGCTAATAGGGCATTATGGTAGTCCCTGGTTCCCCTGACAGCTGATTAATGTCCACTGTGATGACATCAGCTCTGAGAGAAACTAGATAAAAGAACACTTGTATTGGACCGAGCAGGATGATGAACGAGCGACCATGCTAGCGACTCATCTCATTACGAACTACAGACTGCTGGCCATTTAGCTAATGTAGCGAGTCATTGTGTGCCCAGGGACCCCGGGCCGCAGGTTTGGAAATTAATGACACGGCAAACGTGCGATATGGAGTTTGACCCTGCATAATACGCAAGCATATAGGATTAACCTTGCCTTGTCAGACGCCACTATTGTTATCCCGAATGCGGCAGCGGAGTACACAAGCAGGGGAAAAGAGATATTTATACCAATACCTGTACATGGATTTAAGATTCATTTCATGGGTCGCGGCTAAGCTGCAGGGAAGGATTAAACAGATAGTCATTTCTTTTGAGAGGTAGTGAAAATAAACCTCTCATTGAATAGGGGAGAAAGCATAGTGAAATATATCAGGCGGCGTAGACTCTTTATTTTCACCTTATAAAGCTTGCAAAAGCTAATCTAAAAGCACATAGACATTTGATGAGGAACAAATGGCTTAGCATCATCAGTATTATGGAATAAGACAAACATTTTTTTTTTTTACATGTGTGTACGGTTAGTGGAAATATATCCACAATCAATGGCAATCTGTACTTTTCAACCCTTATGGATTACTGTATGTATTGTGTCGGTTTCACCCATGTTGATTTATGAGTTGTTGGAAATACTGATTAACTTTTTTTTTTCTTGATATTTGTTGGCTTTTCCTCATAAAGAGTAATGAACATGTATTCAAAGCTTAGACACTCTGATGTGATTATGATTGTGATTATGATGTCCACAGGTCAGTTGGGCCAAATCATTTAATGGTTAAAAACAGCTACACAACAACAAAAGTACCCTCTAAGGGCATTTAGATTTATATTTACGCATTTGGCAGATACGTTTATCTAAAGAAAGTTACCTTGCCTCAATGGTGTACATGCGTGTTAATTTTGCTAAGAAACCAACTAATGGTCTTGCTGATATATGCATGCCACTCTGATATAGTGGCATGTTTCTACTGTTTGAAATTTAGACAAGCTCACAGAATAATTAGTTTCCACTTGTCTTTGGTTCAAAATGTTAAATTGTTTTAAATGTTAAAAAATGAACAATGCTGTTTATAAAATGTACTTTCTCAGGGAAATAAATAAATAAACCAGATGTAAAATAGCCAATAGTTTTAAAAATCAAATGCTGTCAGTTATGCATGTTTATTTATTTAGTTAGTTTAATTTTCATTCTGGGATTTTCAGGGAATTAAATTACATCCAGTTAGGTTCATTTTGACTCAGAACATTACAAATGTACCTAGAATTTTAAATGACATCCAAAAATCATAAATTAAACATTAAATATATATTCCAATTTCCAAACAAATTATGATTCTCAAGTTATGAAACTAGAAATGCCAAGGTCATGTGTTCAGTTCCCAGAGATCACGTCTGCCCAATGAATATATGTAATTAAGAGAAATCTACCACAGATGAGAATCTAATTTCAGTTTATTAATGTGGGTGAATGTTGTGGATGTGCTTCAAATGAACTTTAATTTTTTTTTTACATTTACTATATACATGGGCCTGACCTTTTAATGATAACTAAGCCCGGTTAATACCGACATCCTCAGGAATATGACCCGTCTGTCTTATTAGCCTTTAAGACTTCCTCTTCTTTAACCTTTAATCAGGGTTAAGCTGAACTCTTGCTGTCGGGACTAGTGTTGTAATGAGCATATCAATCAAAGAATAAATTAAGACTGCTGACTATATTAGCAGGATTAGACATTCTCAGTTTAGCTTTTGACCATAATTTAACTGTCTAACATTTGGGACAAAGAACAGAGGAAATGGACACATTGAAGGGATAGTTAAAAAAATAATTCAGTCATTATTTATTCACTCTCAAGTTGTTACAAACCTGTAACCTTCTTCTGTCAAACACAAAAGAAGACATTGTGGAAAAAAGTCTCAATGTTTTTATACATACATGGAAAGTCAGTTCGCTTCAATGTTGTTTGGACACATTTATCTTCTTTTGTGTTTTGCAGAAGAAAGAAAGGTCATACAGGTTTGGAATGACATGACGGTAAATGAATTTTTGAGGTAAACAGTCTCATTAAAAAAGTGTTTCATTTCAGTTCTAATAGCGTCACCAATCTGAGCTGTCTCTGGTCTTCAATTGGTCAGTTGAACTGATTGTCCCACCCAACTCATGCTATTGGTTCAGCTAATGTTTCAGATTGGTCAGGATGCTCGAACTAACAAACGACTCATTTATAGTTATCTCTGCATTTTGAGTTGGAATATCACCTTTATGGATATGACTCGTCAAAACAGAGACCTTCGGGTGACATTAAGTGTTGCCAATCCTCTCTTAAAGAAATAAGAACAGCATTTACGGTCTGTCTAGATTGACACAATCAGTAGGTTAGAGCTTCACAGCAAGAGGGGGCTATGTATTTAGTCACCGGTCACTCTTAATGGCTTCAAACCATGCAGAAAATTATTCACTGACCCTTCACACACCTCTGCGTCGGGAGCAGCTGTAAAACAACCCAGCCTTTGTCAAGGATTATAACGGGCGGAAATCTGGCCATATTATTAAAAAGCCTGGCGATTTTCGCCCCCCTTTTCTTTCTTTTCAGCTATCCAATATTCATTAAAGTGGGATTTCGGCACATTAGCAAAGGAGGAGAAAGTAGCCCCTGGAGACTGTGTTTGCGTTTTCAGCACTGGCCCTGTAATTCTGTCAGACACTCCTGTGAAGAGGAGGAAAGGGGAGGGAGGGAGTGGCTCCACTTAACCGGGATTTATTACCACGACCAGCTGCCCTCTTCTCTCTCTCTCTGTAAAAGGTAATTGCATCCAGTTGTAACAAGCTAATTGATTGCTAATTAGATAAATCAGCACTCCAAGAGCTGTCAAGCACTGACGGATGGTAACAGAAGTCATGTGCCCCGATGTAATGGCGGAAGGGTAGGCGGATTGTTGTCACCCAACAGAAAGAGAGCAGTCTGGGTGCGCTACCAAAGGTCGAGGGGGAGCGGACTACACCAGGAAGATGGGCAGATGAGCGCCAACCAGAGAAAAAGAGGGGGTCCTGAGCGTAGTGACAATGCAAATCAAAAAAGGCAGAGTAAACATGATTGATTCAGGCAAAGGCTGTCGGAGAGGGGGAAATTGGATTCAATGGACAGCTGGATGTCTGCAGCGACTCCCTGGCCACCAGGCAGCACCCGGCACTTTCTCATGCTAATGCATCCTGGGCTAGTGTAGCACTGAATGGATGATACCAGCCCAAACAGGAACTGAGGCCAGGGGGGTTTGCTTGGGTTGAGAGAATAAGAATGAATGAAGGGGGAAGGGCAGCACTTAATAGGGACTACCGCTTAGTACGATGTCTCAAGCATGTGTGTTTCACAGATTCATACATGTACAAATTTAAATAAAGGAAAATACAGCCCGTTCCAAAGATTTCATTCATGGAGTACCAGCTACGGTCCCTCTGAAAATCACAACAATATTCATAATGACATGAAAAAGACACGATTGAGACATATCGTATAGGTTAATATCAATTTTAGTAAGAAGTAATCAGATATACAACCACTCAAAAGGATGGAATTATTAAGATTTTTAAATGTTTTTGAAAGAAGTCTTTCCCAGGCTGTATTTGTTTGATCAAAATACAGTGGAAAGTGCAATATTGCAAAATATTTTGATGATTTAAAAGACCAGGTTTTCTGCTTAATATTTTGAGAAAGCTGTGATACACTAGACAAGAAAAGGAAAAAGAAAAAAGGAAGTCATATTTCTATTCAGCGAGGATGCATTAAATTGTTCAAAAGTGATATTGTATATATTACAGAGCATTACTATTTAAATATAAATGCTGTTCTTTGGAACTTTCTGTGCAAATACTGTTAACAGATTAAATGATATTATATTGGGAGTGGGGGAAATGAAACCTATTTTGTGGTTACCTTTGGAGTGTATGTGGACGTGTATATAATATATTGAGAAAACTGTACACCTGCTGATTCGTCTTACAATTGTTGTGTCTGCACAACTGTTGTTTTGAAGAAAAGAAAGGGCTGTTTGAACAGTATTATGTAAACATGCTCCTCGGGCCGCCCAATAAGACTCAGGCCACACCTTTGTTTCCGTTTAATCGCTCTGATTATGCAGACATCACTTAGACGTTGCCATGGACACGGAACATGGTTGGCAAGCAAGGCTGAGCAGTCTCTGTCTGGTTAAAATCAGCACATGGAACGACGCCAAAGTAACACCATCACCTCATCGATTCTGCTTTCTTTGACCATATTTTACATTTTCAGCCATGTATATTTCCAAAATGGAAACAAAAAATTATACATTTGAGAGCAATTCCAGAACACAATATTAATTTGCATTTAATTTACATGTCTAATTATGACTTTGACTTGAACTAATACTTTATTTGAATATTCCACTGTCTTGGCTTCAAGCAAAACATTTAGTAACACACACACACACACACATACACTCACAGATCAGGTTACCACAACGAGGTGTTGGCCCCTGAAATGGGGGATGTGATCCCTACAAGTTTCCCTACTCCCAAACACACACACACCCTTTTCACCAGCTGACCCATGAGGGACATGCAGACCTATTGAGTTCCAGCTTTGCTGGCATGCGACATGCCCATTCTCTGCATGCTGCAGCGGCACAGTGGGTGGCATATCCTGACACAGTTGCTGCACGATTTACAGCCGAGCAGGTCGGGGGTTTGATAGAATGAACCAGTTAGTATGCACCTAAAAAAAGGCTGATCCTCTTCAGTAGTCACAGATTTATCAGTGTGTTAGCACATTTTCTAGAAACACCTCAAATTATATTACTCCTCCAAAAAATAAAATAAATACATTAATAAATTAAATTAAATATAATTACTCACCAAGGCTACATTTATTTGCAGTTATATGAAATATTTTTGTAATTTAAAATTCTATTCTATCTTAATATTGAAAATGAATGCAGTGGGGTTTTTTATTCTGAGCTTTTTGATTGTGCTAAAGTGGAATTATTGCAAGTAGGCTATACTTTAGACTTATAGTTAGATTATTAAAACAGATATCTTGGATTTAAAGACCAATCCTCTCCAATAGTGACATTAAAACACATTTTAGGCTTATTATTAAAGAGCATAAATCAAATCCTGCACACTGTAAAAAAAGATCCATTTATTCATTTATTGTTGATGGTTCGGTCACATGGCCTTCATCAGGATTTTTATTTATTTAGATTTTCTTTTTGCTCTTTGTTTTTTTTTTTTTTTTTTTTTTTTTTTTTTGCATAGATAGTGTGCGGGACTTGTTTTTTGCTTTTTTAGTTTTTGACCTGGTTGGTCTTTGTTCTTTGTCTCCAATGCACCTATTGCCATCAGGTGTGCAGAGTTTAATTAGTTAATAGGCTTTATATTAAGAAATATGCATTGTGCGCAAGTAGTAGTACGAATAACGTTTAATTATCATTTTTATATCAGTAAGTGTTGAGTGAAATGTCAATAAATATGTAAGTTTGAACTTCTATATACTTAGTATAAAATACATGTATTTTAAATAAATTCCTTTTTTTATTGGGGATGCTGATTTGCTGCTATTGTTATCAGTGTTGAATATATTTTTGTGGAGACCATGCTAAAAAAAAATCAGTATTCTTTGATGAATAGAAAGTTCAAAAGCACAGTATTATAAAAAATATTATTTTGTGACATTATACATATATTTACTGCCACTTTTAATCAATTAAATGCATCTTTGCTTGGGAAAAAAAAGTATAAATATTCTTACTGATCTCAAACTTAAGAATCTAAAAAGACCAAGATGAATCCCTTATTTTTAGAAGTTTATTAAATAAGAAATGTTTAAAAAGTAATAGGTTTATTATTGCTATTATGCATGTTTCAACTTGATATTTGTGTCTTATGTGGATTAACTTCTGTAGTTAGCTATGCATCATAATCTCCTGTCATGTTATTGATGTGTTGATGAGAATGTGAGACAGTGCTCTGTGGAGCCACCTTTGCTCTTTATCCAGACACAATAAAGTCCGCAAGACCTGGGATATGATGGGAGGTAGCTTATTCACAGTTAGACCTTCATGACTGAGCGTGTTTCCGTGTGTGTGTGAGAGAGAGTGTGTGTGCAGTTTTTTTTTAATGATTTTTTTTGTTTTACTTTAAACTATTCAACATTTAATGAATTTCAAGAATTTTATTGAAAATTTGTGAGAAAATTTTTTTTTTTTTAGAAAAAACATTAAAAAATTATATATATTTGTAAATTATGGTACAAATATTACATTACAGACATAATGTAAATAAAGATCACCGGAATATAATAATTATATAATAAATATATAATAATAACAATACATTGATTAGCAAGTTCTAAGTTAAAACTACTTATATTTTGCAGTGTACATTAGTGTACTTATGTAATATTTAGTTTAGGGATAAGTTGTTGATTTTGAAACCATTTTAATGTAATACAGGAATATTAAAGCAATGAGTTTGAGTCATATAAAACAGAGTTACAATGCAATCCAGCAGTGTCTTGAGCTCAGAGCTCGAAATCTCTGCAGTTTTCAGGGGGGTAGAAGGTTTTCAGCTCCTCATTGGAGATCATTTTCACACCTCACCCTTTCATTTGTTTTGCAAAAAAACTTTTGGGGTGGAACATCGCTGTCTAGACGGGGGACATAAAAGAAGCAGCAACTGTTCATGCGTGTCTCTTCCTCACCATTGTCCCTCATCCCCTCCGCTCTCCTCCATCTTCTTTGCCCACTGTCTGTGCAGTATTGTTGGAAGACAATGCTCTGTCACTGCCGCTTCCTAAACTTGTTGGGATCTTGCTCTTCACCATGACGTGATCAGCAGGATGGCGGTGGCTACAGAGCAGCAGTGCCAATCAGAGAAAGTTCAAACTCATAGAGAGTTGAGATTCTAGCTTGTATATCTGGCATGTGTCCACAGAGAGGATCAGAAAACTGTGATGGATGTTGATTTCTCTTATGGGAAGTCGATGCTCATGGCTCTATAGGTGACGTGGAACAAAAAATTGTTCTTCTATAGCATCATTGTAAAAAAACATTTGTGGAACCATCAGGAAAGTCTTTGTTGTTTACCCAGTTATGCTGGAGAAGGCAATATCTGATGAATTTAAGTATCTTACATTTATTTCAAACATCTTTTAAGCTTAGTAAGATGGAATTGAATTTTGTTTTATGGTTTGGAAAAAAAATCTGCGTAACAATAATATTATTTGAAATAATAAAGTGTAATAAATCCTAATTTTAGCAACATATGGCAACTAGAGCTTAACCAAGATAATCTTTAAATTATTATTATTATTTTTATTTTTTTTATTTATTTTTTTTTCTATACAAACCTAAGTTTCAACTGGGGCAACAGAGTGACAATTTAAAAGTGACAAGCTTAAAAAAATTAAATTTCCTAAATATTAAGGATAATGGCATCATAATATTTATTTATTTATTAATTAAACAAAATTCTAGAACTTATTTCACATATTTTATTTTCATAACAATTAGCAAATTTACTAATACAGTTAGAAGCTGAAAACACTGTGGACGGGCCAAAGCATCATTCTCATCATAGAAAAACAAACAGCTAATCATTTTTGTAATTTCATAACTCCCACTGTTTGGCCAAAAATAGCACTTGTTTTATAGAGTGACTCATATGATAACACTATGTCAATAAACAACTGTTTTAGAGGATTAATCTGTTCATCACTGCTTGGCATTTAATGCAGGACATTTATTTTTCTCCTTCATGCCCTCAGCAGTTGCACAAACTACTATTTTTTATAACTCATGCATATGATACTATACATATAACTCTATACATATAAGAGTACACATACATAGGGCCACATATAGCTATTGTTTTTGTAGAATGGCTTATATAACAACACTAGGTATGTCAATAAAGGTCTGTTTTAGTGGATTTAATCTGTTCACCTCGTCTTAGCATACAGTGCCGGACATTTAATTTGTTCTCTCTTTTATGCCTTTAGCAGCCACTCTGAGGTCTCCGCGGACCAAATCATTTGATCAGAGGCTTTGGCTTCAAATAATTTGGAGTGAATGGAAGGGCCTTTTCCCTTTCACTGCCACTTATCACCAGTCTAATGACTACATCTCTTCTGCATGCTGTAGCGCGACTTACCCGGGTAATTTATTCTGGGTCGCCTAAAGCCTTCATCACAATGAGGCGCCTCACAAAACAAATGCAGACAAAGCCAATGTTAATTTTCTTATTATCAGCCCCTTAATTATTTGTTGTGTGTGATAAGTGCTTTCAGCGCATGTGATATCAGCAATAACCTTCTGGCTGCGGCGTCAAGGGGCCTTGTTGAGTTTTCCCCTCGTCGCATTCTCCTCCATTATTAAGACAATGAGGAGTGAACACAAATACCCTTCATTGCGCTGCCTTCTTCTCGAAACAGAGGAATAAATATTATAGATTAATTAATCCGTGCTGATTATAATTTAATTATGTTGCCTCCAGAGGCCAAAATACGCTTTCTCCCTTCAAATTTGTTATGTGCCAGGCTGAACATTTATAAGAGCGCGCTCACTCACAGGCACTTGGGACCTTTGTTTATGAGAGCATTTTGGTTGCATAAATTTATTTTGTAGATGTATTACAAGCTTTGCGTTTGTCGCCTGCAGTCACAGTCCACAGTTCAGACTGACGTATAAAATTAGTCAGCGTCTGATCAATTTGGGAACATTTCCAATTAGCTCCAGGGTCTTAATTTCCTTAGATGATGTTTATGAAAAGAAAACGTTACAGTGCTGCTGTCACTTAGAGTTATTATTACTATTAAACATCCCTCTTTAGAAGACTTGTTTCTAATTGGTTGTTTGTGACATTCCGCATATTTTTTAATTGTACTGACTCATCACCACCACTTTTAAAATAAAGTTCCATCTGTTAACATTGGTTAACTGCATTAGTTATCATGAAAAATAATTCTGACACATTTATTTGTTCTTAATTAATGTTGATTCCAATATTTACTGATACATTATTAAAATCAAAAGTTGTATCTATTAATGTTATGTAATGGACCTGAGCTAACATGTACTAACAATTAGCAGTTATATTTTTAGTGATTAACATTACGAACCCTTAATAAATACTGTTCTAAATGTATTGGTCATTGTTAAGGTTAGTTAATGCATTACATACAGGTGCTGGTCATATAATTTGAATATCATCAAAAAGTTTATTTATTTCACTAATTCCATTCAAAAGCTGAAACTTGTATACTATACTCATTAATTACACACAGACTGATATATTCAGTATCTCAGAAAATTTGCTGGCCAATTAAGAACAGGGATACAATGGTCCTTAAACCAGGTACTGGTAACTCTGGCACTGTGTGCAGGTGCAAAGTCCTGTTGGAAAATGAAATCTGCATCTCCATAAAGTTGGTCAGCAGCATGAAGTGCTCTTAAACTTCCTGGTATATGGCAGTGTTGACCTTGGACATCAGAAAACACAGTGGACCAACACCAGCAGATGTCATGGCACCCTAGACCATCACTGACTGTGGAAACTTTACACTGGACCTCAAGCAACATGGATTGTGTGCCCCTCCTCTCTTCCTCCAGACTCTGGGGCCCTGATTTCCAAAGGAAATGCAAAATGTACTTTCATCAGAGAACATAACTGTTGACCACTCAGCAGCAGTCCAGTCCTTTCTGAAGCAAGATGATTCTGACGCTGTCTGTTGTTCAAGAGTGGCTTGACAAAAGGAATGCGACAGCTGAAACCCATGTCTTGCATACGTCTGTGCGTAGTGGTTCTTGAAGCACTGACTCCAGCTGCAGTCCACTCTTTGTGAATCTCCCCCACATTTTTGAATGGGTTTTGTTTCACAATCCTCTCCAGGAAGCGGTTATCCCTATTGCTTGTTTTTTCCTTTCCCTCTACTCTCTATTAATGTGCTTGGACACAGAGCTCTGTGAACAGCCAGCCTCTTTTGCAATGACCTTTTGTGTCTTGCCCTACTTGTGCAAGGTGTCAATGGTTGTCTTTTGGACAACTGTCAAGTCAGCAGTCTTCTCCGGGATTGTGTATCCTACAGAACTATACTGAGAGGACATTTAAAGGCCTTTGCAGGTGTTTTGAGTTAATTAGCTGATTAGAGTGTGGCACCAGTAATCTTCAATATTGAATCTTTTCACAATATTCTAATTTTCTGAGAAACTGAATTTGGGAATTTCCTTAGTTGTCAGTTATAAACATAAAAATTAAAAGAAATAAACATTTGAAATATATCAGTCTGTGTGTAATGAATGAATATAGGATACAAGTTTCACTTTTTGAATGGAATTAGTGAAATAAATCAGCATTTTTATGATATTCTAATTATATGACCAGCACCTGTATAGTTAACAACTTTAACCTTATAGTAAAGTGGGACCATTGTTTAAGCATTTTAAATGCATGCAAAAAAAAAAAAAAAAAAAAAAAAAAAAATCTTCTAGAGACCTGCTATTTTAGGTTTTATGGTTTCTTTCACAATCATTTCTATTTACTCCATGACTACAAAGCCACAGTTCAAAGATTTGGAGTAGGTATGATCAATAATAGAGTAAAATCAGGAATATTGTGGAATTTTATTTAAAAACAATTCTTAAGATATTTTAAAAATTCATTTATTCCTGCTATGAAAGGCTGAATTTTCATCATCATTACTCCAGTCTTCAGTGTCACATGATCCTTCAGAAATCATTTTAATAATGCTGATTTAGTGCTCAAGAAACATTTTGTGATCAATGTTGAAATCAGTTGCTGCTTCATAGTGAGGAATACTGATAAGCTCAAAAGGACAGCATTTATTAGAAATTAGTGCTGTCAAATAATTAATCGCTATTAATCGCAAAAACAAAAGTTTTTGTATTGAGTGTGTACTGTGTATATTTATTGTGTTTATATAAATACACATACATAGAGTATATATTTTGAACATATTTTTGTGTATATACATTTGTATATTTATTTTCCTATATTTTATATTATATATAAAATATTTAACATATAAACATAACATTTTTCTTAAATAAATACATATATATTTTCCTATAATAAGCATCATTTTTTATCAATTTAATTCATCCTTGCTGTATAAAAGTATTCAGTCATACGGACCCTAAATTTCTGGATGGTAGTGTATCAGTGTCATCTCCACCGCTTTAATGTGTGTTTTTCCTTACATTTATTGTTTTATTATTATTGAGGTATGAAAACAACATATTCAGGTTCTTTCTACACAAATAACTGTCATTAAAAGCCGCTTTAAAACAACAAGTTTATTCCAAACCCAACTGCGCCAACTGGTAGCTTGTTGACCTTTGCATAAAGCATGACTAATTGTGCAACCTGCCTATGTTTACTGATCTCTGGAATGAACAGACCTACACCTGTAAGTATGAAGGAGCAGGTGGTTGAGTGTGCCAGGAAAGTCTATGCAAATAACCACATCTTCAAGACCCTCTATTTTTGCAAGTGAGAGTGTGTGCGTGTATGTGTGTCTAATTTAAGCCAGCTCTCAGCTGCCCATCTGCTGGTGTCCACTGGTGTGGGCCTGCTTCAGAAGCTAAACACACATTCCTCCTGTGGCCTTGTGCTAGACTTGAAACTCTACCCTTCAGTACAGGTGCAACATGCAAGGTGTCTGTCTATCTCCCCCTCCACCATACATCATCATCACCGCTAAAGCATTCCACAGATTCCTCCTGCCCTTCACATGCTGGACCATAGCTGGTGTGTGTCCATTGGCTGGGGCTAAAGGTCTGATTGCTTTTCCTACCTCCCACATGCTGAACAGGTGCCTTCTCCCTTGGGACTGTTAAAACTCCTACTGTGAGAGCTTGAGTCATGTGCTGGCCTGTGAACTTTGACCTTGCATGGCACCTGCCCAGACTATGGTGGAAAACAGTGGACAATATCCCTGCGTCATCACAGATGAGATTTGAGAAGAGTTTTCACTCTACTTTTATTTTTCAAATACATCAGTTAAGGTAAGTTGAGCCGATATGAGTGCTTTAATGGCTGACAAATGATACAGAAATCAAGAAAACAGCAGATATACGGTAATATATATATATATATATATATATATATATATATATATATATATATATATATATTCTTTTTTTTTCAAATATTTGTATTATTACTCTATGATTATAGTGTAGTTATAAATGTGTTGTATTTGTTATCAATAAACAAAGTAGCAAAAGGCAAATTTTATCTATGATGCTAAAAATCTCTCTTAAACCACTAAATGAATGGCTGAATGTAGGTTATGGTCTTTTTGACTTCTCTATTCATTTTGTTGTTTGTGTATTTGCAAACTTTAAAAGTTTCAGTATGGGTGAAAATTGAAATAAATTCATTTTGATTTACGTTTTAATATTCAGACAAAGCAGGCCAAGTGCATAGTTTGTCCTGAAGTTAATGCCAGATTGTAATTCCAATTCCATAAAAAAAAAAAAAAAAAAAAAAAAAAAAGCATTTAGGGGAATTGTTGTATACCTCCTGCTAGAATGTATGATTTAATGCTTTTCATTTTATCTGCATTTGCCAAATTCTAAAACAGCTTAATCGGATATGTCATTCATAAGTATTCCATGCAAACTCCAAAGATAAAATGCCACAAATTATGACAATGGCTTCCATCGGATTGTAAGATCACAGACTTGGCCTCACCTCAGATGAACTGTAGTTGATTTAGACATGATTATAAAAGTGGCGTTGAGTTACAGTGTGCTCTTTTCATTCTGTTTGTCTGGAGATCCTCCAGTAGTGCCCTCTTATGATGTTTAAATTTGCTGGCGAATGCGTCTCCTTCGAGTTGAAAGAAAACCAAACCATTACCACATGCAAAGACTGCGGAGGTTAAAACAGACACACAATCCCAAAGCAGCGATGTCGTGTGTTTATTTTCAGTGCAGCCACTGTTTTTTATGCTAACAACCAAGAAAAAGGTACATCGAGAGGTATTACATAGGCGATCGGTCTCCTGATGTGTCAATGAGATCTCATGTGGAAACATTATTTGGGAACGTCCATGAAACCACAAAACGAAGAGATAAATAAAGCATGGCCACGACTTGTCTCTCAGCTGGAGCTCGACTGCTCTGTTCGTGAAAGAATGTGGAAGTCCACATCTCTCAGTCACCACAACTGGCACTTCTGTCACTTCTGTGGTTTTGCCTCACCCTCTCTCTCCTCGTTTGAGGCGACGATGATGCGAGGTGGAATGCTAGTGTGAGGACAGTGCAAAAAAACTAGTGTCTGAGAGAGACAGAGAGCAGAAAGAGATGAGAAATATATATCGCACTGTTTACATATTAGGTGACATATTAGCCTATTCTAAACCATCTCTCTGTTTTGCTCTGTAGTCTGCTCAGATACAGGAAACATAACTGTGAACAGGTGCCAGATATTTCAATTGAGTGGAAGTTTTCATTTTTGCCATTTTAAAAGCTCCTTTGGAAATGGTGCCATTTTTGTCAGAAATTTCTTAGGAAAAAATATTTTAAATACTTACATTTTTATCATTTCATTTGAAAACTTTGATGCTAAACTTTTACAGATGACCATTATTATATTCCACTCAATCATAAATATGTTCAATATTTACAGCCTGATGATATACCGGTAGTTTTTATTTTTATTTTTTTATTATTGTTACAAAACCTAAAGCACTACAATATTTCACAGTAAAGTCGATAATCATAGGCTAATGTTTCAAAGTGTGGGGTTACTTTTTTTTTTCATGTTTAAAGTCTCCTATGCTCACCAAGGCTGCAACAATATAAAAGCATTAATATAGTGAAATATTAGTACGATTTGTATGGATTTATTTATATACTTATTGGAAACATTTCAAATGCCACTTTTGACAACTGACTCCTAACCTTTTGACCAACATGCAAATCTGATTATATTTTAAGGAATAGCAAATATTTAAAATTAAAAAAGTATCAAATACCATAATGTGACTAATATGTTCTATTTTCAGTGATTTCCTCGTTTAATCACTGCAGCAGTATTTCATGAAGACTCAAATGGTACTGTTTCCTGAAAATGGGCCAAAATCAAAAAGATCTTCCTATTGATAGAAGGATACAAACAGCCAGAAATATGCATGATATGAGCAGACCAAAAATGATTGACATGAGTTTGATTTGGTCAGCTGTAGGGAATATACATAATGAAGCCAAAACCGCAGAAGTGTCATTGATATAAAATTCTCCTCGGATGAGGAGGAGGACATTATCCCAGACAGGCTAATAATAACTCTCTTCTTTAATTTCCACAGCTTCTAGAAATACAACTAAAATGAGTTAGATATTTATATCAGTTTTAAAATAGCAATAAAGTACATATTTACATCAAACCATCATCAATTAGCCTAAGCTTAATTTCTTTCTGGAAAGTGCCATCAAGGTCATGTGCACTAGTAACCAGCTATATATGTAACACATAGACAAAATGCATTGCCATGTCTGAACACCCAAGAGAGCCCAAAGAATTAACGAATGGTATGAGGACATGCTACTCTAGGCTCAGCTTCCCTAAACCACAGCTACATTTCAACCGGACATGTCACTGTAAAGTGTGATGTGCAGTTAACAGTGTCACCCAGTAAAATCTGAAATAGACTACGACGGAGAGATACATGTCTCGGTGTCTCACTGGAATGGAAAGTCAAAGTGTGCATCAAGCTATCGACAAAGTAAACATAATTTACTATTGTGGGGAACCACTGCTAGTTACAATACATTTTACTCTATAGTGACTATTTCTTAGGGAACATTTATTTTTAGTCAAGTTGCACTTTCCATTGAAAAAATAAATAAATAAATAAATACCTGGGCATGTTGTCACACTTTATGTGAACCTGATAATACAGAGCCTGCCATGTATCCTATCACTGGCAAAATTTCGGGCAAATTTAAACATTTACAGAAAAACTGAGAACACAGGTCAACCTTTCCGTTAAAATCTACCTTCATTAGTCTAATCAAAATGTATATTATTTTGATTATACATATTTTTGATGCAACGGGCACATAATGAAATATAAAATATTAATAAAAGAAACTATTTTTAACACTTTAGTGTAGGGTCCACTTCTCGGAGAGAATTGCTGGGGTATATTTTTAGCAATAGCCAAAAAAAAAAAAAAAAACATTGTATGAGTCAAAAATCATTAGAATATTAATTAAAGATCATGTTCCATGAAGATATTTAGTAAATTTCCTAGCGTAAAAATATAATAACTGATATTTTTATTAGTAATATGCATTGCTACGAATTTATTTGGACAACTTTAAAGGCTATATTTATTTATTTATTTTTATTTATTTTTTTTCACCAAGAACCGCTTCTCAATATCATTAACTCGTTGTTATCTTTAGGTCACGTCCCAAAACCATTCAAGCTGGCGGTTATCAAGCCTCTTATTAAGAAACCAAAACTAGATCCTAGTGTACTGGCAAATTATAGGCCTATTCAAAATCTTCCATTTATGTAATTTTAGAAAAAGTTGTGTCTGCTCAATTGAGCACCTTCCTGCACAAAAATGATCTGTATGAAGAATTTCAGTCAGGTTTCAGGCCCCACCATAGCACAGAAACGGCACTTGTTAAAATTACAAATGACCTGCTTCTTGCGTCAGATCAAGGCTGCATCTCATTTCTAGTCTTACTTGATCTTAGTGCTGCGTTCAACATCAAAGATCATGACATACTCATAGATCGATTACAAAACTATACAGGTATTCAAGGGCAGGCTCTAAGATGGTTTAGATCCTACCTGTCCGATCGCTACCATTTTGTTTACTTAAATGGGGAGTCATCTCATTTATCATCAGTAAAATATGGAGTGCCACAAGGATCCGTCCCATGTCCCCTTCTATTTTCAATATACATGTTGCCCCTTGGTAATATTATTAGCAAATACGGAATTAGCTTCCACTGTTACGCTGATGATACTCATCTATATATCTCAACGAGACCAGATGAAACTTCTCAATTATCTAAGCTAACAGTGTGTGTAAAAAATGTAAAAGATTGGATGACAAATAATTTTCTCCAATTAAATTCGGATAAGACAGAGATATTAATTATTGGACCAAAAAACACTACACAGAATCTTGTAAATTACAATCTGCATCTAGACGGATGTACTGTTACTTCCTCTACAGTCAGAAATCTGGGTGTTATATTAGACAGCAATTTGTCTTTTGAAAATCATCTTTCCCATGTTACAAAATATAATATACAAAATATGCAGCAGCAAGAGTCTTTACGAGGTCAAGAAAATATGATCATATTACCCCAATTTTACAGTCTCTGCACTGGCTACCTATTAAGTTCCGTTACAAATTATCATTACTTACCTTTAAGGCCCTAAATGGTTTAGCTCCTGCATACCTAACTAGCCTTCTACCATGTTACAATCCATCAGGCTCCCTAAGGTCACAAAACGCTGGACTTTTGGTAGTTCCTAGGATAGCAAAGTCCACTAAAGGAGGTAGAGCTTTCTCACATTTGGCTCCCAAACTCTGGAATAGCCTTCCTGATAATGTTCGGGGTTCAGACACACTCTCTCTGTTTAAATCTAGATTAAAAACGCATCTCTTTCGCCAATCATTTGAATAATGTATCTTTTAAATTGTGAGTGAAGTTGCATCTGATCAAATGTGCATTTTTATTCATTAGCTTGGATTAAACTAATTTTACTTTGTTGGATCAGCAGCTATGCTAATGATGTCTCTATTTCGTTTCTATGTTTTGCCACTGGATGTAACTATGATTTACACAAGCTCCAGTCTGGATCCAGAACACCTGAGAAGAGACGATGCTGACCCTCAGAGGACCCCAGATGATGCTAACCCTGAATCAACAAACAGAACTAACAAATATTGCTACAAGTGTGACTGCATCATATAATAATTATTAATTAATAATATTAATAATGTTCATCGTCTGACTGACAACGTCTTGTATTAATTTTACTAAAAATCCTGTCAAACGTGCACGTGTATTGTAGAAACATAATTTTCTGTAAAGTTGCTTTGTAACGATTTGTATTGTAAAAAGTGCTATACAAATAAACTTGAATTGAATTGAATTGAACATACAAAGCCATTGCAAAAGTAAGTGTAACTGAACTTTTGTCTTAAAATCTTCACAACCAGATTAGTTAGTCTGATTAATAAAGTTTGAACCGAAATGATTGTAACAACTGTCACTTCAATAAACAAAAGGTTTTCTATTTGTCCCAAACACCTCTGCAAGTCAATAAATCCAGCAAACATCTCTGTGCTGTGGATGATCTGTGGATGATCTGGCTCCATTCATACAAAAGCAGTTTCAGTCTTCGTCCATAACAATCCTCACTCTTTGATTGCCAAATAGGACAGTGCTTGTCTCAAACAGCCAGACATTTGACTTGCGGCATGAAGTCTGGTGCATATTACAGCTTTCTCTGGCCAAGAATCTTCTGCTTTCAAAGGAAAAGAGCGTCTGACAGGTAAAATGATTGACTACAATTTATGTTGTGTTTTTATATGCTTATCTGAAATCTATTTAACAACAATAACAGACCAACATCCAAAAATACTGACTATAGGCCTACCTTAAATCTGCAGTAGGTAACTCTGTAAACCTGAAAAACCTTTCTGGATTACAATCCACCATCAAAATGATAAATGTAATTATTCCAGATGCAGTGAAAAAAGGCTTTAAATGATTCTCCACCTGCAGGATCCTGGAAGGACAACTTCTTTAAGTTTACAGACATAAAGTAATGATGTGGTGACATGCTTGAATTTCCCGCAAATTCCTACCATTAGAAAACATTATTATAAGATGAATCGAGCTAAAATAAGGTGATAGTTTTGAACACTGACTGGTTGCTCAAATATTGATTTCGGATCATTTTTAACGAAGAAAAAAATTTACGAATTGCAGCTTTAAACATAATTGACAGAAATGAGGATAGAAATAAGAAAATAAATAATTATGTAATATTAAGTCTTTTCTAAAATCCTAAAGTCTTTTATTAAAATTTTCTGCCATTCATATTAAACTTGGACAATTATGTAATTATGTAAAATAAAATAAAATAAAAAAATAAAAAAATGTGGCTAATTCAAAATAAATTGAAAAACAAAAGTTTTGGAAAATTTGAAAATGTAAAATGTCGTTTGCAAACCCCTGGTGGTTCATGAAAGAACTGCATGCAGTCTGTTCAAATCTAAACAAGATAGATTTTAAAATAAAAACTATCAAGTCAAAAGACTTAAATAAATTATTTAATTATTTTAAATGCCATGTCATGTCACAATTAAACAACATCAGAGAACCACAATCATGCAAATGTGTTGTTAAATTATTACTTTTAATTCTCAAGTGCCACATCTACTAAGTAAATATTTTGGGAGATTCGGATGATAAAAAAAGGTTGACAATCCCTGCTCTAGATGGTCAAGTACACAGTGCATATATTGCAAGTACACAGTACATGATTGGCAACACTGCTGACCCAGTCGTGTCTTTCAGCAGATCATTACACAAGTGTGTCTCCAGTCTGCCTCCATAATTAAGTGAATCATCCATTGGCTGTGCAGTCCTGGAGAGCCTCCCCAGACTGCAGTAGAAGAAAAAAGAGTGGCGTATTAAATGAGGTTTGCCCTCGACGTGCCAGTGATGAGGTGCTGGTCTGACAGGTGTGTCCTGATCAGGACAAAGTTTTGCCATTGCACTCACTTTGCTCAGCCCACATAGTAAACACACTCATTAGCCAACGGGCCGTCCCATGAGAGATAGCATGTTTGACATTATTAATTGGCTTTTCTGTAGAAGGAGTCAAGCAGATGAAAAGGTTTATCATGTTGAAATAATTAATTTTTGCCCCAGAATTTGCTGACAGTTCACTTATTCTGGACGAGAGAAAGAGAGTGAATAGAGAGAGAGAGAGAGAGTCTCTCTCGATTATTTTAGGCTTCATTTTTCCCCGCTCTCTTTCAGTTCATCCTGTTTCTGCTCCTCTTATTTCTTCTCGGATGGAAGGAGACGTATTAGCCTGCAAAGATTTGAATTTGTAACAGAAAAATAATTAAATGAAATGTAATTAACTCTAACCTGTATAAAGGAAGGGTTTCATTTTATCTCTCTCCTTTTCAGAGGGCAAAGATTAGCCACATGTTTTGAGACCGCTGTTGCATACAATTAATTTACAATTAATTCAAATTAAAGTGGAAATTATGTACTACGATAATGGCAAAATCATGACATAATACCTTTAATCTCCTCAGCTATCTTTGCCCTCCACGGCCTCATAATTACTTTAATTAACGCCATAGAATATAATACATACTGTAATGAGGTGCACCTGAACTCTGCCAATGCCAATATCTGACCCGATGAAAGAAGATTCAGCACAATACTCTTATTAAATACTGAATGTTTAATATGTCCTACGTCCACTTCGGCTTCAGCATACATTAGACTTCCACATTAGAGCCTCTTTAAGGACAAGTTCCTGCACTTTTCTACCAAAGATATTTGTCAATAGGATCAAACAGAAAAGCTCCACACTCAAGTCCCAGATCTCAGTTAAAATTTGCTGAAAGCAGCACAGCTAATTTTTAAAAAGTTCCATCCCTCCATTGTATTGAATTGATTTGATTTGTATTATACTAAATAAACATGCATTTGTACTACCAATTAAAACCCATCTGTCAGATATTGTTTTACCTGTGGATGGCTGGCTGAATGGATGGATCATTTATTTATTATTATTATAATTTATTATTATATATATATATATATATTTTTTTTTTTTGTAAATACATACATACTGTACATACATATATACACACATGAATACATGTTTCTTATTTTCCCTTTTTTTCTCACATTGTAAATAAATAAGTCTACAGTAATAAAAATAATAATAATATTTGGCAGACATTATTAAATATTACACTTGGAAAATGAAATAAAATAAAATATGATAGTGTATTGTGATCATTTAAAACTAATTTCCCACATTATAACTGATACCCACGTTCTTCGATAAATGAATGAATAAATAAATAAATAAATGGCATAACAGACTGTAAACCAATTAGAAAATCTTCTAAGTTTGAAAATACAGTATAATGCATGGAACTTATACCAGTTTGAGACACCATAAAAAGTAATGTAACATTTTTCTACAAGGAACATTTGATTGCTACTTTTCTGATTCGAAACAGACCATGCCACTCTAGAGAAAACCCTATTTTAACACACTTTTACATCTGAGATGTGTGAATAGGACAAGTGAGATCAAATACAGTAAAAGAGCACTTGCTAGTGGCTTATGTGTGCACAACAACATGCGATAGTGAACAGAGTTAAGATTCGACCCACAGTACTTTCAACATTACCCACTGCCTGCTTACTCTTGCTGCGCATTCAACCTTTTTTTCTCCATATAAACCTTCATATATGCCAAGACTTATTAACATTAGCATGTGGTAAAGTGAAGACAGGATTTTCTGCCTTTCAAGTAGCACGTCAACCATGTTAAGAGCATTTGCTATGTAAACATGTTATTAATACCAATGCTGCTCGCTTTAATCCCAAACCACAAGCACTCGGATCATTATGCTGCTGAAAGGAAGCGATTATTGAGTGAATTACAGCAGTGCAAACATGAATTAGATGATATGATACAAAATACATCCTTGGGACAATAACAGTTTCAAGTGCATCCTATCTGAGCAGTTAGTCTACTGTATGCATAACATACATGGCTACAGATGGAAACATCACCGTAATATGACACTATGGCACATGATTGAGTAGAAAGCATGCTGAAGGACAGCATGTGTAGAAAGTGTAGATAAACGAGATGAGGTCTACCGCCAGTACGCATTAATCCATTAGGAGTCAGTCTGTAGAGTATGTGCCCCATTGTGCCCTACTGCTGCTTGGCCAATCTGTCTGGCCTTTGCGCTCGGTTTTCAGGTCGTAACCCGCCATGGCGCCGGCTTTATTAGGTCACGGCGTGGCACCAGCCTGGCATCGGCCGCACACGCAGGGTTGTCCTGGCAACCATCTGCCCTTTGTCACCGCAGCACCCGCTGGGCATGCCTTGACACGCCAACCCTCCCAAACTGACAAGGTGACAAATATTCAGACTCCGGAGGACAGAGATCGAGGCATGCGGATAAGAAAAACATGATTAATCTTCTCTGTTTTTGTTTTGGATTATATGCCATGCTTCTGCTGTCTTATTATGAAAATGTTTTCTTTAAACTTTGTATTAACTGTAGTCATCGTTATACTGTTCACAGTGGCTGGATTCCAATACTGCATTAGTGGTGCACTGTAAGGAAATCAACTGCCCAAAATCAACATAAAAATAAATGCTGCTTAATAGGCTCTATTGTTTTGATTAAAAACTAAAAACTTGTAATAAAAATTGTAATACTGTGAAATATTATTACGATTTTAAATAACTTTTTTGTATTATCATTATTATGAAATGTCCTGATGTAAAGGCAAATCAGAATTTTCAGAATCCATTACCCAGCCTTCAGAATATTCTTAATTTCTTAATATTATTATTTTTTTTGAATTCTTTGATGAATAATTAATATATATGTGTATTTATGTAAATTATATATGTATACGTATAAGTATTAACTTCCTTTATATTCACTGTTATGAATCCCTCATAATTTTTCATGATATTGCCTTTTTTTTAATACTTTGTTAAATCACAGCTACCTATTTAGATAAAAAAAAATATTAAATGTATTTGTCACTGTCATGGCAAATATGAATTTTCAGAAGCTATTACTCCAGTCTTCTGTTTTGTAGAAACAGTGACAGCATAAGTCCTACACTACAATATATATATATATATATATATATAATTAAAATCAGTACATTACACTTTCTGGATGCCTGGCATCAAAATATTTTATATAATAAAATATAGCAATTGCTGACAACTGATAGATTGATGTTGTATTATGTAATTATTAAATTTTTTGGTTACTATATATAAAAACAAAAGTAAATACAAGCAACAAATCCATACAAAACTGTATTTGGCATATCTGTCGATTAGAAAACAAACAACCATGGAAACCATTACTGTTGCATCTTCATAAATCTACCATTAAAAAAAGGCATTGACATTAATATTGAACAAGAAAGTATTCAGACAGAATCAACTACAACAACCATGCAAATCATTCAGAACTAAAAACATGTCAAGGAGCACATGCACATCCTGACATTCTGGGAAAGTGTCCACTTATCCGGCCATCAAGGTCATGTGACTAGATGATGAGAAACTATCAAATGATGACGGCTTCAACTAGATTCAACTTGAATAGCTTACATCTTTGTGGTTCAGTGTTTGTAAACAGACTGTCTTTGTTCTTTAATTATGTTTTATAATCAAACAACAAGTCAAAGACTTGTGTAATTAAACAAATTGTAATATTTTCTGTACCCGTAAAATTAACATAAATACATAATTAAAATAAACAAAATAAAATAGATTTATTGTTTGTTATTATTATTGTTGTTGTTGTTGTTGTTGTTGCTGTTGTTGTTGTTAGTTGAAAACACCAATATTAGGCTAATAATACTAAATCATCATGAGTCGAAATACATTCAAAATCAAAGTACAGTAATTACATAAATAATTGTTGATGCACACATTTCTAGAACAATAGAAGTTATCTCTTGTGTATGTGTATTTTTGAAAAACGTGCATGTGCATGTCATTTGACATATCATATAAGAATTTTTTTCTCTACAAAATATGCTAATTTAGATGATCCCAGAGCTCAAACTCCCAGATACGGGCTTGATTTGAGGAATATAATCCACTACCATCAGCTGATCTCTGAACTGCACACAACACTTGACTTATCATCTTACTTAAAACGCAAAACCCAAATCCTAGTTGTCATGACACTGCTCTCTGGACTCAGAGAACGACAGATTGGAAACCTCTATCGTTCCCCCATCCATCTATCACTCTCTCATGCCTCCTCTATCATTTCCTCATCTCTCTCTCGCTTTCCCTGGCTACCGGTGACAGCTTGAAAGGTGCAGACGATCAGAGCATTGGCAGTTCGCTTCCCCACGCTTTGGCACAATGAAACATTACTCTCAGATACATCTTCCGTGTTCAACACTCGGTCCCAGGGCAGCCTTATCGGCTCCGTCCAGAAAACCTCGAGTCAAGCCATGTTATGTTGAGCAGCTCCATGTCCAATGTCTTTTTTAAAATTCAAACACTTCTTTTGTTCAGTGTCTTACTGCGGCCTTTATTACAGATGCCTACATGTAACAAAACATAATGGTGTGAATACGACCTTGCCTTTTGCTCTGCGACCCTGATGGACAAAATTAAAACATTACCATATCAATATATGACATTTCAATATCAATACGGTTTTGAAAGAATAGGGTTTTTAATAACTGAAAGGCCTCGCAACTGTTTTTAAACTCAATAAACCCTACAGCATGTAAGGATGTGATGTGTTTTAATCGATCAATCATACCCTCGTTCACTTGCTCACAACGACAGCTGTGGTATTTAGTCACTCTTTCTTAGTTCTTAAGACATGAAGATGTCAACTTGAGGAATTTTCAATATTTCATGATTGATTAAGAAAAGAGAGTGATCTCAGTTTATGGTAATCCAACAACCAATGGACCACATTTACAGGAGACCGGGGCTAGTTGTCACACAAGTTATTCCTCAGCAGCTATAAAGTCAAACATAGTCAGATATCAGATATGTTTTCTCTAGAAGGAGGTTTTGTATTTTTGTTTCAAATACCCTAAAACTGTTGTAAATTGTGGATCGTTTTCTGCTTGAATCAACATTGAATTATATAATGAAGATTAAGGATTAAACTCATAAACAAAATCATTTTAAAAATGTGTTTTAAACCTTGTAACTTCCTCTTTTGTACTAAAGTTTGAACTTCTTTTTGTTACATTTCACAATTTGTTGTTGTATCAGTGACTTTGTGCTTCATTATTGTTTAGCTGCCGGCTAATATGCCATTTAAATGGCAGATCCCCATTGTGACAACTAACCCCATGTTGTGCAGGGCATGTTGTCACGAAAGGTCAATATATGTAATGAACTCTTTCTCTTCTCCTGTGCATGAAATGTGAAAAACATTTTACCAATGCCTTTTTTTCTAGCCTAGACTTTAAGGTTTGTGCGTAGAAATTGATTTTCAGAAATAAAGTAAAAAGCGTGACAGCTAATCCCAGTGTCCTCATAATAATTTTTTCCTCATTGGATTCTCATAAGTGTGCGAGTTAACACACAATGACACAGAAAGCTTAAATCACCACACAAGTCCACTCACACACAGCCCAAGCGCTGTAAATGTGAATGAAAGTACACAGATGCCAACTCAGAATTATAGACTGAAAAAATACCTGTATGAATTGAACTGCTCTATTGCTTTGTGATCCATCGTAATGTCTAGAACATAATATTATATAAGCCGACTTAGCTCTTTAATACGGCTATGGAAAAACACTTATAGAGGGACAGATTTTGAAGCCAGGTCGAATTGAAAAGATGCAAGATGGGGGTAAAAAAAAAAAGAAAAAAAAAGAAAAAAAAAAGAGCAGTCGCCCACAGGAAGAAATTCATTTCCTGTGGAATACGCTACAAAGAGTATCAGTACGAAAAACCTGGCAAGCCGATAAGAAAGATTCCCTCGTTACATTGATAACCATTTGTTCATTTCCTGACAACAACAAAAAAATTATAAATCTCTGAAAATGAAACGGGGGGCAGTTTTTTCTGCTTCTTTTCTTCTTTCTCTCCTTCACACTGGGTTCATTCCATCCGCAATATGGCAGAGGAATGATAATCGGAGCATCAGTTATCGCTGGGGTATTTGTTCCTTGTGGGAAGAGGCGCGGTGACAGAAGGGGGAGCACGGTTTGACTCCCTCACTTTTGTGTCAGAGCCCTGCACTCTGGACAAGGGTGGATTTGCATTTTAATAGATGCAATTTATAGAGTTCGCCATGGCATTCGGCACAGCACAAGTGGCATCATTAAGTTAGCTAAGCCGGATTACTCCTGATAGGGGGGGTCAGATAACAGCAGAGGCGAGCCAGCTCCAAGAGAGAGGAGTCATGTATGAGACGCCAGCAAGCCTTATTGGATACATCAAAATACCATTCGAGTGAATCAGGCTGATTCCTTAACTAAAGCTTATAGAGAGGTCGGGGCATGTTGTCACACTTTCTACTTCAATTAATATTTCTCAAGGTATCTGTATTAAATTCATGGCTATAAAAAAAAAGATACAGAACATTTCCAACACTGCTCAGGAAAAAAGGATCCCACGTTGACCTTTTGTGACAACCCAGTAGCTGAGCAACTGCCATTAAAAAGGCTTTCAAGCCAAAATAGAACAATTATAAATTACTAAATAATTAATGAAACAGTAAAAAATGCAAAAGGTAACAACATCAAATTATTGTTTTGGCCAAAAAAAATTATAAATTAAATAATATTAATAAATGTAAAAAAAAAAAAAAAGAAAAAAGAAAAGAAATACATGATTCTATTACATTATTTTAATAATACATTTACAACATTTGAAATGCATAACAACTTGCTCTAATAAAAATGTCATCAAATACTTTACTCTGATTGCATGTCACTATAATTTTGTTTAAAGGTATAAAACATTTTAAGCTTGTCAGATACAGAGAGTTTTTAACCAGATAAAAACCTAGATTCAAAACCACTGCCAATGAAAACGCATTTGTGTAAGTGAACTTCTGACTCAACGACAGTTACTAGTACACATGACCTTTGTGACAGCTCTGCTGTGTGACAACTAACCCTGATTTCTCTCATTTTTTCTCTTCAGGATTTTATTTGTATTGTGTCCACATGCTGATTATCTTTTCTCATGTACTGTTGAGGCATAAAGTGTTTGCAAGTCTTGCAAAGAGAAAAGAGAGAGGTTAACAGAGGAGACAGCTGCCTGGTCTTGAATTTACCACTGCATTGTGGGTAAAGAGGTGCAGCCTGTCAGTCGAAAAGCAACGGGCTGTGGAGGACACACCTCAACGGCCGCGTAAATAAGAGATTATGCATCGGGCAATAAAACTGCAAAGTGCGTCTGGTTCTGTTTGTGCGCCTGTGTTTGTGTGTCAGGGTGAGTGTGTGTATATGTGTATTTGTGCAACTGTGCGTGCACGATATTATTAGAAATGCAATATTCATGGCTGAGTTTGCACTTTCATAGTGGAGCCTCATAATAGTTCAGGATATAACTATGAAATGGCATGTGAGAATTTTGGATGCTTTATTGAACAGCTCATTTTGTTAGTAGTGAGGCTAAGTGTAGTTTGACCTACAGCCTTTTCTACAGCAAAACCAACAAAAGTAATAAATAAATTAGATATTCAGGAATTTATTCAGGAAGCTGTTTTTGAATCATCCAACTAAATTCCACTATATTTAGATACAGTTTTACAATACAAAATCATTTAAGCAACATGCAGCACTGGTATAATACCTAATTTCAGAGAATATATGTATTGGTAGAAAAAAAAAAAAAAACAGGTTCAATTACTAAAAAGTTAATGCACAAAACAAAGAGATTAAAATCAATAATGTTTTTCAATATCCAACTAACCTTGTACCTGGACATAATAAATCGGAGTGTGCGTTTAACCCTATATTTAGGTATATTAAAATCTTTCCCCATTATGTTGATATGCGGGCCGGACCCCGACTTTCACTTAATTGTGTAAGCCATTTTCTGTTAGACTGCACAAATCCATTATATCTGTGACATTCGCTGCAATAATGTGATTGAATTAATGCACCAAAACAGATTCTTCGGCCTGCAGAAAGAGACAATGACAGATGCCCTTATTGTGAGCACACTACCTCTCTTCCCCGTTATCAATACTATTAGCGCTAGTGTTAATAAGGGTGAAGTATTAAAAGCCCTTGTGTGTGTCAGTCAGTGAGGAGATGTGGAGAGGGCCTCATAGCTGCTGATAAACCCTGACACCTCACAGCAGGGTTAAAGCCACAGACAAAACATGTACAGAGAGACAGGCCAGAGGAGGCCCTTATCAATGTGTTAGAAGGGCCCACATGCCCCTTACTTTTGCTTACAAATAGAGGGTTGCATTATTTTTCTGTTTTACATTATTTTTGAACTGGCCTGTTTATGCAAACTATATTTTAAGTGAAATTTGCAGTTTACAACTACTTGCATCCAATATTTTAAACAAACTATGCAATTAAACAACTAAACAGGCCATCGCCCATTATTTTTGGCTTTTAAAATCGAAATTAGAATAGAATATGTTATGATTTTTGTTTGAGTGTATTAGGGAAGTCAAACTAAACCGAACAGAGCCTATAACTAAACTAGGTTCATATGCAAAAACTGCACATACAATATATGGTATTATTGGGATAAAAAAAGTGAGAACAAATATGTCACCTCTATATGCAACACGGATATGTATACTGATTTAAATAATCAAATTTTCTCCATGCACTGACTGAACAAAAATAATGTAGGCCTGAGAAATCTGTGACTATAATTTCCATTTTCATTGCCATATCCATCAGTAGGTATTTTTGTTTTCAGTTTTGCTATAAATAGTATTAGCATTCATCTTAACCTGCTAACAAAACCCCCACACACAGTTACCAATAGTATATATATATATATATATATATATATATATATATATATATATATATATATATATATATACAATTCTAATTGTAATATTTTACAATTTTATGAACTTGATAATATGTCAAAATAGTTACTGCTCAATGACCTGCTGCATTCAGAACAACTACTTTTTGTAAGAGTTTCTGGTCTTGTAAACTTTAGGATGCCAAAATTTTCTTCCATTATAAGCCTTTTTTTTTTTTTTGCCAGCAGACTTACTTTAAGAAATTTTTATGCACGAGATATGTTGGCCTGTCACAGAGGCAAGGGAATTCATTTACAATTTTGCTGAATGAATATCAAACAACATGTTTATTTCTAATAGTCAATACTGACTAATAACATTTGTCATTACGCCTATATGAATATTTAATGAAATTAAAATAAACACACTGACTGCTGAATGAGTGTGTGTGTGTGTGTGTGTGTGTGTGTGTGTGTGTGTGTGTGTGTGTGTGTGTGTGTGTGTGATATACCCGCCCCTCTCACAGGACCCTTATCTCCAGGCTAGTGATCACAGAGTTTATCTTTTTAATTATGTGGCAGGTCTCTTCTAAAGACAGACGGGATGTGTGTGTATGTGTGTGTGCGCTTGAGCATGTTTCCGTTCTCAGCAGTAGTGTCCCGGTCGCTTCTCATTCAACATCAAAATCAGCCTATTCCTTTTGCACCCCCTTCACCTTTCTATCAGGACCTCAGTGTTAGGGGATTCGAGGGTCCCTGTTCGGCCTGCACTGAGAGACAGAAAAGCAGATAAGCTGATATTTTTTTCTTCCGTCAAGCAAGGTTTACATAATTATTATCTTTATAAAATGCTGAATTCACCCAAAGATATAATAATTCCACATTGTGTGTTTAACATCAAAATCCTTTAAAAGTTGTATAAACACACACTGCCAGTCAAACATTTCAAATAATTATGTTTTGAAAATAATCATTTTATTAATAAAGAATTCATCAAATTTATAAAAAGTAAAAAAATATATATAATAATAAAATAAATAAAACATTTTAAAGACATGTATAAGGTCATTCCAAATATACTATACAACAATTTTAAGGAGAAAAAAAACCTTTTTCAACACTGATAATAAGAAGAAACATTATTAATTGAGCACCAATAATAATTTCTTATATATCGAGCACCAAATAAGCATATTAAAATGATTTCTAAAGGATTGTGTGACTCTGAGAGTGTAGTTATGGTTGCTGAAAATTCAGCTTTGCATCACAGGAATAAATTACATTTTAAAGCACCTACATTAAAACAGGAAACAGTTATTTTATTATAATGTTTTTTCACAGTTTTACTGTTTTGATCACATAAATGCAGCCTTGGCTAGCATAAGAGACCTTCCTTTAAAAAAACATTTATTACAATTATTACGATAAATAAACAAATGAATAAGTATGCCTTGTAACACAAATCTGCTCATTAGTTGTCAAATTTGTATTGTCTTCACACTCTGTTCTGAATTAGGCTGAGGAAACAACATGAGTGTGTTTCTGTGTGTAACGCAGGACCGTTTGCTGCGAGAAGCTAAAAGGAGCATTATTATCAATCATCCTGATATAATGCGTCAAGACTACCTTTAAAATCTTTGCCGTTTGAGGAGGGGTGCTCAGCCATGGTTTCTGCCCTGACATCCGCTCAATATATTGTCTAAGGTCAGTCTGTACAGACTGCATCGTGGAATGCTAAGATTTCGAAGCCTCTCTCGATTTAGCATTCGGCCAGGAGTTTTAACCTCTAAGAGTAATGTCAGTTGTGTGCTACACTTAAGTCACGGGGACCCAGACGCTACTCAGACACATGGTACCTCTGTAATCTCCAACATCTTTCACAAACACAGAGGATGCATGCACAAGTCAAGACAGGCATTACTACACAAATATAGAGCGTTATGTTAGCCTGGTTATTAATGTACTTGTTTGCTACATGGTCAAAATGTGTCAGTGTTACAATATTTATACTTATCTACAGTACATTCCTTTTACATAGTTCCCCATCTCTGGACAAAGAGATAAATAATAATCACAGGTAATATAAATGGCAACTGATTATTTTATTTTGAATACATACAATTTTGAATACAAGTATTTATGTGAGAATTTTACATTGAAAATCTTTTTTAATCCATATATTATCATTCATTATTCATATTAATATCTTGATCATATAACAATTTAATATTTAATTTTATTGATTTAACTTAAAATATTCCTTTACAAAAATCAAGATGTAAAGTTATTTTTCCCCCAATAGCTATGTTTTATTGAAGAACAGTTGTTAATGATATATATATATAAACAATATAATTGCAAAAAAATACAGAAAGATGAACAATGTCCATTAACAATGTGTGTACAATTACATTATAAACTACTGAACAAAGCAGCAAAATCACCCTGAATTGATACTAGCCCTCACGTTAAATAAAATACACATGCAAAATTCATATAATTAAACTGAGCTGAACAATTCAACACATTCAAAGGTACCATTTCAACCACTGTGTCTAGTAGGCAGGAGCGACTCATCTGAATAAATCCATTTTGTGTCCTCTCTAGGAGCTGTCAGCTGACCCTGTGTTGCAGGTTAAGGGTTAAACGGCTGTAAATGGTGACGACTAAAGCTGTAGGCGGCGGCTCACGGGAGATAACCTCCTCTTGATGCCTCCTACCCTCGTATTAACCCTAACATGAGGGGCGCCACCCACCCACATCACACGAAACCAGCCCCACTGCCGATTTAAAGGAAACACTCCATCACTTCATCTGAATAATCAAGCTTCCTGCAAACAGACATTCAAACCACAAATCTGAAATCTGTTAAATATGCAATCAAATTAACCCTGGAACCATGATCACTGCAGTAAGATCAATCGACATCTGATAAATTATTGCAAATAAAATTTACATTTTCTGATCTTAATGTGTTATTCTGTCTATGTGTATTATAAAACAATAAGACAGCTCAATGGCACTTTTAAAATAGAGATTCTTTAATGGCATCTACGTTTCCATTAAGAACATTAAACATTCATGGAATCTTTCCAATGCTGATCAAAGATTATTATGATTTTTCAAAAATTCAAAATGCTTCTTTTAAAAGCTGTCTTTAAAAATAGTTCTTTGGGGAATCCATTTTTTTTAAGGCATCAATGTGAAAACCCCTTTTTTGGAATATATTTTTTAGACAGTTTAGTCAATATCATATGCGTGTTTAATTGAACTACAACTCAGAAAACACGAGCATCTTAAAGCAGCTAGACCAGCATCAGTCATTTAAATACATTACAATCCACTCTCATGAATATATTCTCTCACCAACAGTCCACTGTGAATACAATCTTTTTTTTCTTTTTCTAATCATTAAGGACATAACCACATATTCAGGATACAGGGGGACTAAACATATCATCCAACAACTCATCTAAATACACAGGGGTGAATGTCTGTGGTGGTTATGGACCCTGGACTCTTATTGCACATTGCCCCTAGTGTTCAAGATCTTAATGGCCACATAGGAATTTGTTCTCTGCAAAAAAAACGAAAAAAATAAATAAAAATACTGATAAAAAGACATGGACATGGAGTAATATACAAAATTACAAAATAACATAATGGTTAACACACAATGCTAAAATAATGCACTAAACTTTAATTTAACAACATCAGATGCAATACAAAACCCCAATGTACATTACTGATAACAAAAACTATTAAGAAACAATTATTTAAATGAGAAACCATCAAATGTAAGCAGTCACAAGGAATTCTTAGAATGGCAGTTTACTTTTTTCACTACAAATTATATGATGACTTTAAAAAAGACACATTTAGCAGTATTTTACTGTTAAATTAAATGGAAATTATATGAAAAGTGTATAGTAAGAAACCTTGCTATTAACAGGTTTTTGTCATTTTAAGAGTTTTTGCAATTAAAATTACAACCATTTTTTAGTGTAAACTTTTCATAAAAATGTAAAGCTAGGGGATTATAATAAACAATCTCTAGCCTTATAAAGCAACATTTTTTTTTCTCTGAAAACTTATGATATATACTTTTTCCGCTGTCATATCCTACATGTTTTCATATTCCGGGTGAATCTGGCCACCCAACTCTAGTAGTGACGAATTTCTGAAATAATCACAGTGTCACTTCTGATTCTGAAGTCTAATTTCCAGGACGAAACGTAAAATGAAAGCATAAATAGCAGCACTGCAGCACATATTACAAAAATAAAGATGAAAGTTTAAAAAGCCACTGGCCATAATTATGATAATTATCTTTACAATGAAAATAAATATAGAGAATTCTAGATCAGAATGTCTGGACAGCTGTTATATTTCTGGATAATAACACTTACAGTGATACTTCTGAAAGTGAACTGTACCAAAAGGTTACATTTGGTCCATGGTGTGAAGACTTTAATGATCGTTGAGGAGGTCTGGTACTGGAGTGGTTCACATTATCTATCCAGAACCTGGGTTTTTGATCTACCTCCCTCACTAGACCTCCATGACTGCAGCATCATAGAGGTTATATGGATGTCAACACTGCAAATCATGCTATAATGACTATCCCACATGCTTCGCTTGCACTAAACACTGAATCCATCCATTGTCTTTTAACTGTCCGTTTCCATCTCCCTAACCCCATTAGGATGGATGTGGTCCACATATGATAGAGTTTGGTCACAGCTGTCCTGCTCTGCAATAGTAACCAAAAATATACAACAAAATACACGGAATCCCACCATGAGTGTGGAGAAAAGATTAGGGGATTTGCTGAAAATAAAATATACCATTTGTCCACGAGTGCAATCTTGACAGCAGCCCTAAATAATTGTACGTCTAAGCAAATAATCATAAAATATATTTTTTTGACTCTGAAGTAACACAAGGACTTTGCAGAGAAGCTTTATTCAAGAATGGTATTTTGCAATTGATGTGGACTTGAAACTCTATTTATTTATTTATTTAGTCAATTATGGAACACTTGAATTATGTGCAGTTGTTTAATATACTAAAATGTTTATTTTTTTAAACCACAAATGTTTCATAAAATGCATCATACATTGAAATATTTTGTGTGCATGTAGTTTTTCCAGAGTGTGTTCTTGTATTTATGCAGCATCTGTTTGTGTGATATCCCAGTGATTCTGAAGGCTGTGGGCCTCCCGGTGCACCCATGCTACAGTGATCAGCTTTCTCAAGTGTGACTGCAAGCATTGTTCTGCCAAACAAAGTCCTCACACTGATGTGTAGAACCCGCTTAGCAGACAGAACTTTTTTTAAACTTTATGCTATTAAGCTGCAAAACACAGATATCAAGATTTACGTTAAGTAACACACATACAAGAACACAGCAAGTGAAATTTTACTTTGGAATCTAAAGCTACAAGTAATGACAAAATAAATGAAAAAATATTTAAGTAAGAAATTTAAATAAATATTTCACTTTTAATGTACATATTCTCTAGGCAGAGTTGGGATATTATCTGTGTCTTAAATTTAAAATAACATTTTCTAATTTTATATATTCTATTTAAGAACTAATTTAGCATATTTCCCCCTTCACAGATTTTTTTCTTCTTCTTCATGATGCATAATCACTAGCTAAATTGTAATATGTAATGAGATTGCCAAAGAACTGGAGCTGAAAACCCCTGTTGGGGGAGATCCTGACATGACTCTTGTATTGTTCTGTAAGACAACATGACTCATGATCAGATCGTTGACTGACAGGTCCATGGCATTAGTAAGATCCACAATAGAAACAGGACAGCAATAGGAAGTCCATCTTCCCTCCGTTACCAATGCCGCTTGTTAATGAGGTATTCTGAAAGTGATTTTTAAATGCCAAATAGTGATCTCACTTTGTAGAAGATTTGTTTTTAATGTCTGAAACTAAATGCCCAACAGTTATTTAACAATATATTTGGGTTAATATAACAAGAAAAGTAGTTTAAATCTTGTGAAAGCGTTTATTCTCATTAAACGCTAATGATTATTAAAATTAACCTATTTTATGTATGTATAAATAAGTGGACATTTCTGTAGAAAATTGAATAAAAGAATTAGGTACTTTTAATAAATACCGAGCCAACATTCCTAGGGTTGTTTGTCACGCAATAGTTAGTATTTTGAAGAAGAAAAAAAAATCCACAATCGCTTCATATTACAGCCTAAGTAAAAAAATGCGGTTCTCAAACTCAGCATTCATGCACAATAACACCGGGCCATTAAAAAAATAATAATGATAAAATAAATAAATAAAATGTATAAAATCCAAATAGGGTAAAGCGTAAGTTAAAATACAGCAAGGACTTGCAAAATTCACCGAAGAGGGCGGTGTATGCCTGAGGCAAGACCACACAAAAATAACTCTTCTGTTGATAAGTCTCTCTGAATTATAATTAGACTTTAACGTGGCTGAGATAGTGTAAACAGAGGTTTGTTAAAACCCATATTTGGCATCTTAAAAAAAAGCCTTTTGCTGACAAATTCTTCAATTCCAGACGTCTATATTATTTGTAAAATAATAATAATAATAATAAATTAACACTTGCACTTTTATTAACTTTTGTTATAGCCTACACAAAATAATGAAATATGTATTTTTCATAATAAAATTGTATATATTTTAAAATATATTATGTAGCCTAAGAGCACTTGAGAAAATATGACAGCCTGCCTGAATAAATACATTTGGCACGTTTCAAGAGATATTAATGCAAATATGGAACAAATAGGCCTACTTACAACAAAACTTGTAACATCATTTTATATAGTATAGAAACAAACAATAAATAATAAATTAAACTTTAAAAACAATATCCATATAGACTGATAACTGCTAAGTGTTAGGCTAATTAATTTATATTCATACAGTAACACATCAGTAAATTCACACTTAATTTAAGCGTATTTTAAACGGAATTTGAACTTGGAACACTTTGCTAATAAAACTGTATTTAAAATGCAGGCTATATTTTTATCTTTCCGTTTTGGTGTTGTAAATGCAACAGTTCTTGGCGTTCTGCTTCTAATGTACTATCATTTAATAATAATAGCAAATTTTAATGTCAAAAACATGTATGTATGCATTCATTTCATTTGTTAGTGTTAATTAATTTAAACTACATTTCACAAAGAGTATTTTACGTCAACTATAGGATATAAGACGGACCTAAGGCGATTAAACAACTACAATGCATATTTTCTTTCTCAGATACACTCGGTGTACTCTATATTGCTGTACGATTGCATGCACAATGCAGCACGAGGCTACATGCGTGTCACCTTAGTCTTCGTGAAGCCCTACGGGTGAATCTGCACAAGTGCAAGAAAAATGACGATCAGCACAGCCTTCCGTAAATAAGTGACTTTGCGCCACCTCCCGGGGATTTAGAGAAAATTCAGTAGGAATCATGCAGAAATCATTTAGAACCTGTTCCTGTCAGTAGTGACAACAGCTCTAGAAAGCTTCCTTGCTTTATAAAGATTAATAAATAATCAGATTTTAGAGGCACCATTTGGGGTTCCAGATTTCCACATGGGAGAAAGCTTTGGAGAACTTGGGCACCCTCAAATAGGCTTTCATTTGTGGAGATTTTCAGTACATTTTAACGAACTAAACGCAAAATGCATGGTGTAATGCATGGTGTTTTATAAAGGTTGCCTGCAATCTAAATTAACCCCAAAAGGTGGCTTATCTACCTTTTCATTTTGCCGTAAAGTCCTGAGACCCTTGGAACACCACAGCACGTTCCTGGCCGATAATACGCACGTGCGTTCAACATAAAATAAATAGCCCTATAGCCTACAATGTAGTACAATTAATTTACTTTTGTAGAGTTTGCTAACGGACTTTTTTTCTTTCTTTTTTTTTTTCCAAAAAAATAAAAAAATAAAATAAACGACATGTCGCACACTACCGAGAAGGCCTTTCTCTTGCTGACCTAACTAACGCCATCACATCTCACGGATAAAGACTGTAATTAGCGCGCTTTGACGGCGCGAGCTTGCAAATGTGGCATGTTCATTAGCACGCCACTACCGCAGCCACTTTGCATTTATCTCTTCGAGTAGGTCTTTCTCACCTCGTAGGCTCTTCGTGTACGGTTAGGATGAGAGAGAGAGAGGGGCTACAGACGATTCCAGTTACCTTGACACCCTAATAGACTGCCTTTCCTCCACCAGTGCAATCGCACAAATCAGTGGAGCAAAAATCATTAGGTAAGCAACATAATCACAATCAGATCTCCCGCTTCCATCTGTGTACCTTTGCCCTCTCTCAAGGATACCCTATGTTTTTATACAGCACTTTTGAGCCTTTGCCTCACTCTTCTCGGAATCTTGTCACAGTCCTCGTATATTACATCCTCCAGTTAAAAGAGATGCTGACTTCACCGCTGTTTAATCTGCGCGAGGTAAATGACCCCTCGGATGAGCTCGGGTCGCTATCAGCGACTATAGAAGTATGTTATCACCGTTATTAGAGCACGTTAAACAGTGGCTGAGAGTGTAGAGACACCGGGCGAAATTGGAAGCTTATTGTGATTGATGGGTTCCTATTAGGCGCTCGCTGTTATCGCGGCGGATGGAGGGGAACGGGGCACTGAGTTGTAACACAACAGATTACCTGAGCCTGTAGTCTCCCGAAGGATGTTTAAATAAAACATAGTCGCTCCTTTTCTCTCTCCCTTTTCTCCCCACACCTTCATTTTCACTCCCGGGCCACTCCACCTACCCAACGTCATGTGCAATTTGCCCGAGCCTCTCCACTCAATAAACTGACACCGCGCTCATATTTCCTTTTATTTCCCCGACGATAAAGGAGTGCCGCTCAGAGACTAGTACGGGCTGGGAATCCTATTTTGGTCCGCGCGTTTCCACAGACCTTTTTTTTCCCTTCTTCCCTTTCTTCCCTTTTTTGGCGCACTGTGCCAACATGATTGATTGTGACTCGAAAACCGGGTGTCCAGCTCTGCCCAACAAATGACTTTGGCCCCTACCAGTAGACCTTGACCAGACAGAAATCAATATTTCACCATTAAAATCTATCAAAGAAGAGTTAAGGCTGCAGCTGTCCAAGGCGCCCTTTTGAACATTAAATCCGACACTTGTAGTACACGGGTAATCAATATATAGTGGTTCACAGATCATTTGTGGTCACCTTTTTGGTCGTGATGGATACTTGGAGGAGTCGTGATTCATTTTGTCACCCCATTAAAGGGAACTGTGTCAAGTCGTTCCTTCATTTCGTCTGGAAGAGATTCCTATTCCTCAAAGTATAGAGGGAAAGTGCATGGAAGAAACAGAGGGTGGGGGGTTGTGCTGGTAAAGGAAGAGCACCGGCCTCCAGGTTCCCATTTCAATGAGAATCTATAAAGATTTTGTGTCTGGTGCAGTGTGAAAATCCCTTTGAGATAGAACAAACATTCTTGAAGACCGAACCACACGGCACATAGCCTACATACAGAATAGATGGCAGAGCATTTGTCAGCCATTACAGAATAAGTTTAAACAGGTCAAATATAGTATTTCAGATATAAATGCTGCAACTGTGGATCAAGTGCATATACTTTCCTTAGCCAATTTACAAGACACATCAGTTATCAATATGTTTATATATTCTTGGTTGTTGCTTTTTGTGTGTTTCTTGATCCAATGGAAGCACATATTTATATAAAGCTCATTAACATCTTGCATCATAGAATCACTTGTACTCAGAGACTGAATCCTGCCTTAACTGTACTGCTTCTCTAAAAACCCATCCAGTGGCTGAAGTGATCGTCCCAGTTTTCTCAACCCATATGCTGTCGTATACCTGCTGTGGTGAAGATTATTAGTTACAAGCAACTGTCATTAAAAATGGATTTATTCACCCTCTGCAGGGAGCAGTTCTGCCCTCCTGATCACAAGAGTGTGCCCTAACAGTATGCTGGGCTTTCTCACAACAAACCAAAATACACTCATTAAACACAAATGTCAAAATTTATGTTGCATTTGCATCCTACCTACTCAGCGTTTTGTGGGTTCACTGCCTTTTCTAGATATTAATTAATTGTAATTTTATCATTAAACTGTCTTAAGATGACCTATACTGGGATAATCGTCACTTTCAGTGAGTAATCCTTAGAGCTGGATTTTTTTTAAATGTTTCTGTACAAACACATCAAACCATTGTTTTGGTCAACATATATCACAGTTTAATTAAAACTATAATATCTCATGTGACAACTTGCCTATATATAAATATATATATATATATATATATATATATCCCAACATAATTGATTTCTATACAAACACTGATCCAGTGCACTAATAAAAATCCCTCAATACAGTATTATTATTATTAGTATTATTGTTTTCAACTCCCTGAAATAAATGAATTCATGCTACAAGACACTACGGTTCAAAATGCTTGTTGTGAGATTCATTGCTGCCAAGATAAGGAGATCTTGAAGAGACAGTGAATATTTAGGCAGGAAGAGGCAATACGGGGATGGTACTCCTGTCACATAAGAGGAGGAGCAGAAGAAGAGGCTGAAACGATAAGTGATTATGGTCAGACACTCCATTCATCATCTGCTGCTGTGTGCAGTTTCCAGGGTCATCACTGTTATCAGCACTATATAGACCGAATGTCAGTGCCCCTGAATAAATCTCCCTCTCAGCATCCACCTCAGACTGATCCACCATTATAAGACCTTGGTCCTGCTTGATCACATCTACCTCTCAGATGGGCTGCTGTATGGAAACTAAGCCTAAACCTTACCTTAACACACATATGAATAATAAAAATCAAGCCTATATGCAACTGCCTTTAAGTCATCAGAAACTAATTTAGTGGAAATTGCATTCATTTTGGCCATAATGTTGCCATAAAGAATAAAATGTCTGAGTGTTGATGCAACACATTTTAGGTGTGTTTAAGATCATAGTGCGAACTACGGGGGAGCTAGGGGGAGCTCGGCTCCCCTTAATAAGACATGGGCTCCCCTGAAAACGAGAAATCTGAAATTTTGGGGGGTCTCAAAAAATACTGACAATGTGAATATTTTTAAGTGCAATTTCAGTTTTGTAATGTGATTATGATGGCAAAAATATTATTCATTCATGCATGACGGCGATTAAAACCTAATTAACTTCAATAAAGATTACAGAAGGTGTGGGGGCGCTGCGCTGCAAATTCCACATGTTAGTATGTCATAGATTCGTAGAAAAAATAAACGTTGGGGGCCATTTATCGTGCGCAAAGTCCTTCCATTATGCAGTTATAGCATCATAGCTAGGGCAAAAAGAAAACAAGGTAGTTCAATTAATTTTGGTTTTATTAAGAAATTGTGTAGTGATGACGCACGACTGATTCACCTGCTGCAAGCACTGGTAAACCTCAAGCCAAGCCCACTGTGAAAACGCATGAAGCTGAAGAAAAGTAATCTCTGGGATCCTAACCCCTCTTGCTTTCTTGCTTCGAGTCCTCTCTCGCGTTAAACTGGAACAGCCAGCAGTGGAGAGAATGGAAGAGCCAATATACATGGCTGTGTGTTAAGGATGGAAGCTTGGGGTGCATCACTTTGTAACGCGTTGTGTCAGGAGGGGGAAAAAATATGGGTAGCTCACAAAGTTATTAGGCCAGACAAAACTCACCGTCCCATGTTCCACCGTCCACAGCGTAACCAAAACAAAACAAACAAGATTAAAACAAAATGATTTCCAAACAGAGATTACCCGCATACATGGGGGATTCGAGTTGCGCGTGTATACATTATCATACAGAGTGCATGCCGTTTTGCAGGGAGCGCGCAGCTCTTAAAGGGGCCACATTTTTTCCCACTCGTTACAACTTGTAAGGACGCAAAAAACCTTCTTCTGTCTGAAAAGGTACCTGGCACGCACTTGTCTGAGGAGTGGATTAATGATTAATGCTCAGAATCAGTCGCGAAAAATTATATATAAATACAGGGACAGCATTGCACACAAGATGGCCATTGAAGTGGCATTGACTAAGCAAAAGGCGATTCTGCCAAATAAAGTAATTGAGGTGAATTCTAAATTAATGGAGGAGACCGCAACATCATTCAAGGCTGTCTTCCTGACCTATCAATTTGTGTCGATAAAGTATAATAGTGCATATTGTAGCTGTTATGTATCTTTGTAAGTCATTATAAGTCCTTTTTTGAAGCACTCGTGTCGATAATGTATAATAGTGCATACACTTGTAGCTGTTGTAAGTCCTTATTTGAGGCATGCGCCTGTGCACGACCTCTAACAACCCCTAAAAAAAAAAAAAAGTGGGCTCCCCCTAAGGACACGGTATAGTTCGAACACTGTTTAAGATTACTGGGTTTGCTGTCTGCAGATCATGCGATAAACTAATGAGTTAACGTCAACTATGTCCTGGCTTAGTTGTTCCTTGCAGTGCTTTCTGCTCATTTCACATGATGGACGATACAGTTTGCAAGCCCATACATTGCTATAAAGCAGCTTAGTGTCCTGTCACTCTGTATCAGCACTGGTGTGATGATAGAGGTGGTATCATGATGTATTTCTTAACCTCACATATTGCCTTCAGAGAAAAAAAGAACACAACCACAGTAAGAAAAACGTGCACTGATGTGACTGGTATTAATATATCAGGGTTAATGGGTAAACACAATGGAGAGGAGATGGACTGGATACTATTATCCACTAGAAAGTTTGGTTTAAATCGTTTAGAGAACACAATATCCATATCAATGTCAGAGTGAGAAGCGTGGCTCAACAAATATGTCTGAAAAACTTCATGTTGACATTGTACACTTTTCTGGCAGGGTAGACGCCATATTTAATTATTAAAGAATTAAAATGAGGCAGAAGTGCCCTCCTTTCAGTAGCTGTGTTGCGCCGTAATTTTCCAACACCTTTTCCAGGGTGTCTCCAGATTCTTTTTTATTTAAAAAGATGAATTTTCTATTTTTCTGAATGTCAACTGAATGTCAGACTTTCGATACGAAGTACAGAACGGGCTTTTCCCTCACCGCCTTTTCATTTGTGAAAAATTAAATATGGCGTCTAGCCTGAATTAAGGTCCATAACAAGGATTTCGTATTGCAGCTGTTTGAAAGCTCGGGTATTTTAGTAACTGCATTTTCAGAGCAGGGTTCTGCTTGCCTGGGCATCCGCTATCTGTTAATTGAGGCGAGGGAGAGAGCAGTTACTAGACCTGTCAGTGTTAATCAAGCCTCATCTCTTAACACAAGCCGCACTTTGCAACGGGCTGAAGATTAATATTCCGACCGAAACAGATGATAAATCATTTGTACATAATTAGCGCTAGGCAAGGTTATAGCTGACACGAATTTTTATCTTAATTACGGGGGAAATTTGTTCCATTAATTTAATTTGTCGTGCACGGACGCGCCCGCGCCTAACTAAGTTAATCTTACACCTGTCAGTGCGCTGCTGAGGTAGGTTTTGTCTCCAAAAGCTAGTTAGCTAACTTGCTGTCTACTGCATCCTAAACAGCAATCTTACAAACACAGAACTAATGCTTCTTCGAATCTTTTCGAAGTTGACTCATTTCAATGAATCGAGTGAACCGGTTCACAAATCGTTCACAGCGAATCGTTTAGATCAAAGGAGCCGACTCGTAATAAACCGCGAGAATCGAGTGAACTGGTAGACTATTAAAATCACTGAAAATGTATCAGACTGGTGAGCTTATCAAAGAAAGAATATAAAAAATCTTACGAATAAAACCAACAAATATGAAGACTGTAGGCAACCTGACGATTTTATAAGTTAATTTTTTTAGGTTTTGTTTTTAACAACCGAAATTAAAACACAGACGAAATTGAGATTTTAATGAATAGCATTATATTAAAATTTACAAAAAAGTTTTATTTTAAAGCTAATAAATGTAAACTGGCTTGAAGCCTAGGCTATGTAAATGCAAATTATATTTAGGATCGTTTTTGATAGCCTAAGCAATTACTAATGATCTGGACCAAATACAACTGCAATAAAGACTCATTATTTAATCAAATAGCCTAATTAATAGGCCTACAATACAAAAATGGAAGTAATTTTTAAACTTAGGTAATTTCACCATGTCATGGCAAAAAAAGGTGACAAAAGAATATATGAACCACTGATTTGAACAGTTTTCAACTGGTTCTTTGAAATGAACTGTTTGAAAGAACCGATTCGCGGAAATGAGTTGTTGGCTTTCCGTGACTACCTGCAGAGCGTCAAATGAAGTTTTTAGATTGTCAGCATGGTCAAGATTTTCAACTAACTCGTTGAAAACCAATGCATCGACATTTCTTCACAGCATATCTGCCAGGATAGGTTTAAATCTGGGCATGATCTGTCACAGCGAAGCGTTCAGTCTTCACATTTCTTCCGAAAGCCTTCTCCTAAACTCTAGAGGAACCAGTTATTTTCCCATTCAGACCAAAGCAGCGATACAACTAAAATATAAATTAAGACTTGAATCAAGACTTTCAAAAGCATTTTCCTCACTTGAATAACCCTTTAATTTCTCTCAATCTAACTTCAGTAAAACATAAATAAATAAATACGTAAATGACTGCTAATATTGTTCGATCCCTCAATTAAAAACAAACTATGCATTCAGTGACTTGATGTTTAACCAGTCAAAATCACCTCAGGGGAAAGTGTGTAGGCCTACCTCTGAAAGCTCATCGGCAAAAAAGAAGTGTTGACCAAAGTGTAGGACAACAGTGCTCTCTGCTGGATTTAAAATGTATATAGTTTACATTTCTCTAATCTGTAGGCTCTGCTATTTTAATTCCCACAACTCAAAGAGTTTGATGAATTCTGACTTTATAATTGTATCGGATATTAATGCAAAATAAATAGATAAATAGTAGTTAATAAATAAATAGTTTCGTAGAACAAAAACAATTAGAAGATCCGATTAATTTACTGTTTTGTCCAACTCATCTGCAGTGTTTTGGCGCCCTCTGCTGGACATTGTTGAAGGCATCGCTTAAAAACACTAGGACACTCAATTGTAGTTTGACTTCTCAATGTTCGATTTAATAGCAAGGTATATTACATTATAAATCTTCCAAATACAAGTACAACTGAGAAAAAAATGCATTTATGAAATACTGCAATACTGATTTAGTACAAACATGAAATAATGGAAAAAATAAACACTTTTTTTCGTATTCAAAACCTTGTGCAGAGTCATGTCCTCTCAAATATAAACAAAACAGCTCATGAATTTTATGTCCTATATTAACATTTTATCATTTTGAAAATAATATGCGTATATATATGCATTTTGTGAGTTAGTGAACTTAAAGTCGTTGTAAATACTGCTAACATAGCAAACTGAGAATTGTGTTAAAATGTTTATGCAGAGAGGAAGAAAGTTGCATCATGAAATTAGGCTTTTGAAGTGCAGTTTTTTCAGCATATATAATGTTCAGTGGAGAAACCATCAAGTATTTGAGCCAAAGTTTTGTTGACTATCAATATGAAAGAGAAGCTTTTATTAAAGAAAAAGAAGAGATTCATCTCAGATGTTTTTATCAACCATTAAGGATAAGAAAAGACTCATTATTGTGCCTTTTAGCCAGGCTATTGAATTTTTATGTTTTCTTATTGTTTTCTTGACTGTTTGTATGTTTTATAAGCAAAATAACCATTTTAAAACCCCACTTTTGCCCAGTTTCATGTCTCCGTTCATGTGAATATTCATTTGATTTTACAGTATCAGCCTAATTATGTGCACAAATACCTTCCCCTTCAATATTCCTTTACATTCATAAACGAAACCAGATTGGCTAAGAGGTAAAGATGGACAGAGATGTCAAACTGTCGTTCTAAATGAGAAAGAGTGCAGTATTGTACAGGGCTGAGTTATAGTCGCTGAGAGGTCCTATAGTGTGCTTGTTCTCCAGTCTCACAAAAGAGGAATCGCTGTCCTCCTCATATTTCGTCTAGGTAGAGGGTCACACTTGCTGCCTCTCTCTCAGCAGGAAGAGGCACTGATCTTCTCTGTTACTTCAAGATCTGATTTGGCGACAAGAAACCGGAGCCGTCCTCCCCCCAGACGAATCAAATCCACAGCACTGTGAGAAGCAGACAAAGCAGGATTCAAATGTCAGGGTTAAAAGAATTTATAATTTATAAACATTTATATTGCAAAGGATCATGCCTGGTGAAAACATTACGTTAACACTTTGCAAACATTATCTGCTAGCCGAGCACTGACCTCTGGTAGTCTGCTCCAATGAGACTGGTCCCATTCACGGCCAGGATTCTGTCACCAATGCAGAGTCGCCCATCTGCAGCAGCTGGTCCATCTGGAATCAGTGTCCTGATGTAGATTCCAGGAGAGTTCAGAGGGGTATGCTGTGTATCGAGAGAAGGGGAAAACAGAGAACTGTTTGTTGCCTTTTCTTACAACAGAAATACGGAATTGTAGCAAAAGCATCAGTTCCAACAGACTAGTGTTTTACAGCTCATAATATCAATCAGAATTTTGTGTAAACCACAATCAGACATCTGTCCAGTAAATAGAAATTGATCAGCATAAAATGTAAAAGTCTTTTGCTGTTTTATAATAAAATTTTAACACAAGCTCTGTACTTAAGCTGCCTTCGTGTCTATAAATAAAATAATATATCTTAACTTGTCAGTTGTATTTGTATTTATTTTAAATGAGCTTTCCACAATTCATTATTCAAATGCAATGCTATGCTGTACCAGGTGAGCTACTGAGCAAGTTTACTGCATCAGAAAAGACATTATTCTAAAGCTGTTATGTGATTAAAATGTCAAAATGATGGAATTAATTAGTTTACAAATCATGCAGGATGATAAAAATGTTTTGATATAATTAGATAGAACTGGAAAGGAAACACAAATAAAGCAATATTATTATTATTTTACATCTGATAATGTATTCATAATTTGTGTGAAAAGCAATACAATTTATTGGTGTTTTATTACCACCAGTGTTCATTTCAATTCGAAATTGCAGTGAATTGTTTAAAGGGGTCCCACTATACATTAGGTGACTTAGCTACTATGCACTTACATCAACAATGAGTACAATGTACCTAATATGTACATATTGTATTGTAAAACACTTTTCTTCTATTGATTTGCGATTTTATATATATATATATATATATATATATATATATATATATATATATATATATATATAAAAATTAAGTACAATGTAAAAACGTGTGTGCATTGTGTCAAATTATTAATTAAAATGTAAGGCCACCTAATATAAAGTGGGACCTATTAAGGTATGTTTTTTGGATGTATACACACATGTAGGTAGAGGCATATTTTTTCCTCTGAGCCTACAGTATATGTGTGAGCATCATGCTCTCTAGGTTTTGCAACAAATCTATAGTGCTATGGGTTATATGCATAGACCATTGACCGCCAGTGTTAAATTTCAGCAGAGCAGTACTGCAGAGACTCACAAGCCCATCGATAAGTCCCATTCCCAGGCCGTAAGGTCCTTTATCCAGGTCCACTACAAAGACGGAACAGATATCATCAGAGTTTGGGGCCAGATGAGAGACAGGGACAGGGAAAGGAAAACCACAACCACTCAAAGGGCCTGGAGTGAGGCAGGGATAAACAAACAAACACACACACACACAGGACTCAGTGCTCATTTGACACACACGCAGACTCTACACACACTCCGTAGTCGGGCCAATAAACAAAATCAATATGTTCTCAATGGGAAAATGCATCTGCTGCACATGCAAACAAAGTTATTAAATGATGCAGAGAGTAAACACATAGAAAACTGACAGAACTATACACATTGAAATCTGTTCATATGTTTATAAGAAATAAACACATGCATTCACACATAAACTCATTCAAGTGAAATAAAAGAAATGTACACAAATCAGATATGATTATATGTCTGTCACTGAATAATCAAAACTAACACGTGCAATCACTAACAGAGTCATTCGTATTACACAGTACATTTTCATATCTGCATTGTGTGCAATATCTTATTAATTTCCTTTAATCACAATAATGCAATTAACAAAATATAGCAGCAATGTTTAATTTTTCGACTCAATAGTACTCTTTTTCTATAGTGTTAATCTTTTGTAATATAGTTTTAATATTTTCTAATATGCCTCTAAGAAAAGCCAGCATCTTAATGGCATCATGCTCCAGGAAGTGAGTTTTTGGTGAGAAAACTTCACTATTAAATCAAGCATTAGTCTCTTATAAATAAATACACACTGGTAAGTGAAAGTTTTTATTATTATTATTATTAGTTTGTCTTTGGAAAAAGATGTTGTTTTAATGTTGTTTTCATCAGCTGTTTGGACTCTCATTCTGACGGCACCCATTCACTGCAGAGGATCCGTTTGTGAGCAAGTAATGCTAAATTTCTCCAAATCTTTTCTGATGAGCATCTACATTTTGAATGGCCTGAGGGTGAGTACATTTTAAGTAAATGTTCATTATTCCTACAAAATCATCTTAATATGTACTGTATAACACGAATGATCCAAGAGACAAAATCTAGCAGAAAGAACACACACATCCACGACCCTAAAGGCGTTTTTGACTTGCCTTCAATGCCATTGCTGATGAAGCCATTGATTTTCTTGTGCTCTGGAGTTGAACGCATGCAACCATTGGACTTTGTGTGAGAGTGTGTATGTGTGTGCTCTTGTGGGGCATGCTCAGGGTAGTGGGCTGGATTGGACTGTGTGTTGGAGTGTATATACGTGTGTTCCGGATATAGGGGCGTATTAGGTGGAGTCAGTATACAGGAAGAGTCTGTCGCTTGGGTTTGGCTGGCGTAACGGACGCTGGTCCCGTTTCTGTAGTGAATGCTATGTGGCGGCTTGTCTCTGGGACGTTCCTCAGCTCCAGCTCCCTCTCCTCTTCCACCGAGAACCGCAGAAGAGACCCGCACCTCCCCCTCTCCCTCCCCACGCAAAGGAGGTGCTGGATGGGGACTGGAGTGAGGCTGAGGAGGCTCACGCTGGAGAACCGAATAACAATGTTATCATCATTTTATTAATATCCATATTTTTTTACAGAGACAAGCAGGAGTTGACAACAAAGGTCAAACATGTCAGTTATTGCTTTCCATGTTTGTCTATTTAAGAATATAATGCTATGATGAGATTTTAAAAAATGGAATTTTTAAAATGTGTAATTTTGCTTTGGAGAAAAGGACTTTATATTTGTATTATTTTCTACAATTTTAGATGACACAGTTGCACCACATTTGAAATGAATATGGTGACTCCCATATAAATTAATAGGATTGGATGCCCTGTGCTGAAAACCCACAATAAATTGGATACAGTTTATTATCTTCAATTATTATAAAAATACATTTTTTATTAACCTTTTAATAAAAGGTTTTTAATAGGGATGTGCATTATGTTTAATTTCAGCTGCATGAGTATCTGAACGATAAATCAACATTCAGTACACTTTTGGAGGAAGAACTTTAACTTAATTATACCATATGGCAGTTAAACTGATTGCAGAAACAAATAAACAATGAAATAAGACTGGGATAATCTTTAAACAGTGTTGCAACACTGGAAAATTTGTAGCGTTTCTTTGTGGACTGATTTACACATGGCCATAATTTAGCCGGCAGCTTCTAATTAAACACCTAATCTTGTAATCAGAATAATAATGACTATCATGTCTAGAATTTAAATCATAGTGTTCTGAGTTACAATACTTAAGCTAGTTCACTTTTTTTTTTTATAATGACCAACAAAAGCCAGATGTTGATGAATATATCTTAATAATAATGTTTTTGAGCAGCAAATCAGCACATAAGAATGATTTCTTAAGGATCATTTGACTTTGTATACTGGAGTATATATTAAAGGGATACTCATCCCCAAAATAAAAATTTTATCATTAATCACTTACCCCCATGTGGTTCCAAACCCATAAAGGCTTTGTTTGTCTTCATAACACAATTTATCATATTTTAGATGAAAACCGGGAGACTTGTGACTGTCCCCGTCGGAACGCAACAAGACCACGCCCCCTTTTTTGTGTATTCATGTGGTCGGAGGTAAGTCAAAAAACTGATTTAGTGACGTCATTACTGCAGGAACTAGAGGGCTGTAGTCCAAACGGGTCGTTCGATGTAGGCGAATTCTGTTAAATAAAATATTTCGCTTGGCATTGAACTTTGAGCTTTAGAATTTTACAGATATAATTTATACTCTAACAACAACATTACAGACTAACTAAAGTTTAAAACATGGGATCACGAGAAACGGGACCTTTAAATTGTGTTCCGAAGACAAGCAAAACTTTAGGGGTTTGGGGGTAAGTGATTAATGACAAAATGTTCATTTTGGGGTGGACTAATCCTTTTAAATAGTTTTTACTGTATTTTTGATCAAATAAATGCAGCCTTAGTGAGGAGAAAATACTTTTTTCAAACGTTTTAATGATTTTTTTCAAGAAGTTTAAGGCTGCAGCGTTTTACTTGTATTTTATTCAAAATTTACCTGAGAATCCTGACGGTCTGAACAGCCATTAGAAGGATAGCTCTTGGAGCGAAGACCCCAAAGGAAATGACGAACGTAAAGTAGTTGACGGTATATATTGTCCTCCACACTGTCACTCTCCAGGTCCACCTTGAATCCAGCACTTGGCAGCACAATAGGAGGATGGTTCTCAAAACTCTCTAGCAGATCAACTATTGAAAATACACAATTGCATAATTTACACTGGACTGCACAAAGTCTCTGGAAATAAAATCGACAGTACTTATTTATATTCCTTTAATGTGTCTACCTGTTCTGTAGATATATGCTTCATCTTCACTGCTTGGTTGCCAGATTGGTACAGGAGCGAGCTCCGCCATTTGCTGGTACTGAGTGAGGATTCTGTGTAACTGCACCGGCTTCAGAGATGGATGCTCTGCACACAGAGCTTTCCAACTCATCTACAAACAAACACACACACACACACACACACACACGCACGCACACACACACACACACACACACACACATAGGGCCCTATTTTAACGATCCAAACACAAAGTATAAAGCGCAAGGCGCAGGTGCACTCAGAGCATGTTCAAATCCATTTTTGCTATTTTAACGACGGAAAAACGGCTGGCACACCCGGACACATGGTCTAAACGGGTTGACCCTATTCTCTTAATTAGTAATGGGTGTTCTTTTTTTTTTTGGCATAATGTGCAATAAACCAATCAGAGACTCATCTTCCATTCCCTTTAAGAGCCAGTTGCACTCGTGCCATGACGGATTTGCTGTTTACACGGTGGAATTTGGCAAGCACAAAGACAGAACGCATCTCCGAGATGAAACGGAGCTGCTCGCGTGCGAGCAAATAGATAGACTAATTCTGATACATGTGATGACTATCCATTATGACTTATAGGCATTTACATATACATGTTCTGTTGTGTGTCCCTGTGTTTAATAAGCAGCGTGTACATGTGTTGTGGACACGCCTATGCTAACACGCTCTTTAAATAACAAAGAAAAAACATTGCGCCAAACTTTACACCCGTTTGAGATTGTCGATGGCTCAGTCTATTTTCAGCTCTTTAAAATAGCAATGCACCTGAACACGCCTCTTTTTTTTATCAACACGCCTATGAGCGCGCAAATGAGCGCAAATGCATATGCGGGAAAATGCGAACTGAGACTAGCAAACACAAGGCGCTGCGCCTTGGATAGCATTGCGCCGGGTGTATTATAGGGCCCTTTGGGTTTCCATGTTTCAAGGGGACATTATGGGGACATAGATGTAATGGTTTTAATACTGTATAAACTGTATTTTCTATCTCCTTACCCTACATTTTCCCCTAAAACTACACCTCCCACAAAACTTTCTCCTATTTTAGATTTTCAAAAAAGATAATTATGATGATTTATAAGCAACCTTTCCTTGTAACATACAAACACACAATACATTTTTATTATTATTATTTTTTTTTTTTTGGTTGTTTCGCAAATAACCTTTCAGTAATCAGTTCTTAAAATAGTGATTTTTTTTCTCAGTGTTAAGAACCTTTTTTACTCTAAAGGAAAACAAATCATAATTTTAAGAAGTTATACTACAGTCAAGCTATCTAATAATTATTTATATAGTGTACACTACTATAAAATTTACCATAAATTAGTTTTTCTGTCAATTGTTTTTTTAATTATATATTTTACTTTATTTATAACAATAAAGCTTATATTATCAGTGCAATATTGAAATGATTTAGTACATACAGTCTTAAAATTATCTGAAAGAACCTGATTTACTATATAAAACAGATATAAAATTGATATGAACTGCATTACCTGTGAAAGCTGTTGTGGGGATGTGGCAAGGATGCTCACAGCGCTACAGAACTTGGCAAAGAATTTATGAGCGAGATGACTGTGCCCCGCCCCTTTTGCCCAGTCCAATAGCATCTTGACACTAGCCTGGATCTGCGGGACCCGAGAACGCTGAAACCAACCACGAGTGGGGCCTAAAACACACATTTACACACAACTGTTATGCAAAGGATGCATATGAAAACACGAAAGACTTTTCAGAATCATGGCATACTGTAATACTGGTAATAAAATGAAGATAGTTCCAGTGAATAGGCACAACTGTAGTCACAGTTTATTACAGTACTACATGTCAAATTGTGTGAGCGTAAGAGGGTGTTTGTGTGTAAGACCAGCTCTGATCCTCTGTCTGTTATGACATAAAGAGGATTATGGGTGTCTGGAGAAATAATCTTCACCTGACCATGAGTAGTGCACACAAAAAATACATATGTTTCATACTACCCTTTAAAAAAGGAAACTGGTTTCTGGTTTTGCAACAAGTATTACTGATAAAATAATAATAATAATAATAATAATAATAACTATTACTGTCATTAAATGTATTATATTTAAACATACACTGCTGTTCAAAAGTTAGGATGCATTAAATTAATCAAAAAATGACAGTAAAGACATTTATAATGTTACTTTTTTATATATATAAAAATGCTGTTCTTTTGAATTTTCTTTATTTTCTGAATGAATGATTGATAAGAAATATTTCAACATCACCAAATCAGAATTATTTCTAAAGGAGTATGTATTGCTAAATTAAGCTATGCCATCATAGAAATAAATTCAATTTAAAATTATATTCAAAAATTTTTTTTTATTGTAATATTTCATTATAGTTTTATATTGTTTTTGATCAAATAAATGTATATATTTATCTCAGTGAACATAACAGACGTTTTCCAAATAATTGTAATATTTCAATCAAATAAAATATTAAAATATTATACTTATAATATTAATAGTATACTTAAATGTGTCACTAATTAAAATCTCACTTAAAAAATCTTCCCTAAAATATTAATCAATTACTTTATTAACACTGAATTGATCAACCTGAAGTTAAGCAAGCAAACGATGACTCACTATCTTACATCTTTGTAATTCTGCTGTTTTTGTATTAGAAGAGCAGTTTGGACCTTCTGTTTAATATTTCTTGTCATGTATCATGAAAAAATAAATACATAAAGTAAATATTTATTCCCTAAGAACTGATGGAGAAAGTCCATTGGCTGGCAGGTTACAGTATCTTCAACTCTAGAGGGCAGAATGAATACTTTGTTTCAATTCATCAGTTTCCAGTCTGATATGTCTTCATTTGTAAGTCTTTCACCCCTTTTTCTTCTGCCTGCACTTGCTGACTCACTGCCTATGTCCTGTTGTTGCCATAGCAGCATGCTTAATTAAAATATATGACAGTAATATTTGCGAGTGTCTTTTGAGTCTGTGTGTGTGCTACACAGAAATCAAAGGGGTAAAAAGATTCTAGAAGCTGAGCTTGAACAAACCTTTATCGATGAGTTGATTGAAGAGTGAGACGTTGGTGAAGAAGAAGAGGTAGGCAAACATTTGACTCTGAATCTCTGAATGGACATGGTACTGCTGCAGCAGGTCTGATGTAGTCTGAAACACACTCACCACCCTGCGAACCGCCTCTGGCATCACACACACAGCACACACACACACTCCAACAGCCCGCCGGCACTGCTCTGATGCAGACTCCGTCCCAAATGGGTTACAGTCCAACAGCCCGGGCAACACAACGTACAAGGTCTGGAATGTGAAGAACAGCCATTTGTTATAATAACATGAACACCCAGACACCTATAGACACACATTATATACTGTACAGAGCTGTCAATTTAATGTATTATCTAACAAAGAATGATTAATTCCTTAAACACTGTCCCCATGACATTGATCAAAAATACACTAAAAGCAATCATATTGTTAATTATTATTACATTTTAAAATGACAGCTTTCTTTGTAATATATTTAAAATGTAATTAATCTCCTGTGATGGGAAAGCTACATTTTCAGTCATTACTTCAGTCTTCAGTGTAACATGAGCATGTGCAAAATGCATATCTGTAATATATATATATTTATATATAAATGCAGAATTCAGTCTGGCCGTAAAGAATGTACAGTAACATCTTTTTGCCAATGTCATATTAAACAGCTAGTTTATCCAAAAACTCAAGAAAATGTCCTCACTTACTCACACTTGTGTCACTCCAAACCTGTATGAATTTATTATTTTACTATTTATTATTTTATTATATACTTTTGTCACTTGATCATTCTAATAATGGTCAGAATATTGAAAAACTTTCTAATACAATAACTCGATGAAACATAAATAGTTGGTATTCCAGGTGTGTACAGATGTGGTATATCACCCACCCACCCACACACACACACACACATATATATATTATGCAAAGCCTGCCTTGTATATAGTTACTGTAAGACATGTATTTTATAAATAAACAGTAAAAAATAAAATAATTCTAATAGGCTTATTTGGTACTCAGAAACATTTCTTATTATGAGCAATGTTGAAAAGAGTTGTGTTGCTTTTTATATTTGTGGAAACTGTCTTTTAATAATTTGTTCTATAATAGAATTTTATTTTAATGCACACTGATCAAAATAATTAAATATTAATTTATTTCTGTAAAAAAAGAAAAGAAAGGAAAACCAAAATACTTATTGAACCCGAACTTTTGAATGAAAAGTAAATAAAACTAAAACTAAATTGACCTCCACATCCACTGTTTGTAACAATTATTAAATATTTTTACTAATTTGGTACAATAACGTGATTTCAATTATCATTTTATTATTCAAAATACTAATATTTGATAAACTGCAATTAATTCAGGAAATTTAGTAAATAATTACTATTAACTACTATAAATACTATTAAGTACTGTTACTATTACTAACTACAACTACATTTGTGAATCAAAAATGACAGACAGGCTACAAATAGGAAAAGACAATGAGGACACGAGGTGGAGGAGAAGAAGACCTTAAGACATACAAGCAAACCAGCAGCCACACACACATTAAATAATTCATTCCCAGCAGCCCTGGTAACATCCTACAATGGTGCGCCACACATATAACGTAATACTACCCTTTACCTTAGTGATGTAGTAAACACACTGCTGAAAGGTGTACATGATCAATTCCTCCAGGATGGTCATAGCTTCTTCGTTTGCTGATATTGTTGCTGAGAGGAGAGATTCTTTAGATCCCGCTGCAATAAGGGACAGAAAAAAAAATACTATTAGACCAAATGCAGTATTTGCTGTCTTTTACACCTCTAATCCTCCTGTCTATTTAATGTTGGACCCTATAAACCCAGTTCTCAATCCATGCAGAATGTGCTTCATACCTTTATCATCCATGAGCTCAATAGTCTGCATGAACGCAGGTGATTTCTGCTGGATAAAATACAATATTTCGATGGCATTGGACATCCAGAAGAAAATGAACTGGAGATCAGGCACTAGGTCTGAGATGCTGAGCAGAGACAGCGAGGCTGGATCTTGACTGTATAACCACACAAAACCACACATTCATCAGCCTTCAGAATTAGTGACGGCCTATTCAGCAGCGCATGACCTTAGAGTGTCACGCGTTCAAAGTGCACACATGTGCGTATTATAAGGCGGAACATGATACTCACTGCTGAGCTTGCTTCTGTGCCAACTCCTTTGTCTTCTCCTGCGAGACACAGACACCGATGGCAATTAATGTCATCAAAGTTTAAATAGCTTCACGTGGGAGGTATAATACCTTGGTATCGTTTCTACGTTTTCAGACTTTTCGTCCTTGCTCTTTTCTTTGGCTGGTTAATATTGGCGCTGACGGCTGACCTTCTAATATTGGATTTTAATAATTAATGAGTTTAAAGACATTCATTAAATGCTTCAGGATAGTTTCATTGGGAATCGGTTAAATGGATGTTCACAAATGAACACTATTCAACTAATTTTGTAGTGTTTAAATCAACATAGGCGAATGCATTTGTCAACAAAGACAAAAGGGCATGTGAGGTGACTTGGAGTCCTGACCCTCACTGCAGAAAATCATGAGTGGGTCATCTGGGATTTATCCTCATCATGCTAATGCTTTTGCAGTGCATTATGTGAATAAAAAACACACTTGCACTTGGACATTGCAAACATGCAGTATCTAAATTCTAAATATATCTAAAATGCAATGCAATATCTAAAATCTAAAGTGCAACATTGTAAATCAATCACTGGAAAGTCATAGAGACAAAACTTGCTTTGTTTGCCTTTCTATTATTTTCTTCTCCCATATTGAAATACAATCAGCCTCAGTGACATGATATCGACTACAGTGTAACAGTTGGAGCAATTGTGGGAAATACGTTTTAAGTTTTAGTGAGCATTGTATGATGGTAAAGGTAAAAATATTGTATGATGAACAGAATTAATGTTTATTTCCCTGAAAAGTACAATATTTTGATGCCAAACTGGATATTTCATTTATTTGCATTGGTTGGCGTCAAATATTTATTTCTTTACAAGCCCTGCAAATGACATGCAGAAAAAATAAAATAAATCAGAATTAGTTTCCACAAATGAAGAATTTGTTCCCTAGTTTTAGTTAAATTGTGGTCATGAATTAAGATGTTTTTTGCTCATTTAAGTTAATCATGGCCACTAGAAAAAAAGAGAACAAATTATAACAAACGTGGCCATTATGTACTACAATGGGCAAACAAATGAATAAGATGATCAAACTAAAATGATGGAGCAAAATAATCAAACAGGAAACACATTCCAAATTTATGGAAAGTAATTCTTAAATTGTGGCCACAATAAATACATTTTATCCTCATATCGTGTCATGTCAGACACAAACCAAATGGATCAATTAGCCTAAATGAAATATCCAATATAGCAGTATATTGTGCATCCATACATTTCAGGGAAATTAACCTAAAATGAACTTACTTTTATTTGTCTCTGCACATTACATTTGTATAGAAGTATTTTAAAATGGAAAAAATAACACAAACACAACTAAGCAGTTGATACTAACCCATGCAATGGTCTGAATCCTCTTGGCAATTTTCAGCAATAGTTTACCGAAGCTGCCAGGTGGAAATGTATTTGCTGAGTGCTTGATGCATAGACAAAGCAAATATGCTGGTGTCAGCTTGTGGTCATCTCCGCTCGGCTCAATAAGTGTCAGCACCCGGTTCACCAGCGCATCCTCGTGAGCCCGCTCAAATTCCAGCGCAAGCTTTCGTTTCTGTGTACCTCGAGCAGGAGCCTTAGATCTGCGCTGAGACACCACTGGTTCATGTAATACGGCCCCACACATACGACATGCATCCCCTTTCTCAGGCACACTCCCCGACTCACTATCGCATAGTCGTGCCAGCGCCCGAAGTCGAGTGAGAGTTTGGGGAGGAAGAGGTTTCGCACTTAGTGGGTCTTTGTACAGAAAGATGTAATGAGCACCAAAGGACAGCAAATCCCCATGATGTAGTGGAGTGGGCCGCTCAATACGTATGAAGTTAACCAGTACATTGCCATGAGCGACTGGCTCCAGAAGTAATCGCTGGTCCGAGGAAGAGCGCCGTTGTGGTGCACGACGTATTCGGCAGTGAAGTGGAAGCACATCTGGAGATGACAGGCAGATGTTTGGCCGTGCTGATGCTGTTTCCTGACCAACTGTGTGTTGCTCTCGATTCAACAGGTAAACCAGGCAATCCTGACAAAACGAAAAAAAAAAAGAAAAAGAAAAACAAACCATACAAGACTCAACAATTACTCTAGAAATACAAGACAGAAGCATTTACTTTTTTTTTTCATTTTATGATGTAGTATAGTATGCACTATATTTAAATGTTTGGGATTGGGACAATTTTATGTTTTTTTTTTTTTTTTTACAAAAAGTTTCTTTATGGTCGTTGAGGCTGTATTTATTTATAAAAAAATACTGTAACAACAGTAATATTGTAAAATATTATTAAAATGTAAACTATTTAACTGTTTTCTATTTTATTATATTGTAAATCGTAATTTACTCCTGTGATAGCAAAGCTGAATTTTCAGCAGCCGTTAGTATAGTCTTGGTGATTTTTGCTTTTACCTGTTGGTTGTACCCTTGAAGGAGCAGCAAGTGTGGTGATTGGTAGAGAGAGTGTTTAACTCCGCCCCCATCTCGTTCTTTACGTGTCTCAGCGTCTCGCGACGAGCGTGTTCTGATTGGCCCTGGGAGGGTGGAGTAGTACCGTTTAGGTTCCTCACCAGGCAGACCCACCAAGTTAAGGCTGGTTTCACTGAGGCTGCGGCAAAATGTGGAGCCGTGCTGGAGTGTCATTGTTCCTTTAGCGCGGTTTCTTTGTAGCTTCTTTGCTTGAGCATTGATATCTGTCGGGGAGAGAAAACCACTTAGGTAATTGTGACTCATTGTCATCAGCCAAAAACTATCCATATGGGGTTTAATTGAACAGATGAGCTTAACAAAAGATACTGACTCAAAATTGTTTGTTAAAAAAAAAATTATAATAAAAAAGAAAATAACTAGAAACATCATAAAATACATTTAACCTTGTGCTGTCTGTTAGAAGTTACCAGTTTTCTTAAATCATGATAATATACACAAGTATTTAAAGAATTAGAGGACAACAGTGCACAAAAAGGAGTGAATGATGGAGGTGAAATGCAAAGTGTAATAAAGATAAACATTTTAGGTTGTATGCCTTGCTAAATAACCTAATTTTAAACAAAACTAGTGTATGTTACGAAAAATAGTGCATACGTCATATTGACTTAATGGTATGGTACATTCGGTGCTTTTTAGTAATATCTAAGCTCGCATACCCATTCAATGTCTAGAGGAAAGAAAAAAAAAAACATGTAAACATATTGCAAAAACCTTTTATTTAGTTTGTTCCCAAAAGAAAATCATAAATTCAATAAAAAAAATTGGAATGACACAAGGGTGATTAATTGAGGACATTTTCTTGATTTTTTGAATAAACTAGCTCGTTGACCTTGGCAAAAAAGATACTAGGCCTATATTCTTTAGGCCCAGACTAAATTCTGTATTTATATATATATGTTTTACAATTATACATTTAGCACATGCTCATGTGACACCAAAGAGAGAAGTAGTGGCTGAAAATTCAGTCATTGTATCACAGTAATACATTATACTTTAAAATCTATTCAAATAAAAACAGTTGCTTTAAATTGTATAAATATTTCACAATATTAATGTTTTACTGTATTTTTTATCAAATAAATGCAGCCTTGGTGAGACTTCTTTCAAAAACATTAAAGATTTTAATTATTTTAAGCTAATTTGGAATCTTATAAATAGAAAATAGTTCCAAATATATAAATTCAAAGGCATGATGAAGTAAGCGTAATATTCTTGCCCAACTGGGACATGCAATGAGGGATGTGACTAATAATTGCATAGGGGGTAATACATGGTGGTATAAGGCTAGCTATAGGAAGTCAGCACTTGATTAGTTCATGAAGCAATGCGGTAAATAATGGGTCTGCAAAGTAATGGTATTGTATATGGAGGTGGGGCTGGTGGCTGACACCATACCTGAGGACAGTCCCCACCTTTAACAATAGTTGTACAGGGCTGTATCAAACGCCAGCCCCGGGGGGAGCTCCGATGGCATCTACCATGCCCACTTCTACTCAAGGTTGAAGATAACACAGGGGAGTTTGTGTGAGTCCCTGGGCATGGGTAAACATCACAACAAATCCAAATCACCAATAATAATAATAATTATAATTATAATTATTATTATTATAAAACATGAATATATACACATAATTCTATTCATTCACTCAATCAAGCAAATTTTACCATTATCCTCTATTTACATTTTCTTGTGATGCAACACAGCATAGATGTTGTATCTGAGCTACTATTAAACGCCGTCTACACTTTTAAAAATAAAGGTTCTTTAATGGCATCTATGCTTTCATGAAGAATCTTCATCATTCATGGAACACTTTCAATGCACAAAAGCTTCTACATAGTGGAAAATTTTCTTTAGAAAAATATTCTTCACACAAACTAAAAATGGTTATTTTAAGAACTTTTTGTGTCTGTGTGTGGGAGGGGGGGGGGTTCTTCTATGGCATCACTGTGAAAATTAAGATTATTATTATTATTTTTAATCTTTATTTTTTTAACAATGTAGAATTACATGTGATTTTGGCTCTATAATAGATTCTACAATTATTTTTATAGATACTAGAAGACACAGCGTTGACGTGACAGCAACCATTGGTTATTCAAGAAATCTTTGATATAGGAATGAACTGGAATAGGTTAATTTAATTATCGTTCTACAATATTCTGACATGGTGCTAATGCAGACATAACTGCCAATCCAAACCTATTATAAAACGTGCATGTGTTGGTAAATACCTCAACGCTATCCATAAAGCCCCCAGCAGCATCTGTCACTGAGTAATACAGTATGTGTTTGTGCAGATGGTGTGCTGACTTGCAAATGTAATCACCCAACCCTTCTCCACCTTTAGTCATCTGTGACCTTCATAAACCCTTGATCTAAACGGCCCACCCTCTCACCCATCACTGCCCTTTTGATTGACTGTGAAAATCACTAGACACATTCATTTTTGGGAGGAAAGTCCTAACGTGAGGAGCAGCAGCATCTCTTCCCATGAAGAAACAGCAGGAGACTAAGCCAAGTTTAAGAAGACCACTCTGAACAAGCTTAATGACTACGATCCCCAAATAAGCCCGTGGCATTTTTATTAATTAAAATGCAGTCACTTGTAGACAAGAATGACAATAAATGTGTATATACAACATGCACCCCAGGAGAAATTATTATGCACCAAATAAAACAGTAGCAAGCTTACGATAATTGGAAAAATTCCCAGGATACCATAATGCATTACTTGAGCAGATGATTCTTCTAACAAGTAAGATTAACTGAAGCTTCTAGTTACACAAACCAGGCGTTTTTAGAGCTAACTGGGAGTAGAGTGACCTTAAAGGACCAATTCACAATTTTCTACATGTCGATGTATGTTGTAACAACACAAAGCTGGTTGAAAATCGACAAACTAACCTTATAAAGCAATGAGAAATAGGACTCTTAATTTTTTATTTAAAGATAATTATAAATAGTACTGCATCCTAATCCAAACCCTAAATAAACACATTTTGCATTTTAGAAAAATAAAAATCTATATAAAAATTCTAATTAATGATGTCTCCAAAGGAAGGTTTAATCAAATATAGCCCTCTTCTAGTGACAAATTTGGCCCCAAAGTACAGCTACACTAAGAAACCAACACACACATGCATTCTCTCCACCCCACCAGGAAGAAAAGCAGTTCAACCTGAGGATAAATTATCCTGAGTAATGTGCCTGCTGATATTGATTTAACTTCCACCCTGTGTTTTGGCTCAATGGCCACCTTGTTGAATTTGTAATTTAGTACAACAGCACCCAGGCACAAACAGAAAGAGAGGGATAGAGTGAGAGAGAGAGTTACATGGCAGTGTTATGACTAGTCTGCAATAAAAAGGCACAAATAAAATAGTGAAACTGAGACCTCAATTCAACTATTGGAGGCTGGCCATACTACTGCAGATCAAATCATGCATTTATCTCTGGCACCTGCTCTGACATCTGTGTGTCGGCATTAGTGAACCTGAGCAGCCCTGAACGTCAAAGAGCAATCAAGATGTAGTGGCAGTTAGCATAGCTCCACAGTGTCGATAGTAGTGATATGTTCAACACAACTTTTATGTCCAGCTCTCAGCACTTAAAAAGAGCGAGGTGACAGCAGATTTTAAGCTTCTGTTTTGCAAATGTGGGCAACCAAATGTTTAAAAACAAGATTATCATTAAAATAAGAGAAGTACAATGTCACATTTACATTTTTTATCCTAAAAGTGTGATTAGTCTGGAAGCTAACAATTAGCTTAATATTGTTGACAACATGGTAATACTATATTAATCCAAACAACTATGGAACCTCAAACTATATAAAAAAAATAATGATTGGAAAGGCTGATCACACACCTACTGTAACTGAAAGATAAATATCATGAACACAAAATGCTTGCATTAGTTGTTTGCAACTGAAAACCATCGTACAACATTATGTTAATAGCATAATATATAAAATTATATATATTTTTTTGCTCTGTGTAAGCTATTTTTTTCACTAATGCAAGCATTTTGTGTTCACGATATTTATCTTTCCCGTAATTGGCATAAAAATACAAAATACTAAAGTGAAAAAAATGTGTGTGATTAACTGGAAAGTATTATGGTTGGAAGATTCCAATTTCCCGCTTCTGACTTATCCAATATTCTGAAACATCCAATAATATTTAACTATTAGAGCTGTCAAAGTTTTAATGTAAACATTTTCTGAATAAATTTGCATTATGTGAAACACAAGAAAAACAGTATTTGATATTTATTTGAAACATAACAGTGTGATTGATTTGGAAACTAATGATTGGTTTAATAATGTTCATGACAGTCATGCTAATACTGCGTTCCAGACAAAAATCTGAATTTAATTTATTATATAATTATAATTTCCTCATTAAAATTATTATTGTATTATTATTGTAAAAAAAAACTACTTTACTAGATAATTCTGTACTGTAACTGTTACTTTTTAAGTAAATCATTGTTATTATATTATTTTCATTTTAATGAATTATTTGTATACCATAACATCTCTAAACATTCCATAAAACGTCAAATTTTCAAATAGTTGTAAGGTTTTTGTCTTTTATCAAGTAATTATAATATAAAGTTTACATTCATTTGTCTTGAAAGGTAAATACTGAAAATACACAAAAACTTTTTGGCTCTGCTGTACTGGATTTTCCTGTTTCAGTTCATTAGAAAATACAATCACACAACAAGAACATCTTCTGCTGAGTATGTATTTCTCAGTGAATGCATTTGTGCATTACCTGCGGTGACTGTGTCCTTTTCTTTGGCTGCCAGTTCCTCAACCTCAGCTCTTCGCCTGAGCTCAAAGCGACGAGAGTAACCCTCCTTTGGCTTCCAGAGGTCCTGCAAGAGGAGGGGTTTCTCATTGTTTCCTAGCGCCCGAAGGCACTCGGTCCTCCACCGCCGATCTGGACCCTCAAACCGTCCAATCACATCACATAACACATAGCTACAAGCCGAGGCCTTGTTTAGAGAATAGCGCTCAAGTGCTTCTTTGATCAACTCTTGGGCACTGGAACGAGGCGTGGCGAGAACGCTTTTGTAGTTAGCACCGGCGCTGATTTCATCACCAAATATCTTCAGCACACCTGGTGCAGATGATTGGGTGGAAAGCTCAGCTGGATCGTCCCGTACCTGCTCAGGTAGGTCGGTCACAGAACGACGATCCCGATAACTTAGTGTCCGGTACAGAACCTGGGTAAAAGTGCGACTCTGACGCTTCAGCCGGTTTTTGGATGGCAGAGACATGCTGGCAGATGAGGAACCGTAGAACATGGTGCTGGAACTCGCATTGGTTAAAAAACTCCTAGAACTGAGAGAACAACAATTTGTAATAACTGGAACCAGAGAGCTGACAAGTTGAGTTTTGAGCCTTATTTATACATTTATATGAAAATACATATTAAAATACTAGTATTTTCACAAGCTTAATATGGTTTTAAGTATGTTATTTCTGTCTCTTGCTTTAATGTGCCAGTATGAAATATTAGGTCGCATTTCCAAGCATTCATTTGGCCATTAATTGTAATAATCCTTTGAGATTTTTGTTTGCACAAGGAGTCTGACAGCAGCCAGTGCTCCACACAGAGATCTGATCTCATCATCAACATCAGTCTGTCTGGAATAACATGAAGAAACAGAACAAACTGAGACTAAAACTAAATCCAGAAGATCTGTGGCAACATCTCAAAGATGCTTCAAAAGCCTGTGCTAGATATGCGATAAGGTATGGCTACAGGAAACTTGTCAGCTAATTTCAACTCTTTAAATTATTGTTGGTTTTAGTCAGTGGAACATGGCAGTACTGCACAATCAGAAATATAGATGAGTTTATTACACACACACACACACACACACACACACCTAGAGTCAGAAAGACGGATAGAAATAGACAGGATGGGCAAGGCTGAATTGTTGGATAAAGAAAACAGGGATGTTGCCAAAGTATATTATGGAAAATACAGCTTAATGGAAACTATGAGTAATAGATCTGGGAAGCTATGAAACAATCATTCTCAATATTCAATAATACAAAATTTACATTAAAAAATTAAAGCTGCTCATTGCACAGTGATTAGAGACAGATGGGTGATAGATAGATAGATAGATAGATAGATAGATAGACTGCAGAAACACCTTCTACAGTGTGTGTGTGTGTGTGTGTGTGTGTGTGTGTGTGTTTGAGAGAAAGAGAGAGAGACTGCATCAGCTAAAATCCCCCACTACTCGGCAGTCTGAACGGAGACCATCTGCTCGTGCGTGAAAATACTTCACAGTGCGCTCGTGAAGCCTATTCACAAACTGCATGTAGTTGACATGCCGCCCGACATTTAAATAATCTATCAGGTACTGCGTGCATCTAAAGTAATCATTCGTTCCCTTTTTGCACCCTTCTGATATGCGCATAGTTATTTAAACAAAGCGTTTTATGGTTCTTAAAGGCACAGGGCATTATATGTGAATGAATAATTTAACCTTCATAAACATTTTATACTCTACTGTAATGTAACAGAGATTAACATTTTTTAACTGACGTACAATAATGAAAGTTTCATTTTTGTTCTTGAAAAGACTACCAAAAACATCAAACTCGAGGTAGCAGAACATTTCTTACCTGTCAAACTCGTTTTATTCCCCGTTTGCTGAAGAGACGCTCATTCGGAGGCATTCATTTTAAAGGAGCGCGTCGGGCTACTGCGGGTCTCCACTAGCAACGGCGCGAGCCAACAAAGGCACCTGCTCGAGAGTCCTAATCCGCTTGTGCGTCTTAACGGTGCTCCGCCAGCCAGTCTCAGAGCTCTGATCCCTCACAAGCCGCTCGCTTGACTCCTATTATTGACATTTGCCAGTATTATTCTTGCTCATTTGTTAAATTGGCTCCTCGGGCCGGTGGGATACAGTTTAGGTCCGCCCAGTCACTGTCATGGAATGCGACAACGTCTACCTGTACAGAGTGAGGTGTCAAACATAAATCAGTATTAAAAAAATCTATCAGTGGTGTGTTCTGAATGATTTACCTGATGGTTTTATTTTTGGCCGCTCTTCTTGGGCAGTCGTTGAAGCTGTTTATCCCTTTTCCCCTTCTTTTATTTGCCCGTCTCCACTGGCTACTCTAGAGTCTGCATGCTTAGGCGTCTGCATTCCCTGAGCCGACTGCAGCCGGAAAAACCCGAACCGAGAACTCGAAGCTCTCGCGTGTCGTTACGTTTGCACCGTATATACTGTCCAAGATTAATTCAGTATTGATGTAATGAACTACATCTGGTTAGTTTCCTACAGTACCTTTCTGAACTTGAAAAAGAAGTATGCTTAATTGTATTTCATGTAGTCTACACACATTCAATATTAAAAGCCTTGCATATATATAATATAGCCTAATGTTACTGAAATAAGTGCACATAAAGGCCACATAATTGTACTTAGAGTATAGACCTACACGTTTAGAAGAACACTTTTAAAAAGTGCACTTTGTTTTACATTAAATGATTTAGCTTTAAACCATGTTTAAATAATATTTTGTCATGTTTTAAAGAAGAACACAGCCTATTTTAATGTAAGTAGCCTGATTATAGTTTTATTTAATATTACATTTAAAGTAATTATATTTCAAATGTCCTAGACTGCAACTTCAGCATTGCAAATGTGTAATTACAAATATCATATTTTTAAGTAGCGCATACAAGCTTATAAAGCAATTACCTATAAAGATGTGGGTCAAAAAATATTATTAGCTTCACCTGCATAATTGTAAACTATAGCCTAAGACATTTTCATGTAGTTGTAAATAACATGCAATAAACTTATATTATATTCTGTATGATTCTATTCTCTTCTTATTACAACAATGACTTTAAACATCCACTAAAAATATCACACCGGTTGATGAAAAGTAATTGCAGTATTTGATATACTCTACCTGGTGTCACTGAATGTGTGCAAATGCATAGCCTAGTTTGCTCTACTGAGCTATATTCAGATGGCTGTGATCCATATTTATCTACTCGCTGTTTCTGAAAAAAAAGGAGAGAACACCCATACCCTGAAAGAGAATAACTCACATTTAGAACATTCACATACAAATATGAATTAACTAATCTACTTAACAGCAGGCCTAACTAACATGCACTTCAATGTAAGATCCACACATCTTCTGTGGAGTGAGTTAATGTTTTTATTTTATTTTATTATTATTATAATTATTTTGTCTATACCTTTTGTTTGTTTAAAAGAACCGACAGGTTAAAAAAAAAAAAGCCAAAACTGTTTTACATTGACAAATTCAAAAAAAGAATGGATGTTATGCAAATGGTCATAAGGGAGATTGGGGATAGCCATTTAATATAATTTGGGCACTTTACTGAAAATATCTTTTAAGAACATGGCAGATCTCTATGCATAATTCAGTGGAGTGGAATGACTAATAGATTTATGGTTTCCCAAGGGTGTGAAGTTGGCAATCTTCTGGGACATTCGGCAGATCAGACACTCATTTAAATCCCAGGACATTTTAGCTCACACTCATTTGCGAAATGAAATGTTAGTGTTTAAATCTGAATGGGTAGAATGGATTGATCCCAGAAATAAAAAATGAATAGTCCCTTAAAGCAAATGCTTAATTCTTTCAAAGCCTGTACTGAAAAACAGAAAAATGATCACAAGGCAGCAACAACCAAACTAAAACTGCGACATCTGGTGGCGTGGTGGTGGAACTGCTGAATGAGATATTACAATTATCTATACAGATGTTTGTTGATGTTGTACATTTAATTTACACTGAATTTTGATTTTGACATGATCAATGAAAACATATGATTTATTTAAACGAAGATGAAATGACATTTACCCAAGAACATGGATTTCATAGAGAATAATTTGGTAAAAATGTGAAAATTGCACTCAACACTGCCACTTACAGTAGAAATTATTATATAAGAACACTTAATGTAATGAATGATCAGTTTAAAGGGGTGTATAACATTACAACAGTGTGCAAGTTTTTCCTTTCGCATTTATTGATCAACCACAGGCATAGACTTAAATAATGATTCAGAGAGGAGGACGTTTCCTCGATAAAAAAGCACTAGTATGAAATAACATGGGCTTAATACAAATACAAAAACACTGCAGCAAAATCACAAATACCTTCATGTGAAAGGTTCACATTTTTATGCAGAGCAAATCAGCAGAATGGCTAAAAACACAATGCCTTGAACGGTTCTGAAAACTAGAAAAGGCACAAATGATATATACAGTGAGGTCGGGATTCGGTTTCAAAAGAGGATTCATTAATTTTACTGAATTAATATTTTTAATAACTCAAGGACAGGTAGGCAGCCTGAGAGTTTGGTGTCAAGTATCATGAAAAGACTAAACCAAATTCTACATTATAAATTGTAAGTTTTTTTTTTTTTAGGGAAAGCAACATTAAATTGTGCTATAATTTTGGCTTTGAGTCAGAGGTAAATTGTTTGATTAATTTTTACATGCTAAAACCACAATTTATTAAACAGCATTTTCTAGTTACTCAAAAGTAAGAGGAAGGATTCACAATGTGTACAGTCAGTATGCACTTATAGCTAACACAACTCCTCAAGCATCATATCAGTTTCAATAAATTGTGTTATTTTGCTAAATTCGAGGTCGATGCATTAATGCTATCCGAGATGCATTAATCTCAGGCTGATTGGCAGTGAAAGCTGTATGATGGATGTAAACTTCATACTGCATCAACAAAACTCCAAGTAAAACACACTGTAATAAAGCAACACCAAACAAATATTTAAACAGTCAACCATGGCAAAAAATTGAATATTTACAATGCAACAAAATAACGGAAAGTCATAAAATAATTTTTTAGAAACATACAAAAATGTATTACACTTCCAAAACTGAACATTATATGCAACACTTCCATAATACCACAGATATATCACTTACTGGGTTAATAAAAGTATCTGAATGGTCTCATGTATCTACAGAACAGTATACCGTTAATGCAAATCATAGAAAAAAAAATAAATAAAAATAAATAAATAAAATGTAAAAGTTCAAACTGAAACCTTCACAAACAGCCCTACTATCATCTCAAACCTTAAGAGTTCAAAAACGTACCTGACAGAGTGATGCAACTCATGTGTAAATACTGTACATTCAATGGCATACACATTTCAGCTGTAAAACCTAATTATCAACAATATAATGAATTTGTTGCTAAGTATGTTTGTGTACACCTGGATTACAACTATTGGCCAAACACTTTCTATATTCATAGTACATGAAATATTATTTTAAAATGTAAAGCAATAATAAATACACATTTAGAAACATTCTGATACAACCAGTAACTGTTAAGAGTTTTATATGATTGAGAAGGCCATGCAAATTTAAATACCTGTTTAATAGACTTTAGTTTAGCAACTATAAAAACTGCAGACTTCTTCTGTTTGTGTGTGAGTGTTTCTGTGGTTGTGATAACCAAATTGTTCCTGATCTCCCATTAGCCCTGATCAAAAATACAAGTTATCTACAGAGTTCAAGTTATTCAAATATGTATGGCCTAAAGGAGCACAGCACAAATGGAATGCTTAAGAAATTGTGATGGTTTCAGCCAATAAAATGGCAACCCTGAGAGCAAGAGCTTTGTCTGATCAGTCCAATGAACCTTGATCAGGACAGACCATTGAAGCTGAGACTTTACTATAGTTAAAGCAAAAGTGAAAGGTCATCATTTACACCATCATGTTGTTCCAAACCTGCATGTTTTTCTGTCTTTCACAGAACATGAAAGGAGGTCTACAACATTTATAGTACTCTATAGTTGTATTTTTGTTATTAGTGAAACTGAACAGTGCCAGTTCCAAAAACGAAGCTTGTTTTTACCAAGGGATGGATGAATGGATAAATAAAATTAATTGACTACTTGTCTCACAATGAAATTTTTTGCTCCTCACAATTCTCAGAAAACTATCATAATTTTAAGATGTAAATTCGCAATTGTGAGGAAAAAGTTAGAGTTGCGATAAATAGAATTACGAGATGTAAACTCAGAATTCATAGAGAAAAGTCATATTTTCAAGATAAAAACTCAGAATTGCAAAAGGAAAAGACACAATTCTAAGTTTACATATTAGAATTCTGAGTTTTCTTTTAGTGAGATAAAAGTCTAGGGCTTTAGAATGATTAATCTTGATTAATCACATTCAAAATAAAATTTTATGTTTAAATACTAAATGTGTATATTTATTATGTATATATAAACACACATACACATATATATGAAGGAAAAATTAATTATACACATGTATTAATGTTTACATAAAAATTTTTTTTACAAATATATACATTTATGTGTGTATATTTCTACATACGTAATAAATATAGAGTACACAGTACACACACCTAGTATTTACACATAAACTTTTATTTTGAATGGGATTAATCACAATTAATCGTTTTGAAGCCCTAAAAAAAAGTCACAACCGCCTTTTTTCTTATCCTGTGTTGGAAACAAGCTTCCATAAAAAAGAGCAGCCTGGACATTCTGCTAAACAGAAGAAAGATAAAAATGGAGGTAAGGAACTGAACAGGTGTGTGAGTAAATGCTGACAGGTTTCAGTTTTGGGTGCATTGTTTCTTTAATGACTCTCAGGTGAAGGCAAAAAGCTGATGTTTTTCATACACTATTAAGTTCTCATATAAAATAAATGGTAATACAACATCTACAGCAGCTGTAAATTGAAATGAATAAATAACAACTTAAATAAAACACTTGTTTTTAGATTTTCACTGAAATGGAATGCAGTAAAACAGGCAAAAGTCTCAATGCTGTAAAAAAGTGAGCTATTTTCCTATGAGGTAACCCTTAAAATTATTTGTTGGTGCAATCCTATGATGTAGTCATGCTGATTAAGTCATATAAGATCAATTAAAATGTTAAATAATAATTTGACTTGATTAAAATCTATAAATAAATGTTACCACATTAAACACATTTTAAAATCATAATATGAGAGTCTGAACTTTTCAATTAAACCATGAAATCAGATGACCAGTCCAAGACAAAGTCATCAAGCACTTATGGCATTTTCCCAAAGACATTGCACATCCAAAAATGCAACAGACCAGCACTAGACTAGAAGCATGGAGAATTGATACTGTGTACAGTAATATGAAATGTATTCATATTTCTGACAGAAATTAAACAATCTCCACACTGGCAGTGGCAGAATTAGTGGAATAATCCAAAGTCGGTTTAAAGACACTACATACAAATCTTTAAACGGTTTTCAAGTAAGTACTATCCAGGATGAATGTTTTTACAAATGTCTGGCAGTGATTTTACCTTCAAATTGTAAACCTTAATGTAATATGTCTAGTTTTTTTTTTTTTTTTTTTTTTTTTTTTACTTTCTTGTTCAGGATCCACACGACCTCAGGTTCAAAATGACCCTTGCTGCTTGCAGACTCACAAAGGCTAGATGTAATTTCTGTTGTATGTGCTAATTGAAGACCTATCAATAAGTGACAAGAATGACATCAGTCAAACCGTTCGCTAGCAAAAACACAACAGAGCAAATAAACAATACTGCTTATGCTTAAGTAGCACTTCTGTGACAAATATATATTCAAATGATTGTGTGGTTAGGTGTATGTACGTGTGTGTCACCGGGCCGTACTGGTTGGTTGATTGACAGGTGTGTACAGGTACTTCCAGATGGCATAGTAATGGATGCCTGCTCCCATTGCAACAAACAGGTGCCATATAGCGTGAGCAAAGGGCACTATTCCATCACTTTTAAAGAACACTATGCCCAAAACATAACACCCGCCACCAACCAAGAGCTCACACAGACCTGACCTGTCTGCCTATAAAGAAAACAGACATTTCATTGATTTCTAATTAGTCTTTCATTACAATTTCCATTAAAAAGCGTTTATTTTCTTACCATAGAGAGGATGACAAGAGCAGGGAAAACACCCATTGCTACGTAACAGATCAGCTCTACAGCTTTAAACCTGTAACACGAAGGACGCAAGAAACATGTTCACCTTTAACACAGAAAACGTTCAAGGTGTTTTTTAATCTTTATGCAGCATGCATTTCAAATTATATGTATTCAAGATTTTTCTAATGATTCCATCATGTTTAATATATTTATAAGGGAATATTTCACCCAAAAATGAAAACGGCTGAAAATGTACTCCCCCAGCACTGCAGGGGATCCCCTGGTGACAAAGTGATGTCATGTTAAATTTCTCCTAACCTGTTACAATCTACATATTGGAAAGATTGAGAGTGGCTACATTTTCAGTGAATTTTAATTTTTGTGTGGACTAATTCTTTGCTTTTCAAAATAACAAAATCAGTCAAAAGTCATTTTAATAAACAAAACAAAAAAAAAAAGTGTAAAAAATATTATTTAACTTACAATCTGCAAAGCAGTGGACAAAAGTGCAAATGTGGTTTAGGCATAAAATTTTGTCTACATAATCAATCATACATTCGAAAAACAACTGAGAACTGAGCAAATAGTTGTCAAAAGAAAAAAAAAGATCTATCAAAAGCACATCATATTTTGTAGAAAAATGTAAGGTGCCAAGGCAAAATAAGACACTAGTTTTGGAATCAGCACCTCTAAATTAGAAAGAAATGTATTTGATTTAATTCAACAAATGTGATGCAGGGTACTGTGATGAACAAAATAGAAAAATCAATGCTATTTTTTACTAAATAAATCTAGAACTTCGAAATGAACACTATTAATCATTATTAATGATAACTTTAATACTCTTAAAACATGCATACCTTTCATGGAAGAAGAACACATAGGCAGTTCCTCCAGAGGCCATCACCCAGACCACCCAACGCATGTTGGCAGCCCATGGACCAAGATCCCGCAGTGTCAACCTGCCATAAATACATTCGATTCTTCATTAAAGTTATTGTGAACATCAAACTATCTGTGAAAGTCTCACTGTTTATTTTTCAGTATATATAAATCCTAAATGCACTGTACAGTATGTAAATTTGGATAAAGTTTGCCAAATAAATAAAATAGAATTGACATTTATAACTGAAATATATGCAGCTTTGTATCAAGTAATAATAACTAAAACACAAAGCATTGAAAAAGCTGTTTATTTAACTAAATATGTAGAAATTGTTATAAACTGCATCAGTTTAATATTGCTCAGAAAATTATCTAAATTTCTCAAAAAACTCAGTTTGGCTTGACATAATATTTATAATAAAATAAATACATCTAAATACACTGTTTTAAGTTTACCATCACTATTTCAGCTAAAATCTCCCCATTCACACATTTTAGTGGAAACAAACTGAAAACCCTCGGTCAACACTCTTTACATTGTTATCCATCTCCACACCCAAAACTCAGTGTTAATTTATGAAAGCTATACACAAATCCATTAATCCCCAATGCAGACTCAAATCCAATTTCTCACATTGCTGCAGAAACAACAATCACTATTGACATGTTCTTACCAAGGTGTGTAGGACGCTGCAATGAAGAAATAGATCACCATCCTATCACACATGTGGAAACAGTTCTCAACCGATCTAAAAAATAAAGTAATAGGAATTCAATTTGGATTGGATTTACATTTAGGCCTGAAAGATGATGAGATTGCAAGTACATGTAGACACTTGCAGCTACACAAACTTAATTTCAAGAAATTAAACACAACATACACTTGTAACTCGTTAGACAGATATTCAAGTTCACAGAACACAAACTGAAAATGAACTGAAACTCAAAAAGTTTTAGATCATACTCTTACCGGAGATGAGACTTTTTCCAGGAGATAGTATGGAAAACTGTGGATATGATGAAAAGGCTTGACAGTCCTGCCCCATAGAGCCATGCTGAAATCTCCTCCCAGTGGTCATCAGATAAGAGGTACAACAAGATCCCACCCACAATGCTGGGAATGATCCAGAGCTGAGAATAAAATACAGGCACAGATCATAATCACCTGTGTGAACTGTAGAGGAAATGATTTCAATATAATTATAGATACATAATTATGATTAAAAATGAATTTAAAAAATGAAAATTTGCTTAAAATTTACTAACCAACAGGCCATCCATTTTTATTTTATTTTTACATTTCAGCATAATTTTCAGATTTTTCCACACAATCCTAGAAACTCTAGAAAGTTTCCAGAAATTTACCATAAAGTTCTGCCTCTTTTCAACCATGTAGATACAGTAAGTTGTTTCTTCATCTGAACAGATTTTGAGAAAATTGGCATTACACATCACTTGCTCACTGTTGGATTCTCTGCAGTGAATGGGTGCCGTCAGAATGAAAGTCCAAACAGCTGATAGCAACATAATAATCCACACCATTCCAATTAAAAATGTTAAAGGTACAGGTTGTAGGACCTGCCACTAGAGGGCGCACTACCAAAACAATAACAATCGTGTGGTTTGATGATGCTAAGGAGGAGTGTGGAATGATGGGATTTGTTGTCTTCTACCCAACCACTGATGGCCATCAATCAGACGGAAAGATAAATCATGGATTTAATTGATTACTGTTTAGTCAGATTATATGAAAATGATTACCACTTGTTCAACAAATATATACACTAGTGTACATTAAAACATTCGCGTACACTCGTGTACATAGCAAATGCGAGTTCAACGATTTCCGTGAGTAGATTACATACAAAGTCAATGCAAAGACGCAATCAGACTATGAATCAGATGCCATGTCCTGCATTTGGGGTGTATTGCCCATAATAGTAATCTTGTTGAACGTTATAGCCTAATAGCATACGTTTTCTGTAAAGACTACAGTCTAGTAAAACACAAGTGAGATCGGCATCTTTTTCTAGTTGAATTTTGTTGCAAAGCTCTCTCATCTAGAAAATGCAACACCGATATTGATCCTCGCTCTTTCTCTCCTCTTGTCCCAAACTCTTCTTGGGTCGTTTGGTTGGCCCATACGCTTACGTTTACGGGAGCTGTCCTTGTCGACAGAACCAGCGGCAGACGGTAAACAGTAATTCAATTCAATTCAATTCAAGTTTATTTGTATAGCGCTTTTTAAAAAACAAATCGTTACAAAGCAACTTTACAGAAAATTATGTTTTCTACAATATTTAGTAGTAGCTAGTAGTAGTAATTATGTTCCATAAATAAGTAACACAACCCACCATAAAACATGCAAGAAGAAGTAAATAAGGAACTGCTTGAAGCAAGCTAGTGGTTTGCTGGACGCTAGACACTTCTTCCGCATTTGTCCACGACACTGTTGTCATGTGGTTCATGTCAGTAAAGGCGGTAATAAAGGGCAACTAACGTTATTGACAGGCGACTACACTGCCTCGTGTCACTGTTTAGAATTGGAAATTTCTCATGATTTACAAATAGTTGAAAACATTAGAGATATTGTTAGTAATCAGCTGGACAAAATATATAACAGCCTAGTGTTTTTTTGATATTTTACTGCAAATATCTTACAAATTGTACCTTTAAGTAATAAACTGTGTTGTTAAGAAACAAATCCATCAAGACGTTTCAATTCTAAATCTATGTTTCTGTCCAAATTATGAGTCCATAATCCTGTTGTCCTCTCACATCATAACATATTAGAATGGCTTTTAGACTTGTAAACAGTGCTTGATCTGAGCATATTTCTCTCATGTATTTTGGCTAGAAACAACAGTTTGAAGTTAAAAACATCTTGATGCTGGATTTGTTTCATACAAACAGGCAGCTTTTCACTTCACACTGAAACATTGAATGATGGACTGGAGTTGTGTGGATTATTGTTATTTTGTCTTCTGATGGCACCCATTCACTGCAGAGGATCCATTGGTGAGCAAGTGATGTAATGCATTTTTCCAAATCTATACATTTAAAGAAACAAACTCATCTACACTGTGGATGGCCTAAGGGCGAGTACATTTTCATTTTTGTGTGAATTTTTCCTTTAAGACTGTAAACATACAACTCACCGCATGTGTGGCACAGTTAGCAGCATGCTCATATTCTGTTGGCTGATATCTCTTATTAGATGGTGCACGATTGTTCATAAATCTAAAAAATAAATAAGAGCTAGAAAGTACAGGATGAAGTAATAGTAACTAAAAAAAAAAAAAAAAAAAAAACTAAATGCATAACTTACTATCAATCACCATCCTAAAGCATACTTAAAAGGACAAGGTGTGGCTCCTGAAATTTGTGATTGAATGTTGTTTAAATAAATCAGTTTTTTTTAATAGGTAATTTCAATAAAAATCTTTCTATAAATTCTAAAGTTTCCATGGGCTTGATGTACATACATATTCAACTGATGTAGGAAAGAAAAAAAATAATAATTTTTGCATTGTTTCAGTGTAATTGCTAATGAGTTAGTCACCATGTTGGTAAAATTATCATGTGACTGACAATAACTTTTGCTGTTGGCTGGAAGAGGCTATAGCCACAGCAGAGGAGTCTTTCACCCTTACAAACATCTCTGCACAGTGCTGATGTCACTGTTGTCATGGAAACATACTAGACTGAGACGAAAAGAGAAAGAGGCGGTGTGGTTTCTTTTTCTTCTTCTTATATACCACAGAGTGGCACTTTGAATTCAGGACCACAATTTTACGTTACAGTGTTTATGCCAAATAAAGAAACTTTAGTAAAATAAAGACATTCCTAGAAATGTGATGCAAAAATTGACAATTCTACTCTAGCAATGTATTACAATTTACTTCTCTTTAATTAGTAGAATGATTAGTACATAATGTCCCTGAATGTCAGTCTCCTGTGTTCATGATTAGAAGGGTTTAATACTAAAATGAGTTTGGAGTAGCTATTTGCCAAAACCAAAAAAAACTAACAGTAGTTGTGAGCACACAGCTGCATGATAACGTTAAACAATATAGACTGAAACTGCAATTAGGTCAAACAGAACTGATTTGACTTTTAATATGATTGCTTCTCTTAATGACCACATCTAGTTCAACACATCTGTCCTAATTTCTATTGTTAGCAACCCAAATAACATGGCCCAAATTTGTTCTAGTATTAATTAATACTGGTCACTCAGTCAACATTTGCTGTAACTTATGGACCCCACAAAAAACAATTGAGTTAATCTTTTATGTTGGCTTAATGTTTTCTGACAATCACTTGAGGAGTTGCTAAAACACGAAAATGTCTAAATGGATTTAATACAAATTTATTTATATTGCCTTTTCCACAAAAGGGTCCAAATATCAATAGGCTACATCATAATCTGATTCACTCTCTCAGGTCTGTATTTATTTTGAATTAAAATCATATTTTGGGTAGTTTTTCCATTTTTTTCTCACGCAAGAATATCAGGCTTTTAAGTAGATTTTAACAGTTTTACTTTAAGATCTCTCTCTCTATATATACAGTATATAGAGGAAAGTCACGTCGTCAAGCCCTATAGACATTAACGGAGCCTAAACGATGTTCATTTGAAAGCATAAGCGCCAGTCCAGCATCACTCAGTGTATCTTCCCATCAGCACATCCTCACGAAGCCAGGAATAATTAACGAGCTGATCCAGATGTCCACTGCACGTACACGGTTACGGTACTGAATCCCAGAGAGCTTGATCTCAGGCTCCACGTTCACGGTCGAATTTGAACCATAGTCGCAATTGTTCGTTAATACACATCACAAATCCGTCTTTTTCTACCACTCCGTCAAACATCAGTCAGACAACACGACAATCTGTTCAGGGAACGTAGCGATTATTAAAATGTATAATCCACGATGCTCGTATATAGATAATTACAATCGTATAAACATAAGACTTTCCAGATTCGACACGTGTACGTTTAATGACAAATACATAACGTAAAGCGTTCTTTGTTTGCATCTGGATGTCATGCACAACCCCAGAATGAGATACAATCTTATTTGAAAATAACGACACAAAACACTCACCTTACAAGTTTCATTTAAACGCGTAAATCCAACAGTTGATTGAGTAATGAAAACGTAGTTAAGTGCTTACACGAGGAGCTCGTCTTTCAGATACACACTACTCTACAAAACAATCGCTCTAACCATCATTCGGGTGATCAACTACAGAACTGAGCGAGCATTATGAGCAGTAATCCGGAAGTACAGCATGTAATAACGGTCTCAGGACTCCGGTCTTCCTGCAGAGAAAGACAAGTGGATCATCCGTGTAGGATGCTGCGTTTAATGGTCTATTAGATTTGTGTATTCATCCCAGATACTGGACTCGTGCCATATTTTCCCGCATGTGCTAGATTTTTATTTAAAGATTCACAATGGTATTGACCATTTATAAGACAAACCTACAAGGGTTACCACCACAATTACTCAGATTAATGAAAATAGCACCACTCCAACATCTTAACCCCTTAACTGTCACTCACAGTTTTGAACCGACTTTATAGTGCAAGTTCCAAACTAAATTTTTTATAATTCATGAAAATATTTTGTAACACATTGATGTACCATTTACATGGCAATGCAATGTCGGATTTTAAAATGGTTTTTAAAGGATGAATTTTGAGGTTTTCGGTTGATAATTTCAGATTTCTAAAATGTGATCGAGAAAAAAGGCTTTTTTTTTTCAAACAAAAAGGTAAAAACTCAAGTTATAATTTCGATTTGGATTCACTCGTCATCTATTACTTTCCCTACATAATTAAACATTGGTAAAATATATATTTGGGAGTCTTCGACCTTTCAAACAATATATAGTTGGTCAAGAATAGATTTCATTGTAATATAGTGAAGTAAAGGTGTCCCATATGAGGGAAGGGTGGCAGTTTTAAATTATAGTTACCAGATAACTACACACAAAAGGTTTTGTTCATGTTTTTATTAAGATATCATACATCTTAAAAGCACAAATTCTTTAAGACCATATTCAAAGTTTTAAAAATTACATTTGCACATTAGTGACATGAAGAGCCATTTCCAAAGTGTATAATCCCCAAATGGACTTAGTTTTATTTGCAGATGTAGACAAGATTTAAAAAAAGAAAAAGAAAAAAGGTACACCACACAAAAGCATACATCGAGTTGACCGTGCAGCCTCAACCAGTCCAGAGGTTTCTCGTCACTCCAGTCTTTACACCTATGCCTTTAAAAATGTTATTCAGAACCACCTGCTAAAATAGTCACTACCAGGGTATCATACATGCACTGGATTATTGAAGAAAAAACTGGGTAGGTCTCACCTCTCAAAAGACATCTTCTCAGTTAGGAACTTCATGCTTACCATCAGTGAAAGCTGACAAACAAGAGGAACATTAGTAAGGAGCATCAAACATTAAAATGCAAGACACCACAAGTCAAAGTTTATAAATTTTGACCAATAAACTTAATTAAAAGAGCCTCAGACTAGAAATTATAATCAGCTGCTGTAATACAGCGTTCATACGAGGTGTCAGAAAAGTATCAGAAGTCATCAGCGGCTCCAAGTCACATTTACTCAAGACCGAGTTAATGGATCAAGCTTAATTCACTTACCACCAAATTAACTCCTCGTCGCGTTCGTTGTGACTTCAAATCGATGCATCAAACGCAGATGTTCAGAAGCCAAAACGACTATGACGCGAATCATCCGAGGCCACGTGCTTCATCAATCCCATCACGAGGCAGCCTGGAAACTCTACAACCAGAGAAGATAAGTTTAACACGCAGTTCATGCGTAAATCCAACTCGAGCATTTCAAACTAAAATCTTGAGGGAGATCCGAGAGTTTAACGTAACCACACGCAACAAAAAGATCTTAAATTTAGACATCAATAGTAATCGTTACAGTAAATTATCATAGCCTTCTTAAGCGAGCGTTGAGGTTTGAAAACTAAACTGAAAGCAATGGAAGAGTACTTACACGCTCATAATCACAAAGCGACTTTCTGAAGAGGGCATGTTGCAGCGCTGCATTCACACCAAACAAAAGTTCGCTGAACAAAAAGGGAAGGCTAGTGGTGTCCCAGGATTTTTATAAGAAGTCTTCTTTGTGACCTCCACCAGCGTTTCAAAGACGCGTTCAAAGCTCATGTATGCCCTCTACTGGTTGGCTTGAATCTTTCATTGGAATACAGACATTGACATCAAAATAAAAAGTATCCAGTAACAAACAATTTTTATTAAGATACCCTTTATTTGTCAGGAATCTTTCCAATCTCGTAGCTGCAAAGCAGAATTACTCCTGTTGCTTAGATACCTGCATTGACTCACTACTAACCTCACTACTTACCTCTTATTTATCCATTCTCCTAGGCTCCTGTGGTTCTCCGGTGTCTCTACATCGTTCCTCCTGAGTGTCTCCTATGATCCCTTCTCCAGCCGCTCCTCTCAAGCGTGAACCCTGAGGTGTGTGCAATGTGTCTGCCATCCTGGTCACCCCACCGGCGGCTCTGGGAATTCCCAATACCCCAAACCTGACTCGGTGATCTCACTGAACTATCTCACCTGCATATCCCCCGTGTTCAACTAATTACATCTGTCAATAAATCTAACTCCCTCTTACCTTCTGCCTCAGAGTCTGTGTGTTCCGGAGAGTTCAGAAATGTTTTAACTTTAGATTCAGATACCTCCCTTAGAGACAGGGCAGATTGAGAGATGTCTATCTGTGGTGTAGCTGAAATTCCAATATGATTAATGGGCACTGTCATCTTTACAGAATTCACAAAATAAGAATTTAGAAGGGTCGCAGTTTCTATTGCCCTTTTAATCAAGGAGTAGTTATTTCTTACTGCTTTGTATTATGCCATTTCCCAGTTAGCTTTTTCAGTTCATCCCAATTTTTTTGTGATTTTTACCTTCGCTTCACCTATCAGACTAACAAAGAATTTTGCATTCAACTCTTGACTTCATTGGTTCATTTGTTATACTATGTGTTTGTGTTCTGTGATGGCAGCTCTTGTCTTATCTGAGCCTATATTTACCTGAACTCCATTACTTGCATTGTGCTGCTTTGAAAGAATGTCATTTTGGGGTCTGAAAGAGCCCATCATGAGGTGCTGAAGCACCTGTATTGCCCACCATCATCACATCTCTTTCATAGCATCCAGCACCCGCCAACTAGTCTATCAAACACCTATAATGCTATTTGCATATCACATTATTTATTGGTTCTTCCCAAAGGAATCTATATTTCCATTTTATTTTATGACACTTGAGTAAAATTGAGCACACAATCAACTGTGTAGATGAATCATGGTCACATGCGCATTATTATTATTTTCATAAATCATTACTAAATAGCCACAAACCACAAACTCCACATAAGCATGATTTTGGTGAGGTGTTAATAATAATGACGCAAGTGTCTGACCTTATATTATGCCACAAAATCTATCATTTAAGGGTGTAGATTTTCAAAAACTCTGGTTGCAGTGTGATCATGTAGACAGCAAAAACAGCATTTTTGGCTTGTGACCACAGAGTCAACACTGTTATCTCTGCCTACTGGAAACTTTTTCAGGCTTCTGATTGGCCAATATGGCTTTACGGTTGAGATTACATCGCCACCTGTTGGCTTAGCATGCTCTTTACAGTGCATCATTGCATGCATTTGCATTTTCATGTGGACAGAGATTTTATTTTTTTTTTAAATGGAAGAAGGAAAAACATGTGGACATAAAATCTCCTTGGTAAAGTATTCCACATCTCCTCATTCCTTGCTTTTTGCTCCCTCACAGTAGCGGCGCGTGACACATAATCATAGTGAACAAAGCTAAATTAAAATACTAGACTGGTAGATGAAAGGTGAAGAGGTAGCAGAGGTGAAATGCAAAGAAGAGAATCAAGCTGGTCCTTTTCAATTGCTTTACATATCCTAATCCTTTGTACTGGGGATGGGATAAATACATTTATTAATGATAAATATTGAAAAAAATTCAATATTGCATAGGATTTATTCGGTTAATACATTACAGTAATTTACAGGCTGTAACTGAATAGTTTTAATGCTATTGATGTGCGTAAAAAAATGCTTATTTTATTAGTAACCTAGCGTGTGCAAAAATACTGCAGAATCTTTGTTTTTCTTTATTTTACATGACTTATCTATTTTTTCCTGAAGCTTGCTATATATTTCCAAATTTATAAATGACCTTCTATGATCCTCTCTACATGCATTAATTATTTTATGATAATTTTTATATTATTTATTTTATTGTTATAAACTTTCACTATCCTCCAATCTATCATTGGCAATATGAACAATCTGTTCAATTGCTTTAAGTATCAGAACATCAATGTCATCGTTAGTGTCAATCTCATCATGGTAGTTCTTCACTGGGAAGATGTGGCTCATTGGCACACCCACTTTGGCACTCCACAACTCCATCTGGACAGGAACAAAATGTTAGGTCAGAAAACTGTGCATGGCTTTCAGACAAAACCTGATCAACATGTGGAATATGTAAAAGTATATATTTATTATAGCACATACCTTCTCTTTGATCTTCTTACATTTGTAGATCTTCCTAAGATCATTTTTGACCAGAGGACATGCCTCATCCACTTTAGTCATGACAATAACTTGAGGAATCCCTACAGCAAATGCAGAGACAGTGTGGGAGTTCTATAACAAGTTTTTTTTCTCTCTCTCTCTCTCTCTCAATAAAATTGAACAAATCTGCAGAAGCATTTTTTGAAAGACATGTTTGTATACACATAACTGAACCACATCATTTTCTTAATTTTTTTTCTTAATTTCCTTATCTTAATTTACTGTAAACAATCAAGTGGAAAAGTTTTACCCTTTTCACTGATTCTCTGGCGGACGATCCTCAACTTGTCAATGAGACGATCATCTGTGAATTGGACTGTATCCGCAGCTATAACGTAAACCAGGCAGAAACACTGGTCGGAGAGGTTGGGGTCACTGATGTAATGTTGATCATTATGACCGAGTGCCTGCTCCTGGTTGAACTAAGATTGGAAATTCAGCAAAATATGTTTAATGTCACATAGAAACATAGAATTTTGGCAATTAATGTAGTGCTTTATTACTTTATAGCCATCCTTGACATGTCCATACAAAGCATTAATGATATCTTCTGTTTGTGACCCAGCCAATATTTCAGGTTCCAAGCCCATGATGTCCTTGAAGATGAAGGGCAACGTTTTTTTCCCACATCTGATGGAGAATCCTTTGAGCTACAAAAAAAAAAGACCAAATACATTTTTGAACAGTTTTGAAGAAATCCTCATACTATTAACTAAAATGCTTACAATGCACAAGAGTGCTTTGGTGGCAAACTTACTATTCGTGTGAAACTATGACTGTAACCATCAGCTGCATTAACTAGTGCTCTTGAGGTAATCCGTCCTTGAAAGGCACTATCGACTGAGTTAATAAAGCTGGACTTTCCTGCTCCAATTTGTCCAGCTACCAGGATATTGATGTCTTTTACATCTTCATGACTTGTAGAGAAGTTTTTTAGTTTTTGTTTTAAGGCTTCTTTTTGTCTGTCAAAACAGTTGATTACAGAATTTCAGTGAAAGATGATTAGTTACACAGTACAGTATTTGGCACAATAGAGTCTTATTTGGAATATCATATTACTACAATACACTTTTTTGTGCTGCGGTTTTAGATCATTTAACCCTGAATTATGAACATTTCTTAAGTTTACCATTGTTTATATAAGCAAGCATGCACTTTTTTTGGAATTTGACCACAGTAAATATCTACACTTCTATAAGGTGAAATAAAGAAATTATGAGAAGCTGTTATGTATTTGGGCCAGATTGTTATATTTGGTTATAAAGGAAAATTAAAATTGTGCAGGTCAAAACTATTTTATGACAATAATGGCCATAAACTGCATTTCCACCACAGGAACTTTACCCAGAAACTAGGGACTTTGTTTTTGGAAGAGTTCATTTGCAAAAACTCTATAACTCCATTTATTATTTTTAACAATTCATAGGAATCATGCTTTTTCATTATGCATTTCAAATAATCTCAAACAAATTGCAGTTGGGTTATTTTGATTAAGATAAAAAATTACTTAGAAAAAAAAAACATAAAAAAAAAAAAACCAATAAAAATCATGATAAAAAAAAAAACGCCAGAGTTATCTGTCTTTGCAAATAAACCCTTAATTTATTAATATTAAGGCAACATCCAGCTATTATATAAAACATTTCCTTTTTAAAGAAACAGATAATTATACTTTATACATTAGAGAGATATATGAGCATATGCATAGAGAGTTATGTATTTTATAAGTAAATAAAATGTTTGGCTTATATTTGCACAGATCAATATTCTGCAGAAATCAATATTCTGAACTGATCCGTGGCTTATGTACATGTAGTCTCAGCCTCAGACATCACGTCAACGGACGCACGTCCTGATTTTACCAAGTCCGATGTGTTCCTAGGTCAACATATTTTGTTGACCCTGGAACAACATTTTACTCCAAAAATATATTCTTAACCATATCCCTACACCTAAACCTAACCTTAACCATGAGTAATCCCTAAAATCAGAGGAAATGATAGATGAATGACACTGATGTACAAGCACCAAACACTGATTTTAAGCATAAACTTCACAAAATCTATAAACTGGTTCTTCAAATCTGATTGGTTAATCACAATGTTGTTCCAGGGTCAACAACGATGTTGTCCCAGGAACATGTCTCACTTGGTAAAATCAGGTTAGGCTCAACGGACTGTTGGCTAAACGTCTGCTGCATATGGGATACAAAAGTGGAAACACTTCAGGAGTGTCAAAGTCATCATCGGATTGGTTGAATTCTACAGGTTTTCCCATAGACATGCAGGGATTTCCTTAAAGTGTATGTGTCGCATTTTTTAACGTTCCACCTGGAAACGAAGATACTGTGGTGCCAGATCCCCTCACGAAGGAAGAAAGACTTATTGTTTACAACTGTGACAACGAGCCCTTATCAGTATCAATTAAACACTGGATTTTCAAAAGTATGTGAAATAGCATAGTTCGCAGCATAGAATCTTTAAAATACATCTGAGAGTTTTACACACCGGTCTGTTATTGATGACATTTCCATCAGTGTTAATTTTGGCAGGCATTTTTGTATTAGTCTTAGTCTTGGGATGAAAATGCTTAATAGTCTTAGTGACAATTTAGTCATTTGAGTCTTTCATAGTTTTAGTCTAGATTTAGTTGACGAAAAGTCATTTAATTTTTGTCAGCTTTTAGTCACTACATTTAGTCAATAGTTTTAGCCAAACTGTTGTTACCAAAATGTATTTTGGTAGCTATTTTATATGTATAATATATAAAATAAGAATTAATTCTTCTATTTAGACAACATCAATTAAGCTTATGAGAAATTTGAATCAAGGTCTGAATTTGAAAGTGACGTGACATTCAGCCAAGTATGGTGACCCATACTCAGAATTCATGCTCTGTATTTAACCCATCCAAAGTGCATATACACAGAGCAGTGAACACACACACACACACACACACACACACGGAGCAGTGGGTAGCCATTTATGCTGCAGCACCCAGGGAGCAGTTGGGGGTTCGGTGCCTTGCTCAAGGGCACCTAAGTCGTGGTATTGCCAGCCCAAGATTCGAACCAACAACCCTAGGGTTAGGAGTCATACTCTCTAGCCACTATGCCTTTAACAGAAGTGAAAAAGGAGCAAATTATAAAAAAAGTATATTTAAAGAAGCACAATAAGACAAATACAACAGAGATACGAATTAAACTAATTTTTCAGATCTTGTGTATACATTTATTTAACATATTTTGTTGTTTAACATTAATGACAAATGCTGTCCCTTTAAGATGTAAGGGATGCATGAAATACTGACACATGTTCAGTTTTCACCCACCTGTTCACGTTCACTTGATCCATAACTGGCTGTATTCACGTGAGATACTAGATAAGATAAACATTTGAACTGTTGTTTGTGTATTTAAGCGCTGAGAACTTATCTGAAAGAGAGCACCGCCATCAGCGAGATTCCACCTGTCCCGCCTTCATTAACTTTAAATTAATCGACAATGAATTGTGACTCCCGTCTGGTCACCTTATCGCTATCCCTTCAGGTGCTGAGGCCATTGTTTCAGATCACTGTACTGAGAATAGATATGCGAACGGCCTCTATCTGATCACAATCCAATGACAGGGTGGCACATTTTGAAGGACAATAGCCTAAAGGATGCATTTTGAATGTCCGGTAGTCCTCAAATAACGTTATGGTCCAGTCTCGTCTAGTCTCGTCTAAATTTGTCATTAGATATTATTTTTAGCTCGCCTTAGTCACATAAAAAATGTTTGTTAACGAATATTTTTCGTGTCGTCTTCGTTAACGAAATTAACACTGATTTCTACACCTCGAAATGTTTCACTGAATGAAACGAGCAGTGATTGGTTGTTTGGCATGTCAGTCAAACGGCCTCATGGGCGGGCCTTGGCCAATGAAAGCTGCCATGAATTCCAGACCTTCAGCGGTCAGTCTGAAGGTCTGGCTATGTGAGACTATGCATGTAACTTACCCCCAGGAAAAATTCCTCCATGGTTTATCCAGTTCTGTGAAAAAACATATTCGTAAATTACGTAAACAATAATTTGGTGTGTGCATGTATGATTTGTTTATGAATAGTAGTAATAATAATAAAAAAACACTTTAGAATAGCGAACAAATTTCCTATTTACTAATTTGCTGCTTATTACCGGTTAGTAAGGTAGATGTTAAGGGATCTATAATATTGTCATACAGAATAAGGAATTAATATTCCTATTATATTAAATATGCTTGTAATATGCATGCTAATAAGCAACTAGTTAATAGTGAGAAATGGACCTTAAAAAAAAGTGTTACCAAAAATAAACAAATAATAATAAAATCATATGGAATAGGGAATCACTCACCTTTTTGTTGTTGCTGCCACTGCTGTATTAGTTTTTCATCTTGTTTTGTTAATAACAATCCCATGTCGTTTATTCTTATATTTATATCAGCTCTTTTTTGGTACAAAGTTGTCTTGTATCTAACTCAAAGCAATCAAGTCTGTGCTGCAGCTGTTTTATATATTAATTTACTTTCAGTTTCATATGCTATATTTGTCACATACATACAAGCAATGAAACCCCCATCCAGAAACAGGAGCACTTCATAACAAGTCCACAAACTTGGGCTTCATTTCCCGGAAAAAGAAACTGAAAGTAAGTTGAATTAAGTTAAATAGGTTATTCAAACGATTTTTCAACAACAACAAAAAGCCATCCATGACTAAAGACTTACAAAGAAAGACTGAGATTAAACTAAATTTTATTTCACACTCTCTATGCAATAAATCATATATAAGGATAGAAACAGAAACAGAAAACAAACAAACAAACAAACCTAAATCAATAAATACAAATAAGAAAAAGTAAGCTTTTACAGTATAGGCCTATAACAGAAATTCTCTAATAAATGATGCAAATACCTTGATTTGGGACTTTTCAGGTCTCATTATGTCTCCAAATATATTAAAATTCCTCTTTAAAAACTACCAAATCAACAGAAGAGGAACAGTTGTAACATATTGTTTATTAGCACTTAATGCTTTTCTGTGTCTCAAACAGGCTATAGTGGACATGTTTTACCTGTTGTGGACATGATACTATGCCAAATTTTTTTTTTCTGATTGATTGATCTTCTCTTGGTATCCTTAATTCTTATGTGATGTTTCCTATATGTAGTGTAATCTCAGGGTTTATAAGTATTTCAGTTTAGGTATGCACAAGTCTTTCAGGATATAGATGTTCAGATAACATTTTATTAAAGGGAGAATTAATGTTTAAGTCAAGATAAATTTAGCCTTTACATCCAACTGACTTTCAGTTTTTCTTTCTGGTAAATGTAGCCCGAGTTTATGGATTTGTTATGAGGAGCTTGTGTTTCTGGATGGGGGTTTCATTTGGCCTGAAAGTATGTGACAAAAATAGTGTGCAAAACAGAAAGTAAATTTATTTATAGTACAAATGATTGTGGTGCAGTTACTTTTCGCCTACTGTGTTTTGAATACTATGAATTCTGATTAGAGCCTGACCGATATGGATTTTTGGGGGCCGATGCCGATATTAACTCGAAAAGAGCCGATTTATAAGCCGATATTTTGATTTTGAAAATAAACTGGATATTAGACCCATTTCCTATAAGCTGCACTTACACAACATTCAATAGCAAAATATCTGCCTGTTCTATGTATGTGGGCTGTATAAACCATTTTCCAGAAGGGATTATGTTAAAAAAAAAGCCTTAGATTATGGTCTCAATGACTAAACAATTGCACATCAAAAGCATATATTTTTTAATGATCAGGTTTTAAACATTTAACACTTTTACTTTCTTCCAGTTGAAGCTGGTTTTAACAGTATGTGTGTGTACTGTAAATAAATTATAATACTAAAGTTAAAGTATTTCCAGAAGTAGTCCCACACTTTGCTGCTACAGCATTCACCTTTTTCAGGTATCTGTAGGGCAGAAAGAGAGACAGAGAAAGAATAAGCATGTGTATTAATAATATCACCACGTATCATTACTCATGTCATCATTAGAATTATAATAAACAGGGATCTCCTACATAGGCAAAAATGAGAAATATATATATATATATTTATTTGTCAAGCAATAGGTATTAACCTCCTTATATTTAACAATATTATTTCAACGTTTTCCTGTTATGTCTGTAAAGCTGCTTTGAAATAATATGTAAGAAAAAAAAAAAAAAAAAGCGCTTGTTCAGCTCACATTTATTTACATGTCCCCTCTGGTTTAATCATTTCTGACGCACCTACTGTAGTTACTGTAACTACTCTATATTTGCTCTCACAGACACATTCGCAACGGACCTGTATATCTTCTCCTCTTCTCTTTGTGCAGTCTGAATCAAAACATCGTCATGCGCTAGCGAATGTAAAGTTAGCCTACTGTTACCGGAAGATTACCGAATTAATTCGAAGTTGAATGGTTAACGTTAGTGCCATGAACACACCGCTGTCAATTTTGAGAAGAACCACCTTCAAACAAGTTAATTAGCAAGCATTCAAGGGGCCTGCTAAAAAGGAAGCTATATTAGCGTTAGAGTAACGTAACCAGCCTGAATTCACCAAATTGTTCCCTGGACCTGAGGGTAGCCTCTTCTTCCTTGCTTCTCTCTTAATTCTCATCAGCAGGACTAGCGCTATCGCGCGCTTCTTACAACGGGACAGATACATGTTTGCTGCTGACCGAAAGGAGGAACAACAGACTATGAAAGAGCTCCCGCTAAAAGTTTTTAAAACTCCGCCTACGCCATAGCGCAGCGCAGCGCAAATCGCGTTGTATCTGAAGAGCAACGCTGAACCCAGCGGGCAAGCGCGGTGCATACCGTGTCCTGTGTGAAAGGCAGACATGGGGACTTGTGACTTGGGGACTTGTGACTTGGTGACTTGGACTCGAGTCGACTCGAGTCGCTATTTTTAGGACTTGAGACTTGACTCGGACTTGGAAGTTAAAGACTCGGGACTTGACTTGACTTGAGACATGATGACTTGAATGACTTGAGTGTTAATCAAATCATGTTTTCAGTTTGAATATAAAATATATAAATAATTTTTTAAAAATAAAGTTGATTACTCAGCTGGAGTGCAGGCTGAGAATAGCGTCGTGACTGGATCAGGACACTATCATCAGTCATGCCCTCTCTACCTTACACACACCACGCCCACTTAAATCAGATATCACATCACATCAACATGTCAGCCTGAGAGGTACCGAGGGTCATCGCTTTTGTCTTCAATAGTTCGCGACTAAAAACGCGTGGAAAACGCTAGTCGCGCCGCTTTCTCCTTCTTTCCAAAGCGCTCGGACAGAAGTGCTCCTGGGGCGTCTGTCGTTGCTAAGCATCCATGACACGCTCTCTCTCAATGAAGACGCAGAAATTTCAGCAAAGGATAAATGGATTTGCAGCACTAAAAATCGCTCGCACTAGCTCTGCTACTAAATTCATTTCAAAATGGCAATCCATATACAGCTATGAACAGCTGTTCCTTCATCTTAGCTGAGCTATCAACGTTGATACGGGAAAGGATGAAGCTGGTTGGTTAGTTATTGTCACATGACCTGAAAAGTTTAGATGTTTTTAACTCGATGCGGTGCGCGTCGTGAGCGCGTTGCTTCCATTATGAGCGCGCATACCGCGCGCCTACATTGGAAATAACGAACTTGCGCGCGCAAAAGACGTGATGTGAACTGCCCTTAATGATCCGCTAGCAGGCCGTCAAAAAAACGCATTGAATGGGGCGGCGCTAGGGCTGGGCTAAGGGGGCATAAGCCCCGAATATTTTGTTACCTTGTCTTTCTCAAAGAGCAAAACAATTAATCAGAAAAACAAATGTAGCTGCCGCGATTACCCAATCATGAGAAGTGCATATTACATATATATATACATATATACAGTACAGACCAAAAGTTTGGACACACCTTCTCATTCAAAGAGTTTTCTTTATTTTCATGACTATGAAAATTGTAGAGTCACACTGAAGGCATCAAGGGCTATTTGACCAAGAAGGAGAGTGATGGGGTGCTGCGCCAGATGACCTGGCCTCCACAGTCACCGGACCTGAACCCAATCGAGATGGTTTAGGGGTGAGCTGGACCGCAGACCGAAGGCAAAAGGGCCAACAAGTGCTAAGCATCTCTCAGGGATCTCCTTCAAGACTGTTGAAGACCATTTCAGGTGAATACCTCTTGAAGCTCATCAAGAGAATGCCAAGAGTGTGCAAAGCAGTAATCAAAGCAAAAAGTGGCTACTTTGAAGAACCTACAATATGACATATTTTCGGTTGTTTCACACTTTTTTGTTATGTATATAATTCCATATATAATTCCACATGTGTTAATTCATAGTTTTGATGCCTTCAGTGTGAATCTACAATTTTCATAGTCATGAAAATAAAGAAAACTCTTTGAATGAGAAGGTGTGTCCAAACTTTTGGTCTGTACTGTACATAACAAAAAAGTATGAAACAACTGAAAATACGTCATATTTATATTCTATACTCTGAGAGAGAGAGAGAGAGAGAGAGAGAGAGAGAGAGAGGAGAAATGTAACAGTTTAATGTTGTATGTAAACTGTGTGTGAGAGAGAGAGAGAGAGAGAGAGAGAGAGAGAGGTGTTCAGAGAGGAGTCTGTTGGATGTTTAGTTTTATGGACTCAATGTTGAAAATGTAAAATATTTCAAACACTGTTGGCAGAAGTGAAAAATAAATAATTTTAGGAAGTTACAATTTTGTTTGATTCCATGATGTATTTTACTGAACATGAGTATTTACAATGCAAATCCAAATTATTTTACTTTACTGATAGTTACTTATATCTTGTCTTTTAACTTTATTAAGATCAGATTCTGCAGGTAAAATAACAATATTAAGGTGACTTGACTTGGACTTGACTTGACATAGCTTGTGACTTGACTTGACTTGACTTACCCAAGAAAAAAATACTTGGGACTTACTTGAGACTTGAAGGTTAAGACTTGAGACTTACTTGAGACTTGCACATGTGTGACTTGGTCCCATCTCTGGCTAATATAGCAATGCATTAGCGGCTGTTAAGTGATGTTACAGAATATTTAGAAGTGATAATGATAGGACCGTTAACTAGAACTACCACACCGTTTTTATATACAGTGTATGAACTAAATCTACAATCATTTCACATGACGAACGACAGACTCACCTGGGTCAAAGAGTATAGAAGTAACAAGAGGCGAAACTCCATTGCAGTTTTGACAACAATCGCTAGATGGCGCTGCTATCGCGCTGCCGCCATTTTGGACTGAACCAACGGCTTTACCGTTGGCAGAACTACCGTATACACTGCAGCATTAACAATTATGTCTGTAAGGCAAGGCAAGGCAAGTTTATTTATATAGCACATTTCGTATACAATGGTAATTCAAAGTGCTTTACATAAAAGAAAGTAAAATAGTCATGAAGAAAAATAATAACAAAAATAAAACAAGCAATTTTAAAACTTTTAAAATGATTAAAACATTTAAAAACAGTTAGAAAATGATTTTACATAAAAAAATAAAATAAAATAAACAGTGAAAATATAGTGCAATCAATTCGGACATTGCACAGTGCTCATTCAATAAATGCACCGCTAAACAGATGAGTTTTGAGTCTAGATTTAAATGTGACAATAGTGTTTTAACACATCTGATCTCTTCTGGAAGCTGATTGCAACTGCGGGCAGCATAGTACAGGTGCTGTAACGTTAATGAAGCTATCCCATGACCGCAGTAACAGTTTGCTAACGTTATGTATTTGGTCAAAATTGGGTCAAGACTCGAAATGGTCTTTAAGTTTGGATAGTGATTTTCATGTTTATGCGAAAAAAGGGTGACAGTTAAAGGGTTAATTTAGTGATAACAATGAATTAATAAAGCTGTCATTTGCCAGGTCAGGTGTTCATATATCTCTGAAAATATGCGATTTAAATGGTTGTAATTCAAGAATGCTTTGGAATATAGACTTACTGTATGGTTGGTCTTGTTTTAAAGAGGACATTTGCTAGGTTATTGTTGAAGTGAAATAAATTATGAAAGTGAAACAGAAAAAAAAGTTATATAAGTTTAAGTTTATTAGAATGTACAAATTAAAAAATATAATTATTTATAATATATATATATATATATATATATATATATATATATATATATATATATATATATATTACAAAATATATTTTACTCTATAACTGCAAGAAAATGAAAGCAAAAAATCTGAACAAGTTGTGTTTCACATTTTAGAGACATGGGATGTCTGCTATAGAGATATTAAAAACAATAAACTACTATTTAATTCCCTCAACAGCTTTTGAAATGGGACCGGTATCATTCAATTCTATGACAGCTGTGTTGAGTTCAGTCCAAGATGGCGGAGCTGCAGCTCTGCGCATGGGTGCGTTTGTTGCTATGGAACGTTCTATTGAGTTTCGCCTCTTGTTACTTCCAGGGGGCAAGGAACTCGACCGGAAGTTGAAGTCGGGTGGGGACTGCCATCTTTTAGCAGAACTTCACTTGCGTTAGCATTCCCATTGACTCCCATTCATTTTGGCGTCACTTTGACAGCGAATAACTTTACATCTGAGGCGTTTAAAGACTCTGTTTGTCCATTATTTATTTCTAAAGATACACGACAATGTATAAAGGGCTCCATTACCTTCTATGTTACATTATGGCCCCGTATAAACAGTTTTTGTAAAAAAAAGGCTAACGATTGCGTCATAACCACTCGGCTCTCTGTCGCATTACCGTACAGACAGGAGGAGAAGCTCGCAGGCAATTAAGTTAATATGGCATACTGGCGTTACATTTTAAAATACTATACAAAATAATTAATCAGAATACTTACTCCTGCTCACTCACGACAAAGAAGTCCCCGCTCAAGCTCGCCGTCTCTGCAAGATTAACGATGGAAGTTTGCACGCACAGCCACTTAGAAGATTTACATCTGGCAGACAGGTTGCTGACGTTGTCAAGCTTCGTTTGAGTCTGTGCGTCAGAAACGGAAGTGCTAAAAAACGCTAAAACTGGGCTTCATTTGTCTCAATTGAGTTCCAATGGGGTCGCTGTGTCCATTTCTTTTACTGTCTATGGAAGAAACCAACAGCAAAGACGTTAACGTTAGATGGAAGAAGCATACAAAAAACAAACAATATGCATAACGCAACCGCGGGTAAAAAACGGAAAGAAAAGGGTGGGGCTGAGAAGGCTAGAGAAAAAAAATGCGGAATTAAGATACTGAAGCCGCTAAATGTCCCAAACTAACTGAAATATATATCAGTATTTTCCAGTAGCAGCACCTCTCAGATAAATATTAGCAACAGTGAAGAAGTGAGCCAGACTACTATTCAGGTTGCTACATTTTTAATGATTACAGTAGTTAAAAAAGCTAAACTTTTAGCTGTAAAATGTAACATGCAGTAGCTAATATTAAGAAATATGTTGTGCTTTTACTTTTAAAAATGTTGGTAACATTACACTTAATATTTACAAATTTTGAATACAGAAGTTAAATTTGTAATGGTGTATTTTCATTTAGATGTGGTATTATAATCTGTGCAGTAAGATTAATTACTGCATAAATTAAGATTATTAAGTAATAAATTCATTTTAAGACAGCATGAAATAGATTGTATAATATACTTTTTATAACAGCATATTATATAAACTATTCCAACTATTCCATCTTGGAATAAAACCTGTTTATTTTTTTTATTTTATTTTTTTATCCATTCCATCGTTTGTTTATTCAGGTTGAGCTTAGACCAAGAGCAGAGAAAGACACCCACTCCAGCTCAACATCAGTGCTATTGCTATAATTTGGATGGTATAGTATCATGAGCCACAATTAAAGTCTCGTGACACTCATGCTAGGAATTATTTTTGTTGTTGTCGAGTTTACACACGACGATTGTTTTGGGCCGGCCTAGTCAAAGTCCAGGGCCGTTTTTTAGTCCCAGTCCGTCCCTGGCACTGTGAGCAGGTGCCAGGTCGTGCTGAAAAACGAAATCTTCATCTCCATAAAGCTTTTCAGCAGATGGAAGCAGTGTTAATTTCGTTGACTAAATATTTTCATCATTATTTTCGTCACAAATATATTTTTGCGGACGAAAACGAAACGAAAACTAAAAAAGAAGGCACTGATGGAGACTAAAACTATGACTAAATTGATTGACATTATCGTCAACGAATAAAGGACGAGACGAAAATAGACTGTGACGAAAATCAAATCAGCAGATGGGAGAGATGCGAGGAATGAACAAAAGAACCGGCAAAATGGAATAGGCGAGACTGCATGAGAGAAGAGAACCAATCCGAGCCTGACTTATTGAGATGTGAAGCGAAGGTTTTCAGTTTTTAAATGAGCTCCCGGGAAGTCGGCATTCGAAGAGGTGATGTCTAAAAGAGTGACAAAATGTCAACAGCTCACTTCACGTTTGAGGACGAACAAAACAAAACAAAGTGTAAAGCATGCGGAGCGCTCATTCGTGGCAAGAACACAACCAATTTGAAAAGACATTTACAGACGAGCCACCTGGACATTTTCTCAATTGTAATTTCACAACGATGTTCTTTTGTTTATTGAGCTAAGCAAAATTGGAAGAATGCAGTGCGTAGATGTTGTAGCATTAAATATTACGAACTGAAAAGTACTGTAAAATAGCCCCTTCTTCAAGTTAGATGAGAGCACAATACTAATACGTAATATTATGATACATACATTTGATTAATACTATTGTTTAGTATATTTTATAATGTTCTACTTGTTGACAATATCACAAATATTTCTATATTAGTCATGTGAAACGTGAATGTTCACATCCTATCATTATACATACTAATCTAGCAATATTGTAGCATTTAAAACATACAATATCGCTAGACAAATTAATACCTTAAGCTTTTGAATCGAAATAAAGTTGAATTTGTGTTTTATATATTTTGGTTAAGTTTGTTTCCTATACCAGCTGTAAAAAATTGTCTAGTAAATCTGTTATTGATTTTAGTCTTATTTTAGTCGACTAAAATACCAAGCAATTTTAGTCGACTAAAATAAGACTAAAATTAAAACAAATCAGATGACTAAAACTTGACTAAAACTAAAAAGAATTATAGTCAAAAGACTAAGACTAAGACTAAAACTAAATTACAATTTCGTCAAAATTAACACTGGATGGAAGCTTGAAGTGCTCCAAAATCTCCTGATAACTAGCTGCATTGACCCTGCCCTTGATAAAACACAGTGGACCAACACCAGCAGCTGACATGGCACCCCAGACCATCACTGACTGTGGGTACTTGACACTGGACTTCAGGCATTTTGGCATTTCCTTCTCCTCAGTCTTCCTCCAGACTCTGGCACCTTGATTTCCGAATGACATGCAAAATTTGCTTTCATCCGAAAAAGTACTTTGGACCACTGAGCAACAGTCCAGTGCTGCTTCTCTGTAGCCCAGGTCAGGTGCTTCTGCCGCTGTTTCTGGTTCAAAAGTGGCTTGACCTGGGGAATGCGGCAACTTTAGCCCATTTCCTGGATGTTTCTACTTCAGACTCAGTCCACTGTTTCCGCAGGTCCCCCAAGGTCTGGAATCGATCCTTCTCCACAGTCTTCCTCAGGGTCCGGTCACCTCTTCTCGTTTTTTGCCACACTTTTTCCCTCCCACAGCCTTGATACAGCACTCTGGGAACAGCCTATTCGTTCAGAAATTTCTTTCTGTGTCTTACCCTCTCGCTTGAGGGTGTCAATGATGGCCTTCTGGACAGCAGTCAGGTCGGCAGTCTTACCCATGATTGCGGTTTTGAGTAATGAACCAGGCTGGGAGTTTTTAAAAGCCTCAGGAATCTTCTGCAGTTAATTAGTTAAATCAGATGATTAGGTTAAAAGCTTGTTTAGAGAACCTTTTCATGATATGCTAATTTTTTGAGATAGGAATTTTGGGTTTTCATGAGCTGTATGCCAAAATCATCATTATTAAAACAATAAAAGACCTGAAATATTTCAGTTGGTGTGCAATGAATCTAAAATATATGAAAGTTACATTTTTATCATTACATTATGGAAAATAATGAACTTTTATCACAATATGCAAATTTTTTGAGAAGGACCTGTATTTACAATAAAACGAAATAGGATATCAAATACCACTGCCTCCTTTCGTTTTCATTTAAACATAATAACAGCTACAGAAATGTACTTAGTTCAGGGATATGTATATACAGCCATTACAATGAAACAAAAAACAAATTATATGTTTTGTTTAACCACTAAAGAGACATCAGAGCCAGCGGCACATATCAGAAGGTCTAGCTGAGGGGAGGCTTCTTCTTGGCGGATAGTTGATCACAGAACTCCCGCTGATCTTGTGGAGCTCATGTCTCCGAGATCGGCGAAACAACACATTTTTAAATAGGCGCTGTTTTTATAAATAAACTACAGATTTGAGTTTTAAACAACTACATTTTCGCTTGAAATACTTTTTAAATTTCATTTCATGACACAATAACAGTAATATTTGGAAAATGATGCGAATAAATGGTGGTTGAACTCATTGCCCAATGCTGCGTGAACTCAACCAATCAGCATGTTTAGCGCTCAAGTCCCATCCCGAAAGTTCCGGAACTTTGAAAAAGTACTACCTCACCAGCAGGGACTTTCTGAAAACAGTAAAATAAAAAAACTTGAACAGTCTGGCTGCTTTTTCTTCTGTGTGGGCGTATTCAAGCCGCACGCTTCAGTTTGAATCTGAATAGGGCGTTCGGCGCGGGGGCGTGTTTCTCTTCTGTGTGGGCTATTCAAGCCGCACGCTTCAGTTTGAATCTGAATAGGGCGTTCGGCGCGGGGGCGTGTTTTTCTTCTGTGTGGGCGTATTCAAGCAGCACGCTTCAGTTTGAATCTGAATAGGGCGTTCGGCGCGGGGGCGTGTTTTTCTTCTGTGTGGGCGTATTCAAGCAGCATGCTTCAGTTTGAATCTGAATAGGGCGTTCGGCACGGGGGCGTGGTCATATTAGATAAAATGAAGGTAGACATGAAAAACAGACATCACGTTGTTTTCATATGGCTTACTTTATCACAGAATATCTGTTTTCGGCAGCACATGTTTAGTTTAAAAATAGACATGTCAAGCTTTCTATAGATATCTTTCTCATGTCTTTTCGTTGAGTATTCAAGAAGTTACAGTTCATTTTAATGACATGTTTGTAAAAGAAGATCAGCGCAGACAAAGGCTGCAGACAGCACACCTTGTTTGTTATCTTTATTTTATAAGTGCACAAAGTTTTGTTGTTATTATGTTTGTGGACGCTAAACATGCTAATTGTTTGAGTTCAGGCAGCATTGGTTGAGTTCAACCACCATTTATTCGGATCAACATTTTCAAAATATTACTGTTATTGTGTTATGAAATGTAATTTTAAAAGTATTTCAGGCGAGAATGTAGTTGTTTAAAACTCAAATCTGTGGTTTATTTATAAAGACAGTGCCTATTTAAAAATGTGTTTCGCCGATCTCAGAGACGGTCAGCTCCATGCGATTAGCGGGAGCTCAGGGATCATCTATCCACCGAGAAGCAGCCTCAACTCGGCTAGACCTTCTGATATGTACTGCTGGCACTGATGTCTTTTTAGTGATTAAACATAAAATATAATTCTGCTGCGGGGTAAATCTAACAGGTTTTCTTTGGTCTGTATTCAATTTATCTATATGTTAAAATGAAAATAAAAAAGGCAAGTCTATAAAATATTTAGTTTCATTGTAATGGCTGTATATACGTATACACATATCCCTGAACTAGGTACTTTTCTGCAGCTGTTATGTTAAAATGAAAACGAAAGGAGGTAGTGGTATTTGAAATCCTATTTCGTTTTATTGTAAATATACAGAAAGGAAAATTGCAGTAGCCATGGTGAGCTGACTGAAGTTATCAAGTAACTTACGCTGCTGTTTACCGGATTCGCGTCGTCGCGGACATCCCGGCAAACACAGAACGTTGTGAGGCCGTCGCCGTCATTTGGTCAGCGCGACATTACTTTATGGCAACGTTGTGAGGACGTCGTGGTAAAGTTCCATTTTTTAAAATCTTGGCTAACTTCCCAGAAACGTTGAGGGCACGTACTCAAAAGACGTCGCTAGTTAGTCCCATTGGGGACGTTGTAGCGACGTGGTCAGCTGGTCTTCAGATAACTTTTAATATTATTGCACTAGATGTATTATTAGTATTAAGATACCATTTGAACAGCATATTCTTTGGGAAATATACAAAAAAAAATTAAATCAAGCATGTTAAAATAATTATATATATATATATATATATATATATATATATATATGCCATCAGTTTAAGAACAATAAAATAAAATAAACAATTTACTTAGCAAATGGTGATAATGTTTGTTAATGAAAGAGAGTACGGGACAAAAGAACATTTAAACCTTAAACTAGCAGGGCACGTCACTTTCTGAGTGAAGTGCGCGACATGCGCGTGCCCGTCATTTTGTAACGGTCAACTTCCAGCGGACGGACACGGAGGAAAGTTAAGTCGTATAAATCTACTTTTATTCATAGATTTTAACTGATACAACGGTAAATGCCATCAAAGAGGAGTAGTGTTTTGTATTTTTGTAGGTGTTCTCTTTCAATTTAATAAATAAATGCTCTGTTTGGTTAATTAGCTCAAAAGCAGTCTCAGAGGTGGTCTAAGGTAACGTTAACTGTAAAAATCGAATATAACCTTACCTGTTTTAAATTATTTGAAATTTATCACTATAAACTATACAGTATTAACATTCTAATTATTCAATTTTTAACCGTAGTAACGTTAATTAGTTTGTTTGAATACTATGGAGTGAGTTTTGGTTCTTTATTACATGCGAGAAAATAAAAGATCTGAGAGAAAAAAAAAAGTTTGAGAGAAAAAGTTATCACACTGATAGCAAAAAAACATTTCATGAGAGAAAAAAAGAATATTTGAGTGAAAAAGTTTTCATACCAATAGCAAAAAATAATTATATTTGAGACTAAAAAAAGTTTTGAGAGAAAATATTTTCTCATAGAACATAAAAAATATACATTTGAAATTTTTTGAATCATTTCTGAGAAAAAAAAATCTCTCTCAAAATACTTTGAAAAAAACTCTCAAATATATAATTTTTGCTATCAGTGTGAAAATATTTTCTCTAAAAAAAAAAAAGTGTCTCTCTCGAAACGCTTTTCTTTGCTCTTGATGCAATTTCTTGCTCTCGTGTCAGGATTTTGCTTTCACTGTGAGAATTGTGTCATGGGCGGGGCCACGTTCCTATTGGCCAGTCGGGTGAGCATCGTCTTTTCTTGGGAGTCGAACTGAATCATTACACCATTGTTCGGTTCACCTGCATAGATGCCGCCTCTGCCTTATGGCTAGTTAAGTAGAGCACTGTAAATTAGATTGTTTGCTTGGTAGTGTTATAAGACACAAGTTGCCAGATCAGGGAGCTGACCCACCAAAGACTGTCCGATTAGAGACGAAATGAAGATGCACTTTTCTGGGAATAACCCATTTATTGTCACCACTCAACAGATGGTTTGGTCGTGGTTGTGGTTTTTCTACAAAAATATAAACCAAAGACATAAACATAAATATACATAATATACATGATAATAGTAAAAATAAATTATAACAAACTGGCAATAACACAGCACAGTAAATTAAACTTGATAATTAAACATCAATATGAACATTATTTGCATAAAGAAATGTAGAATACAAGGCAGGCTGTAATTCTTATATTATAAGCAGCGCACATTTGTAACTTGACACCCTATTAGAGCCGGGACGCTTATGAAGCGCCACTCAGTCTGAGCTACGAGAGCGCATGCAACAGTATACTCGTTAGATATAAAGAAATGCAGCAAACCCTGTTTCAAACGGGAACTTAACTTGTACTGATAACAACATATGTTACTCTAGCACTCACCAGATATGTATATAAGCATATAAACAACGGGTTACAATGTTTACAATGTTACACGCGAATTATAAATGCACGCATACACATAGACATCGTTACCTCACGGACATATTAACTTGTATACAGACGTGAATAAGTCTCTCATCGACTATATAATAAGCTATTCAAACTTACTTTTGCATTCACACACAACACTTTGTCCAAAAGGCGATCTTTAAACAGTCCAGAAACAATGATAATGCAGAAACTTAAGCCTTCGACCTGTATCCCCCTGCACTGATCTTCAGACACTGTGAGGGCGGGGGGAATCACGTGGTCAAGGTTTCTGGACGCTAATTCGCTCAGGTGAAGTGGTCTGTGTATGTACATGTCTCAACATGTAGAAGGAGAGATTTAAATACAGTTAGAAAAATAGAAACCCATAGCCTTTTTTACAGCCGCCCCCAGATTTCCATAAGGAAATATGTACTTATACAAAAAGGCTTATTTTATTGGTTGGATTTACAACTAGTTTAATCAGGAATGGCAGGTAATTGTATAAGGCGTGCGACTGGTCTAGTGTAAGCCCTATCTCCCACTTGAACTTTGGCTGTCCTCACTCTGGTGTCAGCTCCAGGGTATACTTCTGACACCTTCCCTACGGGCCAGAGAGCTCTGGGTAGCCCCGGGTCAATGATCAGCACCGCAGTGCCAACCTGGATGTCTGGAGTATCCCTTTGCCATTTTTGACGACCTTGAAGACCAGGGAGGTAGAATTTGACATAATGTCTCCAAAATTGGTCCGCAAGGATTTGGCTGTGGCGCCATCGACGCCGACTGATTAGTTCCGACTGTGGGTATACTGTCAGGGGGAGTGATGCATCCGGCCGCCCCATTAGAAAGCAATTTGGAGTAATAGGGTCAGGATCTGAAGCATTACATGATGTATATCCCAGTGGTTTGGAATTCAAAATTCCCTCAATCTCTACCAGCACGGTTTGAAGAACCTCAAAGGTTACTGATTGAGTTCCTAGAGTAACCATCAGTGCGTTTTTCAAAGAGCGAATTTCTCGCTCCCAACAGCCTCCAAAGTGTTGTGAATTTGGTGGATTGAATTGGAATTTGATCTGCTGTTTGGCCAATTGTCTCTGCAGATCTGGGCCAAGAGCTGTAAAGGCTTCCCTTAGCTCTCTCTCACCTCCTCTGAAGTTCGTGCCTTGGTCTGACAGAAGTTCATGGGGTTTTCCCCGTCTAGCTGTGAACCGCCTGAGAGCCATAAGGAAGGAGTCAGTTTCCAGACTGTGGAGGATGTCGATGTAGACTGCTCTAGTGGTGAGGCATTTGAATATTATTCCCCATTTCTTCTCACTGCGCCGACCTGTTCTTATAGTGTAAGGACCGAAGCAGTCCACGCCAGTGGAGTAAAAGGCGGGCTTGGAAAGACGCAGTCTTGCTGGGGGAAGGTCCGCCATTTTAGGCACCTCTGGTTTGTTCCTCCATCTCTGACACTGCACACACTCTCGTTGCAAACGCTTGATGGCCTCTCTTCCACGCAGAACCCAGTACTTACGGCGGAGTTCAGCTAACACCCTCTCAGGACCTGGATGACAAAGTTTAGAATCACAATTGTGGATGATAAGTTTTGTGATAGGGTGTCTTGGATCCAGTACAATAGGGTGCATGTTGTTGGGCTCCAGGTAGGGACTATGTCGTAAACGTCCACCGACTCGGATTAATTGGGATTCTCCATCAAGTTCTGGGGCTAATGCTCTTAGTCTGCTGTTGCACGCAAGTGGTTTACCAGTCCTCAGTTGCTCTAAGTCTGATGGAAAACATTCCTGCTGTGCTTGCTGCAGAACACTAATCTCAGCTCTTCTGTAGTCACTAGCTGTGGGATTACTATCAGTAGACCCTTGAAGAGCTATGGACTCGATTAGCTCCTCGAGAGTCTTAAACTTACTGAAATCAGAATATGTGAAACATACTAGAGTGCAGGTACCAACCTTACGAAGCTCATTATTGTCTAGCTCCTTTGAAGTGGGGCATTCAGGCCACAGATTAGGTGGATTTTTCAGGAAGAGTGGTCCTTGGTACCAGTGACTTTCTGGGCCAAGCTCACAAAGACTCCTTCCCCGAGTGATGTCATCAGCTGGATTGAATGCGGAGGGTACATATCTCCAGCTGTGTTTCTCTGTGAGATCCTGGATCTCTGCAACCCGAGTCCCCACAAATACTTTGAACCGGCATGAATCGGATTGTAACCATGTGAGGACGGTGGTAGAGTCAGTCCACAAGATCGTTTGGCGTATGGGTAGGTTCAACTCGGTTTGGAGTACTTTGGCAAGTTGAGCTCCAGTCAGTGCAGCGCATAATTCCAGTCGTGGAACAGACTGTTGTTTTTTTGGTGCTACACGGGATCTGGCTGTTAGGAAAGCCACCTCTGTTTGCCCATGTTGGTCCTCTGTTCGAAGATATGCCACGGAGCCATATGCACGTTCGGAGGCATCACAGAAAACATGAATGTCTCTTAGGCTCATTGCTGTGTCTTTTATGGGGCTACAGTAACACAGAGGAAGAACAATATTTTGTAGGGCTGGTAGCTCCTCCTCCCACTTAGTCCAGGTTTGTAACAGATCTGCAGGCAAGTGTGGATCATCCCAGTCCCGTTTTTTATCCCACAGATGTTGTACAATGATCTTGGCGCGAGTGGTATACGGGATGAGGTAACCTAACGGGTCGTACTGGCTGGCCAGCACTTTATATATGTTGCGCATGGTGGTCTCACAACTGTCCTTAGCACGGTATTTGTAGGAGAGTGTATCAGACTGATGGTTCCAGAGGAGCCCCAATGTTGATTCATGGATGTCCGTACGGCTTTGCGAAATCCAGAGTTCTGCACTGTCTGATATAGTGTCGTGGGGCAGGTGACTTATCGTTGAAGGGGCATTGCTGGACCACTGCCTCAACTCAAAGCCTCCATCTGCCAGCAGGGTCCTGATTCTGTCAACAAAGCATTTTGCCTCTTCTGCTGAAGTGAAGCTTTGTAAGCAGTTATCTACATAAAAGGATTTCAGCACAGAATTACGGACATCATCTCCTGGCTGGCTATGATCAATGGCATGTTTCTGGAGTGCAAAGACGGCGCAGCAGGGGCTGCAAGTGGTGCCGAAAGGAAGGACTTTCCATTCGTACACACTGGGTAGTTCTTGTGCATTTAGGTCTCTCCAGAGGAAGCGCAATAGTGGTTTGTCTTCTGGGAGCAGCCTAACTTGGTGGAACATCCCCTTGATGTCACTGCTGACTGCCACGGAATGTTCCCTGAATCTGAGTAGCACCGCAAGTAGAGATGGCCCCAACACTGGTCCTGGGAGCAGAAGCTCATTGAGGTTTTGTCCATGATATTGGAACGAGCAGTTGAAAACTATCCTGTTTTTCCCATTGTGCTGCACCATGTGGTGTGGGATGTACCAGGAGCCAAATGTGTCTGTTACAGCATCTTGAGGTAAATTGTTAACATATCCAGCTTGTACCAGTTTTGCAATCTCTTTGGTATAAGCGGCTGCTTGCTGGGGATTTTTGGCTAGTCTCCTTTCAGTGGCCCTCAGCTGCGACAAGACAGCTTCTTTTGGTGCTTTAAGTTCAGGCATGTACTTGACACGCAGGAGAGGGGTTGCATATCGTTTGACGCCCTCCACTTCAACCCTTGCTGTCTTCCTTTCAAGAATCTCCACTGCCTCTTGGTCCTGTTTGGATCTGAGACACATCTTTTCGTTACGGCAGGGTAGTAAGTCCATCTGCCATAATTTCTCTACTTGCCTGTAGAGATCAGCTTCCGGGAATGAGACTGCAATAAAGAGACAGTGTTGTTCAGTCATGTCCTTCCGTAGGTGTTGGATCAGACCCTGTAATGTCCAGCCAAGTCGTGTCTTTATGGCAGCTGGTCCCCCTGGTGGTCCTAGCCTAACTGGTTCCACAGGAGTGATTAGATGGAGATAATCTGAACCAATGAGCAACACAGGACAGACCGCTTCAAAGTCATGCAGTGGAAGTCCTTTAAGGTGCTGATATCTCTCCCTCAGAGTCTTCACTGGGTGTGAATGTTCTGCTAAGCTTAACTGTTGAGCAGTGAAAGCACCTTTGATGTAATACCTTTTAGTCGGCTGAGCAATTGGTGAGATCACAAATGAGACTGCTGCTCTGTCTGCAGCGCATCTTCAGGTTACATTCTGCAGACTTGTGAGTTCTGCCACAACGCCAGCATCTATTATTGTCTTTGACCCAGCTTTGTTTTTGCTCCTTAGTAAGCCGTTTGAAGTAGGGATGCACCGAAATTTCGGCCACCGAAATTTTCGGCCGAAAATGGCCTTTTCGGTTTTCGGCCGATAGACTTTTATCACCGAAACAACACGGCCGAAATGTTGTGATGACGCAAACAGAAACCGCGTCCTGCACCTACATAGCCCAGACCACGAGCTCCACGCGATATTCACTTAACACCAGTGAGAACATTCTCTCTCTTCGTATTCCTTTATTCGTAGCACTAAAACGTCTCCTAACAAAGAGATTAAGACGGACCACGAAGTAAAAACAAAGAAAAGTACAGTCTTATAGAGTCTGTTAGCACACGTCTCACTGAGATCTTTTCGGATCCTCTGCACTTCATCGCGAATGTGCTTGATCCGCGTTATAAAGACCATTACTTGGATGCGGAAATAAGGCAGCGCGCACGAGAAATGATCCAGGCCGCGCTGGATGCGGAGAACCCGCGTGTAGACGGAGAAGCGCCAAGCGCAGGAGACAGATCACAGCGCAGAAAAAAAAACACTGGTCTCTGCACCAGATTAGGGGCATGCACCCTCGTTGTCTGATATGTTCAGTGGAATTCTGCAAGAAAGTGCCTCAAATAATAATAATACGTTGGCTATTTTGTTCTTAGGCTACTGTATATATATATATATACACACACACACACACACACAAACATATATACATACATAATATCAGATTGTAGCCATATTTATGCTAGATTTTCTGCTAGATTTCTGCTTTAATTTGATAAATATGTTTATTTATGCCCTGGCCCTATTTAAATACACTCTCTCAAATATTTCTCAAATGTCAGGCAGATGACAAGCTCAACTGCTCAACAGCTAGATGGTTATTTGTCTGAAGTCCCCATCCCCAGAAGTGATAACAGTCTTGCCAACTGGAGAAGTAATGCACTTTCTAGTCCTACATAGAAAAATTTCAAATGCACTTCACCTAAATGCACTTTGTTTTTATGAGAGAACTGTTCATTTTAAAACCTTTCTGCAGGCCAGTAGGCCTGTACATTATTATTAAATATACACATGAGTGGGATAAATTTTTAGTTAGAATTTTATTTTATACTGTGCATTGTTGCAATGTGCTTAATAAATATTTGCATCATTTATAATTATGTATTCTTATGTTTTTTTTATAAGTTATGTAATTGTAATTATCTTTGAAACTTTAATATTAATTTATGCAATTGCAATGTCTTAATTTTAGTAAACTTAGTACACGGTCATTACAGTAATGCAATATATTAATACATGCTGCTAATCCACATATTAATTCCGAGACTCATGTTTGTTCAATAAAGAGCTGTATGCCCAAGGCAAAGTCTGGTAATTATTGTGTCCTCTGTTCTTCTGACAAGACGTCCTCTTTCATCACCAATTTTATTTTTAAACTGATAAAGAGGTCTTCCTCTTACCTCCCCATTTCACTGATCTTGCCATTTGCCTTCTATAGCCGTTCTAATTATAGCCACAACTTCTTCTTTACAAAGTGGAATATTTAGTTTCATAATTTCAGTGCCTCCTTTGATAGATTATCCACTTGCTCATTTCCATCTACTCCCACATGTGCTGGAATCCAAGGGAAAAATATCTCGCTTCCCAATGTATTTACCCTATACACCCTTAACATAATTGTATTTAGAGTATTTTGTCTTGAGTGTCTTTTACTAATTAGATTTGATAATGCTGAGAAAGAATCTGAGCATATCACCACATTTATTGGTTGAGAATCATCCATCCACCTGCTAGCTAACAATATTGCTGCAGTCTCTGGCGTGTAAACTCCTACTTGGTCAGATACCCTTTTACCAATTTGAACTTTATAATATTGCTGCTGAAGCTCGACCTGTTTTCAGATCTTTATATCCATCAGTGAAAACTGTAATCAATTAATTATAATTCTGCTCAGGATACTGCAGAACCATTGCATCCTTAGTTATCACCCTATTTTTTTGATTAAACCTTTTTTTTTTTTCAAATGAAGATTAATAATAGTAAAGAGAAAAGCCACAGTGATATGGTTGACACTACTGTTGGGCTCAATAGTACATTTATGATCTCACTCAATAGAACTTCCTCTTCTGCAATCCATCTAAAACTATAAGCTTGGTAGATTAATTTGGTATTTAACATGGGTTTTGTTTTATGTTCATGTTTTCAGATTTTTTGGAGTTTAGTCTTGATCCCTGTTTAGTCATGTGATTCCTTATGTATTTCTGCATTGTGTATGTGCTATGTTGTGATTTGTTATTGTCTGGTCATGTGATTATCAGTTCTGGTAGCTCATTGGTTGCTTTAGTCATATGCCTTGTTTCCCATTGGTTGGTTTGTGTATAAGTAGCCCTCTTGTTGTCATTGTCTCTTGTCATGTTTTGAATTTACGTAACCCTGCTGTCGGTGAGTGGTCCAGTCAAGTCAAGTCCTTGTTTGTTTGTGCTCCCTCTCACGTTTGGATTCTAAAGGAACTGCACTTGGGTTCACCATGCTCCAGTGGATTGCTTCATTACAACAGTTTTTTGTAAAACAATGGCTAAATAAATAAATAAATAATAATAATAATAAACATTTTCATCATTCTCAGATTTGAAACACATGGTGAGACTTGTGTCTTTAGTAGGAGTTACTTTCTAGACTCTAAAGATTTCTTCAGAAAAATTCTTCAGTCAAATCTACAACACATATTCCCAATATTGTGCACTCTATCGAGTTCAGTACAGCATTTCTGCAATTTTCAGTTCTGCATTTCCAAAGTACAGTGAAACCTACTGTTGGTGAATTTCAGAGCTCATGAAAATGTAAGGGTAGGAGAGACTTATCAAGCCCCCTTCACTGAACATGCTGTAGTCTATATTTAGACCAATGTAAAAATTACAGACTACTTAAGACACTTTTAATGAGTGAAGGAATAAACAAATAAATATCAATACACAAAATGTCATATTGTTTTTTTGTGCCATAGTCTTAGTAGCAGCCTTTTTTACTTAAGTGATATGACAACATACAATACAAACAATCCCCACAGACATACATTATACAGTATGGCCTTCATACAGCTACAGGATCATAAGATGAGTGGCTTCATTTATCCCTTATCAACAATAATTGTTGGTCTGAGTGAGCATATACATGCCCTTGGGGTTATGAAGTTGCGTGCAGTTAGTATGATACGTCAGTGCCAATTTATTTATAGTGTGCCAAAAAAATATTTAGTTATATTAAAGTAAATATGAATAAATTGTACTTAAGTATATATTTTTTTGCACTAAGGTCAATGTTATAATTTTTTTTATTTTGTAAACCCCTCTGGATTTTAATGAACTGCATGGGATAGGAATATGTCACATCCAAATCTCTTTCAGTTTCAATTTACAGTAAATGCAGCCTCATCTTGTAAACTTGCCATGAAGAGCTTCTGTTTAAAGGAAATGTAATCTGATCTTGTGTATTTGTTGAGCGTTATGTGTTTCTGATTCTGCTAAATGCAGCTTTTGTGGTATATATATATATATATAGGATGTTAATATTTTTGTTAGTCAGTATTTTGATTAAATTGCAGTTAACATGTTTGTGTAGTACAAAACCAAAATTCTAACGTACAGGGAATGTACATTCAAAAAACTCAATCTCAAATTGCACCAAACCTGTATTAATATCGTTTTTGCTGTGGTGTTTTTTCTTTCTTTCTTTCTTTCTTTCTTTCTTTCTTTCTTTCCTTCTTTCTTTTGTTTTTTTTGTTTTTTGAGAAGCAGGGACTGGACACAACAAATAACAGACATATTCTGTTCAGGGAATGTAGGACTTCAAATTAGACATAAAGTTTACTTTAAGTAAACAGACCCAAAGCAAACAGACACTGGGTATATGGACAACTCTATTTGCTTGGGTTTTAACTTTGTTGTTATGGGGTATGGAGTGTAGACTGAAGAGGGAAAAGATAATGTAGAGCATGTTAGCATAAGGCTGCAACATAATGTGTTGCAAAAAAAAAAAAAAAAAAAAAAAATTTGCACCTAATGGATACATCAAAGCAAGAAAAAAAAAAATCTGCACCAATGTGCATTTGGATTATATACTAAGCATGCCAATGTGTAACCGACATCTTGGATAACTGAAAAGAGCTAGATCATGTTGGGGTGGGGTGGGACTTGAATTATGATGCAAACGTTACATAAGGCTTGCAAAAATGAAAGTGAAATTAAAACGCATACATACATAACGGTTCTGGTGTGGGTCTGATTTTAGTATCTTCTGCTGAGACAAATCAGATGTGCTCAAGGATAGAGTTGATATAAATATATTGAAGAGAGAAAAATGGGATCATCAGAGTCTACACCAGTGCCACGGCCACCATCACCACCACCACCAAATCCAGGTGAGAGGATCTTTTTTTTTTTTTTTTTTACCACTTTTTATTTTTAAATATTTATAAACATTTATTCTCAGAGAGACATTCTACTCTATAACTGTTGTTAACTGCTATGCATGTATATGACCTACATATTTTTTTCAAAGAACTGGATAAACCATGGAGGAAATTTGACTGGGGGTAAGTTACAAATACTGTATAAGAATAATAATTATAAAGAAAAAAATACCACATGGTGATAAAAATATAAAATATTAATTATTATACGAACTATGAATATGCAAATAAGCTATTTACAGATGTAGAATCCTGAGAAGTGTTATGTATTGTTCAGGTGCATAGCCTGAGGGGGAAAATAACTGTTCTCATGTGGATTATTTAGTTATAATGTATATATATATATATATATATATATATATATATATATATATATATATATATGTGCAGGATGATGATGCATCAGCCAATATGTTATAAGGAAATAAACAAATATTTACCAATTTAGTTGTAAGCAAAAAATGTAAAATGTCAAAAAAGAGGTAAGTATAGATTTTTACTGTAGTGAAGTTCCAAAATTTGCATATGCCTACACGATGCGTAAAACAATTATGGAATATGAACATTTAAACAAATAGATCTAAATATCGTCTAATTATCTAAAATGACATTACCTAAAAGGAAATTTGTGTTACATAATTTTATTAAAGGAAACAAAATATGGTTATCAAATGTCTATAGAGGGGCGCTTCCAGGACTCAAAATATTACCTTGAGGGTCTCTTTGGATGGGATAATCATAATATAGAACAAATTAGGAAACTCCAAGGCACTCTCTTTAAGAAAAATTTAAAAGCCTTTATTTTATGGCTTGGTCATTATAAACCTTTAAAACTCCTACGCGTTTCGGCATACAATCCTTCGTCAGGGAGTCAACAGTTTCCAAAACAAGAGTCCTCCTTATAAGTATTCACACAACCAATCAAAAACTCCATTTAGCAGAGGTAGGTTCAAAGCCGCAGAATTATATAAAGACCACTAGATGTCCTCCTTGGTACTTAATAAAACAGGATTTTTGTGGCTACACACCAAGGTTACAGTACATACAATACATGCATCACCAAAGTACAGAAAATATAAATAAAAAATAAAATAAAATTTCTAGAATTGTAGTTTTAGAGAAAAACACTGAGATCAAGTTCTTCATTCAGGCCTGGATATCTAGTCGCCTGCAGTTTATCAATCCAGAAACTTTCTCTCTGGTTTAGTAGATTCCTATCCTTAATGACAATGGGATATGATCAATTCCACAGATCTGTATGGTCGATGGATCACTATTGTGGTGTTCCCCGTAATGTCTCGCCATAGGATAGTTCATGTTGCCCGTGCGAATCGCATATTTAGGTTCAGCCAATATTTTATGTAAGCACCTCTTTGTCCTTCCTATATAAAACACGTTACACTCAGGACATTCCAGTCTATATATAACAAATATTGTTTTACAGATTATAAAGTGGTTAATGGTAAACTGTTTTTGGGAAATGGTATCAACAAAGGTTTTAGACTGCAAAACATTTGTACAATGATTGCAGTGTTGACATTTATAAGACCCTTTGAGTATAGATCCCAACCACGTATATTGGCCTTCTGATTTCAGATGGCTCCGGACCAGTTTATCTTGAATAGTAGGACATCTCCCGAAAGCTACCAGAGGTGGCTCAGGAAACAGCTGGCCAAGCATCTCATCTCTTCCAATAATACCCCATTTTTGTTACCACGTATAGTACAGAGGCAGACCAAATTAAGAGAATAATACAAATAAAAAAACTTACAGATCTGTGGAATTGATCATATCCCACTGACACTAAGGATAGGAGACAGGCAAAAAGTACTAAACCAGAGAGAAAGTTTCTGGATTGATAAACTGCAGGCGACTAGATATCCAGGCCTGAATGAAGAACTTGATCTCAATGTTTTTCTCTAAAACTTCAATTCTAGAAATTGTATTTTATTTTTTTATTTATATTTTCTGTACTTTGGTGATGCATGTATTGTATGTACTGTAACCTTGGTGTGTAGCCACAAAAATCCTGTTCTATTAAGTACCAAGGAGGACATCTAGTGGTCTTTCTATAATTCTACGAATTTGAACCTACCTCTGCTAAATGGACTTTTTGATTGGTTGTGTGAATACTTATAAGAAGGACTCTTGTTTTGGAAACTGTTGACTCCCTGATGAAGGCTTGTATGCCGAAACGCGTTTTTAAAGGTTTATGGTGACCAAGCCATAAAATAAAGGCTTTTTAATTTTTCTTAAAGAGAGTGCCTTGGAGTTTCCTAATTTGTTCTACAAAGTATGGTTATATTCTATTCCATACATAGACAATATGACTCAATTGTACCAAATAACAAAACATATGTGTTTTCTTTTAACAGACAGAAAGAAGACCTAAAAAAAAAGCTTGAAAACTTCTGTCCAAGTCATCCAGAAGTAAACTACATCAAGATCCTGGTAGCTGGAGAAGTTGGAGCCGGAAAGTCCAGCTTTATTAACTCACTCGATAGCACCTTTCTGGGACGGATCTCCTCTAGAGCACTAGTTGATACATCTGGTGGTGACAGTCATAGTTTCACTAAAAATGTAGGTATTCGCCACCTATAGCTACATGTCTTTTACAAAAGACCCAGAAATGTTGACCCAAACTTGGGCGTTGTTAGCATTTTGTCTAAGCGTATGAGGATTTCTTAAAAAAATGTTCACAAATATGTTTGGTCATAATTGGCAGCTCAAAGGATTCACCATCAGAAGTGGGAAAAAAGCATTGCCCTTCGTCTTCAAAGACATCATGGGATTGGAACCTGAAGCATTTGAAGGATCGCAAACAGAAGATATCATCAATACTGTGTTTGGTCACGTGAAGGACGGCTATGAAGTAATAAACCTATTCATTAATTGATCAAATAACAGATTTGTATGTGTGTAATATATCTGATGATTAACACATTTTACTGAATTTCCAAACTCAGTTCAACGAAGAGAAGCCACTCAATTTTAAGGATCAACAATTCAACCAAAACCCCAACCTCTCCGACCAGTGTTTCTGCCTGGTTTACGTCCTACCTGCAGATATATTCCAATACACAGATGATCGTCTTATTGACAAGCTGAAGATCATCCGCAAGAGAATCAGTGAAAAGGGTAAAACTTCCACCTAAATTATTTTCACTCATGAACTCACATATATTACATTACTTTGGAGAGAGTAGTCAGTATAATGATAGTGGGTTGGGTTTGTGTGACATGTTTTGTTATTGTGTAAGTGGACAACATCACATACAAGTTGCAAGAAAAGAACAAGTAACTCTCAAGCTTGATTGCTTACATTGCCTGTCGGCCAGTATGTGGATCATTTATAGCCTAGACATATAAACCTTTCAACAAACTCTGCCACACATATGCTCAATTTTGAGAAAAATATTTAACTTTTACATTGCCTTTACATTTCCTGTAGGGATTCCTCAAGTGGTTGTCATGACTAAAATGGATGAAGCATGTCCACTGGTCAATAAAGATCTGAAAAAGATGTACACTAGCAAGAAAATCAAGGAGAAGGTGTGTGATATCATTCAAAGACATTCATGTGACACTTGCTGTGACTTTTACATAATAGCCTATGTTGATCTGATTTTCTTATTTTGTATCATTCTGTTTCTGTCCAGATGGAGTTGTGCAGTGCTAAATTAGGTGTGCCAATGACAAACATATTCCCTGTGAAGAACTACCACAATGAGATCGACACAGATGATGACATTGATGTTCTGTTACTAAAGGCTCTTGAACAGATTGTTCAGCTTGCTGATGATAGATTGGAGGATATTGATAGCTACTGAGAAAAATAAAGTAATTTCTGCAATTCTCAAGTGTAGTTTTCTAATATACTTTGCTTTGCTCACCATGAGCATCTAATGTAAAATGCTTTGGATAAAAGCACCTGCTAAATGCTTAAATGTAAACGTAAATTCAGGATTTAGAATTTAGCTGTGAGTATCGTAGTCTTTGGCTTTGACCGGCATGTGCATCTTATTTCAGCAGATAATCTTAACCATTGCAAAATTTGTCTTTGAATGAATCTTTATTCCAGTGGCTACTGTGATTTCCCAAGTATATATGGCACAGACTAGTAGCCTACTGTAATACTTGGGAAGTCGGAGCCTAATGGTTAGAGAGTCAGACTCGCAATTCAAAGGTTGTGAGTTTGAGTCTTGGGCTAGCAGGAATTGTAGGTGTGGGGAGTTAATGTACAGTCCTCTTCTCACCTTCTCCACCTTCTTCTTCATGTTAGTGCATGCGTGCGTGTGTGAGCACTTTGGATGGGTTAAATGCAGAGCATGAATTCCGAGCATGGGTCACCATACTGGGTGTATGTCACATCACTTTCAAACAGTGGCTAAACAGCAGCAATAAATATCTACTGCAAATTAGGATGTCTGAAATTAAGAAAAAGTTTTTTTTTAATACAGGTTCCAAGCTGAAAATTTATTTGCATTAACTGTATTAATTTATGTAATCATTTTTCACATTATTATTATAATGAATACTTTTAAAGTGCTACACCAACCTGAACAAAACTTATGGGGTCTGTTGTATTATTTTCTTTTCACATGGCACAAGATGGCTTTCTTGAATGTCGGTTACACAAAAAATGACAGTGGTTCTGGCAAAAAAATAAAAGATAAAATAAAAAAAACATTTATCCAATTGCTAAATGTTTCTTCACAAAATTTCTTCACTGCATCTTAAAGGAAATATACTAGAAAACAAGAGGCTTGGTTTTAAGGAGGGGCTTAAAAGTTCAGAGGGGGTGCTAAAAAAAACTAATTAACCTGAGTGAAACTAATGAACATCTATGAGCTTTAGCTATCTAAATACAATGCAAATTCAGACACCTTGTGTTTTTAATATACAGCAACTTCGAAAAAGGCCATTTTTTTATTTTAGTTTTTCTGTGGTATTAAACTTCTCATATGCCAGTTATTACTAATATAACTTCTAATGCCAAGTGCTAAATATTACATTTACAAATTAAGACAATAGGAGTGCACTGAAAAGAGAGGAAATAGGGATTTTTATATATTTTTATATATATTTCTTTTCTTTTTTTTTAACACTATTTAGTCACTTTTTTTCTGACCATCAAGTGTCAGTCACTCTCAGTGCCAACTTCTAACCATTTTATTTTATTTTTTACAGTAGATAAAGTACTGACATTATTTCCACATAATTTAACTATTACCCATAACTATTTCCACACAGTGGCATAGCGGACGGGCACACAGGGCATGCACTGGTGGGGCCCCACAATAACCTCTCTGTGCTGCGATGTGTCTTATCATGCATCAGTGATAGCCAGGGATATTGTCAAAAGCATGAAAATAGGCAATATTAAGAGGACGTAGCATTTCCAATTAATGTAGGCCTGTAACATTCTTCTTCTTCTTATCATTATTATTAAGCAGGGATGGGCAGAATACTATTTTTTTTAAATACTATTTTGTTTTAAAATAGGCTACCTTTTTGCATTTAAATTAATTTAATCTTAGTATTTTCTTTTTTTTCAAAATACAAAAAATACGAAGATTAAATGTAATAAAAATACATTTGATGGTTTCAAAAGGTATTTAAATACAAAATACAAAATAGTATTTCAAACACATGTATTTAAATTTGTCAGGATCTTGGATTATCTGGGTGTTGTCTTGCTCCCATTTAATGAATTCAACAGAAACATGATTGTTTGGAAGAAATTATTAAATTACTTTTTTAATTATTATTTATTTCACATTGGTTTAATGGTTGGTGTGGTTTTCACATTATGCGTGCATCTTACCCACTGACTCAACTCATGTCAACTTATCCCAATCCCTGGGCAAACTGAGCCATGGGAACACTTTTTTTATTTATTTATTTTTTTTTATAAGAAAACATATTTCTAGAACTCTTTGTAATAGATGCATTTAAAATGATAGGAATACTTTCATTAGTATAGGATATAGGAGAATAGCTAATCTTACCCCACTCTAAGTATTAGACATTCAATTTATTTTTTTACAGCACAAATCTATATTACATACTAATAAACAACTAATTTAGAACATTTATATTATTATTTTTTTATACTATTTATAGGCCTACTATTAATGTGGTTTTTCAGCTACACTTTTTAAGATATTTGCAGTAAAATATCCCAAAACCACTAGTCTAGTGTTATATATTTTTTCCATCTGATTACTAAAATATCTCTAATGTTTTCAAACCACTTGTAAATCATGAGAAAATTCCCATTCTAAACAGTGACACGGGGCAGTGCAGTCGCCTGTCAATAACGTTACTTGCTCTTTGTTACTGCCTTTACTGACGTAGGAACCACATGACAACAGTGTTGTGGACAAATGCGGAAGTTGTGTCTAGCATCCAGCAAACCACTAGCTTGCTTCAAGCAGTTCCTTATTTACTTCTTCTTGCATGTTTTATGGTGGGTTGTGTTACTTATTTATGGAACATAATTACTGTTTACCATCTGCCGCTGGATCTGTCGACAAGGACAGCTCCCGTAAACCAGAGCCATATAGAGTGAGAGTTGCGACAACTCCATTGACTCCAATGGAACGCTTTTTTTACAGCAATGGCGGCTCGTGGAGCCTCTCAATAGTTCCCGGAAGTAGCAGCAAACCGATGCCGCGCCGTAGAGATGCAGCAGAACAAACCGTTCGCGACGCACTTTTAAAAGGTAAGACGTTTAAATAATAAGATTGAATATTATCAGTACATCTCAATAACAATACATTGCAAATTAAAACCTTCTAGTAGATTATCACTCATTAAATGAGTAGATTTAAGGTTTGTTATCAGATAACTAACAGATTAGGCTAGGATTGGAGCTGAATAAAGTTAGTAACGAACACCCTAATAATTGTAAAATCTGTTCTCATAATTCAGTTTCATCCATCGTGTTTGCAATAAGAAAAAAAGGAGTATAAACATTTTTTTGCAGGGTGGGGAAGGTTAGCTAACGTTACATAGCCTATTACGTTAGTTCAATATAACGTGTGACAGCGGTGAGTGGAAGTGGTAAAAAATTAGGTTATAAAGTTTGTTCCTTATTACGCGTATTAAATTACTTAATAATAAAATGCGCCCTATTGATATATATTTAGAGTGAATTGAGTTTGCAAAAACATGGGTGGAGTGTTTTTTATTGTGATTCATTTACTATTACCTTTTTCTTCACTCTCACTTTACCTTCTCTGAGTATCCTCGTTCTTTTTTCCTCAACCTTTGAAACTGATAGAGGTAGAATACATGGTTTTGCTAATTTTAAATATTGAAAAAATCACATCACTTTACTTCAACTAGTACGAGTTTGTACTTATTATATATGAATCACCTGAAATAACATAGCTGTAATCAGCAGCCATTTCTTGTTCACAGGTCTAGGGGTGCATTGTGGAGCAGGGCCCTCCTCTTTTTGACCACAGGACGATGTACAAAGATTGTGGGAATAGCATCTGACCTCAGCCTACTCTTGAAATTTTTGGTCATGACAAATTGCTTTGCTGCAATTTGTCTGCATACTGACTTCAGTTTAGTTTACACACACACCTTTTTTTTGTCTACCCACAAACAGTACATATCACATGGTGGTTAAATGCACAGTTATAGGTAACACTGATGACTCCCTGCAATGTCTCACCATGAGTCTCCCCTCCCTGGGTTTTGCAAGGCTTTGCTTGTTCCTTATTTCTAGTAAAACATTGTCAATGTAAAAAAGTGCAAATAAATTTAAGTATAATTACCTAACAATTTTTTGTTGTTGTAATTTTTATTAGTTTTTAGATTGCTGACTTGAGCCAACCATTATTTTCTCCTCTCCATGTCAGCGGGGAAGCCATACATTCGCACACCTTTCTCTGACCGAGTGGAGCATCCCCATGCAGCACAGCAAACCATGGTGGAGACTATGCAAGGACAACATTAAAGAAAGGACACATACAAAATGCTTGTCATGCTATTAAATTTATTAGAAATGTATTCATGAATTGCTGTAAATAGTTTATTGTATAATTACAATTTAAAATAACTGTTTTCTATTTTAAAATGGAATATACTCCTGTGATGCCAACCTGAATTTTCAGCATCATTACTTTTGAATGGCAGTGTAACTTGCATGTTTATATACGAGTATGCTTAAGTTGTTTTAAACCTGAATATATTGTGTACCTGAATAAGTATTGTAAGAATTATAAACAGTAAGCTTCATTTTACATTTATTTAACATACTAATTACTGCTGCTAACAGTTAATTGGCCCATGGTGCGGTGTGAGCTGAAAATCACCTGTCACCAGCCTGTCTCTGTACTACCTGAAAGTCATCAATATGACATGAGTTAACATTAGATCAGTGAAAAAATGGACAATATGTTACGTAAAAAGGCAACAGCAACCCGTGTTTATACAACTTAACATTAGCCTGAAATACGTTTTTAAAATAACGGTAATTGAACACTAATCCTCAAATATTAACCGATTTGATATTTTAAAAACAACATCGCTGTAACTACATATTCATGCTACATACATATGTCAGAGTGTTGTATAAATATATAAAATAAATGCATTTATTGACTCCTTATTACCAGAAATCGCAGTTCTGTCACTCTACTCTATCAGTTTGAATGGCCGCCAACGCACTTCCTGGAACTATTTGAAGTCTACATGAATCACGTGACAACCAAACATTTCGAACTTCCGTTGTCGCAACTCTCTCTCTATATGGCTCTGCCGTAAACGTAAGCGTATGGGCCAACCAAACGACCGAAGAAGAGTTTGGGACAAGAGGAGAGAAAGAGCGAGGATCAATATCGGTGTTGCATTTTCTAGATGGAGAGAGCTTCGCGACAAACTTCAACTAGAAAGAGATGCTGATCTCATTTGTGTTTTACTCGACAGGTGAGTTGTTCTGAGTTGTATCTTTACAGAAAACGTATGCTATTAACAATCAACAAGATTATTATTATGGGCAATAAACGCCAAACGCGGGATGGTGTCTGATCCATAGTCTGATCGCATCTTTGCATTGACTTTGTATGTAATCTACTCGCGCAAATCATTGACATCAAACAAAACTTCACCTTTTCACTTCACTGTTAAATCCATGATTTGTCTTTTCCGTCAGCGGTTGGATAGAAGACAACAAATCCCATCATTCCATGCTCCTTCTTATCGTCATTAACCACGCAATTGTAATTGTTTTAGTAGTGCCCTCTAGTGACAGGTCTTACAACCTGTACCTTTAATTAAATGTGTTAAAATTACTAGTATCAATAGTATCAAGTGATTATTATGGCAAATATACTTAAATACAAGAATTAAAGTGTGACAAACTGCTAAATATTCTATATGATGATTTACCTGTTCGTTTGCTGGAGCTTTGTATTCATGTTTGCAATGCTGAACTGCCTTTAGCAGCCTCCCTTTGCTCCTTCTCTCTGTCTGTCTTTTTTGCGAAGGCTTTTATTTATTTTATTTTTATTTTCTACAAAGTGTAGCCTACCAACAACAGCTAATTTTGTGTTACCCTATTTATATTAAATCTCATCGGGTACAATAATTTGATCAGACATTCTAATTCTAAGACCATGTATTTTTTTTACCACGTTAAAAAGACAGAGAGCAAAGCATTACCGAAAGAAATACAAAAAACCTACCAAATTACTAATTTAGCACTTCATCCATTGACTGTGATGTGTATTGTAATGCATCTACTTGTTAATGCAATGGGAACTGTGTTCTCCAATCAGGACCGGCGCTAGCCATTTGGGTGCCCTAAGCACAAATGCTTGGCGATGCTTGGCGGTGCCCCCCGCCCTCCCCAACCAATAACCCACCCACCCACCAACAAAAGAAATAACTACCATTCAGAATTTCTTAGTTAGGTTCTCTTTACTTCCAAAATAACTGCTGCAAATGAATAATTGGAACTGAACAATGTAAACACAGAAAGTTAAAAGTGCAAAAAAAGTTTAGTGCAAATAACAGTATAAGTGTATGAATTGTATGTAGTATGAATTTTAAAGTGCACATTTTAAACTGCAAATAACCATGCATAACTGCACAGTAGAAATTACTCAACAGAGGGACTACATCTCTATAAATAGACCATTCTGCTATTCTATAGAACTATATTAAACATTTTCACTACCATCAGTTGTCAGAGGCCCTACAGAGGCACACGCCTACATTTCCTAGCTGCAAAATCAGCTATCAGCAGTGTTGGGAACGTTACTTTAAAAAAGTAATTAGTTATAGTTAATAACATAGAGTTAGTAACTGAATTACTCTATAATAAAAGTAACTCGTTACCAGGGAAAGTAACTATTTGCGATACTGTAAAAAAAAAAAAAAAAAACTTGATACTTTTTTTTTTTTTTGCAGTTTTCACAAGTCAGTTGAAATGAGTACAGGTACATAACTTTCCATATTTATTGCACGTCAACAGACAGCAAGAGTTTTAAGCCTGCACTTTTAAGCCGGTGTTTTTGGCCACTAGCTTTGTAGATGCGTGTCACACATTACATGTACACATTACATGCACGTTCTTGCCTTTGACCACAATGAATTTGAAGTAGTGCTTATATCTAGTAGTGCTTATATACCCACTGCTCCGGGTGTGTGCTCACAGTGTGTGTGTGTGTGTGTGTTCACTGCTCTGTGTGTGTGCATTTCGGATGGGTTAAATGCAGAGCACAAATTCTGAGTATGGGTCACCATACTTGGCTGAATGTCACTTCACCTACTTCACCTTGAAAATGCCAACTTTTCATCGGATTGCTCCTGACTCGCCATCTCTGCTGCGAATCTCTGTAGCTGTTGCGTGTGTGTGTGTGTGTGTGTGTGTGTGTGTGTGTGTTTGGCGCCGCTGGCGCTAGCGCGTGTGCCGGCATATGTGTAAAAACACTGGCTCTGATTGGCTACCATGAAACACATGACTCTGCCTTAGCCAATCACAACCGCTTATCTCGTCATTAACCCACCTGCTCACTCGCTGTGTGAGCCAGGGGTGCGTTCTGATTGTTTATTAAATCAATGCATAGTAACGCACTGCATTTAACGTTCAGTAACGTTAACGGCGTTGTAACGAGGTGAAAGTAATTAGTTAGATTACTGAAAAAATAACGTCGTTACCTAACGCCGTTCTTTTAAAACTAACATTTTTATTTAAAACATTGTCTTACCTGCAAGCGACACGCAAGCATCATCCCGCTGTCTCTTCTTTTTTCCGCCCCCGACTCTTGGTGCCTTTTCGAGGCCATGTCTGAGGTCGATGTCTGCCAAATTTGACATTGATTGAGGCATAATCGAACAGACCACTGGGAGGTTGGGAAGGGGGGCACCGGAGGGAGACTGGCACAGAGATTCACCTTTTTCTCGACTAATTTGGTCTAGGCCTATATTACTTTTGTATTGCTTTTGTATATTAACATGCTTTTAGAAATATTTTATTTTTGCTATTTATACTAGTAGCCTATTGTGACGATTTTTCACGACCCAGATTTTTTGGTGCCCCCCCAAGCACTTGGTGCCCTACGCGCAGTGCGTGATGTGCGTGTGCGGAGTCCAATCCAGAGAGCAGCAAACACAGATCATGAGAAACGCAGAGGAGAACTGAACGTTTTGAGCTGGGGTTAATGGGAGGATTGGCTAGAGGGGCAACTCAGCCAATGAGGGCAAAGGAGCAGTGGTTCTAGCCACCGGGCCACCCCCCATGCACGGCCCTGCCTGCCCACAAAAACCCCACAAATCGATAATTACTGGGATCAAGTGTATCTCCTTTTTTATGTGTGATCAGTCCTTCAGACCATGCTCTTAGGGAAGTCAAGATTGAGTTAAAATCAGATTGAATAATTTTGCCAGAGCTTGAATTATGGAAGGGGCTGCTGAGTTTGAGCATTTCATTACTGATGTTGTCTTGTCCACATGCCTTCTTTAATTTGAGATTTTTAATGTGCTCTGATATTTCTGATGCTGTTATAATCATGTCCATTGGGTTTTGGTATTTTTTTTGTTTACTACAAATCTTCTCATTTTCTCTTTGTTTTAGTTTGGGGCTGGTTGAGGTCTGGTTTTAGTTTTTGACAAAGTCAGGGCCGGCCCGCGGCATAGGCCAACACAGTCTCACCCCTATTCGTCACATACTGCTGTTTGGTCATTTCCCCTTCACGTCCATAAGCAACGTTGAGGGTACCCCCTATTCGTCACTTGACAATGTAGAGGAGGGTCTCCCGATATTTGAATGCAAATTCCTCATCTTTGGATTTTGACGAACCTGGCTTATCCATCTAGCGGTTTTTCTGCGCTGGAAAGTATGGTTTCAGGCGATTAATTTTAATGATGCTAATATTATGTTAATGTATTTTGCAGTAGCATGCTGCCCAAATACTGTTACAATCATTAATTGGTGCTGTGACCATATATTTAATTGGAGCAGAAACCCTGTTCTAAATCGGAATCAGCCTTTTTTCTTTTTTAATATAATTTTGGGCTACATTAAAATGGCATAATTGCAGGACTGCATATTTGCTGTAGGCTTAAACATGCCTTAATTTAAGTGGGATATTTTTAATTGTCGATGGTATATCTGTTTGCAATGGCTTCCCAGACAGCACATGTACGTCTGGCCGACGTCGGCCCAATATCGAAACGTCGGCCTCTATACCTAAAACATCTATAAAACATCGGCCTGGCGGAGGCCGATATAATTTGGTCAGTGCTCTGTTCTCCAGCTCATCAATCGTCGGCCCTGAGTTGGTTCACGACCGCGGGCCGATGCCGCGCTTATCTGTGTGCGCGTGCCCAGTATTCGTCTCTTTTAGCCACCCAGAGAGAGAGAAGAGGATAATCCCAGCGACATCTGTGGCTCTGAGGTAACGTTACGATTTCACTTCAGCTCAATTAGACAAAAAATACTACTTTGTTAATTCTGTGACACTGAAAAAGTACTAGTAAGGCACACGGTGTGTTTTATACAGTCTATGGGCAGCTGAAGAGTCTGGCTCATTTTCAAATAATGTTACCGTTAACTTTTTGAGCCAACGGTCACGGTAGCGATTTTTTTTAACATTAATGTTAACGCCTTAATGCGTTTTCAGAAGTTTCTCAGAGGGAATATGTAAAAGCGGGTTATTAAAGAGAAGTCCTGACTGCTTTTTCACCGTGTTTTTCACTCTTTTACAGGTTTCCAGAAATAATCCGGTGAAATAATATGGTGAGCTATTGTTGCTGTTGCTTCTGAACTACAAAATGATTTTTAAATTTATTATTGAATGAGACTGTACATTATAAATGTAATGCTTTAACTCTAGATGTTTGTTTGTGTAAATGCTGTGTGCGCGTTGAGTCCTGCGCGAGCGGGGAGCAGAGTTGCCATGGAAACGGGGCGTCAACACAAAAACCGTTACTGGCAAACAATAATCTCCGTCTCTCGCTGCAGTTTACACTGTTTTGGGTAAGTTTAGTCGCTAAAATCACACAAATATTACATACAAATGTTCCTGACACGTTTCTTGCTTGTTATTGATATGTTTCAATTAAATTTATTTTATAGAAAAGGTTTAGTTTCTTCGAAAAAGTCCGTTAGCATCTTAGCAGTTTTCAGGTAGGCTAACTATATAGATTGAGCTCTTGTTGATGAAACTCTGGGCTTTTTATCAAATCTTCGTGTGTGTATAAGATATTTTGATGGCACTTTGAATGTTTTGCTGGTGATTTGTCAGTATGTTATTGGAAAAGGCTGATTTACTGAATCGATGACGTCACTTACAGTGAGAGTGTAATCGGCTGAAATCAAGTTCACATTAGTTTCGATATTTCATGATAAACAGATATTAATACAAATTGTTCTGTGATTTCAGGAGGACAGAAAGAAACTCTACAGAACAGAAGTGAAGCTCCAAGATTTCAACATTTCTGAAGGGAGATTCTGACTTAGAAATACAGGTGACCTGAAGAAGCTCATGAAAAACATGAATATGCCTTTTTCAGAATACATTTCACCAATTTTAAGAAGTCCCTGACATCATAACGTAAGTCACACTCAACCTAAAACTAAAAATATAGATTGTGTTATTTTAAGATTATATTTTTAGTAGTATTACATGTTATTATAATTGTTATATATTATTCTGTCTTTTATCTCCATTTCACCTCTACTCTAGCTTGTTTCCTTCTAATGAACCTGGAACTGTAGAGTAAATATTGTTGTGTCTGTGTCAGATTGCTTGTTTTGTTCCTGGACTCTTCAGTGATGATGAGCAGAGTCTGAGTGAACCTGCTGTCAGACAGTGAGTACCGTGGGGTTTCAGTCAGGACCTTCAGTAAACAACTGTTAGATACCTGTACACATCTTACACATCTCTGTTACAGCTAACGCAGACGTATGTGTAAAGGTGCGGTCACACTAGCCTTTGAACGTGCAAAATTATTTCGGACGCCGCTGCGAATATGGGCGGGAGCAAGATATAACGGTTTCCCCTTATCACAACATGGGTTAATCTGTGCTTTTACTGTGTCTTTGGCGATGGCATCAAAAGCGTCTTATTATATTTCACTCTGTCTCTCTCTCTCTCTATAAATATACACACTAAACAATAAAAAAAATATAGAACGTGTCCTCATTCAAATGTGCCATCTGTTCCTGTTTCCATTGACACTGCGAACCATGCAGCTTCTTTTTTAATTATCTTTTAAATATGTATTATATAAAATAGGATGCTGCGCTACGGCTAAAATTAGCACTTCATTTTTTAATTTCTGTACAGAGAGGTCATGCAGTGACGTATCATTCATCTACTGGTCCCACGACTTCACGTGATGCGAATTCGCAGGTCAAAGTTCACCAAACTAGAACTTTCGAATGCAGCGAAATGCGAAAATTTTCGCATGAGCCTGGGTTTCCGGTCTGACACATTCGCATGCGTATGAATGGAAGTCAGTGGAACGAAAAGTGCAGTGTGACCGCCCCTTAATGCACATATTATGCCCCACACAGGCTCTCAACAACAATGACGGGGCTGATCAACAACTTCAGCAGTAGGCTAGATTAGTGTGGGTTAAAGGGATAGTTCACCCCAAAATGAAAATTTGCTGTTAATTTACTTTCCCTCGGGTCTTCCAAGGTGTGGGTGACTTTTTGGTAACAATTTATAATAAAGTTCAGTTGTAAGTCACTTTTAAGTGAGTAGTTAATGATGAACTAATCATTTACAAAACATTCATAAGCACCTAATAAGTGATATACTAATAATTTGGGTACTTTTTGTAAATTCTTTTTAAAAGTCATTTACAAGTAATTAGATTATGATTAACTAATTATTTACAAAACATGACTGTGTTCATAGAAATAAATGATGTTAATATTTTTATCTATGTTCTGTAGATTAAGTTATAAATAATTTACAAGTGACATGAATATACATTCACTAATGATTAAATAATATGATTTACACATCTTTCATAAGCAATCTTAAAAAAAATTAAATCACGAAAAAAATCAAACAGATCCTTAATTTTTAATAGTTACTAGTTAATATATTATGAATCACTTATAAATCATTGAAATGTCAACATTGTACTATTATCTCAATAAACATTATAAATCATTTACAAAGCTTTCTGCACCCCCCAATCTAAAGTGTAAACTACTCATCAGTTGTAAATGTTTTACAAACTTTGTGGTTTCCAGTTGTGTGTGCGTATATATATATATATATATATATATATATATATATATATACACATATACATACACACACACACACACACACACACACACACACACACACACACACACACACACACACACACACACACACATATATATATATATATATATATATATATATATATATATATATACACGCACACCAACACACACACACACACACACACACACACACAAAATCAACCAACCTGTAACCGGAAAGTTTACATTTACAACTGATGAGTAGTTTACACTTTAGATTGTGGGTGCAGAAAGCTTTGTAAGTTATTTATAACTTAATCTACAGAACATAGATAAAAATATTAACATCACTTATTAATCATCTATGAACACATAGTCATGTTTTGTAAATGATTAGTTTACCATTAGCTAATTACTTTTATTACATGGCTCTGTGGGTACTTGACTCTGATTGGTCAGTTGCGACATTCCGAAGTATGTTATCCCTGGATAAAAACCTGTAAAATGTAATAACACAGGCTCATCCGGGTAACAGTAGTTGGTGCTGTACTCTTGCTTTAACTTTTTTTTTTTATTGGTGGAAGCTGTGCATTTGTTTAGCTAATAAATTATAAAAACTGTGTACAACAGTTGTGTACAATTGTTTAATTATGTCATCCTGGTTAGGGTTGGCCTGATTGACGATGTCATCGTCCAATCGCCGATGGCTGATAGACATCACGATGCTGTGCCGGAAACAGCGTCATCAGCTTCAGTATCTCGCCCATGCATCTGTTGTCATGCGACAGAGAAGTCACGTTCTATAGACAGTTTCTATAGACAGTTGTGAGGGTGCTGACAGCTGGTTGCCCAGGCTATGGATTACAGGTAATACTGTTGTAAGTAGTGTTCATTTTCTCCTAAATACCAATCATTTCGCTTCATTAGACCTCAATGTATCACCAGTAGCCACCGGTATTGATTTGGTCTTTTTTTTTTCTGGACATCCACACAGCACCACAGTATTATCAACTAGAGATCAACCGATAGTGGATTTTTCCAATACTGATAGCTAGTTTGGACCACACTGGCCGATACCGATTTATAAACCAATAGTTTTTAAAATGAATACTGAACGAAATGGATACTGAATGAGAGCAGCGGTCTGCAGTGGTGCTGTGGGTTCCCGGGTTTGTGTCCATTCTCAGACCATTCCATGTATTTCAACTGTAGAAAAGGTTGTTCCGAGCCGAAACTGACTTCTTTCATATTTGTCGACCAATATACAGAAAACTACATCAGTATATCATCATAAACACAAACTTTTTTGTCTTACATGAATGTAAACAGATGAGAAAGAAAACACACGTACAGTATTTTTGTTTAAAGAGACAGCCTAATAAACGCGCTGTCTGTCATTAATTTTAATCAAAGAACAAAAGAAACAAAAGAAAATCATTCACTGATCTCGACTGAATACATTTAATAACTTTAATTGATTAATCTTTATTTTATTTATAAAAAGAAAACTATGCAGTGTTTTTAAACTTTTAATTACAGTTTCTGTACCTGAAATTTTGTTTAGTTGTATTTAGGATATTGCTAATTGATTTGTTTGTTCATATCTTACTACTGACTGGTTACTTGTATTTAACACTTTAATATTTTTATTAATTAATTGTTTTTGCTATGGTATTTTTTTTTTTTAAGCACAGGCAAAATTCCTCTTGCAGTGTTTTGTAAGCTGCTGATTTTTGCTCATGTTATTCAGCTGCAACAGAATGCTTTGTAAAAAGACAGAAACATGTTTGACATCTAAATGTTTGACTCAATTTTTTTATATTGGATTTTTTATCTTATTGGAATCGAAACTAGGAATCGATAAGCAGAATCGGAATTGGAATCGATAAAATTCAAACGATACCCAACCCTACACACTGGACCCGTCACATTTTATTTGCTGCTATTTTAGAACAGTGCATGATTATCTAATCATGTGCAGCGTCTTTGAGAAGTCACAGTTATCACACACACCGGATGCGTCACATTCAATTCAAGCAGCAGTCTAAAACTGTTTATTTAATCACCAAATGGACATAAGTTTGCTTCAGGAATGAACTATGTGGCATACGTGTTTAAAGTTCAGTGTTAAAAAAAAAAGAGCAAACGGAAAGAAAATGCGCCATCTGTATTACAGCTTTCTATATGAAGCATACAGACTGTATTAGAGCCACAGAAAGACCAACGTTTTTGCTGTAAAATGCACAATACATAATTTATAGCCTAGGGTGAAGTCATTATGTAAATGTACAATGATTTGAGATTAATATAATGTTATTTAATAGAAAACTATGTGAACGGCTGCATTTAAACTCGCGTTTGAAGTTTCCCACTCTGTGCAGCGCATAGTGTCACATGGCAAAACAAACGCAACACGGAACTGTTAGAACTGATAGCACTCGTAGTTGCAATCTTTGAAATGGTGCAGAAAAATGTTGCTGGCCTTCAGTTTAGGTGTAGGTCTTCCTTTCTCAGTTGTAGGTCTTCATTTCTCAGTTATTCTATTTTTTTCTGCAAAATAGCACCTTAAAAAAGCATTTTAGTAGATTGGCAACCAGGTCTGTAAGCTGTATTTTCTTTTCATTGAATTTCACTTTCGTACTTTGGAAATCCCTGACTAAAAGGGCAGTCTAACGCTAGGGTAGCACTGGGCACGTCTCTAGACCCAGAGGGTGTGCTGTCATTGAATGTCAAAATTTTGATTGGCTGATGATTCTGTTACTAATGCTTGTAACAAATCAGATGTGACTTCTTTCATCAAAAGGGTAGCACAATCTGTAGTGCTGGCCATAGACTTTTTGTAATGTAGGATATTCCAGGTCAACCTCAACTAAACTAATCACAAGCAATTTGTGAACATTACACAAATGTAAATGATAACTAAATAGTCTGTAAAAGCATTTTTCACACAATTTTGTTTTTTATAGGGCCAGCAGAGCCCTGCTCACCCTGACGGCCCACCGCTGCTGTCAGACAACATCTCAAAGATGCTATAAACTGCAGGACTAGTAAGTACAATCTTGAACATACACAACTGTTTCATAAGTTTGGGAAGGTATGGTTTTTTGTGTTTTTGAAAGTCTTTTATGGCAACCACAGTTTAATATATGAAATGAAAACAGTTCACTACAATTTAAAATAATAGTTTTCTATTTGAATATATTTAGAGAAGTCATTTATTCCTGTGATGGTAAAGCTGTATTTTCAGCATCATTACTCCAGTCTTCAGTGTCACATGATCTTCAGAAATCATTCTTATATTCTGATTTGCTTCTGAAGAAACATTTCTGACTATTATCAGTGTTGAAAACAGCTGTGTTCCTTCATTTTGTCAGGATTCTTTGATGAATAAAGTTTTAAAACAGTACAGTGTTTGAAACAGAAATGTCTGTTTTAACTTTTGATAATTGATAAGACAGTGATAATAATTGAAAATGTTTATTGAGCAGCAAATCAGAATGATTTCTGAAGGATCATGTGACACTGAAGACTGGAGTAATAAAAATTAGCTTAGATCACAGAAATAAATTACATTCACAATATATTCACGTAGAAAACTGTTGTTAAATTGTAATATTTCACAATATTACAGTTTTTTTACTTGCTTTTGATCAAATAAAGGCAGCCTTGGTGAGCAGAAGAGACTTTTCTCAAAGACGTAAAAAGAAAATCGTACTGACCCCAAACATTTAACGGTAGTATAAATTACAAATATGCTGTTCCACCTACTGAAATGTGTATTCCATTCTAAAGAGATGCCTGTTCCACAAATATTACATTTACAGGGATCACGTGAAACACTTCATCAATAAACTGATTTTTGAGAGCATTAGTGGCAGTGTGTCGATTTTTGTTTATTGATTGGTGAATTGGAAGTGGATGTGTGTTTATTAAACCTACTTGTGATTAAATCAGATATATATATATATATATATATATATATATATATATATATATATATAGCACAATAAGCTCAAATTGAGGCAGCAGCATCTATGGTGCATGGCCTGTAGTAAGGTCACTAAATTCTAATACCAAGAATTTATCAAAGTCCACTAAAGGAAGCAAAACCTATTGGTATTTTACTTTGAAAATAGCCTTCCAAATAATATTTGGGGCTCGGACACACTTTTTTTGTTGTTGTTTAAATTAAATTAAAATACATAGTTTAGTATTCACACAACACATCTAATAACCATGCACTCCAGTTATATGTGATTAAATAAATAATATTTTGTCTGAAATAATATGAACAGCAGCAGCTATTCTAAACTTTCTCCTTTTTATTTCCTGTTTCTATCTCAGGATGGCCATCGAAAGGTTACTAGAGATTACAGCAGCTCCAGACTGAATCCAAACTCACTTTTGAAGACTTCAGATGACACCAACGCTCACAAAGACTATAGACAACAACTGTACATGAACACACAAAACATTTGACACACAAAACAAATATTATCCTTATTTTGCCTATAAGGGTAAATTTGATGATTTTCAAACTGCTTTATTGTAACGTTTCATATCTATATATCTATCTGTAAATGAACAATATTTACTCTCTGAGTTATGTGGACCTACATGTCCCCTTTTATTTGTAAGCATCACTTTAAAAATGTTGAAAGATAATGTTAATGTTAACTGAATACAAAACTAGAGACTTGTTTAGTAAGATTTTATCAGAAAATATTTTTGAACTTTTATCATGCAATTTAAAACATTTTAATTGCTTAATTAGTATTGTTTGCCTGGTTTTATTTTGTGTTTATGTAACTTTTTAAAAAGTTCTTGGCATAAAGTTAGCCTGCGCTGCTGACAGCACTGAACACATGACTTTTTATTATGAACTAGATGGTCTTCCCAGTGAGTCTCAGTCATCTCTGGCTTTTTAAACTGTAACCTTGAAACATGCATTTCCTGTAAACCTACTTTGAAATAAGTATTGTCAAAAGGTGCTATACTCATACAACATTTAACCATGCAATTACTGTAGTAATGGTTCTTTTTGTTTTTACTATGGGTTTACTGCAAAAGCTGTAGTAAAATCATGGTGATTGTAGTAAAACTATGGTTGATTTTGTTTTTTTCTATGGTTTTACTGCAAAAGCTGTAGTAAAATCATGGTTAATGTTCAAAAGACTACAAATAATCCCGAATTATCCACTTTTGATCAAAGCATCTGGTAAATGTTATTGTATTTGTACATGTAATATGAAATAAATGAAAATATTAATAAAGTTGCGTCTGTTCTTGAGAGTGGTGTGTATTGTTTTATTATAAACCAGCGGCGGTAGCCGCGGGTGGTCCGTAACGATGAGCAAAACGCCGGTGAACCGCGTCCACGCAGAGCGGCCGGGATGTATCGTCCCAGCATCGGCCGGAGAGCATTTCCGATCAGAGGCCGACGTCGCCGAGACATCTTGCCTATTAGCAAACGCTCCCTGAGCGATATCGTCCCGATGGAATTTTGTAGGTCGGCTCGACATCGGCACAACGTATGTGTGCTGTCTGGGTTATAGCGAGCCTACTTTGTTGTTGTTTTTTGCGACAAAAAAGAAGAAAAAACTCAACAACAAAAAAAATACCAATAGCATACTTTTATAGACCTTTCATCTCGATACTAATTATGAAGTTGTGATAAATAGCCTGCTGCGAAAATGTTTATATTACTTAATGGACATATCCTTTGGCAAAGAGATGGATGCATTCTGGGGCGTGATGTGTTAAAATGTAATTGCTAACATATACCTGTGTTTCCTTAGACATTTCTGCTGACCCCTTTAAAATTTTGAGCGAGGATATAAAATATTAAGACTGTACTTTTTCATTATGATTTATATTTTGGCGCAATTTTGTGCAGCGCGTCACTGTGCGCGACCATCACAGAAACCATTGCCCAGCGCGATTCCACCACGGTAAGTCACTTACAATAGTCTAATAAGCAAGAGAAATGAATAGGCATTTATACGTCCAAAAATAATACAATTACGAGTTTATATATATTAAAAAACATGGTGTGTGTGTGTGTGTGTGTGTGTGTGTGTATATATATACATCCTATTAATAAACTTATTTTGAACGTGTAAATGCTTATTAATGGATTATTGGGATATATATATATATATATATATATATATATGTGTGTGTGTGTGTGTGTGTGTGTGTGTGTGTGTGTGTGTGTGTGTGTGTGTGTGTGTGTGTGTGTGTGTTATTCCTGTTTGTTTATCCATTTGAATTAAAGCAGAACCAGGATGTGTTCAAAATATCGTGATAGAACCCTTGCTCACACAATGACTTCTTTTTAAAATCATATTTTTTTTTTATGATGTAGCGGCTATCATACGTTGTTAAAAGGCCGCTGAGAGGCTGAAGCAGGAACTCAATGCATTTGCGACGCATATAATAAAGTATCAGTGAGGCAAACAGCTGTTATTCACATTTATTGCACAGACAGATATTTCTTCACTTTAAAAGTTTGTAGATGGGTATGCTTGCATGAATGAATGTTGGATGAATGGTCAACAAAGAATACATTGTCCTGACTCACCCCCTCTCCCTCTACCATACTAAGTGAACAGGTGACTAATATTAGTATTCCCAGGTAATCCCGCGACCCTCCACCATGATCACATGACAGTTAACCTTTTCATGTCCCTTTCATTCCAGCCCCTAATTATTATGAAGTAATAATTACATCTCCATAAATTAGACATAAAAACAATCAAAAATGCATTTAAATCATAAAAGTCCATTTCTTCTTTCAAAAGAGAAAAAAAATCCAGAAAAAGTTCTAGAAAAATAGAATAATTCAAGCAAAATTATCCATCTGCTTCTTGTAAAAGACAGATCTTAGTTATTGGCCTTTCCAGACAGCTGCTTTTAGTTTTCACTTGCACATGACGCACAAATCCTCTTCTATCTGGAAAGGTTTGAATTATGCGTCCAATAAGCCAGGAGTTCTGAGGTGCTGTATTGTCCACTATAAGCACTATGTCTCCTGGTTTAAAGTTGCGCTTGACTCCCGCCACTTCCGACGCTCTTGAAGCTGTGGTAAATACTCCAGAACCCATCTCTTCCAGAACAAGTTTGACATGTACTGGACTTGTCTCCAACGTTTACGAGCATATACATCTTCTCTTTTGAATTCACCCGGTGGTAACAATGGTACAGTTCTCAAAATCAACAGGTGGTTTGGTGTTAATGCTTCAAGGTCATTTGGATCAGTGGATGCTTTGGTGATTGGATGACCATTAATAATCGATTCAACTTCGCAAAGAACGGTCTGCAAACCCTCTTTATCCTAATTTTGTACCTTGAGAATGGAATTCAAAACTTTACGCACAGATCGAATTAACCTTTCCCATGCCCCTCCATGATGTGATCCAGTGGGAGGTTAAATTACCATTTGATACCTTTCTGAAGGAGGACATCATTAATGTGACATTGATTCCATTCCTTTATGGCAACTCCTAGTTCTCGCTGCGCTCCAACAAAGTTTCCAGGAAGTGAATTCAGTCTCCGACATGTCACACATTTGGACAGTACCTTTCTTATTGCTGTACTTGCACCTGTTATCCAATATTTTTGTCGTAATTTAGATAACATATGATTACGACCACAATGTCCAACTTCCTCATGTATGTGTCTCAAGAGAATATCAGAGACGTGAGAATTCTTTGCTAGAATGATTGGGTGCTTGGATTCTTCAGGCATTGACGCCCTACTTAATCTACCACCAACCCTCAAAACGTCGTCAAGCATAGGACAAAGTCCATAAATGTGGCTGTCTTTCTTTACACTTTCCCCTCTTTTTAGACAAGCAAGCTCCTAAGGAAACATCTTTCTTGTGCGAATCTGAGGATCTCCAACTCGGCAATCTCTAGTTCTTCAGGTGAGAGATGAGATTTTTCGAGTTGACCTTTGAAAATTTCCATTTCCTTTTTCAAAGAATTTCCTTGTTGTCCAGTATAATGAGCTGAAGCAAGTCTCAATTGTTTCCTTTTCTGACTAAGAGATAGGAGTAGTTTCTTAAACTTTAAAATCCAAGCCATTGCCCTTTTCAAACGGAACCAAGAAGAGAAGTGATTAATAAAACGTGCAATCATTAAACTGCACAGAGTTAACCTTAAGACCTTTCTTGACCTCTGGGTCATCCACTTCAAGCTTTTCAAGGTCATTCAGATTGGCAGGCCATTCACTTTCAGAACAAAGAAGAAAGGCAGGACCTGATGTCCATGTCCTGTTTTTGAGAAAAGCTTTGGCAGTCGATCCTCTCGAAGCAACATCAGCTGGATTGCTTGCTGTATCTACGTATCTCCACTGTGAAGCTTGTGAAGCCTTTAGAATTTCTGTCACCCGATTGGCTACAAAGATCTTGAATCGTGAGGTTTTGTTTTTTATATATTTGAGAACAGAAGCACTGTCTGTCCAGAAAACTGAATCTTGAAGCTGCAGATGTAATTCCTTCTTCCATAGAACATCCATACGACTGGCCATTGTAGCAGCAATGAGCTCCATACGTGGGATGGTAACAGACTTCATTGGAGCTACTCTTGACTTTCCCATGATAAAAGCACAATGTATTAAAGAATCCATATTGCGTGTTAGCAAGTATGTCACAGTTCCATAGCCATCCTTACTTGCATCCGAAAAATGATGCAACTGTGCAGAAGCGATCTCACCAAAGTTTGAAGGTTTTAGACATCTTGTAAGCTCAAAGCTTTCCAAAAGATGAAGTTCTTGAAGCCAGCTTTTCCATTTTTGAACAACTAATTCAGGCAAGATATCATCCCATCCCAAGTTTCCTTTGCAGAGGTCTTGAAATATTCTCTTTGCAGACAATACAACAGGACTCACAATTCCCAAAGGATCATAGACAGAGCTAATCACGGACAGTATTCCTCTTCGTGTCATAGGTCTGTCTTTGATTACAATCTTGAATTGAATGTGTCAGACTGAATGCACCACTGCATACCCAGCACTCTCTCAACCAATGGAGATTCTTGATCAATATTCAAGTCTGTCACCGTCTTTGCTCTTTGATCCTCAGGTATTACAGCCATGACGTCTGTTGCTCATCCACTTTGTTAGCCTAAATCCACCTTTGGCACATATGGATACAAGTTCCTGGCACAATGTCATCGCTTTTTCAACAGTGGCAACTGAAACAAGGCAATCATCAACATAAAGGAAATGTAGAATTTTATCCACTGTTTCCATGACAAAATCTTCCTTATGATCTTCAACACATTTCCTTAGTTAACACATTAACACAGCTAGGAAATGATGTTGCTCCAAATAAATGCACTAACATCCTAAAATCAGTAGGGTCTTGGCTTAAATCCCCCTCAGGCCACCAAAGAAACCTTAACAAGTCAGCATCCTTGGGTGGTACCTTTACTTGATGAAACATTGACTCGATATCTGCCATAATCACCACAGGTTCTTTTCTAAATCTTGTCACCACTCCAATGAGTGAGCTGGTGAGATCTGGTCCTTGCAAGAGTTGAGCATTAAGTGATGTTCCTTGAAAACTCGCTCCACAATCAAACACCACACGGATTTTCTTCTTTGTGGGATGGTAGACACCATGATGCGGAACATACCAAATTTGTCCATCACTACGCATCAAATCCTTTGCAGGTACTTGCTCTGCATAACCTTTGGAAACCATATCCTTCATAAAATCCTTATAGTCAGTAAGAAAGACAGAATCCTTTTGAAGTCTCTTCTTTAGATGTAAAGCCCGTTGTTCTACAATTCTCTGATTATTTGGCATGTGAATTCTCTCTCTCAGAGGTAAGCCAATCTCATAATGCCGATCAACAAGCTTACCAGAATTTGTCACCATTTCCATAAATTTCTGATCTTCTCTTGAATAGCTAGTTTGTTCCTCTTGGCTACATTCAGGGAAGTCCATTTGAAATTGCTGCTGCCACATGTCTTCCAGATTCAGGACTGAAATTCTATTGACCGTGACCTCTGTTTGAGCACAATCCTTTACATCATAAGTATCTCCAGATAGCGATCCATTGACAGTCCATCCTAACATTGTCCTGATTGCATAGGGTCCATCATTCACACTGCGGATGACTTCCAATGGTTCCAAAGCTTTAGGAACATTGGTTCCAATTAGCAGCTCAATCCCTGCCTCAATATCAGGTAAATTAACATTCTTTACAGGGCTTGAATTTCGGTGCGGGAATGCGGGGATTGCACATAATTTAAACCATTCACGCAAGGTTAACTTTTATAGTGCGAGAAATTCCCGCACAAATATATTTGCTTCATCTCAGAGCAAATGATTAAAAAATAAATTCACAGATGCGAGAAAAAATATGTCAAATTGTCTAGTCAAATTGTCTTTTATTTTTGAATTTAATTCCTCAATCAGCGCTGGACCGGCATTTTCTGTCTCAGCGCTGAGCTCATAGAAAGTAAACGGCGGAGCCCTGGCTGCTGTAGACAGATCATGTTTCACGCTGTCAATGCAGCGGTCTGCGTTGCACTGATCTTATTCACACTATCAAGTGTAGGTGCAGCATTCTAACATTGCAAAATATTGTTCTGCTCTTAGGTGCTAATTAATAAACGATGGAAACCACTGAAACTTGTCCGATCAGAACAATTAAATTAGATGATGTCCGTTTAGAAGGAGCTAGATGCACACACCACTCAAAGACCACTCATTGCAAACTGGAACAATATTTAATTACGTGTGGTTCTAGAAAAGGAAACAACAACAATAAAGTGTAAATATACACACTGATAAACATCTATATGCAAATGAATAATATCCGTATTTGCTATGACATTAACACTGAAAGTGCGTCTAACAGCGATCGTCTGATAAGATTGGCTAGAGATTAGCTGACAGGCACATGTGCTTGACAGACGAGGTAAACACATCTTGAAAGACTAATGTAACAATCAAATATAAACACAGTATAATGAAGAAACAAACTTACTCTTTGATGCACGCACACATGCGATAACTCAATATTGCGGGAGAACTGGCATTATCATCACCGTTAGAATCGTCACACGCTAGTTATAATGATAGCGATCATATCTGCTGTGAAGCTGCGTCAGCATCCGGGTCCTTTAGACATCGGGGTCCTAACAATAGGTGTGTGACTGACGCCTGACTAAATAACAACAGCGATCAAACATTACACATATATTAGAACTGTATGAACATTAAATAACTGGCCGCCATTTTAGTACAGCCGCCCCCAAATGTGCTTGCAGATTTGCATCTTGGGCCAGTACTCACAGTCATTCTGGAAGTGAAGGGAGCTTAATAAGTCTGACAACAGGTCTGATGTAGGTTCTGTCTTTGATCTGGATTTCTGCAGCTCTAACTTTATTATCAGCTCCGACCTGGACAGATTTCACAGTTCCAACAGGCCAGAGTGCTCTGGGGAATTGTGGATCAGCAATCATAACCACTGTCCCTACTGTCAAGTTGTCTTTCTCTTGTTGCCATTTCTGGCGAGACTGGAGTCCGGGCAGGTAGTTACGCATATAACTGCTCCAGAACTGGTCCGCCAATATCTGGCTGTGTCTCCAGCGCTTGCGACTGAGCAGTTCAGATGCAGGGTCAATTACCTGAGGAAAGGCAGAGTCTCGTCTGCCCATTAAGAGAGAATTAGGGGTTATTGGATCATGATCAGCTACATCTGAGGATACGTATCCCAATGGCTTTGAATTTAGAATTCCTTCAATTTCAACAAGGACAGTCCTGAGCACTTCCTCTGTGACAGTTTGCACACCAATGGTTGTGTACAGTGCAGCTTTAAGAGATCTGATTTCTCTTTCCCAGGATCCTCCGAAATGCGGGGAGTTTGGTGGATTGTAATGGAAGTCAATCTGTTGCTTGGCAAGTTCTCTTTGTAACTGAGGGTGAATATTGTTGAAGGACTCCTTAAGCTCACGATCTCCACCCTTGAAATTAGTACCTTGATCAGAGCACAACTCATGAGGTTTTCCCCTACGGGCGATGAATCGACGTAGAAACATGAGGAAGGAGTCTGTGTCAGCTTGAGAGAGAAGGTCGATGTACACTGCCCTTGTGGTCAAACATTTATAAATTATACCCCAGCGTTTCTCGTTCCGAATTGGTAGTTTAGTCATTGGATTGACTGGGTCTAGGACAATTGGGTGAAGAATGTCAGGACTCAGTAGGTGACATCTTCGGAGTCATCCACCAACTCTAATCAGTTGAGTGTCAGAATCAAATTCGGCAGCTAATGTCTTTAGACGACTGTTTGAGGAGATGGCCTTCCCTGCTTGAAGCTGAGCATATTCATCAGGAAAACTCTCCATTTGAGACTGTTGAATAATTCGGAGCTCGGCTTTCTTATACGTGTCAGCAGTGACAGTGTTTGTGGAACTGGCCGCTCCGTGAAGGGATCTGGCAGTTGCATTTACAAGCTCTTGAAAGTTGTCAAATTGAGATGCAATGACTGAATGCTGGTCACCCTGAGCTATTAGATGGAAGGATACTGGTTTACGCAGTTCCTTTGAAGTGTCGGCTGGCTCCAGATTGGGCATTTTGGGCCAAGACGATAGAGGTTTTTGCAAAAATTCTGGGCCATTCTTCCAGCGGGTAGGTTCGGCTAGCTGAGCCAGTGACAGGCCACGAGTAATATCATCAGCAGGGTTGTCTTGTGAGGGCACATAGGACCATAAATGTGAATCAGTTAGCTCTTGAATCTCCGCAACTCTCGTTCCTACAAACACTTTAAAATGGCATGAGTCTGATTGAAGCCAGTTAAGAACGGTTGTAGAATCAGTCCAGTATCTGAAACTGCTGATGTCCAGTGTGAGCTCTCTTTTCAGAACTGCTGCCAATTGTGCTCCAGTTAAAGCAGCGCATAGCTCAAGTCGGGGAATTGTTTGCTGCTTCTTTGGAGCTACTCGCGATCTAGCTGCCAAGAATGACACCTCTATCTGTCCTTTGCTATCTTCCGTGCGGAGATAGGCTACAGCTCCATACGCTCGCTCTGAGGCATCACAGAAGGTGTGCACAGTTCTTGAGCTGGTCAATGGATCTACCTTTGTAGTGTAGCATCTGGGCAGTGTGACACAGGAAAGTTGTGGAAGCTCATCTTCCCATGTGAGCCATGCATTTTTGAGGTCAGTGGGCAGGTCAGGGTCATCCCATTCTCTTTTTTTGTCCCAGAGCCTCTGGACTATGATCTTAGCTCTATTGGTAAATGGGGTGATGAATCCAAGTGGATCATACTGACTGGAAAGGATGCTATATATGTGTCGCATAGTGGGCTCAGTTTTTACAACATGGCCATGTTTATAACCAAGGGTGTCGGATCTGCACTGCCACCTAAGTCCTAGTGTGCGCTCCTGGGGGTCGGCTCTGTCTGAACTAAACCAAAGCTCATGTTTCTCTGACCTGATTTGCTGCGGCAGGTGTTGCAGCAGTTGGGGAGTGTTACTAGCCCATTGACGCAGTTCAAATCCACCCTTGGCCAGCAGATGTCGCATGTCATCCACTAATTGTCTGGCAATCTCAAGAGAGGGGACACTTTGCAACCAGTTGTCCACATAGAAACAACGATCTACTGCTACTCGTACCTCATTATCTGGTTGGCTGTGATCAGCAACATGTTTCCGAAGAGCAAAGGTTGCACAGCAGGGGCTGCACGTGGTGCCAAAGGGTAACACTGACCACTGATAGACATCAGGTGCATTGGTTGGTTTCAGGTCTCGCCAAAGGAATCGCAAGAATGGTTGGTCTTCGGGTAGGAGACGCACCTGATGAAACATCCCCTTTATGTCACTGCTAATGGCTACTGCATACTCTCTGAAACGGAGAAGTACTCCCAGCAAGGTAGCACCCAGAGTTGGCCCAGGAAGGAGATATTCATTCAAGTTCAGCCCTTGGAAGTTGAAAGAACAATTGAATACCATCCTGTTCTTTCCGTTGTGGTGGACCATGTGATGTGGAATGTACCACCCTGGAGTCTGTACAGCTGTGGATTTGGGAATTTTTCTCACATAGATTCTAGCAGCCTGTTAATCTCAGATATGTATGCTTGGGATTTCTCTAAGCTCTGTGCCAGCTGATTTTCAGTCCTTCTCAAATGAGGCATTACCGCTTCCTTTGGGGAAGCTAGAGGTGGAGGACTGACTTTCCAGAGGAGGGGGGTAGCGTATCTTTGCACACCTTCAACTTCAACCCTGATGGTTTTCTCCTCCAGAATACGCACAGCTTCTGCATCTTGCTTTGACCTCGTCACAAGTCGTTCATTTTGGTAGGGCAAGATATCCATCTGCCACAACCGCTCCACTTGACTGTATAGATCATTAGGCGTAAGGCTTACAGATGTGAACAAGCACTGTTGTGTATGTGGGACGTGTTCAAGGAACTTTGATGGACCTTGGAGTGTCCATCCCAAATTAGTTTTCACAGCCGCTGGACTTCCGGGGGGTCCCAAATGAACTGGCTCAATAGGGGTGATCAGTTGTGGGTAATCTGACCCAATGAGCAGTAATGGCCTTGCATGGTCAATTGACTGAAGAGGTAGGCCTCTGAGATGGCGATATTTATTCTGGAGCATTTCAATTGGGTAGGAATGAGGGGCTAATCCAAGCTCCTCCGCGGTGAAAGCTCTTCTTATTGTGAAGTTGCGATCTGGTTGTGTAGCTGGACTCACTGAGAATGATACTGTGAAGCCATGAATAATGCGGATGTATTGGCGCACTGTGCGAAGAGACAGGTCTTCGGGTTTACCATTGAGGTTGAGTAGCTGAGCTGCTTCATGGAGAAGTATTGTGCGCTCTGAACCATCATCTAGTAATGCGTATGTATCTAATGAAAAGTCTCCGTTGCGTATGAGGACTCTGCACAATTTCAGTAATACTTTACTGCTGCCAGTAGGTCTATCAACATACAGAGTTTCTATCGTGCTGCTGGTAGACTGGGTGATCTCTCCCGTTTCTTTGGTGGCATTAGCACTCATTTCATTGTTGGCCTCATGCAGAATTTCTAGATGTCTCCTTTGACACTTCTTGCACTTCGCTTTAAGAGTACACTGACCTGCTTGGTGTTCGCGCCCACATTTCCAACATCTCTGATTGGATCTGATCCAGGTAACAATCTGCTCTTTGGTCAGCAGCTTGAAGTTTGAACACTGATTGAGATAGTGCTGAGTTGTATTACAGAAGGGGCAGTATTCTTTGGTTTCTCTAGTGATCTCACCTCTGAAACTGTATTCCGACGAACCTCTTCAACCTTGGAAACTGGACTTTGCTCACTTCCATGGAAGATGGCAGTAGATTTGTGTGCTACTTTAGGCACTCTTTGCTGGTCTTTGCGGAAGCTCGGTCTCTCTCTACCAGGGTCAATACCGAACTGGGTACCGTCCTCTTGTACCCTCACCTCATACTCCAGCCATTCTGCAAATTCAAGCAAGGTAGGGATAGGTGTCTTGAGTGGATTGACATACCTCTTAAAGTTTGCTCTGAGATCGTGAGGTTGTTTAGCTAGGAGGCGGGAGACGTGCGACCCACAAGTCAGTTCTGTACGTCCAGGATCTCCTAACTGATCCAACATTCCAACGAGGGCTCGCACCTTTAGTGCAAAAAGCCTGAATGCTCTGGTGTCACCACTTCTTATGCTGGGCCCATCCATCATAACAGTAATGCGTTGAAGTGCGAGTTGATGGGGTTGCCCATAGAGTTCGGTTAGTGCCTGCATGGTATGAGTATAAGGGTACCTGCTGTTACTGTAGGAGTCAGCAATGAGCAATGCTTCCTCAAACTTCAAGTGGTCCATCAATATTTGGAACTTGAAGTGCTCTTTGGCATCAGCAGGCAGGAGATTGTCAAGAGCTACCTTTAACCTGGCGAACTCACGTGGATCCTCTTTGGTGAAGTTAGGAATGGTAGGGGTTGGACCACGACAAGTGTTCTCTTGACTGATTGGCAATGAAGAATGATAAGGCACAAATGGTCTCTGCTGCCTGGAGGTAGGGCTGTAATAGTGTGAGGATTGATGTCTCGAGGGATGGTAGCTTTCATCCGCATGATCTGCCCTCTGGGGTGTTACTGCGCCCTCCGGCGTTGGCGAGATTGTTCTAGATTGCTTGGAACCCGCTTTCATCCTCTGAAGCTCATGAATGATCTCATCTATTCTATCATATTGACGTTCTGAGTGCAACTTATCCTCACTGTGTTTCACTGACCTTTCTCCTTCATAACGTGGATCGCTTTGATCTCTTGTTGACGTTACTCTGTGGTGTGATGGTGAGGTAGATATTCGATTCTGCATATTGCACGTCAAATGTCTGGATGAATGAAATGGTTGAGATGGAGACAATGATATTGAAGTGTGAGCTGCTGAGTGTTCACTGAGGTCACGTCTAAGTTGACAGTTCTCTTTCTCCAGTTCCTTAAGGCGCATCTCCAGTGCTTCAGGTGAGAAATGTGAATTCCCCTCATAGGCAGGAAAGTGATCAATGCCAGCAACCAGGGGGTTGTGAAGCGGTAATGGACCTCCTGTCGCCCCTATTGGCTGTTCTCCCACATTGGAGTGGTCTGAGGGTTTGTGTGCTGATGGCTGCTCTGGCACATAATCCACCTCATAGTCATCAAGGTACTTTGGCATCTGCGTTCGGCGTCGAGAGCGAACAGTAGCATCACTAATCTCCTCACTATGTATGGACATTATATTAATTCAGAAGTTGCCTAATCCGGCTCGAAGGACCATGTAAAATATTGTTCTGCTCTTAGGTGCTAATTAATAAACGATGGAAACCACTGAAACTTGTCCGATCAGAACAATTAAATTAGATGATGTCCGTTTAGAAGGAGCTAGATGCACACACCACTCAAAGACCACTCATTGCAAACTGGAACAATATTTAATTACGTGTGGTTCTAGAAAAGGAAACAACAACAATAAAGTGTAAATATACACACTGATAAACATCTATATGCAAATGAATAATATCCGTATTTGCTATGACATTAACACTGAAAGTGCGTCTAACAGCGATCGTCTGAAAAGATTGGCTAGAGATTAGCTGACAGGCACATGTGCTTGACAGACGAGGTAAACACATCTTGAAAGACTAATGTAACAATCAAATATAAACACAGTATAATGAAGAAACAAACTTACTCTTTGATGCACGCACACATGCGATAACTCAATATTGCGGGAGAACTGGCATTATCATCACCGTTAGAATCGTCACACGCTAGTTATAATGATAGCGATCATATCTGCTGTGAAGCTGCGTCAGCATCCGGGTCCTTTAGACATCGGGGTCCTAACAATAGGTGTGTGACTGACGCCTGACTAAATAACAACAGCGATCAAACATTACACATATATTAGAACTGTATGAACATTAAATAACTGGCCGCCATTTTAGTACAAACATTTTGAGTCAAAATGAGCTGTTTGTGAAGAAATTATCCGCTTCCAAATTGTCGTTGTAATAACGAAACTGAAACATTAAAAAACATTTTGCTCTTTATGGTGTGCGAGTGATAGAGCGCGGCAGCAACGAACCAACTGATCAGCTTACAGCGTCACAACATTGAATGCTCGGCCGAACAGCTGATCATAGCTGTACAGGGCGCCTTTATTATTTTTCATCTCCATAAATATATCTATAAATATATCTAGTAATAAAGTTAACGCAAGGGCTAGAAATCAATTAATATTTCCAGTAGCGAGTGTTTCGTGTGAACGTGGATTCAGCTCACAAAACAGGATCAAAACTAAATTCAGAAATTCACTGAATAATACAAGTCTCACAAATCTAATGATCATTTCAGAGCTTGGACCTTCCCTTGAGCAGTTTGACTTCAACAGAGCCATCATCAAATGGAAAGAAATGAAGATGAGGAGACAGATGAGAAACTTAGAATAAGTCACATGAAAAAATGAAAAAAAAAGAAATGGAAAAAAATGACTCAAAAAGAACTGAAATGTATGAAAAACATAAATACTTATAGTTTAAACTGAGTTCTTAATATCAATTTACGATATCAATATCAAAAGTAAAAAAAAAAAGCAAAGAATTGAACTGAACTGAAACACATGAACTGAAATAGACATTAATATATAGCATAGGCCAAGTTTAAACAGAGGTCTTAATGTCAATTTGAAGAGCATGATGAAGTTTTTTTTTTTTTGTTAACTGATTTGAGAACTGGAAATGCACAATTCATGCATACAAATCTGTAGATATTAATAAATGAACATGATTAAATTAGACAGATGCATCAAAAGTTATTCTCCCCCCCATGTGACCCATGTAAGGGGGGAATTCCCACCAGTTTAAAAATGAAATTCAGGCCCTGCTTTAAATGGGGCCATCTTTGCAGGTCACTTTCTTTAGGTATATTCCTCTTGTGAACAGGCATACTCTCCTGCGTATAAACTCGATGCAATTCACAAAAGTCATTCCCATTCAATCCTGCTACCTCCATTTCAGACAGAGCATAGCTACTAGTAACCTTTTCTTGTCCCATAGCTCTTAAAAGTATCTGCACTTTGGTTCCTGTGAGGTTAAGCTTTTTCATTAAACTCTCAGTACAAAACACAGCTGTGCTCCCTTGATCTAAAAGGTGTAAGTAGTAACAATTTTACTGCCTTTCTTGGCTTTTATCTGTACAGGCACAATTGGGAGTTTACAATCATAGTCACCAGCCCCAGTAAGACCACTGGAAATCAAAACATCATTCACTGACATCTTTGGTTTCTTCTCAGTTGTAACGATAGCCTTTTCTTTTGGAAAGATATGTAGCAAAGTGGGATGTTTAAGACCACAAACATCACAACAAAGACGCTTTCTGCATTCTTTGCTTATGTGCCCAATGCATAAACAGCCAAAACACACTCCACTTGATTTCAAGAAGCTAATCTTCTCACTGTGGGATTGTTTTCCCAACTGAGGACACATACCCAATGTGTGTGCACCTTCACAGCAGAGACATTCTTTCTTATCAGGACCATCATTTACCTTTCCTGGTTTTTCAGACTCACTTCTTTTGTTTGCAGAAACCACAGTGGTTGCAAAGCTGGTTCGTTTTATTCCAGGACAAGAAGGAAATTTACTTCTTTTCACATCCTTATTCCTTACTACAGGATCATCCTGTATATTTCCAAACACTGGATCCATTATCATTTTGACTTGATGTTCTATAAAGTTAACAATATCAATGAAGGAAACTCTGCAGTTGTGTCTTTCTTGCAAATCACAAGCCACTGATCTCCATTTATCCCGAAGTCTGTAAGGGAGTTTCTTTATAACCATCATCATATTGGCTGGCATGTCCAACTCATGCATATATTGCACCTCCTCCATGACATTACCACAGCCTCTAAGGAAAAGACTGTTTTCTTGTAAAGCATTAACATCCTCAGCTTTAATCTGAGGCCATGTAAGAGCTTTATTCATGTAAGCAGAATCAGATGCAATTTTCTGCTCATTTCCAAAATGTTCTTGCAACAAATCTTTGGCTCTCATATATCCCCTCTGTGGGTCAATATGCTGACAACTTTGAACTAAATCCCTTGGAAGACCAACAGTATATTGTTCAAGGAAATACAGGCAATCACTGTAGTTATCAGTTTTACTCTCAACACTGTTCACGAAAGCTCTCATGAAGGCATGATACTGAAAAGGGTCACCATCAAATACTTTCAGATCTCTTTTGGGTAAAGATGACAAACATTGCTGTTTTAACAAGAGCATTGTTATCTCGTTTTGCTTTCTCATTAAACCATAAATGTTGCTTGGTACTTCCTCATCATCATGTGGATCCAATGCATTTCCTTGTGTCCCTTGCTCCACTGTTTGGTGTCCAGAAGGATGCTGCACCCCTATTGGAGGCTGTAAGGGTAATCTTGGTTGTACAACTCCTCCATTAGGCCATACACCAGAGTTTAATTGACCATGCATTGATCCATTCACATTTACTGACCTTTGAGGAACAAATGATTTAGCTCTGGCATTAAGACTCTGTGTTTTCCGTTGATCTTACTCCAAGTTGGAATGTCTTCCTCCTGAATGTCCAGATTTATCGCTTGACACACTCCGAGATTTTAAAACATTCGGTTTGGCCATTTGAACTTCAATTTCTCCTTGCAGATTAAGTTGTTCCTTTCTTTTTCTTAGCTGCTCCTCTTGCTCCTCCAGTTCACGTTTATCCTTCAACAACTGTTGTCGTGCCTTTAGTGCAGCCAACTCAGCCTCTGCTTTGAGACGTACAGAAGAAGCAGATGACACACCATATCTTCTTCCACTAAATGAACTCTGATTCTTAGATGATCTGCTCCCCACATTTGAGACACTATCATTAGGTTTAATGTCATCTTGTAATTTATCTGATGTAACGATGGATGAAGGTTGGACTGTCGCTTGAGGAATAGTAAACTCTTCCCTTGATGCACCAGTTTCAAAATGAACAAGAATAACATTCTCCTCTGCCATCTTCAGCCAATTTTGAACTGCATCTTTAAATGTATCAGTATATTTCATGATGCTAAAAAACCACTCATTTTGTTTTTCCTGCTCATCTTCAGGAAGTAAGGGAATCACCATATATTGGAGCTTATTGGCATTTTCACAAGATTCAACAAGACTTTCAAACAGCACTTGCACTTGAAAGGTATTTTCATTTCTTGTCATCAGATTCTTTATCTTTGGAATCAACCCTTTGATTTTATTTACCTTTGTTTTGCGTTCCTTTTGCAAACTTTCAATCTGGTTCGCCAATGCTTTTACAGTGGGTTTGGATACTCTTTTTTCACCATCCATGACGTCATCAGCACTTGCTTAACTCATGCTTGTGCTTTTCAACGAATCAACAAAAGTCACGCTTTACTTTCAACTTCTCACAGCATCGCAACGAAACGTAAACATTCACCATCAACTTCCAAAAACATTGCGGCATTACTTTCCACAACAAACGGATTGACAAACAACCTATTTCAAACACCAGAGCTCTGGACAAAACCAACTAAAGCCAAACAACAAACAAAACATCCGCGCGATCATCCCCAATGGATTAAACAGCGTACCGGACACTAACATCACGTTTCCCAAAATAGCACAGCTTATTAGAAAAAAAAGCCCAGCAGGCTTACCTATGCGGTGATTGTTTGTGTGCTTCTCTTCTGAGCTTTGTTGGACATTTCTCGTTGACGTTTTAGCTTTCCTTTTCTCTCCATTGAGCGAGCAGAATCATGTATTCCGCGACGCGATGTTCAATCTTTGCGATGGGTCCGCCAAGAAGTGAAGTTCTTTGTTGACAAAATGTAGCGGCTATCTTACGTTGTTAAAAGGCCGCTGAGAGGCTGAAGCAGGAACTCAATGCATTTGCGACGCATACAATAAAGTATCAGTGAGGCAAACAGCTGTTATTCACATTTATTGCACAGACAGATATTTCTTCACTTTAAAAGTTTGTAGATGGGTATGCTTGCATGAATGAATGTTGGATGAATGGTCAACAAAGAATGACCTTGAAGATGAGTGACCTTGTCGATCAGGCTGAACATCAAGCTCACTTCCAACAGCTCATTAGCATGCACCAGGAAGCAGAACCATTCACCAGTCAGCCTTCCACCCGTAATCCATCCACCAGCCAGCCATCAAACAGCAAGTAAGATGTTAGGTGGATTAAGAGGGACAGTGATGGAAACATTATTTACAGCAGGCCCAGATCATCCTGGAAACAAGCAGGTACAATTTTTTTTTACATTAATGTTAATTAAAATGTAGACTCCAGATATAGTTTTGCATCTTGGAATGGTATACAACATGATCAAGTCATGGGTCTGAATTAGAACATATCTGAGGTTATTATTACGTACCTGTGTCTAGCATCAGGTAAAGTTTGTGTCATTGAGTGTAAAAAGTAAAAAAAAAATGTTGCTACAGCAGGTCCCAGTCACACCCAGAGTCGAAAGACTGGTGTCTCTCATATCAGGGCTCCGGAAACCAGTGCAGAAATGACCAGTGACTTTCTTTCCATTACTGCAGGTGTGTTATTAATTTTGACTTCACTGGTTCAAACAGTATGTTCATTTATTATGAATTGGCCATTGTTCAATGCTATTCTTTTTTATTATAATAAACTACTGTTTTTAAATATTTTGCCTTGTTTTAACAGAGTCCTTCCTTCAAGAGCTTAAAAGCTCACTGCCGACCACACCCATTCCTCTCTGGCCAGTGTGATGTCAGGGTCCAACGAGGTCACGTGTTCCACAACAGGGATTCGATGACCCATGCATTCTTTAATCCATTGCCTCCCATAACTTGTGTTGTCGAGAGGGTTCTAACCCAGTGTGGTAAGTTGTAGTTCTTAAAAGTCACATTCTTAGACTTGACTGAAAAACTGATAAGTCGAAGAAGCCGTCTAGTACATCATGTTTAAAATAGTTTCCAGTAAATAAATGTTATTCTTTAATGCTTATCCATGTGTTTTTTTTTTTCAAGAGGGTCTTGTACCTTTGGAGATGCCAGAGACAATATGCGGTTGTCTACGAGTATCATCCAGTGTCATCGCAGGACAGTCCATAGTTGTGGTTACAATGAATGGTAAGAAGAACTTAATAGGTTTGGGTGGGGGTCACTTCTGTAGAAGTGTCTGCAGAATTTCACCCACAGCTATTTGCTGATCACACCTTGTATATACTCCCTCAACACAATTATGCACATATACGGATCATGAATATGTTAAATTCATACATGTTACATTGTGCAAGAACTTTTGTTTATCATGACTGCAAATCTAGAGGTGTCAATAGGTTGTGTGTTCATTTAGATTTGGATGGGCCCAAGTATGAGATGGAAAACAATTAACCTTTGTTTGAATGGGGATAGTTAATTTGCCTGACAAAAGTATGACTTCCAATAGAGTGCCTTACAAAATGTTTGCAGAAGTGTCCTCCTGATTCACCTTAGTCACAGGTTCCCATATCAGTTGTCAGAATGACACACTTTGGTCTGTCAGAATTAACGTTGTGTATATATTTCCTTTTTCCAGGGCGATATGATCTGAGATTGCCTCAGATTAGATGCAAAGCATGTGAAGCCACTTGGAGTCCTGGAGTGGATGACCTGATCAGTAATGACTACTGGCCGGCCACTTCTCACTATTCAACTGTGTATGAAACAGATGTCCTTTTTTCTTTTGAAGAGCTGAAGATGGCAGCACCAGGGATATCTAGCCAAGCATTTCTTAGAATGCTGGATCAACGCACTGTTCGCTTTGGCCGTGTAAGTATTTGTGGTAATAATTGCTTAAATCCATAAATTATACCATTAGGGCATGATGGTGATCATAGTACACTTTAAAGGGGGGGTGAAATGCTTGTTTTCACTCAATATCCTGTTAATCTTGAGTACCTATAGAGTAGTACTGCATCCTTCATAACTCCAAAAAGTCTTTAGTTTTATTATATTCATAAGAGAAAGATAGTCTGTACCGATTTTTCCCAGAAAAACACGAGCCGCTGGAGGCGTGACGTGTGGGCGGAGCTAAAGAATCATGAGCGCCAGTAAGCTTTTGCGTTGAGAGCATGTGGAAGCTGTGACATTACCGTGCACAACTCCGTTGATGCTCTGTAAAAATAAACTCCATCCACTGGTCCCTTAATGCTGTTTTATTTTGGTAATCTGTGCATGGTTGTCTTGCCCTGGCAACCAAAAACACACTTCTTTTGTGACTTTTCGCCACGCTCTCGCTCTGATCAGTGAATCGCTCTGATCAGCGAATGTCTGTGCTCAGCCTCGCTGTACGGGAGCGCGCGCTCTTCCGGGAGAAGTGCCCTTAGGACCCATATAAGGAAATTCCGCTCCATCTAACGTCACACAGAGCCATATTTGAAAAAAAAACTTTTCGAAACTCGTGACAAACCGGAAGGAGTATTTTGGGAACAAAAATACTCCTTCAAACGTACAACTTAATTTTTGAAACTTTGTCCATGTTTAGCATGGGAATCCAACTCTTTTAACAGTGTAAAAAACTCAGTATGCATGAAATAGCATTTCACCCTCCCTTTAACATTTACACTGTTTAGGAAACAAGTTGTTAAATTTAGACCCTTTATAAACAACCATAAACTCATGTTCTCTTATCAGCAGTTTGCACTGAGACATTTCTGAAAAAAAAAAAAACAGGTCATTCTGAAGATCTCAACTTCAACTCCATTGGCTACAGACTTTGACATCTCCTCAATTTTAATTCCTGATCCCAGAAGTGTTCCCTTTGATTAATGGCCCAAACATTGCACAGGCTATATGGAACAATATGGAAGCTGTTGTTGCTCTCTTTGTGTATAGATTTAGACTGAATGTCAAACAATATCCTGTATTTTTAATGGCCAGGTCCCCCAAATACATCAGTGTATAGTGTATGAGTGAAGTCTACACATTGTTTATTTCCTTTGATATGTAATACAAACATTCCAAAATGTATCCATTTAGAACATTTTACTTCAGTGTAGTAGATTGTTTAATTTTGATCTGTTTTACTGTTCTCCTTTGTTCTCTTTTACTGAACTCTTCTTTAAAACAGAATGGAAACATCACAGCAGACAGCGTCCGGAAAAGCTTTTTGGAGTGGGAAGCTGTCCGATTCGAAGTAGACAAATTATGCCAGGAGGACCACTTTGACTGCCCAGCATGCAGCCCAGACATGCTTGCAGTATCCGTTGATGGAAACCGTAAGCACTACAGATTCAAGAGTGCAGCTAGGTACTGTGTGTGCATGGACGGTCCATTACTTTGAAACTAACTGCTGTGAATTGAAAATCATATGAATATTTAAACTTAACATGTATCTCTTTTATTTAAATCGGAGGAAAAAGCCATCTTTGATGGCGTGTTCATCGCGAATGATGATGACGTCGCAAGATTCGTGGACTATGTCCATACCTCGACCAGTCATGTACACTTGCTCAACTTCACTATATTTACCCATAAACACCAAGTCCTACAAAGTACTTTGTTTGAACAAGTTTGGACCGTTAACCATCTTCCGGTCCCATTGCCGCGGCCGCGATCTGGGGCTCGTTCTGGCGGCCAACAGACGAGAACCACTTCCGGCAGTAGCACGAGTGGTTTGAGGGTCACAGTGGTGGCAAACCCTGCAGGGAACCAACCCTCTGGGGACCACCACTCCTCTAGCACGTCCGATCCAGTGGAGCAACCAGAGTGTTCGCGTTCTCAACTACTTAGACGATTGATACTAGCACAGTCTCGAGATCAGTTGTGCGAGCACAGGGATGTGGTGCTCCGGCACCTGAGCCTGTTGGGCCTCGAGGTCAGCTGGGAAAAGAGCAAACTCTCGCCATTGCAGAGGATCTCTTTTCTCGGTATGGAGTTGGATTTGGTCGAACAAACAGCACGCCTCACAGAGGAACGTGCGTGGTCGGTGCTAGCCTGCTTGAATACGTTCAAGAGCAGGACAGCGGTCCCACTGAAACTCTTTCAGAGGCTCCTGGGGCATATGGTGGCCACAGAGGCGCTTACACCGCTCTGCCTATTACATATGAGACCGCTCCAGCACTGGCTTCATGGCCGAGTCCTGAGGTGGGCGTGGAAGCGCAGCACTCACCGGGTCCAAGTTACACCGGCCTGTCGCCAAACCCTCACTCCGTGGTCAGATCTTGCATTTCTCTGGGCAGGGGTGCCCCTAGAGCAGATATCCAGCCATGCCGTGGTTTACAAGCATGCCTCCACCACCGCCTATGGGGCCACGTACAACGGGCATGCAGTCTCAGGAGTTTGGACGGGCCCGCAGCTGCAGTGGCACATCAATTGCCTAGAGTTGTTAGCAACGCACCTTGCCTTGAACCGTCTCAAAGGTCTCTTATGAGGCAAGCCTGTGCTGGTCCGATTGGACAACACTGCGACTGTTGCGTACATCAACCGCCATGGTGGTCTGCCCTCTCGTCGCATCTTGCAACTCGCCCGCCACCTCCTCCTTTAGAGTCAGAAGGTTCTGAGGTCACTTCGTGCCGTTCACATTCCAGGCCTGCTCAGTCGTACAGTCTTGAGCAATGCTCCCGGGAGAATGGCGACTCCATCCCCTGACGGTCCAGCTGATTTGGAGGTGGTTCAGAGCCGCTCAGGTAGACCTGTTAGCTGCTCCAGAGACCTCTCACTGCCAGGTTTTCTACTCCCTGACCGAGGGAACTCTCGGCATGGACGCACTGGCACACAGCTGGCCGCGGGACCTACGCAAGTATGCGTTTCCCCCAGTGAGCCTTCTCGCACAGACATTGTGCAAAGTCCGGGAGGACGAGGAGCAAGTCTTGCTAGTAGCGCCATATTGGCCTACTCTGATCTGGTTCCCCGAACTAGTGCTCCTCTCGACAGCCCCTCCTCGGCCGGTTCCTCTGAGGAGGGATTTACTGACTCAGAGACGGGGCACCCTTTGGCACCCGCGTCCAGACCTTTGGAAACTCCATGTTTGGTCCCTGGACGGGACGCGGAGGTTCTAGGTGACCTACCCCAAGAGGTAGTTAACACCATCACTTTGGCAAGAGCACCGTCTATGAGACACGCCTATGCCTTGAAGTGGAACCTGTTCGTTGAGTGGTGTTCTTCTCGCCGAGAAGACCCCCGAAGATGCCTGATTGCGGTAGTGCTGTCCTTTCTGCAGCAAGGATTGGAGCGAAGGCTGTCTCCCTCCACCCTCAAAGTCCAGGTTGCCGCTATTGCTGTGTACCATGACCCCGTGAATGGGAAGTCTTTGGGTAAGCATGACCTCATCATCAGGTTCCTTAGAGGGGCCAGGAGGTTAAATCCATCCCGGCCCCCCTGTATACCTTCTTGGGACCTGTCTCTAGTGCTTAAATCACTACAGCAGTGCCCATTCAAGCCTTTGCATTCAGTTGAGCTAAAGTTTCTTTCATTGAAAACTGTGCTCCTGCTTGCACTGGCCTCCATCAAGAGGGTAGGGGACCTGCATGCATTTTCGGTCGACGATTCGTGCCTAGAGTTCGTGCCCAAGGTTCCCACTACACCCTTCAAAGACCAAGTGGTGAACCTGCAAGCGCTGCCCCTGGAGGAGGCAGACCCAGCCCTGGCTTTGCTTTGTCCTGTTCGAGCATAACCCTGGCTTATGAGGCTCAGGATGTGCCCTGCCCATTCAGGTTGTGAGCTCACTCAACTAGAAGTGTTGCATCCTCCTGGGCGCTGGCTTGTGGCGCCTTGCTGACAGATATTTTATAGAGCTGCAGGCTGGGCGACCCCGAACACGTTCGCTAGGTTCCATACGTAACCGAGACGTTTTTTTCTTCAGAAATGTAATTAAGTCCAAGTAGTCAGTTTAAACTGTACATGAGTGAAGTACAAATCCCCCCAAAATAATACTTAACTGTAAGTACAGTAATCAAGTAAAATTACTCACGTATTTTACACCTCTGCATACTTGGCATGGAGAATAAAAACAGAGTTAGGGTTAGAATAAGTGGGGACTGAGTGTATTTCATGTATAATGCAACATTTTCCTGATAATTAAGATCAGAAGCCTTTGATCATGAAGACATGAGGCCCACATTGCACAACCAGGCCTTCGATTTCCTACCACTGTCATGGGCCTTAGTAAACCGGCCCACAGTCAAGTCATTCAGTGTCAACAGATTGATGTCCTTAGTGTCCTGGAACGCTCCCTATTGTCAGGGTAACATAGGAAACCTACCTCTCTCCCTGGTTTTATGACAAGAAAACATTTTAACAGTAAAAAAAATGTTTTAACAGTTTCCCAGGCTCATGTCTCCGGTCTTTCTGATCTCTTAAGTCTGATCATCTTATGTCATGCACATACTGTATGTTGATTGTTGACCCAGAGGAATGATGAGGAAATTATTTGTGAAATTTGACACCAATCTGTCTTTGTATGAGGCAAAGGATATGAAAAAATGCCTGAGCCTGAAAAATTAATTGCTGACCCAGGTACCATTGATGAAAATTGATAAATGTGCCTCTTCTCTTCATTGGGAATGTTTGAAATGTCTTAAGAACTCTCTTGTTCTGAAAAGACAACCATGATAACAAAAACAAACAGTGTTGTATGCTAGCGTTCAGAGGTAAAAAAAGGATTCAGTAATACATCCTGTCACCAGGGATAGGAGCCCATTTACTTTGCTCCAAAATTACCATCAATACTAACTAAAATTTTCAGCATAAGTTAGTATAATGCCAATTTGGTACTTGTTCTGGTTGCCTTGGCTTTAGCTTTTTTTAGTTGCTTAGATTGGCTTGCTAATCTGCCTTAAGGTTGACGAGGATGTAATTTTCTTCTAAAAAGAAACTTTGTTGTATTATTTTCCTGTTATCACTGTGAAGCTGCTTTGATACAATCTGTATTGTAAAAAGTGCTATAAGCTGTAAATAAAAGTGACTTGACTGTCACTACATGCAACTTTCATCTCACTTTTCCCATCAAATACAGCACAAAGTCATGACACATTAATTATTCAGTGCAGTCAATGATTGACAGACAAATCATAAAATGTAACAATAGTGAATTTAATTATTGAGAAATATATACAAAACAAATAGTAAAACAGTATTAGTCATCAGGCGAATTTGCTGGCCGGCTCCCAGGTGTCCTCCCAGACTCTGCCACTGTAAAGAGTCCAAATGTCATCTTACACACAGCATATACAGTACAGCTCACAACTAGTCTTCTGGCTCAAGTTTGAAGATATGTCATCTGAAGCTGAAAAATAAAGGTTTACCCTTTTTCTGTGGGATAATTTATTTTGGTTTATTTTATATGGTGTTTGTCAAGCAGCAGTCATTTAGTTCAAGTGAAAACTGGACTCAGTCTCTTGGACACAGTCATCCCTACAGTCAACCATTTTTAAATGGTTAAGCCGCTTTAAAATTGGCTTAACCGTGTTGCTATACAAATACTCACCACAACGGGGTGGGAACAGAAATGTGATTAAAGGCCTCTATGTCGGCCGCAGAGGGGGTCAGCAAAGACGCAATGTTACAACAAAGGCATCTGCGTCGCATCTACATGTAACTATGAATTGGGATTAAGACCCCCTCAGAGCTGAAGTGGACTAGAAAGTGATCTGCATCATCTCTAAGTGAACTCATAATGTGAACACAAAGAAAGAGTTGTTCACAGGCCTTTTAAATTGTACTACATTTGGTTCAAAATGGGAGGTTTCACAAAAAAATAACTGTATGCTGTTTATCTAACTGTATATCAAACACTGTATAAAATAACCCAAATAGAGTTAGCAAATGTATAGGGCAAACAGGTTAGAATGTATTTGCTTCAGATGTCATATGACCAAACTTGAGCCAGATAACTACTTGAAGGCTGGTGTGCACATGTTCTCATGTTTTTAGCTCAGTTCACTTTAAAAGGGATCTGAGTATGCTTAGATAGTTCCTTGTGCCCAAAACAATTAGCAGTCCCACTTTTACTTCAAAATTCACTTTGAAGGCTGAAAGGGACCGGGTTTTAAAACACTAAGACTGTGTAGCTATGGACTAAATTACATCAGCCATCACTTACCAGGAAGAGCAAGGTAGCCAGCGCACTTTCACCTCTGCTGCCTTCCCCTGCAGAAACACGCACACACACACACACACACACACACACACACTTAATCAGTATAGTGAAGTTACTGTAATGGTTTTACCATTCAAATAATGATGTTTTTACTTAGCTCTCTATACTGCCGTTCTTTGGAACATCATTTAGTTGACAAGAGTACTTATGTATTTTTTGTAAGCTCAATTAAAAATAAGAATATGCTGTTACATTCCATTTGCATTGTTGTTTTTGTTTAGGATTTACAGTATGTCCCTTACAAATAATAAGTTAATTCAAGTTTTCTATTAGTATAGTTATTTTAAACAAACAATAAGAAAGTATACTTTATGCTTAAATTTTATAATTCTCAAAAATATACTTTATGTACTTTGTAGAAATACAATTATTACACTTAGGTGTACTTGACTTATACTGAGAGAAAAGTCCAATTATATTTGGCCTTTACTTGTACTCTATCTTTTGATCGAGATATACTTAAACGTATAAGTATTCAAAGTATAATTGGCTTTTAGTTTTGTTAACGGTTTTTATCTATTTCTATCTAATATTTTATCTATTATCTATTTCTATTAAATAAACTTTTTTTCTTTACATAGTTTTCATATACAGTCTTATGAAACTTGTGAAAATATCATTTAGAATATTGATATAAAACAGATATGATTCTTATTCAGCATATCTGAAATTTTGTCTAGGCTAGTCCACTGGCATCAGTACATCAGAATTTACTTTAATTATACTTTACTCTTTCCCCACCATTGACTGAATTTTCCAGCTATCCATGTTTTCACTGTCATATGATAGGATCCGCTATGGCACATAATTTAGTAGAGGCTCCACATGCTGCTGAGCCTGAGAGACGATTGTACATACCCTGTGTGCAGAATTATTAGGCAAATTAGTATTTTGACCACATCATCCTCTTTATGCATGTTATTCACAGGATGCGCATAAGTGCTCTGTGCCGCTCTGTTGTGGCACCTTTGGTATTATAATAATTTTCTGAGCAATCAAAGATTATTAATATTCTTTCCTGTTCTGTCCTGTTACTGTCTTTATTACTGTCCATTTAAAAGAAATGTATTTTATATTTCTATATACTTGTTTTTATTTTAATGCATTTTACAACAATAAAAAGAGCAATGTGTACATTTTACCAGATTTTAGACTTACTAACTTTTATTTGTAAATAAAATATTTTAAAAAATATATTAAATTTATATAATTTATAAAAAAAAATTCTAGAATCTAGAGTATCTTTAGCTGGTGAATTATCCACTTACCAAGTTTATAATAGCATTTTTTGTCATAGATTAATATTTTTTTTTTCATTTGTTATTTTTCATCCAAATGAAGTTATGTATATGTAGGAGATTGTGTTTAATACACACACGAGTGAGGATCAGGTCAACACAGAGAAGTATAGAAATTATACATTGATGAAAAAAAAACATTGCTGGTATAGGATTGCATCGGTATCGGCAGATACTCAGAATTTTTGGTATCGGATCAGTCCTTAAAAAATGGTATCATTGCATCCCTAGTCCTATCTGCCACACCTCTTTCTTGTTCCACCTGGGTCTCCGGCAGAGGAGGCAGATGCACTAACAAAGAGGCTAAAGACTGCAGTCACTTTAAATTTTAATATTTACATTTTTAAATGATGTGCGGCTCACACACAAATCAATCTTTAGAACCGGTTCTTATAGTGAACTGGATGAAACAGTTCAGCAAATCGGATTGAAATTTCTGAAATGGTATAGAGCTCCGTCAGTGCAAAACTCTTGTTCTATTATTACTAGTATCCTTCCTTTAAGAAGCAGTGAAGAAGTGTTTAAAAACATTTTGAGATTGGATAAAAAATTATTCTCGAACCACTACGTTAGTTTGGTATTGGCTAACCAACAAGTGAATGCAAATACATTTTCATCTTGGAACCTTTATTTTAAAAACATCTTTTTCTTCATCTCAGACATCCTAATTTGCAGTTGACCCATATGCTGCTGTTTTAGCCTCTGTTTGACTATTACTGTAGGCTACTAGTCTGTGCCATATACTGTATATGGGAAATCACTGTAGACACTGGAATAGAGGTTCAGGCTCAGTTTGCAACATTGAAGTTTATTTACTGAAATAAGATGCACATGCCGGTCAAAGCCAAAGACTAAGATACTCACAGCTAAATTCTGAATCCAGAATTTAAGTTTACATTTATGCATTTAGCAGGTGGTTTTATCCAAAGCACCTTACATTAGAGAAACATAAGCAATTTGTCACACAGCCAACAATATTCATGGTGAGCAAAGACAGGTTTATTAGAAAGCTACACTGGGAAATGCAGAAATTACTTTGTGTCAGTAGCTATCAGTATCCTCCAAGCGAGCTGAACAATCTGTTTAAGAGCCTTTAGTAACAGAACGTCAATGTTGTCATCTGTGTCGATTTCTTTGTTGTAGTTCTTCACAGGGAATATGTTTGTCAGTGGCAAACCTAATTTAGCACTGCACAACTCCATCTGGACAGAAACAGAATGATAGAAAATAAGAAAATCTGAAAAAATACACATGACTATCGATCAGATCAACATAGGCTATTATGTAAAAGTCACAGCAAGTGTCACATGAATGTCTTTGAATGATATCACACACATTCTTCTTGATTTTCTTACTAGTGTACATCTTCCTCAGATCTTTTTCGACCAGTGGACATGCTTCATCCATTTTTGTCATGACAACCACTTGAGGAATCCCTACAGGAAGTGTAGAGACAATGTAAAACTTAAATATTTTTCTAAAGATTTTGCAAAAGTGTGGCAGCATTTGTTAAATGCTTATATGTTTAGGCTATAAATGTTCCACATACTGGGCCATGGGCAATGTAAATAATCAAGCTGGAGGGTTACATCATGCCCTGTTTGTACTTGCCATGAACACACAACTTGTACAGTATGTGATGTTGTCCACTTACACAATGATAAATCATCTAACCCAAACCCAACCCACTATCATTATACTGACTCCTCTCTCCAATGTAATGTAATGTATGTGAGTTCATGAGTGAAAATCATTTAGGGGGCAGTTTTACCCTTATCACTGATTCTCTGGCGGATGATCTTCAGCTTGTCAATAAGACGATCATCTGTGTATTGGAATACATGTGCAGGTATGATGTAAACCAGGCAGAAACACTGGTCGGAGAGGTTGGGGTTTTGGTTGAATAGTTGATCCTTAAAATTGAGTTGCTGCTCTTCGTTGAACTAAGTTTGGAAATTCAGCTAAATGTGTTATATATTACACACATACAAATCTGTAATTAGATCAATTAATTAATAGGTTTATTACTTTATAGCCATCCTTCACGTGACCAAACACAGCACTGATGATATCTTCTGTTTGCGACCCTTGAAATGCTTCAGGTTCCAAGCCCATGATGTCTTTGAAGATGAAAGGCAATGTTTTTTTCTCACTTTTGATGTTGAATTATTTGAGCTGCAAATCATGACCAAACATATTTGTGAAAAGTTTTGAAGAAATCCTCATACGTTAAGCCAAAATGCTTACAATGCCCAAGTGTGGGTCAGCTGGATATTTCTGATTCTTTTGTAAAAGACATGCAGCTATAGGTTGCAAATACCTACGTTTTGAGTGAAACTATGACTGTAACCATCAGCTGAATTAACTAGTGCTCTAGAGGAGATCCGTCCTTGAAAGGCGCTATTGACTGAGTTAATAAAGCTGGATTTTCCGGCTCCAATTGGTCCAGCTACCAGGATCTTGATGTCCTTTACATCTGGATGACTTGGAGAGAAGTTTTCCAGCTTTTCTTTTAAGTATATCTTCTGTCTGTTAAAATAAAACACAGATGTTTTGTTATGTGGCACAAATGAGTCATATTGGCTGTCTAGAATATCGCCATACTTTGCTTAATTTAAAGAAATTATATAACACTAATTGTCCATAAGAAGTAAAAATACAATTCTGCACTTATTTATAGGTCATTTTAGGTCATTAGACCATATTTAGATCTTATTTGTTTAAATGTTCATTTTCCACAACCAGTGTTTGGGGTAACGAGTTAGAAAAGTAACGGATTACAGTAACTACACAAGACTACTACAGACAGACAACTTGGATATAATAACTATAATACAATACAATATTATATTATATTATAGTGTATAATATTATACTCTACATAATAATAATGTACTTATACAGTAGAGAGAGACAGAGCTAGAGAGAGAGAGTGGGGGGGGGGGGGTTACCGGATCTAATACATACATAGCTGGTTTTCGTGCACTTCAGCAAGTCATTGACATTTTTACATGCATAAAGACAACTTAATTTGTTTCTTCTTCTTTAAATAGCTTCATGAGCATTTGATGATTTGATTTAAGTAAAACGTACTCTGTTACTAACGTAACCTCGGTTCCCTGAAATACGGGAACGAGTACTGCGTCGAAGACGCATATGGGGAAAAACCCCTTTTTTCTCCTGAACTGAAGCCTTATTCAATCACGCAGTGAAACTGCACAGCCATTGGATCGTGCAGTGCTATTAAAACAAACCAATGGCTTGGCAGCGGTGCTGCACGAACCTATGGCAGCGAAGCCTGCCAAAGCCCGCCGAAATGGGCGGAGAATCTGGCTATATATTGGCCGCTTCGCCACAGGAATTCAGGTTAATTCGACTGAAGCGACGACTGAGTTGTGCAGCCTATTTAGCATGGCAAGGAACGCAGTACTCTTTCCCGTATTTCAGGGTACCGAGGTTACGTTAGTAATCGAGTACGTTCCCTTTCAATACTTCACTCGTACTGCGTTGAAGACGCATATGGGAACCCAGTTCAATCACGCCATGCTAAGAAGGGAGGACGACCAACGCAATCACACTTGATTTGTTAAACCAAGATATGACAATAGCAACTAGGGGCAGAATAAGCTCAATGAGGTTACGTCTGGCCTAGCCTGATCATCCGGTGTTCGTATCGCCTCACTACCCAAGGGACCGAGTGCATACGAGTAGAGTTTGAGCCTTGGGCAAGAATGGCCAAGAGCATGTAAATGAGGAACAAGAAGATGACCTTCACACAGAAAGTACCCTAGCATGAAGCACCGGGACGTCTAGATTGTAAAATCTAGCAAATGTGGACGGCGAGCTCCAGCCAGCCGCCTCACAAATTTCTGCGATAGTCACACCACTAGACCATGCCCAAGACGAAGACACTGCTCTCGTCGAATGGGCTCTTACTCCAATTGGGCTTTGCAGGCCCAGAGAAGAGTAGGCTAGCTGGATTGCATCAACAATCCACCTTGAAAGTCTTTGCTTAGAGACCGGTAACCCTCTGGTGCGGTTTCCAAAGCATATGAAGAGCTGTTCTGATCGTCTTATTGGCACAGAACGCTCTATGTAGACTTTTAAAGCCCTCAATGGGCAAAGTAGATTCAGCCTTGGATCCTCCTCTGTGTTTTGTAACGCAGAGAGGGTGACCACTTGTGCTCTAAAGGGTGTGGAGAGCATCTTTGGCACATAGCCATGCCTCGGTTTCAGGACGACCCTCGAGTCATTAGGCCCGAATTCTAGGCAATTAGTGCTTATCGAAAGTGCTTGCAAATCACCCACACGCTTAACAGACGCTAGTGCCAACAGCAGAGCGGTCTTTAGCGACAGGGCTTTAAGGCCTATGGACTGTAGCGGTTCAAAGGGGGCCCCCTTCAGGGCTCTCAGCACCGTGGGCAGGTCCCAAGAAGGGACGGTGGGAGGGCAAGGCGGATGAAGCCGTCTGGCACTTCTCATAAATCGAAGTAGTTTCTGCCCACCGACTGGCCTGCTATAAGGGCGTGTGACGCCGCTATAGTTGCTACATAGACCTTGAGCGTGGAGGGGGATCGTCCCTTCTCCAAGAGCTCTTGCAAAAATGACAGTTTCACTGATATGTCACAAGAGGTCGGGCTTTCACCATGGTCTGAGCACCATGTGGAGAACACAGACCATTTGGAGGCATAGAGGCGTCGAGTAGACGGAGCTCTAGCCTGTGAAATTGTGTCTGGCATACGCTCAGGGAGTCCTGCGGGCTCCCGTCGAGCGACCAAAGGTGCAGAGACCACTTCTCTGGGTGTTGATTCCAAATCGTCCCATCCGCCTGAGAAAGGAGGTCCCGTCTCAGGGGAACGGGCCATGGGGCTGCAGTCAGCATCTGCGACAGGTCGGCTATCCAGTGCTGATTTTTCCAGAATGGGGCTACAAGCAGAACCCTGCATTTCTGGTCCCTGACCCGCCTGATTACTTGGGGAATCAGAGGAACCGGAGGAAAAGCATAAAGAAGACGGTTGGGCCAGTCCAGGGACAACGCGACCTCGATCTTGGAAAAATATATTGGGCAATGAGAGTTGTCTTTTGAGGCAAAGAGGTCTATTTCCGCTCTGCCAAAGACCTTTTTTATATCTTCTGATCCGTCTGCGGGTGGAGTCTCCACTCTTCTGAGGAGACTCCGCTTCTTGACAGCATATCCGCGCCCTTGTTCAGCTTGCCCGGAAGATGCACTGCTCTCAGGGACCCCAAATTGCTTTGGGTCCATTCCAGCAGTCGCGACGTTAGTCTGAAGAGACGCGTCGATGACAGCCCACCTTGGTGATTTATGTAAGAGACCACCGTCATGCTGTCCGATCTGACCAGCACGTGGTGGCTCTTTAGGTCTGACAGGAAGCTCTGGCAGGCTCGTTGAACTGCAATCCTCTCGAGGCAGTTGATGTGAAGCCTGCTCTCCTCTTTCGACCATTGGCAGAAAGCGGGTTTCCCTTCACACAGCGCGCCCCAACCCTTGTTGGACGCGTCTGTGGGGATCACTTTCCTTCTGCAAACCATACCAAGTGGAGCACCCCGTTCTTTCCTGTCGATCAGGATGACGGCGGCGGCACAGGGTCCAGCACTATCTTGGGCCGGGGTCCCATGCGCTTAGGAAACTGATACCGTCTGGCGGCCGAGCGAGAACGGTGTCGAGGCTCGGGTTTCACCGGCTGGGCTGCAGTGGTAGCAGCGGGCGCTTGCTTAGGAGGCTGACGAGTCGGCACCTGTCTGGGGTGACTGGCAGCAGCAGATGAAGCGCGCTTCTGCAGGAAGTGTCGCATTGCCTGGGACGACTTCTGCGCCTCTGTGAAACACTCGGCGAATCCCTCTATCGCCGGGCCAAAGATGCCGCTGGGGGAGATCGGTGCGTCTAGGAACTGGGCTCTGTCAGCATCCTGGATCTCCATAAGGTTAAGCCATAAGTGGCGCTCCAGGATGACCAGGTTAGCCATCGAGTGCCCAATGGCCTGGGCGGTGCTCTTGGTAGCACGCAGCACCAAGTCTGTTGCACTTCTCAGCTCCCTGAGCGTGGGGACATCTGGGCCAGACTCGTCGGTGGCGGCGAGAAGTTTGGCCTGGAGGACTTGCAGCACCGCCATAGAGTGAAGCGCCGCAGCTGCTTGCCATGCCGATGAGTAGGCACGCCCGGCGAGCGCCGACGTCGTACGGCAGGGTTTGGACGGATGGTTGGCCTTGGCTTTCCATCCAATAGCTGCTGGTGGGCAGAGATGCACGGCCACAGACTCGTCCAGCGGCGGCAGCCGTTCGTAGCCTCTTTCATCAGCGCCGTCAATTGAGGTGAGGGCGGATGAAGATGAAGTACGCAGGCGCGCTGAGTAGGTGAGCTCGTCGTGGACCTCCGGGAAGAATGGAGCAGTTTGCTGACGAGGAGCTTGCTGGCGCCCCGGCAGAAACCATTCATCCAGACGACTACGGGCTGGTTCCTCTGGAGGAGACCAATCCAGACCCAGCTCATCCACTGCCCTGGAGAGAACGCGGATAAGCTCGGCGTCCATCCCGAGTTTCGAGCGGTTTGGTTCAGATGACATCGAGGGGGCGAGGTCCGGCGAGCCCGACAGCTCCTCAGCATCTGAAGCGGCTAGAGACATGCTATTCTCTAGCAGTTCCTCCTCAGTCCCTCCAAACAAAACCAGATCACTCGCGGCAGCAGTTCAGCGGAGATAAGCGAAGCGATGTGACGTCGTCGCTGAAGGAGAAATAATCTGAATTCCTGTGGCGAAGCGGCCAATATATAGCCAGATTCCCCGCCCATTTCGGCGGGCTTTGGCGGGCTTCGTTGCCATAGGTTCGTGCAGCACCGCTGCCAAGCCATTGGTTTGTTTTAATAGCACTGCACAATCCAATGGCTGTGCAGTTTCACTGCGTGATTAAATAAGGCTTCAGTTCAGGAGAAAAAAGTACGAGTGAAGTATTGAAAGGGAACTCGCTTCATATCACCAGTGGTGGACGAAGTACACAAATCAAGTACTTGAGTAAAAGTACAGATACATATGGTACAATATTACTCCAGTAAAAGTAAAAGTACTCCTTTTTCAATTTTACTCAAGTGAAAGTACAAAAGTACTCAATTTTTTATGTGCTTAAGTAAAAAAGTACTGCAAAATAGATGTTTGTAATTTTATATAGGCTACTTAATTGTATTTTATTTTAGCACATTTTACATTTCCCATCCTACTGCTCAAAATACTTTTTTTTTTCAAAATAACCACTATATTGAGTCAAGATATATTTTTGTTGTTGATGATAACTTTTATCCAAAGAGATAGAACTATTTGCACTGTATTTATCAGTGGGACAATATTCACACAATAATTTAACGGGTTCTCTTGCAGGTCTCAGCAGCACAAATTATGTGCCCAGCTACTATATCTGATTCAAATATTATGCAAATTAACAGTGAGCGGTGGTTTCAGACATTACAGTGCTTCACTCGCACTGACTCTTATTCTGCCTTAAAGAATAAAAAGACCTAGCTGAAAGCGGAGCGATTCGACCAATCAGATGAAAGCAGCGTTTCAGCTCCGCCCACAAGTGCGAATAAAATATTGAAGCCATAAACCGAAAGGATCAAAACGTACACGGGCCACTGTCTTGTCCATGTTCTCTCACTTGAATCATCTTCTTGAGATGTGAGTCTCTGACCTTCTGTAAGCCCTGCCTTGTTCACGCAGTGATTTACATGGCGGGAGGGGGCGGAGATGTGATCGGCTCGGAAAGCATTTTCAATGTGCACATTGAATTTTGCTACATTCATTGCAGGACATTGAATGAAAATGCAATCGTAAGTGTCTTGACCATGAGTGTTAATGCATTTAAGAAAAATAGCATTTAAATTATCATTTTGCAACAGTTTTTGCTTGAACGTGTTAGACATATCTAATCATATCTGTAACACATTTTAATTTTGCAACTTATAAAGCGTTAAAATTAGTATTCATTTTACATATTAAAACTGGTGTATGAAATGGCAAATTCAACTTATGTAATTTAATTTTCATTTTCATTTTGCACCAAACGTTGCACAAATGTATTGGAAAATGTAAATATAAATACAGAAATGCATCGCCATTTTACATATTGCATATTACATTCCAAATTGAATAATGCTACCCATATGCTTCCATATTTCATAGGGCTATTTGTAGAAAAAAATTGAATAAATTAAGTCTTTTTATGAATTTAAATAATTAGACATGCTAAAACACTGAATTTGGTAACAATAAAACATATGGTGAAGAAAAAAATAAAACATATAATAGGGCCCTAAACATGTAATTTTTGTTAAACTTTTAATAAATTGTTGTGAAAATGTTATGTGGAAGTGTTATGATTTAAATTAATTAGACATGCTTTTTGATTAAAAAATGGAATCGAGAAAAATTAAAATGGAAAACTGAATTTGGAAAAAAAATTAAACTGACTTTGGGAAAAAATAAAACAGATTTAATAGCGCCCTAAAAAGTAAAGTAATAAGTAGTGAAGTTACTTTTCAAATGCAGTAACTAAAGTAATCTAATTACAATTTACAGAAGTAACTAATAACTAATTACTTTTTTGCGTAACTACCCCAACACTTTCTGTTGTGCTCTCAGTGCTCTGCTATATGGGAGTGCGTGCTCTTCCGGCAGAAGTGCCCTTAGGACCCATATAAGGAAATTCCGCTCCATCTAACGTCACACAGAGCCATACTCGAAAAAAATTTCCGAAACTTGTGACAAACCGGAAGGTTTGACTGACACATTCTTGTCCCATGCTGTTCATTATAATCTACATGGGCTCACAAAATAAATAATAGCATATGAAGTGAGTTCTAGTAAGAAAGTATTTAGTATTATGCATGTGTTTGTAACGCCTCTTAATATCTATTTTATTTTAATACACTATATGAAATGAGGATGAATAATAATTATTAAAAAAAATCACTTTTAAATTATTCAATTACTGTCAATAGTCAATGAAACTGCAAAACCAGTTACACATGAATAAAATGCATTAGTCAAAAAACAATTGTGTATCAAATTTTTGGTAGTTGATGCACCATTTGATAAGCTGGTTCAGGTCTGTTTGGGGCTGGAGCTGAAGCTAAGGTTGGAAACCCTGGAGAGCATGCTGTACTACAAACTGTCGTTTCCACATAACTAAGCAGGTTAACAGTTCTATTATGACAACCATGCAACATGAGCCAATCAGCTTGTGGCAAGTAGATTAACCCAGTGAATAATATCAGTTTGCATTAGAGACCCATCAGCCTTTGCCACTCTAGAGTTTCATGACAGAACTTGGTATTTATTATTAAAGCCAATCAAATAAACGTAAAGTGAAAAGAGCATTGAGATTTATGTGCTTACATATTGTTTCTAAGGTCGGCTCGGATCACAGGAAATCATGCTGCTAGAGGATCTTTTTTTTGCTACCAAATTCTGTGTTTTAGCATGTCTAATTATTTGAATGTATAATAACTACTTGTATTTGTTAGACTGAAAAGCAGAACATCCTGTGTCTGCTGTTCTTTGCTGCGCTAGCTATTTTTTGGGACATAGTCATTACTCAGTGGTCATAAGACGTAGCCTACCACTGCCATATTAGGATATTTTAGCTCTTGCTACATTTTCTTATTGCTCAATATTTCACTTCTGCTTGACTCTATACGCATCGCATAACCAATAAAATGGAACCTAATGGAAAAAGCCGGAGAAGAAAGAAAAAAAGAAACATCCAGCATTGAAGAATCGGAAAGTGAAGGAAGTGAAGAAAGGGAAAAAGAATGAGACAGGATATAATGAATGTAGTTGTTAGATCTGAAGGATACGAAGGAATAAAGAAAACTGACCTGATTAAATTAACAAAAATCAAAAGGTGAAATACATGTATGTTAGAATTCTAAGAGAGGGGAACTTGTTAATTGGGTGAAATAATAAAGACCAAATGGAGAAGGCTAACATATGTTGGAAAAATAAAAGTTCTTAAGGTTGTAATAGTGGGAAAAAATGGATGCAAGGGTGTGATCTATGGATATCCCACTCATGTTAATGTAAGATGAATAGTGGAAAGCATTAAAGTGGAAACTGGAAAAGTGAAAAGTGTAAGAAGAATGACGAAAGGGGTAGAGAAAAAGGAAACAGAATCTGTACTAATCGAATTTGAGTAGAAAGAGATACCAAAGCAGGTTTGTGTTGATTTTGTAAGATATAATGTTAGAGGCTACATAACAAAACCAATAAGATGTTACATATTGTGAAGAGTTTGGACACATAGTCAAAATGTGCAAAGGGAAGCAAAGATGAATATGGGAAATGTGGTGAGGAAACAAGACCAAAGTGTTGTAAATGTGGAGGTAATCACAGTGTAGTGTACTTGGGATGTGAGGTACTTAAAAAAGAAGTGGAGGTGTAACAGATAAGGTGAAAAGAGAAGGTATCATATGGGCACTCAACGGCCAAGAACTCCCCAAATTCACCCTCACCACTGGACCCATAACTCTCCTTACCTCCAGAAAACACACTGAAACCATTTCCCTTCCTCCTCCTGGACTCCCCCGTGGCACCCATTGTCCTAGGTCACACTTGGCTGGTTAAGCGCAATCCACGAGTACTCTCTTTCTATTCCTGAGAGTGAGGCCATGGAGAAATATATTTCTGTTTCTCTAGCAATGGGGTTCATCCGCCCTTCTTCTTCTCCAGTGGGAGCGGGATTCGTTTTTGTTGGTAAGAAGGATGGAAATCTGCAACCTTCTACTAATTTTTGAGAGCTGAACAACATTACGGTGAAGAATACTTATCCGTTGCCATTGATGTCTGCAGCCTTCGAGAGGTTACAAGGAGCATCCATCTTCACAAAATCGGATTTATGAAATGCTTATCATTTGGTCTGCATCAGGAAGGCATTTTGAATATTTGGTTATGCCGTTCGGGCTTTCCAACTCTCGGTCAATCCGTCATTATTGACGTGTTGAGAGACATGGTGGATCAGTTCATATATGTTTACCTGGATGACATATCGATTTTTTTGTGCAACATGTCAGGCGAGTACTCCAGAGGTTGCTAGAGAATGGGCTTTTTGAAAGTGAAGTGACATTCAGCCAAGTATGGTGACCCATACTCAGAATTTGTGCTCTGCATTTAACCCATCCGAAATGCACACACACAGAGCAGTGAACACACACACACACACACTGTGAGCACACACCCGGAGCAGTTAGGGGTTCGATGCCTTGCTCAAGGGCACCTAAGTCGTGGTATTGAAGGTGGGGAGAGAGCTGTACATGCACTATCCCCACCCACAATTCCGTCCGGCCCGAGACTAGAACTCACGACCCTTCGATTGGGAGTCCTACCCTCTAACCATTAGGCCACGACTTCCCACAATGTGAAGGCGGAGAAATGCATTTTTCATGCAGACATTGTCTAATCTGAGGAAATACGTATGAATCCTGACAAGGTTGAGGCTGTGGTATATTGGCCAAGTCCAAATTCCGTAAAGCCCTACAGAGTTTTCTAGGGTTCGCCATATTCGATCGCCGTTTTATTCGCAACTTCAGCCAACTAGTCGCGCCTCTGACCGCCTTGACACCCCCCTAGAATGACGTTCAGGTGGTCTGATACACCCGAAGCTGTATCTACCAACCTCAAAAGTTGCTTAATTTTGGCTCCCTGATCCCACATATTAGTTTGTGGTTGACATGTCAGAGGTGGGAGTAGGTGCAGTGCTTTCCCAACGCGCTTCCTCAGACAACAAGCTGCACCCTTGCGAGTTTTTGTCCCATCTTTTATCTCACGCCAAACTATGACATTGGTAACAGAGAATTGTTGGCCGTCAAGTTAGCGCTAGAGGAGTAGCATTGGTTTGAAGGGTCGGGGGTACCTTTTATTGTCTGGACTGACCATAAGAATCTAGAATATATTAGAACTGGCAAAAGACTCAACTCCAGGCAAGCTCGGTGGGCACTTTTTTCAGACATTTTGACTGTTCTCTATCATACCGCCCTGGTTCCAAGAACATCAAACCCGATTCTTTGTCGCACATTTTTAATCCACTCGAATGCCCGGTGACTCCCGAGTGTATTTTACCTGAGAAATTGGTTATCTCATCACTCGTATGGGAGATCGAGTCGAAGGTCAAGATGGTCTTAGAAAGGGTAATGCCTCCGCCTTGGTGTCCACCAAATCGGTTGTTTGTTCTGGAGGGGTTGCGATCTGACATTGTTCAATGGGGTCATTGCTCCAATGTCGCTTGTCATCCATGAGTAAGCCATACTAGGTGCTTAGTAAAGCAATGATTTTGGTGGTCACTTATGGCTCGCAACATTCACGAATTAGTTTTGGCCTGCTCAGTTTGTGCCAGTGGTAAGACGTCTAAGCGACCTCCAGATGGCTTACTCCAATTGCTGTCTGTCCCTTCAAGACCCTGGTCCCAAATCGCACTAAATTTTGTTACTGCCCTCCCGCCCTCTAATGGCATGACAGTTGTTTTGACTATAGTGGACCAATTCTTGAAGGCGGCACATTTCATTCCCTTGCCCAAATTATATTCGGCCAAGGAGACAGTGGTTACTGTAATTGATCACGTCTTTCATTTACATGGCCTAACAATGGATGTTGTCTCTGACAGGGGTTTCCAATTTGTGTCAAAATTTTGGCAAGCATTTTGTAAATTATTGGGTGCTATGATTAGCCTGTCTTCGGGTTATCATCCCCAGAGCAACGGTCAATCTGAGCGTGCCAACCAAGATTTGGAGAGAACGTTGTGATTGTTTGGTCTGCACGAATCCTTCATCCTGGAGCCAACAACTCTCTATGGTTGAGTACGCACTTAACTCGTTACCAGTGTCATGCCCGGGCGTCTCCCCGTTTGAGTGCAGTATAGGTTACCAGCCACCAGTTTTTCCTTGACTGGAATTTGAAGTCGCGGAGAGGAATTGGCTGCCTGCTAGGGATAAACTGCATCACTCCCTTATTGATGATTACAATAGACAGGTGGGATCGTCAGGGAAAACCAGGACGCTTTCCTAGAGCGGAGGGTACTGTCTCTGTTAATCACTATGTGGGTGGGGTTTTGTGTGTCTCTCGTCAGCAATGATCATTTCATGTGGGTGTCTCCGTTAATTGTTCATCAGCCAAAGCTGCCAATCATTACCTGCTCCCTATTTATTGCCCTGTCTTTCATTTTGTGTCTGTCAAATCCTTGTTTGAAGCTCCCTGTTCCATGCCTGGTTTCTCGTCCCTGTTTGTACCCATTCTTCCCAACGCTGGATCCTAAGACCTCTGGAACCCCATCCACTTCTCTCAACACTGGATCGCTCATCTCGGTTCCTGCGTCACACTCTCCTGCTGCCTCATCTCATCACTTCTTTCTAGACACCTGTGACATCATCTCTCTTCATTCCATTTGTTCCTGCTGTTTACCACTGTTTCCTTTTGTGCCTCTCATTAAACATACTATTACTACTTGCAATTGCTTCCTCACCCTCCTTACCAATACACCTCTTTATCAGTCTGCATTTCATTCCATAACCTTACAGTATTGATGCTGTTTCTTGTCAGATGATTGTGTTACATGTCTCAGTCCCTCCATTGAAACTGTGTGCACAGTATACTGTCCACGTCCAGAAAGGTAAGGAAAACATAATCAAAGTAACGTTAGTCCATGTGACATCAGAGGGTCAGTTAGAATTTTTGAAGCATCGAAAAACATTTTTGGTCCAAAAATAGCAAAAACTACGACTTTATTCAGCATTGTCTTCTCTTCCATGTCTGTTGTAAGAGAGTTCAAAACAAAGCAGTTTGTGATATCGGGTTCGCGAAATGAATCATTCGATGTAACCGGATCTTTTTGAACCAGTTCACCAAATCGAACTGATCTGTTTTAAACGGTTCACTTCTCCAATACGCATTAATCCACAAATGACTTAAGCTGTTAACTTTTTAATGTGACTGACGCTCCCTCTGAGTTCAAACAAACCAAGTAATTCAGTAATTAATTTACCCAAACAGTACACTGACTGAGATGCTGTGAAGAGAGAACTGAAGATGAACACAGAGCCGAGCCAGATAACGAACAAAAGACTGACTCGTTCATGAGTCAAGAACCGGTTGCATTGGTTTTCGGATCACCAGTAGTTCTTTCGGACAGTTCAATTCAATAAACCGGTTTAAGAAAACGGTTCAACGGTTCTTTTGCGCTCGACGTTATGGCGTCATTGGCGATGATTGCCCTTGATTCAAGCCTTCGGTTTAACCGTATCATCAGCTCCTCGGTTCTCGAATCGGACGCGTCTGACAGAAATGGTTCTTGACTTGAGAAAACGAGTCAGTCTTTTGTTCGTTATCTGGCTCGGCTCGGTGTCCATCTTCAGTTCTCACTTCACAGCAGTTCAGTCAGTGTACGTTTATTACCCCGGAATATTTGTTTGTTTGAACTCAGAGGTAGTGTCAGCCACATTAAAAAAAGTTAACAGCTTAAATAATTTGTGGAGTAATGCGTATTGGAGACGCGAACTGTTTAAAACAATTCAGTTCGATTTGGTGAACTGCTTCAAAAAGATCCGATTACATCGAATGATTCATTCACAAACCTGATATCACAAACTGCTTTGTTTTGAACTCTCTCAGAACAGACACGGAAGAGAAGACAATGCTGAATAAAGTAATAGTTTTTGCTATTTTTGGACCAAATTGTATTTTCAATGCTTCAAAAATTCTAACTGACCCTCTGATGTCACATGGACTACTTTGATGCTGTTTTTCTTACCTTTCTGGAAAGGACAGTATACTGTGCACACAGTTTCAATGGAGGGACTGAGAGCTCTTGGACTAAATCTAAAATATCTTAAACTGTGTTCCGAAGATAAACGGAGGTCTTCTTGGAACGACGTGATGGTTAGTTATTAATGACATAATTTTTGGGTGAACTTTCCAGTCTTTTGTTAGTTATCTGGCTCGGCTCTGTGTTCATCTTCAGTTCTCTCTTCACAGCAGTTCAGTCAGTGTACTGTTTAAGTACATGAATTACTACAGGATATTGGTTTGTTTTAACTCAGAGGGAGTGTCAGCCACATTAAAAAAAGTTAACAGCTTAAGTAATTTGTGGATTAATGCGTATTGGAGATGCGAACCGTTTAAAATGATTCAGTTCGATTTGGTGAACTGGTTCAAAAAGATACAGTTACTGTACATCAAATGATTTGTTTGCAAACAGGATGTCACAAACTGTCTTGTTTTGAACTGTCTCACAACAGATACGGAAGAGAAGACAATGCTGAATAAAGTCGTAGTTTTTTTGTACAGTGGCCGAGAGAGCTCAACGTGCTGCAATTTAAGAAAAGACATGCAAATTGAAAAAACAACAACAGCAAATAAAAAAAACATCTTCATCAGTTTGACAACACAAATGTTGCAAATCCTCACAGCCAGTAGCATAGCCAGAAAAGAGACTCTGGGTGTGCGTATGAAAATCTGGGTGTGCCACATTTATTGTCAGATTACTGTGCAAAATTATGGGATAGTATTTTTGTCGCACTGCTTCCGTCCAACCATACTCCTAGTGGTAATTTGCAGGTCGTGTCAAAATGTAGTTAATTGCTAAATGTAATAATTTTCTTCCAAATACAATCATTTTGAACTTCTGGTACGATACTTAGACATTTCCAATCTGGCAACACTGTCTGTTGATGTTGGGCCCGGGGAGGGAGAAACATCCTCATCAGGGCTGCGTTCAGCCCCAACAAAACGTTGCACAACATTTTTTAAACAGAAACGGTGATGCGTAGAACACACTGTTCTGATGACGCAAGTGTTGCATCTATGGCAGCTGAGAAGGCCATTATTTGTGTTCTTTAGTGAAGGATTTTCGGAGCCATCTATTTAGCCTCACATACTGACTTTATTTGTAGTTCAAACGGTTTTAATACCCTGCATTTTCTTTCTCATTTGTAGGAAAAGCACTTAATTAATATTGTTTATTTCTTTACCAAATGTCATACACTTGCAATGAAGCTAAAAATATAAACAACTACATCATTATGTTGATATGCTATATTTTTACAATAAAACTTATGACAAACATGTCTTCTAATATCCTCAGTTGTTGCGTATACCGAGCTGCAATGAACACATTTGTACATTATTTTCCTTGAAGCCATTGTGCGAGTTCACTTTAATACCGCGTGCTTTATATACATGTTGCTGCTGATTGGACTGCAGTTCTGACACTCCCACCAAACAAGAGAAAACGCATCTCAAACCCCGTTGCACAGGTTGTACACAAGGGGCAAGGAACTCGACCGGAAGTTGAAGTCGGGTGGGGGCTGCCATCTTTTAGCAGAACTTCACTTGCGTTAGCATTTCCATTGACTCCCATTCATTTTGGCGTCACTTTGACAGCGAATAACTTTACATCTGAGGCATTTAAAGACTCTGTTTGTCCATTATTTATTTCTAAAGATACACGACAATGTATAAAGGGCTCCATTACCTTCTATGTTACATTATGGCCCCGTATAAACAGTTTTTGTAAAAAATAGGCTAACGATTGCGTCATAACCACTCGGCTCTCTGTCGCATTACCGTACAGACAGGAGGAGAAGCTCGCAGGCAATTAACTTAATATGGCGTACTGGCGTTACATTTTAAAATACTATACAAAATAATTAATCAGAATACTTACTCCTGCTCACTCACGACAAAGAACTCCCCGCTCAAGCTCGCCGTCTCTGCAAGATTAACGATGGCAGTTTGCACGCACAGCCACTTAGAAGATTTACATCTGGCAGACAGGTTGCTGACGTCGTCAAGCTTCGTTTGAGTCTGCGCGTCAGAAACGGAAGTGCTAAAAAACGCTAAAACTGGGCTTCACTTATCTCAATTGAGTTCCAATGGGGTCGCTGTGTCCATTTCTTTTACTGTCTATGGTTGTACAGCGGTGCAGGCCGTTTCCAGGAAACATGACGTTCAACCCGGAAACCGTAGCAAACCGTTGCAACTTATATTGGATTCTTATTTCTGTGCACTGAGAGTATAGCCGCGTCCGAAATCGCATACTTCCATACTATATAGAACGTACTTTTCTAACGGTCGAGTAGTAGGCCTACGTTCAAATTCAAATGTAGTACCCAGTACGCAGTATTCGATTTCGGACACAACTCATGATTTAGAATGTTCAGTGGCGTCACTTAACTGCCAGATTCAAACAGCTTTTGCGCGTTGGCTTCACTGAGCCAGAGACGGACGCGCTCAGCGCTTGTCATATATCACAATTAATATGCAGTGTTTTCAACCACATAAAGTTAATTTTAGGTTTCATACATTTAATATACATAATCACTAGTAAAACAATACATTGGTAGTTTGTAAAATACACACTGATGTCTATGGAAGCAGCAAAAACTATCTAATCAAATGTAATTTGCCGACATGTTTTATTCATATATCAGACACACATAGCAGAACAATAAAGTTTACTCTATTCTTCGTCCAGTTCAACAGCCACTTACTTTCATGTATTTCGGGAGAAACTGGGGAATTCAAGTGCTGTATGTTAAATCCGGCTTACAGGATTCTGAACTGCAGTGCTCATCTCGTTATAGATCAAGACAATTTATAAAGGTTTTTAAACGAAGAATCGGAATATCAGATAGTTGACATGGTAAGCAAGTTTGTGTATATATTTTAATAAAAAATGAAAAACTAAATAAAACGAATACCGATACATCTGTTAGCGGCTGCGGTGTGTCACCTGACAATCATAACGCGTCGCCATGGAAACAAATTAACATTTTTGTAATTTACGCGTGAATGGGTTGATTTAAAAATATGATATATATTCTAAGCAAAAAACAATAGCCCAAGTTTAGTAAACATTTTTTTATTGAGACTATAAAAATTTATTCTGCATCTATTTTTAGGTGTGCCAGCTGCCACTGTGGGTGGCACAGGCACACCCTGGCACACCAGTGGCTACGCCACTGCTCACAGCACATGCATATAACGAAACACGCTGCAAATCCTTCACAACACATGCATTAACGAAATGCGCTGCAAATCCTCACAACACATGACAATGGAAATGTTTCAAGGAGACCCCAAAAAGTGTTGGAACCAGCTGGGATTTGGTTATCGTGCAGTGCCTACTGGTCAGTGGAGTTGTTGTTGAACTTTTTTTTTAAAACACCCTGATTGCATGATTCCTTTATCTTTTGGATATTATTAGCCCAAATAAAGCTGAATAATTATATGATTAAATGTAAAACATTATTTAAGATGGCTAATTTTAATATCTTCAGCTAAATATAATTTCAAAGTTAATGAAAATAAATTTGCAAAGCTTTATTAATCTTAATGTGCATGTGTTTTGAGGATTTGCAGCGTTTCGTTATATGCATGTGCTGTGAGGATTTGCAGCACATTTCATTATATGCATGTGTTGTGATGATTTACAGCATTTCTTAATTTGCATGTGTTGTGAAGGATTTGCAGCGCGTTTCGTTATATACAAGTGTTGTGAGGATTTGCAGCGCATTTCATTATATGCATGTGTTGTGATGATTTGCAACACGTGTTGTCAAACAGATGAAGATGTTTTCTTCATTTGCTGTTGTTTTTTTATATTTTCATGTGTTTTCTTAAGTTGCAGTGTGTTGAGCTCTTTCGGCCACCATAGGGCAGGCCTGCATGACATGTAAATTTGAATGTCATCAGCATAAAAGTGATAGTTTAAGCCATGACGCTGTAGTATTTGACCCAATGGTAAAATATAAAAAATAAACAGCAAAGGCCCAAGAACGGAATCCTGGGGCACACCTTGTTTCAGGGGGGCTGTGGGGGATCTAAAATCCTGAGTAGATATTTAAAACTGTCTATCACATATGAAGAGACAGGAAAGAACAGTACCAGATATACCCACAACTGAAAGATGAGAGATAAGCAAATCATGAGAGATGGTATCGAAGGTAGAGCTGAGATCAAGAAGTAAAGACAAATAGCCAGTCTCACAAGAGGGTAATACATGAATCACTACCTTTAAAAGGGCAGTTTCAGTACTATGTTGCAGACAAAAGCTGTACTGGAATGGGTCAAAGAGATTATTTGCCACTAGGAAAGACTGAAGCTTGGAAGCTACGGTACTCTCCAATAATAAGTTCTATCATGACAACCATGCAACATGAACCAATAAGCTTGTGCCATGACGGAACTTGGTATTTATTATTAAAACAAATTAAATAAATGGAAAGTAAAAAAAAGCATTGAGATTTATGTGCTGTCATAATGTTTCAGTTCATTGATTCAACCCAGGCTGTCATCAGTGAATGAAAATAATAACTTCAGCACTGCTTTTGACCAACTAAAATGCCTTTAGTACAAAAATATTGTTCCAATTTAGCAGACTTTAAGTATAAAAATCTATAGTGTGCCACAAATATATTTAGTTATACTAAAGTACATACAAAGAAATTAAGTACACTATTTTTTTTTCACTAAGGTAAAACTGACTACGTTTACATGCAGCCAATAACCTGTTCATTAGCAATAACCCGGTCGCGCACGGCCATGTAAACACCGGCAAAAACCCGGATTTGCTCATATCCCGGTTTTTAAAAACCGGGATATTATACCTGGGGTACCCCTTTTCTAACCCGAATATTTGGTCTTGTAAACGTGTTTCGGCATATCCCCATCAAAATGTGTGTTCTGCGCATGTTCTATTCGCAAGGAATCTCGGTCTTTTGAGTCTTTGGATACAGGAAGAAGAATCGGAAATGACGCATATTGAGTCTTACGTCCAGACGCTAACTGTGCGTCGCCGTTTACATCGGGATATTGGCGACTGATTACACATTCCATGTATACAGGAGTAACTCTCTCTGCTCACGCATGTAAACGGGTTATTCCGAATGTTTCAGAAACCCAAATAGTGACCTTAACCTGACTATAACCCGAATTTTAACAGCTTGTAAACGTAGTCACTGTTATTTTTTATTTTGTGAGCCCAACTGGATTTTAATGAACTGCATGAGACAGGAATGTGTTCAACGAAACTAATTTAGGTTTTACATCTAAATCCCTTTCAGTTTCTATTTACAGTAAATGCAGCCTCATCTTGTAAAACTTATGAACAACTTCTGTTTACAGGAAATGTACTCTGATCTTGTGTATTTGTTAAGAGCAGTTTGTGTTTCTGATTATGCTAAATGCTGCTTTTGTGGTTCATCTGCATAAGTGTGATTTTTTTAGTTAGGGTAAATGTATATTAGTAAAAGTTTTCAAACCTACAATTTTTTTTCACATTTTGTTATGTTGCAACCTTTATGCTAAATAAAACCAAAAAATATTTAAATGTATACATTTATAAACATGTAAATAAAAAAGAAATTACAAACAAAAGTAACTTATGAGCATAAAAATGAGCATAAAAAAGAATCAAAGCAAACAGACAGTGAGTAACTTATGGACGACTATATATATATTTTTTGGTTTTTACTTTATTATGGGGTATGGAGTGTAGACTAAAGAGGGAAAAATTATCGAAACCATGCAAGAATAAGGCTGCGACACACACACAAAAGTGCACTGGATGTCATTTAAAACTAGTTTTTCCACCTAATGGAGACATCAAAGCATGCAAACGTTACATAAGGCTTGCAAATATTAAAGTAATATTAAAAATGATACATGTATGACGGTTCTGGTGTGAGTCTGATTTTAGTAGCTTCAGCTGAGACAAATCAGATGTGCTCCACACTGTAAAAACTAAAGGTTCCTGGAGGCACCTTTTGGAGTTATTCACTTCGCCACACCAGTGGAACACTCTGAAGAGCCTCTAGGCACCGCTCTAAATGGGGGTGGTTCTCTGAGGAACTTCAATGGTTCCTGGAGGAACCCTTTTATTAGGATGGTCAGAATGGGTGCTTCAACGCACCATTTCCATAATTTCAGTTATTTAATATTCACCCACCACACCGGTTTATTTTTCCTGCTATTGACATTTATTTTTTTTAAACAATCTGAAAAAATAAAACAAATGCGAATAAAAACATAGTTTATTGATAAACAACAACAATATCCATAATCACCTTAAATAGTCGATACTGCACATCACAATCCCATTCATGGAAACATCAGTGTTAATATTGCTATAAACAACAACAACAACAACAACAACAAAAAACATTTACACCTTGGTAAAAATTATAAACAAATAAATGTGACTCAGTTATCTTAGAACTTTAAAAAACATTTAATGTACCTAAAACAATGATACAATTTAAATTAATAAATTAAATAAAATTTTAGACACAATGTAATTAATAGTAACATTTTCTTTCCTGTTCTAAATAGTGGTAACTGATTGGGAAAATTCACACAGGACATTTTTAGAAATTGAAAAGCCTCAAGATAGCTGTATTTAGCTTCATAAACCAGTTTCTCAGCAGCGTAAATTGTTATAGTTGGGTAAACTTCGAGAGCAGTGAATGGAAGAGTATCACAAATATGTGATACTCTGTGTGACGTTAGATGGAGTATCACAAACATCATTGACACCCTTAAGCGAGAGGGTAAGACACCGAAATAAATTTCTGAACAAATAGGCTGTTCCCAGAGTGCTGTATCAAGGCACCTCAGTGGGAAGGAAAAAGTGTGGCAAAAAACACTGCACAACGAGAAGAGGTGACCGGACCCTGAGGAAGATTGTGGAGAAGGACTGATTCCAGACCATAAGGGACCTGCGGAAGCAGTGGATTGAGTCTGGAGTAGAAACATCCAGAGCCACCGTGCACAGGCGTGTGCAGGAAATGAGCTACAGAGAAGCAGCACTGGACTGTTGCTCAGTGGTCCAAAGTACTTTTTTCGGATGAAAGCAAATTTTGCATGTCATTCGGAAATCAAGGTGCCTGAGTCTGGAGGAAGACTGGGGAGAAGGAAATACCAAAATGCCTGAAGTCCAGTGTCAAGTACCCACAGTCAGTGATGGTCTGGGGTGCCATGTAAGCTGCTGGTGTTGGTCCTCTGTGTTTTATCAAGGGCAGGGTCAATGCAGCTAGTTATCAGGAGATTTTGGAGCACTTCATGCTTCAATCTGCTGAAAAGCTTTATGGAGATGAAGATTTCATTTTTCAGCACGACCTGGCACCTGCTCACAGTGCCAAAACCACTGGTAAATGGTTTACTGGCCATGGTATTACTGTGCTCAATTGGCTTGCCAACTCTCCTGACCTGAACCCCATCTGAGAATCTGTGGGATATTGTGAAGAGAAAGTTGAGAGACGCAAGACCCAACACTCTGGATAAGCTTAAGGTCGCTATCGAAGCATCCTGGGCCTCCATAACACCTCAGCAGTGCCACAGGCTGATTGCCTCCATGCCACGCCGCATTGAAGCAGTCATTTCTGCAAAAGGATTCCCGACCAAGTATTGAGTGCATAACTGAACATAATTATTTGAAGGTTTACTTTTTTTGTATTAAAAACAAAAGTTAACAATGTTTCAAAAATTAAGTTGTACGTTTGAAGGAGTTTTTTTGTTCCCAAAATACTCCTTCCGGTTTGTCACAAGTTTCGGAAAGTTTTTTTCGAGTATGGCTCTGTGTGACGTTAGATGGAGCGGAATTTCCTTATATGGGTCCTAGGGCACGTCTGCCGGAAAAGCGCGTGCTTCCATATAGTGAGGCTGAGCACAGACATTTCACTGATCAGAGCGATTCACTGATCAGAGCGAGAGCGTTGCGAAAAGTCACAAAAGAAGTGTGTTTTTGGTTGCCAGGGCAAGACAACCCTGCACAGATTACCAATAAAAAAAAAACAGCATTAAGGGACCAGTGGATGGAGTTTATTTTTACAGAGCATCAACAGAGTTGTGCAAGTGTTTTTGTTTGTTCCCTGCATTTTGAAGATGCTTGTTTTACAAACAAGGCCCAGTTTGATGACGGATTTGCGTATCATTTATTTCTTAAGGATGATGCAATCCAAACGAAAAAGGGTCACGATTGTGTGTTGGAACCGCAGGCGGTGAGTAAAACTGCTTAAAATATCTCTGCCTCCTTATTAGTGCGTCCCCTCCCATGCCGGAGACCCGGGTTCGAGCCCCGCTCGGAGCGAGTCGTTTCTGCTGCTGCTCTCGTTCAGTTTCAGCCTCAGGATCTGATTCTGGATCATAAATAAACGGCTGAATCTGACTGTAAGTAGGGCTGCCCCCGACTAAAGATATTCCTAGTCGACTAACACACCTGCATTTTAGCAATTAGTCGAATAATCGTTCATTTATGATATTAATATAAAAACTTGCTTATATACAAGGAAAGGTATAGTCCAAGTTGAAGTTTAACACTTCCATATGACAGAATGTGCTAAGCATGATGTTAGCACGTTCAAAAAATTAAGTGCTTAAAACAGAACAGTAAAGCGCTTAAAGTATACACCCAGCAAACACAGAACGTTGTGAGGACGTCGCCAGTTAGTCGTCATTTGGTCAGCGCGACATTACTTTATGGCAACGTTGTGAGGACGTCGTGGTAAAGTTCCATTTTTTAAAATCTTGGCTAACTTCCCAGAAACGTCATGGGCACGTACTCAAAAGACGTCGCTAGTTAGTCCCATTGGGGACATTGTAGCAACGTGGTCAGCTGGTCTTCAGATAACTTTTAATATTATTGCACTAGATGTATTATTATTATTAAGATACCATTTGAACAGCATATTCTTTGGGAAATATACAAAAAAAATTAATCAAGCATGTTAAAATAATTATATATATATATATATATATATATATATATATATATATATATATATATATATATATATATATATATATATATATGCCATCAGTTTAAGAACAATAAAATAAACAATTTACTTAGCAAATGGTGATAATGTTTGTTAATGAAAGAGAGTACGGGACAAATTAACATTTAAACCTTAAACTAGCAGCGCACGTCACTTTCTGAATGAGGTGCGCGACGTGCGCGTGCCCGTCATTTTGTAACGGTCAACTTCCAGCGGACGGACACGGAGGAAAGGTAAGTCCTATAAATCTACTTTTATTCATAGATTTTAACTGATATAACGTTAAATGCCATCAAAGAGGAGTAGTGTTTTGTATTTTTGTAGGTTTTCTCTTTCAATTTAATAAATAAATGCTCTGTTTGGTTAATTAGCTCAAAAGCAGTCTCAGAGGTGGTCTAAGGTAACGGTAACTGTTAAAATCGAATATAACCTTACCTAGTTTAAATTATTTGAAATTTATCACTATAAACTATACAGTGTTAACTTTCTAATAATTTAATTTTTAACCGTAGTAACGTTAATTAGTTTGTTTGAATGCCTGCTGCTCGAGCTTGATGATGCTCATGCTATCCATGCTGTGAACTTGAATATAAACCGATAGAACGTTAAATATAAAGTTTAACGTTAATTAGACCGAGGCTGCCGAAATCATGTTCAGTGTAACGTTATGTGGGATTAATAATTTCCCCTTTTCTCCCTCAAGTGGCAGGCTTGTAAATTCTGTCATCTGTTCATTATTGGTGTTGATGGTGTTTTTCACATGCATGCTTTTTAATGCTAGTTTAATTCTCAAATTGATCTGATACTTTCGTTCCACAAAAAGTAAACACATTTTTCACTTTCTTAGGGCCTGACAACCACCAGTTGAGTCCATGATTCAGTGAGTTCCTTATAAGGAAATATATTTGTTACCACCTAGTAATTTAAATGTATTATTTATTGCTTTAAAATGAACACATATATTTATCATCAGGGGAAGAGACAGTCTGGGCAGCAGCAACAAGACAACTATTACAAGTAGAGATGGGTTTCAAGAACTGGTACTAATTTGGTTCCTGACTTGTTCAGTACTGAAAACATTTACATAAGGTACAGGATCAATAGTGCTGCTATCAGTATTCTTGTAACATTGATTCATTACCCTTTAGACACAACCACATATCCTCCAAATCATCTCTGCGTGGATGGCAGCAAGGATCCAGGATCAAGAGATCATTCATCATGGAGACTGTTCCACAGGAAGCAGTTTCTCCTGGGTGAAAAACTAAACCTGGTTGTTTCAGCATCACTCAGGCAAGACTTATTACTTTTAAATTGATTTCAGTTGGTTATGTGTTTCAGGTCATCCTGACCATTCTGCTGTTCTGGATGTAAGGCCGTGCTGCAACTACATTTCTCGTGGTTGAAAGATTTGTGGAGCGGTATCCAGACATATAACGCCCCATCACACGGGGCGTCAACGCCTCGCGTTTACTTTTAAATGAAGTGACGTCAAGCATGGTGAAATTAATTCTAGAAATTAATTCTAAATAGAAGTTGAAGACTTCTCAAGCGCCAATGCAGCCGTCCTCCAGTCAGAACATCCTATGCAAATACCCTAGCGCAGACGCAAGCCAATCGAGTGCATGCAATACCAGAAAACTAATGTGATTGGCTGTCACTATGAGAAGAGACAGTAATTCTGATCCGATATCAGTGTCGTTTTTTGCAAAAAAAAATTTAAATCAATGTAGAATTTTCTATACTTCTGTGTAGGGATGTCAATTTTCAATCATTTCCATGATCGATCGTTGTTTAAATTAATGAACAAATAATCGATTAATCGTTAACCTTATATATAATATAATATATATATATATATAAAACTGTAAATATATATATTTTACAGTAAAGACCAAAAGTTTGGACACACCTTCTCATTCAAAGAGTTTTCTTTATTTTCATGACTATGAAAATTGTAGAGTCACACTGAAGGCATCAAGGGCTATTTGGCCAAGAAGGAGAGTGATGATGACCTGGCCTCCACAGTCACCGGACCTGAACCCAATCCAGATGGTTTAGGGGTGAGCTGGACCGCAGACAGAAGGACAAAGGGCCAACAAGTGCTAAGCATCTCTCGGGGAACTCCTTCAAGACTGTTGGAAGACCATTTCAGGTGACTACCTCTTGAAGCTCATCAAGAGAAAGCCAAGAGTGTGCAAAGCAGTAATCAAAGCAAAAGAAGAACCTACAATATGACATATTTTCAGTTGTTTCACACTTTTTTTGTTATGTATATAATTCCATATATAATTCCACATGTGTTAATTCATAGTTGTGATGCCTTCAGTGTGAATCTACAATTTTCATAGTCATGAAAATAAAGAAAACTCTTTAAATGAGAAGGTGTGTCCAAACCTTTGGTCTCAAACTGATATATATATATATATATATATATATATATATATATATATATATATATATATATATTAGACGGTTTCATCGGATGCACGCGCCTGGACCTAAGTTAACTTCCAGTCTGTGTTGTGTATATCGGTCTGGCTGCAGTGCCTTCTACAAACACAGTTAAAGGCAAGGTGATGAGTAAACTGAAGTTGGGCTCAGGTGGTTGTGCTGCGGGAAGTGTTTCCCATACATTTATTTATTTTTGGAGACTCGCCACAATTTTAAAACTGATCGATTTTCAAAAGGGCTTCGTTAAATAAAAATGAGTAACGTTACGTACTGCACGTTTAATAATTCCTAACATTTATATGTTTAGATATCAAAACGAGGCACAGGTGTTTTTATATCGCTGTATTTCTGAAGGAAGACTTGCATGTTATATGCCTGATAAAGCAGCGTGTGAGCGTAGCTCTGCTTCGTTTACAGCTGTTACTGGGGAAACCTCAACTTTATGTCTATGCTTTAAAACATCTCCTGCTGGCAAAGAATGAATTTGCATTTTCATCAAGTCCGCCTGATCCACGCAGCAAACATTTTTTGTTTGTTATCAAAAAATATCTACTCTAGAGGGACTTGGCTGTTGTTATTGATTCTATTTGGAAGTCTACCGGTTAGGTTAGGTCCACAAAAGCGCGCATGCGCAGTAACGTTTGTTTATGTTGTTGCCGTTGAAACCGTCTATATATATATATGTATGTGTGTGTGTGTGTGTGTGTATAATGTAAGTGTGTGTAAAATACATTTCTTTTAAATTCATAGCACAGTAATGAAGGCAGCAACATGTGGTAGATGGGACAGAACAAGAATCTTTCATTGTGCTAATGTATTATAATACGAAAGGGTATGGCTCCTATACAGCGTGCATCGCGTAAACACAACCAGTGCGCAGAATGATGCACTTGAAGCAACACAGAGTCACAGCGTGTAGCATTACTCACAGAAATGTTCAAAACACCAAAGGAAGAGATATTGTTGTGTATTATATGTGTGCAATATTTTGAGCCTTTTCTTTTAACAGTTTTAAATATCAGTTATTGTGCGCTCTTGAAGAGAGTTTCATTGTTTTGACTGTAGTAACTATGATAGGATGATACGCTAATCTGCCAATTCAATACTATCCCGATACTTGTGTGCCGATTCAATATATATTTATAATTATATATATATATATATATAATTTAGCATTGTGATTATAGTTATATAACTATTGTAATTCGTGACTTATCCAAATTGTCTGTAAAATGATGTTTGTTTCTGTAGATTTGAGGGAAAGATTAAAAACAAGGAGGTCTGGGAATGACTGAAGGGATCTGACAGCAGTGAGGGAAGGAAGTTATCACCAGAATGTAAGTTCTTTGAGAATGTGTGCATTATTACAAGTTGAGTTTTCATTTAAATGTGGCAATGTACACAGCTGGTCAAAAGTTTTAAATATATTTTAAAAGTTTAATTTATTTCTATAATGCACAGCTATATTTTCAGCATTAATTACTCCAGTCTTCAGTGTCACATGATCTTCAGAAATCATTCTAATATGATGATTTACTGCTCAATAAATTTTTCTGATTATTATCAGTGTTGGAAACAGTTGTGCTGCCCAAACATTTTGTCTACACTACAGTTATATTTATTTATTATTTATTTTATTTATTTATTTTATTTTGGGGGGGGGGGGGGTGGCTAATAGCAGGAATGCATAAAATTGAAAACCAGTGGTAGAGAAGACTTTTGTAATTTTACAAAAGATTACCTTTTTTTCAATGTTTTGAACTTTGTGTTTTATAAAATAATAATGAAGAAAAAATTCAACTTTCCAGAAATGCTAAGTTTTCTTCCCCATCATTTCTAATATGCGGTGCGTTTCCCTAAAACCAACTTTGGTCACAAGTTCCTTCTTTACCAATAGAGTTCAGTGGAACTAAAAACCGTAGTAAGCTAACTGCAGATGTGATTTACATCATGTATGTCATGAGCAGATGTACACTTTGATCATAGCGCCAATAATGCGATTAGGTGCATGTAAATGCACTGATTTGTGATAATCAGCAATGTTTCCTGATCAGCAAATCAGTATATGAAAAAGATCATGTGACACTGAAGACTGGAGTAAAGTTACTGAAAAATTCAGCTTTGCCTCATAATTATTTCAATAAATATGTTTAAGTATATTCAAAAAAAGAGTATGAAAACTGTTACTTCTTTCTTTCTGTTTTCTTTTTTTTTTTTTTACATTTTTTTTTTTTTAATCAAATTAATCTAGCCTTGGTGAGTAGAAGAGACTTCTCTTGAAAACCATAAAGAAAAGATTCCAGGATGAAGAGGAGGAGGAAGAACACGTTTAACAATTTTCTATAAGCTTGCCATTAGTTATAATAAAAACAATGAACATGACTACAATAATATGCTAAATGTTATTAAAAGATTCCAGTTTGCAAGAAGTCTGAGTGTCTGACTCTACACTAGAGGAACTCTTTTCTGAAGAAGATCAGGTGCTGAGAAGAAGCCTTGTTCTACAGCAAAACACTGCATCAAACCTCCTGTCCTTCCCTCAGAAGAGCCTGTCTTCTGCTGCTGGGGTAAGAAACACCCTCTTCCTCTTCTCTATCAGCTGTCCAGCACCTAACTCTGCCTCCTCAGCACTGTCTGAAAGAGTCATCTCCACAGTCAGTAATCACAGATTCTTCTGAGAAAGTCGATATGTTCATTTTCTTAAAAAACTTTGTTTTTTCGGGTGGGACAAATAATACAGGAGAGATGCTAGAAATCTCTATATTGTTCATTTTTCATATCTTTACGCTTTATGAATGTTTTTCTTCTGAGAAGCTCAAAAATTATGGTTCTTTGGTAATTGCTTTATTGTTTAGGTTTATCCTCTGATAGTGAGCACAGAGCCCTGATCATGACATGCAAGAAAAAGAAAGAAATCATGTCCATGATTTACTAATTCATTCCCTCTATGTACTAAAACGTGCACGATTACTTTTACATTTCATTGATTTGCTAAATCGTATGCACAATTTACTAATTCGTTCTCTTGATGTATAAATAGTGTACACGTTTTAGCAAATCGAGGGAATGAAATATAAAATCGTGCGCATGAATTAGCCTAAATTTTTTCCTGCATGTCGTGTAATTAAAGCACATCACCACCAGACATTTATACCAGGAGCCTCATATACGACGCTCAGTTTTACTTTGTGCAGTATCTCTGTGCAGTATCTGCTGAATTGTTTCATATCTATTTATCATGTATTTTTCGTTGCACTAAATTATGTTGTATCAATAAGTTTACTGATAATTATTTTTAATTTTCACTAATAACGTCATTAACCATCTCCCCATCTTTAAGACAAAAATTCTCTATTGTTTATATTGTGTAATCTATGAATTGATGTGTTTAGTTTTCTGTGCTCATAACTTAGTAACATTTTGCATGGTTAAAGAACAGGTGCGATGTTCAAAATGTTTTTATACAAAGTAGTGCTGAATAAATATTGATTTGTGAATGAATGCAGTGTGTTTTTGTCTATTTTATATTAGAATGTAATGTTTTTGTATTTGTTTGCATTGCATGTATGTAATTAATGTATTAACTATGAATCCCCTATAATTAGATTACAATTAGATTTCATAAGGTTTATTTTTTGCACCAGAGATGGATTGAGTTTATTAGTTCTTTATGTATTTCAAGGTAATGGTGAGGTGAAAATATGAATTACCAATATGATCCTGTAATGTCACGTCCTCATAACGTGCCAGTTTGGTCGTCAGGACATACTCATCACGTTCCAGTGACGTTCCAGTATAACGTCGCCACGACGGATATGGGAATCACAAAGTTACGTCACTGGAACGTTATGTGGTACGTCGCTGAGACCAATATGGTATTTTATAGGAACGTCCTCATAACGTGTCAGTTTGGTCGCTGGGACATACTCATCACGTTCCAGCGACGTTCCAGTATAACGTCGCCACGACGGATATGGGAATCACAAAGTTACGTCACTGGAACGTTATATGGTACGTCGCTGCGACCAATATGGTACTTTATAGTAACGTTCTCATAACGTGCCAGTTCGGTCGCTGGGACGTACTCCTCACGTTCCAGCGACGTTCCACTATAACGTCGCCACGACGGATATGGGAATCACAAAGTTACGTCGCTGGAACGTTATTTGGGACGTCGCTGCAACGAATATGGTCTGGTCCAGTTACGTCGTCACAACGTAACTGTGTTAGCTGGGCAGGGCTTACAGACACAAAAATCAGTGGCTGGAACGTTATAGGCTAATTAACATAAAAACAGCAATCACAGCGCCTGTGCATTTAAATAATTTATTATCAAAAATACAAACTGTAACAGTAACGTCCAAAAAAAAAAAAAAAAAAAAAAAAAACAGTTTTGAATAAAATAAAATTCGTTATTTAAAATAAATTAAATAAACGTATTAGTAACTTAGGCCTAGTACAAAACAAGGCAAAAACAAAAACAAAACAAATAAATATTGTAGCAAAAACGCTGTTTGGTATAAATTCACAGTGGAAAATGAATATAATTTGTATATTGTTCAAAAAGAAAATTAAAAAAAACGAACAATTTAATAAATGCACATGGCACATCGCACAAGGCCAAAACTTAGAATAAAAAAGAAGGCGGCAAACAAATCAACAGCCTAAGTATTTGATTAAATTGTTTAGAACAACTATATTTAAGACAAAATGTGGAACAAATAATTTAAAGAACACTAATAATCAAAAATATCAGAGCAAAGCCGCAAACTGCCATTAAGACGACGAGTCTTGAACTGAAACAGCAAATTGCAAACCTCAGACTATATTTTCTTACAGAATAAAAAACAACTTCTGCATTATATGAAAACGAATAAATACAAATAATATGTATTTATTTATTTGTATAGCCTAACCGTTATAAAAATACCTGTTTTTTTAAATATATAGCCTAACAGATAGCAAACAGAAACGCTACAAAAAGGAAACTAAGCATTCTTACCTAAGCTTTCAATTCGATTTAATTTTTTTCATATTATGTGAGAGGAACACCAGCTTGTCTACATAGCCGCATTTCCACTGTCGGGCCAGTGCGAGCCAGGGCTTAAAGCGGGCCGGGCGGGGCTCATAGCCCCGGGCCAGTAGCACCGAGGCCAGAATAGCGCAGGGTTTCCACAGTGGAGCTTGTTGGCTTTTTCACAATGAAGCCGGCCTCTGAAAAGATCAGTGTTGGGTATAGTTACTTTGGAAAGTAGTTAGTTAGGTTACAACGTTACCATCAATTAAAAGTAATCAGTTATGATACAGCGTTACCTATTCATAAAAGTAACACGTTAGAGTACTCATGCGTTACCAAAAATTAAAAGCCGTTTGCAGCGGCTCACACATGACAGACACAGCCCCCGGCCCCTTTAAATGCACCTAGAAGTCGTGACTCCCGACAATGAATAACGTCAGTCATCCGACTAAATTAACACTGCAGGATAACAATAACAGGAAAGACAGTCAGCAATAGGCTATTCCACATGGCGTTTTATTTATTTATTATCACAGAACATATTATTAATCAAAATTCGCACCTAACGTTACCCAGCCCGGGTAGCCTACTGTAGCCTATATTATGAGCACCACAAGATAACTCCTGATTTTTCTTTAACTTTAAATAATGCAGTTATCAAAGTACAAGTACACAGCAAAATCAGCAGTGCTAATTCAACACCTACAGAGTTAAATTCAACACTTTAAAAGTGTCTATATTGGTCCACACTAGATCGAGTTAAAACTACACTTTACAAAGTGTTAAATGTTTAACACTTTGACAGAGTTGCAGCAACTCTCTAAAAAGTTAACATTTAACACTAGTCAACACTGGTTAGTGTTGAATTTACCCAACACCAGTGCGTAGTGTAAAAATTTAACACCAAATGTGTGTTTTTCTTTCAACACTACAGAGTTGTTGCCATATTAACACTATATAGGTTGCAAAGTTTAACATAAAATGCAACTCTTTTCTAATTTGTGATTTGTAATACTATTGGGAATCAATTTACCCCCCCCCCCCCAAATGCAACTCATTAAAATTATTTACAAAAAAAAAGACAAAAACAGGGAGATTGTAGTTCAAGTGAATCTGTATATTAAAAAAGCACACCATCCACAACAAAGCATTGGCTTTACATTAACAAATGGACAACCAATCCTCTAGCACAGGTCACACAAAATGGCAATGTGGCACTACATATGTTTTTTCATCCATCTCATTAGAAAACTGTTTGTCATACGGTCTGTAATAAATCAACTCATCAATAGAAATAACAGAAAAGGAATCATCTCTCTCCTCAATACAATATGCATTAAAGTGGTCATCAAAATAAAGTGTGTCAACTCTGCATGTCAAGATAAAAGCTTGATCTTCATTAATAATGATATTTGTGATCTTTCTGAACACAGGAATTTCCATATCTGTTGTAATACACACAAACATACCAATTTGATACTCCGTTCCAAAGTTTTTCACCCAATTAGTAGTTGACACATCAGAAAATGCATTCACCTGAAACTTAGCACTTAAATTCTCACCACCCTCCAAGTTATCGATCATTTCTTTCCTCACTGGACCAAACTCAAATCGCTGAAAATTAAAATTCTCCCAGTGATAAGCTAACTGTCTCTGGTGTTGTTTTACCAAGGTTTTTGTGATATTTTTGAAATTTTTAACAGATCGTTTAAAAACATTATGTTTGGCCTCAAACCTCATGCACCATACATGGATAAGTGGACCTATTTTACGAATGCACCTTGGATAATGGATCATAAAATGATGCTTTGGGATTAATCTTCTGTCAGGAAACAAGGATCTGAACAGCTTGTGGTGATCATTAATCAAATGCTTCAAATAATACGTCAAACCATTGGTAACAACTGGTGAAAACACTATATTCACTATCTGAATCAAGAGGAGGAGCAAGTTCCAGTAACTGTTATTTCTTTCAATTACATCACCAAAAATCAGGGGAGCATTTCGCACAAGACACCACGACTGAATTGCATTCAATCCCAGATCTTTACTACTCTCATCCATTTTCAACCCACTTGGTCTGTTTTTTCGCTCAATATAACCGTAGTTGAAACTTTGGATCCTCTGTGACAATGTTTCTAAAGACAGGTTCTTGTTATTGACCAGGTATTGAAATACTAGTTTCAATTCGTACTGCACTACACCTTCAAGTAAATCATGCATGATGTCAACTGCATAGTTATCAGAGATGTGGTAAAAACATAGTGTATTGAGCAAGCATGTCTTCTTGACACCAAATGTTGATGCCAACATAGGATTTTCCTGTAGAGATGCACAATGTTCTGCATGCATTTCTTTTGTACGGAAAATTAAGCAAGGGTTATCTTCAGTGAAGACAAATTGTGACTCTTCCTTTGTAGTTAAACAAAATCTACAGAAATATGTTGCACTGAAGGATTCAATCAAACCAAACAATCCGTGCAAACCTAGATTATCACCTGTTACTTGAATAACAGTCCCTCGCAATGGTGAGTCTGAGAAAGGTACCTCTATTCCTTGCATTTCTAGTGTTTTAACATCATCAATGAGAGGCTTTAGTATTTCATCAAAACTATATTTCCTCAGGTCTTGTGAATGAAAAAGTGCCACAACATGAATATTCATCAGAACAGAATTACATTTTGGGGGCAGGTTCCTCAATATAAAGTAAATGCAACCAAGCTTGTGTATCCCTTTCTTTGAACCCAAGGGATTTGCCGTCTCAAAATCATCGTAATAAAGCTGAATCTGTAGAGCATGTTTTTGCTGGGAAAACAAATCATTACTTTTGAAGTATGAACCATCACATATATCTTTATAAACACCTTCTTTATGTTGCTTGACTTGAAGGAAACTTTCACATAATTCACTATTCTTAAACATAGATTTCAGGGTTCCCAAGATGGGTACATACACAAATTTATCTGTTACAGGGATCTGATTGTAAACTCCTGTTGTCCGATCTCTCCGCAAATCAAAACGCACCCCAAGAACATACTCTACAGGTTCAACTATTTCCCACTTTTCCTCAAAGAACTTCTGTCGTTTGGCTGCTGTATTTAAGACTGAGAAAGGATTTTCCAATTGATCAAAACAATTTTCCACCTTTTCTTCCAAATCGGTTGCTTGAATCTCTGAAGAAGTACAGCTGAGAACAGCTTCTCTTGTTTGCTCATGAATGTCATTTACAAGCTCTTCCATTGACCCTACCATTGCTTGGACAGTGCTCTCAGCAACACCTGATGCTTGCAATTGTGCTACAACAGATCCACACAGGTTTAACAAATGATGCTTGTCAACAGAGGTCCGGCTAGTTACTGGAGTGTCTGTACAGAATGCCTGAGAACTTGAAGGCTCATCACCTTCACTTTGAGCGTCCACATTGTCAATAGTCTTTGGTGAACAAGTGGCCCTGTGCAAACGAACGAGGTGTTTATTTGGTGAACAAGTGTCCCTGTGCAAACGAACTAGGTGTTTTTTGAACCCTGAATACGTACAAAATGATAAAGAACATCCCGGTTGTCCACATTTCAAACGTAATGTCTTTCCTGGATATAATCCATGGTGAAGTCTCAAATGCTGACAAAGCAATGCAGAACTTTTCTGGTGTGCCTTACAAATAAAACATATGAGCATATTTGCAAACAAGGACGTGTATCAGCTCAAATATTAGTGTGAAACAGCCTTGCTCTGAGTTCCTTTACCCTGGGACTTTCCTTGGTACTTCCCAAGTCGATGTTAAACACTGTGGTTTGGATGAATGTGTAGAAGCTGTTGAGGGATTCATGGTAGTTAACACTGAAGATGAAGTGTGCCTTGAAAAGCTCATCGAAAGCTGCCAGGGATGTTTGCGCCTTGCAAGGGATGGCCTTCTGGTCAACGATGACATAGAACCTCTGAATGTTGTTCTTCTGTTCACCCACACAGAGGAGGAAGGGCTGTCCTGGTTCCAAGCTCCCTAGGAAGGCCTCAACACTGGCTCCAATCTGTGACAAACACAGAGACATAAAATATTAATTTAAGTTATGCAACACAAGCAACGGCAGTATGAGAACAAGTGGATGAAAAACATTAAACACAAAATACCTTAAGATATCGCGCCACATGGTTGACAGCTTGATATGAGCTAATCTTAGCACTCTTCTTGTGGCCTTTTGACGTAGGGGGGAGCAGGTGAACCAGCAGTAGAACACTTGACAGGTCACTGTCCCAGCCTAGGAGCAAAGTAGAATTAGGTGTAAGATGTTCAGAAACATTTCTATCTTAAAATATTATTTAAAAAAAGACAGATTATGCCAAAGACAATACTTAAGGTAAGATGATAAGAATCTGTTGTGTAAATGTTTTAAAGGCAGAATGAGGCACACTTACCAGACTCATTTGAGTTTTGCTGCGCAGACAAGAGTTCTTCAACATGCTCATTAGAAGTCCGGTTCTTGCAGTCTGCCAGGAGCCTGGGTTTGAAGTACGTCGGCCATTTTGCCAAAAATCTGCCAGAAACTTCTTCTCCAAACATCATGGTAAAATCTTGGTCAATCTACAGAAGAAACACCTTAAATCCTTGATACTGAAAGAATATTGAGTCATAATTGTTCACTTCAAAAATATGCTGATCAAACAAAGGTATGTCTTTCTTACCAAGCCGGGGATGTCGAGAAACCGCGGGAACACATCCAAGACTGTTGCAGAGTTTTGCTGGTCCTGAACTAGCGTCTGGCGGTATTGAAATGTTGCCATCATCTTATCTTTGACAACTGACACATCAGTTGAATGTTTCAATAAGGATATTGCCTCACGGCATTCCTCGCCGAACAGTTGCTTGTCAGCCAGGAGAAAATCCCTCTTGCTCTTTGGACCATACGTAGTGCTGGTGGAGCATCTCCGAGATTGAACTGCAGTGTTGCGCTGGACGGTCTTTATCCTCCAGGCCAAGTAGCCAGACCCACTTTCTGCATCATAGTAGTGTTCCTGTAAAACCCAAAAAGAACAAAAGTATGCAACACAGGGGTCACATCACCAAATGGCAAAGTAAGAAAATAAGAACATACACATTATCCATACATTGCAATATAAGCCATTAATAAAAAATAAAAAAAAACTTACATATCCGTTTCCAGAGTATGGATCACTAAGGTTGGGAAATAGAGTGGTGATGCCAACAGCATATTTTGTTCGCACATGGGTTGGTGGTATTCTCCTTTAAAAGTAGAAAATATATTATTGTTCAAGCTTTTTCCCCCTTCAAGAGGGATAAAAATATGGACTTAATGCCTATCAAACAAAACGGTAACACTTTACTTGAAGGGGTGTGTTTATGACAACTGTTAGCTCAATTATGACATTTTTAATGCAAATATGACATTGTTTGAGATGTCTTTGTCATGACATTTGCATAAAAAATGTAATAATTGAGTGAATGATACTTAATGACAGTTGTCATAAACAGGCATAAAACCTCATGACATGTGACATGTCATGATTATGAAGGTGATGTCAGTCTTATGCACACCCTTCAAGTAAAGTGTTACCAACATGGTATACTTACCCATGTACTTCCATCATGTCTGCAACCAGGAGGTTTACCATTTGTCGCCGTGTAGCATCCGTCAATGTCTTTGTTTTGTCATACTCGTGCAAGATTTTTTCTCCCCCCGGCTTAGAATGGAGAACGTTTCTCACCATCTAAAACATGAAGAAGAATCACAAAGGTAGTCATCATGTTAGACATTCCTGCAATAAAACCACAGCACTTCTACAGAATCTTTGTGTTTGAGGAATAATAACTAATTTCATTTATTATTGAAATTCCCCAATACCTCATTTGCTGATTCCCGCTCAATGTGGGTTCTTTTATATACATTGTTTCTATCATGAATCACTGTTGCATCTGATGAATCAGACGCCACAGAGGATGACTGGTCGGACACAAGCAACTCTGACGTAGAATGTGAGAAATCTTGATTAAGCACAACTGAAAGGCATTTAAAAGAAACATACATGCTCAAGAACCTCTAACAACTTATTTTAGGCTTGACAACCAAACGGTCTAGCATATTAGGGCACAACAGGCTAGTTCAGCTTTAATTGAACTTTGAAAAACAAACACTCTAACGGAGCAAAGTCTTACCTGTAGACTTTTCTGTGGACACATGAATGATAAGATTCCCTGCTTTTAAAAGCTCCTCATACACATCCGCATCCACTTCTGTCCCAGAATCATCTGTGACATGCAGCTCGGTCTGCAATGGAAGACCTAACTTTTCTATGACTGAGAGAATATTAGATTTAGGAAAATAAAGAAAAACAGTGCATTTCCCATTATTAGTAGTATTAAAAAAATGTTAACAATTGTAGTATTCTGAGCAGTGTCAGGTGTTTTTCTTTTTCTGCATTTTGGATTCTATATTTGGACTGCTTGACAAGAAATTATTACTGCCCAACACAAACACAACTTGGTTTCTGGGGCAGTATAACCAGATTACAGTCCCATTGTAAATGGAAAATAAATTTTAGAAACTGATGACTTCAATGTAATGAAGTGATGAAAACCTTTCTGAAGAAATGTATTGTAGTCTTCATAGCCCTCTTCAGTTTGGGCAACTTTAACATACTTCTGAGTTTCACCAAATCTCACTTTGACCAACATGATGTGCTGTAAAGAAAAAAAAAATACATTCAGAAACGTAATGAATGAGAAAATGTGCACGTTACCATGACAAGCACCAACACAGAGGAGGTAAAGCTAATAGAGAGAGGAGAGTTCACATAACGTTTACAAACATTTCATAACATTTCGCTAGGAAATGTGACTAACCTAAAAATAAACCTGTACACTTATTTACACGATATCATTAGAAAATAGTGACGCAATATCAACAATCATAAAGGTTCACATTAAACATGATAAAGGAAGCCTAAACGGTATTCTTAAAAAATGAAGGTGGATGCTTATATCCAATTCTTCCAAATTGCACAATGCCCTGTACGCAACATCTTGCTATACAGCAAGTGCAAACTTTTTAAACCTGGGCAGCAAGCACAGATAAACTGTTCATGGAAAAGAAACAAGCGAGCCAACCTCCATGACTGTGCGTTCACAGTCACACCAGACGCGCGTCAAATTCGCGCCTGCCGTGTCTAAATAATTTGAATCCATTCGCGCGTCAAAAAAAAAAAAAAAACACGTTTGAAGCGAAATTTACGCGACGGAGACGAAATCCGTTGGGGGCCATCTTTTTTACAAGATATTTGTATATTAGCGGGAAAATATTTGTAAAATGGCAGCACAGCAGCTTTCTAGCTGGTTAGTAGGTCAATAACGTGACTCAAATGTGAAATTTGTACATCTTACCAGGTTGTACAGTCTCCTCACTAATCCTCTTCCAAGAGAGGTGATTTTTGCTCCTGTCTCGAAGCACGAATGAGGCGTATTTGCGTCTACCGCGCCGCGCTCATTTTACCCGCCCAAAGCCAGAAAGGTTTACGTTACACACTTCCGAACATGTGCACCTGATTTAGTTCAGCTAACGTTAAAGTTAGCTATAACGTTAGCTGAAACCCTCACATAAAACGTGTTGCAACTATTTATACTGACCGTAAGCTACCTTCGTCCAGCTGTAGAAATGATTAGGTGCAACATATGAGGTTAACTTACACCAAGCACGTTAAACATGTTAATTTATATTTGAAATACAACACGAAGTTACAAACAGCTAACGTTAATTTCACCATATATCCTTATCCTGAAAAAATGCTAACGTTACTTCGATCTAATTTGACTAACGTTAATGGACCCCTTTAACTTACTGGTTGTTCTGATTTCCCAATAAGAAAATTTTCACTGTATTTGTTCCATACATTGAGCGTTACGTGAAATTGTACACATAATATATCCTTTTGAGCGTGGTAATAACTGTTGCATGGTGAACTGATTAGCTAGCACTATCAAACTAACTAGAATATTAAGCATTAGCTAACTTAATGTTACCTGTCGGGAAAAATAGGCCCACCACTACAAATGTAATTAAATAAACATAAGTTACTGGTTTAAATTTACTTACTTGTGAATGCTCCCACTCACGAGCGTGTCCAGTCCGATCCAGTCGAGTGAAAAAAAAGCTGTCTGGTTTCCCGCCTCACTGCAGGCAAGTAACGGAAATGATAGATAACACTAGCTTTTGAGTTGAAATCAACACTGTAGAGTTAAACCATCAATATGGCATTTAACTCCCAGTGACAACACCAACTCTTTTTGAGAAATAACTTTCTTGTAGTTAAATTAGATTCAAAAAGAGTTGAAATGACTCTAGATTTTTACTCTCAACTCTAACACTGAAAATCTAACACTTTTGATTTTGCTGTGTATGCTTACTTGTAAACACAACCTTAAACAGGCTTGCAGATTTAAATCCATTTAGAAATGATGAACAACCAGCCAGCCAACGATCTAACAGAAATTAACAGCTGCCTGTCAAACAAAAATGATAACAAACCGAATTAAATCCTTCATTGCCACACAGGCAAATGACAAATCGCTTAATAGCCGAACTAATAATTATTAAAGTGTCACTCACAGTCACAAGCCTAAATTCGCTTTAACACAGTCCTCTTACATTTACTCTTCAAAGTAGTGATTAAAACGTAGCGTTAAATTTGAGGTAGAATTTTTGGCGGTCGACAGAAGCTTTTCACCAAAGCAGAGTGTGCATTTTACCGTTATGTTCTTTTCTTTTTCGTTGACAAATTGAAAATAATGTGCGTACTTCCATAAACCAAACGCTGTCCTCTCTGCTATCTTGCCGGGAGTTCGAAAAAAAAAAAAAAAAAACACACACACACACAGGGTCAGGCGCAGGGCACAGACGCATCACAGCCATTGACTTTACGATCACAGAGCTTCGGCTCCGCTGATACTGTACATCCGCAGGTGGCACAGTAGACCTAGGACTACTGTCTGACAAAAAGCAGGCTGCAGTCGGGATTTTCCTTTCCTTAAAATAACGGATTACTTTTTTTTTTTAATAACGAAGTTACTGATTACTTACGCACGAAACTAACGCGTTAAGTTACAAATTTCAGGAAAAAAAGTAATTAGAGTACTCTAACGCGTTACTTTGTATTACCCACAACACTGGAAAAGATGCGCTCTGATGGAGTGGATGTGGAAGGGATACAGTGGAGGCGCTTAGCTGCTTTAGCGAGCTTTGGATAACGATGTTATTTTTTTTTGCCACCATGCTTATGTAGTGGGACGAACTTGGGTGTCTCCTCTTTAAATTTGTTTCATCAGTTGTCCAATCATACACATTCACGGTTATATAAAAGGGGACTTTTAATGCACCGTGTTGTGCTCACCTCTTGTGCGTCATTGCTCGAGGCCCGCCCCTTCCTGACTTAGACGCTTCCTGTCTTCAGGTATGTGCTTGCTAGCGAATGCAAATCAGTGGTGCGCTTGTGGTAACCAGCATTATTTTGAATCATAGTTTCCGACATATAACCATCTCATGTTGCTTGGCGACTGCTTTTAAATGCACTTCCGCTGCATTTCCACCCCTTCTTGCCGGTTTGATGTCTGTTTGCGTGTGCGGCTGGACGTGTGATCATAGCTACGATAAAAAGGTATGTGTAGCCATCCCTGTTGATTTTTGAGGTGTTTGGTGCGACGAATCAATGCTCTACTTAATCCTTTTTAGGTGGAATAGTTTTAAGGAGGATTCATTCAGTGCAGCCTGTGGGGCAACGTATTTTGATGCTGCTGCTTTGTTTATGTTTGGTTCATGTCTGTTTTGCAATCTAACGCAGAGGCGTGAGTTGGCGCGGGTATTGGTCCTCTCCATTTGATCAACTTTTCTGCGCTCTGCCTATTGGATTGTGAAAGTTGTAATTTGTTTCAGTTTGTCTTTTTTTTTGAATTTATTTATTTCATTCTTATTCATTGTTATATTACATTTTGTTTTTTTTTACTTTGCCTGATTTATGATTGTTGCTTTGTTTTTTTTGTTTTTTTGTTTGTTTTCATTTAATTGGCACCTGGCCATGAAACTGGGGTGAGTATTCCCCTCCAGCTGAGTTAATTCTTTACAACTTCCCAGATGTTTTGATTTGGTTGGTTTAAGTCTTTATTTGTTTTCATTGTATTTCATTCAACTGCTAAGTATTTCATTATTGTTGTTATTATTTCTATTTCTTTGATTACTTTTCTTTGAGAATTAAATTTGATTAACTGTGTCTTTTGTTATAGGAACCGAGGCTTCAGGCAGACTGCTAGTTGGCCCTTGTGTGCGGTGGTGGGACTCTGTCAAAGAGTGCAGTGTGTTCACGCTTGACCTTACCGTGTGTGTGTGTGTGTGGTGCGAATTGTGCACTTGGTGTTATGCTTCTGGCAATATAGTAGCCACATACTCATTAAGCTAGCCTACCTGCCTTAGGTAAGCCTCGGTTTCCTTTTGTTTTGTATGCCTCCTCTACTTCCGTCCATAGTGACTTTTTAAAGATTAATATTCATATTTATTGTTGAAATAAACATTTTGTATTTTTGGTATCCACGTCTCTTGCCTCTGTCTTTGGAAACCACATTCCTGTGTGCTTTTAGTAGGTGATTGATTTACAATAATGTTCCCTGTTAACAGGGTGGCGTAGTCAGCTGAGTTACAGTTTGCCCAATTAACTTCCCGCCACATTTTGGCGTAGTCGGCAGGGTTGTTTCTCTTTGTTGGGCTGAGACGTGGATGCTTATTGTTATTTGGCTAAATGTTTAGCTATGATTTGTGGATGGATTAGTTGGTGATTTCTTGTATTGTGTTTTTTTTTTTTTTCTCTTTTAATTTTTTTTGTGTGTTTAGAGTGTGTGGAACAAAGCAGCAGTGTCATTTCAGTGGACTTGGAGTGTCCAAGCAGTGGGTTCCCATAGCTTTTTGTTTGGTAAGTTTCCCTTAAACAAATGGAAGCGGAATTGCAGGAATTAAGGGATCTTGTTGCCCAATTAAGGGCGGATAATGAGAAATTGCGTCAGGAGCAGAGTCATGCTGCTCCATCTAGTCCTATAGCTGGCCCCTCTCGAGAATCTGTAGTGCCACCTACTGATCAAACAGTTAGTGCTAGTGCCACGTTAACTGAACGCCTTGTGTTTATTCCAAGGGATAGAAAATGTCCAATATTCGATGGTAGATCGGGTATTGGCATTAATGAGTGGATCGAGGAAGCAAAAGCTTGTATAAGAACTCGTAATTTGTCAGTGGCAGACCAGGCATTTTTCCTATTTGATCATTTAGGAGGGAACGCACGTGAGGAGGTTAGACATCGCCCTGTTATTGAGCGTGGAGACCCAGAGAGAATTTTTTCCATTTTGCAAGAGCTATATGGATGCTCCCAGTCTTATGTTGCCCTGCAGGAAGCCTTTTTCTCTAGGAGGCAACAGGAAGGCGAGACCTTGCTGGAGTTCTCATTGGCCTTAATGAGCCTCTTAGAGAAAGTGAGGCAGAAGTCCCCAAATGCCATGCCAAATGCAGAGATTTTATTAAGGGACCAGTTCGTCGAATATGTTTGTGACACTTCTCTTCGCCGTGAATTGAAACAATTGGTTCGTCAACAGCCCGATTCTACACTCTTGGAGGTGCGTGGCGAAGCTATTCGTTGGGAGCGGGAGGGAATGCCGGGCGGAGCAAGGGGTCGAAGCCTTTCTGTCCCTTTGGCGCACGGGTTTCAGTATGAAGTCCAGGGCCGTTGTAGCTCGTCTGAGAAGTCTGAAATGGGGGAGCTTAGAGAAATGTTAAAGTTACAACAGGAGCAATTAAATCAGCTTACCCAGAATATGGCCCGTCTGCAAGGCCCCCATTCTCGTCCTCGTACCCAGCCTTTTCGTAGTGGGCCAATTATCTGTAGGCGTTGTCAAAAACCAGGCCATTTTGCACGGGAATGCGAGGGGGAACGTGTCATGCCCCGGTCACCATTACGTTCTCGTGTTGATCAAGCCAGTGGAGGTGTGCAGTCGCAAGCTAATGTGTCGGAAAACTAATTCCCGCCGTGCTGAAGAGTCACAGCTCGGCTGGGAAAATGACTGACTCACACGGTAAGAAATCTAGTTCAGTTCCAAATTTAATGTCTCCTTGCCCGCATCTGAATGTTTCAATTGGTGGCGTGTTAGTCCCTTGTTTAATTGACACCGGTTCAATGGTATCAAGCCATGGGGTCATGAGCGCTTGAAGTCATGTTCCTGGTTGCAGCTAAGGGCTGCAAATGGGCTCTCAATCCCATATATCGGTTATATGGAATTGGATATTGAGCTCTGTGGTAGGATAGTTCCGCGATGTGGGTTGCTGGTGGTCAGGGATCCTCCTGGTGGCTTGCGCTCTCAAGTCCCTGGTGTGTTGGGGATGAATGTACTTGGGCGATGCTACCAGGAGCTCTTTGGACAGCATGGCCCCTCTTTGTTTGATTTTCCTCTGGTTTCTAGTGCACCACTTTCAGTTTTTCAAGCCTTACAACACTGCCATCAAGGTAGCGAACAATCTCTCGTTGAGTGTATGACTAAGGTAAGGGTGCGCGGTCCTCGGGCATGTCGTGTCACAGGTGGTACTATTAAGTTGGTTGCAGCAACCTGTGCAGAACAGTTGGTAGGTAGTACAGTACTGTTCGAGCCCATTGAGTCTGGGTTACCTGAAGGGTTGTTGGCATCCCCCGCCTTGGTGCGAGTGATTGGAGGCTCAGTTTATGTGCCAGTGGTCAACATAGGCACGTTTGATGTCCTCCTTTATCCACGCAGAGTATTGGGTACCCTGGTTAGAGTGAATGTTGTTAGTTTGCCAGCAGGTGTCACTGAAGTTAGATCCACTACAGCAAATGTGTACTCTCAAGCCACTCTAGCAGTTAGTGCCCCCGTTTTAGAGCAGATTGCAAAAGTAGATCTGACTGCATTACCAGAACTGGAACAGGGAAAGGTGAGGGCCTTGCTTACAAAATATCAGACGGTATTTTCTGAACATGACGGTGATTTGGGATGTACAAGTCTTATATCTCATGACATCCCACTCTTAGATGACATCCCTGTGCGTCAGCGACATCGCCGGGTGCCTCCCTCTGAGTATGAGGTTGTTCGAGCCCACATCAATCAGCTGTTGGAGTCTCAGGTAATAAGGGAAAGTTGCAGCCCATATGCCTCCCCAATCGTCTTGGTAAAAAAAAAGGATGGTAGTCTACGCTTATGCGTTGACTACCGCCAGTTAAACGCCAAGACTAGAAAGGATGCATTTCCTTTGCCTCGGATTGAGGAGTCGCTGGATGCGTTGACAGGGGCCTGTTGGTTTTCCACTATGGATTTAGCTAGTGGTTATAACCAGGTCCCTGTCACAGAGGGGGATAAGCCGAAGACCGCTTTTTGCACCCCATTTGGCCTGTTTGAATGGAATCGTATGCCCTTTGGGTTGTGCAATGCCCCCTCTACCTTCCAGCGACTTATGGAGAGGGTATTCGGGGACCAACAGTGTCAGTCCTTACTTTTATATCTAGACGATATTGTGGTGTTCTCCACCTCGATCACTCAACACTTGGAGAGGTTAGAGGTTGTGTTAAGCCGCCTAGAACGGGAAGGGTTAAAGGCTAGGCTAGAGAAGTGTGCCTTCCTTCAGCAAGAGGTGAAATATTTGGGTCATGTTATCTCTTGCAGGGGTGTGGCAACCAACCCTAGAAAGATCGAGGCTGTGGCCCAGTGGCCTCGTCCCTCTAGCATTGCAGAGTTGAGATCCTTTCTGGGTTTTTCCAGCTACTATCGGCGGTTTGTGGAAGGGTTTGCCAAGTTGGCTGCCCCGCTGCATAAACTGGTGGGGGAATTTGCTGGTGTAAATCACGGAGGTACACCAGTTGACCCTCCACCAGTGGTTCATCTCGGACGTGCTGATCATGATTGGCCTTGCGCCTATCAGCCATGACCTGCAACCGTTCCGTGCACCTGCAAAGGCCACCTGGAGCCTCGTTTGATGTTCCAAGACCCAGTCATTCACACTACCCTCTCTTAGCTGTAGTTCTCTCCCCAACAAAAAATCTATGGGCAATCGTGGCTCCTGACCAAACATCAAGAAGTGTGGCGATTCCCCTGTGGTCTGATGAGGGGTGCTATTATAACTGAACACTACCTGGGGAAGACACGCTACCCAGTCTCGTTTCCTGGACACTGGCAGAGTACGCAACAGATTGTGTAACGTGCGGTTAAAGCGTTCACACTGGCCGTTGCCAGCCGGGTGATAAGGGGTAGTACGAGACTTCACCACACCATAAAGCTCACATAACTGACGTATCAACAAAGACTCAAAATTTCGTCCCTGATCCGAGTGGAGACGGCCCAGAACACCGAACCTGTAAAACCATTCGGTCACCAGGGTTTGTGCCACAGTCTCCGCTCGCTGATCCCTCGTTGGAACAGCAAGGGTATACTTGCTGAAAACATCAGTCATCACCAAAACATTTTCGGTGCCAGAGCTTGTGGGTTCTAACACTGTGAAGTCCACTGCCAAGATGTCATTTGGCCTAGATGACATTAACCGCCCCATAAAAGTCTGAGCCAATGGCTGGGTGTCCTTGGCTGCCTGGCACCGGTCACACTCTTGACACCAGCTTGCCACATCCAAGGACAAACCCGGCCAATAACACCTCTGTTGCACTAACTCCATGGTGCGCTCTCTGCCCTGGTGTCCATGTTGTTGATGCAACTGTCTTAACACCTCTGGTCCCAAGGCAGCAGGCAAAACCAATTGCAACATCTCTTCCTTACCATTAGGGCAGTAAACCCGACGATACAGCATAGCATCTAACTCCCTCAACCGATCCCACTGGCGGAGCAAGGTTAAGGCCGCCTTAGTCATTTGGCGCCGCTCATCAGGCCCTGGGCGATTTCCTTGTCTCCAAAATCGCAGCACTTCCCAAATAACTGGGTCCGCTGCCTGCAAAGAACGCAACTCACCAGCAGAATAACCAGGCAGTGTAGAGACCATACACTGGGTCACTATGCCCACAGAATCTACCCCAGTTAATGACCGCAACGACTCAGGAATTACAGTGCCTGGGGTCAAACCATCCAACCCACCAGGTTCCAGAAGATCCCTCCGTGACAGCGCATCAGCATTCCGATTACTCTTACCAGATCGATACTTGATCTCGAAAGCCGCCAGCTGAGAAGCCCAACGCTGCTCAGTCGCCCCCAACTTTGCAGAGGTCAGATGGCTAAGGGGATTATTATCCGTGAATACCACACACTTGTTACCCAACAGATATTCACGGAATTTCTCCGTCATGGCCCACTTGAGTGCAACACTTATGGTCCCGAATCGACCTTTGTTTTATCTGCCAGGTACATTTTTAGTTCATCCTTCTCTTGCATGCTCCTCCTCTTCAAGTGCGCTTTGGTATACCGAGAGGCACGAGGCACGTTGATCTCTCGTTGCTTTGATGTCTGCGCAGCCCCTGATTGCGTAATTTTTTCACGTGATTTTTTTTTTTTGCGACTAACCACCTAATGAAAATGTATTCGACCAAGCCCTCTTCATATCGACTAACATTTAGTCGACTATTTGGGGGCAGCCCTAACTGTAAGCCATGTTTTTTTTTTGGATGATGGTTTTTCCCTCACGGTGATGTCACAGCTTCCACATACTCTCAACGCAAAAGCCTACTGGCGCTCGTGATTCTTTAGCTCCGCCCACACGTCACGCCTCCAGCCGGTCGGGTTTTTCCGGGAAAAATCGGTACAGACTATCTTTCTCTTATGAATATAATAAAACTAAATACTTTTTGGAGTTATGAAGGATGCAGTACTACTCTATAGGTACTCAGGATTAACAGGATATTGAGTGAAAAGGAGCATTTCACCCCCCCTTTAAAACAATAAAAGACCTGAAATATTTCATCTAAAATATATGCAAGTTGAATTTTTATCATTACATTATGGAAAATAATGAACTTCATCACAATATGCTAATTTTTTGAGAAGGACCTGTATTTGCATTCTCATTTACTCAGATAGCAAAATAAAAACTCTAGCATTTTCACAACTTTCAAAGGAAAAAAACTGACAGAGACTGAAGAGAGAACAATGTCAAATTTAGCATCCCTCCCAAAGAGTCTGGATTAGAAGACCTTGCATTAGCATTCACTATTGTTTTCTGTAACTTGTTAAGAATGTGATATAATACAAAGTATAGTGTTATAAACAGTTTTGGGAAGGTTACTTTGAAAATGTAATAGGTTACAGATTACAAGTTACCTGATCACTCCTTCTGAGTGACCTTGCTCTTGCACTTGGTGTTTGGGCTCGATCTTTAGGCTTATTGTTGAACTTGTTGTTGTTGTTGCTGAGGCTCCTCCTCCTGTTGCCCTTCCGATATGGGCGGAAATCTCCTGCAGTGGCTGGTGTGCACCCACGTAGCTCTCTCTCCGACCTTCACTGCCGTGTGTGTTCTCAGCAACACTTGGAATGGCCCTCGCCACCGTTTCACCCTCCACTTCTTCCTCCTCAGGTCACGAATTACCACGTGATCCCCTGATCTTATGCAGAAACATCTAAGCAACCTTCCTCTGGGCAGCTTTCACCTGCACACAACTGTTGGATAACAGACTAGACATTTCTTTGCTGTAATTCAACATTTCATTTTCACACACATCCGTTGATGGAAGCCTGCGTTTTTCCCCCTTCTATTCCCATGGACGGTGGTCTACCAAAGAAAATTTAGAATGTGCTCAAATTTGTTTTGACTCTCTTTCTCATTCTCATGTACAATAACACGGTTGGGAGTGCTTTCACCCATGATCGTCCAGTTTCCTCACAACACTTTGCCAATTTGTTCTTTACCGTCTGATTTTCCCGTTCAATAGTGTCTCTGCTGGCCTAATGTCAAAGGTGCAATGTGTTCTCATTTCAATTCCTAAGAACTGACCCACCTGTTTTATTGCCTCATTGACCAAATGTGTACTCAAATGGACATTTTCTAGGTCTGGTTGGGATACCAGTAGCGTTTTGACACCTTGTGCCACATTGTGTGTATTACAGATCACATCCTTTAAAAAAAAAAAAAAAGTATCAGCGAATATAGAGAAAGCCCTTGGTAAACCACAATTCTTTCATCTGTGCAATCATTCCCCCTTTTGATACATGGTCTAACCCATGTGTCAACTTAGCATAATGTTTAAAAAAATAAATGTTTGGGAAAACAGGGCGTTCCAACAACGGATCTCCACACGCTATTAACAGCCTGATGCCTTCCAGTTGTTTTTTTCTCAGCTCCTGTGGAAAAAGACTGCATGCTCTGTAAACAAGGAGAAATGTAAAGATTAATGTCAACTTGTGCGCAAGTGGCTCTTTTACTATTATCTTGATTCTGATCCTCAGCCATATCAGCTCTAGCATTTCCTGTTGAAGTGAAACCTTTATCATTAGTATGCACTGCGCACTTAAAAATCACAATTTTGTCTGGCAATAGAATAGCCTCGGGCAGGTCCGATACCAGAGACGCGTTTAGTATCGGCCTCCCTTCCAATTTCAATAATTTTCTGTGCTTCCACAAAGCACTAAAGTCATGCGTGACCCCAAAAGTGTATCGCTAGTCTGTGTATATCGTCACGCATTTATCTGCTGTCAGTTTACAAACTTCGATCAATGCAACCAGTTCTGCTGCCTGCGCAGAATAGTGTGATGGTAATTTGTCAGATTTCAGAGGTTTCAAATTCAGTCGTTACAGCATGACCCGCTTTATTCTGCCCTCTGGGGCCGGTTTCACAAAGCTATTCAGACCGGTCTATAGTGTTAGACAAGTCTAAAATTTACTCATAGACTAGTCTAATGCAAGTTAGACTGTTTCACAAAGATAAAGACTGACTTAATTTAGACCAAAAAAATTAGACACCTTACCCCCAGGCTAACTTAGGTCTAAGACTCTGTTACCTTGGCAACCAGCAGAAACAAACAGCAAAAAGAAAACGAGAAAATGGCTCATAATTTGTGTTTGCTGACAACGTTATGGAGAGAGCTATGAGAAGGGAAAGGGTTTTTAGGGACCGCAGTAACCTACTGGAAATGTATATATTTGCTGCTGTCCGTGGCTGAGGGAACTCCGCCGGTTACGTCAGTGTTGACGGCTCCACACATTCCACTTTCCTGTCCTCCGCTTATCCCCCAGAACATCGGCAACTGTCCACCATATATATTCATCACCATTTCAGTGGTGTCTTTAAGTTTCTCTTGGGGTCCTCCTCCCATTTTTGGGTATTTCCTCTTAAATATTTCCTTTTTGGCATCTTGCACCATGTTTTTGTATCTTTTCTGTACGTCGGATTAATGCTGTTTACTGTCGCGGCAATCTTTTTCCAAATTAAACATTTCTTCTTGTTACTACATTCTCCTCCGCTAAATTTCCCTAGTAAAATGTCCTTGTAACTATTATACTCCTCCAACAAACACATATTTTCTGCTGGGGTAAACTGAACCGACCGGTTACATGCGCTTACTCGATCCGCCATGTTTTTTGTTTTGAAAAGTGTCTTATTTTACCCAGAATGCACTGCAGTGTAGTCCTACTTGAGATAGTCAGAGTCTTAAGTGCTTTGTGCAATGGTCTGAATTAGATGTCTATCTGAAGTCTGACTATCAACTATATCTAAGTCATAGTCAAAGTCTATCTTTGTGAAACCGGCCCCTGTTTGTGGATCTTTCGAGGCAGACCCATCCACAAAGAGGACATTGACACAATTATCAAGCGGTATGTCTTAAAGGTCTGGACTTGGTGTGCCCACCTGTTAGAGTGCTGACAGACAACAGTGATGTTCCTCGCCATCCTCCTGTGTGGGCAGAAGGGTGGCAGGATTCAAAGTTGTGCATAGTTTTACAGTTATATTTGGCATGTCTAACAAAATCGTATGATACCTCAGCCATCGGGCTGTTGACAAATGTGACGTTCTCTACTCTTGCAAAATCATGGATACTGCGTGTGGAACCATTAAAGTCAAATCAGAGTAGCCTACAAATTCTCTTGAGGCCATCACAGCCAGCTCGGCCGCTGCCACTGCTCTCAGTGGAAGTCCTGCAGCTACAGCATCAAGTTTCGTTGAAAAATAGGCCACAGGTCGCAGTCTGTCACTATGAGTCTGCAAGAGAACAGAAGACATAAAACCATTCTTTTCATCAACCATCTGTACAAGTGGGCGGTTTATGATAGCAGACATTCCAAACTGCAAAAAGTCATTTCAGGGAGGTACCTCCCCCCCCCCCCCCCCCCAAAAAAAAGGAAGATCTGAATGGGAGAACTGAGATATATTGGAGCAGACTTCCCTGCGCTTAGCCTCCCTAACATGTTGTGGTCCCTAACAGATATAGCATAAAATATTATTTCTATAAGGCCTATGTAATTATTAGTTAATTATGTTTAAATACGTAGATTACTTTTACTATTTATATAATCTGCTTATACAATTTATGTAAACTACTTTTATTTATTTTCCATTGCAACTTTAAACGGGTCTAAAGAATTTGTTGTTTTCATGTAGCCTTGGCAACTAGCCTGAATAATATGCAGATGTAATGAAACTTGTCAACTCACCTCAACATGCCTTTTGCAATCATATAACCCGCCATGGGCAATGCTTGAGCAAGACTGTCATTATGTTTGACACCTATAAGACAGGGGTACACTTTCGTGTAGTCTGCCGTAAAATGTGTCTTATACTTTTTTTTGTCTTTTTTTTTTTGTCTTTTTTTTTTTTTTGTCGCACTCTCCCTCTGCCATGGTGCTCCTGTTTCTAGATAGACATAACTGATTAATTGAACTGACAATTGATTGGTTGATTTTCAGAAACAGGCCAATCATGATGCTCTCTGTCTGACATGCGCTTCGCACACACACACATTAGCACACACACGCAAGGTCTCTCGCTCCCTCTCCCTCTCTGCCATGCGCGCGCTACACGGTTTGAAACACAGTATCTGTTTCGCATGCGCGCTTTTGCTCGCTCGGTCTAGATTCCGGGAGATTTTAACTAATTTGCGGGTCTCAGGGAGCTGCTTTCAATATGCGGGAGACTCCCGGAACTTCCGGGAGACTTGGGATGTCTGTGATAGGAAGGCCTAACTTTGGAGCCATACCAAATTGCACTTTCATGTTATCAAATGCTGTTTTGAGGTATTTATTTGGGGCTGGTTAGTAAAGGTTTGTGTTGACGTATAAATGGTATGCTCTCATTTGTATTTGTATTTTTGTTGTTTTTTTTGGGACAGGCAATCCAGTCACACTGTGAAATGTCATGTGACCTAATCAGTGACTGAATGAATGCACGTGTGTTTTTTTTTTTGTTTTCATAAAAAGGCACCAGTCAGAGCGACTGTGCGGTTGGTAAAGACGTATCTTCTCGTCTGTTATTTAGCGTACTCTGACAACAGGTTATGGGCCCAGAGAGAGGTATAAAACGTTTTGAGTGTTAAGACACTGGGTGAAAGTCGCGACGGATAAAGCGTGTACCCGAGTCTTTCAACATGAGAAGAAGAGAAAAAGAAACCGTGACAAGCCGATGGTCTCGTTTAGTCTTTGATGGAGATGAGAAAAACTATGAGCTATGGGAGACAAAGTTTTTGAAACATCTTTATTTGCAAGGACTGAAAGAGACTATTTTAAGTGAGTCTTTTGAGGAAGACGAGGGAGATACAGCGAAAAACACCGAAGCCTATGCAGAGCTGATACAGTCCCTGGATGTCAAAAGTTTGTCGCTAGTTATGAGGGAAGCAGAAGACGATGGAAGAGCAGCATTGAAGATTCTTCGGGAATATTATGCTGGCAAAGGAAAGCCTAGAGTAATTAACTTATACACAGAGCTAACGTCACTACAAAAGTCTGCCAGTGAGTGTGTTACTGATCATGTTATCAGGGCTGAGACCGCAATCACCGCTTTGAGGAACGCAGGTGAGAATCTGAGTGATGGACTTTTAATGGCAATGGTTCTGAAAGGACTTCCAGAGACATTTAAGCCATTTGCCATTCATGTTAGCCAGAGAGATGATAAATGGACTTTTGCGGAATTTAAAACAAGGCTTCGAAGTTATGAAGACATCGAAAATATGCGGGCAACCATATCCGAGGACAATGTTATGAAAGCAAGAGTGCAACCTGGCAGTAAAACCGCTTTAGCGAGTACAGCTGTTTGTGGTGCTGGAAGTACCAACATTGTGGCCTTTTGTACCACAACGGTGACAAACAAAGCAAGAACATGTCAGCGTAAACAGTGGTGTAGTCAGTGTAGAAGTACCACTCACCGCGACGCAACATGCAGACGGGGAAAGCAGCGAGATAACGCACAAAAAGTTTCCGCAGAGCCAAGTGACAAGGAGTATGCTTTTCGGGCAAGCGAATCTGAAATGCGGGTACAAAATACCAATAGGAAAGGCCTAATGGTGGACGCAGGTGCAACCTCACACATCATCACGGACATCGAGAACGAGAGAGTTTTGACAGCAGTTTCCAGGCCAACACACACTGCGTGGAATTGCAAAGCACAGAGGGGTATATTTGGTGGACAGCACAGGACAGCGAGTCAAAGCAATGCTAAGAAACGCGCTGCACATCCCAACATATCCACAGGACATTTTCTCTGTGAAAGCAGCCACATCGAAGGGAGCGACGGTGATCTTCAAAGAAGGGAAGAACATTCTGCTACATAAAGACGGTACCAAATTACCCCATCCATGTGCACAACAAACTGTACTACTTGCACACAATAGACAATGAATGTGTTGATCAATGTAAAAAGTGTTATGATTTGCAGACATGGCATGAAATATTAGGGCATTGCAATCATGGGGATATAATTAAGTTAGAGAAAGTTGTTGACGGTATGCAAATTAAGGGTAAGGATAAACCTATCCCACGCTGTGAAATTTGCACACAAGGAAAGTTTATTCAAACTACAAACAGAGGGCCAGATGCAAGAGCCAAAGCAGCCCTAGAAATGATTCATACAGATTTAGCAGGGCCTATAGACCCAGCATCTAGAGACGGTCATAAGTATGCACTATCTTTCACAGATGATTACTCCAGTGCAGTGTGTGTTTATTTTTTGAAAAACAAGAGTGATACAGTGACTGCCACAGAAAAATTCCTTGCTGATATGGCTCCATATGGAAAGGTAAATTGCATAAGGTCTGATAATGGTACAGAATTTACAGGAAGGGAGTACCAGGCATTATTAAGCAGAAACCGTATTAGACATGAGACCTCAGCGCCGTACTCTCCACACCAGAACGGCATGGCTGAGCGGAATTGGAGAACTTTATTTGACATGGCTAGATGCATGTTAATAGAAAGTGGGTTACCAAGAACATTGTGGACATATGCAGTCCAGACAGCTGCTGTAGTGAGAAACCGATGTTTTAACAATCGCACTAATCAGACAGCTTACTTTATGTTGACAGGTAGACAGCCTAACATTTCAAGGATACAGAAATTCGGAGTAGCATGCTATGCTTACATACATGACAGAGGGAAGTTAGGAAAGTTGGATTCAAGGTGTGAGAAGGGTATTTTTGTTGGATACGACAAGAATAGTCCGGCATACATGATTTACTATCCTAACAGCAAGAAGGTACAAAAATGCAGACTAGTGGAGTTTGTATCCAAAAGTACTGAGACTATACTGATCGATGATGATGACGATGGTTTTGAGACCAGAAACAATCCTCTCAGAGAATCTGTGAAATCAGAATCAGATGTTAGTTCACAAAGTACTCAAGAACCAGTAGTGTACAGTATAGTAACCAAACACAACAGGAAGAAGATAAACCTGAAAGGAGAAATCCTGCAAGAGACCGGAAAAAGCCAACTTATTTAAGTGACTATGTTTGTGGTATTGAAGGAGATGTGACTAATATTGATTACTGTTACAGACTTGTGTGTAATGTACCCCAGACCTACAAAGAAGCTGTAACGTCAGTAAATGCAAATGAATGGGTTAAAGCTATGGATGAGGAAATGCACTCATTGAGAGAAAATGTTACATTTACCCTGAATAACCTGCCTGATGGTAAAGAAGTAGTGGGGGGTAAATGGGTCTATGCAATTAAGAAAAATAGTGATGGATCAGATAAGTATAAAGCACGATATGTTGCCAAAGGGTACAGTCAAGAGAAAGGTGTAAAATATGATGAAACTTTTTCTCCAACTGCTAGCATGACTAGTATCAGAGTGTTGATGCAAAAAGCAGTTCAAGAAAATTTGATTGTTCATCAGATGGATGTAAAAACAGCATATTTACATGTGCCAATAGAATGTGAGATTTATCTCAAGGCAATGAAAAATTGGTGTGTAAACTAGAAAAATCACTGTACGGGCTTAAACAGTCTGGCAGAAATTGGAACAGAATGTTACACGAATACCTATGTGAAAACCAGTTTGTTCAAAACCCAGCAGATCATTGTGTTTACACAAAAGTTACAAAAACGGAGAAAGTTTTCATAATTATTTGGGTTGATGACTTGATTATTGCTGCCAGTGATATGAGTGTGCTTAAAGATGTGAAAGAGATGCTCATGTTAAAGTTTAGAATGAAGGATTTAGGAAAACTCACACATTTTCTTGGCATTAACTTTGAGCAAAGTGCTGATTTTGTCAAAATGTCACAACACGGGTATGTTGAGAAACTACTTGAAACGTTTGACATGCAAAACTGTAAACCCAGAGCTGCCCCTTGTGAGCAGAAACTAAGTTACACTGAGAATGCTGATGTAATGGGTGATGTCAGGAAATACAGGAAAGCAGTAGGTAGCTTAATTTACCTGGCAACCTGTACAAGGCCAGACCTAAGTTTTGTAGTGAGTAAACTGGCACAATATTTTAATAAGCCAACTATAGAACCGTGGAATACTGTAAAGCATGTTTTGAGATATTTGCAAGGCACCAAAGACAAAGAACTGTGTTACAGGAAAGGTGCAAATGAGAAAGTTATACATGCATACAGTGACGCAAATTGGGCAGCAGATGTAAATGATAGACGGAGTACTACAGGTTACTGCATTAGCCTAAACAAAAATGGTCCATTGGTCTCATGGAAGACCAAAAGGCAGCCTACTGTTGCACTTTCCACATGTGAGGTTGAGTATATGGCATTAGCTGCAACTATACACTGTGTGCAGAATTATTAGGCAAATGAGTATTTTGACCACATCATTTATGCATGTTGTCTTACTCCAAGCTGTATAGGCTCGAAAGCCTACTACCAATTAAGCATATTAGGTGATGTGCATCTCAGTAATGAGAAGGGGTGTGGTTTAATGACATCAACACCCTATATCAGGTGTGCATAATTATTAGGCAACTTCCTTTCCTTTGGCAAAATGGGTCAAAAGAAGGACTTGACAGGCTCCGAAAAGTCAAAAATAGTGAGATATCTTGCAGAGGGATGCAGCACTCTTAAAATTGCCAAGCTTCTGAAGCGTGATCAGCGAACAATCAAGCGTTTCCTTCAAAATAGCCAACAGGGTCGCAAGAAGCGTGTGGAAAAACCAAGGTGCAAAATAACTGCCCGTGAACTGAGAAAAGTCAAGCGTACAGCTGCCAAGATGCCACTTGCCACCAGTTTTGCCATATTTCAGAGCTGCAACATCACTGGAGTGCCCAAAAGCACAAGGTGTGCAATACTCAGAGACATGGCCAAGGTAAGAAATGCTGAAAAACGACCACCACTGAACAAGACACACATGCTGAAACGTCAAGACTGGGCAAAGAAATATCTCAAGACTGATTTTTCTAAGGTTTTATGGACTGATGAAATGAGAGTGAGTCTTGATGGGCCAGATGGATGGGCCCGTGGCTGGATCGGTAAAGGTCAGAGAGCTCCAGTCCGACTCAGACGCCAGCAAGGTGGAGGTGGAGTACTGGTTTGGGCTGCTATCATCAAAGATGAGCTTGTGGGGCCTTTTCGGGTTGAGGATGGAGTGAAGCTCAACTCCAAGTCCTACTGCCAGTTTCTGGAAGACACCTTCTTCAAGCAGTGGTACAGGAAGAAGTCTGCATCCTTCAAGAAAAACATGATTTTCATGCAGGACAATGCTCCATCACACGCATCCAAGTACTCCACAGCATGGCTGGCAAGAAAGGGTCTAAAAGAAGAAAAACTAATGACTTGGCCTCCTTGTTCACCTGATCTGAACCCCATAGAGAACCCGTGGTCCATCATGAAATGTGAGATTTACAAGGAGGGAAAACAGTACACCTCTCTGAACAGTGTCTGGGAGGCTGTGGTTGCTGCTGCACGCAATGTTGATGGTGAACAGATCAAAACACTGACAGAATCCATGGATGGCAGGCTTTTGAGTGTCCTTGCAAAGAAAGGTGGCTATATTGGTCACTGATTTGTTTTTGTATGTCAGAAATGTATATTTGTGAATGTTGAGATGTTATATTGGTTTCACTGCTGAAAATAAATAATTGAAATGGGTATATATTTGTTTTTTGTTAAGTTGCCTAATAATTATGCACAGTAATAGTCACCTGCACACACAAATATCCTCCTAAAATAGCTACAACTAAAAACAAACTAAAAACTACTTCCAAAAATATTCAGCTTTGATATTAATGAGTTTTTGGAATCATTGAGAACATGGTTGTTGTTCAATAATAAAATTATTCCTCAAAAATACAACTTGCCTAATAATTCTGCACTCCCTGTACAGGAGTGTTTATACTTGCATCAATTGTTACAAAACATTGATGGTATGGTGTATGAATCTATAGTCTACGAAGACAATCAGGGTGCTATAGCTTTAGCAAAAAATCCTGTCTATAGACAAAGATGTAAACATGTTGACATTAAATACCATTTTGTGAGGTCTGTAATTAATGAAGGCAGAATTAGTCTGAAGTACTGTCCAACTGAAGATATGTTTGCAGATGTACTAACTAAACCAGCAACAAAGCTTAAGTTGATGAAATTTAATTTGTTTATGTTTGGTTTATGAACTTTGTACGTATGAGTTGTGGACTGATGAAATAACAATGTGAGAGCAAGTGGGAGTGTGTTGACATGTATAAATGGTATGCTCTCATTTGTATTTGTATTTTTGTTGTTTTTTTGGGACAGGCAATCCAGTCACACTGTGAAATGTCATGTGATCTAATCAGTGACTGAATGAATGCACGTGTGTTTTTTTTTCCTGTTTTAATAAAAATGCACCAGTCAGAGCGACTGTGCGGTTGGTAAAGACGTATCTTCTCGTCTGTTATTTAGCGTACTCTGTCAACACAGTAGCTCTGCTACTAAATTTATTTCAAAATGGCAATCCATATACAGCTATGAACAGCTGTTCTTTCATTTTGGCTCAGTTTTCAACGTTGTTACGGGAAAGGACGAAGCTGATTGGTTAGTTCATGTCACATGACCCGAGGTGCGCTTGCTGCATTCTGAAAAGTTTAGATGTTTTTAACTCGATGCGGTGCGGACGCGCCTGGAAAAAACGGGCGCGTCGCACCGCTTGCGCGTCGCTTCCCTGCACAAAGAGAAGAGGATAAGATATACGGGTCCGTTGTGAATGTGTCTGTGAGAACAAATATAGTGTAGTTACAGTAACTACAGTAGGTGCGTCAGAAATTATTAAACCAGAGGGGACATGTAAATAAATGTGAGCTGAACACTCGCTTTTTTTTTCTTTTTTACAGATTGTTTCAAAGGAGCTTTACAGACATAACAGGGAAATGTTGTAATAATATGGTTAAATATAAGTATGTAATATGTCATACCTATTGCTTGACAAAAAAAAAAAAAAAAAAAAAATATATATATATATATATATATATATATATATATATATATATATATTATCATTTTTGCCTATGTAGGAGATCCCTGTCTATTCTAATTCTAATTCTAATGATGACATGAGTAATGATACATGGTGATATTATTAATACACATGCTTATTCTTTCTCTGTCTCTCTTTCTGCCCTACAGATACCTGAAAAAGGTGAATGCTGTAGCAGCAAAGTGTGGGACTACTTCTGCAAATACTTTAACTTTAGTATTATAATTTATTTACAGTACACACACAGACTGTTAAAACCAGCTTCAACTGGAAGAAAGTAAAAGTGTTAAATGTTTAAAATCAGACTGTTTTTTGATAATTAAAAAATATATACTTTTGATGTGCAATTGTTTAGTCATTGAGACCGTAATCTAAGGCTTTTTAAAAAAAACATAAATCCCATTTGGAAAATGATTTATACAGCCCACATACATAGAACAGGCAGATATTTTTATATTGAATGTTGTGTAAGTGCAGTTTATAGGAAATGGGTCTAATATCCATTTTATTTTCAAAATCTAAATATTGGCTTATAAATCGGCTATTTTCGAGTTACGCCATCGGCCCCCAAAAATCCATATCGATTGCGCTCTAGTGTATTTAATGCAATTTTCATGCACATCTCATCAGTAAAAGTGCTCATGTGATTAGAAGTACATCTCCAGCACATGCGTTCAGATCAGGGTTTTCACAACAAATCCTGCCCAGTTGCTTCTTAAAACTAGTCCAAAACTAGTCCTGATAACAGTGGAATATAGTTCCTCATATATGTCAAACCTATAGGAGGAAATTCTAAATTACAATATTCAAGGTGTTTATCCATTTGTCTTAAAAAAAGGAGCAGAAATATTTCACCTGCAGATTTTCCTCCAGTTTCCAAGTTGATGGTAAAACAAGTACTTTAAGTCATAACTTCTCTACACTGACACATTTTTTCATAGTAAAGTGAGGTAGTGATGCACCAAGACTTGATAGTAACAAAAAGTCAGTGCTTGTCAAGAAACTATACTTAACTGACTTAAAGCAACTAGCACATTGACAATGACCTGTTTTCTAATTTCAGTTTAAATGGGTGTATTCCTTCAGTTGGGCCTTTAGAACCTCATTGCAGGTTATTTGTTTAGATTTTAACAATAAAGCTATTTCGATAAATGGCAAACTTGATCACATCTCCTCAGAAAACAATGTAAAGTTTAGAAGAAAAGTTGCTACAGGACAAAAAGAGGCCTGCCCATTTTTATTTTAGAATTAGAAAAAAGCAAGCTTGCCATTTCAGTGAGATTGTACTGGCCTGGAATGGGGGTGGACGTTGATAAATGGTTCAAAAGGCTACTAAATATTTTCATTTTCAACATTGCTGTGAGACATATGAACTGATTTTGTTAACGGCAAGGATGAATTTAGTGGGGAAAGTCACCACCCGGACCAACAATGTAAATGAGTACATTTTTTGACCATTACACAAAATAGCCTATGCTATTCTGACTAAATATGAAGCAGTTGTGTACTGCATTACTTTATTTCAAAGGTTTGGGGCACCAGAGATCATTCTTTCAGACCAAGGCACAGAGTCTGGTAACCATGTTTATAGTTTATTGAATAAAGGGGAAAAAAAATCACTATGAATTAACATTTTCATGTGTGCATAGGGTTCTGATTTATACACAACATTTATGGTTCATTGCATACTTATTCTAATGTATGTTTTGCACACACCACACACAAAGATTTTTTTAAGCTTTCAGTTCATATAAATACAACAACAGCAAAGCACATAATAAAAAGTAAACATAAATGACCATAAATTAAACAGTATAAAACAGAAAAGCCAAAGCCTCAAGCATCACATTTGAAATCGGTAATAAAAAAAAAGAAAAGCAAATACATTTCAAGTTGAAAAACCTCTCGTCTTAAAACTATTTTAAAGATTTGTGATTTAGGACGGTATTTTGAACTATTTGACTTGCCGTACATCCAGTCGTGCTTCTCGCGCACGCTAGTTCTGATCGTACGTATAGTAACTCGGCAACTACGCAAGAATTATAGTATGTTTGCGTAAAGGGGAACAGACATTCTGAGGGGAACAGAATCGACTGCTAAACCGGTCCACATGTGAGCTATAATGTGAAAATTGGCCCGAAGCCCAGCACTAGGGGCATAAATAAGTCGGGGCCCATCGGACTCGGACTGAAATTAAGGGCTTTACATTTTCTATTCCGCCAAGATGGCTGCTCCAAATGGCGTGACGTCACGCAGAACGCCTATATTGTTACCCCCAGAACTCTACGACATCGAAAATAGTGCCTCTTAACCTTTACGCTGATAAAATCCAATGTGATTATGAATGTCAGCTCAGCTAGCAACACTGGACATCGGCCACACGGCAAATGTTATGGTGGCTCTGGCTGCTATAGTGTTGGCTAACGTTAATAAAATCTAATCAAAGGTAACACTAACTACCCAGTGAACGACCTGTTGCTCGCCATTCTCACTTTGCTTCGCTTCTTCTCAGTGGCAGCAGCGGCGGGAAACCGTAGTGGGCATGGCCAACTTGTCACTTCGAGGGTTACCAATAGAAAAACGCCTTTCATCCTGGTTGGTAGAGACCGCCCACTGAGCTACAGCTTCACGTGCAAATGAAACTTTTCAATTCGCAAAACTTTTCAACTTGCAAAACTTTTCAGCTTGCAAACCTATTCACCTCGCAAGCAAAATATTGTGACCCGCAAAAAAAGACAGCAGAAAAGAGAGCAAAAAGTTCTCGAAGTGCACAAGGAAAAATAAAGGTTTTCAAAGATTTACACGCACTGCAAATAATTATGTTATCAACTTCTTTATTTTTGAGCCTTAAGAAGACTTTTTTTTTGCAATATATATATTTTTTAATTACAAAATAATTAGTTTTACTCTCAAACACAATATGTTTGTTTGAATAAAAAAGACACAAAATTAACTCCATACATATCATGCTGATAGCATTTAAAATCAGTAAATTATTTCCATAATGCTGCCTTATTTGTATTTTTATCGGACATATATTCTGTACTTACTGTTTTTTGCACTTCTGGTTGGATGCTAACTGCATTTTGTTCCCTTGTGCCTATGTGCAATGACAATAAATTTTGCAATGACAAATTTATCCCCTATCAAAATTGTTGGGCTGATAAAAGCATGCACATGCCATTGGGATTATGAAGTCACATCCAAATCCCTTTCAGTTTCTATTTACAGTAAATGCAGCCTCATCTTGTAAACTTGTTATGAACAGCTTCTGTTTACAGCAAATGTACTCTGATCTTATGAATTTGTTAAGAGCAGTTTGTGTGTCTGATTCTGCTAAATGCAGCTTTTGTGGTTCACCTACATAATTCTACAATGTGATTTTATTAGGGTAAATGTATATTTGTAAATATTGGTAAAAGTTTTTAAAGCTTCATGTTTTTTTTTTTCAAATTTTGTTAGGTTGCAACCTTTATGCTAAATAAAACAAAACAAACAAAAACAAACTTTACAAATATATTAGAATTTAAATAAGAAATTACTAAGTAACCTAATGAATATATATATATATATATATATATATATATATAATTAGTATGTCTAACAGCAGAAAATCTGTTTTAATTTTAGTACAAAGTGTTAATATTTATGTTAGTCAGTAATTTGATTAAATTGCAGTCAACATGTTTGTATAGTATTAATCCAAAGTTCTACTAACTTAAAGGGACTATACATCCAAAAAAACTAATTCTCAAATAGCTCTAAACATGTATTAATTTCTTATGTCATGCAGTGAGGATGTTTCTTTTTATTCTATATTTTTATAATTGTTTTTTATTTTTATTTTTTTGAGAAGCAGGGACTGGACACAACAAATTACAGACATATTCTGTTCAGGGAATGTAGGACTTCAAACTGGGCATAAGGTTTACTTTAAGTAAACAGACCCAAAGCAAACAGACACTGGGTATATGGACAACTCTATTTGCTTTGGTTTTAACTTTGTGGTTATGGGGTATGGAGTATAGACTGAAGAGGGAAAAGATATAGAGCATGTTAGCATGAGGCTTCAGCATAATGTGTTAAAAAAAACAACAACAAAAATATTTGCACCTAATGGATACATCAAAGCAATGAAAAACAAACACAAAACAAATATCTGCACCAATGTGCATTTGGGAGTGTATACTATGCATGCCAATATGTAACCAACAGCTTGGATAACTGAAAAGAACAAGATCGTGTTGTGGTGGGTGGGAGGGTGGTGATTTTGAATTATGCATGCACACATTACAAAAGGCTTGCAAAAATGAAAGTGAAATTAAAACAGATACTTATATATAACAGTACTGATGTGGGTCTGATTTTAGTAGCTTCAGCTGAGACAAATCAGATGTGCTCAAGGATAGAGCTGATATAAATATATTGAAGAGAAAAAAGATGGGAATATCAGAGTCAAAACTAGTGCAATGGCCACTATCACCATCACCACCAGCACCATCACCACCAAATCCAGGTGAGAGGATCTTTTTACCACTTTTATTTTTAAATATCTATACACATATATTCTTAGAAAGACATTCTAATCTATAACTGTTGTTAACTGCTACGTATATATGACCTACGTATTTTTTTCGAAAGAACTGAAAGAACCATGGAGGAAATTTGACTGGGGGTAAGTTACAAATACTGTATAAGAATAATAATTATAAAGAAAATACACAATAAAAAAAAAAAAAAAATATATATATATATATATGTATATACCAAATGGTGATAAAAATATAGAAAACTATCCAATAATGAATGTGCAAACAAGCTGTTTGCAGATGTAGAATCCTGAGATGTGTTCTGTATTGTTCAGGTGCATAGCCTGAGGGGGGAAATAACTGTTCTCATGGAGAGTATTTAGATATAAGGTATATATAGGTATCTGCAGGATTATGATGATGCATCAGCCAATGTGTTATTAGGAAATAAACAGAAATATTTACCAATTTATTGTTAGCACAAAATGTAAAATATTAAAAAAGAGATCCATATAAAACATGATTCGTATAACAATTGTGGAATATGAACATTTAAACAAATAAGATCTAAATATGGTCTAATGAACTTAAATGACCTATAAATAAGTGCAGAATTTTATTTTTACTTTTTATGGGAAAGGTTTGTTAGATAATTTAATTAAAGTAAGCTATAATAAGTATGGTGATATTCTATTCCAGACATAGACAATATGACTTAATTGTGCCACGTAACAAAACATCTGTGTTTTCTTTTAACAGACAGAAAGAAGACCTAAAAAAAAAGCTGGAAAACGTTTGTCCGAGTCATGATGATGTAAACGACATCAAGATCCTGGTAACTGGACCGATCGGAGCAGGAAAGTCCAGCTTTATTAACTCACTCGATAGCGCCTTTCTGGGACGGATCACCTCTAGAGCACTAGTTAATTCAGCTGCTTCTGATCATAGTTTCACTAAAAATGTAGGTATTCACCACCTATGGCTGCATATCTTTTATAAAAGAACCAGAAATGTTGACCCACACTTGGGCATTGTAAGCATTTTTATCTAAGCGTATGAGGATTTCTTCAAAAATTTTCACAAATATGTTTGGTCATGATTTGCAGCTCAAAGGATTGACCATCAGAAGTGGGAAAAAAACATTGCCCTTCGTCTTCAAAGACATCATGGGATTGGAACCTGCAGCATTTGAAGGGTCACATACAGAAGATATCATCAGTGCTGTGTTTGGCCACGTTACAGACGGCTATAAAGTAATAAACCTATTAATTAATTAATCAAATAACCGATTTGTATGTGTGTAATATCAGCTGCAACTTGATCTCATGAGAATACGTGTGTATTTTTACGTTAAATGTGGTTCTACTTACGTTTTCATGCACTTAGAAACGTACAATTTTGACGTATTTATAGCAGTAAAACGTACAAATACTTACGTGTTAGCAGCTAAAAAAACGTAAATATTCTAACGTAAAGTGTGAATGTATATGAATTCCCATGTATTCATATTAAAATCGTGGCTTTAATGTTGTATTTAATTGTCATATCAATACATGTTTTTATTCAATTTATTGAAAGCAGTTTACTCGTCTACTTAATAGGAAACAACATTTCTGTGCATGCTGCAAACCATAGATACACAAAAGCACAGCATAGAATTACAAATCACATCCATTTTATTTGTTTGCTGTACTGCATATCTTTAGAATGCAGATGTTTGCAAGAAACATATCTAAATTCAGCCCTTTATCAATCGATCTTCATATTCATTCTCAGCAACAGCGTCCGTCACAGTCAAAGCTCGCGCTCGTTATGATTCGAATTTGAAAATCGCACCAGTGCGCCACGTTACGACATGGTTTACGGCACTGATATCGAACGCTCATTGGTCCTCATCCAATTCGTCACAGATTGCGACATGTCGTGTTTCAGTTTATGACATTTGAGTCCTGGCCACTGCGCCTTCACGGAGAGAAGACAGATACATAATTTCACGGATTAATAAATTAAATTCTGCTCTGTACCATATAAAAACTATTACCTCCCTATAGAGGACTGCGACTGGAACTCATTATCATTTGAACTACTTTTGGTACCACTTTTGATATTTTCGCAAATAATAAATGATTAACGTTACATTTGTTTGTCTGTTATTTGTTTATTTATAACTGTAACGTTATGTAGTTTTAAGAAATGGTTACGGGTAGGTTTAGGGGTAGGTGTAGGATTAACGTTAGTTGCCCAAAATATCGTTTTAATGTTATATTTTTACTAAAATTGTGTTTTACTATGTTTTATTCTTTTAACATTCTGTATAAAATGGGTAGGTTTAGGTTCGGGTGAGGTATAGGGATCTTACATTTATCAAAAAAATATATAAAAAGGGAAAATATACATAAATATTAAACAAATTAATCAGATATGCATTGAAAAGCACCTTCATGAGCAAATTTTTATGGATAACTGACTGTTCAGAGAACACGTTCTATCTGTACGTATTTGAGGTTGTTTTTACGTAAATTTCGATACGTATCGAACCTGTAATTACGTCCAGATAATACGTAAATGACACAGTAAAAACGTAAAGGCACATACGTATTGGACAGTTTTAATTTACGTCTAAATATGTACGTTTTGATTGTGAGATCAGGCTGGTAATATATCTGATGTCTAACACATTTGACTGAACTTCCAAACTCAGTTCAACAAAGAGGAGCCCCTCACTTGTAAGGATCAGCAATTCAACCAAAACCCCAACCTCTCCGACCAGTGTTTCTGCCTGGTTTACGTCCTACCTGCAGATGTATTCCAATACACAGATGATCGTCTTATTGACAAGCTGAAGATCATCCGCCAGAGAATCAGTGATAAGGGTAAAACTGCCCCCTAAATGATTTTCACTCATGAACTCACATTACATTACATTACTTTGGAGAGACGAGTCAGTATAATAATAGTGGGTTGGGTTTGTGTGACATTTTGTCATTGTAAGTTGACAACCTCACATTTTTATTTTTATTTTTATTTAACCTTTATTTAACCAGGAGAGTCCCATTGAGATTAAAAACCTATTTTTCAAGGGAGTCCTGGCCAAGAGGCAACAAGATTTACACAATTATAAACATACAAAGAAACATTAAAATAACACAGGTTATGAAAAACAATTGCACATTATTGAGGCAGTCTCCATTGCTTTCAGCTTAGTTTTAAAAGTGTTCAAGGACAAGAGCTCAGTCAGTTTCCAGTCCTTCTGCAGCATATTCCAAGCAAAAGGAGCCAAATGGACAAAGGCTTTCTTCCCCAACTCAGTGTGGGCAAAAGGAACAGAGAGCAGCAGCTGATCATTTGATCGCAGGGAGTAAGAGTCAACACTTCTCTGTGTGATTTAAATACAAAGTACAAAGCACATACAAGTTGCAAGAAAAGAACAAGTTGCATTTTAATGGCAAGTACAGTACACACAGGGCATGATGTAACTCTCAAGTTTGATTATTTACATTGCCCATCAGCCAGTATGTGGATAATTTATAGCCTAGACATATAAGCATTTTAACAAATGCTGCTACACATTTGCTCAATTTTGAGAAAAATAAAAAGCGTAACTTTTACATTGCCTCTGCATTTCCTGTAGGGATTTCTCAAGTGGTTGTCATGACTAAAATGGACGAAGCATGTCCACTAGTCAATAAAGATCTGAGGAAGATGTACACTAGCAAGAAAATCAAGGAGAAGGTGTGTGATATCATTCAAAGACATTCATGTGACACATGCGGTGAATTTTACATAATAGCCTATGTTGATCTGATCATGTCTATTTTTCAGATTTTCTTATATTCTCGAATTCTGTTTCTGTCCAGATGGAGTTGTGCAGTGCTAAATTAGGCGTGCCAATGACAAACATATTCCCTGTGAAGAACTACCACAATGAGATCGACACAAATGATGACACCGACGTTCTGTTACTAAAGGCTCTTGAACAGATTGTTCAGCTTGCTGATGATCGATTGCTGGGTAGTGATGGCTATTGAGAACTATTGATAGTTAGTGAGAAAAATAAATTGATTTCTGCATTTCCCAGTGTAGCTTTCAAAAAACCTTCCTTTGCTCACCATGAATATTGTTGGCTGTGTGACAAATTGCTTATGTTTCTTTAATGTAAGATGCTTAGGATAAAAGCATGAAATAGCATAATATGTAGCATAAAGCATAAAAGTAAACTTAAACTCTGGATTCAGAATTTATCTGTGAGTATCGTAGTCTTTGGCTTTGACTAGAATGTGCATCTTATCTCAGCAGATAAACTTCACCAGTGCAAAATTAGTCTTTGAATGAACCTCTATTCCAGTGGCTACTGTGCTTCTTGTAAAACATTACCAAAATGGGTTACTTGAACCCCTGGTTTCACAGACAAGGCTTAAGACCAGCCCCAGACTAAAATGTAATTCTGAGCTGTTCCAACTGATAGAAAATTTCACTGACTGATCTTTAAAAATAACTGTGCCTTTGTTTTGTCTCAAGATGCAAGCCAGAATTTTTTTTTACGGCATGTCAAGGAAAATTACTTAAATATCCTTAAAGGAACACTCCACCGTTTTTTTAAATAGGGCTTATTCACATTATTTCCTACATTTAGATAGGTGGGCAAATGCATTTTTGTGTCAGTGCATGCATTGTTTTAGTTTGACTGGGTCGGCGTTAGCTTAGCTTAGCACAATGAATGGAATCCTTTGTTGCCAGCTAGCATGGCCTGAGTAAAAGTGTCAAAAAAAATAAAAAAAACGCACCTAATTACTTCTTGTGGCCTGCGTATTCACAACGAGTACAAATAGCGATCCAGATTAACACTAGGCGATTTCCTAGGCAGATATTGTCTTAGGACTATATTATGGGGAAGCACAGGCGAAGCACTGCTACTTAGGCGAAGCACTGCTACTTCGGCGCAGAGATATCACGCAACACATGAAATCCCACGACTTCCGTCAACATACCGGCGTGAATAGTAGCTGCCTGCCTGGCTATTTTCCTTACAGTACACGAATGGCGATGAACATGGCTGATTTTGAGAGAGACGAAGAGGGTGACTTCTCAGACAGTCAAGAACCAGAACCATACCTATTTGAACCAGAGTTTACAGAAGACGAGCTGCGTGCTTTGGAAATAGAACGACAGTAGGAGACTGCGGTCAAGCCAGCCGCACTTCAGAAAAACACCGTCAAGCCAGCCGCGAGTGAAATTTATATGCGCGTGTATTAGTTGCGATCGTTCAACAGCCTGAGGACGTGAGGATGAGAGCCAACGTGAACTGGTGGTGTGAATGTGGGGGAATATGCCAATCTATGCCGACGGAAATAGAGTGTCTTTGCTGTAGAGAGTGGGATATGTTTTTGCCATTGATGACCAGGCTCAACACGTCAGATCAAGATGAGCGTGCCCGAAGTTGTGTCACATCTACAGAGGATTTCACGGCGCTGATCCATTCTGCAGTACTCGATTTTTTTTTCCGGTGTGACAAAGTGAACTGGAAAAAACGCCCCACGCCGAATGGACCAAATGGACAGCTGTCCACAGAGTAAGTGATTATTTTAATCATGACGCATGTATAGATCGACCCATATTATACCTGTATTCACATAGAGTTGATGTTTTCATGTGTTGCGTGATATCTCTGCGCCGAAGTAGCAGTGCTTTCTTCTGTGCTTCCCCATAATATAGTCCCAAGTCAATATCTGCCTAGGAAATCGCCTAGTGTTAATCTGGATCGCTATTTGTACTCGTTGTGAATACGCAGGCCACAAGAAGTAATTAGGTGGGGGTTTTTTTATTTTTTGATCACTTTTACTCAGGCGATGCTAGCTGGCAACAAAGGATTCCATTCATTGTGCTAAGCTAAGCTAACGCCGACCCAGTCAAACTAAAACAATGCATGCACTGACACAAAAATGCATTTGCCCACCTATCTAAATGTAGGAAATAATGTGAATAAGCCCTATTTCAAAAAACGGTGGAGTGTTCCTTTAATCCTCTGGTGTTGGTTAATGTATAATGTGACTGTGACAGTAGCAAGTTGTTAGTTCCATTACACGTCTGTAATTTACATTTAGCAACGATACTCACAGCTAAATTCTGAATCCAGAATTTAAGTTTACATTTATGCATTTAGCAGGTGGTTTTAATCCAAAGCATCTTACATTAGAGAAACATAAGCAATTTGTCACACAGCCAACAATATTCATGGTGAGCAAAGACAGGTTTATTAGAAAGCTACACTGGGAAATGCAGAAATTACTTTGTGTCAGTAGCTATCAGTATCCTCCAATCGATCATCAGCAAGCTGAACAATCTGTTCAAGAGCCTTTAGTAACAGAACGTCAATGTTGTCATCTGTGTCAATCTCATTGTGGTAGTTCTTCACAGGGAATATGTTTGTCAGTGGCAAACCTAATTTTGCACTGCACAACTCCATCTGGACAGAAACAGAATAAGAACATCTGAAAAATAGACGTGACTATCAATCAGATCAACATAGGCTATTATGTAAAAGTCACAGCCAGTGTCACATGAATGTCTTTGAATGATATCACACACCTTCTCCTTGATTTTCTTGCTGCAGATCTTTTTGGACCAATGGACATGCTTCATCCATTTTAGTCATGACAACCACTTGAGAAATCCCTACAGGAAATGTAGAGGCAATGTAAAAGTTAAATATTTTTCTAAAGATTTTGCAAATGTGTGGCAGCATTTGTTAAAATGCTTATGTTTAGGCTATAAATGTTCCACATACTGGGCCATGGGCAATGTAAATAATCAAGCTTGAGAGTTACATCATGCCCTGTTTGTACTTGCCACGAACATGCAACTTGTGTGATGTTGTCCACTTACACAATGATAAAACATCTAACCCAAACCCAACCCACTATCATTATACTGACTTCTCTCTCCAATGTAATGTAATATATGTGAGTTCATGAGTGGAAATCATTTAGGGTGCAGTTTTATCCTTATCACCGATTCTCTTGCGGATGATCTTCAGCTTGTCAATAAGATGATCATCTGTGTATTGGAATACATCTGTGGGTATGACATAAACCAGGCAGAAACACTGGTCGGAGAGGTTGGGGTTTTGCTTGAATTGCTGATCCTTAAAAGTGAGTGGCTGCGCTTCGTTGAACTAATTTTAGAAATTCAGCAAAATGTGTTATATATTACACACATACAATAATAGTAATAATGCATTTTATTTATATTGCACTTTACACATGAACACATCTCAAAGTGCTACAGGTGCACAGATAAAATAACTGAACAAAAAAAAGTCAAAAACAGCATTAAAACAATTATATTAAGAAAATGCATTACAAAATAAGTGAGTATATGAATAAGACATGCAGCTATAGGTTGTAAATACCTACCTTTTGAGTGAAACTATGACTGTAACCATCAGCTGCATTAACTAGTGCTCTAGAGGAGATCCGTCCCTGAAAGGCGGCATTGACTGAATTAATAAAGCTGGATTTTCCGGCTCCAATTTCTCCAGCTACCAGGATCTTGATGTCCTTTACATCTGGATGACTCGGAGAGAAGTTTTGTTATTTTGCACAAATGAGTCATATTGGCTGTCTAGAATATCGCCATACTTTGCTTAATTTAAATAAATTATATAACACTAATTTCCCATAAGAAGTAAAAATACAATTCTGCACTTATTTATAGGTCATTTTAGGTAATTAGACCATATTTAGATCTTATTTGTTTAAATGTTCATTTTCCACAACCAGTGTTAGGGGTAAGGAGTTAGAAAAGTAACGGATTACAGTAACTACATAACTTTTTTAGGTAAAGTAGTAAAGTAACACATTACACTAATAATATTGTTAACTATACTACGTTAGACTATAGGAATGTGCTTTCCTGCGTGACACAAGGTGTGTTTGCCTGTGTGTAAAGTTCCGGGCTGGGTTTCCCGATAACGATTGATCGTAGCGTTTAAGAGCAATTCTACGAGTAACTTTACGATCGTTTGTTATTGTTTCACGTGCGCTTCCCAACAATGAACATAAAGTACTCGCGCGTGCGTAGCTGTGCTTTAAGTGCTACTTAGGAGTCGCTATCCGTTTGTCAAGTGCTGAAATGTCATCTTATAGAATGACTCTTAACTTTAGTACACGATTCTTTATTGACGTTAACCTAATGCTGCGTTCCAGACAGACAACTTATAATATAATAGTATTATATTATTATATTATATTCTACATAATAATAATATATAACGTACTTATACAGTAGAGAGAGACAGAGAGAGCGAGACATGGAGTTACCGGGTCTAGTACATACATAGCTGGTTCTCGTGCACTTCAGCAAGTCATTGACATTTTTACATGCATAAAGACAACTTAATTATTTTTTTCTTAAAATAGCCTTATGAAATGTTTATTACCACTCACGAATTGCACTGAGAGTCATCCTGCGTTCACTTCATGAGCATTTGACGGTTTGATTTAAGTACAACTAGCTTCATACCACAAACCCAGGTACAAAAGGTACTCACTAGAACACGTCAAAATCTGTATTTAAAATAATTTAAAGACAAGTATTTTCCAGAAATGTATTACTATTGTTCAGCAGAATGTACATAGCTTACTACTACTAAAATAAAATATACTTTTATGGAATAACCACACAACATTTCTTCCATGTTTTATTTTTAATAGTAAATCACCCTTGTTTACCAAAAAAAAAAAAAAAAAAAAAAAAAAACTAAAAAGTTTGCTTAATTTTCAATAATTAAAAGAAAAACTAAATTAATATTTTATGCCTTAATTTGATAACCAGAAAAATGTAAACACACAAAAGAATTTCTGAGAATTTTTCACATTTCATAAGGCTATTTGTAGAAAAAAATTGAATAAATTAAGTCGTTTTTATGCATTTAAACAATTAGACATGCTAAAACACAGAATTTGGTAACAATAAAATATGGTGAAGAAAAAAATAACTAATAGGGCCCTAAAAAGTAAAGTAATAAATAGTGAAGTTACACTGTAAAAACTTATTTAACAGTTTAGTTGTTTCAATTATTTTTTTTTATGTTGACACAACTTGCAGTTACTGAATTTGTTCATTCAACTAAAAACTTTAAGTTTTCAGTGTCTCAACTAGTTTGAAAGTTGACGGAATTAGGTTATTTGTCCTCATAACTTAAAAAAAATGTGTTGACTCAATTCAATAGCAATATCACATTCACAACGTGAACTGCCCACCCATCAAGAACTGTATACATCCAGAGTGAGGAAAAGGGCTCAGAAAATCACTCTGGATCCCTCACATCCAAGTCACCCCATCTTTGAACTTTTGCCATCTGGCCGGCGACTCAGAGCCGCAAACACCAGAACAGCAAGGCACAAGAACAGTTTCTTCCCCCAGGCAATCTACCTCATGAACAGTTAAATGTTCCCTACTTATGCTTATAAACGTGCAATATCCTTATATTTATTTGTTAACCCTTGTTCGGTTCTTTAAGAATACCCCCACCGAACGGGGCGTCAGGAGAGGACATGTTGTTACAACTCGTAGTGGATTTTATTTATTCTTGGTTCATTTTTAATTACAGTTGATTAGTCCACAAATATCAGCAGCAGGTTATAAACCTGGAGAAATAGAGAGGTTATGTAAACAACACTGATAACCATAAAATCTAAATATAGATTACATAATATAAACAAATATAAATTTCAATATAGTCAGTATTTAATCTTATAAATATCATATACTTTGTGTAGCCATTTAGTTTAAATACTAAGCACATGCATATTAACACAGAAATGCAACAACTTCACACACACCAAATATACAATGTCAATGTTACACATTAAACCAATAGCGTTCTCAGTCTGTTAGCTCAAAGTGAAAAACAGTGAGTGTAGTTCTAAGTGGCATCGCTGAGCATAGTAATCATTACAAAATGTAAAGTGATCAACTACATTACCCATCCAGCACCGCAAACAGGAAGTAACTCGTGTGACAGTGAAACGCTCCAATTTCAAACATTTGCCTTTTTATAGCCACGGATACTATCGAGCCGACAATATTAAACATCAGATCGCACACAAGGTTTTATCAGCGTGACCAAAGTAACAGTTATCAATAATACAAACCGCGCACATATAACGGCAGCACAGCAGTAACGCAACAGACAACTAACTCAATGGATAAAAACAGCAGCTTACCGGTGGCGCATCTCTCCTGACGAGACAACATGCCAAAATGAATACTCGCTCCCACTTATAGCCCGCGCTCATTTATTACTGGATTTAACACACCTGTTTGGGATTTGACTGGTCCATGGTTCAATCAGGTAAGTGAAACCTCCCACCTATTATCCTGCGTTACATTACGAACACCCGTGACATCCTAGAACATTCCTGCATCTCACTCAATCCTATTCCATTATCATTTATAGCACAATTGTTTATACACTTATTTATTTGCCAATTTGTACATTTTTTTTATTATTTTTTTTGTCTGTGTGTTGTTGTCTCTGTGTACTGGAAGCTTACGTCACTAAAACAAATTCCTTGTATGCGTAAGCATACTTGGCAATAAAGCTCTTTCTGATTCTGATTCACTTATCACGAGATCTCGTCATTCTCCTGAAGGCTGTTGAAGAGAGAAGAAGGTAGTCAGCTATTCTAGTCAGTTTCTCCTCAAAGTTTGGACATTTGACTAGAATACAACTTTGGTAAGTAAAATATTCGTATTTATTGGCTTAATGTGTAAAATTACATCTGTTGTCTCAGAAGAGTAAGTATGGTTTAAAAAGTCGTATATTCTGTATGTAAGTTACTGTATGTAAATGTTCATTTCTTGGCACTCTGAAGCCTCAAAATACAGGCGGTTCCACAGTATTTTCCTTATAAATATTAAAACAGATATTCTCCCATGCGGGACAGTGGAGCTGAACGAATGTGGATGTAAGGACGAAAGAACCTGAGATACTTAGATCTCCTGAGAAACAGACAATACTAACATAAACGGGCATCTTGAGACACCCCACAGAGTGGAGGAGCAGGAGACCTCCTCCCCTTCTGGCCATTTGTTTCATTTTAAGTCCCTTCACCCATTCTTCCTACTACTCAGTCTGCTCAAAATGATTACATGAAAATGTCAATGCAAGTGAACTAACACTCATGTCTAGTATCATTGGAAATGCCTCAGTGCAACTGGTACAATGGTCTCAATCTTACAAAAGTAGATTAGAAGATAATACAGATCTGAAGAGTCAAGAGATATCTTGATTACTGTGATGGGAGTGCCCTTACCTTGGGCATTTACCTTGAGTTGTAAAACCACCCAGGCTTGGGACCTGAGGTAATGCAAATTCCAATTGTTAGTTTCTGTCTCCATCTCGGGGGATGTTTGTCTTGGTCTGAGGTATTTAAAGGATTGCAGCAAAAGGATCAGGGCGATTTCTGTAGCCAGAAAGCCCGTAGTGTGTTGTGTGTCTCTTCACTTCATACTAAGTATTTTCTATAAGGTCAGGTATGCAAATTTTGCTTTTAAATTCATCTTTGAGAATTTGATGTTTTGTATTGATATGATTGATGTGTTTCAATTGGATGTGTAATTGGCAAAATACATATCTACCTGACTGTTAATAAATTGTTACATTTTGATTCTATTCTGTTTTACTCTGTAATTATTGACTAGTAGATTACATTGTATCCTTGTTAGCAACATGCGCACCCGAATGAATGAGTTAATATAAAAATAGAGTTAACTAGAATAATCAAATGTCAGAAGAATATTAATTTAAAAGGCATACAACCAATTTGCATTTCAACCTAAATTCGAGATCATAAGAAAATGGAGTCAGATTAAATAAATAATGGAGTCAGATTTGAGTTTTAACCTAAATTAAATAACTCTACGCGCTGAAAGACAGAACACGCAGGAAACCTTCATCCAGCACCGGATAACTTCCTTGGGCCGAGTGCCTGGACCTTATATGGAGAACGATAAAACTACAGTTTGAATGTATTATTTGAGCCCAGGGCTGCGTTAGGGACCGTTCAAACAGAGCGCGAGAGCGCAACGGATCACTGTATGGATTAAGAACGGCGGGAATAAAAAAAAAAAGACCTGCTCTAAACCTGACAGCGTAAAACTTCCGTCTGAATACACATCGATTAAAAATTAGTGAAAAAAAGAAGATTACTACTCGAACTGTGTCTTTTCTGCATGTTATAAGGGAAACGAATGAGCACCATAGATGAGCACCTCCCTCAGAGTTCTTCTGGAGCGCGTAACTTAACGTTACATTTGATATCGCTGACATAAGCTTAGTTCTAATGATCTTTTTCTTTTTACAGTCTACGGTTCAGATGAAGTTCTGAAGGTAGCGTTACAAACTCTTCTTTCCGTTTTCTGAAGTAACGTTAGCCATTCAAGTGCCTCACTAGAACCCAGAACCCAGTGTAATGCTGCGTGAATATCTGTTTTTATACAGTCTATGGTGAATATACGGTCATAAGTAAATTGCATACGTTCAAATCTATATATTTTAGAAGTAAAAGTAATAATAGCATATATCTTGTATAAATAGAGATACAATAACGATCGACACAAATTTGCTAAATTTCCTTTTATTGTGTTATAATTATGTGTTGTGTCATTTAAAAGCATCGTCTGGATGGTATAGTTTGTCTTTGGCATTTAATACAAACTTGTCAATACATTTGACTTTCTCTGTAAAGATTTATTTATATATCTATGTTTATTATTTTACAGTGTTTTAACATGTTTTTGTATTTTTCATGTTTATGATATTTTTGGATGACTGAGGATTCAGCGCAGAATTCAATAATCCTGTGGATGGACCGCAGCGAGTCCTTTTGCAGTTGTTTCCATCAAAATGATATGCAGACATAATGTAAATGGAATTTACATTGTAGAGCTTGGACAAAGTTGTAAGTAAATTTTTTTATTTATAATTGCACATCTATTGAAGTCTATATGCTTTACGATTGTAAGGCCCTGTTTAATGCATCCCTTTGTTTTTATTAAAGCACACAGGCTCTGCGCAGGAATTCATCAAGGACATGACTGCTGGCATTACGCTTGTGGATGACCAATCTGAGTACCATCAGTCTGCAGTGCTGTGGTTCAGGTAATAGAAGAAGAAGAAATCTGGGTGATCTGGGGTTGTAACATGTTGTGGGGTTGTATACTGTGTTAGACTATCTGGGACTGGGACTAACAGAAATAAACTAATTCAGGTTTAAAACGACTTGAGGTTTAGAAAATTACAATTTTCTTTCTTTTTCTTTTTTGGGTGAACCCTTTACGAAAATGTAGATATTTGCATTGGAAAACAGCTTCAAAATTTAGAGAACATAATTTGACATTATTTTCCCTTCAGTTTTATTCTTTGAATTTTCTATAATTGGTATTAAAAATGTCTTTATAAAGTGTTGAATTTATCTTCATAAAACCACCAGAAACCCTGTTTATGGACATAACCATTCTTTATTATTTTGCTGAATACTGTTTTGAATCCTGAAAAATGTTCAGTGCTAGAATATAGGCCATTAGCAACTTTGCTTATAGGATTATTTCACCGAAAAATTTAAATTAGGCCATGTTTTACTCATTCTCAAGGCACCCTATGTGTATATGATTTTATTATTTCAGACGAATCTGATCTGAGTTGAATTTAAAATTGTCCTGGCTCTTCCAAGTTATTTAATGGCAGCAGACAGGTGTGTTTTTTTTCTCAGCAGTCCAAAAATAGTCTAATAAAATGCACCCATCCATCAATAAAACGTGTCTCACATGACTCTGGGGGGTGAATAAAGGCTTCCTGTAGCAAATCGATGCGCTTTTTGTAAGAAAAATATCCATATTTAAAAAGTCGTAAACACTCATACGTGCAAGCCTAATTTTGTGATTCTACTTCGTGATTGGCGTATTGTTGTCTCTACTCCGCTCTTCCGTGTTCGTCACTAATCATCGGTTCATGCATGACCCTTATGTCCTATTTTCATCCACCCGGAATGGCTCTCACGAAAGTGAGAGAAAAGTGTTTAAATATGTTTTGAATAACATTTTAAATATGTATTTTTTTTTTTACCAAAACACATGGATTCGCTACAGGAGGCCCTTATTCACCTCTCAGAGCCATGTGAGGTACTTTTGATTATGAATTGATGCACATTATTTGACTACTTTTGGACTGTTGAAAAAAACACCCACCTATTGCCATAAATATTTTTTTATATAATACGACTGGATTTTCTCTGAAAGAAGAAAGTCATACACACCTACGATGCCATGAGGGTGAGTAAAACATACATGGGTTAACCAACCCTTTAAGAGTCATGCTTTACTCTGAACATGCAGTGCAACAGACTATTATTTAAAAGGAATACCTATTTACACCAATATATTTTCTGATCATTGTATAAATGGTGTGACAGATTAGACACTTAGAATTGGATTAAGAATAAAAACCTGAATGTTGTATTGGTTTGTCACATTTTATGAATTCATTCAGAAATCATGTAGAATACCACTGAAGAAAATACTTCCCCCCCCCATTTTTCGTATAGTTGGTTCTGGGGGTGTATTTTACACTTATCTTCTCATGGGATTTGAAACTCTTTGTGTTCAGCAGAACAAATTATTTTGTACAGGCTTTTAACAATTTAATACAGGAAGTTATTTTGAATGGTTCTAAACGAAACCGTTGAGGAGCACCATTTACTTTTGACTTTCATTTTTGGTGAATTTTTTCAAAATATCTTCCACTTGAAGATGAATTACAATTTGCATTTATTGGTAGCTGTGCTTTTAACAAAACACACAACTTTAATAGTGTATGTACATATGTGTGTTCATTTGATATAAATTTATTAAGTAATGTAATATTTTTTTCTTTTCCCAGCCATCCGGTGACATTAAGGATGTTGAGAAAGAAATTGAAGAGGGCATTCTGATTGTAACTGAAGAACAGCAATGTGATGTGCTTCCCAAGGAATAACCAACATTGGTCTCATTTGGACATCCTGTCATCACTGACATCTCCCATGTGCCCAAGGCATTTGGACTCCTAATGGGTCTGTATGCAGTGAACATCCACTACCTCCAGCGCATTAAATACACCATTGAGGCTCTGCAAAAACTTGTGAAGATCTGCTGCTCCCACCATGTGCTCGCTACAGCGGCAGTAACTGTAGGTGTGGGGGAGTGAATGTCCAGCGCTCTCTTCACCCTCAACACCACAAATAAGGTGTCCTTGAGGAAGGCACAACTTCTCCCCGGGCGCTGAAGCATAAATGGCTGCCCACTGCTCTGGGTGTGTGTTCACTTTGTGTGTTCACTGCCGTGTGTGTGCACTTTGGATGGGTTAAATGAAGAGCACAAATGTATGTCATGTCACTTTCACTTTTCAGTGTTCATGATGTGTCCATCGGCTCCACCGCACTCTTTCTTAAAAAGTAGTGTGTTTTTTTTTTCTTTTTTTTCTTTTGTTCCTTTCACTACATTTTAGAAATGTACATTAAAGTTTATCATGTCATGACTTGGAATATGCATGTTCTCATGTAAACAAATGTTGTTTCACCTCTCATTTTCTTAAACAGTATGTACAAATTTTTAGTATGTAGCATTATGATGGGGGACGAGTTTGGAAACTTTCAAGATCCTTCTGATGTAAACACTTCTGTCTGGTCATGTTGTGCTATGAAATTTAGAATCTGACTTTAGATCTTTGTGCTTCCATGTGCATTCATTCCATTTATATCTTATTATACAGAAGTACAGGGTTAATATGCAGAGTTCAACCTTCTGATTTTCATATTGAGTTATGAAATTAAAAACAATCCCTGTGGTTTTGATCTGATGAATTGAAATACAACTATTTGTTTCTCAATCCCATGCCAATGTTATTTATTATACATCACAAGTGTCGGTTCAGATCTTCAGGCATGTGTTTGTATTTTGCATTTTTTGTTTTGTTTATCAATTATCAGTTGATGTGTTGACAGCAAATTGCTTGTTCAATTTAAATGTGAATGTGTTGTCTCTATCATTAAATAAATTACATTAAAAAAGTGTTTTGTCATCTTTATTTAAACATTTAAGGCAGTGGGGTAACATTTGTTTATGATTATTGATCGAAGTAAAAAAAAAAATCCCTATTGACACAACATGATTTAGTTGACTGGACTAGAAAATAATAGTCAAGTCAACTTAAAGAAATGTGTTACCTGGACTAATTCCACTCTAATTTGAAGTTTTTTCAACAATTTTTTTTGTCAAGACAACAAAATATTTTTAGGCAGCGGGGTAAAAAAATATTTTTAGTTGACTCAACAAATTCTTTTTTACAGTGTATTTTTCAAATGCAGTAACTAAAGTAATCTAATTACAATTTACAGAAGTAACTAGTAACTAATTTCTTTTTTTGAGTAACTACCCCAACACTGTCCATAACTGTTATACGCATCGTGTAGGCACATGCACATTTTGGAACTTCACTACAGTAAAGTCTTAAATTGAAGAAAAAAAGTAGCTTTTTTAATATTTTACATTTTGTGCTAACAACTTAATTGGTAAATAATTTATTTCAACATATTGGCTGATCATCATCTTGCACACACACACATATATATTTATATACCTTATATCTAAATAATCCACATGAAGATAATTATTTTCCCCCTCAGGCTATGCACCTGAACAATACATAACACATCTCTGGATTGTACATGTGTAAAAAGCTTGTTTGCACATTAGTAATTCTTATAACAATTAATCATTCTTGCATGTTTATTATTGGATTTTTTTCTATAATTTATCACAAATGGTATTTTTTATTTAATTGTATTGTCTATTTTCTGTATAATTATTATTCTTATATAGTATTTGTAACTTACCTCCAGTCAAATGTCCTCCATGGTTTATCCAGTTCTTTGGAAAAAAAAAATATGTAGGTAATATATTGCAGTTAACTACAGTTATAGAGTAGCATGTCTCTCTGAGAATATATATGTGTATAGATATTTAAAAGTAAAATGTGGTAAATAAAGATCCTCTCACCTGGATTTGTTGGCGGTGGTGATTGTGATGGTGGCCGTTGCACTGGTGTTGACTCTGATGATCCAATTTTTTTTTTCACTTCAATATATTTACATCAGCTCTAACCTGGAACATAAGCTGATTTGTCTCAACTGAAACTACTAAAATCAGACCCAAACCAGGACCGTTATGTATATATGTATCTCTTTCAACTTAACTTTAATTTTTGCAAGCCTTATGTAAAGTTTGCATGCATAATTAAACATCACACCCCAACCACTATGGAGGACCAAAAATTTGTTTTACATGCTATGTAAACCATATTACAAATGCTTTGTCATATATATATATATATATATATATATATATATATATATATATATATATATATATGTGTGTGTGTGTGTGTGTGTGTGTGTGTGTGTGTGTGTATACATATATATAGGTAATGTATATACATTATGTTACTATTTCTTTTAATTTCCTTTATTTCAGTTTGAATAAATTTGTAAAAAAAGTTACATTTTGTTTTTGTTTTGTTTTTAGCATAAAGGTTGCAACCTAACAAAAACATTTACCAATATTTACCAATATACATTTACCCTGAAAAAAAAAAAAAAACACAAAAGCTGCATTTAGCAGAATCAGACACACAAACTGCTCTTAACAAATTCATAAGATCAGAGTGCATTTCCAGAAAAAAGAAGCTGTTCGTAACAAGTTTACAAGATGAGGCTGCATTTATTGTAAATAGAAACTGAAAGAGTCTTGACTGACACATTCTTGTCCCATGCTGTTCATTATAATCTAGATGGGCTCACAAAATAAATAATAGCATATAAAGTGAGTTCTAGTAAGAAAGTATTTAGTATTATGCATATGTTTTTAATGCCTCTTAATATCTATTTTGTTTTCATAAATGAGGGTGAATAAATTATTTTTTTAAACACAAAATATCACTTTTAAATTATTCCATTACTGTCAATAGTCAATGAAACTGCAAAACCAGTTACAACTGAATAAAATGCTTAAGTCAAAAAACAATTGTGTAACAAATTTTTGGTAGTTGATGCACCATTTGATAAGCTGGTTCAGGTCTGTTTGGGGCTGGAGCTGAAGCTAAGGTTGGAAACCCCGGAGAGCATGCTGTACTACAAACTGTATTTTCCACATAACTAAGCAGGTTAACAGTTCTATTATGACAACCATGCAACATGAGCCAATCAGCTTGTGGCAGTGGTAGGCTATGTCTTATGACCACTGATTAATGACTATGTCCTAAAAAAATAGCTAGCGCAGCAAAGAACAGCAGACACAGGATGTTCTGCTGAATAATATCAGTTTGCATTAGAGACCCATCAGCCTTTGCCACTCTAGAGTTTCATGACAGAACTTGGTATTTATTATTAAAGCAAATCAAATAAACGTAAAGTGAAAAGAGCATTTAGATTTATGTGCTTACATATTGTTTCTAAGGTCATTGATACAACCCAGGCTTCTCATCAATGAATGAAAATAAAGAGTAAAAAACAGAAGTCATTATTTTAAGCAAACGGAAAGTGAAAGCTTAGCTATAATGGTGCTAATGTAAAGCCAGTATGTTCAATCTGAAAATTGGTGAGATATCAAAAACAAAGGTAAAGTAAAAAATGCTTTCGACCAACCTAACAATCACAGGAAAGCATGCTGCTGTGTCTGCTGTTCTCTGCTGCGCTAGCAATTTTTTTAGGACATAGTCATTAATCAGTGGTCATAAGACATAGCTTACCACTGCTATATTAGGATATGTAGCTCTTGCTACATTTTCTTATTGCTCAATATTTTACTTCTGCTTGACTCTATACACATTACATAACCAATAAAACTGAACCTATTGAATGGCACCACTTAAACTCATTGCATGATCGAAATGAACTGGAGCCAAAAAACTAGTCGACAGAGCGTGACGAAGACGTATTGATCCGAACAAGAGCGAGATCGCAAAATGGCAGGGAGCATCCATCTTCACAAAATTTGATTCATGAAAAGCTTATCATTTGGTCTGCATCAGGAAGGGGGATGAATGGAAGACCACTTTTAACACCCCCAGAGGGCATTCTGTAGGGGTGCTCATCACGTTATGCGCATCTCGTCAGTAAAGCCGGTTCTTTAATCAGCGGTTAATTCCATCAGGTGCGTGATTTCACATAGAGCAGCTGTTACTACACAGAGCCATTGTTAATAGAGAAGATGCGCAAATCCACTTCATTTTCAGCGTTTTTTGGCGCATCTTCTCAGTTAACAACGGCTCTGTGTAGTAACAGCTGCTCTATGTGAAATCACGCACCTGATGGAATTAACCGCTGATTAAAGAACCGGCTTTACTGACGAGATGCGCATTAACGATCGGCCGATCGTGATCGGAGCACCCCTAGCATTTTGAATATATGCCGTTCAGGCTTTCCAACTCTCCAACAGTTGGTCAAGCCCTCATTATTGGTAGATCAGTTCATATATGTTTACTTGGATGACATATTGATTTTTTTTCTTCGTCTCTCCAGGAACATGTGCAACATGTCAGGCGAGTACTCCAGAGGTTGCTAGAGAATGGGCTTTTTGTGAAGGAGGAGAAATGCATTTTTCATGCAGTCTGTTTCTTTCCTAGGTTACATTGTCTAATCTGAGGAAATACGTATGTGGCCAAGTCCAGATTCCATAAAGCCCTACAGAGGTTTCTAGGGTTCGCCAAATTCTATCTGCGTTTTATTCGCAACTTCAGCCAACCAGTCGTGCCTCTGACCGCCTTGAGCTCCCCCAGAATGATGTTCAGGTGGTCTGATACAGCCGAAGCTGTCTATTTTCTGTATAAATATTATTCTTATATAGTATTTGTAACTTACCTCCAGTCAAATGTCCTCCATGGTTTATCCAGTTCTTTGGAAAAAAAAAAAATATGTAGGTAATATATTGCAGTTAACTACAGTTATAGAGTAGCATGTCTCTCTGAGAATATATATGTGTATAGATATTTAAAAGTAAAATGTGGTAAATAAAGATCCTCTCACCTGGATTTTGTGGCAGTGGTGATGATGATGATGGCCGTTGCACTGGTGTTGACTCTGATGATCCCATTTTTTTTTCCACTTCAATATATTTACATCAGCTCTAACCTGGAACATAAGCTGATTTGTCTCAACTGAAACTACTAAAATCAGACCCAAACCAGGACCGTTATGTATATATGTATATCTTTCAACTTAACTTTCATTTTTGCAAGCCTTATGTAAAGTTTGCATGCATAATTAAACATCACACCCCAACCACTATGGAGGACCAAAAAGTTGTTTTACATGCTATGTAAACCATATTACAAATGTTTTTTCATATATATATATGACAAAGCATTTTGAAGGTTTGAAAACATTTACCAATATTTACCAATATACATTTACCCTAAAAAAAAAACACACAAAAGCTGCATTTAGCAGAATCAGACACACAAACTGCTCTTAACAAATTCATCAGAGTGCATTTCCAGAAAAAAGAAGCTGTTCGTAACAAGTTTACAAGATGAGGCTGCATTTACTGTAAATAGAAACTGAAAGGGATTTGGATGTAAAGCCTAAATTTGTCTTGACTGACACATTCTTGTCCCATGCTGTTTATTATAATCTAGATGGGCTCACAAAATAAATAATAGCATATAAAGTGAGTTCTAGTAAGAAAGTATTTAGTATTATGCATATGTTTTTAATGCCTCTTAATATCTATTTTGTTTTCATAAATGAGGGTGAATAAATTATTTTTTAAACACTTTTTAAAAAAAAAATCACTTTTAAATTATTCCATTACTGTCAATAGTCAATGAAACTGCAAAACCAGTTACAACTGAATAAAATGCTTAAGTCAAAAAACAATTGTGTAACAAATTTTTGGTAGTTGATGCACCATTTGATAAGCTGGTTTAGGTCTGTTTGGGGCTGGAGCTGAAGCTAAGGTTGGAAACCCCGGAGAGCATGCTGTACTACAAACTGTATTTTCCACATAACTAAGCAGGTTAACAGTTCTATTATGACAACCATGCAACATGAGCCAATCAGCTTGTGGCAGTGGTAGGCAATGTCTTATGACCACTGATTAATGACTATGTCCTAAAAAAAATAGCTAGCGCAGCAAAGAACAGCAAACACAGGATGTTCTGCTGAATAATATCAGTTTGCATTAGAGACCCATCTGCCTTTGCCACTCTAGAGTTTCATGACAGAACTTGGTATTTATTATTAAAGCAAATCAAATAAACGTAAAGTGAAAAGAGCATTTAGATTTATGTGCTTACATATTGTTTCTAAGGTCATTGATACAACCCAGGCTTCTCATCAATGAATGAAAATAAAGAGTAAAAAATAGAAGTCATTATTTTAAGGAAACGGAAAGTGAAAGCTTAGCTATAATGGTGCTAATGTAAAGCCAGTATGTTCAATCTGAAAATTGGTGAGATATCAAAAACAAAGGTAAAGTAAAAAATGCTTTCGACCAACCTAACAATCACAGGAAAGCATGCTGCTGTGTCTGCTGTTCTCTGCTGCGCTAGCAATTTTTTTAGGACATAGTCATTAATCAGTGGTCATAAGACATAGCCTACCACTGCCATATAAGGATATGTAGCTCTTGCTACATTTTCTTATTGCTCAATATTTTACTTCTGCTTGACTCTATACGCATTACATAACCAATAAAACTGAACCTATTGAATGGCATCACTTAAACTCATTGCATGATCGAAATGAACTGGAGCAAAAAATCTAGTCGACAGAGCGTGACGAAGACGTATTGATCCGAACAAGAGCGAGATCGCAAAATGGCAGGGAAAGAGACTGATAGTGAGAGTAACAGTATGGTTTGTAGTGAGGAAGATGAGTCGGGGATAAATGAGTGGGAAATGTAGAAAAGGGAAATAATGGAAAAGCCGGAGAAGAAAGAAAAAAGAAACATCCAGCATTGAAGAATCGGAAAGTGAAGGAAGTGAAGAAAGGGAAAAAAGAATGATCCAGGATACAATGAATGTGGTTAGATCTGAAGGAGACGAAGGAATAAAGAAAACTGAACGGATTAAATTAACAAAAATCAAAGGTGAAATACATGTAGGCTAGAATTCTAAGAGAGGGGAACTTGTTAATTGGGTGAAATAATAAAGACCAAATGGAGAAGGATAACAAATGTTGGAAAAATAAATTTCTTAAGGTTGTAATAGTGGGGGAAAAGAGAAAAAATGGATGCAAGGGTATGGATGCAAGGGTGTGATCTATGGATATCCCAAGAAGAATGACGAAAGGGGTAGAGAAAGAGGAAACAGAATCTGTACTAATCGAATTTGAGGAGAAAGAGATACCGAAGCAGGTTTGTATTGGTTTTGTAAGATATAATGTAAGAAGTTACATAACAAAACCAATAAGATGTTACATATTGTGAAGAGTTTGGACACATAGTCAAAATGTGCAAAAGGAAGCAAAGATGAATATGGGAAATGTGGTGAGGGAACAAGACCAAAGTGTTGTAAATGTGGAGGTTATCACATTGTAGCGTACTTGGGATGTGAGGTACTTAAAAAAGAAGTGGAGGTGCAACAGAAAAGGTGAAAAGAGAAGGTATCATATTTTAGCTCTTGCTACATTTTCTTATTGCTCAATATTTTACTTCTGCTTGACTCTATACGCATTACATAACCAATAAAACGTCTAAGGTTACGTATGTAACCCTGGTTCCTCGAAGGAACGAGACGCTGCGTCGAGAACGATTGGGGAACGCCCCCAGCGTGGCGTCTCTGAATCATGTGTGTAATCAGTCCAATGGATGGGCGAGACGTCATAGGCGGGTGACGTCAGAGACCAGGAAGCATAAAAGCCGGAGAAACACAGCCGGCACCAGCCTCAAAGGATGAAGCAGGCGCCGGCCAGAGATGCCGGAAGTGTGGCACTGCGACGCAGCGTCTCGTTCCTTCGAGGAACCAGGGTTACATACGTAACCTTAGATGTTCCTCTTCAGGAACTCGAGCTGCGTCGAGAACGATTGGGGAACGAGAATGCCCATGCCGCCAGACTTACAAATCTCTGCCAGTGTGGGAAACTGCACAACTAGGACGAGAGAACAGAGGGGCCTGGAGCGGCTCGTAAATCTAGACCGTAAAATCTTACAAAGGTCAAGGGCGTGGACCACCCCACAGCCTCGCAGATATCGTGCATAGAGACACCTGCTAGGAAGGCCTTGGAGGCCCCCACACTTCTAGTGGAGTGAGCCTTGACCCCCAGGGGAGAGGGGAGGTCAGAGGACTCATATGCAAGAGAAATAGCATCTACTATACACCGGCTGAGGGTCTGTTTAGTAGCAGGAAGACCTCTCTTAGGGGGACCATAACAAACAAACAACTGGTCCGCCCTTCTCCACAGGGCAGCTCTGTGGACGTATGTGTCCAATGCTCGCACTGGACATATACAGTATTGTTCAAAATAATAGCAGTACAATGTGACTAACCAGAATAATCAAGGTTTTTCGTATATTTTTTTATTGCTACGTGGCAAACAAGTTACCAGTAGGTTCAGTAGATTCTCAGAAAACAAATGAGACCCAGCATTCATGATATGCACGCTCTTAAGGCTGTGCAATTGGGCAATTAGTTGAAAGGGGTGTGTTCAAAAAAATAGCAGTGTGGCATTCAATCACTGAGGTCATCAATTTGGTGAAGAAACAGGTGTGAATCAGGTGGCCCCTATTTAAGGATGAAGCCAACACTTGTTGAACATGCATTTGAAAGCTGAGGAAAATGGGTCGTTCAAGACATTGTTCAGAAGAACAGCGTACTTTGATTAAAAAGTTGATTAGAGAGGGGAAAACCTATAAAGAGGTGCAAAAAATGATAGGCTGTTCAGCTAAAATTATCTCCAATGCCTTAAAATGGAGAGCAAAACCAGAGAGACGTGGAAGAAAACGGAAGACAACCATCAAAATGGATAGAAGAATAACCAGAATGGCAAAGGCTCAGCCAATGATCACCTCCAGGATGATCAAAGACAGTCTGGAGTTACCTGTAAGTACTGTGACAGTTAGAAGACGTCTGTGTGAAGCTAATCTATTTTCAAGAATCCCCCGCAAAGTCCCTCTGTTAAAAAAAAGGCATGTGCAGAAGAGGTTACAATTTGCCAAAGAACACATCAACTGGCCTAAAGAGAAATGGAGGAACATTTTGTGAACTGATGAGAGTAAAATTGTTCTTTTTGGGTCCAAGGGCCACAGGCAGTTTGTGAGACGACCCCCAAACTCTGAATTCAAGCCACAGTACACAGTGAAGACAGTGAAGCATGGAGGTGCAAGCATCATGATATGGGCATGTTTCTCCTACTATGGTGTTGGGCCTATTTATCGCATACCAGGGATCATGGATCAGTTTGCATATATTAAAATACTTGAAGAGGTCATGTTGCCCTATGCTGAAGAGGACATGCCCTTGAAATGGTTGTTTCAACAAGACAATGACCCAAAACACACTAGTAAACGGGCAAAGTCTTGGTTCCAAACCAACAAAATTAATGTTATGGAGTGGCCAGCCCAATCTCCAGACCTTAATCCAATTGAGAACTTGTGGGGTGATATCAAAAATGCTGTTTCTGAAGCAAAACCAAGAAATGTGAATGAATTGTGGAATGTTGTTAAAGAATCATGGAGTGGAATAACAGCTGAGAGGTGCCACAAGTTGGTTGACTCCATGCCACACAGAATTCAAGCAGTTTTAAAAAACTGTGGTCATACAACTAAATATTAGTTTAGTGATTCACAGGATTGCTAAATCCCAGAAAAAAAAAATGTTTGTACAAAATAGTTTTGAGTTTGTACAGTCAAAGGTTGACACTGCTATTTTTTTGAACACACCCCTTTCAACTAATTGCCCAATTGCACAGCCTTAAGAGCGTGCATATCATGAATGCTGGGTCTTGTTTGTTTTCTGACAATCTACTGAACCTACTGGTAACTTGTTTGCCACGTAGCAATAAAAAATATACTAAAAACCTTGATTATTCTGGTTAGTCACATTGTACTGCTATTATTTTGAACAATACTGTACAATTAAGCTTCTTCTGGTCTGGCTCCCTGAAGGGAGGAGGACTGAAGGCCTGGAGTACGACAGGCCGTGGTGTAGAGGAGGGAACCTTAGGAACATACCCCGCACGAGGGTAAAGGAAAGCTTTAGCCAGACCGGGCGCAAAGTCTATATAAGAAGGGGCCACAGAGAGGGCCTGCAGGTCCCCAACTCTCTTGAGAGAAGATATCGCCAACAAGAAGACAGTTTTAATAGAGAGACGGCGATCGGAGATCTCCTCAATAGGCTCGAAGGGTGGCCTACAGAGAGCTTCTAACACCACGGCCAGGTCCCATGTGGGGACACGAGAACGTACTGGAGGCCTCAGCGCACCGCGGAGGAAACGTGTAACAAGAGGGTGTCTGCCCACTGACTGGCCACCGAGAGGGGCGTGGTAGGCCGCAATGGCCGCCACATAAAACCTTCAGGGTGGAGTGGGTCAACCCTGCGGAGAAACGGGCCTGCAGGAACTCCAGCACTGTACCAATCGGGCAGTTAACTGGGTAGAGCTGGTGGTCTCTGCACCAAGAAGTGAAAAGTTTCCACCTCAAGCCATACAGTTTCCTCGTAGAGGGAGCTCTGGATTGGAGGATGGTCTCAACAACCTCAGTTGAGAGACCGGAAGCTACTAGTTGTGCACCCTCAGGGGCCACACCCATAACTTCCACAGCTCCGGGCGAGGGTGGACTATGGTGCCCTCCGCCTGTGAGAGGAGATCCCTCCTGACGGGAATCTCCCAGGGAGAGCCGTCTAGGAGGGAAATCAGGTCCGAGAACCATACTCGTCTCGGCCAGAACGGGGCTACTAACAGCAGCCGGACTCCGTCCCGGCGCACTCTCTCCAGAACTCCCGGGAGCAGGGCAATCGGGGGAAAGGCGTACAGACGAAGCCTCGGCCACGTCTGTACCATGGCGTCCAGCCCCAGTGGAGCTGGATGAGTCAGAGAGAACCAGAGGGGACAGTGCAATGTCACTCGAGTCGCAAACAGGTCCACCTGAGCCTGGCCAAAAACTCTCCAAATCTGCTTCACCACCTCGGTGTGAAGCTGCCATTCCCCGGGCCTCGGCCCCTGCCTCGACAGGATGTCTGCTCCCATATTCATATGCCCAGGAATGTGAACCGTTCTGAGCGAGAGAAATTTGTCCTGGGCCCACACAAGGATCTGGTACGCTAGTTTGTTTAGACGGCATGAGCGCAGACCTCCGTGGTGGTTGATTTAAGAGACCACCGCTGTGTTGTCGGTGCGCACCAACACATGGTGACCTCTCAGGTCTGGGAGGAAATATTTCAATGCTCGATAGACCGCTAGCATCTCTAGGCAATTGATGTGCCATGTCAGATGGCGACCACTCCACAGACCGCGGGCAGGGTGGCCACTCATGACCGCACCCCAGCCGGTGAGGGACGCGTCCGTCGCTAGCATCACGCGGCGACAAGGAGCTCCCAACACCGGGCCCTGAGACAAGAACCAAGGCTTCCTCCACATATCCAAGGCACGTAGGAAGCGCCGCGTGACCTTGATCATGCAAAGTGGGTTTCCCCTCGGGGAGAACTGCTTGGTCTTGAGCCACCACTGTAGGGGTCTCATGTACAGCAGGCCAAGAGGTATCACGTTGGACGCAGCTGCCATCAGACCCAGCAGTTTTTGAAACCGCTTGACAGTAAGTGACTGGCCTTCTCTCACTCTCGTGACTGCGGCGAGGATCGACTCGATCTGAGCAGGTGACATGCGTGCCTGCATCGTGGTCGAATCCCACACCACGCCCAGATAAGTGGTTCTCTGTACTGGAGAAAGCACACTTTTCTTGGTGTTCAGTCTTAACCCCAGCTCTCTCATGTGGGCGAGAACGACATCTCGATGCCGAACCGCCATCTGCTCTGATTGAGCTAAGATCAACCAATCGTCGATATAGTTCAGTATGCGGATGCCCTGGAGTCATAGCGGAGCCAGGGCTGCATCCACACACTTCGTGAAAGTGCGGGGTGAGAGTGCAAGGGCAAAGGGAAGTACTCGATATTGGTACGCTTCGCCCCCGAAAGCAAACCTCAGAAACTTTCTGTGTAGGGGAAGGATGGAGATATGGAAATATGCATCTTTTAGATCTATCATGACAAACCAGTCCTCGGACCTGATCTGAGACACAACCTGTTTGAGTGTGAGCATCCTGAACTTCAGTCGCTTGACTGAGCGGTTCACTAACCGCAGATATAAAATGGGACGCAACCCCCCATCCTTCTTTGGAACAATGAAGTACCGGCTGTAGAACCCTGACTCCCTGTCGTGAGGAGGGACCACCTCGATGGCCTCCTTCCTCAGAAGAGCGTGCACTTCCTGTTCCATAACGAGAGCCTGCTCGGGACCCACCAGCGTGGGTGAAACCCCGTTGAATTGAGGCGGAGGAGAACCAAACTGAATCGTGTAGCCTCTTTCTACAGTGTGCAGGACCCATTGAGATACATTTGGCAGTAGTTTCCACGCTGCTAAATAATCTACTAAGGGAGTCAGTCTCTCGAGACTGACCTCTGGTGTAATCAGAACGGCTAGCTCGGTGCCCTGTAACGGCAGACCGGCAGGAGACAACCGAACTAACCGTTCTAGAGACCTCCGCGGAGGCTGCGAGCCACTCAGCACCGCTACGTTTCTGGGCGGTAACTGGGCGCGGTGCTCGCGGGAGACCGCTGCGCCCTGTAACTCCAGCAGGGTTGGCAGAACGATCTCCTGAGGGCACTGAGGCGAGACGGACACCGTGTAATGCGGTGAAACCCGCTGCACCACAGAGGGACTGCCCTCATAAGCCCCGGGCTAGTGGCGTCAGGGCTTATTGGCCGAAGACCTCTTAGCCTTAAGTACGGTCAGCAGATCCGACTTAGACTTAGAGGCCGCCAACCCAGAGCGTCGTCTGGACCCACGGCTCCGCTTAGCTGGAGGAGCACGTGAGGCGACACTCTGTTTTTGTGCCTCCCTGTATGAGGAGCTGGTACTCGGCGAAGGCTGCCCCCGCCCGGCAGCCTCCGGATTTAGAGAGCGACGTGGGAGGAACCGCTGGAACGCCGCCGCCTGCTTGCGAGCCTCCTGGTACCTGTCGACGACAGAATTAACAGGACACAAGCGGGGTGTCCATGACACAAACCCTGTCCTTCTCTTTCATGTCAGACAGGGTGAGCCACAAATGTCTCTCTGCTGCTACCATTGCTGACATGGACCGCCCAATAGCACGAGCGGTCTCTTTGGTAGCGCGTAGAGACAAATCAGCGGTCCTCCTGAGCTCCGTAATATCCTCAGATCTCACGTGCTCTTGCTCATCTAAATCTCTCAGCAGATCGGCTTGGTACGCCTGTAATACCACCATGGTGTGCACTCGCGCTCATTCATCCCCGCTACACTGCCGTAGTGATCAGAAGCGGGGATGAAGACGCGGGCCGAGAAGGGTTTTTCCCACGATTTACACACCTCGGCGTGCAAATCGGGAAAAAAGGGCAGGCTTCGGCGTGGAGGTGGCGGCTTAGTTCGCAGAAAACGCTCATCAAGTTTACTTTTCTGCGGTTCAGCCTTTTTCTCGGCTGGCCATTCGATGTTTAACTTGGCCACAGCACGAGTAACCACCTCCAAAAGCTCCTCATACTGGGGCGATTGAGGGGGCGAATCCTCAGCGACATTCACCACATCAACCTCCTCGGAGGAAGATAGATGAAGCGCCGAGCCCGCTCCCCGGGGAGAAGTAGCGCTGGAGCGCGCTTCCGATCCCTGAGAGCGGGCGCTGGATCTGGCAGGTGAGGAAGAAGATAGGGACTTCCATTCACTCTGCCAAATCCAACTGCGAACCCCACGAGCGAGATCGCCGCTCCGCCTCGGCAGAAGCGGGACCTCTCTCGAGAGCCGACTCTGCATGCTCCGCTCCCAGGCAAACAACTCACAAACTGTGTGTATCCCCGCCTGAGATATAGCGAGGACATGGAGGAACACACAGTCTGAAACGCTGCTTGCCTTCGCCCATTTTGTGTTTTGTCTTGGAGGGTGCTTTTGGCATACTTGGGATGACAAACAACACTAAATAAGACTCACAAACGTAAAGTTTCTTGAACAATACAGACACACAGAGAGCACTTGCTGAAGACAGAAAGGCTGGTGCCGGCTGTGTTTCTCTGGCTTTTATACTTCCTGGTCTCTGACGTCACCCGCCTATGATGTCTCGCCCATCCATTGGACTGATTACACACATGATTCAGAGACGCCACGATGGGGGCGTTCCCCAATCGTTCTCAACGCAGCTCGAGTTCCTGAAGAGGAACTGAACCTATTGAATGGCACCACTTAAACTCATTGCATGATCGAAACGGACTGGAGCAAAAAAACTAGTCGACAGAGCGTGACGAAGACGTATTGATCCGAACAAGAGCGAGATCGCAAAATGGCAGGGAAAGAGACTGATAGTGAGAGTAACAGTATGGTTTGTAGTGAGGAAGATGAGTCGGGAATAAATGAGTGGGAAATGTAGAAAAGGGAAATAATGGAAAAAGCCGGAGAAGAAAGAAAAAAGAAACATCCAGCATTGAAGAATCGGAAAGTGAAGGAAGTGAAGAAAGGGAAAAAAGAATGATCCAGGATACAATGAATGTAGTGGTTAGATCTGAAGGAGACGAAGGAATAAAGAAAACTGAACGGATTAAATTAACAAAAATCAAAGGAGAAATACATGTATGCTAGAATTCTAAGGGAGGGGAACTTGTTAATTGGGTGAAATAATAAAGACCAAATGGAGAAGGCTAACAAATGTTGGAAAAATAAATTTCTTAAGGTTGTAATAGTGGGGGAAAAGAGAAAAAATGGATGCAAGGGTATGGATGCAAGGGTGTGATCTATGGATATCCCAAGAAGAATGACGAAAGGGGTAGAGAAAAAGGAAACAGAATCTGTACTAATCGAATTTGAGGAGAAAGAGATACCGAAGCAGGTTTGTATTGGTTTTGTAAGATATAATGTAAGAAGTTACATAACAAAACCAATAAGATGTTACATATTGTGACATTTTGGACACATAGTCAAAATGTGCAAAGGGAAGCAAAGATGAATATGGTGAGGGAACAAGACCAAAGTGTTGTAAATGTGGAGGTAATCACAGTGTAGCGTACTTGGGATGTGAGGTACTTAAAAAAGAAGTGGAGGTGCAACAGATAAGGTGAAAAGAGAAGGTATCATATGGGCACTCAACGGCCAAGAACTCCCCAACATCACCCTCACCACTGGATCCATAACTCTCCTTACCTCCAGAAAACACACTGAAACCATTTCCTTTCCTCCTCCTGGACTCCCCCATGGCACCCATTGTCCTAGGTCACCCTTGGCTGGTTAAGCACAATCCACGAGTACTCTCTTTCTATTCCTGAGAGGGAGGCCATGGAGAAATATATTTCTGATTCTCTAGCAATTGGGTTCATCCGCCCTTCCTCTTCTCCAGTCGGGGCGGGATTATTTTTTTGTTGGTAAGAAGGATGGAAATCTGCAACCTTCTATAAATTTTTGAGAGCTGAACAACATCACGGTGAAGAATACTTATCCATTGCCATTGATGTCTGCAGCCTTCGAGAGGTTACAGGGAGCATCCATCTTCACAAAATTTGATTCATGAAACGCTTATCATTTGGTCTGCATCAGGAAGGGGGATGAATGGAAGACCACTTTTAACACCCCCAGAGGGCATTTTGTAGGGGTGCTCATCACGTTATGCGCATCTCGTCAGTAAAGCCGGTTCTTTAATCAGCGGTTAATTCCATCAGGTGCGTGATTTCACATAGAGCAGCTGTTACTACACAGAGCCGTTGTTAATAGAGAAGATGCGCAAATCCACTTCATTTTCAGCGTTTTTTGGCGCATCTTCTCAGTTAACAACGGCTCTGTGTAGTAACAGCTGCTCTATGTGAAATCACGCACCTGATGGAATTAACTGCTGATTAGAGAACCAGCTTTAATGACGAGATGCGCATTAATGATCGGAGCACCCCTAGCATTTTGAATATATGCCGTTCGGGCTTTCCAACTCTCCAACAGTTGGTCAAGCCCTCATTATTGGTAGATCAGTTCATATATGTTTACCTGGATGACATATTAATTTTTTTTTCTTCGTGTCTCCAGGAACATGTGCAACATGTCAGGCGAGTACTCCAGAGGTTGCTAGAGAATGGGCTTTTTGTGAAGGCGGAGAAATGCATTTTTCATGCAGTCTGTTTCTTTCCTAGGTTACATTGTCTAATCTGAGGAAATACGTATGTGGCCAAGTCCAGATTCCATAAAGCCCTACAGAGGTTTCTAGGGTTCGCCAAATTCTATCTGCGTTTTATTCGCAACTTCAGCCAACTAGTCGCGCCTCTGACCGCCTTGACCTCACCCAGAATGACGTTCAGGTGGTCTGTTACAGCCAAAGCTGTATCTACCAACCTCAAAAGTCGCTTCATTTTGGCTCCCATCTTAGTCACCCCTGATCCCACACGTTAGTTCGTGGTTGAGGTTGACATGTCAGAGGTGGGAGTAGGTGCAGTGCTTTCCCAACGCGCTTCCTCAGACAACAAGACCCTTTGGTGCCCAAAATGCCCTTTTGTCAAAGCAAAATTTCCTCAATTTTTTTTTTTGTCATACCGTTTCCTTTTGTGAATGCCTGCTCATGCCCAATCTAAATATTAGTCAAATTTTAAATAATAATTTAGCCGTCAATAAGATGACCAACATGATGACCTTTGACCTGATGACCTCCTCATCTTACCAGGACGATTCGTTTTGTAATTGTCAGAGGATAATTTCAACACCGCCTAAGTTGGTAAGTGGTGTTTCATTCTAAGCGAAGTGATTTTGATATTTATTTACTTATTTTATTTTACAAGAACGACTTGATGTGAGAACATGCAGATATGTTGTTTATATTGCGGTGTGTAGCCTGTAGTGTAGAGTAACGTTAGCGTGCTGTTTGAGGGAGAAACGTTTCACAGGCATCCAGGGCAGAGGCGTCATGCCCATTCAAATATTTCTGAGCCAAGTTGATTTTAAATGCAGCTTCCAAACGACAAAAAAAAAAAAAAAAAAAAAAAAAAAAAAAACAGCAGGATAATATTTTTAATATATTTGATATAATCACACTGTTGTGATTAGATCGTTCAGTGCACAGTATCAGCTGCTAAATTCAAATCTGTGTTCGCTGGCTGGCGCTGAGCCAGAGACGTTCGTACAATGCTTCATGACAATCAGCGGTTCTGTTGAGCGAATACGGAGACGTGCAGAAGAGTCATCATGAAACGCGGTGTTTTTGTTCACTTGCTCACTGACTGAATTGTTTAGCGAATTCTTTCTTCAGAGAGAGAGAGAGAGAAAAAAAAAATCCTGATGTGCATAATATTGTTATTAAAATTTACATTAAATGCAAATTCAGTTGTATTAAAAATATTTGATGGCATGATATGGCACTTAAGTAAAAAGTCGGGGTTTTATGTGTAGTTAATAGATTACACTACCTTTGCATTTATTGATCAAATAACAATCTATAGAGGTGCGGAACGCGTGAGAATCGAGATATTTCCTGATATATTAAGCATGTTTGGAATTGTTTTGAATAAAAAGGAAAAATAAATAAAACATAAGCCTATATAAGTTATACAGTGCTTTCATAGCATGACTCGGTTGTTTATTGTTTTGTATCAATATTTAAGGTGGACTTATTGATTAGGTGCAAGAATAGTATGGTTAAAATAATAGATTGATAATGAAATAGTAGATTGTGCCTTGTTCCTAGATGGACAGAGACTGGAAAGTAATAGATCAGATGAGGAGATGGAGATAGAGGAAGAAAAAGAGGCAAATGTAGACGCACAAGTGACAGAAAGAGCAGGTAAATGGAATGCCAGGTCTGCCAAAAAAAAAAAAAAAAAAATATATACAAATAAATGTAAAAAATAAAAAAATAAATATATATATATATATATATATATATATATATATATATACATAGAAAAGCAAAAAAACGAAAATAAATACTTATTTATACATTTATTTCCTTATTTATGTATATATTTATTTTTTTCACATATTTATTTAATTCTTCTTTTATTTATTTATACATTTATTCATTTATACGCTTGATATTTTCCATTTTTCAGTCAAAACTCACGGAAAGGAAGCAGGGCACATAGGCTACAGTGAAGTCGACGTAAGCATATTGACCAATGCTTTCGAAACGAGACCATTGCATTTGAGTGTAGCCTAATTTCCAAAAACAATACTGACAGCAACAGCTTTATTAAATGTATGAACTTCACGTTAATCCACATCGATAAATTCAGTTAGAGGATAAGACTGTAGCCTATAGGGCAGTTAGCCTATCAAATAACCACTAAAATCCAACCAGATATTCATCAGAGCCATCAATACAGAAGAGATCTTAATGCATTTACATAGCAATTAGCCTACAAGTGCATACAAATATTATGAAGTGTCTTAGGCCTACATTTTGAAGACATAAATATGACATGATGGAATCAATGAAGTGATAGCCTACGTTTAATATGAAATTAAAACAGACAACAGGTGGCAGAAAGTCACTGTCTTAATGAGTGAGTTCAATCCACTCGTTTGATACACCGAATCAAAAACACCAAATCAAAAACAACTCGACATGTTGAAGCGATTTGTTTCTGATCATTTATATTTAGGCCTATGCGTTATCTAAATAATTATAATAGCCTAATAATAATAATTATAATAATAAATAAATGACCAAATGTTCAAAAAGTTGGCAGAGAGGGGTCATGTTCGGGGAAACAACATAATTGTTGATAGGCTATATTTTTGGGGGCCATGGGTTTAATGCGCAAACTTGCGTGACCATATAGCAACTATTCAGAAATGGAAATTACGAATGCATTAATATTTTGTTTTGAATTTAAGAAAAGTCGATTGAATATTTACAGGTTTGTATATCGTTATTATTTTCAGAATAGTAACGTCTTTGTAACCAACCACAGTGATCAAATGTCGAAGCTATCTCTATCTAATAGGCTACTTCAAAGGTCAAATCAAATTATCTATTGTAAAAATTTGTAAAAATTTCTGTAGCCCAAAAACTGCCAAAAACATAACAAAAAATAGCTAGTAGCCTATAAATTTGTATTATTATTATTATCATTCTTTCTTTCTTTTAATTATTATTATTATTAGGCTATTGTTATCATCATCATCATCACCTGGCAAACCATTATGGAATCTATTTAAAGGGAATGATTGTGGTGGGGAGTTTGGTCAAACTATTGCAGTGATAGCCTACAACGAATATAACGGGTTGAAATAAGGACGTCCCCGTCTACAGAGACATTTCTATGTGCACTATTTCATCCGATAAAACCTTAGTCCCCTGGCTGTCATGTCAGAATCTGCAATTCAAAATAAATTTTGCCTGCCACGACAGCAAATATCGCAGCTTTTAGATATTTTTTGCCTACTTATTTTATTCTATGCCATTCATAAAAAAAATAAAATGGGAAAAATCCAACCCCATGATAAAATTTATATTAAAGGGGGGGTGAAATGCTCGTTTTCACTCAATATCCTGTTAATCTTGAGTACCTATAGAGTAGTACTGCATCCTTCATAACTCCAAAAAGTCTTTAGTTTTATTATATTCATAAGAGAAAGATAGTCTGTACCGATTTTTTCCGGAAAAACACGAGCGTCTGTAGGCGTGACGTGTGGGCGGAGCTAAAGAATCACGAGAGCCAGTAGGCTTTTGCGCTGATAGCGTTTGGAAGCTTGAGGACAAAACCAACCAAAAACAAACCATGGCTAACAGTCACATTCAGCGTATATTTATGATCCAGAGGCTGAAATTTAACAAGAGCAGCAGCAACAACAGCGGCTCTATGTGGTATGTACTGAAACTGTATATATATTTGCTTAGCGGTTTTGGAAAATGATTAAGTTCCATTTTGTCGTTTTTTTTTTTTTAAGCTGTACATGTGGAAAGTGCAGTTTGATGACAACATCGCATGTTGTTTACTTGATGTGCTTACGCGCCGATAGCTAAGTTAACAACACAGAGATATTTGAAGCAGTTTTACTCACCGCATGCGGTTCCAACACACGATTGTGACCCTTTTTCGTTGGGACTGCATTATCCTTAAGAAATAAACGATGTGCAAATCCGTCGTCAAACTGGGCCTTGTTTGTTTTGCATCTTCGAAATGCAGGGGAACAAACACAAACACTTGCACAACTCCGTTGATGCTCTGTAAAAATAAACTCCATCCACTGGTCCCTTAATGATGTTTCTCTTTAGGTAATCTGTGCAGGGATGTCTTGCCCTGGCAACCAAAAACACACTCCTTTTGTGACATTTCGCGACGCTCTTGCTTTGATCAGTGAAGTCTGTTGTGCTCTCAGTGCTGTGCTATACGGGAGCGCGCGCTCTTCCGGCAGACGCGCCCTCAGGACCCATATAAGGAAATTCCGCTCCATCTAACGTCACACAGAGCCATACTCGAAAAAAACTTTCCGAAACTTGTGACAAACCGGAAGTAGTATTTTTGGAACAGAAATACTCCTTCAATCATACAACTTAATTTTTGAAACTTTGTCCATGTTTAGCATGGGAATCCAACTCTTTAACAGTGTAAAAAACTCAGTATGCATGAAATAGCATTTCACCCCCCCTTTAAAATAAGTTAAGTTTTCCCCATAATTAGTCTACTTTAAATGTTTTAATTAAAGGCTATAGGCTACTTAGAATTATGAACTGAATTAACGAATTCTGTAGATGACTGTATGAATCAGGGTATCTTCCGTCCATTCCAAATCCATTTCCAATTAAAAAACAGAAAACGAAAGATTCAAGAGGATTCAAGTGAGAGAACATGAATTAAATAACGAGAAATTGAAAAATGTTTATTCGTTATTCCATCTAGGAAAATGAGTTTTTGACTTGATTTCTCATTCTGTCGTTTGGAGTTTAAAAGACGGTTTATGGCTTCAATATTTCATTCACACTTGTGGGCGGAGCTGAAACGCTCCTTTCATCTGATTGGTCGAATCGCTCCGCCTTCAACTCGGTCTCCTCAGTCTTTCAGAATAAGAGTCTTACAAGAGTAATGTCTGAGACCAGATGTAGCTGGAGACACAATTCGTGTTGCTGCGTCTTGCAAGTCACCCCTTTAAATTTTAAATTCTAGGTTATAGTATTGTATGAATATTGTCCCACTGTAAATACAGTGGAAATTGTTCTGTCTCTTTGGATAAAAGTGAAGTGGAAATAAAAATCAATTATAGACTGAACAGTTCCATGATAATATGTCTGTAACATTTACCACTCACGTCTTTTAAGTCTACAGGCACTAGGTAGGTGTGTGTGACATAAAAAATTAATTGGGAAAATTAATATAGTTCATTTTATGAAATAAATTTGTAATATTAGTTTTATTACATACTAAATTGAACGATGTTATTCTTTTAGTCTTCTTTGTTGGCCTTGAGAAAGCCGACATATATTTGAACATTGAACATGAAAGTGAACATGAAAGTGAAAGTGAAAGTGAAAGTGACATTCAGCCAAGTATGGTGACCCATACTCAGAATTTGTGCTCTGCATTTAACCCATCCGAAATGCACACACACAGAGCAGTGAACACACACACTGTGAGCACACACCCGGAGCAGTGGGCTGAGTAATTGACAACGACTAAAATTTTAATGTTTCACCAAATTCAGCTCAGATCTTCAGACTCGTCTGACTCGTTGCTGTAACTGGTCAGACTTTGTGCTTCTCAATAAATCCTAGTGACTCATTATCTGAGCAATGAAGGTCTTACACTTAAAGTCCACTAGAGGGGGAGACAGGATTTCTGTTTATGTAAGTTTAAATTACAGATAAATACATGAATTTCATGTGTAACACAGGTTCTTCAATGATAGATGGGGTGGTAGGGGGGTACACCTTAGCTCAATGATAGCTGTATAATATAAAACAACATTAACTACTGCAGCTGGTGCCAAATAAAAATGATTACATTTTGGAAAACTGCAGGTCAAATGTACTTGTACTAATTACTTGCTGTTACATAATACCCCTAATGCGTTGTTGGGGACGTTTTCGTCCACTAGGGGGTAAAGTTGAGTCTTATTTTGGCCACAACTTTCTCTGTGTTTCAGCTAATGGAATGATTTTTGGTGACAAATCTTATTTTGTATGGAAGCATATGGGTAGCATTATTCAATTCGGGATGTAATATGCAAAATGACAATGCAATATGTAAAATGGCAATGCATTTCTGTATTTACATTTACATTTTCCAATACATTTGTGCAACGTTTGGTGCAAAATGAAAATGAAAATTAAATTACATAATTTTAATTTGCCATTTACTACACCAGTTTTAAAATGTAAAATTAATATTAATTTTAACGCTTTATAAGTTGCAAAATTAAAATGAAAATGTATTACAGAAATGATTAGATATGTCTAACATGTTAAAGCAAAAACTGTGGCAAAATGATCATTTAAATGCTATTTTTCTTAATTGCATTAACACTCACAGTCAAGACACTTACGATTGCATTTTCATTCGGTGTCCCGCAATGAATGTACAAAACTCAATGTGCACATTGAAAATGCATTCCGAGCCGATCACGTGTCCCCGCCCTCGCGCCACGTCAATCATTGTGTGAACAAGGCGGGGCTTACAGAAGGTCAGAGACTCAAGTCTCAAGAAGAGGATTCAATCAAGTGAGACAACATGGACAAGGCAGTTGGTCCGTGTATGTTTTGATCATTTCGGTTTATGGCTTCAATATTTTGTTCGGACTTGTGGGCGGAGCTGAAACGCTGCTTTCATCTGATTGGCCGAATCGGATCGGTTGTCATCTGACAGCCTTCAGCTGAAATGTCTGAAACTACACTCACTGTTAATTAGCATAATATTTGAATCAGATGTAGCTGGGCACATAATTCGTGCTGCTGAGACCTGCAAATTATTTCTAGGTTGTAGTAGTGTATGAATATTGTCCCACTGATAAAAACAGTGCAAATAGTTCTGTCCCTTTGGATAACAGTAAAGTGGAAATAAATATAGTTAAATTTATGAAATAAAATTAAATAGGATTTTTTGGGAAGGTAAGTCTGGCCAGTTATACAAGCAACACGAGTCGGACGAGTCTAAAGATATGAGCTGAATTGGGTGAAACATTAAAGTTCTAGTCTGTGTCAATTACTCTCATAATAAATAATAATAATAATGTTAACTGTATTTTTCGGTATAAGTTGCATCAGTCCAAAAATACGTCATGACGAGGAAAAAAACATATATAAGTCGCACTGGACTACATGTCACATTTATTCAAGACCAAGAGAAAACATTACCGTCTACAGCCGCGCGAGGGCGCTCTGGGGTAGGCTACAGGAGCACTGAGCAGCATAGAGCTAATTTTACTATTTTTATTTAGAAATTTAACTATATTAATTTTTACAATTATTTATTAATGTCTCTCACACACACACACACACACACACACACATACCTAGTGCCTTATGACTTAAAAGATGAGAGTGGTAAATGTTACAGACATGGAACTGTTCAGTCTATTATTGATTTTAATTTCCACTTCACTGTTATCCAAAGGGACAGAACTATTTGCACTGTATTTATCAGTGGGACAATATTCATAAAATACTACAACCTAGAAATAATTTGCAGGTCTCATCAGCACGAATTATGTGCCCAGCTACATCTGATTCAAATATTATGCTAATTAACAGTGAGTGGTGGTTTCAGACATTACAGTGCTTCACTCGCACTGACTCTTATTTTGCATGAAAGAATGACAAGACCGAGCTGAAGGCTGTCAGATGAAAACCGATCCGATTCGACCAATCAGATGAAAGCAGCGTTTCAGCTCCGCCCACAAGTCCGAATTAAATATTGAAGCCATAAACCGAAATGATCAAAACATACACGGACCAACTGCCTTGTCCATGTTGTCTCACTTGATTGAATCCTCTTCTTGAGACTTGAGTCTCTGACCTTCTGTAAGCCCCGCCTTGTTCACACAATGATTGACGTGGCACGAGGGCGGGGACACGTGATCGGCTCGGAATGCATTTTCAATGTGCACATTGAGTTTTGCTACATTCATTGCGGGACACCGAATGAAAATGCAATCGTAAGTGTCTTGACTGTGAGTGTTAATGCAATTAAGAAAAATAGCATTTAAATGATCATTTTGCCACAGTTTTTGCTTTAACATGTTAGACATATCTAATCATTTCTGTAATACATTTTCATTTTAATTTTGCAACTTATAAAGCGTTAAAATTAATATTCATTTTACATATTAAAACTGGTGTAGTAAATGGCAAATGAAAATTATGTAATTTAATTTTCATTTTCATTTTGCACCAAACGTTGCACAAATGTATTGGAAAATGTAAATGTAAATACAGAAATGCATTGCCATTTTACATATTGCATTGTCATTTTGCATATTACATCCCAAATTGAATAATGCTACCCATATGCTTCCATAATTTTGAGACATATTTTGGGAAAATTCTTGATATTTAAAAAAAACTCAACAGTACACTGTGGGAAAATACACTATACTTTCGTTATCTTCTGGATGAAAACACCCACTAAATAAAACTGCAGTAAAAATGTATCAAATAAAGTTTTATTTTATTTATTTATTTATTTTTTTTTTTTTGCGTAAATCTATTAATCAACCTCAGTCCTGATCAAAACTACCAAATGTAAAAAAAAATCCAAGATTTTAACTCTTTAATTACCAAGTTCATAAATGAACACAAACACACAAAATGTGCAAAAAAAGGCTTAGTTTCTGGCTTGTATATGGAGTTATATGGAGTTTAACAGCAAATTATAGTGTGAGTGTGTGTGTGTGTGAAAGAGAGAGAGAGAGAGAGAGAGAGAGAGAGAGAGAGAGAGTGCTTTGTGCACTTACCTTGATGTATCTGAAAAAATCCAAATATGCACCTCAGCTCTCAGAACATGGAGAGAAAGAGAACCGCTCCAGCAGTGGGCGTGTTTGTTTGTAATCTGGCTCTGCTTGGTGTTCATCTTCAGTTCTCTCTTCACAGCAGTTCAGTCAGTGTACTGTTTGAGTACATGAATTACTCCGGGATATTGGTTTGTTTGAACTCAGAGGGAGTGTCAGCCACATTAAAAAAGTTAACATCTTAAGTCATTTGTGGATTAATGCTTATTGGAGACGTGAATCGTTTCAAACGATTCAGTTCGATTTGGTGAACTAGTTCAAACGGTTCACTAAGAAGAACCGGTTAAATCGAACGATTCGTTCACGGCACAAAGCTAAGAAATGTCGAGCGCACAAATCCTCAGTTTAGCGATGATTTGTTTCTTCACTGTTTTAAATTCCATTTATTGTTGGTTTGATGCCAATTCATAGTTCGTGCAATGTGTGATCTAACAGACACACCGTGGCGAGTCGTTTAAAAACAGCAAAAAATTCCAACAAAATAATCATTTTATGCAAATCCACGGCCCTCATCAAGCATCATAATGTGAATATATCATATTGGAGAGGGTTTTACCGTGTATCCTGCTCGATCCTGCTGTAACGGACGAGGCGCGCGGTTTGAATATAAAATGGAGAATGATTGACAGCCGCAGGGAGAGGGAAGACGAGTTTCCGTAAACTGTAATTTAATGATCTAAATATAATTCTGACCCTCAGATTAAGCTATGGGATGACTTCAGATGACTTTGTGAAATTATAATCAGAACCTCTCAGAACTGCACGATTCACACAAGTCATGCAGACTGACGCGAAAAAAGCGGGAGGTGTCGAAAAGCGCGCTGTTTGCATCCATGAAGTTTGAAGCTTGAACCTGGGGATTTACTACTGCATTTCAAGTGTCAGAAATTGAGCGGAAAAAAATGTGAGAAATAATAGTGATATCCTAGTGATAATTACATACTATCGAGCGTGAATGCTGAAATTACTAGTCAAGGCCAACGTTAATTGAAAAAAAATAAAATAATAAACATTAAGGGTATACAAAGTTGATTATTTTACCTTCTTCAGAGTTGCTCGTAGTTCTTCTGTGTCTCTCAGCCAGCCTGGAGGGGTCTGTTGAAGTGTAAGTTACTGCGGCCGCCGCTTAACACACAGTTCAACTGTAACGGACGTTTTTTTTTTTTTATTATTATTCTTTAAATAAACAGGTCAGGTGGTCAGAGAGTGGAACTCCAACTCAGCAATGCGCATGTGCAAACCATGCTTAATTTAATAAAATTGCTTTGATCAAATGAATAAATTCAGTTTAATGTCCCGCTGCAAATCATATTGTATCCATGTAAAAAAAATGGATTCAACCATAAATATAAACTAAAACGTTTAGTTTAAATGAAAAAAAAAAACAATAACATTTATTTTTTGTTCACACTGGTTTATGCATTTAATGTTTGTCCATCTGGAACTTTTATTTTTCATGAGCAGTACATTTTAAGATGTACTTGGTGTTGATAAATCACATGCACTGAATGTAAAGTCCTAATCTCAGGACTCTCAGTCCTCCTCCTGGATGGCCAGTGTCCTGCAAAGTTTAGATACACCAAATAAACACACCTAAGCTAAGCAAAGCCTTCAGGATCAGTAGCAATGTCCAAGCAAGTGTGTTTGAACTGAACTCTGCAGAACATGTTTCTCCCGGTTCAGGATTTGTACAGTTTGATGTCTGCATGCACTGAAAAAAGTCTAACATTGCTGTTATTCGTTTAATGTGTATTTTGTCGTTGAAATAGCTTAAAATTAGGGGTGCCCCGATCACGATCGGCCGATCGTTAATGCGCATCTCGTCAGTAAAGCCGGTTTTCTAATCAGCGGTTAATTCCATCAGGTGCGTGATTTCACACAGAGCAGCTGTTACTACACAGAGCCGTTGTTAACTGAGAAGATGTGCCAAAAAACGCTGAAAATGAAGTGGATTTGCGCATCTTCTCTATTAACAATGGCTCTGTGTAGTAACAGCTGCTCTATGTGAAATCACGCACCTGATGGAATTAACCGCTGATTAGAAAACCGGCTTTACTGACGAGATGCGGATAACGATCGGCCGATCGTGATCGGAGCACCCCTAATTATTAGTCAATTATTAAAAACCCATATATTCATGATTGCCTTGGCTTCCACCCCACTCACATTACCAGTCACTGAGATGTCTGATCTTTAGCTACAAGCTTTAAATTTAGAAACTAAATTTATCATAATGATAGGATAATGTTTTCATGGCCAGATATTATTTTTCCTTGAATTATAAGAAGTGATAACTTTATTGAAAATTGATAGGTCAATCTTACGGCCGTTTGCTGGACAAACCACTGTTTGATTTGCAGTAATTTACAGTAAGAGATATCACAATAATTGATATGAAGAATGGAATATTGACATATTAATGAGTAGGCTAAATTACAATGCCCTGTAATTAGTTATTGGGATAGACAATTGAGCTATTTTTCATCTTCAATCAAATTTAGTGTAACTGTCATATGAGATGTATATTAATCATATTCCTGATTAATTATTCAAATTCCCTATATATCATTTGAGTTAATTATTATGTACAAACCATTGTTGTTACTTTAATTGGTGGAGAAACACGGGCATTTCAAACGTCATTTTGTGAGCAATCAATCGGTGTATATGGTTTTTAATAATTTCTGCATGTGCGCTATGAAATTATGTACTTGTGAGATAAGTCGCAAGACGCGAACTCACTCCTGACTGACTGAGCCAAAAAGCTGATCAGTCAGCACGTTAGGTATTTATAGAAACTTAACAGTATAGTCACTGTTATTTTTAATGAAAGTAAACTGCAGTATAATGTTAAAAAGTCTCATGTTAAGAAATCCCAAGATCTTTTTACAGTGAGAACATTTTAATATGAATAATTAAAAGATAAAGAAATATTTTATTAGTTGCAACATGTAAATCTGAACATGAGCGATGTTCCTCTGATTCAGTTAAAAAGCCCTTGCTCATTAAATATCGTTATTGAATTTGTGGTAAACCACAGTGATATTCAAAATTAAACAATAAAAACTCCTGGTCTAAAATTGGCTTAGCTACCCGATTTTAAACCTAAAACATTTAAATCATAAGTGCTATTTTGATAAATGTTTATGGGAAGTCAACAGATTCCAAATTCCTGTTTTTCACATTTGTGTCTTGGCAGTGAAACGAATCCTGTCCTTACACTCTTGTGGAGTATATAGCACCTCAGAGATCATAAAACCTTTTTCTGTTTGTTACTTGGGATTTTTGATGCAGAAAATCAGTCTGACAAACGATCAGATTCTAAGTCATATTGAAATTGTAACTCCGCTATCTAAACACCAGAGGGAACCTGCTTTCTGATTCCAGCTTGCATGAGTGCAAGTCCGCCATCTTTTTCCATTCAGTTTTGAATTGCATGTCCACTTTTACCCTTTTTGATTAATCTCACCCTGTTTGATTAATTTCAGAATTATTAATGATAATTTACAGCTATCATTGGATTATAGGATATTATTCAGATTTTCCTTTTAATTCTTACATGCTTATTTTAAAATTTGATTTAAACCAGTTTTGAATTTTTAATTTGAAATAAGTTTTCTGAAATAAGCACAGAGAGGCAGTACTCAACAACCCCCCCTTGTGTATTTGATTGTAGAACTCCTTTGGTGATTGGACCGTCATCTCAGGTTTCCAGTGAGCAAGGCTGCCCGACCGGTGCCCGACCACTGGCTGCGAGTGAAACTCGGTTCCTCTTGTCTCTGTCCGTTAGCGACACGCAGTGGAGACATCAGCAATTTGGCACTCCAAAAATTGTGTTAAAAGTCACAAGCTGTTCAAGAGGGCGCAACGCCAGAGTAACGGAGGACCAGGGACACTGTGGTTGAGTGTTTGGGGAGTGCCGGAGAGGTTGACCAAACCACTGGTTTCCACCTGAATGACTTCAATTCACCCAGGTGAACCAAATGTGATAAAACCCATCCACTTATTATAAGCCACAGAATATTAGATATTCCCCCGGATATATTTTAAGGGTTTGACCCTTTTGCTTCTTTAAGCCACACCATATTTCTAGTTTTCCTACCCAGATAGCCCACTCACCTGTTGGTCCTATCTTAAAACCTAGCAGTAGGCTTAGGCCTCCTTATTCTCACTAACACATTGTGTTTCTATTGTTTTTATCTCATTTCAAGTGTTGTTTCACTTTGATCTTTTTCTATCGTCTGTTGTGATTTGTTTCTTTCATTTCACATAGAGACAGTAACCTGGGAGCCAACAGGAAGCTAAATAGTAGAGCGAAACCAGCAGCCGGTGTCATCACGCGACCCGCTAGGCTACTGCCTGTCAAATCTCCATTTCAGGTCATTCGTTGACCCAAGTTAATTGGCTACTTAACTGTCTGACTGTTTGCATCAGTTAGCCCCAAAATTCTCATAAACGGCACAGCCCGTATGAATATAGCTCGTTAAACGTAGAATGAACTTGCATTGGTCTTTTTGTGTGTGTGTGCTATGCTTCTCTCACCGACAGAGAGTCAGGATGTTCCAGGCATCCAGTCCAGCAGTCCACGGGGGCCACCTCTTGACATGGTTGAAAGCCGTGAAGACCCCCTTCCTGCCCAAGGACGCCAGTAACCTGCAGCACCCAGAGCAACTAGACACTGAGCTAGATGAACTGATGGCACGCGATCCAAACCAAAGTGACTACTACAAAGAACTCGCCAGGATCCTCAGAAGCCTAGTTCACATTCTCGTCGCCCAGGCACGGCTCAGTGAACGGATCAACATCGCGGAGGAGGCCTGGAAGGACCAGGCCCCAACCCAGAGTCATCTTGATCAGCTCCTCCTCGAGACCCAGAACCATCGCGAGAAAGAGGACGACACTGATCCAGAGTTACAAAAAGGAGTTGAAAGACTTCACAATGCCCTGCAAGATCTTTGCCTCGACACAAATCAGCAATACAATCTGAGGTGAACTGTCACATGAATGTTTTCTATTACGCTCAAATTGCATTAAAGCATTTTAGGTTGATACAGCTAGCACGCATGTGCAGTCTCGAGCACATTTCATGTTTCTATTGCAACCAGTGAGGGTCACTTCGACTGCCAAACCGCGTTTTACATTTTCTCCCATTTTTATAATATTATAAATGAACCGTTTAATCTTAACGTTTTAGTGGTTCAGATTCAGACTCGTTGCGGAGCAGAGAGCACAGAAAGAGATCAGATGATAGTAAATAAATAACGTCAGCAGCCATGGCATTGCACAAGCGATCGTTATTATAGTCTAAGGGCAAACAGTCTAAGTTATTATGCGAATTAACTCGAGTCACAATGTACATGTACACAGTAGCATTTTTCATCCTTCACCGTGTCATCAAGTGGACTTTTGAAGCTGAAATAATGAGTGGATTCAGCTTGGACTTGGAATAACGAGAGGAATAACATGAATAACTTTCTTGTCGGAGGATTGTAATGCATCACAGGCAGTCAGGTACAAAGACGAGAGACTACAGCTCTTTAAATTAGGTAAGACAAAAAGCTGTATTCTTCGCAACAGGTTTATTGACTTGTAATAGCAATTTAAGGTGGAATATGTGAACGTCGGGTCCAGTCGGGTCTGTGTCTTCCCGGCGGGTTCGGGTCCAGATTTCAAATAATATACTGGTCCGGGTAGACATTTCTCGGATCTACACGGGTCCGGGTCCAGATTTTGAAATATTAGACGGGTCCGGGTCGGTTTGGTGTAGTACATTACGGGTCTCTGTCGGGTTCGGGCACGAATTTTTGGACCCGTGAAGACCTCTACTATGGACCTCAAACAGGGCCGTCTTGAAAACCTACAGACTTTCTGTAGTCAGCTACGAAAAGCCTACTTCGGAGCATGCAACAAACCAGGTATGGAACAGGACATCAACTTAAAAACTCTGTTCCTCCTAAACCTACATGCCAGTTGGAGTTTTCTTCTCAGAGTCCCAGAGTGTCCACGTAACAGGACTACACAAGAGTTACGGAACTTAGCCCACAAAGCTTGCGCCAAGCAAAAGACTATTTGTGAAAAGACTGTGAAAAACCCCAAAGTCTCTGTCTCTGAGCACTGCTTGGAGTTAACCCTAGATGGCGCCCTACATCACCACAGTCACAGACATTTTTACAGAGAGTCAATAACGTTCCAAGCCAGCAGAGGGCAACACAATCGTGGTGGTGCTCATCCAACGCACCGGAGCGAGCGATTCCCACCATCCAGGACACAAAGCCCCGACAGCAGGCAGTGGAACCACTCTCGACATGACACTGGTAAACTCAATCCTGAGCCCACGTCAGAAAAACACAGTGCAGCCACGTCTGAGACAGCAGAGATCCTGAGGGTGCTGAAAGATCTTCTTCACATGAAAACTCGCAAGGAAGATATGCCGAGCACCCAGAACACTGCCCGTCATCCACAGACCACAGAGCTAACTGTCACAGCACAAGGTGAAAGCATCACCCAAGCTCCACAGCTGACAGCTGCACACCCTGAACGAGACAGCACAGGTCCTCACACCAGGTACCACAAACACAAGGTACCAGAAAATGCTGTTTTGACTACCTGCCTTCGCAGCGAGCTACACAAGACTGGTCCTTAGCACCCATCAATCGTCACACCTGCCCTGATGCCAGCATTCCTGGGCAGCCTTGTCAAAAAGGGGGTGGGCCGAAAAGGAGTGAGCATGGAAGACCTGATCGACACAGGATTAAACCTGAAGGTGATCTCATCTCATCTTTTCAAAAGACTCCAATTTGAAGCTAAGAGACAAGATCGAACTCTTACACCTCAAACTTATGAACTGAATGTACAGGTGTGCAGACAGCATGACATCTGGTTTGAACAGTTTGTTTCCATTCACCTGACAATTGTTCTGATGGGTCTAGTACATCCCATGTATGTCTCACCAATGAACACTCATATATTTCTCATCGGCAAAGACCTGCTAGACCACTTTGACCCTTTTCTGAACTTCAAACAGCTAAAAGACTTTGCTCAAGTGCGAGAACCTCTTTCCCTCCAGCCACACAGGTTGCTAGAGCCAGACTGTCAGGTCGCAGAGGTCATGGGAGCTCCCACAGAGCCAGACGGTCAGGACACAGAGGTCACGGGAACCCCAGCAGCCAGCCATGAGTACAACACCCTAATGACAGGCTCAAGTTCAAGCCTCTGTCGCTTAGTCAACAAACAGGGTACGGTGGTACCAGCTTACACCAAAGGGGTCGCTGTTTGGCTCAACCTGCAATGTGGTCAAACCTTAAACCACACACTGGGTTTCTTCCAATCCTCACCTGAATGTGTGGAACTTGGACTCACACTTGCAAACAACAAGCATGTCAAACACCAACACCTGTTCCAGCAATGTGATAACCAGTGTTGGGTAAGTTACACAAAAAAGTTATCCAATACAAATGACTAATTACTGCTCTAAAATTGTAATTTGATTACATTACTGATTACTGCATGTAAATAGTAATCCGATTACTAAATACTTTACTTTCAAGTTACTTTGAAAACCTATTAAACCTACAAGAAAAAAACTACAAACAAAGTGAAACTCAGTTCTTTCCGTAATTTCCGTATTTGTGCTTAGGGCACCCAAATGGCTAGCGTCGGTCCTGATTGGAGAACACAGTTCCCATTGCATTAACAAGTAGATGCATTACAATACACATCACAGTCAGTGGATGAAGTGCTAAATTAGTAATTTGGTAGGTATTTTGTATTTCTTTCGGTAATGCTTTGCTCTCTGTCTTTGTAACGTGGTAAAAAAAATACATGGTCTTAGAATTAGAATGTCTGATCAAATTATTGTACCCGATGAGATTTAATATAAATAGGGTAACACAAAATTAGCTGTTGTTGGTAGGCTACACTTTGTAGAAAATAAAAATAAAATAAATAAATAAATAAAAGCCTTCGCAAAAAAGACAGACAGAGAGAAGGAGCAAAGGGAGGCTGCTAAAGGCAGTTCAGCATTGCAAACATGAATACAAAGCTCCAGCAAACGAACAGGTAAATCATCATATAGAATATTTAGCAGTTTGTCACACTTTAATTCTTGTATTTAAGTATATTTGCCATAACAATCACTTGATACTATTGATACTAGTAATTTTAACACATTTAATTAAAGGTACAGGTTGTAAGACCTGTCACTAGAGGGCACTACTAAAACAATTACAATTGCGTGGTTAATGACGATAAGAAGGAGCATGGAATGATGCGATTTGTTGTCTTCTATCCAACCGCTGACGGAAAAGACAAATCATGGATTTAACAGTGAAGTGAAAAGGTGAAGTTTTGTTTGATGTCAATGATTTGCGCGAGTAGATTACATACAAAGTCAATGCAAAGATGCGATCAGACTATGGATCAGACACCATCCCGCGTTTGGCGTTTATTGCCCATAATAATAATCTTGTTGATTGTTAATAGCATACGTTTTCTGTAAAGATACAACTCAGAACAACTCACCTGTCGAGTAAAACACAAACGAGATCAGCATCTCTTTCTAGTTGAAGTTTGTCGCGAAGCTCTCTCCATCTAGAAAATGCAACAAGGATATTGATCCTCGCTCTTTCTCTCCTCTTGTCCCAAACTCTTCTTGGGTCATTTGGTTGGCCCATACGCTTACGTTTACGGGAGCTGTCCTTGTCGACAGAACCAGCGGCAGATGGTAAACAGTAATTATGTTCCATAAATAAGTAACACAACCCACCATAAAACATGCAAGAAGAAGTAAATAAGGAACTGCTTGAAGCAAGCTAGTGGTTTGCTGGATGCTAGACACAACTTCTGCATTTGTCCACAACACTGTTGTCATGTGGTTCCTACGTCAGTAAAGGCAGTAACAAAGAGCAAGTAACGTTATTGACAGGCGACTGCACTGCCCCGTGTCACTGTTTAGAATGGGAATTTTCTCATGATTTACAAGTGGTTTGAAAACATTAGAGATATTTTAGTAATCAGATGGAAAAAATATATAACACTTGTAAGGTCCAGACACTCAGCCCAAGGAAGGTATCCGGTGCTGGATGAAGGTTTCCTGCGTGTTCTGTCTTTCAGCGCGTAGAGTTATTCATTTTAGGTTAAACTCAAATCTGACTCCATTTTATTATTTAATCTGACTCCATTTTAGTATGACCTCGAATTTAGGTTGAAATGCAAATTGGTTGTATGCCTTTTTAATTAATATTCTTCTGACATTTGATTATTCTAGTTAACTCTATTTTTATATTAACTCATTCATTCGGGTGCTCATGTTGCTAACAAGGATACAATGTAATCTACTAGTCAATAATTACAGAGTAAGACAGAATAGAATCAAAATGTAACAATTTATTTACAGTCAGGTAGATATGTATTTTGCCAATTACATATCCAATTGAAACACATCATATCAAATCATATCAATACAAAACATCAAATTCTCAAAGATGAATCTAAAAGTCAAATATGCATACCTGACCTTAGAAAATACATAGTATGAAGTGAAGAGACACACAACACACTACGGGCTTTCTGGCTACAGAAATCGCCCTGATCCTTTTGCTGCAATCCTTTAAATACCTCAGACCAAGACAAACATCCCCCGAGATGGAGACAGGAACTAACAATTGGAATTTGCATTACCTCAGGTCCCAAGCCTGGGTGGTTTTACAACTCAATGGGAACAGGGGGTAATTTACATGGAGGGCCCCAGGAAAGGACACTCCATCACAGTAATCAAGATATCTCTTGACTCTTCAGATCTGTATTATCTTCTAATCTGCTTTTGTGAGAGTGAGACCATTGTACCAGTTGCACTGAGACATTTCCAATGATACTAGACATGAATGTTAGTTCACTTGCATTGACATTTTCATGTAATCATTTTGAGCAGACTGAGTAGAAGGAAGAATGGGTGAAGGGATATAAAATGAAACAAATGGCCAGAAGGGGAGGAGGTCTCCTGCTCCTCCACTCTGTCGGGTGTCTCGAAGATGCCTGTGTATGTTTGTATTGTCTGTTTCTCAGGAAATCAAAGTATCTCAGGTTCTTTCGTCCTTACAGTTCCTCCGTTTGACCCCCAATGGGTCACATTCAGATGAATCCAATGGGGTCACCGTTAGATGATTGTTTATCTTCAAGATGTTATCTCAAAATTGTCTTTGTGATGTAAGCAGCTTTAGAAACCTTCTGAGGGCTGTATTCATCTGCAGAACAGTCTGTCTCAGCATGTGTGTGTCGCTTGAGTTTGGCAGGTGGATGAATATCTCCAGGGTTTCTACCTGTGGTTGAGCTCAGCATGTGAGCACAGTTCAGTGGGTCAATCTGAGCCTTTACGACTTGTTCAGTTAACGTGTCCTTCCTTTGTGGAGAAACCTCTGCTCCTTATGGCACCTTCTCTAGGACGGTAGTCTGACCCATCTTCATGAATCCTCTCTCCTCCAGCGGTGAGCTTCAGTAGATGAAGGTGTCCTCCTTGCTTACACACCGATTTGTGTGGGAAACCTGAAAAGCATCTTAGTGGCCATTCAATGACTGAATTCGGATCAGCTTAATGTCATCACCCATGGAGTAAGATAAAAAGGTCATAAATTAACATAAGAGCAATAAAACAAAAAAGAAACCTGATGAATTCATGTCAGCCAGTGCAAGTGGTACATCTGATGTTAAAAGTGGTCCCATGTAAACATAAATTTTGGTATGAATGACTCAAAGGAAATGCAGCAAGAGGTCAGTAACTTGAACATAAATTTAGAGGTATGCAATCAATAAACAAGTCATATAATGACAATAGGAACATTCAATCATAATTATGAAGGTATATACAATAATCACACTGTTAATTCAGGAATCTTCTATTGCAAACCACTTTAGATTAGGGATGCACGATAATATCGGCACAACATCGGTATCGGCCGATAAAAGCTTAAAATGACCATTATCGGTATCGGCCGATATGAATATTTCTGCCGATGAGCCAAACCGATATTCTCCAAGTGAAATAATTGACCTGTTTTTCAGATGTGAATGTCTGTCTACATTTGTATAATAATAAATTTATGGTAGAATCAGTACAGAAGAGATACATGGATTTCTCTTCAGTAAAATTAAAGTTTAAATATATCAGTATATATTTGTAAATATATCAGTATATATTTGTATATATATCGATATCGGTATCGGCATCGGCCAAAATTATTTAGAAAATATCGGCATATCGAATATCGGCCAAAATCCAATATCGTGCATCCCTACTTTAGATGATCTAAGGTTTTTAAGAAGTGACTTAGAACATGATTAAAACATTTCTCTACAATGTAAATCCTAAATTCCTTGTAACAGGTGTGTGTGTTTGTGTGTGTGTGTGTGTGTGTGTGTGTGTGCGCGTGTGTGTGTGTGTGTGTGTGTGAGAATGGGTATCTGATGTAAAGATATAAAGGCTAAGTCACAGTTGATGGTTAGGTAAAATGTTTAATTTTATAATTGATTGATAGAGATGAAGTGCAGGCACTTCATATTTGATCATTTTAATAATGTTTATTGTCATTAGTGATGTGTTGGGAAACCAGGGGCCCTCTGGCTTGTCAACCACCCCAATAACAATCTGAAAGATTCAAAATTTTAAATTGTAAAGGCTTGTCTGCCTCTGTGTTAAAAAATTTGCACCATCGATCTGTGACTTGTCGTACAAATGTGTTACAGTGTTGTTCCACTAGTTTTTTAGACAGTTGCAGATAGTAGATATTTTATATCTTTTGGGAATGTAATTAATTCTATTGTCCTGTGTGTGTGAGGCTATGTGGTTCTGTCAGTGTGATGATGGACAATAGATCTTTAGTGGAGTACCACGTTTGTGATCTAAGCCATCATTGTCTGCTGATTGTAGTGTGCAGACTGGATAGTCTAGGTGAGGTGATGATGCAATGGGTGAGATGTGTGTTCTATGGTCATGTCTGGGAGATGAATGGAGTCTTATCTATAGCAATCTGTGTTGCAAAAATTTAGTTCCGGTTCTAATCCGGGAGGCCATGTAGATATTTGTGTGGTGATGTTCTCCTGTGAGGTGTGAATGGCCCCTTCAAGTGTCTTCACATTCATCTCCCGCATTTCAGGTTATGTAACAATTCTGTTGTCCTGGCTTGGTGCAGAGGGGACAAGACACCCTCCTGGTATCTGTCCTCCAAAGAATTGCAGTGGTCAACCTGAGACAGAAACAGATACAAAGATAACCACAGTTAATTTTGAACTTTTCATCAGTTTCATGTTCAGGCATGTGGAATTATTTTAACTATGTTCATCCTCATGTATTGTAGTTTTAATCCAGATGTCACATGAAACGGAGTTTGGTTGGTCCGATCTGAATCACTGCTCCTGTTTCAGTGCAGTCTGAGTGTGTAACACCTGATGCTGCTCTTGCAGTAGAGCCCTCGCAGTCTGCTGTGTCATGAGCATTAGAGATCCCAGTTCTACTGGGGACATTTTCTAGATTAATTGGTGTTTTTATCACCCATGTCATCATGCATTCCAATGGACCAATGTCCATGGCTTTAGTTGCTGTTGCTCTCATTACAGTCAGATCTGTGGGCAGAAATGTGTTCACCTGTTTTGGTGTTGTCTGTTTGACATTTGTTATTTTATGGTGTTGTTCACACATGCAGATCTCTGTGGCACATAAAAACTTCTTGTATTTTACACCCCCCTCTCATTATTTTTCAAGTCAATTTAAAAGATTAAAAGATCAAATGGTCTTTTGTGGCTGTATACGACTGTGGCTTTATGTAAATGCTGTCATGCTCCAAACAAAGGAAAGGAAGTTTTACAATTGTTATGTAAATTTGGTCCTGTTGCTGTAACCGGTAATAGCCTCTAAGAGCAAGTGTGAGGTGAGATCTGGCTCAAAATACTTCCATAAAATGTTTTAATTATTGCAAGATTAGTTGCAAATTCAGAGTTTCCATTTCCAAATAATGTTAGCCATTCTCTCTGATCAGATCAAATTTTTAGTTGTCGCTCCTCAGTGAATGATGAATTGGTTTGCTATCGCTTGTGCCACACTATTGAAATGAAATCACACTTCCTCCCTTTTGGCACTGTGAAGCAAATCAATCTGCCACAAGGTTTAAGTTCTCACATGTGAGGAGAGCATTTTCATTGAGACATTTATGAAATCACACTGTGGCCACATGGCTATTCTATGCTCCTCTACATGGTTTAACTGCAGCTATACAGAAAATAGCAGAGTGTACCACTCAGGAGACAAACAAATTCAACACAGACACACATGCAACTTGAAATTGCGATGCAATTCCAGTATTAAAGTTATTCCAATTTTACACAAGACACATGGTCTAGAATGCATGTAGCATCTACAACCTTAAACCTAAGTGTTTACACACTTACAGTAAAGCAGTCATGTGTTTTTTAAAGAAAAAACTCAACTAAGCTATGTGTACATTTAATAGCACAAACAACTATAATGTGTTTTCTATGCTCACAATGTTCAGCACAATTATAAATTTGAAAATGCAAGCAGGATTATTGAAATTTGGATGTTTCCATATTAAACTCATTGCTATTAAACTGCTAACCCACTAGTAAGTGAAGTCAGTAGCTGAAGGCCTTGCATTAACAATGCAGTCAACTCACTAAGAGTGTTACCAGAGGTAGACTTGTTACATGTCAAACCCTGATCTTTTCCTTTAGAAAGTGATATCCTACGTTTCAGAAAATAAGGTGGAGGTCTACCCCTTCCCAGTGACCAGCATTTTTCCTCTGTATGGCCTATTTTCTGACAGGAAGAACAAAACCTGCTATCTTTGCCACAGGTTTGTTTGCTGTGTTCTCCTGAAGTTTGAGGATTTTTATGAATCTCTAATGCTTTTTTTACACCTTGCGCACTGGTCCACGACTCTACGCTATTATGGTGCTGCATCTCCTTAAGAACTGAAATCGGCACACTATCTTGACCAGTGGCACAGGCTTCCTCTGAACTAAAAGTTCTAGATTCATCACAGCAAGTCACCTCCTCCAAGAAGTGGACATGCTTTTCAGCCCCATTGCTTTTAGAATAATTCCCTTCCGTTAACCACTGTGCAGATGCAATGGTTTGGGGCTTTGATTTCCATCTGTTTTCTATCCTTGAACCCCAATCTACAATCGCTCTGAATGTGTTTTCGGCTGAATCTGCTCCGTTTAACAAAGCATTTTGGACTGGAGTGCCAGCATTGTTCTTTATGAGTTGTAACAATGGTTCGTGATCACGGCTTGCATTTTCTAGACCGGAATATTCTTTGTATGTCGTCCACAGACGTTCGGCGAATGTTTCAAACGGTTCATTGCTTTCCTGCTTAATTTGTAGTATCCTGCTCCAATCTGCGCTTGTTGGACCCCTTATATCTAGCAATGCCTGTTTTAATCGTTCAAAGATACTTTCATCAGTTTCGTTATTGTTTCGCTTGATTATGTCTCCAGATTTCATTCGAGGGGTTAATTTAGATCGGAGTTCTTCAGGAATGGTTAAGAGTGCGATTTGCCATACATCTCTAGTTTCCAATTTATACACTGTGGCTTGTAGCATCAGTGTTTCCCAATAGGGTTGGAATGGCCCTCTTCTGGGCATCATTCCCACGATCTGTTTGTGTGTTGTACACTCTTCGCATGTTAATGGGCGGCTAATCGTGGTTATTTCATCGTTTGTATTTGTTATGGTTTTGAGTACAGCAATTTTAACTGATTTGGAGGGTTTTTCGCTGGATTTTGCTCTGGTTTTAATCGGACTTCGCTGATTTTGTTCTCCATGTCTCTGAACGGGATCTCGGTTTCTCTGAGAATCTAATGCGGCAACATCATCATCGTCACTATCGCTGTTTCTATCATAATCAAAGGTTTCATGCAGTGCCGCTTGCTTAACTGCAGCCACTGGGAAGCCCGCATTATTACAGCAGTCTTCAAGAGCTGATATATAATTATTGCCGGTATGTAGTTTCTTTTGAAGCTCTTCGAGTTTTCTTGACATCATCTCACTCTGTCTTGCCCAACCTTGTCTTTCGAATGTAAATGCCTCTATCTGTGCTCTTAGTTTTTGCAATTCTTCAGAGCGCCCTTTTTCAATTTCTTTGATGCTTGTTATTGTTCGTTTGTTTTCAGCTATTGTCTCGAGGTCATTTTTACGAAGCAGGTAGACGATAGCAGTTGGCATATTCTTATATTTCGATTTAGATGCCAATTTTTTGCCCTCGGCCAAAAACCAAGCTACAATTTCATTGTTTTTCCATTTAAGATTGAATCCTTTATCATTTAAACTAAGAAGTGTGTCTTTTATTTGTAATGCTTGAATTTCCATGATCTCCTGATCTACACTGTCACTGTATTGTCCCTGAAAATCCATGTTTCCCGGTTAATTCTCCCCCCACCGGATTTCTACGTCTCCGGTCTAACAATGGGTATGTCGACCCGTTCTAAAAATGTGTCTGTATGTGAAATGCAAAAAGCTTTCCCTCAATACTTCTTATAAGAAAAAGGAATGAACTTACCACAGCAGTTGTAGACAGGGAAGAAGCTCAAACCTTATATCTTCAGAGAGAATCAATTTGAAATTAGCGCTGGAAAGACGTCACTCGCATAATTAGGGAGATCACGTCGGCGGGGTCACCACTTTGTAAGGTCCAGACACTCGGCCCAAGGAAGGTATCCGGTGCTGGATGAAGGTTTCCTGCGTGTTCTGTCTTTCAGCGCGTAGAGTTATTCATTTTAGGTTAAACTCAAATCTGACTCCATTTTATTATTTAATCTGACTCCATTTTAGTATGACCTCGAATTTAGGTTGAAATGCAAATTGGTTGTATGCCTTTTTAATTAATATTCTTCTGACATTTGATTATTCTAGTTAACTCTATTTTTATATTAACTCATTCATTCGGGTGCTCATGTTGCTAACAAGGATACAATGTAATCTACTAGTCAATAATTACAGAGTAAGACAGAATAGAATCAAAATGTAACAATTTATTTACAGTCAGGTAGATATGTATTTTGCCAATTACATATCCAATTGAAACACATCATATCAAATCATATCAATACAAAACATCAAATTCTCAAAGATGAATCTAAAAGTCAAATATGCATACCTGACCTTAGAAAATACATAGTATGAAGTGAAGAGACACACAACACACTACGGGCTTTCTGGAAATCGCCCTGATCCTTTTGCTGCAATCCTTTAAATACCTCAGACCAAGACAAACATCCCCCGAGATGGAGACAGGAACTAACAATTGGAATTTGCATTACCTCAGGTCCCAAGCCTGGGTGCTTTTACAACTCAATGGGAACAGGGGGTAATTTACATGGAGGGCCCCAGGAAAGGACACTCCATCACAGTAATCAAGATATCTCTTGACTCTTCAGATCTGTATTATCTTCTAATCTGCTTTTGTGAGAGTGAGACCATTGTACCAGTTGCACTGAGACATTTCCAATGATACTAGACATGAATGTTAGTTCACTTGCATTGACATTTTCATGTAATAATTTTGAGCAGACTGAGTAGAAGGAAGAATGGGTGAAGGGATATAAAATGAAACAAATGGCCAGAAGGGGAGGAGGTCTCCTGCTCCTCCACTCTGTCGGGTGTCTCGAAGATGCCTGTGTATGTTTGTATTGTCTGTTTCTCAGGAAATCAAAGTATCTCAGGTTCTTTCGTCCTTACACACTAGACTAGTGGTTTTGGGATATTTTACTGCAAATATCTTAAAAAGTGTAGCTGAAAAACCACATTAATAGTAGGCCTATAAATAGTTAAAAAAAAGAATAATATAAATGTTCTAAATTAGTTGTTTATTAGTATGTAATATAGATTTGTGCTGTAAAAAAATAAATTGAATGTCTAATACTTAGAGTGGGGTAAGATTAGCTATTCTTCTATATCCTATACTAATGAAAGTATTCCTATCATTTTAAATGCATCTATTACAAAGAGTTCTAGAAATATGTTTTCTTATAAAAAAAAAAAAATAAAAAAAAAAAGTGTTCCCATGGCTCAGTTTGCCCAGGGATTGGGATAAGTTGACATGAGTTGAGTCAGTGGGTAAGATGCCCGCATAATGTGAAAACCAAACCAACCATTAAACCAATGTGAAATAAATAATAATTAAAAAAGTAATTTAATAATTTCTTCCAAACAATCATGTTTCTGTTGAATTCATTAAATGGGAGCAAGACAACACACAGATATTCCAAGATCCTGACAAATTTAAATACATGTGTTTGAAATACTATTTTGTATTTTGTATTTAAATACCTTTTGAAACCATCAAATGTATTTTTATTACATTTAATCTTCGTATTTTTTGTATTTTGAAAAAAAAAAAGAAAATACTAAGATTAAATTAATTTAAATGCAAAAAGGTAGCCTAAAAAAAATAGTATTCTGCCCATCCCTGCTTAATAATAATGATAAGAAGAAGAAGAATGTTACAGGCCTACATTAATTGGAAATGCTAAGTCCTCTTAATATTGCCTATTTTCATGTTTTTGACAATATCCCTGGCTATCATTGATGCATGATAAGACACATCGCAGCACAGAGAGGTTATTGTGGGGCCCCACCAGTGCTTGCCCTGTGTGCACGTCCGCTATGCCACTGTGTGGAAATAGTTATGGGTAATAGTTAAATTATGTGGAAATAATGTCAGTACTTTATCTACTGTAAAAAATAAAATAAAATGGTTAGAATTTCCCATGTTTTCCTGCCAGTTGGCACTGAGAGTGACTGACACTTGATGGTCAGAAAAAAAAGTGACTAAATAGTGTAAAAAAAAAGAAAAAAAAAGAAAAGAAATATATATAAAAATATATAAAAATCCCTATTTCCTCTCTTTTCAGTGCACTCCTATTGTCTTAATTTGTAAATGTAATATTTAGCACTTGGCATTAGAAGTTATATTAGTAATAACTGGCATATGAGAAGTTTAATACCACAGAAAAACTAAAATAAAGTTGCTGTATATTAAAAACACAAGATGTCTGAATTTGCATTGTATTTAGATAGCTGAAGCTCATAGATGTTCATTAGTTTCACTCAGGTTAATTAGTTTTTTTTAGCACCCCCTCTGAACTTTTAAGCCCCTCCTTAAAACCAAGCCTCTTGCTTTCTAGTATCTTTCCTTTAAGATGCAGTGAAGAAATTTTGTTTAAAAACATTTAGCAATTGGAGAAATGTTGTTTTTTTTTTTTTTTTTTTTTTTTTTTTGCCAGAACCACTGTCATTTTTTGTGTAACAGACATTCAAGAAAGCCATCTTGTGCCATGTGAAAAGAAAATAATACAACAGACCCCATAAGTTTTGTTCAGGTTGGTGTAGCACTTTATCAATCAATCAATCACCTTTATTTATATAGTGCTTTAAACAAAATACATTGCGTCAAAGCACTGAACAACATTCATTTGGAAAACAGTGTCTCAATAATGCAAAATGATAGTTAAAGGCAGTTCATCATTGAATTCAGTTATGTCATACTTTAAAAGTATTCATTATAATTATAATGTGAAAAATGATTACATAAATTAATACAGTTAATGAAAATACATTTTCAGCTTGGAATCTGCATTAAAAAAATTTTTTTTCTTAATTTCAGACATCCTAACTTGCAGTAGATATTTATTGCTGCTGTTTAGCCACTGTTTGAAAGTGATGTGACATACAGCCAGTATGGTGACCCATGCTCGGAATTCATGCTCTGCATTTAACCCATCCAAAGTGCTCACACTCGCACGCATGCACTAACATGAAGATGAAGGTGGAGAAGGTGAGAAGAGGACTGTACATTTACTCCCCACACCTACAATTCCTGCTAGCCTAAGACTCAAACTCACAACCTTTGAATTGCGAGTCTGACTCTCTAACCATTAGGCCCAGACTTCCCAAGTATTACAGTAGGCTACTAGTTTGTGCCATATATACTTGGGAAATCACAGTCAGTGTTGGGTATAGTTACTTTGGAAAGTAGTTAGTTAAGTTACAACGTTACCATCAATTAAAAGTAATTAGTTACGATACAGCGTTACCTATTCATAAAAGTAACGCGTTAGAGTACTCATGCGTTACCAAAAATTAAAAGCCGTTTGCAGCGGCTCACACATGACAGACACAGCCCCCGGCCCCTTTAAATGCACCTAGAAGTCGTGACTCCCGACAATGAATAACGTCATTCATCCGACTAAATTAACACTGCAGGATAACAATAACAGGAAAGACAGTCAGCAATAGGCTATTCCACATGGCGTTTTATTTATTTATTATCACAGAACATATTATTAATCAAAATTCGCACCTACCCAGCCCGGGTAGCCTAGGCTACTGTATATTATGAGCACCACAAGATAACTCCTGATTTTTCTTTAACTTTACATAATGCAGTTATCAAAGTACAATTATGCTTACTTGTAAACACAACCTTAAACAGGCTTGCAGATTTAAATCCATTTAGAAATGATGAACAACCAGCCAGCCAACGATCTAACAGAAATTAACAGCTGCCTGTCAAACAAAAATGATAACAAACCGAATTAAATCCTTCACTGCCACACAGGCAAATGACAAATCGCTTAATAGGCGAACTAATTATTATTAAAGTGTCACTCACAGTCACAAGCCTAAATTCGCTGTAACACAGTCCTCTTACATTTATACTCTTCAAAGTAGTGATTAAAACGTAGCAGAAGCAGATTTTCGAAACATTTGTCCGACAGTCGATTTCTTTTTCGTTGACAAATTGAAAATGATGTGCGTACTTCCATAAACCAAACGCTGTCCTCTCTGCTATCTTGCCGGGAGTTCGAAAAAAAAAAAAAAACCCACACACACACACACAGGGTCAGGCGCAGGGCACAGACGCATCACAGCCATTGACTTTACGATCACAGAGCTTCGGCTCCGCTGATACATCCGCAGGTGGCACAGTAGACCTAGGCATACTGTCTGACAAAAAGCAGGCTGCAGTCGGGATTTTCCTTTCCTTAAAATAACGGACTACTTTTTAAAAAAAATAACGAAGTTACTGATTACTTACGCACGAAACTAACGCGTTAAGTTACAAATGGAAAAAAGTAATTAGAGTACTCTAACGCGTTACTTTGTAAGGCGTTACCCACAACACTGATCACAGTAGCCACTGGAATAGAGATTCATTCAAAGACAAATTTTGCAATGGTCAAGATTATCTGCTGAAATAAGTTGCACATGCCGGTCAAAGCCAAGGACTACGATACTCATGGCTAAATTCTGAATCCTGAATTTACATTTACATTTAAGCATTTAGCTGGTGCTTTTATCCAAAGCATCTTACATTAGATGCTCATGGTGAGCAAAGCAAAGTTTATTAGAAAAACTACACTGAGAATTGCAGAAATTACTTTATTTTTCTCAGTAGCTATCAATATCCTCCAATCTATCATCAGCAAGCTGAACAATCTGTTCAAGAGCCTTTAGTAACAGAACGTCAATGTCATCATCTGTGTCGATCTCATTGTGGTAGTTCTTCACAGGGAATATGTTTGTCATTGGCACACCTACTTTAGCACTGCACAACTCCATCTGGACAGAAACAGAATGTGAGAATATAAGAAAATCTGAAAAACAGACATGACTATCGATCAGATCAACATAGGCTATTATGTAAAGGTCACAGCAAGTGTCACATGAATGTCTTTGAATGATATCACACACCTTCTCCTTGATTTTGTTGCTAGAGTAAATCTTCTTCAGATCTTTATTGACCAGTGGACATGCTTCATCCACTTTAGTCATGACAACCACTTGAGGAATCCCTACAGGAAGTGTAGAGGCAATGTAAAAGTTAAATATTTTTTCTCAAAATTGAGCATATGTGTGGCAGAGTTTGTTGAAAGGTTTATATGTCTAGGCTATAAATGATCCACATACTGGCCGACAGGCAATGTAAATAATCAAACTTGAGAGTTACTTATTATTTTCTTGCAACTTGTACTGTATGTGATGTTGTCCACTTACACAATAACAAAACATGTCACACAAACCCAACCCACTATCATTATACTGACTACTCTCTCCAATGTTATGTAATGTATGTGAGTTCATGAGTGAAAATCATTTAGGGGGCAGTTTTACCCTTTTCACTGATTCTCTTGCGGATGACCTTCAGCTTGTCAATAAGACGATCATCTGTGTATTGGAATATATCTGCAGGTATAACATAAACCAGGCAGAAACACTGGTCGGAGAGGTTGGGGTTTTGGTTGAATTGTTGATCCTTAAAATTGAGTGGCTTCTCTTCGTTGAACTAAGTTTGGAAATTCAGTAAAATGTGTTAAACATCAGATAAAATTACACACACACAAATCTGTTATTTGATCAATTAATGAATAGGTTTATTACTTTATAGCCGTCCTTCACGTGACCATACACAGCATTGATGATGTCTTCTATTTGAGACCCAGCCAATGCTTTAGGTTCCAAGCCCATGATGTCTTTGAAGACGAAGGGCAATTTTTTTCCCCCACTTCTGATGGTGAATCCTTTGAGCTGCAAATCATGACCAAACATATTTGTGAATATTTTTTCTAGAAATCTTCATATGATTAGCCAAAATGCTTACAACGCCCAAGTTTGGGTCAACATTTCTGGGTCTTTTATAAAAGACATGCACCTATAGGTTGCAAATACCTACATTTTGAGTGAAACTATGACTGTCACCATCAGCTGAATTAACTAGTGCTCTAGAGGAGATCCGTCCCAGAAAGGTGCTATCGAGTGAGTTAATAAAGCTGGACTTTCCTGCTCCAATTTCTCCAGCTACCAGGATCTTGATGTCCTTTACTTCTGGATGACTTGGACAGAAGTTTTCAAGCTTTTTTTTTAGGTTTTCTTTCTGTCTGTTTAAAGAAAACACATTTGTTTTGTTATGTGGTACAATTGAGTCATATTGTCTATGTCTGGAATAGAATATAATACTTTGTTTCCTTTAATGAAATTATGTACCACAAATTTCCCATAAGAATTAACAATACATTTATGAACTTATGTTTACATCATGTCATTTTAGGTAATTAAGACAATATTTAGATCTTATTTGTTTAAATGTTCATATTCTACAATTGTTACAAGCATCGTGTTGGCATATGAAAATTTTACAACTTCACTACATTAAAAATCTATACTTACCTCTTTTTTTTATATTTTACATTTTTTGCTTAAAACTAAATTGGTAAATATTTATTTACTTATAACAAATTGGCTTATGCATCATCATCCTGCACATAACTATATATATATACATTATATCTAAATAATCCACATGAGAACAGTTATTTTCCCCCTCAGGCTATGCACCTGAACAATACATAATACATCTCAGGATTCTACATCTGTAAATAGCTTATTTGCATATTCATAATTCTTATAATAATTAATATTTTTTTATTTTTCTCACCATATGGTATTTGTTTCTTTATAATTATTATTCTTATACAGTATTTGTAACTTACCCCCAGTCAAATTTCCTCCATGGTTTATCCAATTCTTTGGAAAAAAAAAATATGTAGGTCGTATACATATATAGGAGTTAACAACAGTTATAGAGTAGCATGTCTGTCTGAGAATAAATGTGTATAGATATTTAAAAATTAAAAGTGGTAAAAAAGATCCTCTCACCTGGATTTGGTGGTGTTGACTCTGATGATCCCATTTTTCTCTCTTCAATATATTTATATCAACTCTGTCCTTGAGCACATCTGACGTGTCTCAGCAGAAGATACTAAAATCAGACCCACACCAGAACCGTTATATATGTATCCGTTTTAATTTCACTTTCATTTTTGCAAGGCTTATGTAATGTTTGCAGCATAATTCAAGTCCCACCCCACCCCAACATGATCTAGCTCTTTTCAGTTATCCAAGATGTCGATTACACATTGGCATGCATAATATACACTCCCAAATGCACATTGGTGCAGACATTTGTTTTTAATTGCTTTTATGTATCCATTAGGTGCAAATTTATTTATTTTTTGTCTTTGCAACACATTATGTTGCAGCCTTATGCTAACATGCTCTATATCTTTTCCCTCTTCAGTCTACACTCCATACCCCATAACCACAAAGTTAAAACCAAAGCAAATAGAGTTGTCCATATACTCATTGTCTGTTTGCTTTGGGTCTGTTTACTTAAAGTAAACCTTATGCCCAGTTTGAAGTCCTACTTTCCCTGAACAGAATATGTCTGTAATTTGTTGTGTCCAGTCCCTGCTTCTCAAAAAAAAAAAAAAAAAAAACACCACAGCAAAAAGGAAATTCATACAGGTTTGGGGCAATTTGTGATAGGGTTTTTTGAAAGTACAATCCCTGTACGTTAGAATTTTGGATTTGTACTACACAAACATGTTAACTGCAATTTAATCAAAATACTGACTAACAAAAATATTAACACATCATACTAAAGCTGTTGGACATATATATATTAGGGGTGTAACGATACGCGTATTCGTATTGAACCGTTCGGTACGACGCTTTCGGTTCGGTACGCGGTACGCATTATGTATACCGAACGGTTCGTTGGAGTAATTAATTATATTTGAAAAAAAAAAAAGAGAGAGAGAGAGAGAAATATAATGATATGCGTTCAACAAGGTAGCCCAATAACCCAAACAACGTAACAGGCAACGCCCCTGACACTCCCGAAGAAGAAAAAAACACCATCTTATATGTTTATGTTAGGCTACTCAGCAGGCGCTCGCTCACTCAGTACGCGCTGAAGGCTCGTTGCAAAATAGCCAATGCGTTTAACAGACTAGAAATGAGAAGATCCTCCAATAACCAACAGGTATGGTGTTTGGGTGCACTTTGGATTCCCTTTAAGCTATAATGGTGATGGCAAGAGAGTGGTGGATAAAAAAACAACGGTATGTCGCATCTGCAACATGACAGGGTACACCAGCGGGAATAAAAAAAAAAAAAAAAAAAACACCAGCGGGAAAAGACGAAAAAAAGGAGAAACATGCACGCAGCAAACTATCCCTGCAGCATTTAGAAACTATAGCTTACAGGGAATCCAACCCAAACACCAGACCTGTTGGTTATTTTAGGATCTTATATTTCTGGTCTGTTAAAGGCATTCGACATTTTGCAACGAGCCTTCAGCGCGTGCTGAGTGAGCGAGCGCCTTAGGGGCCGTTCACATATCGCTCCTAAAAACGCATGGAAAACGCTAAGCGCGTCTTTCTCCTCCTTTCCAAAGCGCTCGGGCAGAAGCGCTCATGAGGCGTCTGTCTTTGCTAAGCAACAATGACGTGCTCTCTCCATGAGACGCGGAAATTTCAGCGAAGGATAAATGGATTTGCAGCTCTAAAAATCGCTTGCAGTAGCTCTGCTACTAAATTTATTTCAAAATTGCAATCCATATACAACTATGATCAGCTGATCCTTCATCTTGGCTGAGCTCTCAACGTTGTTACGGGAAAGGATGAAGCTGATTGGTTAGTTCTTGTCACATGACCCGCGGTGCGCTTGCGGCATTCTGAAAAGTTGAGATGTTTTTACATTTTGCTGTATCGAACCGAACCGAACCGAACCGTGACATCAGTGTATCGTATCGAACCGAACCGTGAATTTTGTGAACCGTTACACCCCTAATATATATATATATATATATATATATATATATATATATATATATATATATATATATATATACCACAAAAGCTGCATTTAGCAGAATCAGAAACACATAACACTCGACAACTACACAAGATGAGATTACATTTCCTTTAAACAGAAGCTGTTCACCACAAGTTTACAAGATGAGGCTGCATTTACTGTAAATTGAAACTGAAAGAGATTTGGATGTGACATATTCCTATATCCCATGTAGTTCGTTAAAATCCAGAGGGGCTCACAAAATAAATAAAAAATAACATTGACCTTTATGGAGCCAAAAGAGTCTCAATAAAGATAAATGCACACTCTTCATTCACATATGCACACATAGGATTCATACATGCACACACATGATTCATAAATACACACACATGATACACAAATGCGCACAAAATTTACAAATGCACACACAAAATTTTAAAAGCACAGAAGATTCACAAATGCATACAAAATTCAAAAATGCACACAAATTCAGAAATACACACACAATTCAGAAATGCAAACAACATTTACAAATGCACTCAAGATTCACAAATGCACAGGACAAGATTCAGAAATGTATTTCTGATGCACACACATATATCTTGATTTACAAACTGCTTGCGGTCTGTGAACTTCACTGCATTCGTGTGTGAATTTTGAGACTCCCCTGACTTGACTCGACACACAAATGCCTTTTTTTAAACAGGGAATGATCTGCAACCAATCAGATATCTCCCTTGTTTTAGCCAATCACAAGAATGCACCCCACGTGGGGGATTGTTTACTTATGAGCCAATCAGCGAACGACTCACTTTCCTCAGCGAACAACTCACTTTCCACACGAAGCGAACGACTCACTTTCCTCAGCAAACGATTCACTTTCCTCGCGCAGCGAACGACTCACTTTCCTCAGCGAACGATTCACTTTCCTCGCGCAGCGAAAAACTCACTTTCCTCACGCAGCCGGCGACCCACTTTGCGCAGCAGGAGACTCACTTTCCGAGAGTCACTTTCCTCTCGCAGCGAACGACTCACTTTCCTCATCGAAAGATTCACTTTCCTCACGAGTCACGCAGCGAACGACTCATTTTCCTCAGCGAACGATTCACTTTCCTCACGCAGCCGGCGACTCACTTTGCGCAGCCGGAGAGTCACTTTCCTCTCGCAGCGAACGACTCACTTTCCTCATCGAACGATTCACTTTCCTCACGAGTCACGCAGCGAACGACTCACTTTCATAAGCGAACGATTCACTTTCCTCACGAGTCACGCAGCGAACGACTCACTTTCCTAAAGGCTGGTTCACACGGCAGGATAATTGGGCCGATTTTAGCCCCGATTCAGCCCTTCCGACAATCTTAGGATGCTCCGATTATCGTAAAATAATCTGATCAAATATTCCTGCCGTGTGTGGTGTGTTAAGACTAATCTCCTCTGCTCGGAAGAATGTCGGGACCGCTCCGATCTCAAATCGGGGATATCCAACATGTTGGATTTATTTTGCCCGATTTCTTCTCGTGTGTGGTGTCCCCCGAGGACAAACAATCATGCAGCCTGTGGACTGTGGCGTGTAGCCAATCAGAACGCGAGGTGACGAGGCAGTGATAGTACCGGGAAACAAAATCAAAACAGCCGGCGTATATAATATAACAAATACAAATAAAGTCGATGGGCATAACTACATCCACAACTGCAGTCCACCAGAGTACATGGAAACTAATATATGAACGTTTATTTCAACGGTTATTAATCTGTGTAGTACGTAACAACATTTCTATGAGATAAAACAACAACTTATCTCCATATCATGATATAGCAAGTATAGTCCATGCTCGCGTCGTCTCCACCTCTTTGACCATCGCCTTTTCTTATTTTTCTTATGTTTTTTTTCCCGTTAAAAACAAAGCACAAACTATGGCCACTGCATCCTCTTCGTCCGCCATGATTGTTTACTCTAAAGTCACGTTTGATCTCGAGGGATTTTGCGAGATTTCCCGTCTGACCTGGGAATGCTCGGGAGTCAAATCGGTTCGTGTGTGATGTGTTGATATTGCCGTGTGGCTGCACACCACACACGGAGCGACCAAAACTGTTAGACCCGTGATTTTTTATCGCCGTGTGTGGGGTCTCTCAGGTTTGGAAAATCTGCCGACAATTTTAAAATCATCCCGTGTGAACCAGGCCTAAGTGAACGATTCACTTTCCTCATGCAGCCAGCGACTCACTTTGCGCAGCCGGAGAGTCACTTTCCTCTTGCAGTGGACCACTGACTCTCTCTTCATGTAGGGACCGAATTATTATAATTAAAGTGACTTCTATATTGCATCCAAAAGAATATTTAGATATATTTAAATATTCAAAACGGTGTAATTTTTTGTCTTTCATTAAAATATTTAAATAAAATTAAATAATTTCCTATTGCAAATTTATGAATCCATGGTTAACTTTTTTCTGCAGTCACTGGGCTATATGTATTGAGACATTTATAAATTTATATAAAAATGATAAAAAAGTAAACCTGAATTGTAATCTAAACATCTGTATTTTCATACAATTTCATATTGGCTTTAATATGCAACACCACAGGCATATCATGCTGTGTGAAAGCATTCATGTGATTGGCTCATAATAGGCTAGTGACAAATGGTCAAAAAGTGCTTTAGTTTTTGAGATACCCCTACCGGAGGTAGAACTAAACCCAACAATGTTTTTCCTCATCTCTAAGGTCTCCCATATATGAAATGGATTCTTGGCTAAAAATATTTTACTGCAAAGATTGTTAAATTAACAGATATTGTTATACACCACAAAACCAATAAAGGACTAAAATATAGCCTGTCCGTATGGGAGTTAAGGCATATAAACTAATGCAGATCAATCACACAAGCTCTGAGAGCTTTGAAACTTGACATGTTTGTAGTCAGGAAGTTGATTTAACTACTAGAAAAGACTGGATGTGAATATCTTGATGTATGGAATAAATAGACACATGTAAACACATATCTAAAATAAGCGGACAAATTTAATATCTATGCAGAATGTTTTCATTTACTTTGTGCTTGCTTTGCCTGGCATTATCACAGAAACACATATGATGGCTTGATGGAAAGGTGGGGTTGTGCTGAATCTAGCAATACCAAATATGTAAATATATAATAAAAGAGAAGTGTTCTGTCAATCAATGTATGAGGTGTCCAAAATGAAAGAACGCTGGACAAAATAGCCTCAAGTCCAAATCACATTATCAGTGGTGAGAAGAATGTTGAATTCATGGTTACTGCAAAGTAACTTACATTAGGTAAGTGCTGATCTATATATATGATACATTTAATAATGATACATTTCATAATGCACAGTATACTATACAATTCATATGAACCACAGATCCAATTGAATCAGGTTAACATTGGAATGGAACACCTTTATTAAAATATCGTCACTGACGGGCAGAATCCTCGCATGTCCAAATTTTGTCTATTTCATATTTTTTCACAATTCAATGCTATTGGTCAAACCCCACGTGGTAAACAATCTAAAGTGTTGAAAATAGATTGAGAGCAAATCTCTTAACTCCATTGGACACTTCAACTGTCTGAGAATCCTCGTAACGCCACCTCTTCTTCACTCCACGGCATTTTATGTTCTCAGGATTTAAAGTCGCAACGATTGAGAAATCCTCGTCGAGCAACACATAAAGCAAGCCTTAACTCTGATTTTATCTATTTTAAACTATGATATCAGTTATTGATGTATTTTAAATGTCTACTTATTACTAGGCAAGGCAAGGCAAGTTTATTTATATAGCACATTTCATACACAATGGTAATTCAAAGTGCTTTACATAAAATAAAGTAAAATAATCATGAAGAAAAATAATAATAATAAACACAAGCAATTTTAAAACTTTTAAAATTATGAAAAAAACTACTTAACTAAAATGAATTTAAAAACAGTTAGAAAATGATTTTACATAAAAAACTGTGAAAATATAGTGCAATCAGTTCGGACATTGCACAGTGCTCATTCAATAAATGCACAGCTAAACAGATGGGTTTTGAGTCTCGATTTAAATGTGACTAGTGTTTTAGCACATCTGATCTCTTCTGGAAGCTGATTCCAACTGCGGGCGGCATAGTAACTAAAGACGGACTCCCCTTGTTTTGTGTGAACCCTTGGTATTTCTAACTGACTCGATCCTAGTGATCTGAGTGCTCTGTTAGGTTTATATTCAGTGAGCATATCTGCAATATATTTCGGTCCTAGGTCATTTAGTGACTTATATACGAGTAAAAGTACTTTAAAATCAATCCTATATTTAACTGGAAGCCAGTGTAAGGACCTGAGGACTGGTGTAATATGCTCAGATTTTCTGGTTCTAGTCAGAATCCTGGCAGCAGCGTTCTGCATGAGCTGCAGCTGTCTAATGGTCTTTTTGGGAAGGCCGGTGAGGAGCCCATTACAATAGTCCACCCTGCTGGTGATAAAGGCATGAACAAGTTTCTCCATGTCTTGGCTGGAAACAAAACCTCTAATTCTTGCAAAGTTTTTGAGATGATATGCTGATTTAGCTACTGCTTTGACATGACTACTGAAACTCAGACCGGTCTCCAGAATCACAACAAGATTCCTGACATGATTTTTAGTTGTTTGACCCCTAGAGTCAAGGTATGCATTCACCTTGAACACTTCATGTTTGTTTCCAAATGCAATGACTTCAGTTTTTTCCTTGTTTAGCTGAAGAAACTATAAATTTTATCAATGCATTGGCAGAGGGAGTCAATAGGCGGATCTTTTGTGACGTCATTGTTTATGTTTGTAGCGTTGCATCATGGGAATCGTGTGGCAGGAAACCCCGCTAGATACCTGTAATTTGATTGTTTTGCATGTTTGGAGGAGGATTTAGAGAAGAGGATGGTTCACTTTTGCTATGTGGTCGATTGTACGGTTAGTTGGGGGCCTCATAAAAAGTTTTCGCTTTCTGATTCAGGTGTCCCAAACCGCAATCCACAGCACCCAGACTATGTTCCTCACATCATTCTGTAGCTGTGCTTTGCTGCAAGCCTCACTAGTACATGCAACATTTGTAAGTCCTATCCTGACAGCTGCTTCTACTTTAAACATTAAAGCTGCTACATGACTGCATGTTTCTCCAAGACTGGATTTGAAAGAAGGAGAAATGTGTAAGCTGTGATATACAATTTTTCACCATTAGTACAGACGCCATTGAAAGTCTCACACTGAAAACAATTGAATTGGTACAACAGTCACTACATTTTCAGTAAATAAATAAGTAAATAAGAACACTGATCAATGAAGACTTACCCGGCTTTGCAGTCGCAGTGAGCAGTGATTATTTCGGCGTTCTCTTTGGCGATCACCCACGGGAGATGCAAATCATGCTGTGACTGCTTGGCCAGGTCTAATCTCTGCTTTTAGCACAATCACTGCTTTCTGTTTGACAGAAAAGATTGGCCCAACTTTTCGAGAAACAAAATAATCATAGGCCTTCAGACTTTTGAAAGCCTTTAATCTTTCATGAGTGAAGGGTCCAGGGGTTTCTATTAAATGAGAATAAATGTCTCCCCGGCAGATTGGTGGCCAAGACACGGACGAGTTGGACCAACGTTTTTTGTCATCCCAGATCTCATATGGGCTTTGAATAGCTTCGATTTTGTCACCAATACAAATTTTGAGCTTCTCTTCAAACCTCCTCCGGTCTTCAGATGTTAAAGTGCTTATATATTGAGGATTTTGCCCGCTAAAGGCCCGTTCACATCAAGCACGATAACTATAAAGATAACGATAAAGATATAGTTCTAAAAATCGTTCTCAATATTAAAGAATAGCAGAGTCCTCACCATAACTATATCGTTGGAATCACTTTCAGAACGATTTTTTTCCCCCTGATTAATGATAAAACATTGCCAACCAATCAGAATCAATCCTGCTGTAATGAGCTCGAGAATTTAAAGCAGCAGACGTGCCGCGTCCGCTTAAAATACACAGACAATATCGTTCGCTGGTGTGGACGCTAATATCATTATCTTTATAGTTATCTTTATAGTTATCGTGCTTGGTGTGAACGGGCCTTAACTCACTTGAAAGTGCTCGTTGCGTCTTTACAGCCCGCCATACTGTTTGTTTTGTTGCCACACAACCACTCCTCCTATTGGGCTGTAGTAATTTGGAGATAAGGCTAGGTAAATCTGGGTATCATCAGCATAGCTGTGATAGGCAATTTGGTTCTTTCTGATTATTTGACTTAGTGGAAGCATATACAGGCTAAACAAGAGCGGTGCCAGAATTGACCCTTGTGGCACTCCACATGTCATGGACGTCCACTTAGACTTATGCTCTCCTAGACTCACATAATAGCCTCTCCCTTCTAAGTATGACCTGAACCATTTGAGTACCATCCCAGAAAGCCCAACCCAGTTTTCCAGTCTCTGTAGAAGTATGTTATGATCGATAGTACTAGGGTTATTACTAGGCTTATTATACATGTGCATTGAAGTTTTAAAATGTATCTAATTTCTAATTCTACTTGTATTGAATTAAATGTTTTGGATACCAGCATTAAATTATTGTTTTTATTATTATTTTACTGACTCAAAGTTGGCACTGTGCATGTAAAATGCCCCAAGTAGGCTAACAGGTTTTATTTATGGGAGAAAAAAGGTCTGTCTACTGGCGCCAAGTAAGCCTATCTTTGCATAACTCTGTTTTTTTTTTTTTTTCATTTCTTACAATAACAAATGAAAATCGTTAGGTTAGATACATTTGAGTAGGCTTGTTTTGTTAAGAATCCATAGCTGTAATGCTTCGGTAATGCTCCACACAGCTGTAATGCTCCACACAGCTCACGCTGAAAAGCGACGCAGTGCCTTACTCGGACACTGGCCCCATTCTCTCTTGCACGGCTGCTTCGCTAGCATCATCGGATGCCTATCAGAATCCGGGAGTTAAGACCGCAGTTTGAGCCAGTGGCTTGAATTGATATGGCTCAGGCCCTGGCCCTGTGTCCTCAGACACCTCGACATCCTCCACTTCAGGTGAAGGTGGGGGAGAAAAGTCCTCTACTTCAAATGAACGCTCTGTTGCAAAACTACTTGCGTCACTAGAGTCACTCTCCATTTTAGCGACTCTAACAGCAGCTGTCAATTAATCTGTCACTGAGGGTCTCAGGTTCACGCCCCACCGGCTCAGCCCTGCCCTTGGTTTGTCCCCTCTATCTCCGCTGTGCTCTGCCCACTTTTCAGCATTTTTCAAATATTGCCAGTGGGTGGAGTCAGGCTCTGACCAGGGGTTTAGTTACCCCTTAAAGCCTTATCTCTTGTCAAAAGTCTCGACACGACCGCAGACTTTGATGAACTCTGCTGGCAGCAGCGACGTCTGTGTCTGTATCATTCTTATCAATGAGTGCAAAACCTCATATCTCCCCGCTCCCAAGTCATAAAAATCTCGTATCTCAGATTAAACATGATTTTGTCCCACCCTCTTTGTTTTTTGATGATGGAAGCATAAAGAAGATAACAGCAGCTGCCAAGTGTAAAAGAACCATCAACATATATCATTGATGGCATGGATCTTCTTCAAATGCTCAATGATTCAGCCTTTCAAACGTTCAATGACCTGGGTGAGTGTGTCTGGAAAAAGATTGCAACTTTAATGGGAAAGGAAGGTAACAGCTGTGTCGTTATAGTTTTTGATAGATATGACGACCAACACTCAATCAAAGATCTTGAAAGACAAACAAGAGGCACCAAGATGGGCATCCTAGCACCAACCTGGATGAGCTGAGGTACACACTAGCATCTACCACAGATATGTCAGCAGCAAATCTACCCCCAACAGAAGATGGCTTCCAGCAACATGTGCTGAGAGCCGTGTACCAAACAGCAGTGTGGCATCACAGCCACCTGGCCAAAACTCTTCTCTGGAACCCAGTTGGTAGAGGATGGAGGCTCAGAGAAGGTGGCTGCATTTAATCTGTGATGTTCCAGAAGGCACCAGCACCTAAAGGAGTTAGAGACCTCACCCACATCTACTGTACAGACGGAAACTGTGCCGATGCCACCAAATGCCAGTGTCTTTCTGTGGGCTTGACCTGCACAGGGTTTTGCTCTTGCCCTGACTGTCCAAATATGACCCACTTTGTCACTGATGACAATGTGGATGAGTGGTGTGTTGCAGTTATAACATCATGGGGGGTTGACCCCAAAATGTTTCAAGAGGGTCTGGCTGCAGGCTTGTACTTGCACTCTCAGACTTGCACACTCAGACATTTGCACTTCCGCTAGTGACATCACTTGCAGTCTTTATTTTTTATTTTGTTTATTTTTTTTATTACTTTTCGTTTGAATTTCCCAACATTTTATAAAGCCAGGTGGTGAAGACAAGAAAAAAGAAACTAAATTAAAATGTCACTTGAAATTGCTACTTGAACTCTCCGCTACCTGTGACGTCACTAGTAATCAACACAAATCGTGCATGTTGCCAATGGAGACAAGACGCTGTGGTGGTGATTAAATTATTAAAACTAATTTAGTACTATAACGTACAGGGTCCTGCAAGAAAAAGACAAGATCGGCAAATCCATGGCCAGAACACCAGAATATGAACATTTGCACAAAGTCTCTAGCTAAGCGTAGAAAAAAAAACACTTAACATGGCTTAATATATTAAGATGCTATTAAAATATCAAATTAAATGTACAGTTCATTAATATAAGGAATATGTATATAGTATTTTCCTCACATACCGCAAAATGTGGCATAATAGACATAGATGAGAAAGGCCAAACTCATGCTTCTCTACTTTATTAAAATACACAACTAATATGTACAGGCAAGCATGTGAGCCCAGAATAAACGCAACATGCAAAGTTTCACATTAAGCATTTTTCCATATAGAATAAACTGTCTACAACTTGTTTATATCACTGTCTTTGTCCATTAACCTACATTATGTGTTTTATTTATAATGATTTTCTATTGGAGGAAAACGTTTAATGCACAATTTAACGCACTGCGTTCTGTATTCGTCTTCTTGCCTGTACGGAGCTGATCCTTTTAAAATCACTTAATGCATAATGCCCGTTCATATTCGCTGGTCTGTATATACTTTGAGTCAACAACAAGACATATAGCCTAGGCCTACTAAATTGTCTTTATCATCTTAGTCTGTTATTAGGCCACATTAAGTGTTATGTTGTATGGGAGGACAAAGTTTGCACATTGTGTTCATAGCCATCTGCATGCCTTGTAGTACATTGAATAATAACTATATATCAAATTTGGTCTTTTAATTGAACTTAATGTGTCTGAATACATTATGCCACATTAAGTGTTAGTTTTTTTCTACAGGAGGAAAACGCTTAACGAAAGACTTTGTGCATTGTGTTCATATTCTGCTGTTCTGTGGCCAAGGTCTGTGCTTGTCTTTTTCTTGCAGGACCCTGTATGTTATAGTACTAAATTAGTTTTAATCATTTAATCACAACCACAGCGTCTTGTCTCCACTGGCAACATGCAAGATTTGTGTTGATTGCAAGTGAAGTCACAGGTACCAGAGTGCAAGTAGCGATTGCAATTGACATTGTAATTTAGGTTATTTTTTCTTGTCTTCGCCACATGGCAACTGTTATAAAATGTTGGGAAATTCAAACAAAAAGTTATCAATAAATAGAACAAAATAAAAAATATAGACTGCAAGTGACGTCGCTAGCAGAAGCAGTGTCTGAGAGTGCAAGTGCAAGTCTGCAGCCAGACCCTTCTCCAATGGTTACCAAAAGCAGTTGATGTTCCAAATGGTTGCTGCTAGAAAATAAACTAAACAGCCTGAGAAGACAGGGCTCATTTCCCCAAAAAGTGTTTGTTTCTTTAGTTAGATTGCCATTTGTTTTATTTAAGACAGTAATTTAAGTTGTATTGTGTGAAGTTAAGTTATAGTTTTATCAAAAAGTTAATTAAGTTAAAACTCCTGGTCTCCTGTTTGTGCTATGGTAAGGTGTTATCTTTCGATTTCAATCTTTGTTTCCATATAGTACAAGGTGCCATATTAAATATTTTTTGATGTCCCTTATATTTGAATTTCTCAACATTCTTCTCACCACTGATAATGAATGGGTTTGGACTCAATTATGTCAGTGTTCCATTTTCATTCATTTTGGACACCTCATACATTGAGTGACAGAACACTTCTCTTTTATTATATATTTACATTCAGCACAACTCCACATTTCCAACAAGCCATCATATGTGTTTCTATGATAATGCAAAGCAAGCACAAAGTAAATGAAAACATTCTGCATAGATATTAAATTTGTGCATGTCCGCTTATTTTAGATATGTGTTTACATGTGTCTATTTATTCCATACATCAAGATATTCACATCCAGTCTTTTCTAGTAGTTAAATCAACTTCCTGACTACAAACATGTCAAGTTTCAAAGCTCTCAGAGCTTGTGTGATTGATCTGCATTAGTTTATATGCCTTAACTCCCATACGGACAGGCTATATTTTAGTCCTTTATTGGTTTTGTGGTGTATAACAATATCTGTTAATTTAACAATCTTTGCAGTAAAATATTTTTAGCCAAGAATCCATTTCATATATGGGAGACCTTAGAGATGAGGAAAAACATTGTTGGGTTTAGTTATACCTCCGGTAGGGGTATCTCGAAAATTCAGGGGCATTGTCACTAGCCTACATGGAGATCGCACTCTTGAGACATTTGCAGTGCTCGATGATGGTTCGGAGAGAACGATTATCCTCCCACAAGCTGTAGAGCAACTACAACTCTCTCAGCATAAAGAGACACTTTATCTGAGGACAGTCCAGCAAGAGGTGAAAGAACTGAAAGGTTCCTCAGTTAGCTTTCATGTATCCCCCGTCTTCAAGCCAAACAAGAAGTTTTGGATTCAACATGCGTTCACTGCAAGCAGTCTGAGTTTATCTGAACACACATACCCAGTAGCAGCTCTCCAGAAGCGCTATGAGCATCTCAAAGGACTTCCTTTGACGCCTATCCACAGAGCCCAACCTCTACTCCTCATCGGCTCTGATATGCCTCAGCTTCTTACTCCTACACAGCCAGTCAGAGCAGGTCCATCTGGCGGTCCTATAGCCATCTCCACAAGGCTAGGCTGGTCCTTGCAAGGTCCTTCTGACATCATACCAGTCTCTTCTCACCAGTCTTCCTGTCTGCACATCTCCACCGAGTCTTCATATACTGAACTCCTCAGGAATGTGGAACGTCTTTGGCACATTGACACAGTACCCTATATCAGTGAGAAGACTGCAACACGTTCCAAGCAAGACCAACAGGCACTCATCCTCTTACAGACAGCCTCCGAACGTGTATCTGTGGATGGTACCCAGCGCTACGCTACTCCACTGTTGCGTCGTCAGCCAGTAATCTGCCTTTATGCACAGCAAGATGCCGTGATGCCTAACCTACGCAGCACTGAGCGTCGGTTGGCCAAGGATAATGCTCGAGCAGCCTCATACTGCAATGACATGGTTAAACTTATTCAGTCTGGTTATGTCACGGAAATCTCTACAGAAGAGGCAGCAAAGTCCACAGAGTCGTGGTATGTACCTCATCATATGGTGCACCACAATGGAAAGGACAGAGTAGTATTTAACTGTTCCTTCTCCTTTAACAGCCTGTCCCTGAATGACCAACTCCTGCCGGGACCAACGCTCGGTCCGACCATGATTGGAGTCCTAATGCGGTTTCGATGTCATGCTGTGGCCATCAGCGGAGATATTAAGTCTATGTTCCACCAAATCCGCTTGTTGCCCAGTGATAAACCACTCTTACGATTCCTATGGCGTGACATGCAGAGGACATCTGAACCATGCATATTCCAATGGGAGGTGTTACCATTCGGAACAACGTGCAGCCCCTGTTGTGCAGTCTTTGCCCTCCAGCAGCATGTCAGAGACCAAGAACAACCAGACTCTCCTCTCATGCATGTGATCGAGCACTCGTTCTATGTCGACAATTGCCTCCACAGTATGAGTAAAGCTGAGTATGCCAAGGTTCTAGTCGATGATCTGCGAGCACTTCTGAACAAGGGAGGCTTCGAGATCCGGCAATGGGCTAGTAACATGCCTGAAGTTGTAGCACATCTACCTCCTAAGGCGCAGTCGGCTAGCAGTGAGCTATGGCTATCCAAGGCCAGTGACAACCTCCAAGAGCCCACGCTTGGACCCTGCTGGGACTGTCTGAACGACACCCTGAGTTACAAACATCGCCATACTGAATCTTCAGATGCTACTCTTCGTAACGTCTAAAGTGTCCTTGCCAAGCTTTACGACCCATTGGGCTACATTGTGCCATTCACAACAAGATGTACAGTGCTGGTTCAGGACATGTGGAAGGCCAACATTAGCTGGCATGACAAGATCCAACCTGCTGACCTTCTGGAAAAATGGTTGAACTGGGTGCAGGAAATTCCCACTTTGCAACATCTCAAGCTGCCTCGTCCCTATGCACCAGCCACCGCCGATACTGCCAGCGCAACCCGTCACATCCAAATTTTTTGTGATGCCTTGGAGCGCGCCTATGATTCAGTAGCCTACATGCAGACGACAGATGAGAGTCAACGAGTCTATGTCTCCTTCGTGTTTGCCAGATCGAGAGTCGCGCCCCGTAAACAGATGTCTATTCCGCGTCTTGAGCTCAGTGCTGCGCTTACAGGTGCACAGCTGGCTAGAGTGATCGAGACAGAGCTTGCAGTACCCCCTGAGCACATCACTCTTTGGTCAGACTCCACAGCTGTACTACATTGGATCAAATCAGAATCCTGCCGTTATAAAGTGTTCGTTGGAACACGCGTTGCAGAAATCCAGAACCTGACCAATCCTGTTCAATGGCGGTATGTTGATACTCTAAACAATCCAGCTGATGATAGAACCCGCAGACTCACTCTGCAAGAAATGGTACAGGATCATCACTGGAACAAAGGTCCACATTTCCTCCATTTGTCTGAGAGGGAGTGGCCCAACATGCCTTTATCTGAGGTAGAACCAGACACCACAGAGTTAAGGAAGTCTACCTTCATGGGAACTATGTCCAGCATCTTGCCAACACAACTTCCAGACCCCAGTAAGTTCTCCAACTGGAAAGAGCTTCTTAAGGAAACTGCTAGCTCCCTTCACGGGGCGGCTGATGCTAATACTACAGTACACTTTCCCGCTGCTGATTTTCTGCAAGCAGAGAAGCTGATGTTACAAAGGGCTCAAGAGGACTGCTTTGCTGAAGAATTGAGAGCTCTCAAAGCTGGACGTACTCTTCCTTCAGACAGTCGTCTCGCATCTCTGTCACCAGAATATGAAGGAGCCACGGAGCTACTCAGAATCGGTGGCAGGTTAAGGCATGCTGAAGGACTAGACCTGGATACTATCCATCCAGTTATCCTGGACCCAAGCCATCCCGTGACAAAGCTTATCGTCAAGGATTTTGATGAGTCACTACTGCACCCTGGGCCAGAACGAGTTCTTGCCGAGATCAGACGCAGGTTTTGGATTATCCAAAAAAGCTATTCGAAAGCATCAACATTCATGTCTGGAGTGCCGGAGATGGAGAGCAAAACCCGATGTACCAAAGATGGCAGATTACCCACCAGCTCGGCTACGACTCACTAAGCCACCGTTCTATTCAACCGGAATTGATTGCTTTGGACCTTTCCAAGTGAGGATCGGTCGCCGCACTGAAAAAAGGTGGGGCATTGTCTACAAATGCATAACAACTCGCTCGGTGCATCTGGATCTATTAGAAAGCCTTGATACCGATGCTTTCCTGCTGTCACTGAGAAGATTCATCTCTCGACGTGGCAGACCGTTTGAACTCCTCATGGACAATGGTACCAACTTTGTCGGTGGAGAGAGAGAGCTACGTGAATCCGTTGCTGCCATGGCACCTCAGTGGAGAGAGCAACTTGCTGAACAGCAGATATCCTTCCGATTCAATCCTCCAAGTGCACCACACTTCGGAGGCACATGGGAGAGGGAAGTGAAATCCATCAAGACTGCACTTCGCGTTGTCCTTAAAGACCAGACTGTTCATGAACCAGTCCTGATGACAATCCTAGTGGAGGTCGAGGGCATAATGAATGCGAAACCCTTAAGCTACTTGTCATCAGATGCCTCTGATCCAGACCCGGTCACGCCTAACCTCCTCCTCATGGGCCGTCATGACTCGTCACTTCCTCAAGCAGTTTACGATCCCAATGACCTCGGGAGAAGATGTTGGAGGCATAGCCAAGCCATCGCCGATCGCTTCTGGTCATCCTTCATCAGTCACTACCTACCAGGGCTACAAGAGCGCAGTAAGTGGAGGAAGGACGGTAAGGCACTCTCCATAGGCGATGTTGTTTTAATCGTGGATTCCCAACTCCCCGAGCGTCATGGCCTGTAGGACGGATTACCAAGACTCATCCAGGAGCAGATGGACGTGTACGGACTATCAGTGTTCAAGTGAAGGACCGCACCTACATTCGTCCAGTCGCCCGGCTCATCCTGCTCCCAGCTCTGGAGGACAAGGACGAGGAAGAGACCACCAAATAGACTTTCTCATACTCTTTCAACTGCCATGTGGACAGTTGGGGGCGGCCTTGTCTGAAAGTCTATATGTTTAGCACTGAAGTTTTCTAAGCGCGTGAACGTTCCATCACGTGAACTGCGCCTGGACAGAGAATGTAGCGCGCTGCTCAGTTGTTCGCGCTCAGGGATGACGAGAGAAGACTCTGAGACCCTTTTCTTTACTTTTGTGTGCGTTTTATGAAAAGCAAGTAAGTTTTTACTACTGTTGCATGTTTGTACTGCATTGTGATGAATGTTTTGAGATTCATGTATGTTCATACGAACTAGTTTTAGTTGTTGAACTGCGTGGCTAATTAGTGTAGTCATGATGCCAGAGCGTGATACAATATGCGACATGTTTCCTGTGTGCAATAATTAGCCCTCTATATGTCGATTTAGACTTTATTTGTGTTAGTTATTTAGAGATATGCTTCTGTATTTCAGTGCAGTGCATTTACTGTTTATTTGGTGCTACCTGCATCGAGTGTTATAGTGATACAGTGTCAGGCTGCATAGCCAATTAAAGGTGCAGCAGTATAGACATTAAAAGGCATAATAGTAACATATTTTGTTGCACTGTATTAACGTAAATTATTATTCATGTACTGTACTGTTGTGAATGATGACAATGAGCATAGTATAGTATTCCTTTATTTGTTTATTAATCAGTTATTCTTACCATTGCATTATTTCTTTTTCTTTCTCTCTGTTTAGACCACATACACACTTATAAGAACTTGTATATTGGCATCCTGATCTTGAAAATAAAGCTGATAAAAGGATTCTCTGGCCGGAATCTTTCTGTAGTGCTCCCATCCTAAAACGAACCACTAGTCCATACTTTACAGATATAAAGATCTGAAAACAGGTCAAGCTTCAGCAGGAGTATTATCAAGTTAAAACTGGTAAAAGGTTATCTGATCAAGTAGGAGTTTACACAACAGAGACAGCAGCAATATTGTTAGCTAGCAGGTGTATGGAAGATTCACAACCAATAAGTGTGGTGATATGCTCAGATTCTTTCTAAGCATTATCAAATCTAATTAGTAAAAGAAACTCAAGACAATATACTCTAAATACAAATATTTTAAGGCTGTACAGGGTAAATACATTGGGAAGCAAGATATTTTTCCTTTGGGTTCAGCACATGTGGGAGTAGATGGAAATGAGCAAGTGGATAATCTATCAAAGGAGGCACTGAAATTATGAAACTAAATATTCCACTTTGTAAAGAAGTTGTGGCTATAATTAGAACGGCTATAGAAGGCAAATGGCAAGATCAGTGAAATGGGGAGGAAAGAGGAAGACCTTTTTATCAGATTCAGAATAAAATTGGTGATGAAAGAGGAAGTTGTGTCAGTAGAACAGAGGACACAAAAATGACCAGACTTTGCCTTGGGCATACAGCTCTTTATTGAACAAACATGAGTCTCAGAATTAATGCGGATTAGCAGAAACTGTAGAGCATGTATTAATATATTGCATTACTGTAATGAGTAGTCCACTGAAGGCAAACATAGATTAACCCAAGTGCAGTTCATTTACAAGGTGCAATCCAAAATCCAACATAATACAAACAATAGATAAAAACTTGACTTGGTATGAACAGACTTGAATAGACTTGACTCACCAACAGCAGGTAAATTTTAAAGGATGTATAGCTGTAAATATGAATATTGAACAAAGTTTATTTTAGGGGTAAGAATTTCACTTCACTCTCTCCATTTAGCACAGAATAGCTTCTGGTCCATTTATGAACATAAAACAGAACATAGTTTTTTTTTTTTTTTTTGTGATTTTTAATTTGTGTTATAAAAATTTACAACAACATGGTGCAATATTATTGTTCAATTTAGAGATATGTGAGGTGGTCATGAGTACAGACAAAACACATTGTGACAAACAATAATGTTGCCACAACTGCATCTGACATCACAATTAGTAACTGATTAAGATTAAATGCTAAATGAGTGTGTAAATTAATAATTTACTAATGTAACAGTTAAGCAAATCTTATTCTAACTGTACTCTATCTAGTCTTTACATTACATCTTAGAAAATGTTCATGAAAGAACCTTAAATATGCCAGGTTCTAATATGAACCTTGTACCACAGCAAAGGTTCTTAAAATAACTGCCAAATCACCAGTGGATCATTATAGACGGTTTCATCGGGCGCACGCGCCTGGACCTAAGTTAACTTCCGGTCTGTGTTGTGTATATCGGTCTGGCTGCGTGCCATCTACAACGCAGTTAAAGCCAAGGTGATGAGTAGACTGAAGTTGGGCTCAGGTGGTTGTGCTGCGGGAAGTGTTTCCCATACATTTATTTATTTTTGGAGACTCGCCACAATTTTAAAACTGATCGATTTTCAAAAAGGTTTCGTTAAATAAACATGAGTAACGTACGGTACTGCACGTTTAATAATACACTGTTAAAAAATTACTGTAAATTTTACAGTAAAATACTGGCAGCAGGGTTGCCAGCCAGGTACTGTAAATTTTACAGTAGTCGTACTGTAATTTAATTTACAGATTTTTCCTGTATTCTCAATTACAGTAAAATTCTGTAAATTAAATTACAGTAAGACTACTGTAAAATTTACAGTAACTGGCTGGCAACCCTGCTGCCAGTATTTTACTGTAAAATTTACAGGAATTTTTTTATATTTTGTATACTGCATTTTTACAAAAAAATATATTATATACTGCATTTTTAATACATTGTATATGGCATTTAACAATTATTTAAATAGCAAATGCACACTTTCAAGTAGTTTACTGTGCAAAGCAATTCTTTGAAAAAAAGCATATGTGTATTTGCTATATTTAAAGTATGTAAAATGATAGCATACAATATATTTTCCCTATTGCTGACTTAACTTTAACTGCATAAAGTGTTATATAATGCATAACTTAATTCACCAAAAAAATATAAAAAAATAACATTTTTAAAATCTAAAAAAAAACAGGTCAAAATGTTATATATCACTTTCAAATTTACATTAAAAAAATGACATAAAAAGTATATTATTTTGAACTCATTTTTATTTATTTTAAAATTATTTCATTTTTTTTTTAAATGGATATGAAATTTTGGCATGATTTCTTTTTTATTACTTGGAACATAATGGCCATCATGGACCTTGACACAAAGAAATATTCAAACTGCGTTATAACCGAAACATGACCAACATGGTCATATTAAAACAGTTCACCCAAAAGTGAAAATTCTGTCATTTCTCACCCTCATGTCATTCCACACCCTTAAAACCTTTGTTCATCTTCACAACACACATTAAGATATTTTTTATAAAACCTGATGGCCCAGTGATGCCTACATTGCTAGCAAGATCATTTCCCTTTCCAATGCCCAGAAAGGTACTAAAAACATATTTAAAACAGTTTATGTGACTACAGTGGTTCAACCTTAGTGTAATGAAGCAATGAAAATACTTTTTGTGTGCCAAAAAACTAAATAATGACTATTCAACAGTATCTCGTGATGGATGACACTGCTTCATGAAGCTTCAAAGCTTTATTAATCTTTCAGTTCAAATCAGAGCATATCAAACTGCCAAAGTCACATGATTTCAGTAAATGAGGCTTCGTTACGTCATAAGTGTTTTGAAATTTCAATGGTTCGTGTGACTTTTGCAGTTTGATACACGTTCTGAGCAAATGATTTGAAACAAAAGATTCGTAAAGCTTCTAAGCTTCATGAAGCAGTGTTTTGAGATCGCCCATCACTAGATATAGTTGAATAAAATCGTTGTTTTGGGAGATGGGGGGGGGGGGGGGGTTGGCAAAAAAAGTATTCTCGTCGCTTTATAATATTTAGGTTGAACAACTGTAGTCACATGAATTGTTTTAAATGTTTTAGAGGCTTTCTGGGCATTGAAAAAAAGAAATGATCTTGCTAGAAATGCACGCTTCACTGAGCCACATCTTATTATGTGTTGTGAGGATGAACGAAGATCTTACGGGTGTGAAACGACATAAGTAATTATTGACTTAATTTTCATTTTTGGGTGAACTAATCCTTTAAAAACCACAAAGACATTTTCAGATAGCTATCATCATTAAGGAATAGACCAATATTGCCAAACAAGTCATACAAAAAAAAGTGATGCATGACTGACCGGAAGGAGCCGCGCACTTGCAGAAGTCATACAAACTTTCCATCAAACAGATAAAAATCAACCAAATAACAATTATGCTCCAGATGAAGTTCCATCCCAGGATTCAAAGTGTGACTAGAAATATTGAAAAGAGTAAAGAGGACAATACATTAGATATATTACAAAACATAATAATACTTTCAGAAACAAATAGGGGGAGGACAGATACAGTCAGAGACAGATACAGGGATGAGAGGTACAGTCAGAGAGAGACAGAGGGATGAGAGGTACAGTCAAAGGCAGATAGAGAACAATAAAAGGAAGACGCAATCTTGGTGTGTGTGTATCCTTACATTTCAGAAATTCCATTGGAATTTGCACAGAAGAGTGGCAACATGTGGGTTGACTGCCACACATTTTCTTCTGTATCACTTGTCCTGTTTTTATTTCGATGGCACTTTTCCCTTGGCTTTGGGTCCTCTCTCTGGATTTATGCCCACAAAGCACCTAAAGGGTCATGAAACAGACAATATGTAATTAAGAGCGGTTTTAGGACCTCCAAGAAAGTTGGAGATGTCCACTAATAATAAAAAAAAAACATATTTAACTCAATAGCTTGCTGGTGTTAAATAGGGAGACAAATATATTCTCTTCTCGAGTTAAGACACATTGTTTTAAAGGCATCAACAGAAATAACACTGATAACCAGTGTTGTGGGTAACGCGTTACAAAGTAACGCGTTAGAGTACTCTAATTACTTTTTTCCTGGAATGTGTAACTTAACGCGTTAGTTTCGTGCGTAAGTAATCAGTAACTTCGTTATTTTTTTTTTAAAGTAATCCGTTATTTTAAGGAAAGGAAAATCCCGACTGCAGCCTGCTTTTTGTCAGACAGTATGCCTAGGTCTACTGTGCCACCTGCGGATGTATCAGCGGAGCCGAAGCTCTGTGATCGTAAAGTCAATGGCTGTGATGCGTCTGTGCCCTGCGCCTGACCCTGTGTGTGTGTGTGGGATTTTTTTTTTTTTTTTTCGAACTCCCGTCTAGATGGCAGAGAGGACCGCGTTTGATTTATGGAAGTACGCACATTATTTTCAATTTGTCAACGAAAAAGAAATTGACTGTCGGACAAACGTTTCGAAAATCTGCTTCTGCTACGTTTTAATCACTACTTTGAAGAGTAAATGTAAGAGGACTGTGTTACAGCGAATTTAGGCTTGTGACTGTGAGTGACACTTTAATAATAATTAGTTCGGCTATTAAGCGATTTGTCATTTGCCTGTGTGGCAGTGAAGGATTTAGTTCGGTTTGTTATCATTTTTGTTTGACAGGCAGCTGTTAATTTCTGTTAGATCATTGGCTGGCTGGTTGTTCATCATTTCTAAATGGATTTAAATCTGCAAGCCTGTTTAAGGTTGTGTTTACAAGTAAGCATACTTGTACTTTGATAACTGCATTATTTAAAGTTAAAGAAAAATCAGGAGTTATCTTGTGGTGCTCATAATATACAGTAGCCTAGGCTACCCGGGCTGGGTAAGTGCGAATTTTGATTAATAATATGTTCTGTGATAGTAAATAAATAAAACGCCATGTGGAATAGACGATTGCTGACTGTCTTTCCTGTTATTGTTATCCTGCAGTGTTAATTTAGTCGGATGACTGACGTTATTCATTGTCGGGAGTCACGACTTCTAGGTGCATTTAAAGGGGCCGGGGGCTGTGTCTGTCGTGTGTGAGCCGCTGCAAACGGCTTTTAATTTTTGGTAACGCATGAGTACTCTAACGCGTTACTTTTATGAATAGGTAACGCTGTATCATAACTGATTACTTTTAATTGATGGTAACGTTGTAACTTAACTAACTACTTTCCAAAGTAACTATACCCAACACTGCTGATAACATAACATTATTAAAAGGAATGTTCTGATATAACTTATCTATAAAATGCTGGTTCTGAAGTTGTTAGAATTCAACCATTACCTTTGAATGAACTCCAAGGTACACACTGCTTCCTCCTGATACTCAAGATTAAACTAGTAATAAGCAGCAAACAGAGTGGCAAGGCCGGACAGGAAACTGGGCTGAGTGCCCTCACACACCACCTCGCCTTCAATACTCAGCATCCAGTGCCCACTTTCGAAGTGTCTCCTAAAACAATCAATATCACAATAGTAATTAATACCTATACCATTTTTTTTTTTTTTTTTTTTGTATTTCAGATTTTTACATTTACATTACATACTATATTTAGTAGGGGTGGGATAAAAATGTGATTCTTAAATGTATCGCAATGCATAAGCAGACGATTCTGAACTGATTCACAAATGTCAAAAATAAATTTTCTAAACGTTAATTAATGTAATGTTGACGGAAAGTAAAAGGCGGATCTCTGAAACGCGGAAGTGCATGCCCAGACAGTCTGTGACATGCACATATTTCTTTTACTGTCTATGGTGTGTATCCACTGGCGCAGAGCAAGCGTTTTGAGACCTATAACGTTACTTGAGCGTTTTCAGTCCATTTAATGGAAGTTGAGCTTCCATAGTTGCATATGGTTTGTGGTGGATCGGTTATGCAGCAAAATGCCTCCTAATGTGAAACAGACTGCAAGCACTTTGTTTTTTTCTTCCTGAACCTTCTGGTTGTTCGTTCATTTGAAATGACTCGAAAAAAGATTCGTTCATTTTGCTGAACGAGACTCAAAAGTCCGATTCGGTAAAATGATCTGAACTTCCCATCACTACAACTGATGATAAGATTCAAGTCATAGACATAGCAATAAAACAACTCGTTTGTTTATTGGTCAGTGTCGCGCATGATCAGTTCATTTGTTCAAGTGTCACCGCACTGATAAGGTGCCTTTGTGCACCCTGTGCCAAAATACACACAAGATTTGCCGGCCGACATAAATATAGACACATATATATAAATAGCATATTTAATAATTTCAAGGAAAACGTATTTGGTCGCCCTAAGGTAATAAATTAGGCTAACTATACAAAGCAGACTTTATATCAAACAGATTTGTTAAAGTTTTCACATTAACGTTACCTGAAGTTAGCAAATGCTCAAAAAAAATCTACATCTCACTGGTTACGTTAACCTCTTAGAAAAGCACCACTGAGAATTTATATGACACACACATCCTCCGTGAGCGACCCTGACTGACCGCGAGGCTTTAGAAACGCGTTTTATTTCGGCGCCCGTGTTAACAGATGACTGCATGTGCAAAGTTGTTTTACATCATAAAATAATCACGACGAAGTGTGCTGATAAACACTAAGTTACAGTGAATATAAACTATTAGCACTGAAACATGTCATTCATAACGAAGGATTCCAGAGATTTTCTGTCCATGGCTGCTATAGCGCCGGGGGATGTGTGAAATCCTACCGCGACCGCGCTACTGAAACCCCGCGCAATTCTGCCTCGCGCCCCGCGGACGGATGATGCTTGAATCTGGGGTTACCAATATAATCCGCGAATGTAGATGCATTCATATACTATAAACTACCAAACAAGAAATATAAAAAACTGAAGTCACTTACCACAGTTGTGAATCACTCCTCTTGTCTTTAACGTTAATCTCCTCGACCGTTGACGATGCGGCTCCGAAGATTTGAAATTTACAGCAAAATTCTGTAAATTTGAGTCAGACCTACACGTGACCCCAGAATGCATTGCAGTTTACAGCAATATGCTGTATTATTAAAAAACAGTCCGCGGCTGTAAAATAATGCTGTAATTTTTACAGCAATTCATTACAGTGTAATAATTCCTTACATTTATGTTTAAATATCAAAACGAGGCACGGGTGTTTTTATATCACTGTATTTCTGAAAGAAGACTTGCATGTTATATGCCTGATAAAGCAGCGTGTGAGCGTACCAGCTCTGCTTTGTTTACAGCTGTTACTGGGGAAACCTCTATTTCTAGCGCTTTATGTCTATACTTTAAAACATCTCCTGCTGGCAAATAATGAATTAGCATTTCCATTAAGTCCGCCTGATCCACACAGAAAACACATTTTGTTTGTTATCAAAAAGATATCTACTCTAGAGGTTCCCTTCTGGAAGTTCCGGTACATCAAGCAGGCAACCACGAGGAGGAGAGGACTCGAAGAGGACTCTTGGAGGGAGATTTCTCGATATAAATTACATAAAATCTACTGTGGGGTAAGTACATTTTGTATTATTTGATTAACGTGCTTGAGTTTTACTTGTTTGACACGAAGGAACCGAGAGAAATTATGCCCACGTTGTCAACTGAAATTCACTGAGTATGGCTAAAATTAGCTAACGTTAGAAGGCTAAAAGTTACTTATATTGATGTAATTTTTATTGGTACGCTTTAATTAATTATTCAGGGGACATCACAGCTCTCCTGTCTTATCAAAAATGTCCTGTTCACTTTCTCACAGTTTCACTGTGAGTGTTTCTCAAGGGCATCACATTAAAGCATAACACCTTTTGTACAATAAAAATAAAATCTAATGCTTGTTGATTACCTTTTTTCAGAATCAGAATCAGAAAGAGCTTTATTGCCAAGTATGCTTACGCATACAAGGAATTTGTTTTAGTGACATAGGCTTCCAGTACACAGAGACAACAACAGACGACAAAAAAAAAGAGATTTACAATTTGGCAAATAAATAAGTGTATAAACAATTGTGCTATAAATGATAATAATGGAATAGGATTTGAGTGAGATGCAGGAATGTTCTAGGATGGAGGGTTAACAAATAAATATAAGGATATTGCACGTTTATAATATTTTTTTCCTAATGTTTCATTCATGATTCATTTATCTTGGTCCAATGTTTTTTTTTTTTTTTTTTTTTTTTTTTTTTTAGCTGTAGACCATAAAGATATTTTGAAAATAAGTGCATGTCAATGCAGCAATTACAGAACACCTGAAGCTCGCTCCAGGAAAAGATGGGGGTGGAGGTTACAAGAAATTAGCCAAAACTACTGTAATGTGTTTAAGGGATAGTTCATCCAAAAATGAAAATAGTCATAATTTTCTCACCCTCATGTTACGATCATAATAATTTTTCCTACAGTGGCAGTTAATGGATTGTGAGATCTGCTTAGTTACAAGCATTCTTCCAAATATCTTTGTGTTTATAAGACAACTGTAAGTCAATGACAAGATTAAAAGAATTGATAAAAAGAAACCATCTTTTAACATTCTAGTAGAAAACATCCTCAGAATGTAATATTTTAATTCATGTTGGTTCTATACAGTTTAAAATCATTTACACCACTTTGATTTTATAAATAGCAATGATTTCAAACATATTTTAAGATGAGGGTCTTATGTTTTATGATTTTCTTGTCACATGACAACAATGGCTCCTGCAAGGTGTTTATGCCACATGTTCAAATATTAATTATATTTTTAATATTATATGATTAAAGTATTTTAAAATAAATGCAATTAATATTGATTTATATTATTATATATTGAAAACATTAATAAACAAACACTGCAAATAGAAATTTTTAACAATAATAATGGACTTTAAGATTGAGTATTGCAGCCCTTTTTATTCAGTGATGCCCCTAATTAAATTATATTTCTGATGAAAAAAATGGTAGGCCTGTAAACTTATATCATAAATCCAAAATGGATACAAAGATAACATTGAAAAACTAATTTTTAAATAGATTATCATCTTGAAGATTCTTATTTGTCATTGTCCCAGTAAAGCAAACATGAAAACAATATCGTCAGAGCACAGAAAGGTGTACAGGTTTGAAACATGAGGGTGAGTAAATGAAAGAATTTCCCCTTTATATAATAATTCAGTATTTTGTAATTAGTATTTTAGTTTGGTTAACAGATACTAAACTATTCAAAAACAATAAAATATGCTAAATCAGAACATGCTTCTTTTTTTGCATATGTCCACAAATAATGTGTTATTGTTAGTGATGTACACGTGATTAAGATGTTTTATGGACGTTCATGTCTGACTGGACCGATCTTGAACTTTTGTCAAGATGTGTTAAACCTCAAGACATAATTGATTGCCTTGCACGATGTTACACAGTGGGTGTGATTATTTTATATGCAGGCTTATATATACACACTTAAACTATGCAGCAACGCATTTAAAAATCCAGAAGACAACACATTTAGACGTCCAGGGACGTGCAGAAAAGACGTGAAGTTCACGTCTAGAAGACGTTAAAGACTTCGGTTCAACTTTCATTTTGGAACTATTTTTCAACCATGACGGGACGTCTCTAAAGGACGTATTTTCAACGGTCAAAAGACGTCCGAATGTTTGCTGGGTAATGCCTCGCAGATACAAACGGGGTAAATAATGTTTTCATGTTTTGATTAAAATATAGTTAACACTAAACGTCAGCGAAACCATAACAATTAACAATTTTTACAATAGTGCTCTCATTATAAAATTAGCCTATATGACAGTAGTTATTAATGTTCTGCATTTCTGTTTTGAGCTGCGTGCGCTGAAGATGACCAGTAGGAGTGAGCATTTGATATAGCAAGTTTTTAATAAATGGGATTAAACTCACAATTTAATGTAGAATACGCTTCGTTATTTAGACAACACAACATAACATTAATATTGAGTTTATAGGCTATCTGCAAAAAGAGCCCGAATGCACTTGAACGTGTCTGCGCGGCTCTGAATGCGAACTTGTTCCTCACAAACACAGAAGCTAAACTCAAAAAAAAAAAAAAAATTCACAGCATTTTATTATAATGGTCTTTTCATTGTAATGGTATGGATGTGACAGTCCAATCATAGTTATTAATATTCTGCATTGTAGTTTGACCTGCACACTGTGCGCTGAAGAGATATCAGCATAGTAGCCTACTACAATGAAGCGCTTTACTGAACCAAACATATTTTATATCAGGTAAATACACCTGATTAAATGTTTTCAAATCACTTGTACGCTACCTGATCGAAAAAATCCAGTCTCTGCCTGTGTCAGTTTGAGTCTTGATAAAGTTTTAAATCCCTGCCATCAAGATGCTCCTCTGTCATTCACGGATCATGGAAAGTGAAACATAACTCTATAGAGGTGGTTGGGTTTATTCACGCACTTTAAAATATTAATTTGAAGCTTCTTATTTTCAGATTCTTATTCACGGCTTTATCATAATAGGCTGCATATTAACTTATTGGGAGAAACCCGCAAGTTCTATGTGAAATCAGACATTTGAGCTCCCTCATATAGTCAGAATGGCATAATCATAACAGCCCGTGAATGTTCGACTGTTAGACATAGTGGAATCGGGCTCCTCGAATCGAAGCATTGAATCGTCGACTATTCGGGTCACCCCTAATTATTAGTGGTCCTTTTTTTCTTTCTTTCCTCCTGTTCCATCAGTGAACCTTTTGTTTATTTGCCAACCACTATAAAAAGCCAGAAGCAGAAGAAGAAGATCTTTCCGCATTACAATGAGGTCCCAGCCTACTGTATGAGCGTTATCAACTCCACAGGGATGCTCGGGGAAACCTGGCTAAAGAGGTCGATGATCATCTGCTTTATGTTCTCTGCTGCTTTCTCCAGAATACCAGCGACGCAAAGATTCCATCTTCTGTTGTAAGTATCCAGATCATTACACCTGTCACAAAGTTCGACATTATCTTTTTTACGATTTTCTTTTCCAGATCTTCAGTTGTCTCATTCAAAAGTTTCACCTGTTCACTGTGGAATACGGGGGAGCTGATTATCTATTTAATAGTATCTATTATCTAGTTTGAGTTTTCAAGTACTGTCTTTTCAACTCCTTGAATTCGGCATAAAAGTTTCTTTGTGCATGGCCTCCATTCTCTGCATGAATCTCATTAACATAGTATCACTCTCTGAAGAGCTTTCTGTCCCATTGACAGTATAGCGTACATACATTTTCAATGGAGGGACAGAAAGCTCTCGGACTAAATCTAAAATATCTTAAACTGTGTTCCGAAGATGAACGGACGTCCTGTGGGTTTGGAACGACATGAGGGTGAGTCATTAACAGTGTTGTGGGTAACGCGTTACAAAGTAACGCGTTAGAGTACTCTAATTACTTTTTTCCTGAAATTTGTAACTTAACGCGTTAGTTTCGTGCGTAAGTAATCAGTAACTTCGTTATTTTTTTTAAAAAAAGTAATCCGTTATTTTAAGGAAAGGAAAATCCCGACTGCAGCCTGCTTTTTGTCAGACAGTAGTCCTAGGTCTACTGTGCCACCTGCGGATGTATCAGCGGAGCCGAAGCTCTGTGATCGTAAAGTCAATGGCTGTGATGCGTCTGTGCCCTGCGCCTGACCCTGTGTGTGTGTGGGGCTTTTTTTTTTTTCGAACTCCCGGCAAGATAGCAGAGAGGACAGCGTTTGGTTTATGGAAGTACGCACATTATTTTCAATTTGTCAACGAAAAAGAAAAGAACATAACGGTAAAATGCACACTTTGCTTTGGTGAAAAGCTTCTGTCGACCGCCAAAAATTCTACCTCAAATTTAACGCTACGTTTTAATCACTACTTTGAGGAGTAAATGTAAGAGAGAACTGTGTTAAAGCGAATTTAGGCTTGTGACTGTGAGTGACACTTTAATAATAATTAGTTCGGCTATTAAGCGATTTGTCATTTGCCTGTGTGGCAGTGAAGGATTTAATTCGGTTTGTTATCATTTTTGTTTGACAGGCAGCTGTTAATTTCTGTTAGATCATTGGCTGGCTGATTGTTCATCATTTCTAAATGGATTTAAATCTGCAAGCCTGTTTAAGGTTGTGTTTACAAGTAAGCATAATTGTACTTTGATAACTGCATTATTTAAAGTTAAAGAAAAATCAGGAGTTATCTTGTGGTGCTCATAATATACAGTAGCATAGGCTACCCGGGCTGGGTAACGTTAGGTGCGAATTTTGATTAATAATATGTTCTGTGATAATAAATAAATAAAACGCCATGTGGAATAGCCGATTGCTGACTGTCTTTCCTGTTATTGTTATCCTGCAGTGTTAATTTAGTCGGATGACTGACGTTATTCATTGTCGGGAGTCACGACTTCTAGGTGCATTTAAAGGGGCCGGGGGCTGTGTCTGTCATGTGTGAGCCACTGCAAACGGCTTTTAATTTTTGGTAACGCATGAGTACTCTAACGCGTTACTTTTATGAATAGGTAACGCTGTATCATAACTGATTACTTTTAATTGATGGTAACGTTGTAACCTAACTAACTACTTTCCAAAGTAACTATACCCAACACTGGTCATTAATGACACAATTTTAATTTTTGGGTGAACTAACCCTTAAACAATGCCACAGAATAACCTTTTTGTCTAAATGGTTCCATAAAGAACCTTTAACATCTGAAGAACCTTTCTGTTTTACAGGTTCTTTGTGGCAAAATAAGGTTCTTCAGATGACAAAACCATAAGAAAGAGATGATTCTTTAAAGAACATCTGACTGACTGGTTCTTTGTGGAACCAAACATTTTTTTTCTATGGGATCGCTTGAAGAATCTTTTAAAGCATCTTAATTTTTAAGAGTGTATGATATGGTTAATTCACATAAATAAATAAAATAAAATCTAAACAAGAAAAATACATTTATATACTGTATAAAACAAAAAGTTATTTTTTTTAATGTCACAAAAGTCTTAGAAATTTCAGTACAGAAAAAAGCAGCACTTAATTTTTAAAATGTAAAGAATTTAATTTCAACAATTTATAAATAGTTTTATTGCAGTTAATAATAATCATATTGCAGCCTTATTACTTGTTTGCATGAAAAATAAAGCTAATATTTTAAGGATTTGTTTTCAACACAAATTACAGGTATATGGAATACATTTTCTAATGGCCATTTTTGTTCAATAAATAATAATTTATAATATTGGCATACCCAGGGCCCTAGTAAGGATTGTACCAGTGAGCCCTGTTTGAAATTGTTTAATTTTTATGTTCATTCTATTAATTTATTTATACTATTTATACAATGTTTATTTTTATTTATTTTTTTCAAGTTTGTAGGTGTCCAGGTACAGAAACCAAATAATCAAATGTGAAATATCAACTATCAATGCTTTGTTGACCAATTACCAAGCACTGTTTAATTTTGTTCAGTCTGTGGTGTAAAAAGGTTGCATTAGCAATTAAAGATAAAAAACACTTAAGCAAAACATGCTCAGGTCAAAGTGTCTGAATAATTTTTTTATTAATTTTACTGGTAGTCCGGAATTTGATGGTACTGTATAATATGTCAAAGTTGACCTTTTTTTGTGCTATACTCACTTACATCAAGTGTCCTGTTGAATGGGATTATTTCAAGATGATGAAAACACAAATAAAATACAGCAACAATGGAGAGTTGTTCTAATATTTCATGGGGTTTGACATATTCTTGCTTGTCCAAACTTACCTGATGCCATTTCTATTGATTGTGATTCTCCCATTTTTTATCATATTTTTTTTTTATTCGTATGATAAAGGACCAGTGTTAATTCAACAGAGGCAATAACTACTGTATAAGAACAACTGCTAAAAACTGCATATTATAAACTACATCAAAAGTGTAATAACATTCCTTAATATTAAAAAAAAAACTGTGATTATATTCATAACAATTTATTTATATTAATTCCACATATTCACAATGCTTTTTACATGGAAGAGGTCTTTGATGATTTTTCTTTTTCACCAGGGTCAGACAAACACATTTGCCATTTGAATGTTTACACAACATAATGATTATTACACAGTTTTACACTGTAAAAGATTTCTTATTCCAACATCTATTTCCATTGACTTTGCAGGGTCATAATCAAGGACAACACTGTCATGATTGTCGAAAATGTTCAATTCTGTTGTATCCCAGATGTCTGGTTTTAAAGTATCACTTATAAAGCTAAAATTAATAACATGGTGCATGGATAAAAAATATTGCTCTGTAGTCTTATACATCTTGTGATGACATAGTCTTATATTATCTAATTTTATCCACTTTTTTGTTTTGTTTGCATGACAAAACAGCAATAATTGCACTGTCCAAGAGATTAACACACACCATAACCTTACAAATAAAATACTGTGGTGGTACTATAGTATCAGATGGTAATACAACAGTACTGTATGATTACCATACACATACAGTAGAATTAACATGATCATCCAAGCTTCTTCAAAAATACCATGGTATCATGCCCGAAAACATGGCACATTTCACAAGCCAAACATCTCTTTACATACACTTCCTAATTCTCTCACTCTCAAACCTCCCCTCCAAACACACAAACAAACACACATAAACACTAATAAGAGCACATTAGGAATGAGCAGGTGTCTGTAGCATTCCATATTGATGCATTCGATACTCTAGACTATCAATGATAACTATAAACTATATGTCATATATACACTACTCTTTTCAGCATCTTATTCTGAATTCTGTCTATATCTATGTATTATACCTTGGGCAGGGTGGGATTTGTCAATGCAAAGAACTACACTACACAGTCAAACATTCACACACACTGACAACAACAACAACAATAGCAACAACAATAATAACATACATAAAGATTACAATATACCTTTACAAGTCCAAAGCTTTTCTTCATTATACTTCAAGGGAACAAAGAAATCTTGGACAAAATAGTCCAGAAATGTCTAAATATCTTCAGGATCAGAAATGGGGTTGTGCTCTTCATGTACTTAGTCCAAACCAAGTGTTTAGTAAATTTTCCAGATGAAGACCACAAGGTGAAATTTAAAGTTTCCCTTTACAATGTGGACAAGCTCTCAGCAGAGATGTGGAAAAGAACAACACAGCTTCCTAACATCATAAAAGAGAAATTACTTACCTTTAGTGCTCTTACCACTGCCATCAAGAGAAAAATTTATCGATATTCAACTCTCACCCAACATGTAGTACACACAAATACACACACTCATACATATTAGCATTTCTCTGCTCAAATTGTATATATATATATATATATATATATATATATATATATATATATATATATATATATATATATATATATATATATATACTGTATATAAAGCTTGTCACATAGTCTCTCTTAATTTTGTGCTTATCTCTGGAAGCAGCATGACAGCAGGTCAGGATACATACTTGCAGTACCTACTCTGGCCACTACAGGAAAGGCTGGTGGAGAATGAAAGGGATTTGAGAAAGACATCAGTCAACAATTAGACTTTTTCATAGAGATTCTCAGTTTTAGTTTGATTTTTAAACTTGTCAGAATGGAAAAGATTTGTTTGCCCTATTGATTTTCCAATCGTGGTCAGATGGCATCCTGGTGGTCCTCACTGAGAAACTTCAAGAAGCTTAAGTGTGTCACACTCCCTGTGGAATCTGGTATACCTTTGGGCTTTTAATCTAACATGGCCTCCAACTGATCCGCAAGATCATCAAACATGCTGCCAATGTCATCGAGAATGTTGCCTGTGCTCTTGTTGTCCACAATGGAGCTGAAGAGGTAAAGAAAGAGAAACTAGAGTAGACAGAATGGAAGGGATTTTAACAAGTACTATCATCAGAAGAAAGATGATTTGAAGACAATGATTTGTTTAGTGTTTGTACCTGTCATCCTTCTTAATCTTCTCCTCCACCACTTCCAGAGCAGCAGCCAGGGATGCACTGGTCTCCTCCAGTCTGAGTTGTACCATGTCTCCCGATGCAGGTCCTCCTGTTTCAGCAACCTTCAGTAAGCCTTGGCTTTCCCCCTCTGTCTTTTCTTCTCCATCCTGTGGTTCACCTTCTACTTGTGTCTGTCTGGCTACACCTACCTTCCTCCTTCTCATTACCACCGGTCCTGCTCCCTCCCCTGTATCTGAAATCAGGCCTTGTTCACCTTGAAACATTTGATCCACCTGTGTCAGACCTATCCTTTCCATTCTTGCAATTCCAACTTCTTCTACTCTTCCATCCCTCCTGCCGTCATCTTCTCTTTGTTTCTCTACTTCTCTTAGCTTCTTTTGCACATCCACTCCAGGCAGTTCTACTTCCAGAGGGCTCGGGATGTCCACTGAGAGACTAGCCATGGAAGACCTCGGGGGCTTCACTGGAGCTGATCCTGAACCTGGTGTAGAAGGTGTTTGTGGGGTTTGAGGTGTCTGAGGAGTCTGTGGGCTCTGAGCTGGAGACGTTGCTGCATGTGGGGAAAGCATGCTTCCATCCATTGGTTTTGGGGTGACTGGACTCAAAATCTGTGGTGGATGCTCCAGTTGCTCAGATGGAGCTTGGCTGAAGGAGGCACTGGATGGACTGAGAACATCTGCCTGAGGAGAGCAAGGAGTTCCTATTGTATGGACTGGTTTTATTTTTACCGGTTTGGGGAGTGTAGGAGGCGGACTTGGCTTGGGAGATACTGGAGGTGGGACTTTCTTAACCTCCACTATATAACAAACAAACAAACAAAACAAACAAAAACATAATATTAAACTTGTCCAAATAATTTCAAATCAAGTCTTTTTACTATGTTAAACATAAATCAGGAAGGAGTCTGGCATCTGGCTATTTAAATATGCGATAAAAGCAGAGATCTGGTTTCCTTGAGCAACTGTGAAGAAATACCCATGAACTTTATGCATGGATGAATTTCTATTTTTGCTTGCTATGCTGGTTTATAATTACTTGCTAGTTTGCCACAAACAAACCAGTTTGCAGGACAAAGGGTGAGAAAAAAAATCAGAAATTAACAATCTATTATATTGCATTGTTACCTGGGCTATGTTGACCTTCTGGTCCAGGTAAGGGAACCCTCCTTGTAGGGGTTGGGTGATCTGGTTTTCGAAGGCCCATTCCTGGTTTAGGTGAAACTGGGGGTCTTAGTATTTGTCTGGGAAGAGAGCCAAAGCCATCATGATGCAGTTCTTCCTCCCTACCACCATCTCCAACACAAGTTTCTGATACAGGCCTTCTCCGAAAGTTCTCTGTCCCACTTCCATCAGTGCCATTACTCTGTGGTGGAGCCAATGCTTTAGGTCTTCGCTTTATAGTATTTGTGTCTGACCAGTTAAAATGTTCACCATCTGAGTGATGTGGTGGTCGTGGTCTTCTCAAAGTTGCTGTTGCATCCATTCGTGACCACTCCTCTTGTGGCAGAGAGGAAACTTCTGATTCCAAATGAGTGATCATGGAACGTGGACGAGGTTCAGGGGCCTGTTTAACTGGTTGGGTTTCACGGGGTGCTGGTCTAAGATGTGCGGAGTCCTGCATGACTCGGTTTATCTCCTCCTCTCGTTCATCATCATCAGGCTGTTTATGAGAGTCATAAAATTCACTGATTGTGCGGCGGCGACTATCTGCGTCAGAGTTCAGAACTTCACGGTTCTGCCGCAGGAGGTTATGGCTTGCCTGGGGAACAGGTAAAACATCAAAACCATGCTAGACATCAGTTCTCACTATTCAAAATGTAAATGCATTGCATAGTTCCTAGTTACTTTGTCTATCCGGTTACATGGTGTATCCATCAGAAAATTACAGAACATTATAATTTGTGAATTGATTTTAACTGCATTGTAAGATCTTTTTTTTCTTCATTAAAATAAGAAATGGACCACTGAGCATTAGCTATGGTAGCTTAAAACAATGCCTAAAACTGTTTAATTACCTGCAGATAACAACTTCCTTTACCACTGCTTCCAAGATTGGACATTTCAAGCATGGCAGCAATGTCTCTTACGCTGCCCCCAGATGAAGTTTTTTCAGAGGCAATGCCACAGTCACTACGTCTGCGCTCCCTGTATGTCACATTGAGTAGCAAATTGTTAACGCTATTATCACTAGATCTTGCATCATCTGCTACAGCCTCGTCAGCCAGATTACCAGTGGAAATGGAAGAGCATGAACGTTTAGGTGGAGTTGGAGGACGAGTCCGTCTGCGCGGCCGAGCTGTAGCAAATGACTGACTGCGATTGACACTGTTGATGTCAAGAGTTTCACCAGAGGCTCTGGACGAGCTGCTGGGTGTAACCCTATGTCCTCCAAGTGTGGCGTATTTCACAGAGGAGTCTGGCATGGGTAAGTCATGCTCAGCATCAGTAACAATGGACTTTCCGCGTCTTGGCTGGGGCAGAGTTTGACTATTGCCCTCTTCGGTTTCTCCTTCAGGTGGTAGACAAAGTAAGGGGACAGTACGAGCATGAGCATGCGAACGGGGAGAGTCACAAGGCCCTCTAGCCCTGCTCTTTGATTTTAATGGGGAGGAAGGAATATGTGAAGGAGAATTTGAAGCAGAAGATGAAGTTTTGCCTTTAGTAGGGGTGTGTGGAGGTGTTGGGGTGGGACTCTCAATTGAGCTAGGTTTCTTCAGAGGAGGAGGGGCATTAGCTCTTTGTATTCCCCGCCCTTGGGTGCTGTGCCGGGGAGAGCTACGCCCCTCCGAACGTCCCTCTGTTCTTTTATGTGTTCGAACAGAGGGGACAGAGTTGTCATCTTGTTCTGTGCTGGTTTCTAATGATTGTTTTGAATCTGTGCTTTCTTCTAACTGGCTCTCCTTGGTGGCAATGTCTGCTTGTGGAGATTCGCTCAGTCGTTTGACAGCTAACATCAACTTCTTTTGGTGTCCTTGGTGGGAAAGAAAAGGCAGAGGTGGAAAGTTATTCTTTTTGTCTGTTAGGTTCAGTCTATAAGCTTTTCCCTGCTAAAAAGACCAGCATGAATTATTAGAACAGCATCAATGGCACCTGGTACCTTGAGTCATGCCAAGATTTTGGCAATCAGGCCTGATTATGGTTTAATTCAGGTGCTGATAAAAGAGGTGTTCTTGAAAATTCTCATACCACCACAGAAGAACGTAGAGAACATAAAAATCTATCATAGACATTATGGCTAAACGACACATAGGATATTCATCTGATATCCAACTTATTCAACATCTATGCTTTGGATTATTCAAATGTACTCCTATTATTCATGACATTTAGTAGCAAAATGTAGTTCATGATGCTGCTTGATCAAGGAAGTCTAGCTGGTTAAGCTAGATAAGAAGACTGGTTGGGCACACCAGCACTAACATGCCTCTTTCCAAAACACAATATACTGGTGATCATTCATGCCAGTCTTTTCTGCATACATTCTAAATGTAAACATAAGGATGTTTAGTATACATGCCTAGTTTAGTGATGCCGATCTCTTTTAGGTCCTCCAGGGTAATATCACTAATGAAATCCATATTGTCATAGCCATTTTGAACCAATGTCTGGTAGTATTGATTGAGACCAATTGCAGACAGCCACTCAGCCAGATTTGACTATAACATGCAACAGCAAGTTCACATTACACATCACATAAAATTGTACATGTGTATATATAAATACTGGATAAGCAGCAAACAACTTTATATAAAAAATATCACAAATTTCATGTAAGACCTGATAATCATGTTCTACATATAACTTTATAAATGTACCTATTTGATTAGAGACTTAAAAATAGACTAAAATATTTTCAATATTCTGAAAATAATTAATCTTTCTATTGAATTTCCTTCAGATTTTATTTTCTGGAACCCCACTTTTTTCTCTTACAGGTTTCTCTTGAGGTATCCAGTCTGGGATGTTTATTTTGCTGATTTCTGAAAGCATTTTCTTCCTGTGCCCTGGTTTTGTCACTCCAATAGCAGTGAGGTCCTGTGGGGTGCACACACAGCTTATAAAATCTCAAAACTTATATAAACAGAAGGAAACAAGATGCATTCAGAGCTGTGAACATGTGAACACACAATGAAGATGGCCAAATTTGTCTTATTTTGTTGAAATATAATTTTTTTCCATTTAGTTCTGCCTTTCGTAAGCAACAGAAGATAGTTGTATGTTTCCCGGTACACAAATTAAGTACAATTAGCTTGATCTTCAAATTCCAAAAATTAATGCATCTTGTTTCCTTCTGGAGCATCAGTGAATGTTTGAATCTTTTTAAATAGTTGTGTTTGATTCCCTCAAATGTCCTGAGTGTGACAAGGTGTATCTCAAAATCATAAAGTCCCTGCTGGAAAGGGTTCAAATACACAAAGATGCTGGAAAACTGAAGAATCTGCAGGACCTTAAAGATTTTTCTGAAGAACGCTGCTCAGTTTAACTGTTCAGAACAAACAAGGGACTCATGCACAATCATCACAAAACAGAAAGACAGCCGAGGATCATCAGGTAACAGAACACAGTACTAAGAACCAAGGGTTCCCAAACTTTTGAGTGGGGTTATTTTAATAATTTCAGAATTTTCTTTGTCTTGTGGAATTAATGTTAAAATATTTTATGTACAATATCTTACTCAGGACAGTACTAAATAAAAAATAACATGCATTTAGTATGATCTCTCTTATTTTTTGAAAATTACTCGCATTTTCACAGATTCTGCAAGGGGTGCCCAAATTTTCGATCCCAACTGTGTATATATATATATATATATATATATATATATATATATATATATATATATATATATATATATATATATATATATATATATATATATATATATATATATATATAGTGTATAGTGGACCCAAAAATAAAAAGGGCACTTAAGTCACTCTCTAAATTATTGGAATGATATAATGATATTTTGTGTTGAAAGTCTCAAAATATTTTTGCGGTCAGTATGCATATATAGTTACATAATGCAACATTTATTCTGTCTTAACAGAATAAAGAATACATAATTTTAAAACTTCAAGAGACTTTGCATCATATGTATTAAATGCTTTCACAGACACAAGGAATGATGATTGACAGCATTTATCTGAGCTTTGTGTGTTTGCATTACCTCTGGTGTCATTCTGCTTATGGTCTGCAGGTCATAACCAGCAGTGAGAAAGTTTGTTGTGTAGAACTGCAGCTGTGCACTAGTGAGCCATTCAACAACAGCCTCTGAGCTCTAAAACACACACACATACACGGCAGGGAAAAAAGAAATGCATCAATAATTCAGACGTTCCTTTGACAGATTCATGATTCCAAGTCCAGAAATGTTTTAAAGTGTGTCAAGCAGTATACACTATAACCACTGTGTGGCAGCAAATAACAACTTCTTTAAAATCTTCACTAACCAAAAAGTATTATGGCAATACTGTGGTTTTACTGTGGGATGTATTCTTTAAAATACCTTGATATATATGCTAACATATGAATATAGTTATCATTTATCAATGTAATACATCAAGGTACTATGGTATTTTAATCTGATACTATGATGGCACCTATTTACTAACACAGCAACAGCTTTGACTAAAAATAAATTATATTTATTATAATTCACACAATCTTTCAAATAACTGGGGTTAGTATATATTTTTTTAAATAAATTAATAACTTTATTGAACAGAGATGCAGTAAATTGACCAAAAGTGTGAGTAAAGACATATATAATGTTAATGTTATATATTTCTATTTCAAATTAATGTTCTTTTGACCTTTCTATTGGTGAAAGAATCCTGAAAAAGCATCACTTCTTTTTAGAAAAACACTAAGCAGCAAAAAAATTTTTTACTGCATTGATAATCAAATCATCAGCATATTAGAATTATTTCTTAGGGATCATGTGACACTAAAGACTGGAGAACTGAAGACAAAAGTTCAGCTTTTTCATCACAGGAATAAATGACACTTTAAAATATAATGACTAGAAAACAGTTAGTTCTAAAAATATTTCACAATATAGTTTTTTTTTTTTTTTTTTATCAATGCTTTGCTGAGCATTAAAGACTTCTAAAAACGTTAAAAAAAAATCAAACAAAAAAAAATCAAACAAACACCAAACTTCTGGAGAGTAGAGTGTGTTTTAAAGTGTATAACCTTATGTTTTACTTTATTAATTACATAATGATTCACATAAACAAATCTGGTCCACCACACACACACACACACACACACACGTTTGTTGACATCCCATAGGTGTAATGGTTTTTATACTGTACAAACTGAATATTCTATCGGCCTTCACCAACCCTACACCTAACCCTAACCCTCACAGGAAACTTTGTGCATTTTTACTTAAAAAAAAACTCATTATGTATGATTGATTTATAAGCGTTTTGAAAAATGGGGACATGGGTTATGTCCTCATAAGTCACCCTCTCCTTGTAATACCTGTGTCATATCCATGTCATTATACAGAGTTGTGTCCTGATATGTCACAAAAACAAGAGCACACACACACACACACACACACACACAAACACACACTTGCCTTGCTCTCAGCTGAAGCTTCATCTTTCCTCTGCAGCAGTGGATCCACAAAAGGTTTCTTCCTTTGCTGACGTGGGACAGCAGATGCACTCTGGATGCACTCTGGAGACACTATGGGGGAAAAAAAGAAAGTGAAATAAAATGTAAAAAGATAACATTTTATATTTTTACTTATTATGAATAAATAGTAGTATGGGTTTATGAGTATGGACATAGAAGATGTGTACAAATGAGAAATATGGATGATAGATAGATAGATAGATAGATAGATAGATAGATAGATAGATAGATAGATAGATAGATAGATAGATAGATAGATAGATAGATAGATAGATAGATAGATAGATAGATAGTTTTGTCATCCCCTAAAAACCACCTGGACACCATTCCATGTACAAAAGTTACTATAATGTCCTTAGAAAACAAAGTTCCTGACAATACTGGTATATATGTATCGCAATACCTGAATTAGGATCTAAAGACTGAGATTGGTCCATAAGATGTTCTTTTGCTTTGGCTGACTGGGACAGCACCGTGGCCAACAGCTAAAACACACACACACAAATGCACACACACATGATCAGTAATGTGAGAAATAAAGAGAAAGACAGACTCATCTGTCTATGTGTGCATCATTGGGCTTTGTGTGCGCCGCACCTTCACACCCTCGGCCTGAGCATGCAGTCCCGGGACGTTGAGGCCAAGCGTGTTCACCCCGGGTGAGTGCGTGGGGGTGGTTGGCACGGGCACAGGGGAGTTGGTAAGGTGAGCGTTGGCATTACTGCTTTGTCCGCTAGTAGATGAACGTCCACTGGTCAGACTGCCTGTGCTGCCCATACTGCCAACACTGCCCCCTGCTGGCAGACACAAGTTATCATGCAAGAAAGAAAGATCTGTTGAGTATTTCCATGTTTGTGCATAAGTTTGCTTTAACTGCTTTAAAGAAAAACATGATAGAATCAAAAGACACATTTAGTAGTTTAGCATGTGTTTGGGTTGCTGACAGATAACATGACCATATTTGAATTTATATGAATGTATAAGGTTTTAGATCATCCTCTGTTGTAACAATCAGATGTCATTTAGGGTTGCATTAAAACATTTTTCCATATTGCTGTCACAATGTATCACGAGATTGACGAGCATTCGAATCCAAATATGTGTTGCGACAACTCGTGAAACAATGTAATTGAATGTCAAGATTTTTTTCTATTTTCAGTTATTTTTTATTTTTTTTATATCCTTTCATGTTATGGTATGGTATAGCTTCAGAGTTGAAATATTGTCTTATATGGACTACTTTTATCTGCTTTTGTCTTTTTTTATAATTGTATGTATGAAAAAGGTCATACATTAAAAATAATTAAATAAAAACAGGTTTGGAACTAAATCTTGTTATAAGAACAATTGGTATTGTTTATTTTATTTTATTTATTTATTTATTTTTTGGTGAAAGAATAGAATAAAAAAAATACAATCAGGTATAAATTACATTTCATATATCAAAATAAAAAAAATTATATTTTCCAATATTACGTTTTACTTGATTAAATAAATGCAGTCATGGTGAGTATAATGTCAAAAACATAAAAAGATGAAGATCTTTTGAAGGTAATGTATATTTAAAAAGCATAAATATTCCATGTAGTCTCTTGGTTAATATGATACCTTAATAAAAGCTGTAAACATAAAATGAACAATATAACACATAGCATGTCACATCAGCTGTCCAATAAAAAACTGTGTTTTTACCAGCTAAAGGTTTCCTCAGTACCCAAATGTCCTCATTAGCGCCACTCTGCTGGCCGCTAAGGGTCGGAGAACCATGAGGGCTGGAAACGGATCCTCTTGAGCCTGAAAAATATCAGATACACACAAACACAGTGATGTAAGAATAAAAACATTACTTTGCAAACTCCTAATTGGCAACCACAGATGCACAACGAGGGAGCAGATAGCAAAGGGATCTTTTAGGGCAGTTTAAATGGACTGTAGCAATCTGTCAGTAATCTGGGTGCTTTGCTGTTGAAAATATATGTTATGTTTTCAAATACATTTTCATGCAAAAAAATATTCAGACCCCTTACATAATTAGAAAACTCCATTTAGCTGTGAAATTGTATGTCTAGTACTGAAACAAAAAACTGTCACCAGTTTCTCATCACCAAATAAAATTATTATTATTATTATTATTATTAAATCTTAGTGACAGTAGTGTATATGATATACAGGAGCATCTCAAATAATTAGAATATCATGGATTTACAAGATTTACAAGACAGAAATGTTCCCAGATCTCCAAAGCATGTTTAATTATGAACTCAATACTTGGTTGGGGTTCCGTTTGTATGAATTACTGCTTCAGTGCAGCGTGGCATGGAGGCGATCAGCCTGTGGCACTGCTGAGGTGTTATTGAAACCCAAGTTGTTTTGATAGCAGCCTTCATCTCCTCTGTATTGTTTGTCGGATGTTACTTATCTTCCTCTTCACAATACCCCAAAGTTTCTCTGTGAGGTTCAGGTGAGTTGGCTGGCCAATCAAGCACAGTAATATCATGGTCAGCAAACCACTGGCCCTGTGGGCAGGTGCTAAAGTCCTGCTGCAAAATGAAATCAGCATCTCCATAAAGCTTGTCAGCAGATGGAAGCATAAAGTGCTCCAAAATCTCCTGCTAGATTGCTGCATTGACTTTGAACTTGAAATTGATAAAACACAATGAACCAACACCAGCAGACGTCATGACACCCCAAATCATCACTGACTTCAGAAACTTCACACTGGACTTCAAGCAGCTTGGATTCTGTGCCTCTCCAGACCTTGATTGCCAAATGAAATGCTAAATTTACTTTCATCTGAAAAGAGGACTGTGGACCACTGAGCAACAGTCCAGTTCTTTTTCTCCTTATCCCAGGTGAAATGCTCTGAGGTTTTTTTCTGGTTCAGGAGTGGCTTGGTTCTAGGAATGTGACAGCTGTAGCTCTTTTCCCGAAGACGTCTGAGTGTGGGGACTCTTGATGCTCTGACTCCAGCTTCAGTCCACTCCTCGTGAAACTCTCCCAAGTTCTCGAATCGGCTTTTCCTGACAATCTTCCCAAGGTTGTGGTAATCCCTGTTTCTTGTGCACCTTTTCCTACCACACTTTTTCCTTGCAGTCAACTTTCTATGAATATATTTTAATGCAGCACTCTGTGAACAGCCAGCCCTTTCAGCAATGACCTTCTGTGGCTTATCCTCCTTGTGAAGGGTGTCGATGATCATCTTCTAGACAAGTCTTTCCCATAATTATGGTTGCATGTTCTAAAGTAGCCCAAGAGATACCCAGTATTTAAACTCAAAATTAATCAAGCTTAAAATGGAATATTCAAATTTTTTGAAATACTGAATTTTAAGTTTTCCTAAACAGAAAGTTGAAACTCAATATTTACAAATATTGAAGTTTTTGTGCAATGAATCTAAAATATAAGAAAGTTAGCTTTTTAAATTAAATTACAAAAAAAGAATAAATAATAATAATAATAATGATTTAGATGCACCTGTGTAACCTGAATAATAGATGTATTTTCACATTCTGAAAATTTTTGCACTATATGGTGAAGAGAACTGGGGAGAAATTTGCTTAACTGACATAAAAATAATGTAACAATGGTTAAAAAATAAGATATTTTCTTATATGAACTTTTTTCTTGAGGTGAAATATGACCTGAAAATGTTCTTCTTAGGTTAAGTCAGATTCACTCATCTATCTCAAATTTTTTACATCCGAGTTTTCCAAAGACATTCAGATTCACATCTGTTCGATGCATTTTATTATGCTCATGTAGTTTACAAAGGGTAAAAAATGGCAGGTGTATGATATGATACACTCATGATAAATGTAAATGGGTAAATGTGCGTATTTTTCTGACGGTGTCATGTTTGTGTTTATACCTGTCTCTTTTTGTGGCTCATCTGAGCAGGAGGAGGCTGGTTCATACCCAAATGTGCTGCAGGTAGGCATATTATAGCCAAATGAGGTGAAGAGGGGCTGATGGGTAAGGGGCTGGGTAGGAGGGGGAGGGGGAGTGAGGGGCAGAGAAAAAATGTGGGAGGAGTCACCGTTCACCATGATAACTGAACCAATTGCTGGCGGACGGATCTGTATCTTAAGATAATGTTGGGTTGAGGGACCTGGGTGCAACAGAACGGCAACACCAAAAAACACAAACAACAACAAACAACAAGGAAAAAACAGGAAAGGAAACACAAAACAAAACATGTTCAAGCAAAAATGTCTAACTCTATTGTTGAGCTTAACTTTACCCTGTAAGTTAACATGCAAGGTGAACATGAACTTATGTACACTTAAGTTAATAAAGAAAACAAAATAATAATAATAAAAAAATATATACTCATGCATACTATTTCCACAACATACAGTATATTGCAATGCATTCCCACCAAAAAAAAAACCCAAAACATATTTATAACTGATCTATGTGCTATGCATGCAGACTACATTTTCATGCATGAAAAAGGAAGATAATGGGGATCGGGAAGTGTTATATTTCAATTCTGGCATATTTCAACATTGAAGAAAAAGTGTAAACTAAAACCCAGCAATTAATTTTGTGATTGCGTATCCCAAAGAGCCCCACTGGGAGTCTATGGCACATATCTGTACGGATTTTAACAGTGCAAATATCAATGTTCATCTGACAAGAGGAACTGCACAGTTTGGCCAGAAATTGTGTAATTATATAAATATAAAAAATAAATAATAATTATTATTATTAGTAGTAGTAATAGTCATCTTATTAATTTTAAATTAAGATATATTACTATTTTAATAGTTCTCTGTAAAAAGTATTTAAGAAAATTAAAATAGTAATTTGGCGATAAAATGTGTAAATTTGCTGAATTTTTTGGTGGTAAACTGCAGACAATTCGTTTTTCTTAATCAGCTCATTACAAGTTTGGAAATATGGTTGGCTCATATTGCCCAAATGCACAGTAAGCGACCCAAACTTATAGAACTTATAATCCTGTAGATCAGGATTTACTGCAAACTGAGCCGAGAAACTAAAAAATGGATTATAAGCTGCTTACGCATATATAAACACAGTGCCATGCTTCACTTTGAAACCTACAGCGCATATATTTACTTTAATAAATTGCAACCATTTAGAATTACATTTAGACTTTTTTTTTATTAAGATTAATTGTGCAGCCCTACTTTTTAATTGCAGAAACTGTAGGTATTCCCTAGAAGCCCAGCTTCTCTTATATGGACTGGATCCCAACCAGCCCAACACAGTCTCAAAGGCACAATCCATAGCATTGTATAAATAGTTGTTTGAGAAGTATGCATAACAAATTACGGACACTGGAATAGAAAGTAAAATTAAATAAATCTGAATATATATTCTGACACTGATAAGTGATGTTTCTTCACTTTCAAGAAGCAGCAGCAGCCGCCACTGATTTGCATGTATAAATGTGTGAAAACCTGTTTGCATGTGTGTGAATGTGCAATAGTGAGAATTCACTGATGTGAGTTGAAGAAAAATAAATGGGGGCATGAAACGATGGTATAGGTGGACTCAGAGATGACCGAACAGTAACAGACAGATGAGCCACTCTCATCTGCCCGGTTTGTCACTCCCTCTTTCATCTTTTCAAGCTGACACTTCTAATTAGAATCACTTGACTGGTGATAAAGGACAGGACAGTTGGATATAGAGCAAATGAAGGACCACACCTCCACACACATCTACTACTGGCATGAATACACAATTTGAAATACAGACAACAATGAATGATCAACTATAAAAATATAAGATTCTTCTTATGTAGATTTCATTTTGTTTACTTTTTCAAAACATCTCAACTATTTATCTATTTATTGTTATATGTTTTTATGATGATTTTAAAGTGTTGCTATGTGGTTGCTAAAGTATTCTTTGTGGTTTTATTTAATGCATTGCTATGTGTTTTTTGTTTTTTTACTATTTTTTACTATAAGTATGAATAAAATTATATGTTTTAAAATATACTTTATGTAATTTATACTTAAATTCATTTTTTTTTTCTCCCTTTTTTTAACTTTAAAATCTTTCTGATCTCAAACCCAAACCTTTGAATGGAAGTGTAAGTCAATGGGATTTGTTTCATTTGATCACTTTCTCTCTTCAGCAAGCTGCATAATTTGCAGTGCCATTTATCAGCATGTCAGCGTGTTTATTCCCATATTTTTCCAATAGTGATGTCTGCTCCCTTAGTACTTAGTTGATATATGGACGCTGCTCTACCCCAATATTCTTATATCAGTACCTCAGGACTACTTACAGTATAACTCTTAACACTGTCTACCCTTATTGTATATGTTACTACCACTTATTTGTATTTAATGCTCTCTCTGTGTTTATTGCTCTGCCTATGATCACTGAAGTCACTCAATATCTCTGTGCCCCTCCATGTACGTCTATATCTGTTTATGTATAGTCCTGTTATTGTCAATGTATGTCTGAGCCTCATCACAAGCATTTCAATGTCCAGTTTTCCCCAGTGTTAACTATGCAAATGATAAATTAATGCCTCTTGAATCTTGATATATCTACTTACTTCTTTTATTTAATTACTCAAGTGAATGAAATAAACAAAATGTCCATCCCTAACACACACACACACACACACACACACATACACACACTTGAAAATGAATACATAAACACTCATGTATGCAGAAATGCATGCAACTAAAAATCATTCAAACAAATGCACACACATACACACACACATGCACACACAGACATTTGTCTATGTGCCAGGTAGATGAGCTTCAGATTGACCTTAATGTAATGTGCATATGTGTCACATGACATCCTAGGAGGGTCATGCGGTGATGCAATGGCACACCTGCCCTTTTGATGACTTCCACCATGTTGGACGGAAAGTAACCCACACGGTCATTTCCTGTTCGGTTGTCGTGGATACAGCCCTTCCATCGTCCATCAGAATGCTGCTCCAAGACCTGAGGACCAAACAGAAATGTTCCAGAACGAGCCTGCAGTAGAAAACCACTGAGACATACGGTACATGCACTGTTCCATGTGACAAAACTAAAATCATTTTAGTGGTAAAATGCTAATTACTACATTGGTCTTGTTTGTTGGTTTATTTATTTATTTGTAGCATTCAAATGTTCAAAAGGGCAGCATTTATTTGAAATAGAAATATTTTATAACCTAAGAAATGTCTTTACTGTTACTTTTGGTAGATATAATGCATCTTTGCTGAATAAAAGTATTAATGTCTTTCAAAAACAAATCTTACTGATTTAAATATATATATATATATATATATATATATATATATATATATATATATATATATATATACACATTATCTTTTTTTCACTACAGAGTTTTAAAAAAGTACCTCGTTCATCTTAAAAAAAAATATTCATGCCATCCCTGGGTGTAAAGTTTAATTAAAATTCAGAAATACACACCTTGCTACATTACAATGTTACAGTTCAAGAATTGCTTCTTTACCGTGATGATGTCGCCTGCTTTAATATTGAGGCTTGTCAGGTCGTAATTGTTGCAGTAATCCTTCAGAGCCCTCACTTGCATGGCAGCCGATGCATCTGTATGCAGGAACACACACACACACACACACAGATACCAGAGATTTTAGAGAGCCTTGGACATTTCCTTGTGCAATTGTGTTTTCAGAAACGTTCCCCTATTGTACCTCTCAGCATCTGTTTGATTTCCTTGCTGGCTTGGGTAGTGGTGAACTGGTTAACAATATCCAGCGCTGTCTGACAGAATGTGTTCCTCACCCCAGCACTGATACCACTCTGAAGAGATAGAAAACACATTCACTTGGCACATAGTTGTTACTCTGTAGATACAGAAATGCTAAGGAGCACACACATTCATATATGTGAACATACATAAACTCTCAAACTAAAATGAACAAAAAAAAAAATGTAACAATAAAAATTTATCAAGAATTCTACGTTCCGTATTATGGTTTACACAAAATGTATTATGGTTTACACAAACAATATTAAGCAGTAACTGTTTTCAACATTGATAAGAAATCTTTCATAAGAAATAAATCCACATATTAGAATGATTTCTGAAGGATTATGTGACACTAAAGACTAGAGCAATGATGCTGAAAATTCTTCAGAAGAAAAAATTACATTTTAAAACCTATAAAAAATAATAGTACTTTTATCAAAAGAATGCTTGGTGAGCCTAAAAGACATCCTTCAATAAAAATCATACCAACTCCAAACCTTTGAATGGCAGTGTATATTTAAAAAATGAATGCATACTGTTGGCAAGCAGTCAAATGAATTACTCACATCCAGCAGCAGTCGCACAGCCTCGGTTTTCCCGCAGAGAGCAGCTTCATGCAACGCTGTGCCTGATTTCGTCTGTCGGTTTATATCTATACCAGCCTGGATCAGTAACCTGAACACATACACACAAGAAAACATCATACAAACATATTTAAACACACTAAAAGACTTATTCCACAACACTATTCTAAACAGTACAAAGTTTATTGATCGATACATAAAAAGAATAGTTCTACAGTAATTCTAATAAACATTTTTTAATGTTTAAAATAAAAACTTAATAAGTAATTATCAAGTTGCAGTCTAAAATATGTCTTTCCCCCCATCCAACCAAACACACATTCACATTGATCCATAAACAACCTAATATGTGTGTGGAGTGATGAAATCACTAATTAACGTTGTGCGTCACTGAGCAGTGATGGCACTGTCCATCAAAGGGAAAAACGAGGACATGAGCTTTGAATGTGTGTGTGCGGATCTAATGAATGAAGCCTCCGGGGACTGATCAGACAATCCACAGTGCCTTTCATTTCTCTCATCATCCCCGATCCCTTTGCTCCTGACCTGTCTTAGCACATCAGTCATGCAGTTTTGTGTCAGTGAGCTAAATGCTGTGTCAGGATTTTGCAGCGTCAATGTCTGTCCCATTGTAAAGAATTGAAATGAAAGCAATAATAAAACTATAATTCCTCATAAAAAAAAAAAAAAAAAAAAATCATAACATCCTCTGAATTTTTGATGAGATTTTACATCCATTATTGTTCCAGTAATAAGTTTAAGATGTTTTAGGGTTTTTAAAAGCTGTCTCTTAAGCCTACAAACAGTAATAATAATGACATAGTATTAATTCTTTTTTTGTGGAAATCATTTTGGAGAAAAAAATTTATATTTTCAGAAATCTTTGATGAAGAGAAAGTGATGAAAGTTTGAAACAGAACAAATTAATGATTCTTTAATGATCTGAATGAGTTTTACTGAATTAGACACTGACCCCAGGCTTTTTTTATTGTAGTGTATATACCACATACAATTATGTTCATATACAGAAATCCTTTGGGTCCAAATTGTGAATCATTTCACAAAATCTTTCAAGATTGTAAAAATGATATTTAATCAAATAATTGTAATTAAAACCAATATAAAGGCAATACAACAAATTCTGCTATAATAAATACATACTAAAATACAATATAAATAATATTTATTTTCACATTAAAAAGACTTGCAGAGCAGAGGGAATGTGTTTAATTATCATGACCTGAAGGTAATGCCACAAACTAAATTAGAATTTAACCAGAATTATGAGCATATATTTCCTGTTTTTTCTCCTTTGGGTTTTGGTGTAAAATATGAGTCAGACATAGGTTGTATGCACATAACCTTATTGGTAAGATGTAACATTAATGATGACTTAGTGGTGCATATGTGTAGCAATAAAGTGCAAAAGGGCAAAATGCAGTGAGAACCTACTTGATGATCTCGATATGTCCATTCTTTGCCGCCAAATGGAGAGGACTGATGCCGTTAGGATCAGAAGGCTTCGGTTCTAACATAGCAGCACACATGTTACTGTTCAGGAGCAGCTGCACCAGCTGTAAAACACACAGAAAATATACATACATACTGAACAAACACAGCTTACACAGGTGTGCCATTCCTGTCTGATCTGCTATATATTCATTCTTTCATTCTTTAGATATTTAAAGAGAGAGTTCACCCAAAATGTTTCATTCTGTCATCATTTACTCAACCCCATGTCATTTCAAAACATTTTTTTTTCTGCTGAACATAAAATAAGATATTTTGGTAGTCAAATAGTTGCTGGTCTCCACTGTCTTCCATATTATGGGGAAAAAAATGATATGGAAGTTAATGGGGACCAGAAAGCAATCTGGTAACCAATATTCTTCAAAATATATTATTTTGTGTTCAGCAGATAAAAATTCAGACAGCAATGGAACAAATTGATGATGAGTACATTATGACAGATTAAAATTTTGGGTGAATCGTGCCTTTGATCAGGAATGATACAGATTAATAATACACAAAAGCAATGTAAAATGTGCCATATTTAGCCAAGATAGCTCATTTTCATCTGTAGTAACTGTGTAGGTTGATGTTTAAAGATAAAAACTGTATATACAGTAAATACACAATTGTTATACCAAAATCCTTATGAATGTCTCAGAACAAAAAGTAGACTGAAGGGATGTATATAAATATTTATATGTCCAAAAATGTTCTATTTAATAACCACCTAGATAACCACAGTAATTCAGATGGTTTTCACTTAAATATCTGTGTAGGAAAAGTTTTTTGATTAAACGCTGGCACTGCTGCCCACAAAATCAATCCATTATGTGCAAAATAATGAATTTGTTCAACAGAATTTTACCTATAAAAGTGCACCATATATTCTACTATATATAAAAGCTTTTTATTTTATGCTGTTCAAAATGTTTTGTCAGTTACTGGTGTTGTAAATGTTTTTATGGAATAGCATGCAATAAAAGTCCTACTACCTGACAGATATCACCGTGAGAAATCACACCTGTCTCTCTGACAGCTTTAAGCTCTGTCAACAGCAAAAAGGGATTCGATCGCTATTGTTTAGCCAATCAGAAGACTTTGAGTCACTTTTACCTGTCAGTCACTTTGAGTGTTCGGATAAGCTGACATTCGGTTTGCTGACATGTTTTTGGAGATATAATTCAATATCTGAGTCTGGCTGGAAGTTATCAAAACAGAACATCATATACGGCAACTTTCACACAAAAAATATCTACATTTTTTAAGAACAAGAAATTATTTAATTTTAATATGACAAATAAAACAGTATGTCAATAAAACAAACATGAAAAGTTAGCAATAGTTCCCTCAATGACTCACCCTCCATACCCAGAAATGTATTTCTTCTAGAACACAAAACAAGGCTTTCATGCTTCAGACGGATGCAGAAACACCATTAAAGTATCATACACTCATAAATTCATATATAGCACAAGATCCTTAAAGCTGATAGATTTAAGTGAGGAATAGACTGAATTTTAAACCATTTTCGATGGATGCAGACAACTTCCCTAGCTCTCCTTATTGTGTTCACATGAAAAGCAGTGATTCATTCACAAATGAATCATTCTTTTAAGTAGAATCGAATCCCATTCCCAAATGGGAATTCAGTGATTCAGTTACAATAGTTAACTGGTGAAGATCATCAGTGAATTACACAAAGTAAAGGTTCCAGAAGGGAGTTTTTGCTGTAATGCCAAAAGCATTTTTCTCAGTGTGAAAAAATATATTTAATAAAATGAAGAACGTTTTTTTGCAGTGGAAAGATTCCATGGATGGAATAAAAAGCTCTTCATGAAACCATAGATGCCAATAAAGAACCCTTATTTAGAGTCAGTTATTAAATCTAGCTCTGTCTTTTCACATAAAGCTATCATATGACTTCAGATGATTTTGGTATAGTGCACACATTTTTGGCTCTATTAATATTGTGAAATAGCATCCAGTACCATTTTAAAAATTCCCCTGTCATGTTCCATGGAAGAGAGAAAGATTTGAGGCTGAGCAAATGGTGACAGAATAATACTATTTGGAGGGATCATCCCTTAAAAAAAAACGGTTATGACAATCTCTTGTGCTCATATGGAAGCAATGAAAACCGGGCTGTGAGTGAATAAGGGGTTTCCTGCATTTGGCTGAGAACGTGAGAAGAGGTGTAGTTCCCACAATCCCACAGGGGAGCACCGTTTCTCATCTATCTATCACAAACCCCTGCATACACGCAGACAGACCCGCACAAACACAGCGTAACTGACCGTGACTCGTCCAAATTCACAGGCCAAGTCTAGAGGGGTTTTCCCAGCGTGGTCTCTGAGGCAGGGGTTCGACTGATGTTGGATCAGCATCTCGCTCTGCAAACACAAACAGTACAGTACGGTGAGTATGTGTGTGTGTACATCATGAGTCTAATTGTGTGTGTGTGTGTGTGTACTCACTCCTTCATAATGGCCATGCTGTGATGAGAGGTGTAAAGGGATCTGTCCCTCATCTGATTGGCTGTTGACTGATGACCCCGCCTTGAGCAGCATTTTCATGGGCTCACACTTGCCCTGCCAAGCAGCGTAATGTAAGGGCCGCATCCCTTCAGAAAAAGGGTTTTGATAATTGATTAATCTGTGCTTTACATATACTTACATATGAGACAGTTATAACTAACTGGACTCAATAAATACATCTGTATGTGTGTGTGTGGTGCTGTGTGTTTGTACCGTTCTGGTCTTTGATGTCTACGACAGCTTGTGACTCAAGCAACAGTGAAATCACCTCCACGTTTCCATTAAGAGCAGCATGATGCAGGGCAGATAACCTATAAAACAAAAGCACACAAACACATAATGCATTAACCATTTCTACTGACATTTAGAATCTGTATAAGTTTCTGGAGGGAAACCTGTGGAATAGATTTAAATATGGAAAGTCTCATTGTGAAAGTAACTGGTTTACTGTCCAGAACATAATGGCACATTTCATTGTGGTAATAGTCATTGTTATTGGGTACAATTTTTAGAAATTAAATTAATCCACTGTCCAGTAAGTCAAATATGTATTGAAGCCCATTCTTGCAAATTATAACACAGAATGTCATGAGATAAAAAAAATAAAAAAACATGACTATTATGATCTGTCAAAATTATGAAAAGAACTCTTATTTATAGTATCTTAGAATTGCAAATGCTTAAGTCGTAATTTTAACTAAGATATAATTATGCCAAATTACAACAAATATTTATAAAAATGTCTTAAATTGTCTAAATCTTTTAGCCTTTAGAAATACTGAATAAAAGTGGGACCTACATTATAGGTATCTAAAATAAGTTAAATCCTTTTTTAATAAAATATATTGATATGCTGTTGCATCAAAGAACTCTACAAGCGTGATATTTTGATGAAGTAATAATCATTGCACATTAATTTTTTTTTTTTTTTTTTTTTTTTTTATTCAGTTATACATTTTTATTTCATAATGTAAGCAGAGATACAATTGCTCAAAACCCTAAAGCCATGATAAAATCTGGTATGGTAGCTGTCAGCTAGCATCTGTCATTCATGTTAACATCTAACCAGCAACCAAGATATTAGATATTACTATGGATTCAAGACAACAGACATTCAGGCAGCAGAAGACAAAAATCTTTTGATTTTGACATCTCAAACGATCACAACATTTTTTTTAATGCAAGACGAGTGGTGGCCTGAAATTTTGTGCATTGCAACTGCCCTCAGTCACCATATAACATTCTAACATGTAGCTGAACCATAAAGACCAAAAATATTACAATTTTCTGTTGAACAACATGTTTTCAACATGTATTTAAAATCCAAATAAATAAGGAAAACAACATGATGTGTAGAACTTGAAAGCAGCAACTTGGACTGAATGGCATGTACTATTATTTTGCAAAACATCTTTAGGTGTATCTGTGCGGGTCTAGTAATCACTAGGCCTTTCTTATCATATGGTCTAAATCCTCTTTAAAACAGCCTATATCTCCTCATAATACCCTAATCCTAATATCTAATTTTCCAGCCCAGGTGCTTTCAGCCTCCAGTGTAACTTTTTAGAGAGTCCCTAATCGGACTTCACTGCACTCAACACTTCACTCCGATCCCTCACTGCCTAACTGAGCAGGAGGCTATGACCTACTTCCATGAGTAAGAGATATTTCTCTGCCAGAGCTCCAAGCCACGTGTGTACACACACACACTCACACTCTCTCTTACTCCAATACACCGTAGCATTCTAGTAACAACACCAGTATTCTGCACTGTAGGAATCCTTTAAAAATTCATACAGTACAAAAGTTCATTCTGCATCATGGCCAACTGTCAAGCAGATAATTTAACCATGAAATGAAAACAGACGGTATGGTACTGACGTCACCAAGCACTCTTAGTTTTCAACTCCTTTCCTCCAACCACAGTCATTTGGTTAAATACAATTCACAATCCAATTGCTAAATAATATAAAGCCCTGATCTGTGTCACCTGGAAATATGTCACATTAAGTTGCAAATGCAGTTTCCTGTTGACCTTAATGCAGGCAATAGCCACTGAATAGTCCACATCAGCTGATCTCTAATTGAAAGTGCATGAGTACAAATGAACCTCACCCGTCTGTGTCCTGGAAATTCACATTCACTTTCTTAGCAGCACCCAGGAGCTCTGAAAGGGAAAACAGAAAACAGTTTTGATTAGTTTTAATCATTATAATTGTAAGGAAAAATTTTGAATTAATTTGGCCAAACTGAGACATTTGAATATACAAATTATGTCAAACGTTGATCATTAATATAATTTAGTATTTCTAGAAATGCACCAAATGTCAGAAATACTGGAAATGCTGAAAATATAATATGTTAATAAGTATTTAATGTTGAAAATGTACAAAATTTAAAAATAAACACACACATGCAGTTGACTTTTCAAATGTGATATTCAAATGTGATTTTTTGCTTTGAAGCAGAACCCTAATTAGCAGGTATAAAATACTTTCCCACCATGTTCACATCAAGGTCTAAGGTCAAAGCGAGATGTGGATCAGTCACAGAGGGGATTTCTCTCAGTTGAAGCCAGCAGGTAGCATTTCCATTCATTAAACTCAAGCAAAACTGTTTAATCACAGCTGGTTATGAGCCGCGCAACCACAAATTACAAACACACTGACAATCCTAATCAAAATCAAAGCTATGCATTACATTCTGGGTGATATTTCTATCAAATGTCTATGGCTTGATATATTAATCTCCACATGTGTGTGTCTGTATGTGTGTGTGTGTGTGTGTGTGTTAAATGAAAGCAGTCCAGATGGAAGCCTTCTCAGAGTGTGAGACAAGCGATGGGGGAGTAGAGACAGACAGAAAGTGAGAGAAATTTACAATGCAGGAAAATATCACAAAACAGTGAAATAAACAACCTGTATGTGTGTGTGTGCTGCTTATTTGACCTTAAAACAGTCTTATTCTACTAAACATGCTTATGAAGCTATTCATTACGCATAAATGATATTATTATTCATACTTGCTGATCACAGCCTAATCAATTATGCTTATGACTTGGTGAGGTTGATGAATTAGTTAATTAATTTCCCTATTCAACATTATCTCTTGAAAACTGTAAATTAATAGATACGTAATTAGAGCACATTTAATATACAATGACTAATTAAGCATCTCATTTTGTGCAAACACACTCCCAAGACATTCTATCTAAGTCACCTTCAGAAACACTACGGAATGAAATGATAAAAACGCAAATGAGCATTTCCATGACAACTCAATGTCACTATGATGCTAATTAGAGAATGTGACAGAAATGGCAACGCCTCACCTGGAGTTGCTATGCAATGTCTCTCTAGGATCATGATAAATGATGAAGTTATGGGTAGAAACATACATTTTGTATACATTCACAAACTGGCACCCATACAGTCGCACAGCATGAGGTGTTTTGGAACTCGTTCATAATCCTTCCATGTGATGAATTATTCATACCATTATCACTGCAACCTCATTGGTCCCTGTTGCTATGGAAACCTTGACCTTAACCACGAGTCATGACAATAACAATCGGTGTTGCCCAGTCCCTGCTCATGAGCACACAACATCGCCTGTGTTTCAAAAATTCTTTAATACTCATCTTCCCCTTGGATCCTCTTTCAACCGTGCATTTGGTTAATTCACAGCTTTATGCATCAAAAGACCCAGCTGGGGTGTCCCAGAGTGTCTAAGACTTGGAATTCTTCAGATTATCTAATCCATCATCTGCCGTGGCAAAATTCAGAAATCCAGTTTTTGATCATAAACATAACAAGACTTCTCCCTAAGCAATGCTCAAAATGTACAGAAATCCCTGGCAAATGAACAAATCCCTCGCTGAGACGACTCCATGTTCCCAAGTCATTTTGAAGATTAGTTCAAATTGAATGAATCATTCATGAATGAAACATCACTATTCCCTGTCCCCTTTTCCAGAATAGAAAACAGCTTGTTCCTCCGATAATTTGCCAAAAAAAAACACCTGTTTGATTTTGATTATTATGTCTATTACTCTGAAATCATTTATTTTAAACCCATATTAGTTTAAACTTATGATATACAGTTATCTGAACACACACATCCAAAGCATGTACACAGAAAGTAGGTGTCATATGGCATGTGAGTACTAATAAGTATCTTTCATGTCTTACAGCGCTTAAATTCTCAAATACACATACGTTTATGTTAAAAACCCACACAAGTTACAAAAGGACAGTCTGTTATGTCCGTGAAGGTAAACAGCTGGGAAAGAATTTTCATGTTTATATTAGATCTGCGTATTAAGTAACAGTATAATACTGCTGTCTATGCTGATAATATAACCAAAACAAAATGAAAACTTTTCTTACATGAATGTCGCTCTTAAATGCACTAGAGTGAAGATAAACATGGCAGATTGTGTGCGACTCACTTAGGGCGGGGTCTCTGATAATACGGCAGTTGTAGGCGGGGCTTGTGCAAAGTGACATCACTTTGCACAGATTTTGCAAACAGTTTGTTCTGAGACAATGCTTATGATTTATGGGGATTAAAAATTATTTATAGGGTGCTTGTGTTCACACTGCCAACACACATATGTTCAAACAACATGTAAAAGGAAATGTGCCCTTAAAAATCATTTACTTTCCCATGTTGTTCTAAAATGAGAGGAACACAAACCAGGAAGTTTAGCAGAATGTCTGAGCTGCTCTCTTCCTTAAAATGAAAGCAGATGAGGACCAGATAGATGTTGTCAAGCACTATAAAATTAGTTTGTATGACTAAGTATATTCTAAGTATAATGGTATGTGTGTGAAACAGACTGAAATTTCACAAGTTATTTAACTAAAATCCTGTCGACATCCATGGTCACCATTCACTGCCAGTTACGAAAAAAGAGTGGCCTGGATATACTGGTACACTTTTGTGTTCTACAGAAGAAGAGATTAGAAAGGCATGAGGGTAGGTAAATGTCAATTTATATGGCCTTGCATGATGCCCATCCCTGGATGTGATGCTTCTGGGCACATGCCCAAATGCCCATATGCTTAATCCAGTTAGGATTGCACAGAAGTAAGATACCAACTTTCCCATACAGAAATTAGAGTTCAAGTTTTTATTTAAGGCCTTACAGCAACGCTGAGCTGTCATGAACCAGTTAAGTTCATTAGCTATGCAGTGCACTGATAAATCAGAAAGTCACAGATGGGAAATATAAAAAAAGTACTCCAACAATTCCTTATATTCGTACAGTCTCTTCAGCAACACTAAGACCCTTGAAGCTGCTTACAGCTGAAATTAACTTGTTTCATAATTGATAACAGAGTAATTGAACTGAACTGAACCATCACTGAACTGACTGGAGCTGAATAATGACACTATTCAAGAACTGCTTTATAGCTGTGTTGTGGATATATGATGTGGATTCACCCTTAAAAACAGAACAGCACTCTCATTCTCTATTTTTTATTAATGCAATTTTTTATGCATAAATAATTAAATCAAACAGTAATGAGAATCTAATGCAAAAAGGGTCTTACAAATGTTTCCTCATGCAAAATATATATTTTAAGTCCTTTACCCCTTCCCATTTTACCAGATCCTCTTTCTTTGACAAAAATCACCTGTAGGATGGAGATTTCATAATTTCATCCAACAAAATAGTGGACAAAATTTTGATGCCCTCATTGCCCTCTATTAATGGTGAAGAAGCAGTATTTTTTTTTTTTTAAAGGATTAACCATATGGCTAATTGGGCACATGCCCAAAAGACACCATGCATGGTCACACAACTTCCACAGGACAGTCATTATTTTTGAATTTACAACTGCTGCTGCTAGTTACATTAAAAAATGGCATGATTAACTTTCAAAATGCATTGTTTTGTGTAGCGTATTCTTGACTTTGTACGAAATCTTGCGCTGCATGACAGCACTGAAGTTAATTGCCAAGGGTCTCGCCTCTTGTTAACATTCAGGGGCTATTGTGCTTTAATGTATTCTACTGGTCTCTAGGACTTAAGAAAAGAGGATAATCGGTGAACTGAAGCAGTTTTAAAGTCCCTACATTGTCCTTCATTCTGTTAGTAATTAAGTAATCAATTCATTTACAACCCATGACACAGATGCCTAGACAAAAAGTGACTGACATCAGCTCCACAATCGCAGATAGATTCTAAATCAGATACACAGCCCTACAGGCACTAACTACTGGAGATCCAAATGACAGTAACGAATCAGTATATTGATACTCCACTGTAATTCATCTGGTGTGGCTTACAATAGGAACATTATGGATAACTGCTCGTCAGCCAGGATTTACTTAGGACAGAGCTCAGAGATAATTCTTTGGAAGTCCCCATTCCAGCCAAAAAAAAGAACAAAGGGAATTCCGACTTTCTTGCAATATAGAGTAAAAAACTCTGTTTGGTTCTTTTCTCGCAAATCTGAATATAGAACATTGTTTGTTTGTTTATTTGTTTCCCACAGGGAATTAAAAAGGTAGTTTCAACTTTTTATCTCACAATTCCAACCTTTTTTCTTGCAATTGTATTTATACAGAATGTCACAATTCTGACTTTTCTTCTCTTATTTGCCAGAAAAAAGTCAAAATTGTGAAATATATACTCAGAATTGCAAGGAAAATCTGGATTGTGAGATATAAACTCAAAATTGTAAAAAAAAAAAAAATTGTTAGACCTAAAAATAAAACTGAGAATACTAATGATACTAATGTACATAATTCCTAATGTGACAGATTCCAGTGTTTTTTTACTAGGTTATAGGATTTAACTAATATAACTGGTTTCTTGAAAGCTATATAATGCTTGTTGGGGGTATATATATATATATATATATATATATATATATATATATATATATATCCTTGTTTCATGTTTGAAAGCATAAGAATGGAGAAAAGCACCACTGAATACTCAAGGACCTCAGAATGTTCAACATTCCGGTCAGATGCAACATTAATCTGTCAGCTCTATGATATAGATGCTGGACCTCGGGATGGGGTGAACACAGAACATGACTTACTGAGCTTCAAATCCCCCACGGGGACGGGCTGAGACTTATCCAGCCTTATCACTGGTTATGAAGATACTGAAGGATACAACACTAGAGACACAAGAGAGATGACAAGAGCTGCAAACCTTTAATGCAACTGACACTGAGGTTAATATTCCCAAATCAGGAATTAGATTAATGCTTCTCAATGTACTCCCCCAAGAGGAAACAGAAAAGGAGTATCTTTTATAGCAGTGGATAAGGTTCACTCTGGAGACGTGATATGTTACACAGGTGCACACCTGCACATTTCATAACAAAATCAAAAGAAAGGGAGGGGAAATGATATTTTGACTAAGGAAAATAAAACCAGTAAGATTTTTACGTTGGGCCACCATTTTCATGACAATAAAACCTCAATAGTCATTAATATAATACAAAATAAACAAACAAACAAACAAAATTCCGTCCCCATTAATGAAATGCTACCAAAATGCCATTGTTTCAGTTGTTTTTATACACAAGCACAAGTTTACGAAAAATAAAAAGGCATTTTTCCCCATTTTAGACTGAAATGTCACGTTAGATTGACCCTTGTAATCAATGCATGGCACTAATGTAATGCTAAAAAATATATGTTATTTCAGTTGTATTCAATTCAATTCAATTAAATGAGAAATGGTTTACAAATACTTTCCTAATACAAAGTATAGTGTTAAGTGTCAATTGAGATTTATACATTATCTGAAAGCTGAATAAATAAGCATTCTATTGATGTATGGTTTAATAGGATCGGACAAGAAAATCTGGAGGGTGCAAAAAAAATCTAAATAGGAAATTTACAAAAATCTTCATGGAACATTAATTTAATTTAATTTAATTTAATTTAATTTAATTTAATTTAATTTAATTTAATTTAATTTAATCTGAAAAATGTTTACTTTATGTAAAATAGAATGTATTTTCTACCTCATTTTAGACTGAAATTTTGGAGTAAATTATTTGAGGAATTAAATATTTAATTCAGAAAGCACACACATAATAATGGAATTCCACCATGCCTGTTTTTTTTAAGGAAGTAATTTAATCTTTCAGCACTGAAACATAATCTGGGACAAGCACAGTAATCTGACCAACACACACATGCACACGCACACGCACACACATCATCTCCCTCCCCCCATTCTCATGCTTCAACCCGCAGCTATAATTATAGATATTTAATGATTATCATTTTAAAATGACCTGGAAGCATGAGTGCAATAAGTGGACAGAACTGTGAAAACCGTGCTGAACATATACTGCCACACTTAACACTACACTCCTTTTGAATTCTGTGAGTTATATTTGGTTCTTTGTGTCACAGCAAATGTACCACGGTCTTTTCAATACCAACAAAAAGGACTAGTGTGCACTGCATATTTACGCACACTTTCACAATACACACACACAAACCCTCAGCATCCCTCAGCATCATCTTACTGTGTGCAGTTTAAAACAGCCATGGCCTGAAGCTTGAGCAGGCTGACTGTGAAAAGAAAATGAGAGAGAGAGAGAGAGAGAGAGAGAAACATGGAGAGAACAACAATTTTCTTCCACTAGTTTGGCTTCACGTGCCATACACGTGACTGTCAGTTTCACACTAGACTAAAAATATATATGAGGGAACCCATAGAACAGAAAAATCGCATATATTTCCAATGTTTTTCCAAATGGAGACTTGTGTGAAAACATTTATTCTGAAAAAAGAGGGGAAAAAAAAACTATAATCTACAAGCCTTATGTCTCATGTCTCATCATAAAAGCCAAAAAGTTGCAAAAAAGCTCACATTCTATGAAAAAAAAAAAAAAAAAATGCAAATGTGAGATAAAAAAACAGCTTTACTGAGTAACAGCAAATATTTTAGCCACAACATGACTTCTTCAGCACCTAATTGATTCATCTTAGACAAAGTTATATCTCATATATATATATATATATATATATATATTTTTTTTTTTTTTTTTTTTTTTTGTCCCAATTACTAATTATGTATTGTGACAGGACATTTTGTTAATTGCTTTGTTTCTATTTCTGTGGTGTTGTGCTGAATGGCCCCGCCCACCATAAAATCTCACTGGTCCAAAAATTTCTTTTCAGATGTAAAATTATTTGAATTAATTTTTTAAATATTGTATTTAACAGTGAAGTTCTTTGTGGAAAAACAACATTACCCATGATCCTGCAAAGAACTGTGTCGAACAAATGGCGGCAAAATTAAGCTTTGCGAATCTCTAAGCTCTCAAACTAATTATACATTTGTGTATATGTGATGAACATAAAATGTATGGTTTCTATACATATAATCAACATCTCTAAATCAGCAGTTTTATATTTCTCCACCGTTTTTTTTTTAAATATCATTCACAATACCTCGTAGCTCTTAAGTAATCTTGACATCTTGTACAATTTTCAAATACTTTTTTGCTTCAAATTAATATTTGTAATGTTGTGAGTCACCTGATTGGGGTTTGTTTCGTTTCACGGTTTATAACTCTTTAACAAAGACTCTTTGAGAAAAATTAACTTGAAACATACTTCCAGAAACATGCTGATGGGAAAGAGAGCTGGCAATGTTGCACTCTTTTAAACATTAAATATATGCTGATTGGCTGTGATTGTCACATATTACTTGTATTTCACAGTGATGTTGTATGTGTACCGCAATAAAGGCACAAGTCATTTAATATAACTAACATTCAGTTTAACAACAAGAAAATGCAGCATCAGATCTGGAGTTTTAGCAGGAACAGTGCTGTCGTGTTCCTCTGGTCATTTCTCGTCACCTCAGGGATTAATTTTGTCCCTCCATCAAATACACACACCAACACAAAGCCTTAAGAGGATAAAAACATGGATGTGCAATATGTCAATGCCCAGACACATGACTCTAGTTGTTCACCTCAGCTGTGAGAACAACATGAAACATGGATGCAAAAACAATCAGAAAATTATTCCCTTAAGCATTAGACCTCACATAGTATTTGACAAGCAATATCACAATATTTTCAATATAAAAATATTTTGAAATATGAAATGAAATACACTACAGGTCAAAAACTTGGTATAATTATAATTATGTTTTATGTCTTATGCTCATCAAAGCTTTATTTATTTTATTGTGAAATATTATCACAATTTTATTTTTGGGGTGAACTATTCCTGTAAATGTGTACTTAAATACACGTTTGGAACAACATGAGGATGAGTAAATGATTATATTGTGTCAACTGTTCCTTTAAGAAAATAACAGAAGCATATTTTCAGATATTGTTCTTTTCCCAAGCCCAGAATAAACCCACGACAGCTTTGTAAAACGACACAAGCGGAACCAGCACAAGTCAACTCGCTGAAGGCCTGCCTTCTTCTGTTTTCATCTCCAAGACAAGACCTGTCAAGCTCAGCTCAATGCAGCAAAACATGTGATGTCCAGACTTCAGATGACCTACCACGACCCCTGGAATATCTTACTAAACATTAACATCAACAGCTACAGGTGCTAGACTATACACATACTAGTCAGACACTGTTTCTGCTGCCTGCTGTGCAAGGAAATGCATGCGTTGTTTTCCTGTACTTCTATTTCTCTTAGCATGTGGAAGGAAAAAAGTTTTCATTTGCACTTGTGAGTAAATAAACAAAAAATATATTTTAAAAGGGGTGGGGATTAGATCAATATTATGGCCTAATTTAATAAGTGTCAACATGTCATCCAGTTGCATAAAACACACAAGCATTTATCAAGAGTTACCATTTTTATATACCAAGTAGTAATAACTTTGATATTTAACATACTGAATTAATTAATTAATTAATTAATACCTACAGTCACCATGTTTGTATAACCAGTAGTATTTGAAATAACTTTATATAAATAATATATAATATATAATATAATTAATATATAAATGAACATTTAATTAATACAGCTACCATATTGCAGTCTTTGAAATTAATATATATATATATATATATATATATATATATATATATATTCAATTTAATAAGTATATTAATTAATTAATACAGGTAGCATTTTTGTATAGCCAGTATATATTTAAAATAACTGTGAGATGTACCCAGTACTATATGAAGTAAAGTTGGTATTTACTTTCAATCCATCGTGATTGTGTCCAACCAATCAATTATATAATTTATTTTGCAAATAATGTCTACTACATATCAGCAGTGTCACTAGAATGTCACAGTGAAGTTAAGGAGTCAAGTCAATAGAACATATATATATATATATATATATAGAGAGAGAGAGAGAGAGAGAGAGAGAGATGTTTTAGAACAAAAACACTGATACGCAGAACAATGACAAAGCACAAGGACTCACAAAGGTTAAGCACCCTCCTCAAGGACACAAGGGCTCTGGTCAAAGGAAATGGCCTGTGCAGGAATCTGTGTCACCCTGTTAAGAGCGCAGGTTCATCCTGCAGCACCGCACACACTTGGCCTTGTACATACAGATGAATCTTCAGCGTTCACATTTTCAGCTCCACATTTGGCCTCAAGTCCAATGAAACCTCCTTGTCTGGGAAAATTACAGCCCAACCAATCAGTGTCAGCTGTAACTGGGGACGGATCAGCTCGAGTTTACAATGCGAAGATCTGACAATGACAACGACAAAACCACTGCTGAGGAAGCCATCGTAAAACCCACTTTAGCACTGGGTTTTACAGATCTGACAGTTATGAATGCATGTAATGAGCGGGATTAAAACATTAATAATAACTCTTGCTTGATGCAAGCAATTCAACTGCTGCTAAACAATCTTGATCCATCTTCTGATTTTAACTACTTTCCAAGGTCAGACAGCGTTCAAGAAACCAAGAAAATGTATAAGTTCTTAAAAAATGTTTGAATAGACAAGGTTAACTCATAACCTGTGGCCTTACAACTATTTACACTTAATAACCACACTAATAAAAAACACATGCCAATAGATAATTTCAGTGCATTTTTTTAAAATGTTAACTAGTAAATAAAAAAAAATTGCTAGTATTTTAAATTTGAAACATATTTTTCCAATTTACAATTACAGTATTTTATTAATATTTTTAATTAGCTTATATTTCTATAAAACATGTAAAAAAAAAATTAGCTTAAGTTTCATTCATTTTTATGAGCTTTTTTTTATATGTCTAATTATTTTAATAATAATGATTATTATTTAAGATTTAGCACTTAATTTCTGTTCATTGCCAAGGTAACATTTTAATGTGTCATGTAATATTTATTTAACCTTTATGTCAGTTAACAAAAGCATTTTTAATAGTTTTAGCTTTAGTTTTAGTTAGCAGTTTTAGTTTTAGTTTTAGTTAATAACAACACTGATCTTAAAGTTTTGAGTTTTTTAAACTTCAGAATACAAACATAATAATTTAAATTCCATTAATATAGAGTAAACTATTTAAAAATGATGAATTCTCACGGTTACACATCTGTAGTAGTCACAATGTGTCAGAGGGTTGAATGCAAACAATGTAAATGTACTATTCTCCATTGAGTTGAATTACTGTAGTGTGTTTCCAATATATATTCCCTAAAAGTAAGTTACATTTACAAAAAGTCCTGTCAATAAAGTTCTGCATGATGCGTGTATTCTCCTTTGGGGTGAACTAAATGGTATTTCCTTCTCTGTCTTTCCCTCCCTCTTCCTTTTTCTGTGAGTGCATTGATGTTCATGGCTGGTTGAGCTGATGTGTTCTGGCATTTTCTTTTCGCTGGTTTGGGAATGTCCTGCTTACACCATACAGGATGGCTAGAAAACACACACACACAAACAGTGCAGAAATGAGGCCCTAAGAGGAGGCACAGTTGCAGAAAAACAGATACACATGATGTTAATAGATGTAACTGTAGTCCAAAAACATCACTCAAGTTTGAGTTTCTATAAATCTTTAACACAATGCCTGCTCCTGTTTCACATAATCATACAGTAGATGTCAATTCATCCCACAACAGTAGGGATTTATCTGATACAGAGGAAACATTTCCAATTGTCAAGCTTAGGTTTTATTTTGTTTATGCATGGTGAGTCAGTGCTGGAATTTGTTATTTGTAATATTTTGCTGAGTGCTCAATGAGGTTGTTATCAGTAGCAGAAAGCATCAGCATTTTTTTCTGCATCTCGCTATCTATTGTACTAAAATCACAACACAAAATGCAAACAAATGTGCCACCACTCCTGATATAGAACCACTGATGTACAAATGTGATTTTGGTTCATTAAAACAGAAAGATTACAACAAAAACTTAAACAAAGTATGTCGACTTTTTCCAGTTTAGGAATCTCCTTCTAATACAATACACTACAAAATGTCGCTTTTCGAAAAAAAAGACTACATAACTGCATTTAGTTGAAATAAATAATGAATAAATACAATTTCTTTCACAATATACTCCACTGATCCAATGCAGTATTTTTTACGGACCCTCAAAGGTCTGTGGACCCTCAGTTGAAAACCATGGCATTAGACTTGACAGTCAATTCACAATCCAACAACATCCACTGTCCCCATCATTTAAAGTGACACTCATGCATATAACCAGTCAGAAAAGTCTAATACTCTGCTATCCTCAAATAAGTTTTCTCTAGTAATATTTTATGATGCAACAATCAATTCTTCATTTAATGGATATATTAAAATACTATATAGATGAAAACATATAGAGACAAGCAAATATTCTAGATATAAATGAGTATTTAAAACTATTACAAATGCTGTTAGCTGGTAAACTATCAAACATCTGGTCCACTTGGATTTTCTTTTTATCTCTTAATACCTTTGGGAAACATGTGAAAATTAAATCAGTGACAGAAATATACTAAAAATAGGTCAAATGTGCCACCTCATGTGAACCTGTTCCAGTTGTGGATTTTTGAGAATCATTTTCACTGTGAACAAACAATTTTGAAATGCTTTGATTTTTCCCTTTTCCATCTGTTCTGTTGCTTGAATTAATCTGTGGGTGGCTTGTCATTCATAAAAGACTTGGAATAGCATGAGAAGGAATCAACTGTTTCAAAATCTCCAAATGTTCTGTGACGTGGTAAGCGTAATTCAAATTTTACCATGCTTAAACTGACTTGAAAGCCACTTACTGCCCTATAATCTATTCTAATGACAGTAGCAGGTGCTTTAGGTGCCCTGATGTCAACAATCAGTGGTTAACTGCCCATGTAAGAGCAACATTTAACTGCTCTAGAACAAGAGAAATTAGTTTCTTGAAATAGCAGAGTCAAATCAGGCTCAAATCAACTCTTACAGGCACTAATTTAATCTTTTGGGAGGTCTACGGACATCTGCTCTACTAAATCAATCAAAAACTGGTGAGGAACACGTTTAAAAAGAGAATTAGGGCATAAAAAGGTATGTGGTAGTAGCATGAAAATATTGTATCTACATAGAGAAAAAAAATGTTAAACAAACTTCATATTGGATCGATTTATTCATTCTTAAAAGCAGAAAATAACTAAAAATAAATTGTTGGAAGATAGGTTCAGAATGAAAATAATTTCCCAATGTAAACAAGGTTTGCACTGATTAGAAAAAGCAATAAACCTCTGTAATGGTGACTTCAAATAAAACACCATACAGTACATTAGCACTCAACCCCAAGAGGGACACTACACATTACCATGTGCACAACTACTGCCTTATTCATTACCAACAGCTGTTTACAATCTTTATAAAGTTGCATTCCATTTGTACTCGGATTATCTGAAATTCCAACCCCCAAGTCAAAGGAAAAGTGATCCCAACAACCATGACTTTTAGAATTTATGTGTCTCAGCACAGTGCAACCAGTACTATCCCACCTCTATCTTTTGACATATACTTCGGCATTATCTGTGCAAGAATTTATCGACTGGTATTAACTTTTGATTCCTCCATCTTGGTTTTTCCACTTGTTTACTGGCACACAGTCAATATTGATATGACATAATTCCCAGCTTAGGCATCTGAGCTAAAAGGAATTAATTTCTTCCCCCGCCTACTTATTAAATATTCATAATTGCAAGAGCCAATAACCACACTTTTTCTGTTTGACTTACAAGTTTGCAATTTACATTGTTTAAAAGATAGAATAATATAGAGATATTACATATTATAAACTAGATTTAGCAAAACCAATCAAGACTTTTTTTTCTGTTATAGTTTCAGGGAAGGTGCAAGGAGCTGCCATCAAACAAAGGTCAAGGAAGAGAAAGTTCAAGGATGTCATGTAATAAACCTTCAGAGAACATACAATTTCGATTATGAGTCTCTTGAGAGGTGATCTGAGACAGGAACATCAACAGCTCTGGTATACCCTAACTGACCTTCTACAGCAGCGCAGTACATATTGGACATTGATGTAAAGGTGTTAGCAAGGGTTTAGCAACAATCACAGAACGTGTGTATGCAGTCTGACATATTGACACACCAGCTGATCGCTTTTACCATGCCATGAGAGAAAAATAGCAAATTCTCTCTTAAAAGATAATCCATGAGGCTCTTATATCTACTCCACAATGTATTGTGTCCAGCACTCTCTATAGTTTTCACAAATTACAGGTATACATACAAATTTCAGTCCTCTCTTTTTCTAAATATGATGCATTTTCTTAATATGGTGCCTAAAACTGTACCTGAAAAAAAAAGTGGTTTCATCAACACAAGAGAAAGAAGGGCATCTTCAGTACAGCTATTATTGTAAAATTGTCTCACACACACACACACACACACATACACACACAGAATGGCCTGCTTTCATTTCAGGCCGCCCCTCCTACCATAGCAGGAGATGCATCTCTCACCACCTGGGATGTTACCCGGCACTGGAAGTGGTAATTGCATTTCAATTATAGACATGTGTGCGCATATGTTTGGGTGTGTGTGCCTGATCTTGTGCAACAGTCGCTGTATGTGCAGGACATTATTTATTGTATAAATGAGAGGAAAATCTAATCCAGCGGAGCATCATTTTTGACCTACCAAAACAGTCACATTCTATCTGCATCCTTTTTCTGGGTTGAGACATCCATGACAGCTCTGCTCGCCGTGTAAAATATTCACTTGTACTCTAAAGGCCTGTTCCTACCAAGAATGATAACTATTACAAAATTACAACTATATTAGTGCCACACCAACACACAATCATGTTCTCTTTATTGTATAGTTTTGTGCTGTGGTGGTGCTATTTTTTTCCATTTTCAACTATTTTTAAAAACTATATCTTCATCATTATCGCTATATTAATTGGTGTGAACAGGCCTTACAAGATGGTGATTCGTTTGTTTCTGCATCAAAATGTAGAGATCGAAGTTCTGCATCATATTTGGAGAAATTTAGCTTTACATCACTCAGCCATGGATCCTCTCCAGTAAATGGGTGCTGTTAAAAAATGCCTTAAAGTGCTAATTTTGATGGCACCCATTTACTGCAGAGGATTGATTGGTGAGCAAGTGATGTAATGCTACATTTCTCCAAGTCTGTTCCAATGAAAGAGCAAACTCATCTATATATTGGACAGCCTGAATTATTAAAATTTTTGCTGATTGTGCATAGATAAGATCCCTCAAGTTGCAAAGACTAAAGTCTCAAAATCAAAAAAAATATTCTTTATCAAAGTTAAAACTGCCACACCCCCTTAAAACAGCTCATTCAAACACGCCCCCACATGTCTATGTCACTATGTGGAAATATGTGCGTAATGTCACCCAAAGAAAGAAGGCATGGTTTAAGTAACCACAGTTAGTGTTGAAGCAGTCATTTCAGGAAGATGCTGTGTGTATCTAGGATGAAAGCAAAAGCACTTTATTTGGCCTTCAGAAAATAGATGCATTTAGGAATCTTTAAGATTACTTACAACAGAACAGAAATGCATTTTATGGACGACTGCTTCGTTACTCCAGGAGATTAGGTATTTCTGACTTTGCTATGACAATCTGGCGCTTCTGTATCAGCTACTGTAAGTATGTTTTGTTATTAGTTTAAGTATTTGCTATTGTCTGTTCAAATGCAAAGTTTTGCACATTGTGTGTGTGTGTGTGTGTGTGTGTGTGTGTGTGTGTGTGTGTGTGTGTGTGTGTGTGTGTGTGTGTGTGTGTGTGTGTATGCCCGTGTTTGTGAAAGAGAGAGAGAGAGAGAGAGAGATGGACACATCACAGTGGAGTCAGCTGTTTTAACCATGGCTTGTGCACTACAAACACATACGAGCTTGCATTTCGGGCTTGAACTGATGATAAAATTAAGGACATTATCAACTTGTCATTTATTTTGAAAGATGAAGCTCATGATTATGAAAAGGGAAGTTAAATTTCCAACGAGTGCTTGCGGTGTTCGGCCAAACATAATGCACTGGGTCAGTTGGCCAATCAGAGAAGACTGCGCTTTTCAGAAGGAGGGACTTTGTTGAAAATTACAGGTTTGAGAGAGGCGGGGCATAGAGCACCTACAATAATGTATAGTATTTGAACAATAATGTTTTTGTTTTTTTGAGCATTAAAGCAATATACTGTGTTGAACCAAATACATCAAATAATGATCTTTAATAAAAGGATCATATGACCCCTTTAAGGGAGGTGTTAAAGGTTGCCTTTCACTTTCTTTCCTTCTGAGCAATTTTTCATTTTTAATCTCTCATGGTCATGCCATACTCATAATTACCACCAACACTAATGTGTCCTGGCAACTTCTGACAGTATGAACGCCCCTTTCCATGTCATGTCATGAACAGATGCCCAAGTGAGTGAGTGGCCTCTCACTCACTCACTCACTCACTCACTCACTCACTCTCTCTCTCTCTCTCTCTCTCTCTCTCTCATGTACTCACACACTTTATCACTCTGACATCTGGCGCTTTTCACTAATATAATCCCTCTTCCTTTCCCAAGCCTGGTGCTTCCCAACAAGGACAACAAGATGGTCTTTATCTATCTATCTATCTATCTATCTATCTATCTATCTATCTATCTATCTATCTATCTATCTATCTAATTTTAAGTACAGCTAGTTAAATCAAATAGGCACAACATCTAATACTTAATAAAAGACAGCCTACATATGACATAAAGTAAAAACAATAAAACGGTAGGCCTATCTATAAACAGCATGAATTTCTACATTATGAACAGGTAGACGTCGCATCTAATGGAGCATAAATGCAAAATGACAATATCCATCTGCACATGTATCTTCAGTACTCCATCTCTTTAATCTTTAGCGATCTTGAGCCACCTGCCATTTCCGAGCGCGCGCTCATCTGGACATCAAAGCGGATTTGGCGCGGCCCGACACTTTCATGCCGTTACACACAGCGAGCATCAAGTATTGACAACCCCTCTACACTTAGCGACGCGACACAAGCGGAACGAACAGTCGCGTTATAATGAACGAATATGTCTATATCTGCGCTGATATTAATTAAAAAAGAACCGACTCACCCTGGAATCACTCGGACGAAACTGGCATGATTCACTAAAACGAAAGGGGCCGACCAGAGTCGTTCGTTTAGAACGTTTTTATGGTGCTCAGCGGAAAAAAAACGCACTATAGAACCGTTCATGAACGTGATTAAAATTATTTAGTTTCAATGTTTTAAAAATCAAAGCCGTTGTGAAAAAGAACCGGTTCTCGGTTCTCAGCGACACTAATATACATAAGGCCTACAAAGTCATTATATCGACACGCTCTTACGAGGAAATTGATGGGAAAATGAACGAAATTGTTAATGAAACATTTATTTATTCACCAAAGCCAAGTGCTTCGCCATATAATAGCAACAATTCCAAAGCCATGTGTGCATATGTGATCATTGAATCTCTGCTATAGCAAGGGGGTGTGATGAGACATTTAAAGATCGGTGGGTGTGATACTCACTCGCTTTGCCCTGTTTGGGTCTCTGGAGGAGCCGCTGGACGGTAATCAGATCCTCCGTCTTCACCGCCTGCAAGAGTTCCTGTTCTTTTCCCATCCTGGTCAGTCACACACTCAATCAACCTCTCTCACACATGCAGTCATGGCTACACTTCTACATCCAGAGCATCTTCAGGGGACCAGGCGACCATAACGGTGCCGTTAACGCCAGCGCATCCTCGCCGTACATCGTAAAAAGGTCGAGTGCGCAGAGACGTGCTAGATGCGTTTACATGCCCAGTGGAGTGACCAGTGGTGTCCAAGCAATCCCTAACGATGAAAAACGGTGTTATTGCGTACTGAGGTGACAGAGTCCAATCGTTTTCAGGTTAAAGAGACGGCGCGGAAACCTTGCGCGTATTTACGCACGGTGACATGGTGGTACTGCTACAAAAATAGCAGATGTTCTGTAAATCAAAACGGAAGGCGTCTCTTTGACCCGAAGCTCATAGAGAGACCGTATATATTACGTAAACATCCAGACAGATGTGCGCGCGGCCGCTGGAGGTTGTAATCCGCTGTCGCTTTCTCATGTGCGCATGTATGTGTGTGTGTGTGTGTGTGTGTGTGTGTGTGTATCTGTGTATGTACGGCAAGCTGTTTTAACATTAACATTAATTATTTAAAACTAACTAATATTGATTTTATGCTATTTATATATTTTAATACTACTAAATAACACACCACATTCAAGGCCCAGAAAGGGAGTAAGGACATTGTTATGTGCGCCAAGAAAACAAAGTAACTTTGTTTGACTGACATTATTATGTCAACTGACAGATATTTGTTCTTACATTGAACCCAGATGAGCTGTGCCTAGTTTACAAGCAGAGGAAGATGCACACTGTACATAAAATAGTCTTCATAAACATGTCTGAAGATTTCGACAGAGAGGATGACTTGCAATTTTTTGCCAAGCTTCATTTATTCGTAACAGAATATACAAAATATGAGCTAAGTGTGATGGATGTTCTAAGTCAGAACGCTGATTCCTATGTCAGCAGCACCACATGCATGTATAGTGTTGAACCCTCGTTATTAATGTTCCAACTAATGTAATTGTGGCCCTGAAACCAATTAATCTATTTCAGTTCAAATCAATGCTTACTTACTTAACATACAAATTTAATAAACAAGTAAAACATTACAATCATTGTTCATAGAGTCAATTTGTTGTATACTTTCATATAGCCACCCACAACCTTACTATGAGCACTACTCTTAGCACAATGGTACCCCGAAAACTTCAACATAACAAACATTTTTAATTACAATACATCACAATTTTAAAATTGCAGTCATTTATTTAAGTTAAGTGATAATAGTTTTCTTCTTTCCAGAATTCCAGAATTGCTTCTTTTAGTGACTAATTTAAAAAAGAACACTATGAAATAACTGATAAAGCAGCTTGCCATAGCATGTGTGTGAGAGAGACTGCTTGGTTAAATAGATGGTGCTGCATCAGTCAGGGGGCGTGACTAAATAGACCCTTTCCATGAGCCTGACAGATTAAAAAGGAGGAAAGCAGTGTGTGCTGTATTTGTGTGTGTCTGAGTGAGCATGTTTTTGAGGAGAAAGGTCACAGGACAGATTTTAGAAGGGTAGATACTGAAAATGTACACTTAACCAAAGAACTTCTTTCTTATATTTAATATTCTGCAATGTTCACACAGTCTTTATTTATAATGTCCACCACCTGGTCAAAAAACAAATGCAGCACACAAGGCATCTTTTTTTGATGCATGATAGTCCCTGGTCAAAATATACCTTCATTTTATGGAAAAGAGCTAAAAAATTATGTAAAAGATCTTCTTGCGTATTCCACATAATTGCTATTTTATTTTGGGGAAATAATGTGTGAGCTGTTCCTTTAAATCTCACTGGTGGCCCTCAGACACTGATAGCCATACTGATTATTATCATATAATTCAACCGCTCCCATTCTCTCTATCTGTCATTTCAGCCATAATTTTGGTGACAATCTTACAATTAAAAGTCTGTGATACGATACATTACTCCTTAAGGGTGTCAGCAAAACCAGAGCAGATGTCTAATTTGGGCTCCATTCTAACCCACATCAGTCAGTGGGTAATTGGCCGTTCTTTACATATATTGCACTGTCAGTTTTAAAGAATGCAGTGGCTAAATGTATACTTATTTGCGAGGTAACTTTTTACCCAAATAAGTTGTTATCCTCTCCTGCCAGTTCCCTGCTCTCTCCGACCTGGATCAGCCACATTTGTGTTTATCACCCAGAACATTAATCACCAGTTCACCAACAGATCTACTTTCCTGCAGAGATTAGCTCCAACTCTAATTAAACACAACTGAACCAACAAATTCAGCAGGTGTGTTGACTGGGCTGGAACTAAACTCTTTCAAAGGTAAATATCCAGGAAAAGGACTGAGATACAGTAATGGATCTCTTCTATTTTCAGTGCAATATATCAAAATGTGATATATTTTTTAATAATATAATTGTATTATTATTAGATATTATTTTTGGCATTTTAATATTCTTAATGCAGATTCTCATTAGATTCTCATTACTATAGTACAAATATTATGCAATAATGCAGTACACAACTGTAAAAAAACAGTTTTTTTTAATGTTATAAGACATCATTACATGCAATTTCAGTCTCTCTTCTGTAAAAATCCCAGGTTTTTTTCTTTATGTAATTAAATGTGAAATTATGTAATATATTCTATAATTTAAATTATATATATATATATATATATATATATATATATATATATATATATATATATATATATACATTAATAAGAGATGCATCTTGAGCTCCAAATCATGTCGTAATGACTTTTGAAATTTTTTTAGCATAAGACTTCTTTCAAAAAAAATAACAAAAAGTCAGAAATCTTTTTAGTGCCAGAGTACAAAATAAATAAGTATCAAAGTAATAAATAACTCAAATGGGAGACAAAATATTATATACGCCATCATAATTAAAGACTGCCAAGTCCAAAATAGCACAATACTGTATACAGGAAACCAATACTAGAATCAGCCAAAGACATAATTTATCCATCAAAATTTCTTTCTTAATATGAACTAAAAAAGTTTACTGAATAAGCAGCAGAACATACCAATATGCATCAAAATTAATTTACTCTAATAATTAATTAACTTCATACACTTCAAAAAAAAAAAAAAAAAAGAAATTAGGTTGCAAACACCCCTGCCACACTGTAAAATAAAGTGCACCCGATGTGAACAGTGACCCCAGTTAATGCTAGTGATACTTCTGTTCATGTGTAATGTGATGCTAATGGTTAGTGCATGTGCACGTGTTAATGGCTAGCACCACTGGGTGTTTAAGTAAATGATTCACTTTGTTAAGTGTGTCTAGGGATGTTTTTTAGACTGTGAGTCACTTTAGGTTAGTGAGATCACATGTCTAAATGCACTGATTATTCGATTAAGCATGTATGTATGTATGCGTGTGTGTGTAGTCATGAGTGTTTGGGTTTATGTGCAGGTGCATGTGTACATCTCTCAACACACAGCAAGCAGCATGGTTTGTGTCTCTTCAGGAATGTGTTTCATCTGCCTTGTTGTTTTCATGTAAGGTGCAAGTTGCTTCATTAAACTGATGTGTTTAATGATCAATTCTCACACAGAGCTGACTGACCGGAACGCCTTGTGTCTTTCTGTCCTCTTAGTCTGTGTGTGGTGTGTGTGTGTGTGTGTGAAGGCAGGACATGGCGTCTAACTCTACCACAAATATTTTTGCCCTTTCCCAGTCTTTCAGTGTATCTGATATCATTGTAATCGGAGCATATTTTTTATTGAACGTCGCTGTTGGAATATGGGTGAGGTGCATTGGTTTATTTGGATAATATGAATTGCAGATAACAATTATTATTTAAATAATAGTTTATATACAGTATTTGAAACATAAATATCAGTTTTCTGTAAAAACGTGGATGTATACCCTTATGAAACAAAAATATATTGCAGTATATTGGAAAATATCATGTAATATATTAGGCATATATTCTTATATATATATTTATTTTTTCCAATATATTGCAATATATTGAAAGCGGCAATCATTTGTATATTTTGCAATATATTATATAATATATGTATCATCAATATATTACTAAATGTATTCAAATATATAAAATATTAGAAAATAAAAAGGGAAAATAATATATTACAATATATCATAATTTTAAGAAATATATTGGTAAATATATTTTTCTTTCGTAAGGGTAAACTGTGTAAATTGAAACGATTTAAAATTTAACACTATTCTAACATTATCTATGATGTTAGAAAGAGAAATACAGCTCCTTTTCAGTTTTTCATAAATTATTCTGTGTATGTATGTGTGTGTTTCAGTCATCTTGCAGAGTGAGCCGAAACACACTAAGCGGATATTTTCTGGCTGGCAGAGACATGGCTTGGTGGCCAGTAAGTGATAATTACTGAAAAATTAATATTATTATTATTTACTATTTTTGTACTGTTTTTCACTCTACTATAAATAAAGCCTGATAATGAGCAGATAAAATTACTTTTATAGGTAAAATAGGTAATAGAAAAAGAAAAAAAAACATACATGAACTACTTATTTTCAATTATCAAAATATATATGCTGATGTCCAAAAGTAAAATCACAGAAAGTAAAAGACCCGTCTTATCTTATCTTAAACTTATAAAATCAGATCACTAAGCAAATTTGTGACATTTATCAAGTGAAATCTGCAAAAGAAATTTCCAGCTTACACTAAAGCAAAAGATGTGTTTAACTTTTTTTTTTTTTCAGTTCATGCAGATAGAGAGCTACTGATTAGTGCGACAGACTGAGTAATAATAAGACATTCAAATTAGTGTTAATTATTATATGGAAATATCACCATTTCTTAACCGTTTTCACCAACACCAATCATTTTTCTTCTTTTGCAATTCCTTTAATTAGTCAAAAAATTGTATAGGATTAAACCTAGTGTCTTAAATAAAATGAGGTCATACAAATTTAGGCCTGTAAATAATATATTATATTATATTATATTATATTATATTATATTATATTATATTATATTATATTATATTATATTATAATAATTATACATATAAGACAAGCATAAAAATTATACAAGAAATAAAACAATGTTGATTAGTTTAACATGCATGACACACTGCATACGCTGCCTGATGTGTCAGGTCAACCAGCCTGCAGAAATGAAGTCTGATGCTGACTGCTGTAAATCTAGTTGTTTTATGTAGAGTCCAGTCTGAGAACTGCACTAACCTGTCATGTATGGATGGATGCAGATAGGTGCATCTCTGTTTGCCAGCAGTGAGGGTTCAGGGTTATTCATCGGTCTGGCTGGGACAGGAGCAGCCGGAGGGATCGCTGTAGCTGGATTTGAGTGGAATGTGAGTGACATCTCTTTTACAATTGCCTTCCTGCCTTAAGTTTGATTAAGTGCAAAATATTTATGAGCCACAATTAGTTCTTGGGCATTGTTTCAAACACAAATGAAACTTAATGTAAATGCAACTGCATTCGATCAGCACTAGGGGGAGAAAGAGGACCAGCTTCTGTCTTAAAACAGGAATTAGGATGCTGAATATCCTATTCTTAGTTTTTGTCTAGACTGTTGGTCCTTTCTGTCAGTCCTTTGTCTAGTCTGTCATTTCTCAAATCCTTACAACAAGATAAATGAACCTGAGGAACAAAAGCGCTATATAAATAAGACCTCAAATTGTTTTTCAAAGTATGTGCTGGCTTTTTTTTTTTTTACTTATACTTGTTTAAATATAATAGATTTATATGTAAGTGAAATTATAACTTTAACAATTAAATAATACAATAATTCAAGTTTAAGATAATTCAAGTTGAATGACTTCCAATTTAAAATTTAAGGCAGCAACTGAACTTTTTAAGTTAAAGTATGTGGAAATTATTAACAGTATATTTATATTCATGATACAGTAGAACTACTTCATTTACTTCAACCTTCCTTGTGCTAAAAAAAAGACCCATGTTGGTTTCAGTTCAATTTGCCAAAAACACTAAATAAAAACATTTGTGTAATTATTCCCATCTAATTTTAATCTTCTCCATTATTGTATGTTCAAAATTAGCTGGAGAGACATAAATGAAAAAAAAAAAACCTAATCATGATTAATTGTAATGACTAGTACAAGATACAACAAATATTTTACAAGAAAAACATCATATATCTTATGATATATTATAGTAAGATGTGCTTTCATTTTCTTTTTGCGGCTTTTGTCAAAGCAAACAGATTTGCTTCTTAGGTGAATTGTTTTTATTTAAATGTGCTTCACTGAAAAACAAATTTTTGCAGTGTGGTAATAATATCCTTTCTCTCTCCATTAGGCAACCTATGTACTGCTGGCTCTTGCCTGGATCTTTGTCCCAGTTTATGTGTCTTCTGGGGTGGGTTTTAGAAATACACCAAACCACCGCTTATACTGAAGTGCCAAGTGAGCTATTTATTCTGTGAATTAATAATTGAGAACTTATGTTTAATGGCACCATAGACTCAAAGTCTCTTTACTTCTCACCACATGTGCTACTTTCCCAGATTCGCCTATTAATTTACTTTGTTCATGCTGTTCCCTCTGCACTTCCTGTCTCTCTCTATCTCTCTCTCTCTCTCTCTCTCACAGATTGTCACAATGCCAGAGTATCTGGGTCGGCGGTTTGGAGGAGAGCGAATTCGCATGTACTTGTCAGTTCTCAGTCTGATGCTGTCTGTGTTCACCAAGATCTCAGTGAGCAGTGAAACACATACATTCATAATGTTTTATAACATTTTTGCCATTTCATTCACATATACTGTATTCCCACAAAACTAAAAGTCAAACATTAATCTATAAAGACTTCATTTATTGAGACCCGTATTACTGTGCTGGCATGTTTCTGTACCCAAGGAATTTGAAGTTGTGAAAGAGAATGTAGTTTAACTGTGTTTCAACATCTGTTCTTCACTGCAGACGCACAAAAACACTTACACGTGAATGTTCATGCTGCCTTGTTGGCATGCTAGGAATTCAACTTTGGCACTTAAAAACCATTATTTGTCATAAAAGTGTTAGATGGTATAAGTGGGAAAACTACCATATAAAAGTTTGGGATCAGTAAGATATTAAGAAATTAATACTTTAATTCAGCAAGAAAACGTTATGTGATCAGAAGACATTTATAAAGTTTTGTTTTAAATAAATGCTGTTTAAACTTTCTATTGATCAAAGAATACTATAAAAAAAAAAGATGATTACTGCTTTCAACAATAACAAAAAGAACAAATATTTATTGAGCAGCAAATCAGAAAGTATTGCCACCATGGGAATCAATTATATTTTTTAAATATAATAAAACAAATCTGACATTAAATGTATAATAATATTTCATATTTAAATTGTAAAATTACTGTTGTTTTCGGCCTGTATTTTTCAGCCTCAATGAACATAAGAGACTTATTATAATTTATAACATTTACAAGCAAAATTAATGCTCCTGACCTAAATTTCAACTGTCCCAGATAACGGTTTGAATACTTATGCAATGGAATCATATACGTTTTTTGTTATTTTTTTATCTCTTATCTTTAATAAATTTGATAAGATGTAAAAAAATGTTATTTGCTTTGTCATTGTGGTGTAGGGAGTGTAGATCGATGTGGGAAAAAAGTCATTTAAAAAGCAGTCTGTGAATGAAGGGGTTTGAATTCTTTTGCAAAGCAATGTGTATATATATATATATATATATATATATAATAGTAGTATATATATTTTTGCACAAATTAAAATAACTGGGGAAAAAATGACTATTTGACAGGTTTTGTACAAGGAAGAAAACTCCCATATCTTGTGAAATCTAATATCTTCTTCTTTCTATAGACAGTTAGATTTAGCATTTTTCATTTGCACTCAACAGTGGAAAAAAGGTGATAACAAATGAGATCTTGTAGATATTCCAACTGTTTATCACAGACAGCAAGGAGATAAAATAGCGAGCAAGTTTAGACTTTTGCTTAAGTCTCCTACTTCTCAGATTCTCTTAAACGAGACTCAACAAGTTATCTCACAACTTCTCTATAGATCTGACAAGATAAAAAATTCTAGAATTAAAAGTCAGACCTCAGATATTTCTTATTCAATTTGATCAAACAAGACTGACTAATCTAAACATTGCCAACATTTATTTCAAATATATACTCCATGCAATTGTGTTCTCCAAGACATTTGAGTAGAAATGCTAATTGGCGAAAACATACGCGCTTTGATAATCAAATGCAGAATAACGGAGAACACAGCAAACTGACCTCGAACCTCTGTGTGGTTTCCAGACAGATCTGTACTCTGGAGCTTTGTTTGTCCAGGTTTGTTTGGGCTGGAATCTCTACCTGTCCACCGTGCTCATGCTGGTCATCACTGCCCTCTACACTATTGCAGGTTTGTATGTGCATATACTGTATGTATTTTGTATATATATTGTTCAAAGGTTTGGGGTCGATCCAAAAAAAAAAAAAAAAGTCTTTCTAACCCCAAACTTTTAAATGGCAGTGTCTACGTAAAATAAAAGAACAATATCCCTTTGGAGCATTTGTTAATTTAGGCTAATGTTGATTTCCACATATACTACTGCATTATATAAACTAATCAAACTGTATAAATTAACATTTGTTCATAAAAATGGTCATAATAAATGAATCAACAATGAACAATAGTATATTTGTAACTTTATAAACGTGCTCATGATACTTCTTGTAAAGTGATACCGCTACATTTTTCAGTAGTGAGCGGTTTTATAAGTAGTATTTGCAGTAAACAAGCTCTTATTCCTACAAGCAGGAGTATAGCGTGACAAAGCATAGCTTTTGATGTCTCATTGTGTTGCGCACACAGATTTATGGTCCTAGAAAGCAGATGCAATAATCAATTGTGGTCTTCCTTATGCACTGTAATGCTGTAAAACTGGATAGGGTGGTGTAATGGTTAAAGCTCAGGGCTTGAAACAGGAATGTTCCTCGTTGGAACATTATAAACTAGAAGAGTCCTCGAGCTAACTACTTAACCAGTTTTTTTGTTGACCAGTTGTTTGGATAAAAGCTGCTACTAAATGATTACTTTTTAAAACTTTCTCACGAAGCCCAGTAGTTCAGTATCAGTTAACTTCTGCAGTAGTAATTATGGTCTACATGACTGATTCCAACATAATTGCATGATTACTTTAATCCGCAGCACTGCTGTCACTGTATTCACTCCTCTGTCTGCAAGTGCTGATTCAGACTTGACGCCGTTGACTCATATCACATTAAACCATCATGAGAGAATTGAGCAATACCCGCTTAGTCCTCTGTTTCACCAGGTGGCTTGGCGGCTGTTATCTACACAGACACTCTTCAGACCTTCATCATGATCATTGGAGCAGTCATCCTCACCATCACAGGTCAGTCAATCGCAGGCCTCTTCTTTTATTCTCCTCTGGCAGTGATCTCATGTCAGCTGTCACTGAGGAAGTAAGCACATCTCAGAAGTGACACTAATGGAAACAGATGGCAACTGTGAGAGAATGTGCTTGGCAGGCACATTTTCTGGGTTGGATGGTTTATGTATAACATATATATATCGTAAAACTGCCTATTGATGTTAATAATAAACAATGAAATAAGGAAATCTGGTTCAATTGTCTATCTATTATCTAAATAGATAAATATCCAGATAACCAGATATAAATCCAGATAACCTAAAACACAAAGTAAACAAAAATAAATTACAAAAATTATTGCATAAATGCATCAAATTTAGAAAATTCACAAAATGTGAATATTCAGTGTAAACTAGATTTAATCAAAACAAATTAATTCCCATGGTGCTATTCACATTAGGGTATTTTTGTCGTCTCAAGGACTTCGTCATCTGGAATTTGTCTTTCCTCAGTAAAAGTGAAAACAGGCAAAAAAATAACAGCATATTTGGTGTAACGTGGAACAGATTTCACTGTGGCTGTCCCAGAAATAGAAACCAGGCAACAACTAAAATATCCTGTAACACAGCTGGTCATGACCAGAAAAAATAAAGTCAAAAAGAGAGGTTTTATAGCACCATGTCTGGTAAAGACACATTAAAACCTGCATAGCTGGTTTGTATGGAGGTGTGGAAGAAGGGAAATCCCATTAACGCCTTCAGCAACTTGGAGAAAGTCATCTCTAATGGTTTTTAAGAACCGAATATTAAATTTAAAAAAATGTACAAAGATACAAGCAAACAAAATATAAACTCAATATGACAAACACATTAAAGAAAGTCCAAACAAGTCAAAAGAAATTCAAATATTTTAATTGGAATCAATTCAAAATGTACATTTGGTTTTGATGCCATGTCATTTTGATGCTACTACAAAGAACAATTAAAGCTAAACCTCTACACATTACCCAGAAAGTAGTAGATTTAGCTGATATGTATTTATGTACACGTTACAGCATTCAATAAGATTGGAGGCTACAGTAACCTGGAGAGCGTGTATTTGAAAGCCGTGCCGTCTAAGATCATCCCAAACACGACATGCCACCTGCCCAGGTCTGATGCCATGCACCTGTTCAGAGACCCTGTGCATGGAGATCTACCCTGGCCAGGCATGACACTGGGATTGACCATTCTTGCAACATGGTACTGGTGCACCGATCAGGTATGCTTCAACACACACTCTCATAAATGGATAACAAGGCTACCCTGGTTTTCACAACACAATGTAAAAAAAAGCTTTGCGTAAAGGACAGTGTTGCAAAAGTATTTTGCATTTTGAGTTGCATTCTGCTAGAAGATATTTAACAAATCACTTGACACCGCAAAGACTTTTAAGAGACAGAGGTAAAGACCTTTTAGGAAAAGGATCTACCAAGTCTAAATATTTATCCACAATTAGACCTAATTCAGAGCAGACCCTTGCAATTCGATGTGAATGATAATGAGGCTGTGAGGGATTTGCATCAACTAAAGTCTATATTGAGTCCTGTGTCACTAAAACATCTTCAAATGATTCAAGTATATTCTCACAGAAACTGTGAAAATCATTGTGTGCGGACTTGCATAAAAATTATAAGAGTGGAGAAATGATAGAAGATTAGATTATTTTTTGCAATAACTGAAATTCTAACACTTTCCTTCTATAATGTACAGTGCACCTCACATAAAAAAGCACATATTTCCAAACCTCCTTAGCAGGTTTTAAACAAAACATAACCAAAAAATACATAATTCAATTCCTGTAAATACTGTCCGAGTTGGGGTCTTCTCAAGACCCAATAAATGTGGGATTGGTCTGGGTCATATTACTTTTCTTCCAGTTGGGGGCTCAAAACTTGGTCTAGGTCGTGGCTAAGGGTCTCAGTAATGACCACAGTTAATTCAACACTGCACAAAGTGGCTCAGTGCTGCAATAAATTCAGTTTTATTCTGAGTAAGTTTCAGTTTGTTAAAATAGCCAGGTCTTGGTCTGAGTTAAAGTCCAGGTCTTAGGTGTCTTGGTCTGGATCTTTGAATGTTTGGTCTCGACTCCAACTCAAAGGCTAGCTCTAAAGACCGGTTCACACCAAACAATGATCAGCACAAAATCAGGTCTGACTTTCTCAAATAATTAGTTTCTGTCAGTAGGTCGTGGTTATGGAAAAACCCAGCTTTTTCCCATTCAAAATATTCCGTTTGAGAGTATCACAAAGTACTAATTATATATAACAGCAGCAGCTTTGTGATAAAAATCTTGTGATTTTTATCAGCATGTGATAAAAGCATTAATATTATTGGTTGAGCAGTCTTTTTTTACGCTATGCACAGGAAAAGAGATTAGAACGCCTCTCCATAAACAAAGAATCTGTTGCACTGACATCATGCAAATGTTTGCATCAGTCTGAAGCGATTTAAAGATTGAAAATGTTCAACCACAACAAACATTCATCTTGGTGTGAACAGGCCTTGAGACAGTCTGATGTCCTCAGGTAAAACCACGGACAAATGCAGACTTTGAAATTAACTCTCTATCAGTTTGTACTGTACCTTAACCTTTTCAACATCCTTTTCCCACAAGCTGAGACAATAATTAATCAACAACATGGGGGAATGTGAAATCGCCATCACCATGGTCACAAATCCACCACCAAATTTTTTGCACTAGTCCAGATTACACAATAAAGGCACGTCAATAAAGAGTAAAACTGCTTGTAACAAGTTTTGCTTGCCACGGTCCAGTTTAAAGATACAGTTGAACTCCAGCTGAAGTGGAGACTGGTGGCTACATAATTGCACATTCATGCCTTTGTACTCAATACAAAGTTGTTTATTTTCTGAAGGAAAGCCACCATAAATCAGTTAAATTTCATTGTGTCTCCGTGTCAACAATTTATCCCCCAAAGCAAAACCAGATGTGTTCACTGGAACCTTCACCCTGAGGTGTTTGTAGCTGGCGAGTTTAGATAAAGATATTCCTAACGGCATACGAGTCTCAACCCGTCTACGAGGAGACGGAGACTTTGTTTGAGAAGCCCGGTGAGCAGGAGAGAGTGACTGAGAGTGCGTGAGCCGCTGAGCGTGTGTTTTGCCGTTTCGCAGTCCTTCTATCGTGTAGGTGAGGCTTTGTCTTCTAGGGGACCGGCCGGAGCGGTTTAGATTTTTCTGGCCTGATCCATTTGAGGGGAGGTCAGCATATGCCTTCCCCTGCCAGTACCTGTGGCCCCCGATCACATGGCCGCTGCTTTTAGGAGGTCTATGGAAAACTCCAGGTTTAGCAATCACCACTTTGGCCCGGCCACAAGTCTCTCGAACGGGTGAACTGGAATCCATCTGGTAAAGGTGAAAGGGAGGAATATGTATGTGAGAAAGAAACAGGATAAAACATTTTTTTTAAGCTTCAAGCATGATTCAAATGTTTCAACAAATTATAAACTGTTCTGATTTTTTTTTTTTTTATATGAACTCAGAAAAGAAAAAGTAATGTTGGTTGATCTGTATCTCGGCAGGTAATTGTGCAGAGGTCTCTATCAGCCAAGAGTCTGAGTCACGCCAAAGGGGCGTCAATCTTTGCCAGCTATCTCAAGATGCTTCCCATGATCTTCATCATCCTACCTGGCATGATCAGCAGGGCACTCTACCCAGGTACTACACTCACACTCCAGCTGCTGTATCTGCTAATGCTGCAAAAATGCTTTGCTATGTCATCTTTTGTGCAAGCTTTGTCACCTTTTAAAAGCCTATACCAATAGAAAATGGGGTCAAACCAGCTTAAAGTGGTCAAGCTGGTTTTTGGTAAATGGTAACTGGTTTGTTGCTGTTCCAAAGTGGATTACCAGACCTAATCAAGCTTGACTGTTGGACTACACTATTCTTCATCAGCAAATACACAAAAAACAGATACAACCTTAAGCAGGGTAGTTTGATACCCAAATAAATATGAAATTAGACCCATTTCTGAATGAAATTATAAAATGTGACTTGTTTTTTTCTCTCTCTAAAAACGTTTTTCGTTTTTTGGCCTATTTTAACCACGCAGCAATCCATTTGAAATATTTTGATAAATTCCTGAAAATATATAAATAAATGACTTGTTGTATTAATTGTATTAGTCAATCAAAATTCTTAACGGTCGGTTAACGGTTAAAATGAACATTCCTAATACTTCCATTTAAATTAATCATTAAATATAATACATTTATCGCGTTCATACATGCTATTACATTGTACTTATATTTTTTAAATACCTGCATGTAATTACATCTGCAATTATTACTTTAATTACACTGTTGACCCATCACTTACACCCATCTTTAACCCCACCCATACCACCAAATCTTTAACTAAGCCTAAAAGGTTTGCAATACAATATGAATACAAAAAGTACATGTACTTATTTTTTGATGCAAGTGTTTAGTAGTTTAGACCACCTAATATAAAGTGGGACTATAAGAACTATGCAATAAAAGTAGGGATGTTAAATATCCAGTATTAAAATTCTGTCCAACTCTGTTTCACTGATAAGCAATAATTAACTGATATTAAACGATTTTCTGTTTAAATAAATGAAAAGTAAAATAATTAAAAACTATATTTTAGATGATAAAAATGTAGGTGAGTTCAATCTTATCGCAGCTTCATTTACATTTCCCCTTCTCCCATCCATTACCCCATGCATGTGTTTTAGCACTTATACAGGTTCAGGCGTGCTGGAAATGTCAACAGGGTGCGGGAACGCACACCGGCACGCCCTTGTGCTTTCTGTAACACACACGCCTGGCTTCTTTTCATCTACTTGAAACACTCCCAGGTTTATAGACTGGTAGAGTGAAGAGCCAAATTTGAAAATAACACTTTCACATTCAGTAACACTACTGTAAATCAAAGTCCAACCTACCTTTGTTTTATGTCTGTTCTGCATGTTCAGTAGATTTTTCTCAGCAGTGGTTTGTTCGACATCATCTGATCGCAAGTCCAGCATGGATTGAGAGAAACGGGCCATCACGTTAAGCGCATCAAGGCTGTGGTCTCCAAAACGACCGGAACCCGTTAACCTTCCATTAGGGAGTTTGTCACTACTGTCAGAGTCACTACATTCATAGAATTCATCTGATGTTGTAGAATTCTCATCTTTATCCTTTAATGAATGGTGACAGGTGACAGCAGTGCTATCGGCATCATTGTCGCGAATGTCCAAGTTTGCATCCTTTGTCTGGTTTTCGCCCCTTCTGACTAAAGTGATCTCTGCATCTCCAGAGCCCTCCGGCCTATTAACCACCAACTGAAGGGTGCGTGGCTTGGGAACAGGCATTTGTAAAGTCTGTTTGACTTCTGTTGATTCAGGGTTGGACTGCTGCTCTTGAGGAGGAGGGTTGGGTTTGGGTTCTTCTTTCTGGATCGGAGAGCTTGGCGAATGGGATGTATTGGCTAGTGTATCTTGATTAACATTGCTAGAGTTAATCTCTGGCTGAGTTTGGGTGTTTGGTTGAACATTTGCATCTACAGTAAATGTTTTCGAAATTTGTGTTGTTTTAGGACGAGGACTTGCCTTATCTGGTAACGGTTCCTCAGGTGGGGCAGTGAAAGGGTCTTTAAAACGTATTGCTTGAGATGTTTCGAACCTTTGCGAGCGCATTAAATGCACCTGTGTTGGCTTGCTTGTATCACGGATATTGATAAACCCAATAACATCACTGGCTGGGTCTGGCTCAGGCCAAGTGGGCAAGTAGAGAATGAGATCTGCCTTTGGCAGACCTACAAGTCCTGGGTGCATTTGCGGTTCTTCTATCATCTCCCGTTGAGGCTTGGTAATCTGGACCATAGGATTTTTGGAGGTACTGTTATTGGCACTAGCCTTGTCTGAAGAGGCTTTGCTTGCTGAATCTAAATTAAGTAACGCATATTTGGGGTTAATTCGCTTTCTTGCAACAGATACAGGAACAGGGGGAGGAACAGCTATCGGGACAGGGTCAGGCTCTGGAAGGTCCGCCAATGGGATCTTGGCTAGATTGACTCCACGAGAGTTCAGGTATAGTTCACGGAACTGCCTGTCAAAAGTTTCAACAGCCTGTCCCGTCAAGACTGTAATGATGTTGCGGTCCAAACGAGAAGCGGTCCATGTAAAACTGAAACATAAAGATGCTACATGTCAGAAAAGAGAATAAACAAATAACACGAATGGCACAATCATAAATAAATTTACATTTAAATAAACTAGCAAATCAAAATATTTTAGAGCAGGGGTAGGCAACGTCGGTCCTGGAGTGCAGAGTTTAGCTCCAACTCTGAAAAAACCTCACCTACTTTTAGCCACAGTAATCCTGAAGACATTAATTAGCTTGTTCAGGTGTGTTTGATTAGGGTTGGAGCTAAACTCTGCAGGACATTAGCACTCCAGGACCTACGTTGCCTAACCCCTAGTAGTGTGTTACCACCACTGTTGAGGTAAAGGCATGTTTTTCAGTTGTGTGACAATAGCTCACTCATCCAGATTTTTTGTTCTTGTTTTTTGTGTTCACACTTCCCTTTTCTTTTGGTATTCTGGCATTTCATGCCATACGATTGGTTTATTAGGTCTGTCTTGTGATTTTATTATTGCTTGACTAGTCTTTTTTTATTCAGCTTCTAGTATTCTTTTAGCATTTTTTTATTCAACATTTCGTAAAAAAAACTAGCTACATGTACTATGCTAGATTAAGAGACTTGTCATGGCGCTTGTATACTGTTGTTGTTCACTCGTTGGTCTGATTGCTTCTATTGTTCTCATTTGTACATTGCTTTGGATAAAAGCGTCTGCTAAATGATTAAATGTAAAATGCAAATGGATTATTTTTGTTACCATGTTACACCCCTGTAAATTATCTTTTAATTTGCCATTGTATTTTGAATGTTTTCCCATGTTCTCTATCAGATGTTTTGGAGAGATCAGTGACGTTTCTAGTTTAGTTAAGACTGTTCCTGTTTCACATTTGGTGTATGGTTCTTGTGATTCTCTTACCCATACCGAAATGAATTTGCAATTTGCAGACAGTTTTAATAACATGCTTTCTTACGGTCTAGTGTGACTGGCTTGCATTTAAAAAAAAACACAGTTTCATGTATGTGTTCATACACGCATTTAAGTGCACAAGACAAACCTGTATGATCCAGACACAGCACGGTCTCCATCCACAAACATGAATTTCTGACTCAATGAGCCACGCACCTTCTGAGCTGAGCGTGAATAGAATTCAGCACCTCCAATGCATCGCACCCGAAGATGCTACAAACACAAATTGTTATTCATACACTAACACACAACCAACATATTTTCTTATTTTAAGAAAAGTCTACAAAACAGATATTAATACATGTGCCTTCTACTCACATTGAGGTGTCCACTGTGCATGTTGGCTCTCTCACACATAAACAGGAAGTGCTGTATAGATGCATTATCTATAATAATGTATATAGCTACTTTCTTTTTAAATCCAGCCTCTATTAGATCCTTGAAAATGTCGACATCTGTGAAAACATCCATTACCACAGCAATCATCTGCAAAAGCACAAATGGTTTTGTATTATTTCTCAGTGTACAAATGATTATACACAAAAAGGTCATGCTCCAATTCCAGTTCTATTGTAAGCATGGAGTATGTTCTCTTTATTAAGAAGACAACATGATGACACAAAACATCTCTTACACTCCCTTAATCTGTTGTATTACACCTATTAATAACCATATTTCGTTATAAGCTCTCATTGTGTAAAATGTCTTTAGATAAAGGAATCTCTTTGATTGAGCATTTGAGTGTGTGTGCCTTAAAGAAAGAGGGGGCGGAAGGGAATTTCTGCCGGTATGTGTCACGGGCCGAATTGCTGGCTTCAAGCAAGTTTTAACAAGACAAATAAGTTGGCTGGAAACCAGTAAGATTGTGAAACGTGATGGATATTTGGACATTTAACATGTTTAATTTATTTTCTGTTGAACTCAATTCATTCCTAACAATTCCAGGTTATCATTTTAAAAATTAATCAGGAGAAGAGTTTTATTGAAAAGTGAGTGTTGACATGCATAAGCATAGCAGCTCTTTTGTTCAACTTATGTGCATACACCCCACTGATGTTGCCATTGATTATTACTATCCATAAATTAAAATTATAACTTTATCTAAGATTACGTAAGATCAGTATTTAGCATATTAAAGACTAATAAATTATTTAAGTCCCAAACCATGATTTTTATTTAGCAACTTAAAATTGACCAAAAAAAAAAGAAGTTTCACAATGAAAGGAGAACTTTTGAGGTCCACAATTAAACTGTTATTGTTCATTGTACTTATAAGCTGTTCTGAAAAAGCTATTATGATGAAACATCAAGAAATTAATTAATTTTTCATTTTGTTTCAGAAATGTTTTCCAAGAACGTTTCAGACATAGATATGTATGGGTTTTGTAACCACAAGACACAAGTCTGTCAGGATCTGCGAACAGAAATCGCTTTCATCTGATGTAACCATAGAAACCGACGGCTGCTTCAGCATTTTCAGTGAAAGTTTTGGACGACACACTGTCGAAATAAGTAAACGCTATCATCAATTAACAATTTCGTATAGTTTTACATTACACAATTCTGAAACCAAATCTCAACAGTGGCTGATTGACCATTCAATCGTGCTTTTCAAGTTTCTCTAGTTTACCCACCTTCTGTGCTTGCGCGATGGCCTTTCTCACAACCTCTTTTATATGCGTCGTCTGTCCGTCCACTGGCGGTTGCGTGTACACATTGACACGCGTCACTCCGCGGTAAGAACTGCAGTCTGGCCATCCGAGGTCCAGAATCGGTATGGAGGTATCAGAGCGGTCCGGCCAATACTGCAGTGAAATAGCACCGTCATCTCCGTCTGTCGTACCATCTGGTTTTTGATGCTCAGAACCGGGTTTATAATCTTCTATGTTCCTACGGAACCGCTCGAGCTCGGGTTCCGACAGGAAAGGACGAAGCTCGTGCTCTTTCACATAGGCGTCAAACGCGTCGCGTCCTTTCGTTATAAGCGCTTCAAGCGCGACCCGCTGATCCTCGCTGTAAAAAAACTCTGGTTTGGTTTCATTCAGACGCCAGTTCACATGATTGTTATCAAGACACTGAACCTGTGAGAGAGCCATAGCGTTTCCACACACAAACCGAATTAAAACTGTTATTTTTTTTTATACAAATGAAGGCGGTATTGTATCTTAAAGTTATAAAAGATGCCCCATGTGTTATTTGATCATGTTCCCCGAGCAAAGTCCTACTTCGGAAAAGGACAGAAGTTGACCGCTGAGCTGGAGATCATCTTTCAGTTAACCAACAGGTAGAATAGAACAAAGCATCTCCACAGGCTCTAGTAATTAGACACACCTCAGTCACCTGACCGGGAGGGGCAAACACACACACATACACGCGCAATAGCCTGCAGTCGACTGGATCCGAGTTTATGGTCTATAACACAAACGCATGAACCCTGGAAACCTCCGACGCCGACAAGAAAAACAAGCTTCCGGATTGTTCACCAGAGTGTTGCAAGTTAAACAAAGCTTTCTTTCACGTCTCCCGATAGAAATAATGTCCTGAGTTTGTTGTCCAGTAAAGTCCTGTGGGGTTTTGTGTTACTTTGCCCTACTTCTGTGGAGCTGGAAAGAGGAAGAGGCTGGATGTCTGGTTGCATGAGCGGAGCGCCGGTGACGCGGCGGGCAGTCGAGTGTTACACGGCTGAGTCAACAGTTACGTGGGTTTGGGCGGGGTATCCGGGAAGAAAAAAAGTTGCAGCAAACCAAAGAAAGTGAAAGAAACACTTCCTATTTCCTCCCCCTGATTTTGTAAAAGTGGCAGACACTTAAATCTACTCCTGGTGCTAGTTGTCTCAAATGGAAGCTGCCACTAAACTTTATTGTTAATCCATTTGCATTAACGTGCATGTTTTTCATCTAGCAATGGTTTTATATCCTGCTATTCAGACAGTTAACTACAGCTTTATATTATAATTTGATTTATAATTTGTATGTTACTATTTCCATTTTCATTAATGATTGTCACTGATTATTTATTATCATTTTGTAATTATCTTATAATTATTATAAGTTATCTTATTAATAAGGCGAGGTATTCTCAAATGATTTTGGCAGCTGAATGCCTTTAACTTGAAATATTTACCTGAGATTTGAAGATAATATTTCAATATTTGTAAAGTAAATTTGCATGTCCATGGTTTTCTGATGGTTAATGATAATAGCATGCAGATAAATAAATAATTTTTGGCCTCCACTGTGTGTGTGTGTGTGGGTATACAGTATATATATATATATATATATATGTATATATACATATATATATATATATGTATATATACATATATATATATATATATATATATATATATATATATATATATATATATATATATATATATATATATATATATAAAAACTGATTCCAAAAAAGTTGGGACACTGTACAAATTGTGAATAAAAACCGAATGCAATGATGTAGAATTTTCACATTTCAATATTTTATTCAGAATACAACATAGATGACATATCAAATGTTTAAACTGAGAAAATGTATAATTTTAATGGAAAATAAGTTGATTTTAAATTTCATGCCATCAACACATCTCTTGCATCTTTTTTTTTCCCAGACACTGTGGCTTGTGTGGACCCTGAAGAGTGTGTAAAGGTGTGTGGTGCAGAGGTGGGCTGTTCCAACATTGCTTTTCCAAAACTGGTCATCGAGCTCATGCCCAGCGGTAATCAGAATCACTTTTTGTTTTTTCAAATGTTGTATATCTTTTAATTGTTAGCATGTACTTTACCAAATGCACAGTCCATGTCATGGTCTTTTTAGCATAAATCATGCAATTGTAAATATGTGTTCCAGGCCTCAGGGGGTTAATGATAGCTGTAATGATGGCTGCTTTAATGTCATCACTGACCTCCATCTTTAACAGCAGTAGCACCCTCTTCACCATGGATATCTGGAAGAAGTATCGAAGAGGTGCTAGCGAGAAGGAATTGCTGCTAGTTGGCAGGTGTTTATGACTGTGTTTGTTTGCATTTCATGCATGCAATTGTGTCGCCTATTTAAAATCATTAATCATTGTGTAATGATAAAGGTTACTTAGATCCAACATCCTGGTGGTTTTTATTCAAAAGCAATTACATCAAAGAATGTAGAAATGCTTCATAGCCTCAAAAATGCAGTATGAGACATCGAGGGGTAGATTACTCATTTACTTTATATTAGCTTATGTTTATGCCCTGTCATTGGGTTGAGATCTATTTAAGTGGAAATAAAACCACAAAATATGTATTTATAGAACTAGAAAATGGAAGAAGACTAATAGCCGAATAATAGTGATTCATATACTGTAAATGAATCAGCAAATATTACTAATAGGGTCCAATAGGAGTTTGATTTTGTAGTAGAACTTAACTTTAAGGTCATTAACATAATGACTTTCATTTTCCAAATTAAGAACTGTGGTTGAAACTGAAGATGATCGTACAATGTATATCCATTTTCTTTTCCCAGGATAGTGACTGTTATTTTGGTGGTGATTAGCGTGGTTTGGATCCCGATTCTTCAGAATGCTAATAGCGGTCAGCTGTATGTTTACATCCAGTCAGTAACCAGCTATCTAGCCCCTCCTGTTACTGCCATTTTTGTAATGGCTGTTTTCTGGAAAAGAACCAATGAGGCGGTAAGGAACACACATAAACATTAAACAGTGTCTGAGGTCTCACTTAGACTATATACATATTGACATACCAAAATTAAATACTCGCATGCATTCAAAGAAACCTCTTCTCTCTCGTGAAGAAGGAATGTCCGTCTATTTTAATGTAGCACATTAGTGAGGGTGTGTGTATTTGTCTGTTAAAACACACAAAGAGTGAGGATGTCTGAATGACAGCAAAAGAGAGCGTAACTTTCACTTGGAAGTAATTGAGAAGATAGATAGTTTTTCAAAGAAAATAGGTCACACCTTAATATAAGCCATTTTATTGAGTCATTATATATTGTGTTTTTAAAATGGAAAAACACATTGATAAGTCACACCCGTTTATAAGCTGCATTTATTTTTTCATTCAGTAAAATCTTTCCAAATGAGTGTGACAGTGTTCTTCTATCCTATGTATTAGTAATAATGTTATAGTGAAAATAATATGTAAACTAGATGCATATCTAGATAGATAGATCTCTTTGAGATCTTTTCCGGGAATAAACAGATATATTCTTAGAACAGGAGAAACATTGTGTGTGCAGATAAGAAAAAAAAGGACATGTGATTCATTAAATTCTATGAAATCCCCCAAACCCAATGTGTTTGGAAAAATATGCTTAGAATGAATGTTTCAGAAGGATCGTGGTGTACCAGGCTGATTATCTTGGATGTTTTACTTTAAGCAAAGAACAAAACTGCATTTTTTTTTTCATTGCCTGCATTAGAGGGACCGTTTCTGCTCATATCGTATGATTCGCTGTTAGCCAGGCAGTTTAACAAAAGAATGAAAACCTGTCGAGCTAAACATTTAAGAGCTTTAAAACTGGGAGGGTGGAATTTCAAAATTCCTGTTCGTTTTTACCCTGAAGGGTCATTTCATGCAAAGTTATCCTCTGTCCCCCATAGCAAAAAGGAAATACCCATTTTAGTTTGTGAGATCTCAGATAAGTAGTATAATTGCTCTGGAAAAAAAGCCAGTAAGTAAAGAATTTTAACATTGATTTAAAGTTAGGCCATGTTATGGCGAAAGATAATGTTCCCCCGAGAAAAAGAAGCCTGCCTAAAGAAACTTAAACTGACCATGGTGACATTCATAGAGTAAGAAATAAATCGTTACAGTGAACGTATTTGTGTAAGTGCATCCGTGTGAGTCAGTGACACAAAATGTACGAGGATAAAATCAGTTTAACTTACATAATAGTTCATATCTGCTGTCTTTACACGCAACACATTTTTGGCAAAACACTTGAAAAAATATCTCTGAAATATGACATGCTTCACTGGAATTTGCTGTCACAAGTAACGATTGCTGTTTGTCAAGGGACTTTCACACCTTACTCCACCCTTAAGTAAGCAAATAAGAGCCTGTCACATCAGGAATCTTAGCTGAGAGTTCATTCAGTGCCTCCTCTAAAGATACCTGAAATATTACAAAAATAATTAGTTTAACAGTCCCCCATGCTCATATAACACACAGAATAAAAGGAACACCACTGTTGGTATGTAGAGCACCACAGAATGCAAAGTCTTCCTGTAGCTCTAACAGTAGATTCTTGCAATGCCTAGGGCATGGGTTCAATTCCCAAGAAACTGATCAAATGTGTATCTTAAATGCAATGCATGTTTTGGATAAATGAGCCTGCCAAATGCATTAATGTAAATGCTAAGAGCTTTCCTGAAGAGTGATCCTCATGTGTGTTTGTTTGGTATTGTGTGCTCAGGGAGCATTCTGGGGCCTGATGGTGGGTCTAGCGGTGGGATTGACGCGGATGGTTCTAGAGTTTGCATTTCCTCCCCCTCGCTGTGGTGTTTTTGACCCTGCTCCCTCTGTCTTGAGGAGTGTACACTACCTGCACTTTGCTATAATACTCTGTGCCCTGACTGCTTTTGTTGTGGTGGTGATCAGTCTACTGACCCCTCCACCCACCGACGAACAGGTAATAGCCTTTATACCAGGTAATGTTTTCAAATATATATATAAAAAAATTAGAATTCTTGTAGCACCTTGTCTGACTTTGCAAAGACTCTGTACATTTTGTAAGGGCTTGTTTTTTTAAGAAGTCCCTTAACCAGTGCTGCATTTTTTTTTCCTAAAGTACACTGAAGACTGTAATGTTATGAAATATTGTTACATTTAAAAATAACTTTAAAATGAATTTTTAGCATCATTGCTCCAGTCTTCAGTGTCACATGATCCTTCAGAAATCGTACTAAAATGCTCAAGAAGCATTTCTTATAATAAAGGTGAAAACAGTTGCCTAATATTTTTGTGGAAACTTGATTCTTTTGTGAATAGAATGTTTAAAAGAGCAGCATTTATTTGAAATAGAAATCTTTTGTAACATCATAAATGTTTTTACTGTCTCTTTTGAATAATTGAAAGGGTTAGTTCACTCAAAAAATGAGTTTTAATAAGTCTGTTTTACTCATACTCAAGGCATCCTACATGTAGGTGTATACAGTATGATTTTCTTCTTTTAGACGAATCCAAAAGTCATCAAATAAAGTGCACACATCCACAATAAAACGTGCCTCACATGGCTCCTGGGCATGAATAAAGGTGAATCCATGCTTTTTAATGTAACTCTGATTATATTCATATAAAAGAAGAAAGTCATATTCACCTAGGATGCCTCAAGGGTGAGTAAAACAGGCTAATTTTCATTTTTGGGTGATCTAACCCTTTAATGCATCCTTGCTAAATATAGTGTTTATTTCTTTCAGTAAAACCTTACTGCCATTTGACTTTTAAATAGTACTGTACTTGAGGCAGTATGTGAAACAGTTTTGCATTATGCAAACAGTAGTTCAATATGCTACATTGTTGCCACATTACCTCATTGCAAGCATGTTTAATTCTGCAGTGTACTGGTTTATTTTGCAACAGGTTTGTTTAAAATTGTCTCAAATATTGACAGTCTGAAAAAGAAAAGAGCTTAAATCATTGCTGATATTACTTTTGCTGATATTTATCTTTAAATTAATTTTAGGGCTGTCAAATGATTAAAATTTTTAATCAAATTAATCAAAATTTTCAGTGGATTAATCAGGATTAATCACTATTTGAAATTACACCTGAATCCTAACCATTTTTTTTCTGAAATGCATACCAAAAGATAAATAACAGGACACAGATACATAATTTTCATGTATTGATTCATCAATATGTGGTTCTTTTTTTCTGCATTTCAAAAGTTTAACTTTTACTTAGATCAAATTTATCTGAGCACTATATCAAACCATGCCATTTAACTACAGATAGTGTAAGAGTTTTAGGTGAACCAGTGGTTAAATATAGCCACATATCTATGAAATTATGCATAGAGAAACTCGAAAGAATGAACTCAGAAACACAGACATGCGCCCTCTGCACTCTGGGCACTCTTGTTTTTGGGAGGTGTTCATTTGCTCTGTCACAATATTTATGGATCAATATTTTCACGTTCTGAAGGCTTCAAGTGCCATTAAAACTAAGTAAAAATGCATATGCTTTTCCAAACAGCTGTAATTTTCGCTGCATTGCATGTAGGCGTTCTGCGCATGCGCAGTGTGAAACACAGGAAGCTATAACAGGAAGAAGCTCCAGCGTATCAACTACCAAAGTCGTCTCTGTTTATCGAGCTTGGCATGAATGTATTTGAGAGTAACTGGGGTAAAACCTTAAGCTTCTTCTGTGTTTTCGTTGAGGCGCTCGCCGCTGTTTTTTACTATCTTGAGAATTCAGAGATCGACGAGACTTTCCTGACCTGAATAATTTATCACACTGCGCATGCGTGAAATGCGTTAAAAAAATTGACGTAATTAACGACAAACAACTAATTAACGTCGTTAACGCGCTATTTTTGACAGCCCTAATTAATTTATTTGACTGGAAATGGAAGGTTCAGTCAAGTGCATTGCATTACAGGCTACAGAATTAAATATACAGAAAAAACTTTGCATTATATACTGCAGAAACAATAAAAGAAGTATAGTAGTATGCCATTTTGAAAATAGCCAATAGCCTCGACAGTATTTATAGCACCCACTACACTATATACTCTTGGAATTCTTAATTAATCCCTTCCTCTGAGATTTGTTTGAAATTAAATTGATTTACTAAATTTAATAAAACCCTTTAGTGTATATATATATATATATATATATATATATATATATATATATATAAATATATATATATATATATATATATATATATATATATATATATATACAGTATATCATGTCTCAAGTGGCTTGTGCTTGATTTTGTTTCAGACACATAATCTTACCTGGTGGACTCTGCATAACAGCTCCGAGAGAGAAATAACTCTACAAAAAGTAACTACACCCAGCCACAGGACAGAAGGTATGGAACACACATGTTTTTCATGATATTAGTGAAGACAGCTCATAGACTTCTGTTGTTTTTATATTGGGTTTAGTGATATTTTCTATCATCTACTGTTAACAGAACTCTAGCCCTAAATATAACTAGATTTAAATAGACACATGATTTGGTTAATTTATACAGCAAGCCTCATAAACTAGTAAGGACTAGTCAGTCAACAGGTTTCATTATATTAGTAAGGGCATTATTGAATAGTGAGGACATTTTGGACTTCAAAAGTTGTCAAACCTATCCACACACTAATCCAGCTTCCTAATGCAGAACGGAGGTGTGTGAGGAGTTTACAGCATGATATATCTCATGAGGATTGTTGTGGCTTATTCATCAGGGTGTGGTGCTGTTCTACATGTGTGTATCAGTTGACAAAACAAACGTGCCTTATATGCGTGAGAACACACACAAGGAACTGAGAAAAATACCAATTGTCATTTTCTTGGTTTTGAATGAAAGCTTACTGCATACAGTGGATTATTTTAACAAACACAACGTTAGAAAACTGTAATGACATTTTAAATTAATGTCTGAGTATGCAATCGTGCAATATGTCATCTAAATCAGCTATAAAGCCTTTTAAGTACAGTAAGTCAGGTTTCCAGAATTGTATTTCAACACTTTGGTATTCCTTCAAGAATCTTAGAAAGCATGTAAATCCTATTGTTTATGAACATGCAATCATTCAGTACTCTAGTATATAACAAAGCATTATGGTATTACCATTTGATACTGTCACTATAAAGCTCCCCTGCCAGTTAATTTCACATTCACCACTTTTGTTTAGGCTGTGAGTCAGTGTGCAGGGGTAAGTGTTTCCGTACTGCTGGGTTCTGTTGCCCTCGACCAGGACAATTTGCAACCGTGACGCCACCTCCTATAATTCACAGCATCAGAGAAGATCCCTTCTGGTCTCGTTTCTGTTGTGTCAATGCCATCATTCTCATGTGCGTCAACATCTTCCTCTATGCTTACTATGCATAACACATACTGCCACACACATAGATTTTTTGGTACAAATGCATCACCTAGACTTCTGATAGACTTTCTTGCAATTGCAAGTTTGTATCTTACGATCACAACCTTTTTATTCTCGGAATCACAAGTTTATATCTGTCAATTCTAACTTTATATCTCACAATTTTTTTTATTTTTTTTATAATTGTGAGATAAGAAGTCGCAACTACCTTCAAATTTTTTTATCCCATGGAGGAAACAAGCTTCCATAAAATCCCTTTAAAATATTGGGCTAAATAAGATAATTTTAAAGATTGTGTTGTAATAGTTGTTCAGTTAGATATGCATATAATGGATATATGCACTAAAGAAATGTATTTGACAATAAAGCAAAAAATAAATGACATTTTCTCACATTTTCTGCACAGTGCATGCTTAAAAGATATGCTTCTAGTAAGAGTTTATATTGTATGTTTGATAAATATGTTCACACTGACTGGGAAAAATTCATTAGATACTCCCAAAGATGTGGGTGTAAATGGAACTTCCATTTTGCTTCTTGAAAATAAATGGTCTGTGATTAAACTGTAATTTTCTGTACAGCACATCAATGACTGTGTGATTTGTGTCTAAATAATTATTTCAACAATACTGTGAGAGTAGCCATAGTTTATATGATTGTAAGAACAGCTTATGAATGATTTTAAGAACAAAAAATTAGGGTGGGTTATAAGAAACGCTAACTGTGAAATATTTTTTCTTAATTTGTATACTTTTATTGTTAATGTGCAAATGAAAGTTGAAACATTAAAATCATAAAGTAAATGTGTAAACCAAGTGTTTGTTGTTGTTGTTGTTTTTAGCAGATTTGAAACATTTTGCGCTAGATATACTTAACCTCCTTTGCATTTGGAATACAAGTACAAGCAATACAATTATATAAATTTAAATGAAAATTTATTTTTTCCCTTGAGTTGACAGTTCATAGAGACAATAATGTGCTTGTAAAATACATCCTTACACCATCACACAATATTACACCTGACATTGCTATATTTCTTCAAAAGTTATAGATTTAAAGTGTCTATCATAACACAACATAAATAGCAATGCTTGCTATCTAAACGTGTACAGGCAATTTATATGTTAATAGGTGTGAAGTTGAGTCAGCAATTTGACTATATATCTCATATTTTATTGCATTACATGTCAGAACGGCAGCGTTGCAGCTAGGCCTTGCTTGCTGATATACTGTATATTTTGCATATCATTATACAACAGGAGCATTTTCAGGAGAAAAATCACAATTTAACCTTTAATTTTACTCATCGTACATGACAATGTTAATTAAATTACATTGCTTGTTATAAATTAAATGATCAGTACAGAGTGATTATTTTAATTATGTCACTCAAAAAATAATATCACCTTATTATTGCATATTTTTTGGTCATTACGTAAACAGCACTAGATGTTCCAAATGTTTTCACATGGCATAGGTGGATCCAACAACTGTTTTCCACTAGAACATTAGTCAGCGCTCTTCCTGAACAGATATATGAATGATAACAATGAAATAACTTGCTCTCACTCTAATAATAGTTACAGAAATTACCAAAAAATACATACATACACATAAACTATACTATACTACGGTGTGTGTATATATATATATATATATATATATATATATATATATATATATATATATATATATATATTCCATTTTTATGTATCCCAAACAATACTTTTTATAATTACCTCTGTATTTTACAACATAAATTATTATTTTTTTCAATTATTTTTTGCAATGATTGTTTAGGAAACTAAATTAGCAATTCATAATAATTACTAGAGGTCTAAATTAAATTAGCTATGGTCATGATTTCAACATTACAGTAAAAAAATTAAATCTAACTAGTAATAATAATAATTAAAAAAAGGTGAAGTGTGTAATTTCTGTGACATTAAACAGAATTACAAAAATAATTGTGACAGGCATCCTAGACACTCACCCAATCTGCCTTTGGATGAAATGATAGCCCCATCCCAAACTTACATCACTGGTTGAGCAAATGTTTTGATAGCACCACGAAGCCACAGTGTTTAAAGAGAAATCAACATGCAAATGATTTAAAGTTGTCTCTGCATATTAATTTGGGACTGGAGAAAGTATTTTCACAGAAATAAATACATTTTTGAAATCACAAAAATTATTATAAGTAATACTCAAAGTTATGTTTATAGCATAAGCACAATAAAGAAAATAAATAATAAAATAAAAATAACATTTCCCATGCTCATGACTGTAGAACTTTATACTGAATAAAATACATATATAGTAGGTCTGGCTCACTTCTGCTTAAAAAAAGAAAAGAAAAAAAAACATGATAATGCCTCAATATAAAACATTATGTTCAAGGTTGATACACCAATTATATTATCATACCTTTATTTGAAATGACTTTAAAATATTTGAAAGAAGAATAAACAGGAAGCAACTGTTTATGTTCACTAAAGGTGTTACAAAAACTGGTTTGCTCACAATTTATAACTGATTTCTAATTCGCCTTCTCAAAGTGGTCAACAAAAAAGATGATGGGCAAAGGTTAAATTCAAACCTTAAAAACTTTAATGCACCAAACATCGATGAATAAGGTTTAGTTTACCTTCAGATTTATGAAGAATATGTGTGACTGATGAATATGTCTTGGGCTCTCATCCAGTTTGTTTAACTGTACAGGGTGGTGACACACATAGCTGAAATTCAGTGATAAATTGGCTGCACATACTCTGGTGGAAATACGCCCACTCTTCCACGGCACCGCCCCCTCCAGCACTGAGCATCCGAACAGTCGAGCAGGTCGATGACATCACCGCGCAAGAAACGTAGATGAGTCGCATGATTAGATGTGAAGTCAAAGAGGGCATGGGCATGACGTGGCCTCTGAAACAGAAACACACACACAAATGACGGACATGACAAGACTGTGCACTGGATCAGCAGTCAAAAAAAACATCGTCCTACCTACAAAAGCATGTTTCCACCTCAATACAACGTGTTAGAAAGTCACATTGTTAGATTTAAAGACATGACTAAGAGAAATACAAATATAAAGAGGACAAGGAAAACCCAAGTTGTTATCGGCTCTCAATTCAGAAGCCTGCATCTCTGATGGTATGGGGTTGCATAAGTGCATGAGTGCATGAGTTTAAACATTTGATATGTCATCTATGTTGTATTCTGAATAAAATATTGAAATTTGAAACTTCCACATCACTGCATTCTATTTTTAGGGGCCATTTATATATCGCGCCTAAAAACGCGTGGAAAACGCTAGGCGCACTGCTTTCTCCTTCTTTCCAAAGCGCTTGGGCAGTCGGCTCCCGAGGCATGTTTTTAACTCGATGCGGTGTGGATGCGCCTGCAAAAAACGAGGCTTTCATTATGAGCATGCATTCTGCGCGCCTACTTTGGAAATAACAAACTTGAGCGTGCAAAAGACGCAATATGTGAACGGCTCCTTATTCACAATTGTACAGTGTCCCAACTTTTTTGGAATCAGGTTTGTACAGTCCACCCTCAGAAAGATGGGCATCTCTGAAACCGCACTCCTGTGGTTCAAGTCCTACCTCTCAGATAGATCATTCAGGGTGTCTTGGAGAGGTGAAGTTTCTAAGTCACAACCTCTTGCTACTGGGGTTCCTCAAGGCTCAGTGCTTGGACCATTTTTCAACTCCATCTACAAAACGTCATTAGGATCTGTCATTTAGAAGCATGGCTTTTCCTATCTGCTATGCTGATGACACTCAACTCTAAGTCTTTACTCATTTAAAAAAAAAAAACATCTAAAGACTCATCTTTTTCGCCAGCACTTGACCAACTAATACTAGCACTTACTTTTTCTTGTCTATCCTATTATTGAGAAAAAAGAAACATAGCTACATTCTTTGCTAGACTAACTGAGACTTGTCATGGCACTTGTATACTGTGGTTGTTCTCTCGTTGGTCTGATTGCTTCTATTGCTCTCATTTGTGTTTATTGGGAAGTTGTGGCCTAGTGGTCAGAGAGTTTGACTCCTAAGTCTAAAGTTGTGGGTTTGAGTCTCGGGCTGGCAATGCCATGACTGAGTTTCCCTTGAGGAAGGCACCAAACTCCCAACATGGTCCCCGGGAGCCACAGTGTGTGTGTGTGTGTGTGTGTGTTTGTTCATGTTGTGTGTGTGTTCACTGCTGTGTGTGTGAACTTTGGATGGGTTAAATGCAGAGCATGAATTCTGAGTATGGGACCCAATACTTGGCTGTATGTATGTCACGTCACTTATATAAAGTTGCAAATGTAATAAACAAAGTCAACTATGAGAAATAAAATCATGCATTGAGCCAAGAGATCAAAGTTTCACTTTATAACCTTTACTAGGCAGACATCCTTTTGCTTCGCAAATTTGCAGATCAGAGTTCACCAGAGTTAAACTTTGGCACCTCTGTAAAAAACATCATGTGCTCATGTGTGACAGCTCTTACAGCTAATGATCCCTCAGGCTCTTTCAGGAAGACAGTTCTCTCTTTGGCAATGCTGTTGATTTTGTAGAAGTCCACCAGCTGGTTGAGGGAGCTGAAGACTTCATCCCATATGAAGAACTGCCCTAGTCCATCTTTCAAAACCTTAAAGTGCTGCACGTGGTCCCCGTAACTAGAGACAGAGAGAGAGAGAGAGAGAGAGAGAGAGAGAGAGAGAGAGAGAGAGAGAGAGAGTTAAGACGTAGATCTTGGCTTAACTTACTATTTATCTAAATCAAACATAGCAGTGTTTGATTAAAGGTTTTGCCTAATAAATCACAGTTTGAAATTTCAGCTGTCAGCAAATTCTGGCATCACAATGACGAAGAAGCAGAGAGTTAATAACTTTAATCAAATTACACTTTGAACAAGTCACTGCTCATTCTCCTGTAGATATATTAAAGAATATTCCTCTCAGAAGATCAAATGCTCATTGCGGGACATTAAACTGCATATTAATATTAAAGATGTTTAAAATAAAATAAAAAAATCAGTCAATATGCAACAATATAATGTCTATGTATATTCAGTCAAGATCCAGTAATACATTAAATGCATTGTCTATGTCCTGTATGTAAAGAATGTGTTAAAATCAAGAACTGTTTTCCCAAAAACATAATTAGCAGTAATACTTGCAGTAATATTTGCTCTTTTATTACTCTTCAGTGCATTTAGTGAGTGCTAGCCATTGTACATCTATATTATAAAATTTATTTTTTTTGTATAATAGTTCTAATCATTTGCATGTTTTTTAAGAAATCTTTTATAATAAATGTTTTACACACACACACACACACACAAACGCACATATATATTTGTATATATAGTTGCCTAATATGTTTGTGAAAACCATGATACCTTTTTTTCACAGGAATCTTTGATTAATAGAAAGTTTAAAAGAACTTTCTTTGAACTATTAGAAATGTATAAATGTATAAATTATTTAAAATAGAAATATTTTGTAAAATTCTGAACATATTTACTGTCACTTTTGATCAATTTAATGTATCATTGGTGGAAAAAAAGTCTTATTTATCATACATAACTAAAATCTGGAATTCCAAATCTAATTTAAACCTGGAAATATAAAAAACTATTAAGGTAATTTTTAAATAAAAACCATAATAGTCTGTATTATAAAATGTTATTTATTTTTCTAATCATTTTCAGTTGTTTATTTGAAATATATATTGCTGCATTATACTATGGTGACGCATTGCTGCCACGCACATATTATTTTTTCAACTCAGTTATGTCGTAATCATGAGATATATTTTCTCATTAAAACATCTTTTTTTAATAAAAACGAGATGTTATGTGGTTAAAAGGACATAATTATCTTCCTAAAATTACATCTTTTCTCGTAATAGCAACATCTTTTATCGTAATAACCACATATTTTCTCGTTAAAACGAACATTTCTCGAAATAACAAGGTATGACTGTTATTGGTATGACAGTCACAGTATAAAAAAATAATACATTTACGGTAAAAAAAACTGGCAGCTGTGGTTGCCAGAATTCTTCCGTAAAAAAAATATGGTAACATTGTTTTAGGTTTTACCTTAAATAAATACCAGGTAAATACCGCAATTTCATTAACTATTATAATTATATTATACCATTACCCACCTATTGAAATACTGAAATCTGTTTTGTACCTTTGTAATACACCGATAACCACCAAATGCAGGTGGTGTTGAGAAAGTCACTTGATGAACCACAAACACTAAACACCATCATGGTGAGACTCGTTAAACTGAAATATGCAATAAACATTCATTTAACAGAATTATATGTAGCATACAACCCTACTAAACATAACAGATAAGAAAAAATAAGAAACAGTCATTTCAAAGAAAAAGCATCAAATACAAACTAAATATTAAATGCAACTCAGCCAAAAAGCAGCCATGTCAGGGAGATGCTGTGTGTATCTAGGCTAAAGCAAAAGCACTCTATTTGGCCTTTCGAAAGTAGATGCATTTAGGAATCTTTAATATAACTTACAACAGAACAGCAACGCATTTAATGGACAACCGTTACGTGAACCTAGGAGAAGAGGTTATTCTGACTGCTATGAATAAGCTACTGTAAGTATGCTTTGTTATTAGTTTAAGTATTTGCTATTGAATGTTCAAATAAAAAAAGTCAGCTGTCTTAACCGTCTGTGACTTGTGTACTGCAAACTTTGTCTGTCACGAGACTCTGTTCCTCTTTCAAGATTGAACTGATGGTAAAACTAAGGACATTATTAACTGTCTTTATATTTATTTTGAAAGACGAAACTAGCGATTATGGAAAGGAACGTTACATTTCTCACAAGTTTTGCCCAAGTTTTGCGATGCACTGGGTCAGTTGGCCAATCAGAGAAGACTGTGCTTGTCAGAAGGAGGGACTTTGTAGAATACTATGCATTTGAGAGAGGCGGGGCATAGAGGACTTACAATAATGTATTGTATTTTAAATAATGTGGGTTTTTTTTTTTTCATTAAAGCATGTCAACATATCCTGTTACCAGGAAACCACCTGTGAAGAAATATTTCTCCTTCAAATCCTGGAAACGATTAATCCAGTACTGAGCATGCTGTTTTCTCATGAATGCCCACCAGCTCTCAGTGTACTGATTGTGGTTGCTTGAACCACAGATGAAGCAGTTTCCTGCATATTCGTAGTGGTCATCATAGTGTAGGAACTTCTGCATTTGTTCCACACAACAGTTCTCTGTTCCCAGGTCTGACCTCATACTGGCTGGTGTCCCCATCCTTTGTCCAACTTCATTAATAAAATAGCTGGCGATTACCTTTGGGTCATAATTAGTAGAATAAGCATGGAGCCAAATTACCATCCTAGAAAATCCTTCGATCGCGTCATTGATGCAGATACCAAAATGTTTCATTTTTTCATAGGAGTCCATGTGCCACATAAAATTGGGGCCAGGATTTCCATACATCCGATGTAATGTGATTTCTCCTTCTCATTTGTACTCCGTCAGGATCCAGGATGCCTAATAAATGCCGAATAACACGTTACTGATATTTAAGATGCTGGCGTAATGTTCGCATATGCCTACTAATAATAATCCTGTCGACTGGCTCAATGTTAATAAAATGTCTTTGTGACTTAAAGCGAGGAGAAAGTAAAATGAAATCATTTCATTTAAATGTGCCATGACCATTTGTATCCCAAAAAGCTGAAATCTTTTACCGTTGCAGTATTCTGTAGGTAGGCTATGGCTGAAGAAACAAAATGCCTGTGACGCCTGCACGTCGTAGGCTAACAAGAAAATTATGTTGTTTTAAAAAGAATAAAATGACGTTTAAACGACATAATATCTCGTTATTACGAGAAAATATGTCGTTATTACGAGAAAATATGTTGTTATTACGAGAAAACATCTCTTTATTATGATTTTTTTTGTTTTAACGAGAAAATATGTCATTATTATAAGAAAAGATGTTGTATTAACAAGAAAATATAGTTTCTACAACATAATATCACATTTTTACGAGAAAATTACAACATAACTGAGTGGAAAAAATCATGTGTGTGGCAGCAATGTGCCACCGTACGATATAAATCATTCCACAGAAAAATACATTTGAAAACATGCTATTAATTGTTTCTGGGTTTCTGCGAAATGTTCAGGCACTGACGCACAGCCTGCGCCTGCGGCAGGTGTCTTTAATCACCCGACGGCTCCACCCTGCCACACCTGCTCTTAACCTGTGTGGGTATTGCTCACACACAAACACACACACACACACAGATGCTCATCAGTCTACGCAATACTGCATGGATCACTCAGCTTGTTCGGACAGAAACACTGACAGAATGACAAACTGCCTCAGGGATGTGGATTTGTGTGTGTGTGTGTGTGTGTGTGTGTGTGTGTTGTGTTATACTGAAGATCTTCAAAAAAACAGGGCATGTTTAGGAAGAGCAAAGCCTTAGTTAGCATACTCACAGTCATTATAGATATGACTTATACCAGAGCCATAATAACAATTCTCAGACTCCAACTCAAACTGTCTCACATGAATTGTCTGATTTTTGTGTAGCATTGTGGTTTCTGTATTTACATTAAGCTTTTAATCTGATATAATGACCCTTATCCATTGAATTATTTTTGGCTGAATAAAATTATTAATTCTCTCAAAAAAAAAAAAAGAACTACTGACCTCAAACTTTTGAATGGTAGTGTATGACACATACAGAAATGACATTCTATAACATATCTGTACTGTATTAGTCTATTAGTCCAATAGATTTAATTCAAAATCAAATTTCAACCTGGAAATATAGGAATGTTTTCAATACCATGCTCAAGTTCATTTTTGTATTGAATTTGTTTAAAAACTAAATATTTATATACAAAATAATGAATAAATAAAATATAAAATGCAAATAAACTCTTCAAAGAAAGAATTTTGGACCCCATTGTGTGTGTATATACATTTCTATATAATTTTGGACCCCATTGTGTATGTGTGTATATCTATCTATCTATCTATCTATCTATCTATCTATCTATCTATCTATATATATATATATATATATATATATATATATATATATATATATATATATATATATATATATATATATTCATACATGTGTGTGTGTGTGTGTGTGTGTGTACAGCATGTGTACAGTATGTATATTATAAATGTATAAACTTACAAAGGTGATTTAATATTCACAGAAACTATAAATGCAAGCGTCTTCTTTAACGTTTCAAATAACTTTGATGAAAATAAAATGTAAAAAATATGGGTGAAATAATGTTATATCGTCATTCTGTGTAACAGATATAGTCATGTAAAAATGTAACAACATACTTGTTCTGACATTTACTTATTAGAATTTATAAAAGAATAAGTGACCACACTTAATTGCATTAAAAACACCTGGATGACACATGGGTAAAATCTATGTGAATCATTGAATAAAAAATATTTTAATGTCATCTAATGATTCTTGTTCTAAATTTACCTGACACGTGTTTTTTGTTTTTGTTTTGTTTGTATGTAAACTACTGTGTTTGACCCATGTACTGTATGACCCATGTATTCCTGTATTATGACTAGTCAATATAACATTCCAGCTGTGCTAATTTACAAAGCATTTTATATAAACAGTCCCTTACATTTCTATTTGAATGAACATTTGCTAATGATCTTTTAAGCATTAATATTAGCAAATCTTCCTAAAACAATTCATGCAGTTTTTATACAGGGTTCCCTGGTTCTGTAACGGTTGAATTGCAGGTACATATAGCTGATTATCATTCCTCTCTTTTGTTTCTTTCTTTCCATCTGAGATTTTTTCCATTTTAAAAATATATCAAAATTACGGCCTATGCTCTCAATGTCAAATGCAGAAATGTTAATCCATGCATTTATGAGCTCAAGGTTAGACTATTGTAATGCTTTATTGGGTGGTTGTTCTGCACACTTAGTAAACAAACTACAGCTAGTCCAAAATGCAGCAGCAAGAGTTCTTACTAGAACCAGCAAGTATGACCATATTAGCCCGGTCCTGTCAACACTGCACTGGCTACCTATTAAACATTGTATAGATTTTAAAATATTGCTTCTTACTTATAAAGCCCTGAATGGTTTAGCACCTCAGTATTTGAATGAGCTCTTGTTACATTAACGCACGTCCACTGCGTTCTCAAAACTCAGGCAATTTGATTATATCTAGAATATCAAAATCAACTGCGGGCGGCAGATTCTTTTCCTTTTTGGCGCCTAAACTCTGGAATAATCTACCTAACATTGTTCGGGAGGCAGACACACTCTTGCAGTTTAAATATAGATTTAAGACCCATCACTTTAACCTGGCATACACATAACATACTAATATGCTTTTAATATCCAAATCCGTTAAAGGATTTTTATGCTGCATTAATAATTAAACCGGATAATTAGGTAATTAGTTAAACCGGAACCGGAAGCACTTCCCATAACACCCTATGTACTTGCTACATCATTAGAAGAATGGCATCTACGCTAATATTTGTCTGTTTCTGTCTTATTCCGAGGTCACGGTAGCCACCAGATCCAGTCTGTATCCAGATCAGAGGGTCACTGCAGTCACCCGGATCCAGTACGTATCCAGACCAGATGGTGGATCAGCACCTAGAAAGGACCTCTACTGCCCTGAAAGACAGCGGAGACCAGGACAACTAGATCCCCAGATACAGATCCCCTGTAAAGACCTTGTCTCAGATGACCATCGGAACAAGACCACAGGAAACAGATGATTCTTCTGCACAATCTGACTTTGCTGCAGCCTGAAATTGAACTACTGGTTTCGTCTGGTCAGAGGAGAACTGCACCCCCAACTGAGCCTGGTTTCTCCTAAGGTTTTTTTCTCCATTCTGTCACCGATGGAGTTTCAGTTCCTTGCTGCTGTCGCCTCTGGCTTGTTTAGTTATGGTCACTTTATTTACAGTGATATCATTGACTTGATTGCAGATGATTGCACAGACACTTTTTGAACTGAACTGAGATGACATCACTGAATTCAGTGATGAACTGCCTTTAACTGTCATTTTGCATGATTGACAACTGTTTTCCTAATGAATGTTGTTCAGTTGCTTTGATGCAGTGTATTTTGTTTAAAGCGCTATATAAATAAAGGTGACTTGACTTGACTTGACTCTCTCTCTCTCCCTCTCTCTCTATCACACAGAAACATCTGTGCTGGCCTCAGGTACACAAGCTTGTTTGGAAGCACTTGTGCTAATAATACATGACAGAACTGGATTCATTGTGCTGCGATTGTGTTGCAAATGTCCCTCGATTTCTCTTTCTATTTCTTTCTTTCTGTCTCGGTAGGATTTGACATTTTAGGTCAGGTCTTCAGAGGTGTACAGCACAGCAATCTAAAAATAATCTATGCATGTCCACCCTCCCAAGGCATGCCAACTTTTTCAATAGAATTCTACATTGAGTTGTAAATAAAAGAGGAAAAGAAAAGGTGTTGATGCTTAGGCACGCATTACTATTATTATTCTTTATACTTAAGGTAAAGGGGATTGTGCCACATAAATGAATGATACCTTAAGTAAATTTGGATTTTAATTTTTAAGCAATTTACTTAGCAACTAGTGGACAATAAAACAGGTGAAAATATTAGGCTTAAAAGATTAAAGTAAAAAAAAAAAATTCTGTCACCATTTACCAAATCTTTTATTGAGTTTCTTTCTTGTGTTTAGCACATAATAACATATGTTTGTAACTTTTGCTGGTAGCCATTGACTTCCATATATATATATATATATATTTTTCCCCCATACTATATGGATGTCAATGGCTACCATTAACTGTTTGGTTACCAACAATCTTCAGAATACATTATTTTGTGCACAACAGAACAAATTCAGGTTTAAAAATGACAATTAAATGATGACAGAATTTTCATTTTGGGTGAACAATCCCTTTATAGGGTATTTTGACTTGGACTGTAACCACCTAAGAACGAACATCCAAGCAATAGCCTAGCTTTTCCACACAGAGGATGGAATATTTTCGGTTGGAATATCTAAAAGGTTTCAGTTTCCACCTAGAGAACTCTGAACTGTTTAAATAGGTTCTGGTGTGCTGGGAGCAAAAGATTACATCACAGCAACACGCTACCATGCACTCCACTCTAATTAGAGTGTGTTAATGAAGAACCAGATAGAGTAACAAGGACACACATTAACACACATGCATATGCAAGAACGCTTACGTCTTTTGTCAACGTTTGCATACAGCAAATAAGCAGGAAATAATACTAACAAGCCTTAATATGGAACACAATATATGAAGCATACATGTTTGTGTTGCTCTGTACAGTCCGGTGAAGGCAGGTTTCATTTGTAAGGGTGCATCTGACCTGACAGACACAGAGAACTCTCCCGGTGTGCTCTCGCTCTCCCTAATGAGAAACGCTCCACACTCCAGTGGTCTCAGACGGTTTTCTGCGGCCTGTCGTGAAATTCCACCCACAAACCACCTGCAAAGTACAAGCGTAGCTGTCAGTTCTACATCATATTGTATATTTATGGACAGAAAGGGGACTACTGTACACCTTAAAAATGATTCTTTAATCAAGTAAATAATCTATCTAAATGTAAACATTTTCAATCATTGAATCAAAAGTGAAATTCTAAAGTCTGAAATATTATTTTATCATAAAACACACACACACACACTCATATATATATATATATATATATATATATATATATATATATATATGTATATATATATATATATATATATATATATATGTATATATATATATATATATATATATATATATATGTATATATATATATATATGTATATACATATATATGTATATACATATATATATATATATATATACATATATATATATATACATATATATATGTATATATATACTTTTTTTGATGATAAAATAGTATTTCAGACTTTAATACTATTAATAATAATATTTATTGACTATGGAGCCCTGCCACATGACATACAAGAAAAAAAAAATAATAATTGTGCGCCTGGTTTACTCATTTGATCCCTCAATTTGCTAAATTGTGCACACAATTTACTAATTCATTCTCTCGATTTATAAATCATGTGCACGATTTAGCAAATCGAGGAAATTAATTCGTAAATCGTGCACATGATTCAGCTTACTTTTTTTTACTGCATGCCATGTGCAGGGCTCCGTAATTGACTACTTTGAAAAATAATGTTTTAAAGTATGATTATAGTTCAGCTTTCTTGAGCAGCATCCTGATGCAGTATTGGTTTTATGTCAAACCAGCAAGTACAAAATCTTAACGCTTTGTCGTTGTTCAAATAGACCTACACTGAAAAATTGATTTGTGGTTTAGTCCCATTATGTCTATTCCCAGCATGCACCAGGGCATGAATAATTAACATGGTAGCATTGTTTGACCATTTGCTAGTTATATTTATTTTGTTGTTGCTGATTTTGTTGTCACATTTATTACCTTGTAATGTCAGGATAAGTTTATTCCTCTGTTAAAAAGAATAGTTGGATGTTTTTCGTGTCTGTTTCATGCGTTGATGTTTACAATACATTACTTTTTAAGGGATTTTGTGAGTGTTTTTTTGTCTCAAGCACTATCCATGTACACTTAGAAAAAGCACATAATACTGAATAATTTAAAACCACATAAATAAAGGGAATAATCTGCTCTTGATTTGGAGTTAGACTTCATCTGAAAAAAGCCACTATTCAATTTACATTTGTGTTTGTGGCATTTAAGCTTTTACATTGCATTTAAGATGTATATTTACCAGTTCATGCATTCCCTGGGAATTGGACTTTTGAGTCTGGTATTGCTTGTGCTATGATCTTATTTTTTAGCTATACAGAAAGGCCAAAATATTATTATATTAGAAATTATTATAATAATTAACTGACAAATATATATTTAGCAAAATTGCTTTAAAAAAGAGTTTTAACCTTCTATTTAAAATCTAAAATAATCTTTTTATTTCGGGTAATTGAGTTAAGATGGATTGATTCCCCTTAAATATTAAAAATGTGTTCACAAAATTCCCTATTGAATTAAAATATAGGTGTGTGCAATATGTGCATTGTCTTTCCCACTTTTGTATCACTGGATATTTTAGAAATACAAGTGCCTGCATGATATGGAGTGAAATGACATGTTTAATTGTGTGAAAACATTCTTTCATCTTATACTTAATAAGTAACTTCAACTGCATTTATCATAAGCCGTGACTGATCTCATTCAGTCCACTCTTTTTATCATGATCGTGATTTTTTACTGACTCATTCTTTTATTTCAGAATGACTGGTAGGTTCTCAACCATAAACTTCTATGTTCAGGTCAAGCTACAGCATGTTTGTTGGGGTTTGGTCAGGGCTTTGACTTTTATTTCTCTTCAATGTCTCACAAGTTTCTCAAACTTCCATGTTATGGTAAAACTGAAAGGTAAGGAAGTCCTAACCTAGCAAATGTTTCAGTCAAACCATCGGGAAGTCCATATCCACAGCAATGTGATGTGAGTGTCTTATGATATCACAGTGATGTGAAATGCTGGGAAATCCCAATCCCCAACCATAAACTTGCTCTAGCTGAGCATCCAACAGCACTTTTCCAACTTGTGCAATTGCCATCTTGCCCAAAACAATTAGAGCCATGGAGAAAGCAACACTTATCACATACTTTGTGGAGCACTAGAGATATCAGCATTGCAAATAAAGTGAAAGTATAAAATTAATAGATTTAGGAAATGCCCTAGTTTCCATATGAGTCAGTGTCTCTGCATAAAACATCACAATTACAGACTTGTAAAATATGACTAGACTGTCTCCATTCCACTGTTTTATTATCATATGGCTAGAACAATGCCGTTTCCTTTTTTAAAAAAATCCCAAAACACTGAGACGCCCCAGGTGAATATACACTAATCTGCATACATTTCCAGAACAGAAGTCTAAACAATGGGCGAAGCCATGTTCAAAATTCTTGTTCAATTTTTTTGACATATCAAAGTCAAAGTTTTTCTGTTTACAGAAGCAAACCTCTTGGATATTTCTTTTTATCACTCCATAAATAATGTAAAACAGCTAGAAAACATGTTTTTAGGAATAAAATGTTTGAGAAAATGGCCTATAAAGACTTACAGTAAAGTGTAATAAAACTTAGAAGTACATTTTGTGAGTTTTCTTTCCACCAACAAGACTAACTTGTCTTTTCAACACGTGTTGACAAGCCAAACTTGACTAAAAGACAAAATTTACTAGTGCGTTACAAAAAATAATGTTTCTGCCTGACGTGTCTTGCCTTAATGAATTTTGCCCTGTCATTCACAGATAAAACTGCATGCTACATTAGATTCGTTTCTGTCATGTGATACTTACGTGTGAGGTCTTACATTGATATAGTTCTTCGGTACATAGCCCCGCCTACCAAACAGCTCAGCCGTATACCAGTTCGGATCATCATCCATGTTTGTCACCTAAAATAAACATAAGACCAGTATAGACGTCCACAATCAGCTTAGGTTAGATATTTCTCCTCTGCATTTAAGAATAGACTAGGCCAGGGTTTCCAAAAATTTGGCTCATGAATCTGAAATTGTGTTTTGTGAAATAAGGAAAATATGAAAATTAATATTTGTTTTGAAACTATTTTATTTTAAAATATCTTGAAATTATTTACTTTTTAAATTAAACACTTGTTCACTTTTTTACTATTGAAACACCATGAAATACTTAAACATATACTTATTTATATATAGCCTATTTTAAAGTTGGGTAATTGAGTTTTCTGCATATGCTTTTCAGAAATTGCTTTGGGAGTATATTTTCAATATAATTTACCAAAAAAAATAAATGATAATTTCTAACTTTACCATTTGCTTATGTAGCGTGAATTTAAACACTTTTCAATTATCCATATACATATTATGTATGCAATTCCCCAGACAACATAATTTGGTAATCAAAACAAAAAAGCAGTTTGCAAACCAGTGTGAATTACACATATACAAATAAATAAGTCTGTGAGTCTTTTACTGCCTTTACTGAATATGTTTTGTTTTTTTTTTCTACACTTTTCATAATAGATATCTAATTTATAAAGGAGCCTGTAAAAATAACTTCACACAAGAATTATCTTGTACTGTACCATCCTACATATATCACCACCTATTCACACAGATATCCATTCTGAAATACATGCTAATACTGAGTGCACACACTCCCACCAAACTGACTCACTGATCTAGTATTTTCTGTAAACGTGCAGCATGCAGACTAGCATCCATATAGTTTCATCCAAGTGTGCCACATATCCACAGTAAACCACACACACACACACACACACACACACACAGACTCACCTTCAAGATGTCACCCTTCTGGAAACTGATCTCATCACATTCAGTCGCTCTGAAACTGTAAAGTGCCTCAGCCTCCATTGAAGAAAGAACATAAAAACAAAAGAACTGAGAGGCAGTGAAGTGAAGTGGAGATGAGACCGGGATGAAAACAACAAAGAGTTCAGAGAGAAAGGGATGGGAAAGGACAAGTGCAAATGGCAATATATATGAAATGGTAAAGAAGGAGATTAAAAAGGATGGAGAATGGAGATGTATAATGGTGAAGGTGAATGAGACAAATAATTTGTACAAAAGAATGATGAGTAGCCTTAAGCTTGGAAAAACTGGAGCAACAAAAAAACTGAGTGGAAAACTGAGGAAGCACAATGATGATAGAGAATCTGAGAGAAAATGTGTGTCTGCCTTAGTACAGCTGTGCACGGTGGGAATGGAGGAGGATAGAGAGAGAGAAAAGAGAGAGAGAGAGAGAGTGATTGGGTGGGGGGTTAGAAACAGAGATTTGAAATGGGCAGGAAATTAGTAACCAGATCAGAATATCACACGCTTTCCATTCAATATCTCAAATATATATAATGTAAACTACATTTAAAAAAAAAAAAAAAACATAAAAAAAAAAAAATGGGACCACACATTGATTCTTGATTTTTTTTTTTCTTGTCTTTGCTTTGATAATGGATTTGTAGAAAAGCAAAAATCATCTTTTATATATATATTATATATATTCGCATGTGTTACTTTATGAATACTGTGAATACATTTATTTAAAAATATATACATCATATATCTTAAATAATATATAAATAATATATAAATTTTAGTTCTGTCAAATTAATTGTGATTAATTGCATCCAAAATAAAAAAAATTAACAATATATGTGTGTACTGTGTATAGTTTGTATGTGTATATAAATAATACATACACATGCATGTATATATTGAAGAAAAATATGTTAATTTTATACATTTAAAAATGTATATATAATATCATTTATATAAATATAAACATATACATGGAAATACGTGGTAATATTTTCAAAATAAAAACTGTATGTGTGTGTATTTAAATATACATAATAAATATAAACAGTACACACACATATATTATGTAAACAAAAATATTTATTTTGGATGCGATTAACCATGATTAATCGTTTGACAGCACTAATAAATTTATAATAAAATGTACAAAGACTGTTTTATATATATATATATATATATATATATATATATATATATATATATATATATATATATATATATATATATATATATATTTATTTATTTGTTGAATTATTTTAAAACATTTTGATTAACTGTATTTTGGCTAGCGTGGTCCAACCTAGTTACTGTTATTGGTCAAATCCATCATAAACCTCTAATATACAATACATGTTGAAAATGTATGGGTTACAAAGAAGTTCAAATAAGAGTTTTGATTTATGTTTTTATGGTTACTTCCATTTGTGTTGCTAAGATATTCTAAGCTTTGTATTTACAATATATTATTTTATTTCATGAGGTATTTTATGTGAAAAATTAAATCATGAATCTTGTTGGAGGGGGCACATGTTTGATGTCCTCTGGCAGTTTTCTGTTTGAACCAACAACATGACCCTTATTAAGAGCGCGTGCTGCAGCTGTGCATGTGTTTGATTGTTATGCATTCTGGTCACGTCCTCTCTGATTCAGATCACACAACATTTAATAAGCGCACATGGTCACACAACATCTCATTTCTCCCTAGCTACCACTTAGTGCAGCTTGATTAACTAATTTTATGGCATTTCAGAGCTATATGGCTTAAACATGAGACTGAACTGAATATTTAATTTCTGATTTGTGCATGTTTGCATGGAGATGATTTCAATGTTCTTCATCTGACAGCTGACAGTTAGTTGGCATCTCTAAGAACATGTGCTGGTGGCAGCATCCCCCCAGCCCCCAGCACACACACAAACATGTAAGCAACTGTCATAGTGCCTTTCAATGCTCACAATGAGAAATTTTATAGATGATAGCTATGATCCGGTGAGTACAGAAACAACATTTTCAGGTAAAAAAAAAAAAAAAAAAAAAAAAAAAAAATGAAAGCAAGAAAGTTACTCAGCCAGTGCATAGAATACTGATATTATTTTGTTTTCCAGATGTGCAAAGAATATTTATCCTTTATGGAAATTTTATATTATAACACTAAATGCATTTGGTATGGTGGCACCAATTCATTTAGGCAAGAAGATAAAAGTAAATATGAACTGAGCAGTTTTCATTGCAAATAGGTTATCATAGTTTGGGCAATTTCTAAAGTAATAGTAGACCTGTTAGAATTTTTTATTTATCATATTTTCAATGCAAATGATGATTATTTAACCTAGCTTCATTTTGAGACAGACGTCACTGAAAGTAACGATAGCTTGCAATTCAGAACAAGACTGGGATCCACTGATGTATATATATACTGTAACTCTATATTAAAGATCAGTGCTGGGATCTCATATCCAGACTGCAGCTATTCAGATGTTGAATCACTACAAACTCATATTCATAATTTACTAAATATATATTATGTAGAGCTTGTGAGATTGTAAATATTTTCCTGCATTTTTTTTTAATCGGTTGAGTGAATCATTCAATGACCAGTGTAGGGGAAAGTTACTTTTAAAACTAATGCATTACAATATCGCATTACCTCCTAAAAAAGGTAACTACAGTAATTGCATTACTTGGTTCTTTTTTTATGAAAAGAAATGTGTTATATTATGCATTACTTTTGTGTTACATTGTCTCATCTGGCCTGAACTTGCTTGTTTTTTTGTTTTGAATATTAAAAATGTTCTATTTTTGGCAAATGTAAATTCCAAGCCTCAAGCTGAAGGAAATATAAATTCAAAAAGCTTAAACAAATCTTTCATCTGTGCTGCCATTTTGGATTGTGTGATGAAAGAAAGTTCAAAGCTTTCTTCTCGATCACAAAAATATATATTTTATACTAATATCTGCCTATTAGTATGGTTGAACTGGATCATTGAATATTTACAGTAAAGACACTGATAAATAAAATGGGATTAAATATGCAAATAAGTTTGAATGTGAAAGTGACATGACATGATATGTGGCCAAATATGGTGACCCATACTCGGAATTAGTGCTCTGTATTTTTCCCATCCAAAGTCGACACACACATTAATGAACACATACCCGGAGAAGGGGGCAGACATTTTTTTGCTGCAGCACCTGGGGGTTCAGTGCCTTGCTCAAGGGCACCTCAGTCTTGGTATTGAAGGTGTGAGAGAGGACTGTATGTTCTCATACTCAAACCCGTAACCTTTCAATTACAAGTCCAACTCTCTAACCATTAGGCCACAACTTCCCCCGTATGTGTTATGATATAGAATTATTGCAGGTTTGCGTAATGTTCTGAGTTTGTTTTTCACAGTTTTTATTAATTTTGAGGAATCCTGAATCTATTTTTGTGCAAGTGAAATAAGTAAATTCATGTTCACATTTAGCCTAAAACTACAGTAACCATTGGGTTTACACAACACACATAATGTCTCTGCACTTAATTAATCCTGATTTCTCTCAACATGTGGACAGGAGAGCTGTCAGTCAATAAATGGGAGAACAAAGTAACTGGCGTTACTTATTTGAAAGAGTAAATTAAAATAAAAAGTATTGTGTTACTTTACTAGTTACTTGAAAAAAGTAATCTAATTGTAATGTAAAAGTAATCTGTTTTACTTGTAATTTGTTACCTTCAACACTGTCAATGACTGATTTATAAAGATGCTTGTTTTGTTCCTGAATAAATCAGTTTCGGAATCGGTTGATTGAATGATTCTTTCATAAAAGAGACAGTCTCTTGTTGGCACCTATTTTTGTAATTATGTAATCTGCAGGAAGTTTCAGATTACGAAAGCTCAAACAAAAACTCTGGTACTGTTTTAAAACCTATCATAAGTACAGACAACATGTCCCTTAAAGGGTCTTGCTGACATAGAGTTTCACAGCATGGGTATATGTACTGTATTTCAGCTCACTGAAAATAATTTGCATGCACATCAATTCTTGTAACATATCTCTCTTAATAGAGACAATTCTGCTTGTCCTCGGTGGAGGCTCTATCTCTGCTACACACTCAGCTGTTGTCTGTCCTACAACAACACAGAGAGAGCTGTATAAAAGACGGCCACTGGAAGGCAAGTGTGCTTCTGTGCAATTTGTAATGCATGTCTGTGTTTAAAAATAAAGGCTCCAAAAGACGTTTTACAACGTGATACAATCACAGAAGGTCTTTTGTTAGAAGGTGACCTTTTGGTATGATGTTGTTCAGGCAGCATGGAGCAGATGTTTTCTGCGTCACTCTGTGTGTTGGTCCAGTCTTCACTGGTCAGGGGTTTTACTGACAACCCTGTGTGCAACAAGTCTGATCACCTGCCATGTGATTGAACCAAACAGGTAACATCAATGAATATATTATAAATATGTGCATGAATTTTTCTTTTTTTTCTTTTTTTTGTTGAAAAGGTTGGTGCATGATTAATATACCTGCCTAACCCCCACCACACAAACAAAAAGCTTTCTGCGCCTTAAACACTGAATTATGTGTCATTAGCATAAAATCTGAAATGTTACATAAGTTATCTTCTTGTATGGTCGTCATAGTGACAGCACAGCTTTAATTGGCGGATGCTCAGTGTTCCTTCTTCTTCTGACTGGGCTGATTGCCATGACAGTCCTCCGGTGGCTGAAGAGAGAGGAGATGCCCCGCAGAATGGAGACTTTTCTGAACACTTTACAGGGTTAGTCACCCTACTGAGCAAACATCCCCACTGCATCATCCATTTGAATCATCCACTATTCTAGTTTGACCTTGTGCAAGACTAAGCATGCTCATCTACTTTCCTGACAGAAAATACATTTTATTGCCTGGCCCTCAGAAGCAGGACTAAGACCAGTCCATTTGCTCTCGTTTATTCTCATTTAAAACTAGGAGAAATAATTTACAGGACACCTATTATGCCCCTTTTAACAAGATGTAATATAATTCTCAGGTGTCCCCAGAATGTGTCTGTGGAGTTTCTGCTCAGAATACCCCACAGTACCTATTTGTTTCTGAGTGGAAGTAGAAGCATGCTATTTTTGTGCATGTCTCTTTAAATGCAAATGAGCTGCTGCTCCTTTTTCTATAACATGGCTGTGCCTTTACAGCTCTTACTTTAGATATTCTGCCAAAAAACATCTTTTTGGTTTTTATTAGCATGTATATTGCGCTGAAATCATGCATTTTAAAGCCATATCAGTTCAAACTTCTGACATATTGATTTCTGTATGCACACATCCAAAGCACGTGCACAGAAAACGGCTGTCACATTGCATGTGAGTACTAAACTAAGTTCTCTTTCATGTCTTTATGTGCTTTAACTGTCAAATACATACAAGTTCATGTTAAAACACACATAAGTTACAAAAAACAGTTGGTTATATCTGGTATATCAAGTATTAAGTGACAGCAGCATAATATACAGTACCTAAACGGCTGTCTACACTGTTAAAATGACCCAAACAATAAAGTAAAAGCAGAAAATCTCTTGCTCTGTACTGAATAGCATATATAGCTTTAATTAAAAGACATTTCTTACTTGAATGCTGCTTTTAAATTATTTTTTAAATTGATTGTGTTCGACTCACTCAAGGTGGGGACTCTGGTCAACAGTCATGGGCGGGACTTGTGCAAAGTGATGTCACATTTTACGGATTCTGCAAATGGCTTTTTCTGAGACACTGTTTATGATTTATGGGGATTCGAAAAAAAGGACAAGATGGATTTTTATCATTATAGGGTGGTCGTGTACACACACTGCCAACACACATTTATGTTCAAACAAATTATATAAATGAATTTTACATAATAGGTACCCTTTCATTTAAAGAGATCTGGAAAATTAGCAGTGTGTTTGAACATGGCTGATCTAAAATTCAGGAATCTAGACTTTTAAGTTCTTGATTGTACTTTTACTTCATGATTTATACAAATTATATAAAGATTTCAGCATCAAACAGTGGTTAGTAAAATAGTGAAGCTGTTAGTAAAATGTATCAGCAGAGGTAACTGTGGCTATTTTTTATTTATTTTTTAATATACTATCAAATACTATGATGATGTCTCGTATGTGACAGTATTTCATCTGAGTATCCGTATTTTCTGTCACTTGTTCAGAATCATAGCTAACTACTGATGCTTGATTTGTGAAGTAACCATTCTTTTGTGCCGGTTTCTTTCAATTATTCAAATGGAAAAATCAAGATTCATGGCCTCATTCTATCATACTATTCTTAATAATTAATTTTATTTATTTATTTATTTGTGTTAGTAATTGTAAGAGTAGTAGCCTATGTTGGTATGTGGTTCCACATTCTGAAGTCCAACATACATATTATTAAGCTGTTTTCTGAATGTGCAAGACTTCTGCTTCATTAGCCAAAGTAGGGAAATAACGAGAAGAGTAAGTGCAATAAATGGTAAAATTATTTATTTAACAACCAGTGTGTTCATAATTAAGCCAATACATTATTTTGTACAGCTATAAAATAGCTGGAAGCAGATGACACCGGAATCCAGACACATAAAATTTACAAATGTTCATGTCTGCTCTTATGGGAAAAATAAGGGGAATACTTGACATGGAGAGAACAGGAAGTACCTTGCAATTGCATATGCATGTTTTTGTATTATTATTTTATATTCCAATAATAAATTAAATGTAAATAACATAGCTATTTCATGTACTTGATTATGTATTTAATAAATACATTTGAATTTTTTTGGAGATATTTTAACGCATATTAGGTCCAAGTACAGCTTTTTATTTATTCACTGTTTATTTATAAAAAGTATCTTAAATGCAGCATAAAGCTATTTTTGTCATCAATCATTTATTTTTATTTTATTTAATTTTTTATCCTGTAGAGTAGTTGTTAGCTTATGCTAGCTAGTTTTTTTAAATACCTTGCCAAAAAAGATGAAACTGAAATGCATCACATAAGTCTTGAAACCACTGATTGGCTAAGAGGCACTGAAGTCTTGCTCACCCCACCCTCCCCAGCCGTTTCCCGACAATGGACCTATCGTGACGGGAAACTGGTCAATCTACCTGTCAGTCTCCTGGTGGAGGGTGACATCATCTCTTTACGCCCTGGCAATGAAGCACCAACTGAACTTAGAGGAATTCAGGTTAGAATACATGAGACACTTAAAAGAATAGTTCACCTAAAAGTGAACAACAACAACAAAAATACATAATTTTCTTCTGTAGCACACAATGAGATTGGGCAAATAACAGAATAAAAGATTTTGTGTGAAAAAAAATATTATAAATACAGTTTGCCTACAATACACCCAAGTCAGCACTTACCATTTTCAACAAATATATATATATATATATATATATATATATATATATATATATATATATATATATATATATATATATATATATATATATATATATATATATATATATTATTTTTTTTTTATTATTTTTTTTTTTTTTTCAAAATTGTCTGATTCAAGCTAAATGACTTTTACATTGTAGAGAAGCATAAGACCAGACGTCTGACTCAGATGTGATTTTAGTTTTTGGTTTGTCTCTGGTTTTTGAGGACAGGAAGAAGAGCATGTAGTTTTATCCCGCAGTGATGTGTTTAGTCATCTCTCCTCTCCCCCTTCGCCATTGGATAGTGGAAGGCCCCGCCCACATCGTTTGCTCCAACCACAGCTCTTCAGGGTAACAAAGACTCCAGCGGCTGAGGTGGTTCAGTATGTTCATTTATTTATTTACCCCTTTTGAATAATATTTAATAATTGATGTAGTTCTCAACTATATTTATTTTTTGTATCAGTATCAGATGTTCGTCCTAAAGTACAAGTGAAAGGGAAAGGGTTCCAACTGACAAGTGCCATTGTGTTCCATTGGTGTTCTTTGTACTCACTTTTGAACAAAAGTCTTTTAATGTTAGCTCATCTATCAGACACTAAAAGAGATCCTAGAGAGAGACTTAAGAGCTTAAGGACTGCATTCAACATGATATCTCATCATTACACCACTGTCACTGGATCAGCTTGTAACAACATGACAGAAATGATCATAGACAATGATAAAGCATATCCTATGCACTCAAACTCCTAAACTACAGCCCCCGGATGTTCACAAGAGCAGGATTTATGGAAAAAAGCCCGGAATTTGACATGTCATCTCTCTTATATGGATCTTTTTTATGTAGGAAGTGTTTGGAGCTTTCTCAAGACAGGCCTGTGTCTGTTCTGGATAATGAACGATTTACTGTACAAAGTTTACTAGAAAGAGGCCCAGCGCCTTTTGTGCTGGTAAGACTTGTTTTTTATTATCTTTTCACATTTTGACAGATGCACTTGACAGATTTTTTTTAAATATAAGAAGTGACTAACATTGCATTCAAAGTTGTAGTATGTGTGAATTTCCATATGCTATTCTTCCTTAAAAACAAGGTGCTGTTGTACCATTGTACCTTTTTGTATTCCTTTTTTGATAGTGGCTATAGATGTAATGGATTGCAATAGCTTTTTCACTGTCTATGAAAATAAAAATTAAAAAAAATAAATTTAAGAACTGTTTGCTGTGGTTCCTTTTGTCCCTATCAAATGCCTTTGTTTTCTGTTTGGTTAGTCATCCTTCATCACGTCTTTCTGTCTTTCATTTTCCAGGTGCTGCTTCTGAGGCTGAATCTATTGCGCATTTTGTTTGGCGCTCCTGGTGTGGGACCGTGGCCTGTCACACTCCTGCAGCTACCCAACTACACAAATTCACATACACTCATGAACACTGAAAAACACTTGAAAATACTATAAATATATTAGTGATACTGTATATTGGAAACATATCAAAATCACAAATTCACCCCCCCAAAAAAAAAGGAAATTTATTTACTCTCAGGTCATCTAAAATATAGGTGAGTTTGTTTTTCATTGGAACAGATTTGGAGAAATACAGCATTACATCACTTGCTTGCCAGTGGATCCTCTGCAGTGAATGGGTGCCGTCAGAATGAGAGTCCAAAGAGCTACTTGTGCTTACTTGTGGATTATTATGTTTTTATCAGCTGTTTGAGCACTTACTATTTATCTCTTTGTTTAGCTGTGAATTATATTTTTTGATGCCTTATTTCACAGAAATGAAATTTAACTTTATGCAAGATGTAGTTTATATTGAGAAATAACATCTCAACAGTGTTTATTTAAAAATATTGACCAAAACATACATCTGTATTTACATCTGTAGTAAATATATGAAATGTTGTCTTTCAGGTGAATGGTGTTCTGCCGTTGTTGCCCCTGACTTTCCCCCTGCTTTGGGTTCTTGTGTGCATGTACGGAGAGGCCCGTGTTCTTCTAATGATGGGCTCACAGCCAGCGGACTGGTGGGTATGTTCAATAAAGAGGAAACCACACAATAGCTGCCTGTATATTTGTTGCTTACAACTGTAACCATGTGAATAGATTTATTGTTGGTAATGATTTGGAATGCCAAAATGATTTTCCCATTTCATTGAACAGGAAATGTGGAAGTTGACCTGAAAGAAACGTTACTCAGTGTTCTGGTGTCAAACATCGACACTCTGCCACAATGCTAGATTGCCACACAGTCTGGGATCTGTGACTGTAAGTGCAAAAGACATCAGGCACAAAACGGTGCTGAAGGCACAATTAAATATATGCATGTCATTGCATTCAGTAATCAGCTGGCATCTGAAAACAAATCGTGTTTAAAATAATTGCCATTTGTTTTTATATTTGATCAAATGCAATGGAATTCATAAATTTTTATCTGTGTGTATTCTGTTTGAATTATAGCTTACCTACTGTACAATACATTGCATTATGTTTCCTGTGATACACACACACTGAGTGATGCTGGGGCAGTAAATGTTATTTTATCTCTCTCAGGGTAATTCAATACTGTCACAAGAGCTTTTGAGTGTGTTCCAGAATGCAGTTTGTTACAGTATCAGTATGCAAGAATATGAACTAATGTGAACTTTGTTTTCTCTGCACTTCTCATGATTACATTTCTGAAAATGTCTTCATAAATATAACAAAATATCTTGATATATCGCAAGATATCTAAATGGGCCACGATTAAGAACCAAGATATTTGTGAAAAAAACCATGGAAGAAACAAGTATCAGAAAGTACAAAGAAAGTAAAAATATATTAATTTATTTTATATATTTCAATGCCAAAAAAAACACACGGGTGCAGTTTGATGACACATGCTGGCAGCGTCACGCCCCCTCTCTTCGGCCTCTGGGATTGGCTTTGCAGTTGGTCCACTGTGACCCTGGTGTCGTCACCCGCATACTCCACCTCTCCGACCACCTGACCCATGCCGCGCTGGTGCGCACTCGACCCCCATGTCAGCCGGTCCGCCCACCCTGGGGCCTCTGCCATCTACCGAGGATTCTGGGTAAAGCCAGATGAGAATAATAGTGGTATTTAATGCTCCAGGGAAATGCACCTTTTGTCAAGGTAGTTTCACAACGGTGAGAAAGCAGAAGCATTAACAAAATCTCAGAGGTAGTGTAAAAGTGAAGGCAGAATAAAGAGAAAGGGGTTGTGTATCACGAGGGAAAAAGTATCAGTAGTGTTTCTACGTATGTACTGTGGTGAAACTATGTTTCTGGCATCAGTAGTAATGTATATAAAGTACCATGGAGTAACATACAGTAAATTCCATCATTTACAGAAAACACTTTTTTTTTGGTCATGTCCCTATTTTATGAACAGGTATCATGGTATTTTTGAAAATAACATGGCATATTTTGTGTGTGTGTGTGGAGGGGGGGTAGGTGGTGAAGGATCATGTGACTCTGAAGACTGTAGTAATGATGCTCTTAAGAGGCAAAAATATTCAAATAAACTAAAAAAGAATAATAATCAAAATTCTGAACAGTAGTGTAAATACCAAGATGGTATGTTTCCCATTACGTAACAATACATACAAACTATTTTTTAATATTTAATCTGGTATTTATATAGCATTGAAGGGTTATTTTTTTTAAAGTATATAATGGTAGTAACATGGTTGCTGTTTAATAAGTGTCTTGTAACCTGAAGTCGTTCATATTTTCTAATAATAAATATCCAGCAAAACTGCATTGTAGTGTTGACAGTGTGTATATGCAAATCTATAGGCTTCTCCACCTCCGCGAAAGAGCCTTTTGAGCAGAGAATGAGTGCGGCAGCCTACACCCTGCCCTCCATCTCCTGCCCTGGAGACCCGGGGATCATTGCTCCACCCTCTGTGTGAATGAGACACCTCTCATAACCCTGCTGGTGCACCACACTTACACCGGTGAGCACACGCACATGTATACATGCATCAACATTCCTCGATGTTTGGGACATTACAACATCAGCCAATTGTAAACTGTTAATATGTTAGAAGCAGATTGATAGGATGTTAATTTTTGTATACTGTGCATTGTGTCCAGAAACAGTATGTAAATACAGTCAACTGTCACAACACTGTCAAGCTGAGAGCATTGCATTATGGGACATAGCATTCCATGATAGTATGCAAAAAGCTGGTATGATTGTACAGCTCTTACAATAAACATGTTTGAGATCCACAGTTTAATAATGCCCCAAAACATATAATATTCTATTTCTGTTTTGCATGTTTCATATAGAGTACAGTTTGATGTTTTTGTCCCAAGGCGATCTTCAGTTGTTCTCATATGGCTCGGCTGACATAATTTTGGGTGCATGCACTGAATTCTGGGATATTCAACCCCTCACAGACTCCGACAGGTCTGAATTCTATGTAGATTCATGCTGTGAACTCTGTATGTGTGTGTGTGTGTGTGTGTTAGAGCACCTGCTGTGAACAAATCTCTTAATTCTGCTCTGAAAGTCAGTGAGCAGTTCCTATCTAAAGCACATTTACTGCTGGCCCGTCCCCCTGGAGCATCTAGGGTTAAGTGCTATGCTCAAGGACACAGAGGTGTAAGGGAATCTCACTATTTTCTCTTTTAATAAAACACTTCTTCGGGCAGTTTGAATCATCAGCTTTCCGATCTTGAATCTCTAAAGGTACATTCACACTGACAGCGATTAAACCCTGGAGGTTGCCAAGTGGGTGCTATTTGAATCTGCATCACGGCCTATTTGCATGAAGCTGAATTTGTTGTGTTACGCACAGATGAAACTGCAAGGGCTTTGTATGACTAAAATAGAAAATAAATCAATGAAAAATCTAATAAAAAAATATGTACAAATATATAATAATATAAAAATATAGAAACTTTATCAAATTTATCTAATTTGTATATTATAAGTACGTATTCTCTTAATAAATATCAATATTATTATTGTGTATTATATGTCACTTTATGGTTGGTATTCAGCAAGATTTAAAATAAGTTTTCAAAAATGTTTTTATTAATATGATCCAAAAAGCAGGAATGTTATAAAGTATTATTATAATTAACTTTTTTCTGTTCTTCTTATATTAAAAATAAAATGTGAGAAAAATTTCCTGTGATGGAAAGCTGAATTTCCAGCAGCCATTAGTACAGACTATAATCACACGGTCCTTCAGATATGATTCTAATTTGCTGATTTCCTGTTCAAGAAACATTACTTATTGTGTAAAAAAAAAAAAAGCAGTTGTGCTGTTTAATATTTTTTTTTGGTGACATTGATTACTATTCTAAAAACAGCATTTTTTTAAATAGTTTTCGCAAAGAAATTCTATTAAAATAGAGTTTCTTATAAAATAGTGTGTGGGTGTGGGTGTGTGCATGTGCAGGAAGAAAGCTGTGGATTTTTATCAGCGTTCCTGTATGGCTGGTCAGTGTGTTGCTGTTTCCTGTTACAACCACATGACCCAGAAATAGATGACACCTGTGTGGAACTGCCTTTGAACCCCAGTGCTGACACTACAGGTACATGAGGAAAAAGTCTGATTATGTAAAATACATGATCATGTATATGACTGAAATGTTAACAGGAAGTATAATGTCTGTGCAGATGATTTCTCTATCACACCCTTCAGGCAGCAGATCTTTCTGGGTCTGGTGTCCTCACAGTATCAAGCCCGTCCTGATATGGTCAGGCTTATCTCAGGGCTGGACAGTGCTTGCATTCGTTTAGTCTATTTTTCCAGTGAAGAGGAAGTTCGGAGTGAGGTCAGCAGACATAAACACTCCTACACACAAACATACAGTAATAGCAGTAATAGGGGAATTTTGTAGCCTGTCTAATGTTAACAAATAGCCTGAAAAGCCTTTTCAGACAGTCATTTCAGAGCTGAAACAAGTTTTTATAATTGGATACAATATAATACATTTTATTTAATTAATGTAATATGTCATATACTACTGTTCAGACTTTTGATGTCAGAATAATCATTTTTGTGTGTGTGTGTTTGTGTGTGTGTAGGTATGATTCAACAAGACTGCATTTATTTGATCATGAATAATATTGTGAATTATTATTATTTAACTATAATTACTTAAACGTGCTGTTGTGCACTGATAAAACATGCACTGTAGGAGCGAGCATGTATAAAAAAGTAGATGGGGTCTTTGCTGACTTTAGATCATGTTATGATTGTTGGATAGGAATATTTTTGCAGGACCAACACAGGATGTTGCTGTGGGAACATGTCCTAAATCATGACATTTACAGCGCAGCTGCTGTTTATCATTTTCATTATTCAAAAAATGTTGGATGATCGACTGTACAAATGTTTTATTCATGTTATTTACAAGTTGAATCACTCTATGTGTAGGTGTTTGCTGAGAAAATGGTACTGGAGACGGGATGGAGCTGTCACATCTCCCTCCAATCAGAGAGCTTCCCTCTCGACCCAGAAAACGTGCAGGAGCCGGTGACAGAGGAAGGTGAGAGACAGAGTTATGCATTGCAGAGATTAATGCCAGTTATGACCAGTTCTGTTCTTTTTATCTTTTTATATTTGAATGTATTGATTTCAGAGGAAGAAATTCTGCTGAGAGACAGTGTCAGAGAGAGGGCAGATTCAAGAGCAATGGAGCATGATGTCTCATCGAGGACCTAAACAGGGTGCCACTGGTTTACACTATATTAACACTTCAGATTTCTATAAAGGCATTATTTAGACCTTCTAAGAAGCTCCTTTCTTGTTGGGACCAGGAGGTAGGATCCCAAAATAGAGATAACCTGATTCTTGTTTTTCCAGGCCAAACTTCCAAGAGGAATAGAGAATGTGAAGCCACATCTGGAGAACACTGATAATGTTCCGTTACTGGTCCCTTTATTTACAGACTGCACATCACAGAGTAAGACACTTACAAATACACACAAACACAGTGTTACAACATTTATTTATTTATTTTATTTGTTGGTATTTGTCTAAATAAATTAAAAAATAAAGTTATAGGCTCTTATGACTAAAATTTTGTTGACAAATGTTGAATATGCATGAATAATTGCATTAATCATTATGTAAAAATGCATTGAGCAGTTATTTATGAAAAGGTGATTGATCAGAATTGACAGTAAAAAAGTGAAAATGACTAAACATAATATAATTAAAAGACATTCATAAAGTTACATATTATTAAAGTATTAAGCACAATAAGAAATGTTTAGCTATGAATTTAGCTTGCAATCAGAGGTAAATATATATATTTTAAAATATACTGAAATAGAAAACGGTTTTTTTTTTATCAAATAAATGCAGTTCTGACTCCTGGTGGACATATACAAAATTAACAACAAAAATCTTACTGACCCCAAACTGTGTACTTTTTTTTTTTTTACTTTTAATTGTTCCCATCCCACTTGTTCTGATGCATCTTTTCATAATGTTGTATATCATTAAAACATGTATTGCTTATAGATAGCTCTTCATCAGATGAGTTAAATGAATTAATTTGATTTAATTCCTCCCTGAGAAAGCACAAAAAACTGCAGTCTCTAGATTTAGGCCTGCTTTGTCAGAGCTGGTTGCTTTTTTTCTAGTTCTGGCAACACTGCTCAGACTTATTTATATCACCATCAACAAAGCCAGCATTCTAAGCTGTGCTTGTGTGTGTGTGTGTGTGTGTGTGTGTGTGTGTGTGTGTGTGTGTGTGTGTAGCTGAATGTGAGATGGTGTGTATCATGCAGGAGTATGGAGAGGTCGTGTGCTGCCTCGGGAGCAGTCAAAATATCAACAACAATGAAATTTTCTTACAAAGTGATATCAGGTGATTCGTCTAGCCTTTAACTCAGCTCTTCTCATCCCCTTTATTTCAATAACCTGCCAAGAACGGATTTACTCATGACATGACATGACATATTTTAATATTTTAACACCACACCCTAATCCCAGCTGATTGTAATGCCAGCATGAAACATCATGGCATAAAAATTGCCACCTATATTGTCCGCAAAAGCATAATACAATTCACTAAACACATGTTGACCTTTTGTGACCTGTTAGCAGCCTATTAGCATGCTGTTGTATAATATGAGTTAAGTTGTCACACTTGAAACTAACCCTGTTTTCCTAATATTGCCTTTATGCATTTATTTGATGCATTTGTATATTATATTATATAGCCTACTTTACATTATTCATTGTTTCTGACCTATTAATTGTCAGCATTGCTTTAGTTCCTCTGGTGCCCACATGTTGCTGGTCTAACTCTGATGCAGCTTTGAACACATCAGACTCTTTAAGTGTAATTCAGCTCTCTAGCGCCATCTGTGGGTTGGCTTGCACAGTACAGTTTAACCAACAAGACAACAAAAACGTCATCAGGCTCATCAAACAGGTGAATGAGGACACGCATCAACACACATCTACACTAACGGATGGATAATATATGAGTAATTTTTTGAAATACAATAATGTTGTTTTCTTCAGGCACGTCACACCACGGCAGGCATCAGAAAGTGCTTTCTGTTTTTGCTCCAGTGTCAGCTGTCCCTTGTCCTCATTCAGTTATAAGAGAGGACTAGGAGTGTCACCTAAATAAAGCATATGCATAATAATAAAAAATATATAATAATGAATACAACTAAAAATACATTAATTAATTTACTTTTATTATTAATCTGAGATAGATAGATAGATAGATAGATAGATAGATAGATAGATAGATAGATAGATAGATAGATAGATAGATAGATAGATAGATATCAATTCAGTCTAACTACATAAACACAGTTGTGTCTGTATTTAAAATTATTAATATATTTTATTATATAATTTATCTAATAATTTTGTCTTTCTCAATTTGCAAATAAATTTATATTTGTATTCATTTTTGAGTAAATCCTTTAAAAGTAGTATTTTTTTCATCATTATTATTTAATTGTTCATTTTTAGGGCACGTTTAGGACTTTATATCACTGGTCTCTTTAATATGTCCCATGTGGACTTTGCTATTTCTGTCAGAAGTAATGAGTAACACACTCATGATTTACATCTAAAGCTCAGAGTTTGACAGGTGCAGCTGAGTAAGCTGGTGTGTGTTCGTTTATTTCCACAGATTCTGGCATGTGTGTGTCAACTTCCTCCTCCTCTGGGCACGAGTGATGTCCTCGTTCTGTCCTGTTTCTATTTTCCTTTACTGAGGTATGAACGAATATAATAAACAATAACATGCATCTAAATACATGCACAAAATGTATAATAAAAACTGAGAGGGCTTCTAAATATTCAGACCAGTGGTCAGTCAATCTGTGTTTTCTTAAGATTGAAATGGCTCTGATCTTGAACGTTTGATAAAAATCCTTGAATATAAACGTGTATTATAGCTATTTTGTGTCTGTTTTTGAGGGCATTGTTTTATTATTATTAACTCTATTTGAACTAAATTCCTTTTTCTTTCCAGTGTGTCCCTTCTGGGAAAGCCATCTGACAATTCCATCATGAAAGTTCCTACATGGGAAAAATCTCAGATTCCTACCAAAAAAGGTAAAGAAACAGGAAAAGCTTTTTAAAAAGGGGTCTGTAATGGATTTTCTGAATATTTGAGTTCATCATTCATGGGCCTGGAGAATATTCAGTTACAGATACACATAACATTCATTGTATAACTGATCAGCTAAAGAGATGTGCAGTATAGTTTTGTGTATTTCTGTGCAGACATTGAGGCTTTGTTTGTGCTGTGTTTCCTGGTGAAGTTTGGTCTCACCTTGTGTACCTTTCTCACATGCTTTGGCCTCATGCTGCACAGCTTCTGTCTTGATATTAACCATCAAGATGAAGATCTGTGTCACCCAACATCACTGCTCATGTATGTGAAAGCATTCTAACTTAGTTCCACTCTTTTTAATGCAGATATTATATTTTCTGTGTGACAAATGAATAGTGATTTTTATTCTTAATTTAAAAAAAATTCACTTTCAAAGTTGGAGGAATAATTCACTCACGGGGAATAATTTACTCACCCTCAGGTCATCTAATGCTGTAGAGGATTTTGTTTCTCCATCAGAACAGATTTGGAGAAATGTATCATTACATGACTTGCTCACCAATCGATTCTCTGCAGTGAATGGGTGCCGTGAGAATGAGAGCTGATAAAATCATCACACTAATCTACAACTAATCTACATGACTCTAGTCCATCAGTTAATGTATTGTGAAGTGAAAAGCTGTTTGTTTGTAATAAATGAATCCATCATTAAGACATTTAAAACTTAAAAACATTGAGTCCTCTTTCATAATATTGCTTTCTCCATTGAAAACCTTGTATTATCTGAATCAGGGCAGAAATATGCACTGATAAAGTGTTGTTTTCAAATGTCGGCGGATTTCAATGTGAGTGGATAACAGGGGAAGGAATTTTTCACTAGGAGAAGAAGCCTTATTATGGATCATAGACTGGTCACTTTAAAGTTAAAAAGTCAAAAACACAGCTTTTCACTTCACAAGACGTTTATCAATGGACTAGAGTGGTTTTTTAGATGTTTTTATCAGCTGTTTGGACTCTGACGGCATCCATTTACTGCAAAAGATCCATTTTTTATATATATTGATCATGAAGTCAAGCATCAACAATGTCTTACTATACAATTCATACTGTTTCACATACTGTTTAAAAAAAAATGTATAGAATATAAATGAGCCATAGATATATTTAGTGCAAATTCACTCTTGCTGTGTTGCTGAGATATTGAAATAATCTACAGTATAAAGGTAAAATTGAATCTGTGTGGCATGTTTGTCTGCAGGAATTCAACAGTGTGGTCTCCTGACTGGTACGGCAGACACTCAGATGGTCTGAGTCTGGCGCAGAAAGTCATCGCCTTTCTTGTGCTGCTCAATGCCAGTCAGTTTGTGGTGCTATTTTCACTTTCTTCCAGTATTTTTTGTTCTTGGTTGAACAGTTCCTTCAACAACATCAAGCTTGCATAAAGCTAAATCATTCAGCATACTGAAAGTGAAGATGTGTCCGAGTATGAACCTGGAGTTCCCTGTGTCTGTGTGTGTGTGTGTGTTTAGTGTGTACTTCTATCAGTCATGTGCATCGCTCAGCTCCCATGTGGAAACAGAGCCCACTGAGCAACCATTGCTAGTGTGCTGTCACCTGCACTTTGTAGGTAGCTTTTTAACATGACATCTTTATACAATGTGTCATCATTTACTCACCCTCAAGTTGTACCAAACCTGTATGCATTTCTTTCTTCTGTTGAACAAAAAATAAGATATTTTGAAGAATGTGTCTAGGCAAACATCCTACAGTAGCCATTGACTTCCATATTATTATTTTATTTCATGGATAGTTTTTTCCAAACTATCTTTTTAAAGTCTAATTAATAACGTCAGAAGCATGAATGTTTTTATGGACGTTATGGAATGGTCGGCTATCTCTGTTTCCCTCACAAGCCAGTTCTTAATGCTTCTTTGGCAATGGTTTCCCGCTTCTTGTGGCATGGAACGTTCTGTATCTCTGATATTCCCATGGCATCCCGAGGCTGATCCCTTTGCTCTTTATCAATGAGGGCACCAAACTGCATGAGATCAGGTAATGCAACCACAATAATATAATACGATGGTTACACTCTCTAAGTCATTAGCAAATGTAGCATATAATGCTATCTAGATCAGTAGTTAATATACCGTATATCCAAATAGTAATCTATACTACCATTCAAAGTTTTTGTTTGTTTGTCTTTAAAGAAGTCTATTATGCTCACCAAGGATTTATTTGATCCAAACATACAGTAAAACAGTAATATTGTGAAATGTTATTACAATTTAAAATAACTGTTTTCTATTTGAATAAAAGTAATGAATAAGCTGAATTTTCAGCATCATTCCTCCAGTCTTCAATGTCCCATGATCCTTCAGAAATCATTCTAATATGCTGATTTGCTACTCAAGAATCATTTATCATTATTATCGATGCTGAAAACAGTTGTGCTACTTAATATTTTTGTAGAAACCATAATTGTTATTTTATTTTATTTTATCAAAATACAGCATTTATTTTAAATAAAATATTACATTACATTATTATAATATTTAAACATCAGTCTGTGAGTTTTGATCAATTTAATGTCTTTACTGAATAAAAGTAAAATTAATAAAAAGCACTAATTAAAACCTTACCATTGTTCTCATGTATAATTTTCATTGAAATAACAAATATACAATATATGTGTACAACATTAATGTTATTAAATATTTGTCATATAAAACTTATTATTTCAAATGAATATAAATTAATACCATTGTTAAAATTTTATTGTGTAATACATGTTAAATATCTGTGGGTTTGTGATTGTTTGCTACAGGATGAGGGTGAGACACCATAAACGACAGAAGCTTCAGTTTGACACAAACCTCGGCATGAACTCCCCATTTTGATACTTCATTCAAAAACAAGTCACAAAAATACATACATGTTGTCACCACACATAAGAATTTAAAAAAATTACATATTCAGTATTAACAGTGTTGACCTTTAGGTGGCAGTACTGCAATGAGAAAAACATAAAAAACACACTCGCTAGTCCGCAGATGCTAATTTCATCTGATCAACATGAAGTTATATCACTTTACTTACTTTCAAGTTATTTTACTGATGGTGACACCTCAATTTCTCATGTTGATTTTTCCCTCGCAGTGTAGAGAGGTTAATCTTTCTGATTTTCTTGATTGCTTTATAATCAGCCTTTAGCTATATGTATTATTTTAGTATTTCGTTTTTAATGGCTCAATCAAGCACAACCTTTGATTAGTATTATACTTTTCAATATTAAATCCTTAAACACATAAACACAGCACAGCATATGTCTTTACTATTGTCCATGCATTCTAATAAAACTCATTTAATATACTGACATTTGATGTTACCATAAAAAACCCCATAACCCAGTATATATTATCGCCCCATGAACAGATGGATGTGTTAAGTGCTTTTAATAAAATGTCATTTATGAGATGCTATGTCAGCAGATATGAGAGTAATTGACTTGTCATTCTCAGTGTGTGTGTGTGTGTGTGTGTGTGTGTGTGTGTGTGTGTGTGTGAACATCGTCAGCTACCTGAACACACTTTACTGATGTCTGAATTTACACTATATAGGGACACAAGCAGCTTTATGATGTAAAAATGCTTCTGCACACAAGGGAAGGTCTTTGCATGTGTATAAGTGTATGATAAATCTCTCACACACATCTCCCCTTTACCGCCTCCGTTAAAACAATGGAAGTCGCTGATTCGGCGCTCTGTGTTTGCAATAAAACTCCCTTATCAGCTTCCTCTACCTACAGAACAAGCTTCCTCTGTCCTCATTAATCTTTTACTGATAAAATGAAGGTTAACAAACTCTTAATTCATCTAAGGAATATCACCTGCCGTTTGAATTCGCTTGTGTGATTGTGTGTGTGTGTGTGTGTGTGTGTGTGTGTACCTGTGATCACTTAATGGTGACTACAGTTTCTCTCATCAAGGCCAAAGGTTGCTAAGCAACCTCACCCTCAGTTACTGTCCTTTTGGCAGATGAGGTTTTGAATACAGATGTATATATATATTTAAATTCATAAACTAAAGGGAACACACACTTTGTGTGTGATTATCATTGCTGTGCCTTGCTGTAGTAGCTAGATTTAAAAATGCCCATTTACAGTCTCTTTAATGTGTTTTTTATGCATTTGAAGACACATATAATGGCAATAAATATGTTATTGAAAGAAGTTTCGGATGCTTACCTATGCTGTATTTATTTGCTCAAAAATACAGAAAATAGTGAAATAATATTACAGTATAAAATAACTCTTTTATATTTGAATATATATTCAAATGTAATTTATTCCCATGATGCACAGCTGATTTTTCAGCAGCCATTACTCCAGTCTCCATTGTTACATTATTCTTCCCTGCTAGTGAATAAAGGTCAGGTTGATCACATATCACTGTTTATGTCCCATAGATCATTTCAGCATGTTATATACATCGGTTCAGAATAATGAAGGTGTTCCAGTGTTGATTAAACAGTATTCAGTTACCAAATCCAAGCAAACAATAATCACTGCATGTTCCGGCTGCACAGAGAGCAAATGACTTTCTTGTGCCTCAGCTGCTGGTTTAATGAGCAGTCAGATTTTACTACAAAGAGAGCCATTAAACAGTAGGACGCTAGTTTTAGTGTATTTTAGTAAAGCTGAATTATTCGCATATAAAAGGAAACTCAATTATGTAAATTCATGTAAAGAATGTAACTGCCAACTATTTCATCATTACCTGGCACTTTTCACCAGTAGGGAATAAATTGGTTTCTCGTTCATTTTAAGGACAAAATTAAAAACTGTTATCTAACATTAAATAAATGTATGCACACACACACTCACGTAATTGATGAATATTTAACTTAAAGGATTTCATTATAAATATTTAGTCCCATTTAAATGTTTAAACAAAAAGGTTAAATTCTATAGAATTGTGACACCTTTTTGTACAACTTGGCAGGTACAGTAGATAAAATATATAATTAATATAAAATAAAACTACACATATTACATTTATGATCTTACTTTTTTCACATGATTTCGCTTTGTTGAAAATGGGCAAAATTAAACTTTAGCTTGAAAACTTCCAAGTCATTTTCACACCCTATTTGTTAAAAGGGCCACCTTGTTATATATTATCCATGTTACTCATTTTTTAAGCAGTCAGTGCTTTACCTTGGTTGACCTTTTCCCTCTATGTGCTCGTGACTTACTTGAGGAAGAAGCACTGCAGTGGATCAAACACATCACGTCACCTATAGTGTTGTTTCCCTTCATTTACTCCACTGAGTGATCACATTGATTTTGGCTCTGTCCTCAATCCATCACACAGGCCTAATGCTAAAACCAGACTATAAATCCTTTTCTGCAAAATTACCAAATCACATGTGAACTTTGCTTAACTGTAGTAAAGAAAGTTGTGATACGTATTTTTCGTTCTTTTTATGACACGAATATGTGCTTAGGCATTAGTTTATTTATTTATTAAATGCAAAAAAGATAGCTTTTGGGTTAGGATTAGTCTTTACTAATTATAAATAGATTAATTATCATTTAAATATTATCTTTTGAGTTATGATTAGTCTATATTACGTAGAAATATAGTCAATGTCAATTTAAATTTAAAGTAAATCAGTGACATTTAAATGCGCATACAGGTATGAGAGAGATTGAAAGTGTGTGTGTGTGTGTGTGTGTGAGGCTGTATTGCCCATGCTGCAGTTTTAGGGAACTGCAGTCACAGTGGAAAGCTATAGGCCAGTAACCTGTTTAAATCTATAATCGCTCCTACAGCTCAAACTCCCACAAACAGAGCACAAAGCATGCACTTGGTTTAATAGATGCTTACATGCACCATTAGCCTGAGCGCTTCATCTCCACAATCATTTGAGGAGGATCCACTTACATCTCAGGAAGTCATTTGCGATTAGCCCTTTTTTCACCGTAATGCTTCTGTTTTTTCAGTCTTATCAGCCTCTAATTTAGATCTCATTTCTTGAGGGTCACTGTCCTGAGGAGTTTATTTCCAGTCCTGCTCTATCACACTCGACTGTAATCCCGAAGACACTGATTAGATGATTTAGGTGTGTTTAGAACAAAGTTTTGCATTAACTTTAGCTCCACTCCACATGATTCAAATGGACACTACTTCTAAAAGGGAACATGAAAAAAAAAAGACAGAATGCATTTTGTGGTGATGTCATCGCAGTGGTTGTTATGGCAACCTAACCTGGGTCACAAAACTAATGCATATATCATATATCTGGCAAAGAATCAGATAGCACACAAACATGTTTACTCAGCTGTATATGATGCTTTTGTGTCAGTGTATTATAATTACCCCTTAACCTACTAAAACATTTAGCATGTTTTGAAAACACACACACAGACAACATTTTTTTTTATTATTTTTTTTTTTAGTGTATAATTTTTTTTTTTTTTTTTTTTCAAATGAAGACATGTTCAAATGCCCCCAAAGGGAGAATGCCAGATTTGGCTTACTTCAAATAGTGAATAAATGAATAATAGGATTTCCCCTCTCTCTACAATATTAAAAACATATAATCACAGCATAATACAGTATTTTATTAGCCAAAGGCAGTATATTGATGTAAGATGTGAAGTTTGGTGCTCAAAAAGAAGAATTAAATTATCCAAAAATGAAAATTTGCAGAATATTTACTCAACTTCAGGCCAATCAAGATGTAGCTTGTTTCTTCATCAGAACAGATTTGGAGAAATGTAGCATTACATCACTTACTAATAGGTCTTCTGCAGTGAATGGGTGCCATCGAAATGAGAGCCCAAACAGCTGATAAAAACCACACAGTAATCCACACCACTCCTGTCCATCAGTTAACATCTTGTGAAGTTAAAGCTGCATATTTATGAGAAACAAATCCATCATTAAGGTTTTACCTTTAAACCATGGCTTCTGGCTAAAACACCAACCCATAACCCATAATAATAACACTTCCTCCAGTGAAAAAGTATGTACCCTGTTGTCCTCTCACATCAAATAACACGTTTGTTTAGAACTGTTTTTGCTTGTAAATCACATCTGATCTGTGTACGCTAGTTAAAATGACATGACTTTCACTGGAGAAACTAATATTATGGATATAAGAGCACTCATATTTTAGCCAGAAACAACATTTTGAAGTTCAAACATCACGGTGAATTTGTCTCTTATGAACACACAGTTTATTGCTTCACAGGTGACATCTTTTTGGATGGACGGGAGTGGTGTGGATTACCTGTGGATTGTTGGGATGTTTTCATCAGCTGTTTAGACTCTCATTCTGCATATTCTCATTAAATACAGTGCATGAAAAATGTAGAGCTCTGTTTTGTAGGACACACACATAGGAAAAGTTTGATATTATGTTGAAATAACTTCATGTTATGGCGAAATACACAAGATTTATGATGGTGTTCACTGATTAAAAAAAAAAAATCCCATCAGTCTAAAAAAAATCTCCTCTGGAACACTGTTAAATGTGGAATATGATAAATAAAAATGCAAAATATTCTTAGTTTGACTTAACTTAAAAAAAATGTATACAACTCAAATATATGATATGAATATGAAATATGAAAACAGAATTCTAGTACAAGTCCTCATTGAGATACCAGGCGGGGGTGTGTGGTTGTTCTTATGTGTTCTCTGACACCAAAACAAAGAAGCTAAGAATAATAGCTGATTTGAGACCCAAGAAATGTAATGTAAGGTAATCAAAGGTCAAGCTCTGAAAGGTCAGAGGTGAGAGTGGACTAAAAGTCCTTAGGGATGAGCTCATTAAGAGCAGCAGAGACAAAGAGAAAGGTCTGAGGTGACCATATCTTAAGTAGAAGAGCTCATATCACCTAATACTGGATGAAGAAGTAATCTTATGAAAACTGTGCCCTCGAAATAACATAAATCTGATCTTTAAGGCAAATTTATGCCGTCAGGGGAGTGTGTGAAAGAAGCTAGAAATGTTTTTCCTGAATCTGGACCTGTTCCTGGGGGAATCCCTGTCCTCTACATCTCTCTTTCTTCCAGAAGAAATAAACTGCGCTGCTGTGGACGATGCGCGTCTGTTCTGATGAGAGAGAGAGAGAGAGAGAGAGAGAGAGAGAGAGAGAGAGAGAGAGAGAGAGAGAGAGAGAGCGCGCGAAGAGGAGTTCTCCTCGCGACACAGAGCTCGTCACGCGTCCAGTAGAAACTTCAGGCTTCTGAGGCGATTGAGCCAAGACGCGCCGCGCTGACCCTCGCGCTTTTCACGGAGTATTATCACACAAGGAGTTTCCTAAACCAGATGTAACTCAGAGTTTTATGCATCATCCTTGCTTCTCGGATCCTTTCATGAAGAAGGAACCTGATGGGACTAATTTTATGTGGGATTGGGAGCCGCAGTTGAGAGCATGAGCCAGAACGTGCTGTCATTTCACACACGGTAAGAAAACTACACTGGAAAAAAATGTTTGCTTCAATTTACTATAAGAAACTGGCAGAAGTTTAGCGTATAAAATGCAGTGACGATGTTGCAAGCAGTAGGGAATGGCATTTTTGTTTGACTCTGTCTATTTTACAATATGATAAAAAGATGTAACGTTAATTTATCAAACTAATAAATCTGTTTTCTACTGGAAAATGTAATGATAATAACAAGGACGAGACAATGTAAGGCCAAATAATGACTTTGATGTGATAATGATAATCATAAAACATGGAAACAGGTAACGTTATTAGTGTTACACGAAATAACGTCGGAGTAACACACACGACACTAAAATATGTATTAAAAGCATTTACAGAATAACATAAATTGTTAAAGTATGTGGGCATCATTGTTAAAACAAAACAGGTTAAACGAGAATGAAATATAAACATGACATTTTGGGCAGGGATTCTGGGAATTCCCTTGATTGTTCATTCTTTTTAAACATGTAAAGCATATTTTCAGTATAATTTAAATGTAAATGTGGTAATTTATTTCGTTTTACTTTATTAATCCTGAAAAATAATTAATTTGACAGTTTACAGTAAAATTATCATATGTCTGCCTTGCCTACACCTAGTGTTATGTAACTTAGTTAACAGGTTTTTACTGTAACCTTTTCAAACAATTTTACGGTACAGTTGCATGTATTGTCTTTACAAATTGATATATTTTTTATCATCTACGGTGTGGGTAATTTAATAGCATTTTTGCATTCTTTTTACATTGATATTAATAAAAGTTTTACTGTTTACTCAAGATTTGTTAAACTTGTAAGACTAATGTTGGAAAAAGGGAAATACAATTATTTATAAACATCTGCCAATTAAAAAAGACATGCTAATTTCATAATATATTCTCTGAAATTAGGTCTTAATGTATATTTCAACTTCTTAATTTTTATTTATTTCTTTATTTTATTCAATGAAGAAGGATTTTCTTATAGACAGTTTTACACTCCAGCAGAGATTACCGATATAGAAAGTTTTATTATTAATGAATATTTTTTCAAGCATGTTTTCTTATTTACAGAAGCCCTGCCCATTTCATTATTTGTCATTGATAGACCTTATTTCAAAAACAGTTCATGAAATATAACCAAGAAACTCAGGGTTTGTTTATTTCTTCATTTGCTGTACGGCGCTACAACATTCCAATTTGTGCAATTTGTATTCCTTGTAAAGCAGTTGGCCTTAATTCCAAAGTTTTATGTTTCTAAGTTTCTACGCTTTACAGTTTAGTCTTTAGATTACATTATAAAGCATGAAAAGTGATAATAATAATCCTGACAAAAAATAGGGTTGCCAGCACTTTCTGCATAGACATCTAAAAGCCCTACTGCAGGGAATAGATGTCAGTTTTGGCTCCACTCTAGTGATGGCCTTAACGGTAATGAACAGAGAACATGATTGATGTTCCTCTGACTTACCTTTTTATTAAAGGAACTTTCTATCTCTTAATAAGCTAGTATATTACAGTATATGTATTGAGGTATGTACACAATCAATGTAACTAACCATTCCATGGAGCACAAAGTCAAGTAGATTTGAAAGGACACGAGGGCGAGTAAATTATTTTTTAGATGGACTAACCCTATTCCTATGCAGAGAAAGCTGAATGCATAATGTGCTTAAGCAAATATTCTTAGGATGGAGGACTGGTATGTGAGTGACGTTCCTATCAGCAGGGTCGCATTGCTGCCCATCATTCTATCATCATGACCACTGGTGGGGACACAGAACCATCCCTGTGGCCGGATCAGGCCCATACCAGCCTGACTGCACCGGCTGATGGCACATGCCTCGAGGAGGCAGAGGACATGCCCGGTGGCCTTACTGGAAGTGGCGGAGCATCTTGGGAGTCCACTGGCAGTGTGGCAGAGGTGAAGGAGAATGTGCAGCTTCCATACCCGTCCCTTGCACCAGTGGTGTTCTTCTGGCTCCACCAGAGCACACGACCCCGCAGCTGGTGCCTTGCACTTGTGTGCAGCCCATATCCTTTCTACGTGTGTGCTCTCACTTATTTTCAATTTAGGATGGCACAGTATATTGGCTTGAAAGGAATTGCATTTGCTGTATTAGCACTTACAATGAAAATAGTGCAAAGCTTTATCATCAGTATAAAGTCAAAAATAATGAAAATAACAATAATAAATGACAAATAAAGTAAAATAGAAATTCTGCAAAGTTTTTTTTTGTTAGTTTATACATTACACTGATAAAATAAAATAAAATAAATATTTAGAAAAATACAGAAATAATCATATTTATTAACCAAATATAAAATACTATATTATTGTCCATATGCAGTCAAAGATTGTGCAAAAGGAGTATACAATAAATAAAGTGAACTTAATAAACTGTGAAGTTTATACATTTTCTTTGCTTATTTATTAATTAAACTGATCAAATAATAAAATATAATAAATAGCCCTGTTACAAGCAAAAATAATTTGCAGTTTAAAATTTAGCTATAAATAGCTTGAGAGTAATCATGTTCATTATATATCAACTATATATCATATGCAATATATTAATTGTCAATATAAAATACTGTAGTTTTTATGTATTTTTTTCTTTATTAAATTGATAAATAACATAATTACTACACCTTGTTACAACAAAAGTAATTTTCAGTTTCAGATCAGCTATAAACAGCTCTGAGAACCATCACATTCTCTATATATAAACGAAATATACTGTATATTAATAGTCACCATCATTATAAAAATGTGTACATAGAGTAATATAAAAATACTGCAAGATTAAATATTTTTTAGTTTATTAATGAATTAAATCTCAAATTAAATTATTACACCTTTATACAACAAAATTAATTTCAGCTTCATGTTGGGTACAAACAGCTCCTTAAAGCAATAACCATATTGTTTGTTTATACAGTATACAGTAATTAAACTCTGGCAATTAGACATGCTGTGCTGTTAGCACACCTCTCCCTCTCAGCCTTTATCTGGGTGGAGAACTGCTTTTGTTTCTGTCTCACTTATTCATTGTTGTCCCTCTCACTTGGTGATGTTCACCGTGGCCGTGAGCCAGCCTCTGACTGATGAATAATTGCTGCATGCAGCATGGTTTGTCCGTATTGTTCACCTGCTTCTCCCCTCAGTGCAATGAAAAAATCATCAACATTTTCATGTATTGCATTTTCCTAAGTTCTTAAGGGGCTTAGAGAGGCAAAGCAGCCTGAATGCGAAGAAAAAAATTACGAGAGAATTCTCCATGTTGCGTCATAAATTCCATCCAGGGAGCTTTTCTTGTGCATAAAGTTATGACACAAAAAATTATATTCATAACTCAAGTCTGTGCATATCTCACAAGGATTACCCTAGAAATTACCATAGTAGTGCTACTCTGTCCCTTTAGTGACATTATTTGACTCGCAGCAGAGAAACAAAGCAATTTGGCTGCGTTACGTAACTGCTGGTCTTCCCCGTGAGTGAGTATTTGTGTCTCATGTCTCCTTTCATGCCCTCTGATGTTAACCATGAGACGTGAGAGTGTGATTGTGTCTGATTTCATGCACTTCCCAGGTTGTGAAACATTTGTCGATTTATTTTCTGAAGGGAACGTCGTAAAAGGACACAGTTATGAGGAATTGTGTGTGCGGTTGAAAATATTAAAGAGATAGTACTCCCCAAAATGAAAATTCAGCCATTATTTATTCACCCTCAAACTCTTTCAGATCTGATAAAAAAAGTTTTTGCTGAACACAAAAGAACATATTTTGAAGAATGTGTGTAATGGTCATCAGGTTCTGAATCAGGTTGGGATGATGGTGGCTAAGTGATTAATAATTAGCCAATATCAAAGGGGTCTCTATGCCGTCATTGTCACTGCACCGTAATCCGATCATTAGGATTGACTGTCCACACTATCGTTTTAATGTGAGAGATCTACTCTGTTTGTTCAGACCGTGCAGTCAATTGCCAGTCAATACCTACAATGTTTACTATATTAATGACATAAGCTTCAACATGATACCTAGAGACTTTCCCGAACAAAAGCATAGATGTCAATTTGATAAAAAGGACATCTCTTGTTTAGTATTGTTATGTAAGAAAAAACATTTTACACATTTGTCCAAAAGTGCTGACTTTTTCACTCTACCACTATTCACTGAATGAATGATTCATAGTTTGATAGATGAAGAAGAGTGAAATCTCAAACTTGAAATATAATATGTATATTATATTTCAAGGTTGAGATATCCCCCTGTGGCATTTAAACGTGCATATATTTGTGATTTACTTAGATCTTAGCAGATTTGGCAGATTTTTTCTGTTGTCTGTTATTAAATAAAATATAAATTCTGATGCATAGAAGTGTAATAGTTCACCATTACTCAACAAGACATGATTTTTTTAAAAAGATAGTTCACCCAAAATAACAGAATGTCATCTGGCCTTGAAATGAAGTGAGGATGAGTAAATTAAAATTCTAACTATCGCTGTGGCATTTTTAGTATTTAATAATTTAAAATAATTTTAGTATTTAAGCGTAAGCAAGAAAGTGCAAAACATATTGAGCGGACTTGGTTTCGGAAGTATACAAAAAAAAATTTGAAGTCTTTGTTAAGGAGTTATATTTTCTTGTCGCAATTCTCAGATAGTTTTTTTTTTTTTTTTTTTTTGCAGAATCATGGATAATTTTGTTTTTCACCAGGAATTCTGCTATTGAACATTATTATTTTAAAAACAAGATTAAGTACTGTACACATATGGCTTCAGCAAAAACATATGTCATCGAAAAACCTCATAGCTCACAGCAGGTCTGTCTTTAACGGTTTGTAAGTTCATTAAAAATCGAATCCCCTATGGAGTAAATGAATCAGATTTCTGGAACCCGACTGTTACACTCTATAGAATTAGTGATGTATGTCATTAAAAAGTAGCATTAATTATTGGAGACCACTGTCCTTAAAGAAAAACTTTAGCTCTTTTCGGCAAATGTGTTTCTCAGCCCGCAATAAAAATCAGAGTAAACATTCATAAACTGAGAAATCAAACATATACTATAGGATATTTAATTAAATGCACACATATGCACGTATGATGCATGCATGCTCAAGATAACCAGCATATCAGAGCATGCATATGAGACATTGTTAGCCTCTAGTGTTATATTTGACAGGTTTTAATTGTTTTATCCCATATGTGATGGGTTATATTTGTTAATTGAAACCTGGATTCCTGTGTGCATTTGTGTGTTTTATTCCTTAATTGCAAGGGCAATCCCATGGGAAGCCCGAATACACTTAATCAGAAATAACAAGCCAGAGCTTGCCAATACCTGTGTGCGTGTGTGTGACTGTATGTCCATGAGGATAACAGAGACATTGAGAAAGTGAGGGAATGTCAGGTGATGACATTATGTCCTATGGAGATATGATAGTATTTATATCTTAAGTGTACATGCATATACACACACACACAGGATATACACACACAGACACAGCCCCCAAGGAAACTCTTAATGACACTGGTGCAAAAACTTTACTGATTGGAGAACTCCATGGCTACTGTCACTAATGAATCTCCGGGGTTACAGGTGCTTGTCATCGCTGTCAGGGTAACGGTACTGGTTTCCAAGACAACGGGAGTCACTAATGTAAGCTCAGAGTTCATCCGCCTTGGACCGAGAGAGAAGGGAGAGGAAGTGATGAAGTCAGAAAGGAACACTGACAGGGAATGTGAAAAGCTGACTGTTACATACAATTATTAACATTTAGAGCATTTCTGTTCTTAGATTTTATATAATTTTGATGTATATAATGTGTTCCTTGGTCTAAATATTCAATTGGAAAAAAGGGAATATCAGAAATTAATATTAAAATGCATTAAAATAATTGGTGTACAGTAATTAATAGCTTTGTTTATGTTTTTGCCTCTTTCGGTTGCTAGCGTTACAGTACTGTAAATGCTCATGCTATTTGCCCACCTTTTATAGTATACCTGTGGATATATAGATAATAAATGTTTTAAAAAATAATTTTATTGCTTATTTAGCATGAAATTTAATCCATAAAATACATTATGAGGTGAAAAACTACTCTACTACTCTCATTAAACAGAATGGCTAATAGTAATGATTGTAAAGTTTTTTGTTCCAAAACCGTAAGACTTTCGTTCATCTTCGGAACACAAATTAGCATATTTTTGATGAAATTTGAGAGCTCTCTGACCCTTTGCAGGGAGTTTGATTGACAGGCGATCTGTCAGTATTAACCCTCTGGAGTCTAAGGGTATTTTGGGGGCCTGGAGAAGTTTTGTCATGCCCTGATATTTGTGCTTTTTTTCAGTTTCTTATAAATATCTAAATGGGTAAAGTCTAACATCACTGTAGTCAGCACAAACTGGGCTATGATAATATGTGAAATGCATGCATGTACATGATTGTATTTTTGAGAAAAAAAAATGTTATGCATGGTTAGTGAAAAACTAAAAATGTTAAATAACTTGAATAAGGCCATAAAACACATAACATTGGTTCCCGGGACTGTTGAGAACTGGAGCTTGTAGCCTAGAATTTTTCTTTCTAAATGATGTGAAAATCATCTTGTTTACTCATTCACAGAAAACAATACATTGATTTACATTTTCTAAGACACTTTTTGTTGGTAAAAGTCATATGCGAGTAGGCGTCAACTATCATGAATAACATTGTGATTTACACCTGAGAAGACAAAGCCCTGCATAATGAGCTGCATAATGAGCCTCTCATTCAACTGTGCCACTGTGAGGGAGGACTTACAAGAAAGAATGTGAGAACAAAATAAAAGTATATAAACGGTATTTATTGTTTGAATTTAAAAATGACACAGTTTGAAAGCTGAGCCTTTGTTTCATACCAGAAGGAACCTGCTCTGTCTTGCGATGTATTTTTCACTGCGTGACAACATGATGTGTAGCCTGAGAACAGCATGGCTTGCTGGAAATAGCAAACAGTAATGAAGGGGGGCGGGTCTTTGCGAGCGTCAATAAACTTATAAAAAAAAAAAAAAAAAAAAAATCCAATTTGAACCCAATGGCACATATTCGTTCTAATTGTAATCATAAACATTCTTAATTTTGAGAAATTAAATTTATTCCTTAAATTTTCTTACAATTATTTTTGTGTTAAATTTACCTTCACTTTTATATTTTATACATTATTTAAGTTAGAGTGAATAAACGTCTTCAAAAAGCGAATAGAGAACTGGATGTGATATGTCGTATGACACAAGACTTTTTTGATTATTTCAAGTAGCCTAATTTCTGTCCAGTGTCCAGTGAGCCACAGGGAAAATCACTCTTCTCCACTGTGTCTCTTGACAGACAGATTTGTGTTGTTTGGTGATGTAACGCCCTTGTCAGCTAGCATCAGTCCAGCCTGAACACACCCAGTCTGAAGACGGGGGCTTGTTTTATGAACGTGTGTGTATCTTCCTGCGATATTTATGCTTACGATCTGACAGTCGCTGCAGCCTGTGTACTTTCTGAGATATAAAATGCTGAATGCATGCAGACAATATCACAGGAAAAATCAGGATGTACTCGCGCACTTCACAACACACACACAGTTTAACTTCTTTTGTCAGCAGGAAGGGGATGGTTGCTACGGTAACGTCACCATGGGTATGCCCTGTTTGAGTATTGTGTCAGTACCTTGCCACACTCACACACCAGCGCAAACACTGACCCAGCAAGAGCCGCGGACAGTGAGGCTGAATATGAAGCCCTAGGCGACATTAGCTGCGCACTGCCACTCTCTCTCTCCTAAATAAATAAATACATAAAACAAGCTGTTAATATGTAACAAAAAGGCTTTCTACTGTGACGCTGGTGTGTCATTTAAACTTCTAACTCACTTGGACACCCTTCATAACACTTGAAAAAATTTTTTGTACAATTTACATTATTCATGCAGAATGATCTACTGACAGGATATTATCATGACAGAGTTGTGTTCTTTGGGTCTTAAAGAATTCATTACCTTGTTCCCTTTCAGAGTTTGTGGTCACAATGAAAGATTGACTGATATACAGTCTCACCCAGGTCAATTCATTAGGTGATTTTTTCAAGTTTTTGGCTTAGTAAATGGCATGCACATGTAAAATAGTGTTTTAATTTCAGCAATTTGATGTACATCTCATTTAATTGCATGAAATATATTTTGGTAGTGTTTGGTAAAAACTTTGGTCCAGACATCCAAAATTTGTTGGGCAATTGGATGCACTTTTTATGGCAAACATCAGTACTATTATTGCACATTTCTTTGGTTTTTTGTTCCAACCCCCTAGCCCTAGTAGCTTAATATGGATGTAATTGTAAATTTTCTGTTTAGTAGGATTTTTATTTTGCATAAATGATAGCATGCAAGTCTCTGTTAAACTTCACAGAGTGCAGAGAGCGCCAGCGTGCAATAGTGCAGCAAACAGTGCAATAACTCTAATTAAAATATGCATTTTGCTGAAATATTTTGCATCCAAATGTCTTCAGATCTCTTCCCTTAATCACAACAGCACTGTAAGCTGAAGTACAAAGAGTGTGTTGCAGTCATAGAGCCATAGTTTGTTCAGTAAACCCATTTTTAATAAAAAAAGAAGCGATTTATGATGTGTTTTTCCCCTGCTGTGCTGAAAACCTACAAGACCGTGACTTCAAAACCAAATTTTCATTTTTGTGTATCGTCCCCGCATATAACTGCTAATAATACTGAGAGACCTTATGCTTCGATAGGTGTCGTATTCCCATACTGTAGGCACATGGGGATCAGCTGAGAGACTAACATGACCTGCCAGAACTAACGCTTACTCTTGTTTATTTAAATGTTATAGTTGCACTGTAAAATAATACTTCTGCTACTACTATTAATATTAATAAGAGGAGAATTTTATTCATATGATTATGGTTATAGTCAGATTGATATTTACTCACAAATTATCCAGCTTTACAAACAAGCACAGCAAACCTCCGCTTTGAAAAAATAAATAAAAACATAGTATGGATGACCTGTTGACCTCAAATCATGCTCCTTTTTGAGAATTTTCATAAGGTAGGCAATAAAACAGTGGAAAAAAAATTCATAGGAAAAAAAAAAACATCTGGTTCATGATTAATAATAAAGCAATTTCTAATCAGAAAATTACAACTGCAAAAAAACTTCCCAAGTAAAAGATTAGAACAAATCAGACCCATTCAGTGATCCATATTTCAGCATTATAAAATGTTGAATATTTTTTTTTACAGGAAAAGGAGAGTCATAGGGGTTTGGAACTGCTGAGTGAACACTGAGTGTTACAGATTCTTTTTAACTGCTAACTCAAATATTCAAAACTTTGCTTCTTTTTTCAAAACTTTACACACAAATCCTAGAATTGCACAAAAATGAAGCACTGTATTCAAAATATCCAAATAATGTTAGATTTTTGTGCGTTATATTTGTGTTGTACAAAAAGTATTTATGAAATTGAAAACTTAGTCAAAGTGTATGGTTTTGCAGAATTGGTGTGTAGTTCTGGTGTTTGAGTGTCAGGTTTCAGAAATTGTGTGACAATTTAAGATTTTGTGTGTAAGCTGTTGAAGAAAATGTATTTTCTGGTGAACTGTCCCTTTAAAGGTAGGGGCCAACTTGGATATGTACACAGAAAACAGGTGAAAACAGTGTTTTCTACTAAATCTGGAGAAATCCCAAGCGAGCGGCCCATAATCACTAACTCATGTACCAAGTGTGTAGCCCCCAAGGGCCCATCTCTGTTGGTGATTCTAGTGAGAGTGCTGACAGATTCCTGTGAGGTGAGACCTGTGTATCTCTGTGTGTGTGTGTGTGTGTGTGTGTGTGTGCGTGCACTGGTGGGTGGACATCAGAGTTAGTCAGGAGGAAGCAGGGGGTTTGTGCTATATTACAGCACTATCTGTGGTCTCTCTTCGGGATCAACCCTTCCTTGGAAAGCACCTGGTTGCCAGGCAACAAATGAGCTGAAACCCTACTCCATCCCCAAAGCCTCTGCAACGTTTGATTGGCTGACTCAGCATTTTGGAGGAGGGGCTTATAAGTGTTTATAAATGCAAATTTATATTTATATTTTGAAATTTTTCCATCTAACATTTGATTTTGATTGCAAATTCATAATCCTGCATGGTTTGACATGGCCAAATTTATGAGGCTGGTGAGGGAAAGTTATCCTTCATTTCCCTGCGTTCTGCCTCTATCACCTTTAGTTTCATCAATCACCTCTAAAGAACTGTAACAAACTGTCCCCCGTCTCCCTGCGTTCGCTCTGTCCGTGTGTTCTACACGCCTTTCTGTTCTTCTTTGTCTCTAGTGCTCATCCTGAAGCAGCATCACAAGCCATCGTGGGCTTAATGGTTTATAGAGAGGTTTTAATCTAATAGCTGATGTGTTAGTCCAATCGGGATAGCTGCGGTTTAATGGAATGATGTCAGATAATTACAGACTTCAGCTAATTTACGCCTGAAATATTAGTTTTATGGTAAATTAGAGTAAATTGAATGCGTAATTGCCTTTGTCCGTGTGTGTGCTGCTGAGTTTGTAATGTATGTGTGTGTTTTTATGGATTTTAATTGATGCTACTAAAGCGTAATGGTGGAAAAACTGTAGCTCATTGAAAACCAAATGGAGTTTTTAATGTCTCAAATGTAGCATCTTACAGAAAATATTTTTCATTGGAGAAAGATGTATTTAGTTAGGGCTAAGTCAACTGAATAAAAGCTTTTAATTGTAAGTACATGATTCTGATATATTAATTAAATTCAATCGCGTATAATAAGGATGCCTGTACACACACACACGCACGCACGCACGCACGCACACACACACACACACACACACACACACACACACATATATATATATATATATATATATATATATATATATATATATATATAATTAGGATAGTAAAAGATTGTTTTAGTGGATTTTGACCCAAGTTTGAATTGCTCTGATGGTTGTATATTGTAGTGCACACAATCCGCCAGATATCTTTCTTTATCTATTCATCGCTCTATTTCCTCCCCCTACTCTTTAACTCTATATTTCTCTCCTTCTTTTTGCTCTTTCTCTCTGCCTTGTTCAGATCGATCACTCTCCAGTTTCTCGGCTTGTCACGGATCAATAACTCTACACTCCTCTGCTTTGCTTTGTCTGACCACATTAGACAGACCACTGCTGACTCTCCAGTGCCCGTTTGAGGCTTTGCACTCTGTCACTTTGGTTAATTGCGATTTATTGTCAGTTGATCATAATTTCACAAGTTGGACTTTTGTTTTAGTTGCCTGCTTTTCCTTCCTTTTCAAGCATTTGATCACAGATTATTGTAATTAGTTGTAATTAGTTGTACAAATTCAGCAGAAGTATACCAGTTTAGTAAACTAAAAGTACAATTGCAAGGTATTTTTATTAATAAATATGTAAATGTATTTGTAGTATACATATCATTAAATAAATGTATTTCAAATACATTTTAGTATATTTATTTTTCCCTGGAGTTATTTATAGTTTTTCTGAAAATGTTAATTTTGGTTTCAGTTTTAGCTACAATAACCCTTTTTAACATCAGCCAGAATTTATTGGTGCGTCCCTAAAACTTTTCTGGTTGTCCTATGTTACTGGAACATGTTTGTAGTTAATGTGGTGGACTGCATCTTTGGTAAATCTGCGATGGTCCCTTTCTGAACAGGTTTTGTGGATTGTTTTTTATCCAAATCCATACAAATTCAAGATATTGTACAATAGATCCATTTACAATGTTGGGAAAAGCTTTTACGACAAAATGAGACCAAGAGTAAAGCATTATACATGGCACAAATCTACTGCCCACACCTCAAAGGACACTGTACTGGCCTTTCATTAGCAGGGACTGGGGCATCTTGTTAAATGAAAAGAAAGATTGGATTCTGCAAAACACGAAAAACCTGTTTCATGCTGCTTAAAACTGAAGCTTGGAACAAGGTTTGTTTTTCGGCAGGACACTGACCCCAAACACAAAGCCAAATTAAAGTTGGAACGCTTTAAGAAGGGGAACGTTCTACAAAGTCCCAGTCAAAGCCTGATCTCTGTCCAAATGAGAATCTGTGACACTGAATTTGCAGATTGCATAATCTTCATCCTATTAACCTGAACATCCTGGAGCCAAGCTGTTTGGAAGAACAAGCCTTACACCTTAACAGCAAGTGAAGTTCTTACAAGCACTGAAAAAAAAATACTTTGAAACAGTTTTCATCCAAAGCTTGCCAATTTTGACCCAGAAATTAATAGTAAATTTGACAAAATGCTTTGAAATAACTATTTCCTAAAGGGTCTCTTACAAAGCACAGTATGTACTAATATAACAGTCCATTCGCAGATCTTAAACCCACTCCCACTGAACTGAGTTTTGAGGTGCACACTATGAGCAGAGGGTGTCAGGTATAATGACCCTCGTCTCTGTGCTTCTTAGCCATCTGATCATTTGATCATATTCACAGCTCATTAGAACGCCGATGTGTCAGACCCCGTCCAATTAAAATCTTCTTTACTGCACCGCAAATTATGTCAACAGATCACACCATGAATTTCAGAATTTTTCCAAACAGTGATGGGAGAATTAAATCTTTTTGATAAGCAGGAGATGTTTATGTGTCAGCTCAAGTGTTAAGCTTTGCATAAACCTTCAGTTTGTTACATTTGTGTTTGTAAAGGGCTCATGTCATCAGTTTTTTGTTTTTGTAATTTTTTTCTCTTATAAAGTTTTTTTGCATCAAAGACAGTTTGTGTTTAGTTCAATATTATCACTTTCATCTCTAATCTTTTTGTAAACTTTGTTTGTCATGAATAGCTAACTTTTTGCATGCAAAAATATGATGTGGGTTTTCCGTCAATGCAAGGTGACTTTTGAAAATTCAGCTTTGACATCATAGAAATGAATTACATTTTAAAATATATTAAAAAGCAAACCGGTCATTTTAGATTGTAAACATATTTGACATTATTAATGTTTTAACCTTTGAATGACTGTGTATGTTTATGTAATCTCACTAAGAAATATTACGACGCCAAAAAAATAAAATAATAACAATTATCATATCAGCTAAAAGAAACCATTAATTTTCCTAAAAACAGGACTTATTTCTCTCTTTGGATTTTAGTGCGAAATATGACCCAGACAGGTTCTTGACAGGTTTCATGAGATTCACCCATGTGTGCTAGAAGTACACCTTACGTAAGAATACCTATGAATACTAATGAGATGAGCAGGAAAGCTAGAGCACGTTTAGCCTACATAGAACATTGAGCTCTGTTATATCAAAAGATCAAGGAAAATCATGATTTGACCCCTTTGAATAGAGAAAGAGTGTGTGTGTGTGATGAGGTGTTTTAGTATAACTATGTGCATCTATATGCAAAGTGCCAAGTTTCTGCCAAAAGCTTAATAGCCCACACATGGATGGACCGATTGATTGTGCGCTGGAAAAGCCCTGCTATCTGGCCAAAGTTGTGAAATTAAATTTTACTGATGAAAGCAGTATTTGAATAAAAAGATGAGATGATGGATGTACAAGAGAGGAGTGAGGGAGGAAAGGAGAGTTTCCATAGCGATGTCCTTGCGGAGGGTTCCAAGTTGGAATGAATGGCAGCCGTTCAGTCATTCATCAGTCATTCTACTATTTATGAAGAGAGGCACTCTGTCTTATTAAATACAAACAGTCTCCTTCCTTATCTCTTCCCTGTCCAGCTCACACTCACTCACCTGCAGTCATGCTCTCCATATGCTAACATACAGCATCATTAGTCATTTTGGGGGTAACGGCACATCCTGAGGGTCAGTGTCAGGGTGAAAGGACGCTAACTGCTGATGATGCTGAAATTATGAGTCAGAGAGTGTCCTGTGAGTGTGTGTCTTCCCAGAGGAAAGGTTCAGTGCTCAGAGGTTGCTTAGGAGACTTCAAGTTAAAATTAATGATTTTAAATGTTGAAATAACTTCTATTCCACTTGAATGTGCAGAAACGATTGAGGATTCGGATTGAGGATTTCCATATTCTGTCCAGTCCTGCCTCAACCAATAGCATGAGTTTGGGTGGGGCTACCTGTATATCTGAGCAGAGGCAGACGGGAGAGAGTGTAAAGTAAAACTAAAATGGTAAAAAAAAAATTGTATCATCCATTTCCATGAAGCTGAAATAAAATGAAATAAAAATTCTAGATGAAAAATGTACACTTAAAATACTTAACAATTAGAAATGCTGCCTTTCCTTGAAAATAAATAAGTTTAAGTACTAAAATTAATAAAACTGAAATAAAAAAATACATTTAATATTTTTTAAAATAAAATACAAAGGAATATAAAAGTACTAAAATGTATAAAGAATAAAATAAAAGATTATTTACAATTTTACAAAAACATTTTATAAATAATGTAAAAATAGCATTATTGGGAAACCTGTTTGGAAACAGGCATTATTTTTCCAGTTATGTTTAATCTTTATCTGAGTCTAGTTTTAGGCATCTTGAAATGTGTACTGCAATTCCAGAGGAAACACATAAGAGATTACTTTTTTTTTTTTTTTCACAAAAAACAACACTTTCTCTTTTGCAAGTATAACTTTTCCATTGAACTCTTATATAAAAAAAAAAGAACAAAGTTAATTGGGACTTCTTATCTGACAATTCAAAGTGTTTTTTGGAATTTTCATTTTATTTCTCACGTTTCTGAGAAGAAGTTAAGATAAACTTGTAATAAACATGCAATATTACAAAAGGTTGGAACTGTGACAGTTTTGAAAAATAAAATCTGAATTGTGAGATAAATTCACAATTATGTTTATATAAATTCACAAATTATGTATTTTTTTTTATGCTGTGGCGTGAACCCAAAAAAAAAAAATATTGTTAGATGTACACTCGGAATTGAGAAAAAAAATCTGAATCGCAAGATATAAATTCGGAAAGAATTTTGAATTCTAAGATTACATCTTGGATTACAAGTTTCCTTTTTTTTAGTTGGAATTGTGAAATGAAAAGTCAAAATAATTTTTGTATTTATTATTCTGTGACAGAAACAGGCTTCCATAAAAACAAGTGAAATATTAAATAGATTTTTTTTTCCTATGAGTATTTGTGTGTGTGTGTGTGTGTGTGTGTGTTTGGGACATAATTCACATTACACTGACCATGCTACATAAGTATTGAGTTATATTAATGAACAACATGTACTGTAATTTTGTTATGGAACACCCATAATTATACATTGACATTATAACTGCTACGCTAATTAATTATAATCTTGTTTGTTAACTGCCTTTGATCTTTCATTCTAATGCTTCCTTTAAAGGTTTGTTCTGGTTGCTGCATACCAACTATTAAACAAATGTTGAATACAGTCGCTGCTATTATAGATATTATTACACCATTTATACTACTATTTTAATATTATCTTTAATATAATCAATTGCAGACAGTCCAACTGTGGCAAGTAACAGGTCATTCTGATGTTGATGTTAAGTTAGACAGTTGCTGTAAGAGACAGTCATCATTCTGCCTGCCAAATATCCTGCATGAATATCTCCTAGGGGACATTCAGTTTTGGAGATGTTCTGTGCCCGCGGTGTACCAGACTTCTGATCGACTTTCTGATCGCTTTCCTCTTTGAATCTTTGAATGTTGCATTTATTTGCACACTCGGCCAGCGGTTGGACTCGCTCAGGTTATTTGCGGACGTGAAGAGCAATGTCATCTTTTGAATTTACAGTCCTTGAGCATTGTCCTTTACTCTGTCCTCACTAATGTCCCCCACAAATCCCATCCAAGCACACAGTACACCGCAGAAAGAAAATTAGCTGAAGCCCTCCTGCATTTTAATGTTCAAATGAGGTACTGATGGATTAGCAAGCGACGCTCTGTCAGAACAGTCTGTAACTGTTTTGTGCATAAAATTGGAGCTTCAGCTCTTTGATTTATACAGCCCTCATGAAAGTGACAAAGATGGCTTCATAAAAGACATACAGAATTTAGAAGGATTCTTTTTCTTTGCTTATACTGGTTTCTCATGGACAATTCTTTATATTAATGTATCTTTGATGACAAAGATACATTAATATAAGCCCACCATGATGACACTATGATGTTTATATTATACTATCTTGTAGATGGTTGAAATAATGCATATTTTATCTCCATATTTTTTAAATGAGCAGCTGACAGTAGTAAAGGCATACATGATTTATTTTGAGATTATACGGGCTACATTTGGACATACTGTATTAATTTTACGTGTGCAGGTCTTAAACCATGTCTTAATGTCTTATATTTGATATTTTATGATACATTTAATTTGAGCTATATGTTATATTACAAGTCTTTTGAAGTCATATAATAACTAAAGTAGAAACAGATCAAAATTTAACTCATTACTCATTGAAAATTGCTCAGCTGAGGCTTACTAGCATTTGCATCCAGATACAAAAATGGCATGTCAACATCACTAACGCCAAAACAGCACTGGGCTTTCGTTTTTTATCACACACATTGAATTTTAGTGAGTTTTTATACTTTTTGGAGCTTGGCAGATGTGGTCGTAGTGGACCCCTGAAAAAATCAACATATGGGTTTGGAACAACATGAGGGGGAATAAATGATGACAGCATTTTCATTTTTGGCTGAAAAATTCTAGTTATCCCACATTTCAGAGGAGATCTGAACAATGTCTAACACTGTGCTCAGATTTGCCAGGATACCGAAATCTTCCATCAGCATCAGTATGACCTCAAATATTTCTCTTTGATTTACTGAAGCAATCTAATTTAGAATGTCCACATTCATTTATATCTACATATATAGCTGTATATTCTCCTACTGTACTATATGTGAGAGAAACACATGAGACAAAGCTGATCCTTAAACGAAACACAACTGAGATATTTATCATGACGATTCTATCAGATGTTTTCCAGTGATTTGAAGTGGAGTGTGTGCGCATGTGTGCATGTTGTTGTCAGCATGTCTCTCTGCTTCAGTCTCCTGCTTTAATAAACCTCCCGGAGTTCATATCTAATTGTGAGTGTGTGTGGATGACAGAAAGAGCAGCTTGTCTCTAAAACTGTGTGACATTTACTCACACAATTTAATTAACTCTCCAATATCAGCCAGATTTCTCTCCCTTTTCATTTCACACACACATTTGGTGTGCAAATACAAAATATGTTATTTTGAACTGAGACTTGTTTGCACCATGAAAGTTTTAAAAGCCTTTAAAATGCTTCTTCCTCATTGTTTTTGGTCTAGAGCACTTTCAGTCACATGATCGTGAGCCTCCTGCATGTTTGCCGACCTACACAGCAGTCAGTTACCTGCTCCTAAACGTCTGAAAAATGTCAATTTAGCATGTTGGTCACGTGACCATCTCATATCTGAAAGGAAAGTTCAAAAGTATTTAATGATGGTAGTCAAAGCATTGGCTGGCTTGTGAGACTAACAGCCTCTCTAATGGTCTAATAAGAGCGAGAGGGCACACTGTCTTGACCACTAAGGACAGCAGAGAGTACCAACATTTCATGTGAGCTGCTGCAATGGAAGAATAATTTCTAGTACTGCAGAAAAACAGCACAGAATTGCTGGCACTGAGTGTGTACTGGCTCACTTTGAACACTGGGTACTTCAGATCACTTTATTGATTTCCTGGTTCTTTACTGCACCAATGCATATGTTTTTCTAAGAACTACAGTAACAAATTTTCCAATGCCATAAAACTGCAAAGCCCCCTTTTATTTTTAGAATGTTTATTTTATAAGATATGTATAAATATATAAATTACACTGTTGTCTGGTTCTAGTGTTATCTCATTGTAATATAATATGTATAGTAATTATTACCTTAAATTACCTTAAGTTTTCATTTTCATTTGTTTTAAATTTTATGTGCTTAATTTAATTTTAATTAAATTTTACTTAAATTAATTCTCTAGTTTTTATTTATTTTACTTCAGTTTTATTATTTCAGCTTAAATATTTTATTTCAGTTAGTTGCCAAGTTCAGCTTTATTTCGAATTTTACAATAACAATTTTAAAGAGATTTAATTTTAGTACCAACATTGCCAACACTCAGCTCCTTCTGCAACTGTTCTACAGAGTCTCTACCAGGACATTGTGATGGAAAAATATGAGATAAGAGGATTCAATTTCAGTTGCGTTCTCTCGTATTGTGTTCCCCTGAGAAACTTTGCAATATCTCACAAAATATTTGCATTCTTTCAAAAAAGTATAAAATTTCTAGAGAAACTTGGCATTCTTAGGCAAAATGCGCTTTTAAAAAAGTATTGTGTTACTCTCTAAAGCTTTGCATTCTTTCGCTAAAGTATCATACTCTCTTTTTAAACATTTGCGTTCCCTCGCAAGAGAATTGCATTCATCCAAGAAACTTTGCATTCTCTCACAAAAGTATTGTGTTCATTTGCAAATCATATAAATTCTCTCATAAAAGCCTTGCATTCCCATGAGAAACATTGCTTTTCTCGCAAAAGTATTGTTCCCCCAAAATCTTTGCATTCTTTTGAAAAAAATTGCATTGTCTTTTGAAACATTTGTGATCTCTTGTGAAATATTTGTGTTTGCTTAAAAAGCACTGAAAAGTAGTTTTTCCTCCCACTTGATATTATTTCCATCACAAAAGTTTTGCAAGCGATTGAGCCTTTTTTATTTTATTTTTTTCTATCGCCATGTCCCTGTAGGGGCTCCATATTATTCAGATATATAGGTAGCCAGAATCATTACATTTTCCTAGTAATGGTTGTACAGTACCATTTTGCTTTATTACCTGATGACATCAAAATACTCTCTTCCACTTCTCTCTCTCTCTCTCTCTCTCTCTCTTATGGAGTCTTGTCTGAATTATTTACTCACTGTTATTGAGAGGATTTTTACTTACACTTAACAACTCGGAGGAAACAGAACACATACATGTTCAGACATTGCATGAATGTGTGTTTCTCTGAAGAACTGCAGCTAGTTTCAGAACTATTTACATTGTTCTTTTAATTTACTCTCATTATTTAAGGACCAGTTAAAAAAGAATTATCACCCTCATCATTTTCTCACTCATAAGAGAGAGTAAGTAATATCTTTCTCAGTTTCAACAATCTCTCTTTACCTTTATTTTCAGTTGTTCAGTTGTTAATGTGCTTTTGATATGATTACAAAATGTGTGTGTGTTGTGTGTGTGGGTGTGTTCTGTGTCTAATGGGTGTACATATGACAGATGTGATCCGCTTGCCCACTCCCATCCATCAGCTCTCTCTAGCCTGACCCCTGAGCGCTAAAACAAGTTTGAGGGGCGTTCCTTTGTCCCCCTGTCCTCTGATGAAGGGTGCATATATGTGTGTGACGTCCGAAACCTTTGGGTCCGCATTAGGAGTGTTACTGCAATGCAGCATGATGTATGGGAGCACAGAGTATAGGTGATATCTTGCTTTTCTGGGATTGCAAGCGAGTTTGCATCAACAAAACACTGAAGTGTGGTTAAATCCCCCTCTATGAATCCTGACATACTGCAGCGAGGAAAGTAGTGTCATAGTAAGCATTTTTATAAACTATTGTAAGGCACACACACATTTGAAATGGCTTCACTGCGTCAGTTTGAGTTGGGTTTTTATTTGCAGGACTTAGAGGATATTTTGAAAACCTCAACTCAATTTTAAAAGCAGAGGAGAAAATTGGTTTGAGTTTATGGCATATCCTGTTTGTACACAGTCACATCTGACAAGGGTCTATGTTGTCGAGCGAGTTACACTAATAAAGGCATGTTATCTGTAATATAATAAAAAATGTATTTGTATTGACTGAAGGAAATTGTAGTGTTGGCAAGGCAGAATATGAATATTGAAGATTCGGGGACAGGTTTAGGTAAATTAAATGCAGAATCAGAGCCACTTTGCCACTGTCAGGACACGGCATACGTTCTGTCAGCCGTGGAAAGACATAACACACAATGCGACAGTGCCTTTTTGCTGCATATATATGTGGCTGTTTATGGTTAAATGTGCTTTTTTTACTGTTCTAAAGCATAAAATTGATATTTAGATATATGTTCACATATTTGTTTCTCTGGGAAAACAATGTTACAGCCAGCCATTTAACTTTGAAATGTATTTTCCATGTCAGAATGTCTGTTTTTGTTTTGGTCTGTGTGATTCTGCCCACTGCCAATTTACTAAGTAGTATTTCGACACCCCAGGTTACCAGTTGTTAGAAATCACAGCGTATTTCAACGATGGGAGCCAGGAAACAAACTAGGTCGAAGATCGCAGATTCTACCTAATAAGCCTCAGCATCCAACTTAAAAGCTCTGTGACCAAAGTAATATTAAAACACGACTTAAAACTTACAGTGTAAGGCTAACTGCTCATGTTCCTGTAGGATGTCCTCAATCTGGCATCCCACATGAGAGTTAACACTGAGGAGTCGGGGTGGGGTGGTTTAAACAACTTTCTCCAGTATTTTGAATTTGAACTGCAGTAGCCATTTCAACCACTAGTTGTCAATATTACATATGGCACCTTTAAAGGGGGGGTGAAATGCTCATTTTCACTCAGTATCCTGTTAATCTTGAGTACCTATAGAGTAATACTGCATCCTTCATATCTCCAAAAAGTCTTTAGTTTTATTATATTTATAAGAGAAAAATAGTCTGTGCCGATTTTTTTCGAAAAAACACGAGCCGCTGGAGGCATGACGTGTGGGCGGAGCTAAAGAATCACAAGCGCCAGTAGGCTTTTGCGTTGAGAGTGTTTGGAAGTTGTGACATTACGTGAAGAAAAAAAAAACATCATCCAAAACAAACCATGGCTAACAGTCAGATTCAGCCGTTTATTTATTATCCAGAATCAGATCCCGAGGCTGAAACTGAACGAGAGCAGCAGCAGCAACGACTCGCTCCGAGCGGGGCTCGAACCCGGGTCTCCGATGGGAGGCGGAAGCACTAACAAGGAGGCAGAGATATTTTCAGCAGTTTTACTCACCGCCTGCGGTTCCCACACACGATTGTGACCCCTTTTCAGTGGGATTGCATCATCCTTAAGAAATAAATGATACGCAAATCCGTTGTCAAACTGGGCCTTGTTTGTAAAACAAGCATCTTCAAAATGCAGGGAACAAACAAAAACACTTGCACAACTCCGTCGATGCTCTTTAAAAATAAACTCCATCCACTGGTCCCTTAATGTTTTTTTTTTTTTTTTTTTGGTAATCTGTGCAGGATTGTCTTGCCCTTGCAACCAAAAACACACTTCTTTTGTGACATTTCGCGACGCTCTCGCTCTGATCAGTGAATGACTGTGCTCTCTCTGCTCTGCTATATGGGAGCGTGCGCTCTTCCGGCAGAAGTGCCCTAGGACCCCATATAAGGAAATTCCGCTCCATCTAACGTCACACAGAGCCATACTCGAAAAAAATTTTCCGAAAATTGTGACAAACTTTGTCCATGTTTAGCATGGGAATCCAACTCTTTAACAGTGTAAAAAACTCAGTATGCATGAAATAGCATTTCACCCCCCCCCCCCCTCCCTTTAAATATAGGGTACAACAAGACCAATCATAGTTTAGTATGAAAATAAAAAATAAGCAATAAAACCAATTCAGTATGTAAACATAAGGGAAACTATGTCAGTGGCATTTTCAATGATGAAAATTCTGTTAATGTAAGTGAAGGGGAAATTTTCTAATTTTATTCTATTACCGTGTTACAAAAAGAAAATAAACAAAATATGTATAAAATGTGTAGATAATTATACTGTATATACATTCATACACATTCAAACTCATAAATAAACACAAATACACATTGTCTTATATACATACGTTTTAAATATTTAACATCCAAAAATATTTTTAATCTTCAAAAAAGTGTTAAATATATTAAAAACATTATGAAATGGTATAAAACACACAATTTTCTTTCCTCTTTTGTGTATTTTCTATTGAAACGGGAAGTTTTTGTTCATGAACTTTGATTTGCTACTTGCTAATAATGGTAGTCAGAGGGCATAGAGACATACTCATTCTAGAGAGAATTTTATTGGACAAATATTTGTATATGCTCCTGAGAGCAAGATGAGTCACTGGTCTCTTTTCTTGGAAAAGAACTGCTGGGTCTTACTCCACTCCCTATGTTGTGAATCAATATATATAAACATCTGGACACCAATGACTCAGTTACTTACAACATAATCACCTGGTCACACATGAAAACATCACTAGTATTTATGGTTTATTATGATTCATCCTTGTAACTGTTAAAGACCTCCCTTAAAACTCATCTTTGATTTTCAGATTTAAATGTTTTTTTCCCCATGAAAATTATTTATTAATGCCTTAAAATGTAACTCTAGTCTACACCTTTACCTCATCTAGTGTTTGTGGAAACATTAATATGCACACTCACACCAGCTTGGACTATCTGCTCCACTTTCACTCAGTTAACTGAAGTAGTAAATGCTACACAATGGCAAGTGGCAATATTATATTCATTCAGCTATACATGTTTGAACCAGAAACTGATTCCAAAGAAGGGAAGGAAGAGTGAATTATACAAGGTCATATCAGATGATGTTTCAGAATGCTAGTGCATTTTATGTTTCACTTTCTACAATGCCAGACACATAACGGTAATTGATAGCAGTAGCCTTTGCTTTAACAGCTAATAATGCATTGCTAATGTTACACAAGTCATGTTCCCGTTCACTATTTCAGACAGATAATAATATGAAAAGCCTCATTACTCCTAAATGTTTCTAGTACTATATGGTTTAAGTTTTAGTTAACTAATAATAAAAAATAACAATGCATGGACAAAAAGCCACAACTGTTCAGTTCAGTTAAAGTGATCCAGTTAAAGTGGTTTGCACTGAGTTCATTGCAAAAGTAAAATTTTTGTGTTTTTGTACTCATAAGCAGAAAGTTTTTAGGAATCTTAATACAGTGCTACATTCCTTGTGTAAGCACTATTGTTTTAGTTCCTTCGTGTTCACAGGATTGCATTGAGTCATACAAATCATTAGTTTGGGAATCAGACTGCACTGCGTGGTCACGCAATAAAAAAGCTCTCGATTCCCAAGTCATAATAAGCCTAAACTTATCCCAACTGGATGAGGTCAGTCTAGTTCAACGTAATTCATCAGAGTATATACCAGCTCTGTAAAAGGGAGACACTATTGGAGTAATTCATAAATAATGAGGGTGGTCCACACTTGTTCTTTCACGCTCTGTAGCTATGAAGCAACGGCAGGGTTCCTTCAGTGAGGACATCTCATGCAATTCCACACTTTCAAACTGAAATAAAGAAATAAACGACTCTTTCTAATGCATGATGATTACATGACTGTAGCACAGTACAAAACATACTTCAAAGGGATTGCACATACTTGACCAGGGCTTTATAATGTACACGTGCTTGAAGATTTTCAGTTCCTTTGAGGTGTGAAAAAAATTCAGAAGAAGCATACATTGCTGGAAATCCCAATAATGAATGCTTGGCAATAAATAGTGAATCTTAGCAACTCGGATAATTTTCCTTAGTTGTACCAATTATTCAAGTCAAGTAATTAATCTTGCTCGCCGTGTCATTCGCAGCAGAATTTCACTTAGATGCATTCTAGCGTTTTATCTTTTTCTGCTAAAACCTTCTTGAGAGCTCAACATGACAGATGCAGTTCAGAGGTTCATGTTGCTTTATCACAATTCATAAGCGCGTGTGTGTAAGCGTGTCCTAGGGGAGTGAAACTGCTCTTTCCCACGAAGTTCCAGTGGGGGGTTCCCATGGTAACACGAGAATCGGAAGCTACCATAATTGGTCTCTTTTTTTCCCGTCTCTGTTTTGTCTGGCTCTTGATCACAGTCGCTTTATCTGTCTTGTCCTCTTTCTCTTTCTCTCCTTTGTGTCTGTCCCTTCTCCTGGTTACTCACCTGCCTCTTAAACACCAACTGACTCCACACACTTATAATAATTTAACACTTTAAATGATTCTTACATCCCCAGGAGATGCTGTAATTCTGCCAATAAACCCATTGATCAAAGAATATGAATGCATACTGTATATGATGCATTACACCACAAGTAATGGTCCTGTAAATGGTATTATATTGGTTCGGTAACCACAAATCATGTCAATTCTGCATGATCATACTATAAAAACAATTAAAATATCACTCATATGATTGATAAAGGATACAGTAAACAGATTCATTACAACTAACCAGATAATTCTTAACTAAACAGCTAAATGGCATTATCATTTGTTATGATAAGTCAACTTATCTATCTATCTATCTATCTATCTATCTATCTATCTATCTATCTATCTATCTATCTATCTATCTAGTGTATATGTTATATGTCTGTGTGTATTCTCTTGTTTTGGACTTTCAGATTGTTTTCCTGTATCGCCTGGCATGAAATGACCTTTTAAATATGTTGACTTAAAGTGCATGAAACCCACTGAGCCCTCTGCTTTTCAGCTGTCTTTATCTTCACTTCACATCCAAAGCCACCAAACTGTTACTAAGCAACTACAGAAACAGTTATGTTTTATGGTTTGTTGGAGTAATCAGGATAATGAGCGTACGCAGTGTGTGTATACAGTATGTGCACTTTGTTTATGTTTGGATTCAGATGCACCGCAAGAAGATAAAAATAAGCACATTGCCTGCGCTTGCGCAAACACGATCCATCCACATGCAGCGATTACACACTGTCTGCACATGCACTGTCCTAGTTTTTCCCAGCATGCAATTTGTCTTAGACATGTCAATAAATAATGATGCATTCCAAATTTGTTATATTACCATTCAATGGCGGGCTCTTGCTAATTATGCTTATGAAGTTTATTTAATATTACAGTCTAAAACAATTCTTTTGTATTTTAATGTATTTTAAAGTGTAATATACTCCTGTGATGCAAATCTGCATTTTGAGCATCATTGCTCCAGTGTCATGATGTGATCCTTCAGAAATCATTCTTATATGCTGATTTGCTGCTCAAGGAACATTTATGATTATTATCGATGCTAAAAACAATTGTGTGATACAATAGCATGAAAAATTGTTTGCACTATGAAATAAGTTTTTCAGTTTGGGCTGTAGAATCCCTGGAGAAATGGGGTTATGGCCATTTTGCCAGAAACCAAATCAGTGTGTTTCCAGCACATTAGGCCCTGGAGAGCTCAGAAATCTCATATCTGTGTTTTCAACCACTATATACTGATGCCTTCTGCTCGGTTTTATGAAGAAGTCGAGGAGTATATGACTTTGAATTGCACTAATTTGATGAGAGGGTGAGTTGCTAATTTTTAAATGTGTTATGACAGAGTACTCCAGGCTTTCATTTGGCAGTTTAGGGCTCTGGACTTTTTGTCAATGTTATTTAAGGCAAAACACTACAGGTGAATACACTCTTAAAAATAAGGGTTCCTAAAGGGTGTTCTTGCAGTGTTGCCATAGAAGAACCATTTCTGGTTTCCTTAAAAACGTCACCATTCAGTATACACTCTTAAAAATAATGGTTCTTTATTGGCATCAATGGTACACTGAAGAACCTTGAACATCCATGGAGCCTTTCAAATGTAGAAAAAGTGCTTTAGATTTTTAAAACGTTCTTCAAAATGATTATTTTAACTGTTCTCTAAAAGTTTCTTTAAATAATAGATGTCACCATATTTCCCAAGTTGATTTATTACAGTACATTAAGACAATATTACACATTTTTTTAATTATGCAAATTGAGCATTACCTAATTATATGTGCACAAATTTGCATACATTTTGTAAACAAAAAAATCCTTTTGGATAAAGGTTCAGCGTTTCTTTATACAGTATCTCTTTTTATTTATCTATAAATCAGAAAATACTGTCAACAGTCCGAAAAAAAAAACTTGTATTTTTACTTTTATTAAACCATATTTTTACAAATAAAAAGTTACATATATCAAGTGACTGTTATAAGAAAAAAATCTTCTGTAAAAATATATATATATAAAATCTGTTTAGTTTTGTTATTTAACATATTTCAATTTTACAAAGAAATGTGCAGCATTTTGTCTGAGAAATAATAGGACACATTTTTTTTTTGTCTTATATCTCATTTTGTAAAAAAAAAAAAAAAAATAGTGATAAAATCTGATTATTGTGAAACATACTGTGCCTTGGGTGAAATGTTACATCACTTGTCTAAAGTAATATTTTTATAGTATTTATTAATATTTTCAGTTTGAGTATTTTTTTTCTTTCAGTTCAAGTTTTAGTAATTTTACTATGTGCTTTTAGCATTTTTTTTTATTTTATAAATATTTCTATCTAGCTTTTAGTTTTTTTAGTACTTCTGCTTTACCTAATTAGTTTCAATTATTTGCAGCATTTTACATTTTCTTCTGACATTTCTGAGTTTTAAATGTAATATTTATGTTGAATTATTTCAGATTTATTTTAAGTGGTGAAAGGGAAAACAACACTGCAGTATTGGGAAAGATATTTGAAACTGTAGTTTGTTGTGCTGCAAGATACACATAAATTAAAGTAAGGATAGTTCGCCCAGCGATGAAAATGTGGTCTTCTGCAAAGCACAAAATAAATCTTTTAAGACTACATAATGAAAATCTGTTTCAAAACCCTAGTGGACCCAACTTACTGTCATAGTATGGCAAAAAAAAGAGAGCCATGTTTTAAAACATCTTCTTTTCTGTTCCATAGAAGAAAGAAGATTGTGAAGTTTACTCGCCAACACTGGTTTGTGCATGTGCATTATGAAGTGATAGGAGTACTGCATTAGCATTTGTGAAGATTTCCATCTCCTTATTCATCCCATTTCTGTTCTCTATCACCGTCATCATTATCCTCAGCTGAAGTGGCATGAATGTGACCACAACAATCTTGAGGATGAGAGACGGGAGCTGGAGTTGTCTGTATGCATTAGTGTGGGCTCTGGATAAATGTTTGATGAGGGGAAAGCTGTCCCAATTCTAGCGAGAGGGAAGTGTTTTGGTAAGACAGAGACCTGAGGAAACTGCAGGGACATGATCACGTTCCTCTGTCTGTTAACGGAGATGGATATTGTCTTTAGGGTTTAATTGGGTTAAAAGTGGTGTGGTGTATCCTGATGTAAATGAGGATGATTGCAGGATTTAGGCTGGTGATTGAGATGGTGTGAACAGTGTGTTTCTGTGGCAGGTTTATGATTAATGAGGTAAAGCGGTTGGTCTGATCACGGTGCCTGTGGGGTTTTCCTTTACAGCGGCAGGTATGTGTGTAGATCAGTGCACTGAAATGTGAAAATGGAATTGCAGTTTTTAATTAGACCCATATGAAAACAAAATGGCTTTATTGCATTTTATTATGTTGTACGGTTTATGGACGCAAACAGAACATTTTGTATATTAAAAAAAGACGTTTTATCAAAGCAGGCATTAAGATGGGTTTTTTATGCGATTCAAATTCAATTTCAACCTTCTTGAGAACAAAATCAATTATTAATCTACAAATGCCGTACATTATTCATGCTCAGTTCCATCTCTTTCACTTTTTTGTTAGCTGTATGTTAAAAAGCTATTCAATTCTGTTCTATTCGGTTAGTTGGAGATGGGAAAATGTTGCAGCATTTCTCCAAAAGGCATACAGTACAGAATTATAAGTGTTTTGATGCAAATTAGGCAAGCATGAAATTAATATAATTATGTAATGTAATTGTGCCCTTCTTTACTTAACTCTATCTTACTCTGCTCTGTTTCTTCTTTTCTTTACTATACTATACACTGCTGTTCAAAATGTTTGGGTAAGTAAGATTTTTATTAAATCAATAATTAATTTAATTGAATTTATCAATACTTTTATATATATATATATATATATATGCTGTTCTTTTGAACTCTATTCATTATTTTTTTTATGTTTTATAAAAGTATTGTATTTTTATATATATATATATATATTTTTTACATTAATAATAATAAGACATGTTTATTGAGCAGCAAATCAACATTTTAAAATTAATTTTATGATGAATATTTTATGAATGATTTCTGAAGGATCATGTGACACTGAAGACAAGGCTGCTGATGTTTCAAATATATTCAAATACATGTTTAATATTTAAAATAATCTTTACCGTATTTTCAAAAAATAAATGCAGCCTTGGAGAGCATAAGATACTTGAAATTAAATTAAATTACTGACCCCAAACTTCTGAACAGAAGTGTTGATGTTCATGTTTTGCTTTGAATAGCTAAAATGTATAAAGACACTCCATTTTACTCAAGCGTAAATTAAAAATTGAAAACATTATACAGTATTTCTATTAACAGGATAGACAGAGATGAACAGGTTTTGTTTAAAGACACTTTTCTGTTTCTTTATTCTAGAGACTGTACTAAAAATATTCATTACAATTAGTGTAGCCAGTTTATAGTCATAGTTTGTAGAAACAGACAAATAAAATATCTTGACTCTAGTTCTGACACAAAAATAAATATATGAAAAAATTTGTTTAAACAAATTTGAACTACTTGATTTCCTTGTGAGCTGTATTTTCCTTAACTGGAGCTCTACGTGGTTTGAGCGAGTCAGCATGCTGGTGATTCTGCTCAACTGCGTCACGCTCGGCATGTTCCAGCCCTGCCAAGACCTGGAGTGCCACTCTGACAGGTGCAGCATCCTGCAGGTAACACACACTTACATAACAGACACACGTGGATTGCTTAAATAAAGACTTCAATCTCTGTGAGTTCTTGATTCTGCCTGTTTGTTTGATTGACTGGTTGGGAAAAAAAGCATTCGAAGACACAAGCATATAATAAATGCAAACAGCAGCCTAAAGAGTTCGACATTTAAAATGTTCCATTGGATAACATAAAACAAAATATTAAACTAAGTGGTATTTTCAGAAACGCACATACTGTATCAAGCAAGCGCAGTGATGGCATATTTTTGTAGGCCAACCCAGAAGTTAGCATTACTCTATGAAAGCTTGTTTCTGCCACAGGGTAAAAAAGTAATAATGACTTTTTATCTCACAACTCTGAAAAATTTTTCTGTGGCATTTTCACTATCCTGTGGCAGAAACAAGCTTCCAAATCATTCTGGTTCGCTTGACACAAACCCAATAAGATTTGTACATTTTTGCTAAAAATGTTTGATTCTTTGCATTTGTTTTTGATAATCTTCACAAATGAACACAACTTAGGAATTTTTGAAGGCTAAATACAATCATCAGAAGTAAAAAGTTAAATGTAGACTATAAATGAACTACACACGGTCAAATGACTTCATCAACCATACTTTCCGTCTTTATTTAAAACATTTAAATCATTTTGGAATAGTTTGCATGAGTCTGATTAAAAACACAATGAGTCTCTAAAAGTGGACTATTGAGTAGATGAGTTCACCTGTTCTGCATGATATTTAATTTTAATTTACAGATTTATTTAATGATGTAGAATAAAGCATCATAAAATGTTATGATGTATAGTAAAATAACTTGAAAAACTTCAATACAGAGCAGCGTGAAAGCGGTTATGTGCTTCCCAAATGCCGTCAACTGTCAGTTCTTAGAAAAACCCACAAGCAACACCATGAAGCATCAGCAACAGACTCCGAAAAAAAAATATCTTTAATCTCCCCAAAACAACTTTCAAAAAACCTGTGGATCTGCATAATGACGGAAACATTGCTCACAACCGGCAATTTGAAGTCTGACAGAGATTGGCTTGAAATGTATTGTTGAAGTCTTTGAATTTTGTACACAAGGGCTGCTTTAAATGAGATCAATTAGGCAATGAAACCTGTGGGTACTTGATAGAACAGCTGTGTGAACTGGAGGGAAACCGGCTTCAAACACCAGCTAATAATCACCTTGGGTAAAGTTAGTCGAAAGCAAATTATACAAAATGGTTTCGAAAAGTCAAGTTAGATCATTTATTTGCATATGCCACTTGCATGGATATTTTCTTGTAAAATTAAAACATTTTTAGGTGTCCAGAAGTCTCCAAATATATATTTTTTTTTGCCCACTGTATGTGACATGAAACATTTTCATGCATTAACTGTTCTAAATGCCAATCTGTCACCACTCCCATTTTCCCCAGGAGGCTTTGATTATTTCACACTTATATCCCGCTCCCTTCCCATTTAGTTAATTCTCCTGGGAAACTTCCCCCATAATTTGTATGCCCCAGACCTCATCGTATGAACAGTCACATCAATATATTATTCTAAGGTTGTCCAGTTGCTAGATCTTGTATGAAATGCATCCTACTCAAATAATAGATACATCATACAAATTAATATTTGTGACCTCAACCTGGCAACCTACAACCCAGTTGTGTTGTTAATATCTTCAGAGGTAGTAGACGTGGGAAGTTGAATCAAGCATCTCTGGTAGAAATGGGAGGAGAAGACTCAAATGTTGTTCTGGCGAAAATAATAAAATAAAAAAAATAAGTAAAATGAAACATGAACAAGTCACATTATTATCATAATAACGTATTTATTATGTGTTCAACCTGCCTCTGTCGTTCCGCAAACATTTGTTAGTCAATGTTTAATTTAGTTTATTTTATACAAATAAAGACAACTTTTAAGTAGCTTTATGTGTATTGTGAAGTCTTTTTAAAATATGCATTATATTTTCTATTGTTTAAAAAAAACTGGCAATCTGATTACGTAATCCAGACTACATGTAATCAGTTACTACCCAGACCTGCACAACATCTGCCAAAATAATATTTAAACAATTCAATTTAAGTTGTTTCTTTCATTTTTTTTTTTCTTTTAGACTCATTGAACAAATCCGGTTTAAAGTGGAGACTTTTTTTATTAAAAGTATTAAAATGCACTTTAAATGAAATGACAGCTGTAATGTAATGTATTCACAAGCGATGTGTGGTTCTTCTCTCCACAGGCCTTTGATGATTTCATCTTTGCATTCTTTGCTGTGGAGATGGTGGTTAAAATGGTGGCCTTGGGCATATTTGGTCCGAAATGTTACCTTGGTGACACCTGGAACCGCCTTGACCTCTTCATCGTCATGGCTGGGTGAGTGACAGATCACAAAGGTGTGAGCGCCATGTTCCGAAAATCTAAAAAGTCAACTATTAGTGTGCGATTCCTAGAATCTGATGAGTCATTAAACTTAAACTCTTAACTGTTACAGTGTCTGTGTGTGTGTGTGTGTGTGTGTGTGTGTGTGTGTGTGTTTGTTTAATGTCAAATCCAGTTTTAATGTCAGGCCGAGTTCTAATGTCAAGTCGATGTGTCACAGCTAAGCTCAAGAATGACAATTACCACCAGGCAAGAGTCTCTGTGTCTGTCTGTATCGTGTCTCTCTCTCTTGTCATTTGACACAGTGATTTGTAGTTCTCCTCTCTGTCCAAAACTCAGTTCAAGTGCCTGATCACTCATTAAAACTCATTAAAACGGTAATGTGTGAGTGTGTGAGTGAGGAAGTAGCAAGTTGGTCATTAATTCGGACAAAGGTAACACATTTCTGGTTTAATGGTGTTTAATAGGCTTCTTAACTAGTTTCGCCAAATAGTTTTTCTTAGTCTTTCTATCAGTAAGGTGAAAAATATAGCACTAAACTAACACTAACTAGTACAAATAGCATAGACATTCATGTTGACCTAAGATCCACTTTTCACTTTTCAGTGGGGAGAACATATAATGATTCTAAATCAATTTAGTGACATTAAATTTGCATCATTTAGGGGTCTTGTCGCACATCTTGTGAGTTTCGAGAGCAGTACGAAATAGATATTTTAAAGCAGTCTTTCTGTAGAAATCATGTTTGATTGTGAAACATTAAATTGTGAAAATGCATGTGTGAAACAATTTCAACTGTCCAGGGTTTTACGCTTTTGAATTTACGATTACGACATCAACTGTTCAACTGTTAAAAAAATGTGATAATAATAAGAAATCTGCATATTAGAATGATTTCTGAAGGATCATGATGATGAAGATTCAGCTTTGCTTCAAGGAATAAATTAAATGTGTATAGTCTTGCATATAATAAAATTAATATCACATCTTAATTAAAAAATCAGAATATTAATGGTCTGCCTGTTCATTTTTTATAGATATGATTTTTAATAATATACTATAAATTATGTACATTGAATGTCATCAAAAATATTATATTACATTATTATGATTGAATGACATTATAAAATATATATGTTATTATTCTACGTTTTTATTCTATATATTGGCTTATTGTGTTCCAAGTTGTTTAAAATGAATTTCTTTTGTTTGTGTTTTAGGATGTTGGAGTATTCTTTAGACGGTCATAATGTTAGTTTCTCAGCCATCAGAACCGTACGAGTTCTCAGACCATTACGAGCCATCAACAGAGTTCCCAGTGAGTACCGTTTCCCCCTTCTTTGTTTCCATCTGTATATCTTTTTCCTTTCTCTCTTTTACAACCCAGTCACTGTTTTACAGTCCAGCTTTTGATTTGAAGCAAATGATCTGGAGTTGGTCTGAAAAAAAAAAAGACATGCCTGCTTTATTTATAGATTCACACACGCACAGACTAGACAAGACTCCCGTGATGTATTAACATGGTCACTGATGCTGATTGTTGCAGTTAAGTGCCCACAATCCAACATTATATAGTTGATGGACCACAAAAAATACACAAACACTCACACGCACATGCTATTAGTCCTCGGAGAGGTGCTGGTGTATGTTACAGTAATGGATGGAGTCCAGCAGTGAAAGTAAGTGTCTGTTTTGTTTAATGTAGACTGAGACATGCACGGATACTCTTACCATTTATAGCTCACTCTTTTTGTCAACACATACCAAATAACTGTGTGTGTGTGTGTGTGTGTGTGTGTGTTCAGTAAAGCAGTAATAGATTTTGGAGTCAGTGAGGAGTGAGAGCCCGTGGCTGTTAAGTTTCCAATTCGATTATTCTCAAACCACCGAGTGTTAGCGAAAGCCCTGCAAGTTTCTGTTTGTGTGTGTGTGTGTGTGTGTGTGTGTGTGTGTATTCACTTCTTGGCTCAATTACTGAATACACATCAGACACTGAGAAAATGTGTTCATGAAGTGTGTGAATGTCAGATCAGAGTTATCAAAGTTAAACGTAACACAGCAGTCTCGTCTGTCTAGTGAACCGCGATGGCTTTGATGCTTCATTGCATGTGTTATTAAATGTGTGTTCGTGACATCATGTGTATCTGTCTCGTAGGTATGCGGATCTTGGTGACGTTGCTGTTGGATACTTTGCCGATGCTTGGGAATGTCTTGCTGCTGTGTTTCTTCGTGTTTTTCATCTTCGGGATTGTTGGCGTGCAGCTGTGGGCGGGGCTTCTGCGCAACCGCTGCTTTTTCGACAGCAACATCAGAATGTGAGTGCAAAACCACTGCTTTTAATGCAAGCTACTCGATACATGCAAATTGTGGGGTTTTGCAAAATTGCTGCTGCTATCATTGCTGCTCTGAAACCACATGGGTATGTTCCTCGGTGGGAACCTGTTTATGTTGTGTCAACAGATGGAAGAATGACTTTTGGGGGGCTTTGAAAACAGCTATCTAGGATTTAATGAGTTTATTGAATTTACGCTATATTACTGTAGTAAATTGTATTAACTCATCCCTTAGTTTTTAAAAAACAAGCAGTAATGCACTTACAGTACAATGGAAGCTTGTGATGCTTTAAATCAATAGTTCACCCCAAAATGAAACTTTTTTCATTTAATAACTTACTTACTTACAGGGGCTAAGCAACGGGGCTTTCTTTCCCCTCGGTAGAAAAGGGCACATTACTGTTGGCGATTAAAGGGGCAGGAGCTCGAGCCCTCGAGATTAGAGCAAACCAAGTATAAATGTTGCATCATATTGTTTGTATATGCTGACACAAGGCATCAGTTCTCACATTTTATATCCCATAAGGGCCTCTCTGATCATAGAGAGTGTACAAAGTTGTATAATGAGTATTCATAAAGGCAGTTTGCACCAGTGAATCATTTTGACAACTGTCCACCCTGATATACTGCACACCAGAAAGCCAGTGTGTTGAAAGAAGCCTTGACCCGTTCAGGTGCATCGCTGCGTCTCTCCAGCACCCTCCCCAAAGCCCAACACTATCCAAGCAACGTCTGTTACAATAATGCTCCTCTCACTCAAATTATGCTGCCCTTTTAAAAATCCAGTTCTCTTGTGCATTCAACATTTATTGCATTGTCTGTCGAAAACCATCAAAAACAACCACCAAAAACGATATCCACTTCAGTCTGTGTACATCTGCTGCTATCTGCATTCAAAACTCAAAAGAATTGGCCTTTACTTCAGAAAAGTCTTGTTTCTCATTGAATCTTTTTTGTCATTATAGAAAGCAGCTGCCTTGTTAATAATTTTGATTAACTCATGTAAGCTTTGACTATACTTTACTGTATTTTAACATAGATGTTTTTCTTCTTTTTTATATGTATATGTTTTTTTAACTGTTCTTGCTGTATTGGCAAATAATCATATTTCATAAAAAACAAATAAAAGTATAATTTGATTTTGCATTAACCCTTTTACAATAATGTTTCATAAAGTAACAAACAAGTGTACAGCATACCTACTGTATCCTCTTTTTAACTTTTTTTTTCAGTAAGGTTGTTTAACAAGCTAATGAAACAAACAATTTTTTATAGATATAGAGATATGAACATTATATTTCACATATGTGAAAAATTCCACCCTGTTACCATTTTTTTGTTTAACAAAATACAGAAAATTGAAATGTGGGTTTTTAGGAATTATGAGCATTACATTTTACAAATATGAAAAATTCCACCATTACCATTATTTTTTAACTGAAAATGTAAATGTGGGCTTTTTAGTTTTAGTTTTTGTGTTTTTAGAAATAACAGAAATAAGAGAAATAATAAAATAAATAAAATATGATAATTATATTTTACAAATGTGAAAAATTCTACCGTTACCATTATTATATTTTTTTTTTCTAAATAAGAAGCACTTTGTGGTTTCATGACCTATACACAAGGCCTATAATATCCGATTAAACTAAAATAGTGAACCTTGTTATCTTAATGAAGGTATAATTATATCACGTATATATTGAAATGAATTAAAACCTGTTAACTGTCACCCCATCCCGTATACGGGAACGCCTACGTTGACTATACTATATTACAATCAAATCTAATCTAATCTTGACAAACTATATCATGGAAAGGTCGAACACTCCCAAATATATATTTTACCAATATTTTTTGTTAAAAATTATGTAGGAAAAGTAATAGATTAATTTATGACAAGAGTGCACCCTCAGAAATCTACATTACAAAAAGAGCTTTGACCTTTGTTTAAAAAAAAGACTTCCTCGTTGCCTTTTTCTCTATCACATTTTAGAAATCATCAGAAGTTATATATCACTTGAAAACATAAAATCTCAAAATTCATCCTTTAAAACCCATTTTAAAATCAGACATTGCATTACCATGTAAATGGCACATCAAAATCATGTTACAAAATGTTTTCAGTCATGAATTATAAAAATGTAGGTTTGTATCATGCACATTCAAGTCTATCTTCAAAAACGTGAGTGACAGTTAACAGGTTAATTAGGCTACACTGTAAAAAATTTCTTGTTGTTTTTACAAAAACTTTTTGGCAGCTGTGGTTGCCAGAATAATTTTGTAAAAATACAGAAAATTGTAAACACATTTACGTCAAAAACTGTTAATTTTACAATATAAAGCTGTAATTTACAAACAAGAAAATGTGAATATAAACCAGTAAATTCAACAACACACAAAATTAAATCTGTTTTGTACCTTGAAAATACTGACAACCACCATAATAATAAAGATGGTACTGTATAAGAGAAAGCCACATGAAGTATCAAAGCTCATCACAAGTAGCTTCACCACAAGCAGAAGTATATATTAACATATAGAAGGTGCACATTTATGGAAACACAAAACACCATCATGGTAACACACGTGATACTTAAATAATGCAAAAAACTTTCATTAAGCAACAGAAGATGTAACATAAAGCTCAAATGTACATAACTGATAACAAGAACTATTTAAAAACATGATTATTTAAACAAAATACTTTCAAACGTGGAGTGTCACGCAGGGAATTCTGGGAATATCAGTTTACAGTTTTAGACTGTAAATTATACATTGATTTGTTCTTTTTTTACTTCTAAAAGCTGTATAATTAACAGAATTTTACTGTAAATTTACATTAAATGCTTTGTTAGATCTTTTACAGTTTTTCCCTGTATATAGTACAGGAACTTACTGTTAACCTATTATCAGTTTTTTTCCGTAGCGTTTTTACAAAATTTTACAGTTAAAATTACACTTATTTTTTACAGTGTATAAATGTCACAACCTAATAAATGAATTCTCAAACAGATTGTTTGCTTGATACAATTTTTAAAATCATATAAATATTTACTTTTAAATTCCCTTGTAAAACTGGAAAAGGCACCCTTTGTATAGTATGGCCCATTTAATAAATTTTCACAGTGGCTTGCTGCAAAAATACAAAAATTGCCAGTCAAATTACACCTATCTCAGGTGTGAAAATCGCTTTCTGTCTAAGTGATTCCCATGAGATGTGCAAATTTGTCTGTTTGCACATCTACTCATTATTTTTGGAGCCTGCAGCTAGTTCTTTTGCCCACAAGATTTGGCACTTTCACAAGGAGTCCACTCCTTTGTATATTAATTTTAATTAATTTTTAACAGAGAAAAAAGACTATCATGACTAATTACCATTTCAAGACAATGTAATTTGATTGAATTAAATAATGCTTTGTATAAATGCTTTGATTTAAAGGCTTCTTTCTTTCGTTCTTTCTTTATTTCTTTCTTTCATCAAGATTCCCAGGAATTTGAATAACTTAATTAATTTGAGTAAAGCAGTCATTTTAGTGTCCTCCACCCCCTCATCTTTCAGTCCTCCAAAATAAATCAGTGTGAACCTTGGTGCAATTAAATACAGAACTTATAAAGTAAATTATTTCTAATTTCTCTCATGTCTTTACTAAACTGGAGAATATTTGTGTAATACATTCTGTGCATGAGCTGGAAAAAACAGATGAACTCTGGGTGATTTTTGTGTGACAAAATATGGAATTGTTTTATCTCAAATGCTACAACACTAGAAATGACAAAAGTTATGGTTTGGAACCAGGCCCTCTGAAAGTGCTGGCTTGAAATCTGCTGTGGAAGGTCTAAAATATATGCAGTTGTAGTTCAGACTTATTGTGTGAAAAAATGCTAACTTTAAGGCAAAACATTTTTATTTATAAGTCCATAGCTGTTAAAATAAACATTACATGGTCATTTTCTTTGGCCTCCTCATTTAGTGGTTAATGCCTTAATGATTTTAATAGATATTTTGATTGCTGTGTTTGAAAACATAGCACCAGTTGTGTGTTTTAGATCAGTTATGTTTAAATTGTGTATTTGTATTAAGTTGTATATCATTTAACAGCAAATAAATGTCTGTGAAGGCTTGCTTTATTATTGTATCAGAAGGACTATTTCATGGGGTAGCTGAATTGTTTAAGATTATATTTGAATTGGTTGCATCTCTGTAAAATGAATATGACCACTTTAGACTATTATAGATAAACCTAATTTTTTAAGCATTGCAGTGCAGTTTGCTCATTTTAAATGTCAAATAAATTCTGTTTTGAGTTTAGTGCATTGATAGAAGGTACTGTACACAATAATACCCATAGGTCTCTTTTTTAAGTCATTTACATATTGCATTTCAAGTTGCATGATTGGAATTGTTCAAAAAAAAAAAGCATGCTGCTAAGTTTCAGATATGGTAAGTAACATATGGGCCAATTCTTAGACCATTTTCTTCAACATCCTCTCTTAAAAGTGTAGTATAAACATGTTTGCAGATGATGTGACAGTGCAATTTGCAAATAGTTAAATGTCTAGTAAATTTGCATTCTGTTTTGAGTTTAGTGTATTGATAAAAGGTACACAAAAACATAAACTGGTAATTAAAAAAATATATTTTTGCTTTAAAACAGTGTTCCGTCTGTTTTTTCAAAAAATAAAGCAAGTCAATAAATTAGATAAGATAAATATATAAATGAATAAACCAACAAAATATTGATTGCCAGCCTCAGGATGTCAAACTAAATATGACAATAAATGTTGGAATGACTTAAGCTAATAGATCATATGAATAATTAATGAGAAAAATTAATAATAAAAATCAGTTTCAGTTTCAGTGAATTTCATTCCAGCAGATCAAATGAAAAGGTAAAAAAACAATCAAAATGATGCATCACACATAAAAAATCTGTTGTCAGTGCCAGTGTTATTTAGAATACTTTCCTATTACAGTATAGTTTTTTTGTTTTGTTTTTTTACTTTTGAATTAAATTTTATTTGTGCAGCTTTTATTTTAAAACTTAAAGTTATTTAAAATTATTATATTTTTTAATGCCTGTATAAATTTTAATTGTTGTTTTTAGTTCATTATTGGATTTTAATTATTTTTCATGTTTTTGTTTTAATTTAGCTTTTAATGTATGTTTTTTTTTACATTTCATTTAAGTAGTTATTAATCTTAGATCATCTTAATTTCAAAACTTACTAAAAGATTATCAAAACTAAAAGTTGCATCTGTTGCATATTGTTTAATGGACCAGAGCTAACAGTGACCTAACAATGAACAGTTGTGTTTTTTAGTTAACATTAACAAAGATTTGGTCTCTCTGCAGGCTGTATAATGTTTCAGAGTCTGTGAGTGAATACTACAGACTGGACGAAACCGATGACATTCCCTTCATTTGCTCCACCACTCGGGAAAACGGAATGTTGCACTGCTCCAACATCCCGAAGCGCAGAGTTGGAGGGGCTGATTGTGAGCTCACGGCTGATAATGTCACAGATCTTGTTTTCAAAGATCCTCCTCATCATGGATGTGTAAACTGGAACTTGTATTACAACAGCTGCAATGCAAGCGAACACAATCCGCATAAGGGGGCTATCAACTTTGACAACATTGGATACGCTTGGATTGCTATCTTTCAGGTGTGTACACGTGTCTGCAAGAAGATGAAAGGATAACTGAATGAGTTTATGTAAAAAAAAAAACATGCATAGTCATCAATAATTTTTAGGAAGGCAGTTCAAGAATTCCTTTTTTTTTCTAATAGGATGAATGTGTGTTAGAGATCTGCTCCAAGTTGTTCATTAAAATTTTCGCTGAGTATAAATTCAGTCTGGCAGGTGGTGATTTTTTTTTATCCTCACATATCCTTTTGGTGCCCGAGAGACACTTCGTTTCGGAGTCAGAAAATGAAGTGAAAGGTTGCCAGGGGCTACAGCGAGAGTGAATCCTCTTTCATCAATAAACAACTTACCTGTCCTAGAAAATCACATTTCATCATGTTCCATTCTAATCTAATCTATAGGGCAACAATATTTATCATATTCTTTAGTAACCTGATTGGGAATGGACACGGACATTTCTCAGGTTTCTGAGTAATCTGATTGACCACGGCGTGACATTTTATCGTTCCTTCGAGTTTCCTGACCTAGTTTTGTGGAAGCGATGAACAATATCTGAAGGGCTTTATTATAAGGAATGTGTGCATGGTGGATGTCGTTACCTGTTTAATCCTGTTTGTGTTTTCTCATCAGGTCATCACGTTAGAGGGATGGGTGGATATCATGTACTATGTCATGGATGCGCATTCCTTTTACAACTTCATCTATTTCATCTTTCTTATTATTGTAAGTGCACAGTAATTATTTAACTGATACGTCTTACTCTCTTTTAACATCTCTGCTTTCATTAGTTGCATGGAAATGGCTTTTGCTATCATCAGCTGTGTAATTTACTCAAGTAATTTTACTTGATAACCACACTTAAAGAGATGAAAATTCGGTCATAATTTCTAAGGACTGTATAATTGAGCAATATTGAAACTGAATGCTTGTTCTTAAGAGACCTACTGAGTTACTGTAAGTACTACATTACTAAGAAGAAAATCAAACTTTTTATACAATCTTAGACTTTAATGTACACATTTAACGGTCACCATTGTATTAAATCAATTAGAATTGTATGTCTTACTAAAGTCACATCACATTAATCTGTTTTAACCTATAATCAGTTATGACCAAGTTTAGTGATCAGTAAATACTACACTGTATAAGCAATTATTAAATCATATGCTGCTAAATTAAGTATAAAACAATTTCTGCTAACCTGTTTTATTCTGGTGTGCTCTATCGACTTTATAAAACTGTTTGATTTGCAGACTTTGTGCATGAAATGTATTAACAGAGATTAAGAATATGTTCTTTGGTTCTTGAATTTACAACATTTTTAATATATATTTATATATATATATATATATATATATATATATATATATATATATATATATATATATATATATATATATATATATATATATTACATGTACTTAAATCTGGAAACACTTTTTGTAACTCTTTATTTTTAGGTACTTTACAAAAAATGACATAATGTGTAAACATTAAAACTAAGTTTGCTAATTAGAAAAAACTACACTTTAACTACTGTTCAATAGATTAGGAATAGTAAGATTTATTGTTGTTTATGAAAGACGTCTTTTATGTTCATCAAAGCTGTTCTAAACTGCTCTATTTATTTATGTATTTTTCCCTGCGGTTTTCATCATCATTACTCAAGTCTTAAGTGTCACATGATTCCTCAGAAATCATTCTAATATGCTGCTTAAGAATTGATTATTATTATTATTATGTTAATAAGAATAATAAGAATTGTGCTCCTCAATAACAGTTGTTAATAACAGTCAATAACAGTTGTGCTGCTTAATATTTGTGTGAAAAGTATTAAGTTTTAAAGTAATAATGAATGAATAAAAAAAATACTAAACCCAAACTTCTGACAAGTACCCTTTTTAGTCTATCATTTAGAAGTGATACAAAAAACTTTTTTTTCAGAGTTGTAAATGAAACAATAATAATTGGATTATGTTTTACATTGTTTTATTATTTCAATCTATCTATTTAAAAAATGTCACATTTAGTGCAATGTGTTACTTGCTGTTCATGTAGTTATTTGTAAATTTAAGAAAATAGTTTTCTAGCTTTTCTTTAAGTTTAGTCTTCATAAACATGCCATGTAAATCACAGTATTATTGTTGAAAAGATTGTCAAGGTCAAGAAATGCAAGAAATACTAGGTACCTCGTAATCCTGCAATGTTTTGGGCCTATCTCTGTAATATAGTCATATTTTGTTTTGTCCACAGGTAGGCTCCTTCTTCATGATCAACCTGTGCCTCGTTGTCATAGCAACACAGTTCTCCGAGACCAAACAACGTGAGAACCAGCTGATGCAGGAACAGCGGGCTCGTTTTCGTAGTAACGAATCCACCTTAGCTAGCCTGGCTGAACCGGGATCCTGCTATGAAGAAATGCTAAAATACCTTGTCCACATTTGCCGCAAACTCTTCCGACATGCCACACGCCTCTATGGCGAATTATGCCACAAGAGACGCAGGGGTGTGGCCAATCCTAGCAGCTCCCACCCAGTGGGCGGGACTAATCGATATTGGAGTGACAGTGGGACAAAGATGGGTCCGGCCCAATACTGTATGCTGCATTATCATCATCATCCCCATCAGCATCAACATTACATCAGCAATGGGATGGAAATGAAAACCCTCCATCTTGATAGAGATGCTCAGAATTCCAAAAAGACCTCATCGCTCCCTCTTGCACTACAAAATTTAAAGGGTTTGAGGCTTGGAATTAACTATCCCACCATCCTGCCCTCCAAATTATACGCAAACTCACAAACTCGCTCACATTCGACAGGTGGAGTCAAAGCACCGGCTTTCCATCATGGACTTAACGGCAGGAAGATCTCCGTTTGTAGTGGATACCATGACACTTACAAGTTGCAGCACGGTAAGAGCATGGATAAAGCTATGCAATTGCATTCATATATTAACTTCCAGAATACAAAATTGCTGATAATTTACTCACCCCTATGTCATCCAAAATATCTTTGTTTCTTCAGTCAAAAAGAAATTTAGGTCTTTGAGGAATACATTCTAGGGTTTTTCTCCATATAGTGGACTTCAAAGGGGAATCAACGAGTTAAAGGTCCAAATTGTAGTTTCAGTGCAGCTTCAAAGGGCTCTACACTATCCCAAATGAGGAATGAGTGTTATCTAGTGAAATTATTGGTCACTTTCTAAAAAAAATTAAATAAAATACAAATAGAAACTTTATATACTTTTTAACCTGAAATGCTCGTCTTGCACTAGCTCAACCGCGCGCATTACATAGTCATGTTGGAAAGGTCACTCGCAACATAGACAGAAGTACTGACCCAGTGTTTACAAAGTGAATGTGCAAAGAAAATCAATTGCCCTTTAAAAAAACTGGTAAAACAAGGTCTGACAATTATGAAGTTAGAGGAGAAAATGAGTTTTTCCCTCGACCCTGCAATTTTGAACTGAAGTACACAGACAGAGAACTAACCACGCATTACTTTTTCAGCGTGATTGCGTAGAACGTGAAGTCATACAACCGCATAACAGAGCTAGTGCAAGACGAGTATTTTTGGTTCAAAAGTGTGTGTATATATATATATATATTAGGGGTGTAACGATACGCGTATTCGTATTGAACCGTTCGGTACGACGCTTTCGGTTCGGTACGCGGTACGCATTATGTATACCGAACGGTTCGTTGGAGTAATTAATTATATTTGAAAAAAAAAAAAAAAGAGAGAGAAAGAAATATAATGATATGCGTTCAACAAGGTAGCCCAATAACCCAAACAACGTAACAGGCAACGCCCCTGACACTCCCGAAGAAGAAAAAAACACCATCTTATATGTTTATGTTAGGCTACTCAGCAGGCGCTCGCTCACTCAGTACGCGCTGAAGGCTCGTTGCAAAATAGCCAATGCGTTTAACAGACTAGAAATGAGAAGATCCTCCAATAACCAACAGGTCTGGTGTTTGGGTGCACTTTGGATTCCCTTTAAGCTATTATGGTGATGGCAAGAGAGTGGTGGATAAATAAACAACGGTATGTAGCATCTGCAACATGACAGGGTACACCAGCGGGATTACAAAAAAAAAAAAAAAAAACCAGCGGGAATATCTGGGATATATGCGTCAGTACTATCTGGGAAAAGACGAAAAAAAGGAGAAACATGCACGCAGCAAACTATCCCTGCAGCATTTAGACACTATAGCTTACAGGGAATCCAACCCAAACACCAGACCTGTTGGTTATTTTAGGATCTTATATTTCTGGTCTGTTAAATGCATTAGACATTTTGCAACGAGCCTTCAGCGCGTGCTGAGTGAGCGAGCGCCTTAGGGGCCGTTCACATATCGTGCCTAAAAACGCATGGAAAACGCTAAGCGCGTCTTTCTCCTGAGGCGTCTGTCTTTGCTAAGCAACAATGACGTGCTCTCTCCATGAGACGCGGAAATTTCAGCGAAGGATAAATGGATTTGCAGCTCTAAAAATCGCTTGCAGTAGCTCTGCTACTGAATTTATTTCAAAATTGCAATCCATATACAACTATGATCAGCTGTTCCTTCATCTTGGCTGAGCTCTCAACGTTGTTACGGGAAAGGATGAAGCTGATTGGTTGGTTCTTGTCACATGACCCGCGGTGCGCTTGCGGCATTCTGAAAAGTTGAGATGTTTTTACATTTTGCTGTATCTAAAACGTATCGAACCGAACCGAACCGAACCGTGACATCAGTGTATCGTATCGAACCGAACCGTGAATTTTGTGAACCGTTACACCCCTAATATATATATATATATATATATATATATATATATATATATATATATATATATATATATATATATATATATATATATATATATATTGTCTTTTTGACTGAAGAAGGAAAGACATGAACATCTTGGATGGCATGGGGGTGAGTAAATTATCAGGGCATTTTTATACTGGAAGTGAACTAATCTTTAAGGTAATACTATATTTTGATAGTCTACTTTGATAGTCTACTAAAAACATTCTACTAACCACAGGTAACTGCAACTACTTGTCAACTTACAGTGAGTAGAGTATTAGTATACTGTCTGCTTCCTATCTGCTAACACTTTATTTATTTGTATATGTATTTGTTTTTACATTACATGGTTCAAGCAACCCAATTCCGATTTTCTCCTCCTACGTGGCAGAGATCGGAAATGACACACGAACGTGTAAGCAGGAAAAAAGTACATGGATTCCAAAATTCTCAGATCAGTTTCGGGCCTTATTCATATGTGGAAATAAATCTTATATAATTTGGATATGTGCATTTGTGTCTGCTATGCAGACAGATCAGATATTCCCCTGTCAATGCAATTTGTACATCACTGAAAAAGCGACAGTGGTGAATGACATCAAATCAGGTGGACGCTTTTCCGGGTCAGTAAGCAGTGTTGCCAAGTCCGCAGTTTTCCAGTGCAATTGGGCTACTTTTACACTTTTGCCACGGGTTGTTTGTTTTTAATCTGTAGTTTAAAGTGATCTATCCTCCCTGCTTTTCAAAAGAGGTGAACCCTTGAAAACCCTGGAAAAACACAATTGGTTTTTGTTTTGTAGACCTGGAAACCATATCGGTACATTTACCCTGGAATGTTTCACAATGTGTGTATTGGAAATGCAGATATTGGATATGGGTCACACATCAGAAAAATTGAATACACTCAACAAGTCAATTTTGCAAGTATTGCCAATTTATTCTGTTTAACCTTAACCCTAAACTAACAGTCTACTAATAATCCAAAGAGAATTGCAAATTAACTGCAGTTAGCTGACTGACATGAGGTTACAAAGTGACTTATAGATAGTAGAATATCTAAACTGGACTATCAAAATTAAGTGTGAGCTATATGATTTGTGGATTAAAGGTTTACTTTTAGGGGCCACCACACAAAAAATAAATAAATAAAAATTAAACCTTAAGTACAAATATTGCAATCTCTGTGCAAAAAGTGAAGTGTTTTGGGTCTGCTGTCATGTTTAAAATTTGACTTTGAGTTTGTGGATTAAGAGTAAATTCTGTCTCTGGGGTTTTAGCTTAATAACGTAGATAATGGAATTCTTTATTTTTTTTCTTGGCTTTGCGCACTTGACATGCCCTAATAATTCCAAATTGAATTGAGGGAACCGTCTGAACAAACTCACACACTGTCTAGTCATTATTTTTGTGCCTCTTGACTTTTGCCTGAAATTACCTGGTGAAGAAGCCTTGGGTTTTTCAACATCTTGGTCTAAATGTATTCATAACTTTGATTCGTTTCAGCATCCTGTAGGTTAAGTACATCCTCACCCACACTTCTGTGAAATTGCATTTAATAAATATCATCAGAGCTGGGTAGTAACTTATTACATGTAACTTGGATTACGTAATCAATTCAATGCATCTTTGCTTAATGAAAGTATTTGTTTCTTTAAAAAAAAAAAATCTTACTAACCACAAACATTTGAGTGGTAGTGAATTTTAAATTATGTAAAGAAATTTGTATTAAAACAGATTTCTTATTAGGAAACCTTTTGGAAAGCGAGTGGCATTTAATTTCACAAGTTTGAAAAAAAAAAATCCTATAGCTCCCCTAGTAACCATATTATTCCAACACAATAACATTGGTGACAAAAACAGTAAATGGCAGAACAGTGATTTTAGTTAACACTAAAAACTATAAAATCTTAGAGAAGTCCATTTTGATCCCATTAGGGTAATTGAAGAATTGGTGCCAGATTACTATTATTTCAAGAGTCATGTACACATTCATTTTTTGGCTGGGTTTGGTATCATCAGTTAATATACCATATATTTGAAATGAACTAATATGTCAGTAATGCACATTGTGAATTTCATGTAAGAGATAACTGAATCTCAGGCACAGCATATGGATCTCAAAAAGCAGATGCAAATTTTGCCCTAAATATGCGAGAAGGATAGTATCGATCACTTTTATCAAAGCAAATCACAGGGTTGTTAACTGTAATCAGGTCACTAATGCATCACTGGATTGCCTAATTATCTGGTTATATAACAAAATATTTTATGTAACAGGGAGGCTGGGGCTAGTTGTCACACTATTTACTGCAGTGAACATTTACATTTTACATTTACATTTATGCATTCATCAGATGCTTTTATACAAAGCAATTTACAAAAGCAGTTCGTTACAACCAACAATATTCGTAAAACACAATACCAGGTTTATTAGACAACTACTGTAGATTAGGAAGCAAACTAGAAAGTAGGAATATATTTATTTTGCTTTCTGTATAGACACATAGGAAAACATCGTAGGAAAGCATTTGTGTAGATTGGACTTGGACTAGCCCCAGCCTTCCTGTGTGTGATATTAAATACTGTCATCCTTCACTGCAGGTGTGTATCCTGGCACGTGCTCAAGTGTGTGTGTGGACACCAGGGTGGGACTGGTGTCTTCAGATTCATCCTCCTGCCCAATTTGTGCCCAGGAAGGCGATAGTGTTAATTGCGACTCCACCAGTGAATCGGACCCAGAGAAACAGGAGCCAGACATCAACTCAGAGCAGAGCAAAAGAAACCAGGATTTGGATGAAAAGGAGTCTGGGAATGAGAACTGTGTGTGTATGTGTGTTCAATATGCCAAAGCCATTTTGAGGCGGATTGTGGAGAGCGAGTACTTCAACAGAGGGATAATGATAGCAATCCTTATCAATACACTCAGCATGGGAGTGGAGTACCATGAGCAGGTGAAAATAATACACTCATTTACACACACCTCACAAATGAGGTTAATTAACATCTGAGTTGTTGTTGTTCCCGTTGAGTAGACCTGAGTTTATATTGTAATTGTTCCCAGATCATTAGATTCTGGTTCATTTACACTGCAAGTGATTTCCCAGTATCTGTGCGTGCATTCACACACAACCCGTAAAGGTCCCATAATGACATGTGACATTGTACAGTATGAGTTGAAAATGCTAGGCACGTTATCTTTCACTTAAGTTGGTGAGGCACTAACTGATCTCTGCTTCATTACAGTTTGCACATATTTTTTAATTGCGGACATTGATCTGCCTTCAAAACACCTGGTAAAACCGTCGCATGATAACGTGTGTCATCACTACGACACATCCAAAATCTGGCTATTGTTCACACAGAGCTCGTTCCGGGACTGAACCCGGAAATGTTACCAGGTCCCCAACCCGGGATCAATCCCAGAATCAATCCCAGGACGTGTTTGCATTCACAATGGGTTTTTTTTTCTAGTTACCCCGTATATAGGTCTCTTCAGTTTCACAAACTGCTCAGATTTGCCTAAACTACATACGCCAAAATAAAAACGTGTAACTTAATTATAAAAGTATTAAAATAAACTATAACTTTTAGACTAAATAAAATAAACTAAAAAAAATGTATCAAGCTAGTTTGTATGATTATGATAATAATACCAATACTTATTACTTAATAATAATAATTATTATTATTATTATTATTATTTAAAGGGGTCATATGATGCAATTTCAAGTTTTCCTTTCTCTTTGGAGTGTTACAAGCTGATTATGCATAGATAAGATCCCTGAAGTTGCAAAGACTAAAGTCTCAAAACCAACTAAATATTCTTTATCAAAGTTAACACTCTGCCACGCCCCCATAAAACGGCTCATTCAAACACGCCCCCACATGTCTACGTCACTATGTGGAAAATTTGCATAACTCCGCCCCAAATGTTCACGCAATGAAAGAAGGCGTGGTTTCAGTAACTGCAGTTAGTGTTGAAGCAGCCATGTCAGGGAGATGCTGTGTGTATCTAGGCGAAAGGAAAAGCACTTTATTTGGCCTTTCCAAAGCAGATGCATTTAGGAATCTTTTAGATTACTTAGAACAGAACAGCAATGCATTTTATGCACAACCGTTTTCTGAACCTAGGAGAAGAGGTTATTCTGACTTTGCTATGACAATCTGGCGCTTCTGAATCAGCTACTGTAAGTATGTTTTGTTATTAGTTTAAGTATTTGCTATTGACTATTTGCAGAGTTTTGTAAGGATATTTCAAAAAAGCATCATATGACCCCTTTTATATAGTAGCTACTTTACAAAAACATAATCCTTATTTTCAATACAGCAACACGAGAACAAATCCATTTGAACATATACCAATAATAAAAATAATACTTTATTAGTAGTAGGAGTACAGGAGTAGCAATTGTTAAAGGATATATAACATACACAGTTTCACCTAATCTCATGTTAATCTTGAGTACCTAAAGAGTAGTACTGCATCCTTCATATATCCAAAAAGTCTTTAGTTTTATCATATTTGTAAAAGAAACAGCTTTACGATTCTTTCCAGAAAAAGCAGAGCTCCTGGAGGTGTGCTGTGAGTGGAGCTATAATACTGATGTTTCGTGTTGTTTCCATTAACATATAATCACTTATGTGCTGATTTCCAACAAAATACAGAAATGTGATGCAATTGTACTTACATGAATGGGGTCTTTTATCACAGTGATGGCTCCATGTTTTAATAGCAAACGATGTGCAAATCCAGCGTTGAGTTTGGCCTTGTTTATAAAACATTCGTCACTCAAATGACAAAGGCACTTGCTACACTCCGCTGCCCCGGAAAACAAACTGCATCCACTGTTCATGTAACGCTGGGTTCTCGGGGAAGCTGAACACGGTAAATCCCTCACATCCAAAAATGCACTTATTTGGAGGCATTCCCGAACAAATTCTATGCAGCGCTGCCGATGATTTTGAAGCGCATTGATGTGCGCGGTCCCGCTCTCCTCTGATCAATGTGTGTGTGCGGGCATGCTTTTCCAAGAGAAATGCTCATATAAGGACTTCTGTTCTCGTCTACGTCATTAGATCCGCGATCGGAAAAAAAACAGCCGCAACTTTCAACCCGGAAGTAAGATTTTCGGCACTGAAATTCTCAGTCATTCTTCTAAATATTTTTTTTTTGAACTTTGGCCAAGTTTAGCATGAGAATCCATCTCTTTAACATTGTAAACAACTCTCAATACACGAAACACCATTGTACCCCCCCTTTAAAGTAAAATATTGTTTAAAGGGATTTGTTCCATTTGAATATGAGGACTAAGCTTTAGTTGAATACTTAAATAAATTATGTAATTAAATGGATGGATGATGTTAGATTAAAAAATAATAACCTTCCAGTGTGTCTGTGTAATTTTGGATCTTAAACTATTGCATCTGTGCAACTTGTTAGTGACCAAAAATTTATGTTGGCCCTTATTCAAATGGATTAAATGTGTGTGTGTGTGTGTGTGTATGTATATATATATATATATATATATATATATATATATATATATATATATATATATATATATATATTACAAATTTCAATTGTGTGCTTTAAAGGTATGTTGATTTAAAACTTATTTAAAACTTTAAAACCAAAAATACTTTCTCCTGGTAAGTTTATCATCTAATATGTAAAGAGGAAACATATTAACATATAAAAAACAACCATAATGAATACCTCAGTTAATCCCCTGACATGAAATTGTGACTTTGAGCAATACCGTTTTCCTCGAATGTCAGTTTTTTGCTGACACATACAAATAAAAATTCCCACTTTCAAAAACACTTATTGTAACACAACATGATCCCTCGGCACTGTGTTTGCGGTGTAACTCTATGCATGTTTTTGGCTCATATTGCATTTAATTAACCCCCTTGGTTAGGATTAGTGTGAGACTGAGAGGAGTCTGAGATTAACCGGTTTGAGGCAGAAGAGAGGACATTCACACTGTTGCCAGGGAAATGATTATTTACATTACAGTAGACACGGTTCATAACAGCGCTCGCCTGCTCTTCCTCGGCAAGAGAAAGAGGAGAAGCATAAATATAATGTCATGACAGTAACAACACTGTAGTTTAGCTTTTGTATACATTCCTTTTGTATACATTCCTGTTAGCAACGTATGTGTTACAAATTCCTCAGATCACATGACTTGCTAAGAAGAAGTTTTTTTGGTAAGACTTTCTATGAAGCCCGTATTTATAAGGGTATTCTTAAGGCATTATAATGAATGCATAATGCATTATAAAAATATGTGTAATATGTTATATCAATTCATGAATAATCATAACAACAATATAATACATCATAATGCTTACGTACTGTGCTTGTGGTTATAAGTTTAAGAGTATGATTATTTATAACACACAATGAACTCCTATTAATCCTATCTACTTCATTTACAGTATAATGGACTGTATCATATCTTGACATTGTTTAATTAGGATCGGCGCAGTATCTTATATACAGCTTGTGAGTGGTTAGATGTTGAGTATTATTTGAGTCTTTCTGTCGAGCTAATGTTAAATAGTTGATGTGAGCTTAATACTCCAACTGAAAAAAAATGCAATGTTTTATATGGTTACATTTTATTTTGATGGTCCCCTTAATCAATCGACTGCAAGCAACTTTCAACTACATGCCATTTAACTCTCATTAGAGTATCAGTATGCTCAAGAATGGTAGAACCTAGCATGGTAGAATAAGCTGAAGTATAGTCAGTTTATCTGTTGGTTGACCATCAAAATAAAGTGTTAGCATATATTTACATTAGCAGACATACTAATACTCCAATGAACGCTAGTTGACATGTAGTTGCAGAGTTACTTATTAACAGTTGTCTAAAGGGTACCATCAAAATAATCAAACATATTACACATTCATCTGATCTGATATCGGATCTTATGACTGTTTGATATAATTTTTTTTATTATTATTATTATTATTATTACCACTATTTATAAGTGGTCTTAGACCACTTTAAGTGAAGTAGCATCAGAAAAATGGCAATATATGAGACTTATAATACATTATAACTGTGAAAATATAATCCATTGTAAAAGTGGATGCATCATTTTCATTGTGTTATAAATCAAGCTATAACCACAAATAAGTGAATATTATAATATATCAAAACTTTTATTATGAATATTCATGATATGATACAATATATATTAAGTTTTTTTTATAATGCATTATGCATTTGTTATAATGCCTTAAAAAAAACCTTATAATGTATTATTAAAACGGGCCTCATAGAAAGTGTTACCATTTTGTTTTGTTTAGTTATTTTCTGGTAGACATAAAGGTTCACATAAATTTACATTAGGTGTTACTAGTGCTACGATTAATTGTGATTAATCGCATCCAAATTAAAAGTTTTTGTTCACATAATATATTTGTTGGTACTGTGTATAGTTATTGTGTTTATATAAATACACACACATACAATAAAAGATTTACTTGTATATATTTATATAATTGATATTACAGATAAATATTTATAATATATAAACATGAATTTTTTCTCAAATATATACATGTATGTGTGTGTATTTATATAGACATAATAAATATACACAGTACACTCACATATATTATGTAAACAAAAACTTTTGGTTTTTAGTTTAGATTGAACTTTTAGTTTCATTTTGGATGCAATTAATCATGATTAATCGTTTGACAGCACTAGTTGTTATGATGTATCACAGAAAACAGGACTAATATTGTATATCCGTTCTCTCTTTCAGCCGGATGAGCTGACAGACGTGTTGGAGATCAGTAATATTGTCTTCACTAGTTTGTTTGCGTTAGAGATGCTCTTGAAGCTTTCGGCCTGCGGTTTGTTCGACTACATCAGCAACCTCTACAATATCTTTGACGGGATCATCGTTATCATCAGGTTCTCTGCTGTTCTGTTCGCTGTATATTTGTTGTAAATACTGTGTATTTTGACCACACACGTTCTATCTGTTGGGTTTTACAGTGTGTGTGAGATCGTTGGACAGGCAGACGGTGGGTTTTCCGTTTTGCGGACGTTTCGTTTGCTAAGGGTGCTAAAGTTGGTGCGGTTCCTGCCGGCTCTGCGCAGGCAGCTGGTGGTCCTGATGAAGACCATGGACAATGTGGCCACCTTCTGCATGCTGCTGATGCTCTTCATCTTCATCTTTAGGTTTGTATGAAAGTTCTTCCATAAAAGAAGTAGTGACTGTGTAGTACTGACTGAGAGCAGAGTCATTCTGTATATACTGTTTCCCAGTTGGTTTTTTAGTACATTTGAAGGAATATGATTGGTCATTCATTTCATTTTCATTTTCCAAAGCACAACATTATTTCATTATTTCAGTCCCATCACATGTACTGTATGTACTCATAATACTAGTGTTATTTAATACATCGGTATACTGTTTTATTTTTGTTTTGTTTTTATTAATGCAGTATATGTTTTTCATTTTATAACTTTTTCATGATTGTCACTCCCTTTTTTTCTCTTGTCTTCTGTGTTTTAGTATATTGGGAATGCATCTGTTTGGGTGTAAGTTTACTCTGCGGATGGAGAATGGAGACACTGTGTCGGACAGGAAGAACTTTGACTCACTTCTCTGGGCCATCGTCACTGTATTCCAGGTCAGAAGATTGCAATAAGCAATATATGGATGTTGTATTCTGTTAATAGTTGGAAATACTACTTTGTGCTCAAGTAACACAGATCCTCTTTAACTCTTTCCCCACCAGCATTTTTCTTTTTTAAGTTGCCAGCCACCGCCAGCGCTTCTGATGATTTCACAAAAAATGTATGGCATCCAGTATATTTGGGTGTATGAATATTTGAATATGCAATACACCAAAATAAAGATCATAGCCTCTACTTTTAAACTAATTAAATTTTTTATTTTTTTTATGTTTTATTCTAGCTTAAAGCATTCGTTTTTTTATCAATACTTTAAAATAGGTAGGTTTTATAAAAAATTCATAATTTTGAGCAAAAAGGTGAGAATCACATACTGGATAACACACTGGATAAAATTCAGTATATTTATCAAAGCATAAATCCAGTAAATCGCTTTCCATCAACACCTCCAAAGCTTGCACAGACTATACAACTTCATGGATCAACATTTTATTCTGTAACATTATGTAGTTTTCATTTATATGCTGTCTATTTCTGATGATCAGTATTTCTCATATGCATCTGTTTACATAAGAGATTGCTGGTTTCTCCATAGTGTTCACATGCGTTTATAGTGTAATTATAGCATAATGTGTAATAGTGCACCTTGTGTATAACAGTGAAAACACAAAAAGCCATAAAAACTTGTCAATGGCGGGCAAGCGTTTTCTTTTAAAAGAAGAGATAAGTCATCAATGGCGGGAAAGGAGATAATGAAAGATAAAACACTACACAACTAGTTTTTGAAGCTGCTGTTCCTGAAATCTGCAGTTTTGCTGAGCACCAGATGTCTGTAGGTCACTAAACTGACGGTTGAAATCTTACAGAGACTTGTATTCATAGTCCAGAAATAGCATTTTTAGTCTTCAGAGGCAAGTTTTGATTAAAAACTCACTTGTCAATGTAGGAACAGCAGCATTTTGCAAAAATGCTGAGGCAAGGGATTGTGGGTATTTAGCCTCCCCTAAATGAAGTAACAAATCCTTGGGTGTCAGAGCTAAACAGCCATTTCTGAAGCTGTACGTTTATATATTTATGAATATTTAAATAATTTGGTCTCACATTGTTTGTAAAGTATTTAAGCAAACCTATATTTTTCTTCTGCCGTCTAAACATTATTATATAATTCAGCTAAATGCTCAAATCCTCTTGCGGTCATCTCTGTCTATTAGGCAGCAGCTCAGATTTGCTGTATACTGTATGAATGTATGTGTTTGTGTGTGTGTCAGTCATAATTTTAAGACTGGGATTATTTAAACTTCTACAAGTTGTGTCAGAGTTGAAATTGCTGAGGTCATCGAAACCTGCCCTTTATTACTGCAGACATGATGAGGTCATCAGACCTCTCCCTGCAGTATTGGGTAGTGTGATGAGGTCACCGGTGGTGACACTTGTGCAAATACTGATATGGTGCTGTATTAACTCCAGGCCCTGAGGGAAGCCATCGGAGTCAGGGTTTCTTCGGTCCCGGAAGCCTTTCATTTCCCTAATCTCTATTTCTGTCGGTGTGGGTGGGAGTGTGTGTGTGTGTGTGTGTGTGTGTGTGTGTGTGTGTGTGTGTGTGTGTGTGTGTGTGAACGTTTGTAAGCAGAATATAAACTGCAGACTGAACCTGCTGTTTTTCCTCAGTTCTAAATCAGTCTGCAGGAAGAGAGAGATGGTTCTGTGGTGGATGTCTGTGTGAAATGTGCTGGAGTGAAAACAAACTAGCAGTTGAATTGAAAATGAACCAAAAGAAAGTTTAAATGTATATCTTATATTACTTATTATTACTTAAATCTAATAGGTTTAATTCAGTAATAATAATGTTGATATTGTATTAGGGGAATTAGCATGTATTTTTAAAGAAAATACATTTTATGCTGGACAAACTTGTAATTTGTGTTTCATGAAAAAAAAAAAATAAGAATAATAATATTGGTGACAATGATGATAATAATCATAAAATAGTAATTTTGAATAATATTGATATTTGTTTACATATTGTATTATTGTTTTATTTTTATTATTAGTATTATTATTATTGTTATTATTATTATATCAATATTGATTAAATATTGTAAATCAGGTAAGTAGGACTGCACTGAGAATAATTTGGCATAAAATGTCTACGTCATGCACATTAATTAATGCTCGGTTTTGGTTTTTCATGTTTTTAAATATATAATGTATAAATTAAATATACTGTTGTTTTTGTTACTATAAATACACCATTAATCATTATAGCCAAAATACTGATTCTTTCAAGGAATGCAGTACACATAGAGGTGTTGTTGTAATATATGCAATAAATAACATTTTGATGTTTTTAATAGCATTTAGACGCTTTATTGGTATAATAAACTACAGTATTTACCCACTCATAATGTAAGACAGTAGTTTAAAATGTGATGTTTATGCTAAAAATCACCCATTTGTGCTAAGAGTCGTCCTGTGTCTCTCCAGATTTTGACCCAGGAGGACTGGAATGTTGTTCTGTATAACGGCATGGCCTCCACCTCCCCCTGGGCAGCTCTGTACTTTGTGGCCTTGATGACCTTTGGGAATTATGTCCTCTTCAATTTACTGGTTGCCATCTTAGTAGAGGGCTTTCAAGCTGAGGTAAGATGTCAGATGTTGGACTAGGGGCTACAGTACAATATATGTTTTTTTTTTCTTAAAATGTTTTGCTTGAAAATTGGGTTTGTACTATGTTTATTTAAAATAAATAAATACCAGTTCCTTTGATATTTTGTATCTAATGCAGCTTTGCAAAAATGAAAATTTGATGAAAGTTTACTCTCCCTCAGGCCGTCCAAGATATAAAGGAGTTTGTTTCTTCATCTGAACAGACTTGGAGAAATGTAGCATTACATCATCTGCTCAACAATGGATCCTCTGCAGTGAATGGGTGCCGTCAAAATGAGAGTCCAAATGTTTGATAAAAACATAGCAATAATTCACAAATAATCCATAGCACTCCAGTCCATCAGTTAACATACTGTGAAGTGAAAAACTGCTTACAATAAATAAATCCATCAAGGCTTTTTTAACTTCAATCCTGTAATTCCAAATACATTATGAGTTCTCTGTTCGTTATGTTGCATTTTCCAGTGAAAAAGTGAGTGAATCAGTAGAGAAATATGCCTCGATCAAGCACATTTAGTAAAAAGAAAAGAAAATATCTCTTTGGATTTTGATACGAGAAACAACGGGGGATGGACTTTCACTGGAGGAAGCTTTATTATGGACTTTGGACCTTATTGAAGGTTTTTTTTTTCTTCTTACAAACATGCAGCTTTTACTTTTACTTTTCAAGATGTTAACTGATGGACTGGAATGGTGTGGATTGGTTATGGATTATTGTGATGGTTTTATCAGCTGTTTAGACTCTCATTATGATGGCACCCATTCACTGCAAAGCATCCAATAATGAGCAAGTGATGCTCAATTTCCCCAAATCTGTTCTGATGAAGAAACAAACTCACCGACATCTTGAATGGCCTGAAGGTGAATACATTTTCAGCACATTTTTATTTTTGGTTGAACTAGATTCTCTAAATTCTCTGAAGTCTCTAAATCTTGGGTTCTACTACTGTAACTTGCTGAAACTACTTCCTCTAGTTTGAAACATCTGCTTGAATCCACTGCACAACTGAATTAGATATGGCCATATTGCGTTTAATTGAGTTTCCAAGAGGGGATTTTTCATGTTAAGAGTGAGATGCTATCAGAGGACTAGAATTATTACACTCTAACTCAATTACAGCACAGTAACCATTATGCACACCATGAAAAAAAAGGGTTTCCTTTGAGCGCACATGGAAATTAAGAAACACGCTCTTGTTTCCTTTCGTTATTGGTGTCACATCAAAGAGATTGATTGTGTGGATTGGTGTATGTTTGGTTTGTGTGTGTAATTTTCATGTAGATGAGACTCATCTGCAGTGCACATGCACAGACGCTGAGCTGCAGCTGGTGTGGTGATGTGTTTCATGGGAAAACCCTTTCACTCAAACCTTCTGTTGTTCCTTTTTTCCTCTCCGTCTTTTATCTCTCTCTCTTTTGTCTGCAAGGTACACATATCACACACATACACAATGGACACTTAGTTAAACAATACTCAAATACACATTTACACACACTTGTCTGGTTGTTGCTGCTGGAAATTGCAGATTCTCATTTATTCCTGCTTTTTTGCTCCTTGTTCCATTACTTTTTCAATTTTTTTTAATAGGAGATTTTGGAGTTCAAATGAAAAAATCTCAATGGCTGTTGCTTTTGTGACATAACCCATCTAGGAAGTACACAACCTAGTTTGTTTTGGTATTGAACAGAGAACTTTCACAATAAAATCTGTTCCTGTAGGAATTTTATTTCAGCTGAAATATCCTGTTTCACTCAAATAAAAACCTTATGGACAGTGGCATGCACAGGCGGGGGTGTGGCCCTGGGGGCTTGAGCTGCCCCTTTGAGGCCCTTTCAGTTTGGTCTACCCCGGTCCACGATTTCTGCCGGGGGTAGGGGTGTGCTATATGAAGAGTTTTGATCTTGCTTTTGAAGAAATATCGCTGTATTGTTTTAGAGTGCGCATTCTATCAGCTGCAGTTCTGGCACCGCCAAATCAATATACTGCGACATACATTAACATCAGTGTAAAATCAGCGGTAGAGTTATGCCTTGTCCAAATACCCACAATTTGCTGTCTTTGCACTAGATTACTTGACTACTAATATGACGTATTTCCTGTATTTGGCACAAGTGTTCAAGTGAGGATGAAGACCACAAGAAAAACACGCTCTTGTTTCCTTTCAAGTTTGGTGACACATCAAAGATTGATTGTGTGGATTGGTGTATGTTTGGTCTGTGTGTGTAATTTTCATGTGGATGAAACTCATCTGCAGTGCATATGCACAGAGGCTGAGCTGCAGCTGGTGTGATGATGTGCTTCATAGGAAAACGCTTTTCATTATGTGATGGGACACACTTTAATTTGTGGTGCTTCTAATTGAGTAATAAAAACCAGTTGCAAATGAAGTACAAAATAAATACAGACTTCAAAAAGTCTCACGATTTATTTCCACAACATGATGCATGATGGGATACACTAAGCCTTTATATTTTTAAGATCTGGACAGTATTGCGCACGTACTTCCTGTCGCGAGCATGCACTCTTAAGTGGCCAAGACCGCAAGTGTGGGTATTATTAGGACAAGGCATTACTCTAATGGGACACTGCACTTGCAGTAATTTTTTTGCATCTGGTTTAAAGCCTTACTGGTTATTTAAACGTTTCCTTCGTGTTCTGTTCTGATGTGCGGTTTTTCTGAGCACACTCAAAGCTTGCGCATGAAAACGAAAAAGTCAGTCAAACTGTGCCTGATTACTGAACTAAGTTGTGTTTTGTGCTAATACTGTCAAAACACACAAGGTTTATGTATAAACTCAGTTGGTTATGTGTAAAATAGAAGTAAACAACTGAAAGAAACAGATGTATGTGTGTATATTAGATGAGTGCAGGTCTAATAGGGACAGTAGGCTACATGCTGCCAACTGTAATTAAAGGGATATTTCACCCGAAATTGTTTATTCATTTACATGTTGTCCCAAACCTATATTAATATATTGCTCATGCTGAACACAAAAAAATTACATATTTTGAAGAATCTGGGTAACCAAACAGTTGCCACATTGACTTTGATAGAAGGAAAAATACTATGGAAGTCACTGTGGATCAGGAACTGTTTGGTTTTCCACCTTTTTCAAAGTAGCATTTATGTTTAGCAGAAGACGGAAGCTCATTATGGTTTAAAACAACTTTTGAGTGAGTTCATGAAGGTCTAAAAAAATAAAACACTAACCTATTTACATTTTAGGTTAACTATTCCTTAATGTTAATAAAAAACCAAACACAAAGAGAAAAATACAATCAGTACTCTTGACCGAAAAACTTTAATACAGTTGCTTTAATAGGAATAAATATATATAGTGTTTTATTATTATACTTGTTGATAAAATTTTTTGGGAACAAACCCATTTCAACCCTGCCCCTCCAGAGGTTAGTGCACACCACTGCTTATGGAGGTTAAATCGGTCTGGATGTTATTTCATGTTGATTTTAAATGCATGAAAAGATAAAGTTACTTGCAGCATTTCTTCCTCTTTGCAAACAGTATTGATCTCAAAACAAATAAAATATTAGAATTATCCCTTTACATCATGCATGAATATTCATTGTGAATTTGAAGCATGGAATTTTAAAAGCAACCATGGAATATTTTCTTCATTGAAAGTGGTTTTACTGTAGACTCATTGTTTTTATTAACTTTTATATTTTGTTTTAAGTTTTCATTAAATTTTGAGACACAAGCCAAACAGAACCCATCTAGCCATAAATACATAACCAAATATGCATAAATCAATAAATAAAAATACAAAAACTATATAAATAAATGTATAAATCAGATTTAGTCACTTGCATGAATCACACTATTTCGGAAAAAAAAGAATAAGTAATAAATAATACATGATTTTTATTCATTCCTGCTTTTCTCCCTTTTTCACTTTTTTTAAAGTCACTCTTTATTTTTGACATATTCACAACAGGAGATGTTTGAGTGTAAAATATTGAATCTCAGTGGCCATTGCTTGTGTGGCGTAATCCATCCAGGAATTACACAGCCTGGTTCATTTGGGTGTTAAAGCCCACTTTTCACAATAAATTTAATTTCTAATTTAATTCTAGTGAAATTTCCTTTTTGAATGGGTCAAAATGCTGTGTCCTGTTGATTGTAAATGCATAGGAAAAGGAAGTTGCAATGACTCAAAGGACGAGGACAACTTAAGTTAACTAAGCATGAGATTAGAAGGTAGAGAGTTGCATACCCTTGAAAGAGCAAATGTAATTGTGTTTGTTCTGCATTTATTTATGCTGGCCTTGTGAGGATTGAGTTGATGTGAAAATATGATGATTCATTATTCTGAATTCAAAATTTTAGCCTTTAAATGTCATTTCTGTTTCTTTTTCAGGGTGATGCTTGCAGATCAGACACTGATGATGACATGTCGTCTGACTATGGTGATGAGGACAAACTGAGAGAACTGCTGAACTCAGGTGTGTGTGTGTGTGTGTGTGTGTACGCACAGCTGTTTATACGTGACCCTGTCTGTGAAATCCAGGCTAAAGTCTCAAAATCTAATTATGAGATAACAAGCATCAAAGTTTGATTTCAATCATTAATTTCACTATGATTTCAATCTTTGACATGGCAAATGACAAAATGATCTTTACATTATGAAGGTTTATGTAAAATAGTAAATCACCCCAAAAAAATTGTTTTCACAGACAGAGTCACATGTTTAGTTGTTTTATGCTAATCTCTTGTGGATATTAGGATCCGAGATGAAAATGCAGACATTAATGCCCATCTCAAACGGACACCTGGAACCTCGGGCGTCCATGCCACCTCACAACACACCCATGCAGCTCAACGCCACACCCAGAACTGAGGTGTCACACATCTACAGCCAATCACGGCGCAACAGCAACACCTCCACTGAGCCGCATGACCAGAGATCCCTGGTGAGGAGTGAATGCTGTTACATAAAAACCTACACAAATAGTGTTAGTCTCAAAATATTTGAATTGATGTTTTGATCTATATTCATATTACAATTATCCATTTCCAATCATGTATATTCATCACTAATTTTCAGCATGGAATTTCAAAAGCAAACTTTCATCATCTTATCATACAGATGAGTGTTGACAAATATGATGCAGGGAAACAACTCCATAAATGCAGTAATGTTGTAAAATTCTAAATATTGGTACAAAAAATGCCCCTGTATGAGGTTTTCTCTCATATTTATATCATAAAATAAGCAATATCACAAAATCATCGAGATCAATATCACACATGAGTGCTGTTTGTCCTGATTACCAGGAGTTAAAAGTGTTTTAATAAGAAGTTGATATTGTATTATATTTCAAACACAATATTATCTTTTTTTGCTCAGTTTTGCAGAGAACATATTTCTTTAAAGTCACAGGAGAATTTTTGTGCATCTCTGAGCAACACAGAGGTGTTTAGTTTATGTCTCATTCATAAAGAGAGCCATTTACTTCATTTCTGAATGAGTCAGCTGTTTGAACAAATCGAATGAATAAATGACCCATAAAGACTGCCACCTGCTGGCAGATGTAGTTTCTTATTTAGAGTATCATTAAAAAATAATAATAATACATAAAAATCATTAAAATGATAGTTACCACAAAATATCTTTCTCTCATCATTTACTCAGCCTCATGTCATTTTGAACTGTTGTGTAACATAACAAGGTATTTTGAAGATTGTTTGGTAACAAAGACAAAGACTGTTTGTTTGAAGACTGTTTGAACAGTTAATAGCCTAAATGTTTAAGTGTAATACATTTTATTTTTAATCAAATTAAATATTTATTTCTAAAGCTATGTCAATACTTGATACTTTCTCATTTAACAGATTAATGGCTTTAAATGATATATTTCAGTGTCAAATTTAATTTGCGATTAATTAGAATAATTAATCGACACATCTAAATTGTCATATCTTAGAGGTTATACAGTAAATACTCCACATTGTCCCTCTCATTATTCTATATGTGTCAACTTAATTCTTTTTTTGTGTGTGTAATTTTTTATCAGTTGTTGAATTCTGTGATAATCAGCTACAGTTTGTGTGTGTGTTGTAGTCCAGCCTTTGGGGAAGTCGCCGCTCCAGTTGGAACAGCCTTGGCCATGCCTCCAGTCTAATGAGACGTGCTCAGTCAGGGGAACGTGAATCGTTGCTTTCAGGAGTGGGACAGGACAGCATGGATGACAGCCAATCAGAAGATGGGAAATCCAGCAGGACTGGCAGTCTGGGCGGAGTTTCGTGTCTGGGGTCATTTGATTTTCCAGAGCATCTCCAGGTTCCACGCCCATATTTGGAGTGTAATGGCAGAAGAGATGGAGGATATCCATCCACTCCCAACATAACACGTCCCGATCAACCATCCACACAGTGCACAGATGATGATGAATTTGAGGAGGTGAGGCCTTGTCTTTAATCATTTTTTATTATTGATTATACTATTACAGTATATCAGTCACGTAGATCAGATATTCTTGCCTTTTTTAAATTTTTGCAGATATTATAGAAATACTACAAATATGCTAATGTTTTCTTAAATTAACATGCATTTTTATTCTTTTTTTTCTTTAAACATGTTTTTTTTTATTATTATTATTATTATTATTATGTTTTTGTTTCATTTAGAGTTGGTGTCTGATTGTGAAGAGACTGTTGGAGCCGTATAAACCCCAGTGGTGTAGAGACCATGAGGATTGGTCACTTTACTTATTTTCCCCCCAAAATAAGTGAGTGCCAACACAGCAGACCAACCAAACACACATATAAGCACATAATAAATACTGTGCTTGCACATTTCTATGCTATTCACACTGCTCTTCTTCTCTCATTCTCTGCAGGTTCCGTTTGCGCTGTCAAAAGGTCATCACTCATAAGATGTTTGATCATATTGTGCTGTTTTTCATCTTCCTTAACTGCATCACAATTGCCCTAGAGAGACCTGAGATCCAACCTGACAGCACGGTGAACACAATCACAACTCTCATTCTAGTGCTATCATCAAGAGCTTTTATATTTACTAAATATTTGTAAATTTATAGAGAATTATTAAATCCTATCATTAATATTCTTTTATCATAATAATAAATGATTATGTGGGTTAATATTATAAACTGCTTTCAGAATTGTATGACTTCACCCTTTAGGAAACATTTTAAAGTTGCAAGAAGCATACTGTATAAACCCATAAACAAACTGTCCTAAAAAAAATTATATTAAAATTATAATATCCATTATATCTCAGTCATAAAAATTCTGGGAAAAAAGGGAAATAAATGCAGTAAAAAGTTACTGGGTGACTAGGTAAATATTGTTTTACTGGTCCCCATGTGGTGGATTTGTTGCTATTTTAAATTACATTTTCATATATTTTTTTATTTGTTTTCACAGGAGCGGATGTTTCTTAAAGTGTCTAACTACATCTTCACTGTGATCTTTGTGGCTGAGATGACTGTGAAGGTATGAAAGTACTACAATATTAATTAAAGGCATACATTTTAGTTTGGTTGTTTGAATTTTTTTTATAACTTTTTATAAACTAACTAGTAAAAAAAATGATATGACATACAGATGACATTGATGATGACTGCTATGTTGTTGTTGTTGCAGGTGGTTTCTCTTGGGCTGTACGCTGGTCCAGACTCGTACCTGAAGAGCAGCTGGAATGTTCTAGACGGCCTGCTGGTATTTGTGTCTATTGTGGACATCCTGGTCTCTCTGGCCTCCACTGGTGGGAACAGAATCCTGGGTATCTTACGAGTACTACGACTGCTCAGAACGCTAAGACCCTTGAGGTAAGACTCTCATTGAAGGTGTGTATGAATGAGTAGAGGTACACTAAGTCCTCTGGTGTAGGCAGTTTTAATATTACAATATAAGGTGGAATTCACTCAACTTTTTTCCAAGGAACACAAAAGGAGATGTTTAGCAAAATGTTCACACTGCTCTTTTACAATATAATGCAAGTGAAGTGGGACTAGAGCTGGTGAACTCAAAAAATGCTCAATAAATGTGGTGTATACAGTTTCTGAAACAACAATTTTGGCAACCGAAAGTATTCAGGTGAAAGTGAATTGTCCATTTTGACTGAAACTGCTAAATTGAAAATATTTCAATTTGAATTTGAATCAGTCTTCAGATTGTTGAACCAAGATTGTATTCTGTGCTTTTATTTTATGGTTTCAGGTGATACATGAAAAAAGGTTCATTAAGCATTGTATTTATTAAGACTACAATCCAAAAATCCTACTGAACTTGTGCGTTTTTTGTTTTTGTTTTACTTTTGGAAATGAAACAAAATCTCAGCTTTCAAATTTGGTCAATTTTATAATGAAATATGAAGAATAATTTATGTATGTTTTAATAAATCTGTCATTAAAACTATTTTTATTACATATAACATTTAAATGTTCATGTTTCAGCAACGAATTGTATTACAAATTATATCAGTGATATACAGTGGTGTCAAAAGTATTGGCATTCATTACTCAAGTAGAAGTATAGATACTAGGGTTTAAAAAGACTTTTGTAGAAGTTGAAGTATCAACTCAAGCTTTTTACTCAAGTAAAAGTGTAAAAGTACTGGTTTAAAAAACTACTTAAAGTATAAAAGTAAAAGTAATGTAAGGGAAAAAATGCCATTAAGAACAAAAGCTTGGGCCGTGCCACAGGGGCCTATTGTGCAAATAAAAAAAAATTCTAAAGGCCATAATGACTATAATGTTATATTAAAATGTTCATGTTGAAAAATTTGGGATGCACAATAGGCTACCTCTTTCAGCCGCATATATGCCCATTTAAAATGAACGCATTTTAGTACAATGCAAATACATTAAAGTACTAGAGATATGATGACTAGTTGCCAGTAAGTATTGTTATGGTGCAAAAAGTCAAACTTCAAAGGCATGTCATCAATAACTTTTAATGGAATGTAAATGTACATCCAAGTTTAGCCGCAGGAATCTCGAGGGCAATGGACAAGAACAGTGGTGCAGGCTTAGTAACAATTACACTTCTAAGGTTGTCTATATACAGTAAACATTTTAGTGCTGTCAAAATTAATGATCAATCCAAGTGAGTAATCAAAACTAAAAATGCAGAAAAATAACTCATAATCCTGATACTTTCTTGATTGATAGCTTCTTGTATTCGGTACATACGTCTGCTATGCCCAGTGTGGGAGGGGTAACGAGTTACAAAGTCGGTATAGCCTACTTATCACAACATTGTCAATCAATCAATCATCAATCGTCATCAATCGCAAACGATAATTTATTAAAACGTCTCGCTACCGAACTACCTACAATAGCTTAATTTGCGGAGGAAGAAGAGAAAGTACTCATTTGGTAAATGAGCCAGTGAGAAATAATAACTTTTTTAAGTAAGGTCCAGTGTCTTTTCGATACTTTTATAATGGTACCGGTGCCTAAACGGTGCCTAAACCAATACTTAAAAAAAAAGAACCACAAAAAAAAAAAAAAAAACTATGGATAATATTACAGAACATTACAAATATTTAAAATAAATCCATAACTTTCACCTTGGATGCTCTCATTTTCCAAGATGTGCCTCCCTTAATCTAAGGCTAAAAAACGTCATTTACAATCTGGGTCATTATTTAATACAAAAGCACACATAATGTTTGTACTGTATCTCTGTCACTCACTCTGATATTTAGCTAAGATGAGTGCTGTCTGTCACTGTCTTTAATCAGTTCTGTGAATTACTGTATGGTCATTCTTTATAAAGTAGCTACAATGTCGTTTTTAAAATACAGTACTGTGCAAAAGTCTTATGGAAAATAAAAAAATAGTATTTTCACCCCAAAAAAGGGTTTAAGCCAGTTATTTATATCTTTTGCTGTAGTGTGTCCATAGGAAATATCAGTTTGCCATTAATTTTAATAATAATCTAGTGCGATTTTGAATGCACAAGCAGTTTGACAACTGATATTTTCTACTGACACACTACAGCAAAATATATAAATAGCCGAACACCATTCTTTTAAGTGAAAATACTAACGTGCCTGATTTTGCACAGTAGTGTATGTATAAAGTACGTATGATTAAATTAAGTATATTTAAAAAAGTGTAATTAAAGTATGTGTTCGTTGTGTTAAGGGCTAGATTGTCGCTGGAGGAAACAGCTGTGGTGTGATGAGCTGTGACAAGCGAAAACTTTACAGTAGATGAGAAAGCGACTGCTTCTTCGTGACCTTTTGTAAACCGTATTTATGACAAAAAACTGCACAGATACAGATATTCTAACAATCTATCGATAAACACACACCTTGTGTCCTCTGTCTTTGTTTGAGCTCGTGCTGCTCCGCCGCGGTCTGCGGATTGAAGAGCGCGCTGAAAGACGGGGAGGAGACCGGTCTGATGCCGGTTTCATATGAAATTTAAGCGGACTGACTCTGAGGCGATCGGATACCGGTTCCATACCCAACCCTACTTTTAAGAAATATATTTTTTGATACCCAAAACTATCTATGTCCTTGCTGGAGTGTGATGTGATCTGTGTCATGTGCAGGTGCGATGGATCGCATACAAACCAATAGGGTGTCGGGATGGTATATGTTTATACTTCTCATCCAACCACAATCCAATTCACTCCATCCGGATGGCGCGATTTATCTGGATAGGTTTTTTTTTTTTTTTGAATGATGACAAGCCGGAATGAAAACAAGCCGAAATGAAATAGCAGTAACGAAGCTATTTTTTAAAATGTAAGGAGTAGAAAGTACAGATACTTGCGTGAAAATGTAAGGAGTAGAAGTAAAAAGTCAGCTGAAAAATAATTACTCGAGTAAAGTATAGATACCCCAAATTTCTACTTAAGTACAGTAACGAAGTATTTGTACTTCGTTACTTGACACCTCTGGTGATATAAAATCTGACTTATATAATTTATGTGTAATTTAATTGCTTATACAGTATTTAGAACTCAGTTTTCTTTTTTTAAGTTTTAATTATTAAATCAACTTTATTTAACATTCCAGCTTTTAGCTAAATGAAAGATTTAAGTTTGATTTTGGTTTTGGTGTTTCAGTAAAAATGAATTATGGTGCATCACCATTCTTAAATCAGATATAGACCTAAATTATATGTAATATGCAGAAAATCTTCCTCTTTGCCAAATCTTTAAAATTTCATTTGCACTTCAAACCAAAAGCTGCATCTCACCAGACCTGACTTTGATCTGACTTTTGAAACGTTAATAATGCTGTCCATGGTGCTGAAACCACATTTCATCTCTTGCTATTGTCAGGAAACTGTTCCTTTAGTCACATCTGAACAAAACCTGCAACTCTCAGACAGAGAGATATTCTGCTGAGCAGACTTACTTATTCATTTCAAGGCTAACACTAGAGAACATCTCGTCTCGTCAGCGTGTTGTGCAACACTGAGCCCTTTTATTAACACACGCTTTCTAGTTCAGTGGTTTTGCATTGAGTTCAGATATTGTTGCAACACCAAATATGCATTTCTTTGTGTGTTTGTGTCATCAGGGTCATAAGCAGAGCTCCCGGATTGAAGCTGGTTGTTGAAACATTGATCACATCTCTCAGACCTATTGGAAATATTGTGTTGATCTGTTGCGCTTTCTTCATTGTCTTTGGCATTCTAGGAGTTCAGGTACACACATTTTGCTAGTGTCTAAATTTTTTAAAGAAATTAAGTTCATTTTTATTTAGGAAATAAAATCACTGATCAGAGCTATTGCTTGCTGTTTATTTGTAATAATGTTGTCTAAATGAAAGGTATTTTTCTTTTATTCAGCTCTTTAAAGGGAAGTTTTACCATTGTGAAGGCTTTGACACTAGAAATATCACCAATAAATCTGAGTGCCTGCAGGCTAAATACAAATGGGTCCGTAGGAAGTACAACTTTGATAACCTGGGTCAGGTAGGATGCTCACAATCACTTACACTCACTCATATAGATGTAGACATTATGGGGGAATTCATGGAGGATAAATTATGTCCACCGGGAGCATCTTTTATTTAAAAATCAACCTTCTCATTTGCTCTTTTTATAAACCATCAAGCAATCCATTATATTTTAGATTCAGGTCACACAAGCACAGTTTATCAAGGTGACAGGGTTCTGGTGAAGAGTATTTCTCAATCCTGTTCTCTTGTTTCATATGTAAAATCTGAGCTATTTTTAGTTTAGACCTGCATCTTTAATACCGTCATGTTAACTGGCTTTTATTTTGTTCACAAGTCAGTACATAGTGCTTAGTTATATATAGCTTTTGTTTACACACACACAGACATACAAACACAAATACTTGTGATTTTTTGATGACTTATGATGAAAAAATTGTTACATTAAAAAAAATGCTATTCTTTTGAACTTTCTATTCATCAAACAAATCCTAAAAATAAATGAAAATATGAAATGTTTCTTGAACAGCAAATCAGCATATTAGAATGATTTCTGAAGGATCATGTGACACTGAGGAATGGAGTAATGGCTGGCATCACAGGAATACATTGCATTTTAAAATATAAAAGAGCTTCGAACTGTAATAGTAATTTTATATGTTTTATCTGAGCAAAAAATGTTTACCTCCCCCTTTTCCTCCAGTATTTTACAGATATTTGTATTGTTGGCAGTGATAGAGTAATTCTGTAAAATATTCTCTTGTTCACATGAATCCATTTTATCTCTCTTTTGCAGGCACTGATGTCATTATTCGTCCTGTCATCTAAAGATGGCTGGGTCAGCATCATGTATGATGGCTTAGATGCCGTGGCTGTGGACCAACAGGTGTGTGTGTGTGTGGGGGTGGGGGGGGGCTATATTTTTGGGACATATCAGAACTCAACTCTGTTTAATGACATGGGTATGACACAGGTATTACAAGGAGAGGGTGACTTATGAGGACATAACCCATGTCCACATTTTTCAAAACGCTTTTAAACCATACAGAATTAGTTTTTTTGAGAAAGTAAAAATGCTAAAAGTTTCCTGTGAGGGTTAGGGTTAGGTGTAGGGGTAGTGTAGGGCCATATAATATACAGTTTGTACAGTATAAAAACCACTACGCCTATGAGATTAACCCACTTTTCACAAAAACAAACATTTGTGTGTGTGTGTGTGTGTGGGTGGGTGTGTGTGTGTGTGCATTCTTCAGGTAACTCTACTGAGTGTGGAAACACTTACACCTTACTCTGAATCTATCCATTTTAACTGAAGGTGCCACGAGTGTTGACTGCTTTTTTTCTTCCCTGAAGTTCAAGTGACACAATCACAAAAGGCAGCAGTAGGTTTTTAGGTAAAGCGAGTGTTTGTTTGATTAATTCAGCTCTGAACTGAAGAAAAAAGGGAGAGATAGATAAAAATACAGTGGAGGACACCAGAATGAGCAGCGGAGAGGAGGAGAGACAGAACATTCATCACTTAATTCCACTGAGAGGTCTTATATACTCTCTCTAACACACACATACACAGAAACATTGAGTCCACGGACAGTAACAGACTCAACACAACTGGTGTATATAGTGTCCTTACAGTGGCCCATCTTTTGTTTAGTGACAAATACCATTTGTGTTGCATATACAATAAGACAAGTATAGAGTTTCCATTCCATTCTGCACTTTCTTCCTGTCGCATTCTCTGTCTTTGCTTTCTTACTTATGGGCTCCTTTGTCTCCAACTTCTTTGAATGTAAATTTTTACATTCTGATTATGTACTGTAGGTCACATCACATTAGTGATGCTTGCTTTATCGAGCCAATATTCCAGTTTGTGTGTGTGTGTGTGTGTGTGTGTCTGTGTGTGTCTGTGTGTCTGTGTGTGTGTGTGTACTGTATATATAATGGAATTAAAATGATGGAATTATGTTTAAAATATCGTGGCAAGTAAAATATTTATGTATTTATTTAGAAATATTACTGTGATTTAACAATGATTCATTGAATAGATCAAAGGTAAAAGTAAATTTATTTATAACGTTAAGTTATTCTCAAATAAATGCTCTTCTTTTCAACTTTATGTTCATCCATTTATTATAAAATAAAACTGTTATAATAGACATTAGAATTATTTCTGAAGGATCATGTGACACTGAAGACTGGAGAAATGGTGCAAAAAATGTACAGTAGCTTTGCATTACAGGAATAAACTTTAAAAGAAAATAAATTAAATTAGGTCATTTTAAATTGTAATGTTATTTAAAAATGTTCACTGTTTTTATGATATTTTTGATCAAATAAAAGCTTTTTTTTGTGAGCACAAGAGACTCACTTAAAAACATTAATACATCTTACTGACCACAAATATTTAAACATTTCAGTAGTTTTATTCTTAAAATTTTAATTGGTGTTTAACTAAGACTGCTGCCATATTATTCTGAATATTATTCATTTATTTTACATCCGCACATACTCTAGAATTAACACACTATTAATGCTATTTGAGTGGATTTGAAGAAATATGCTCTTGGAGACAGGAGCAGCATTTAAAAAAAAATTAGAATAACAATGTAAAAAAAAGCCTTAAGACCTGCATTATTCAGTTCTCGGCAAGGTGTTGTATTAGCCCATAATTAGTGAATTAAGATTTAATTAATGTGCAGAAATACTCTAAATTCAGCTAAATAAATTCCAAGAGTGAGTATCCAGCATTTCAACAAACGAATGGTAGGAGAAATGTGTGCAAATTCAGTGTAGCAAATAAAGTTTGTATTCTCAGTATATGTTACTGTGCTCATCACATGGACACATAAATATTTCCTTATGAAAATGACTCCTCTTTAACTGCACAAAGTCACCACTTTAAGACAATGTTTTCTGTTTTCTTTCTTCTCTCTTTGTAGCCCATAAGGAATCATAATCCCTGGATGCTTCTGTACTTCATCTCCTTCCTGCTGATCGTCAGCTTCTTCGTGCTGAACATGTTTGTAGGTGTGGTGGTCGAGAACTTCCACAAGTGTAGACAAGACCAAGAGGAAGAGGAGGCCAGACGGAGAGAGGAGAAGAGACAGAAGCGCATGGAGAAGAAACGCAGGAGTAAGCGTGTGTTTTTTGTACGCGTGCACAGTTTCATAATAAAAAGTATTTTTTTCTATTTTCACTGAAAGCTAAATTCAGAACAAAATGGATTTGGGGCCTTTTTATTAATTTTTTTGGCCACTTTAGTATTCAGAGGAGCAAAGAGCCACAAAATATTTTGTGGCTTGTCACTGTTGGTTAGGATAAAACTGGCTTGGAACAGATTGGTTTTATTGCTTGTAACTTCATTGCATCACACATGGTTAGTACAGTACAGTTTAATTGCTGTCATGTGTATTTAGCTCGAGAAATAGACAATTAATAGTGATTTCCACAGCCACGTTCTTCAAAAGCCCTTTGACTTTGTTTGACTTCAAAACCACATAACCAAAATGTAATTAGACAGGAGGCACACAATTATAAGTTAGAGTAAAACCATTTACTCTTGCCTCAAATCACACTTTAATCCTGTGCTTTGGGTATAATTAACAACAACCTTACTTTAGAACTACTAGTGTCAGGTAATATAGATAGAAAAACATGAGTGGGGGTTAAACAATAGGTAGAATTATATATTTCATAGGGCTAAGTTTTGCAACAAATTTCACGATTCGATTCTATATATGTCTGATTCGATTCAATTATTTTACACTTTACACTCAGTGAAGTTTTCATAATAATTAAGTTAAAATTAGGTTAATATATTTCTACTCCAATTCATTCACTTTCTTTTAAATAGAAACATTTTAATGGTGGCTGACTGTCATAAAAATTTAATGGATTTATTTTAACATAAATGAAACATTGAAAAACAGAAAAAAAATGATAATGAATATGTTCTACAGTGCACATATTTAGAAAAATGCTCCTCTCTGGAGCTAATAAGTTTTGTTAAGTTTTCGGTCACAGAATATGTTTTTGTGACATAGTTTACAAGCTTGAGCTTGACTGAGCAATTATATGAGATAGGATACAGATTTTGGTAAGATGTACTCTTTCTTTTATCATCTCTTCAGACATTCATTCATGTTTATTTCACTCTGAACTGAGGCGCTACAGTGATCTGTCACTCCACATTAAACAGCGCAAAATGGCATTTATTGTTTGAATACTGTAATAAAATAGACATTTTAAATGGGAGACTTTGTTTTATATCAAAAATAACAAAACATTGAAAACAGGCTAGACTAAGAGTTTCTTGGGATTTACGAATCAATATCGATTAAAATCAAGAAATCCATATTTTTTACCCAGCCATAGTAATTCATGTAGTTTACATATTTAAGGGCCTTGTTTATGGGTACAAATATTAAGCTCTTCTGGGACAATAAGCAACTGTCTTAAAAACATATTCATAACACTCGCAAATGCTAAGCATCCCAGAATGCCCCATCAACACACATCTTCCTAGAACCAAGGTGGTGAGTTTTACATAAGTAAGCAATATTCACAGTGCTGTAGTATACATCATATATCATCAGTTTACCCTGGTACTGCCACAGTACTTTTTGTAAGAATACCTGAACTGGAAACTGAATTAGTTAGCTGTCTCAAAACATCACTTGCTATCTCTCTCTCTCTATCTCAAATGCTCACAAAGCTTCTCTCAAAGACACCTTGAGCAGTCGTGAGCCATGATGGATGTTGGGGACGCTTGGCTGGACATTTACAACGTCCCTCAGATGACTCGACTGTTTGCTAACTGTGACCAGACACACACACACACACACACACACACACACACACACACACACACACTGCTATGTTAGCAGTTTAGTAGCCAGACAAAAACTGGGTCAGTGTGCTTGTGTTTGACAGGGACAACAAAGTAGCCTATACATTAAACTAACAACACACATCCTGTCCTTGAGTTATTTTCAACGAAACCTCACAAATATTGTGAATATTAACATGTATTCAATTCAAAGCTGCATCCCAAAACTGACATTTCTGTTGTTCACAGCATCCTTTGATGCAAGATGAGTGTATGTGTGTGTGTATGTGTGTGTGTGTGCCTGAATACACCCTAATGAAGGTGTTCTATTGTTCTCTGTGTGTTTTTGTCTCTCAGAGGCCCTGGAGAGGCCGTACTATGCAGACTACTCTCCAACACGCCTCTATATTCACACACTCTGCACAAGCCATTATCTGGACCTCTTCATCACCATCATCATCGCCATTAATGTGCTCACGATGTCAATGGAGCACTACAGACAACCCAAGGTTTGGTGTATTACCAGAGAGACAACACTTCTGCAGGGGCAATGATACTATTATTAAGTTAACAAAAAAAAAGTTTGAAAAAAATATATCAGAATTTTAGCATTGCATTATTATTTTTTGAACAAAAAATGGCTGAAATAGACACTATACTATCTTTTATAGACTATATATATATATTAGCAATAACAACACCGGTTCACACCTACTTTACTTCCATAATCTGACATATTTCAGAGTGAAACTTTATTCAGTATAAACAAATCTAGTTAATATAGATATACAGTATGCATCAGAAATAGTTTGGATCATGAAAAGTTTTTGTTACATAACTTGCGATGTTAACTGGAAAGGAAAGTTACTTCTGCTGCATAGAAATTAATTACATTTTGATTCTGATGATTTTGACAGACATATTTTTTACTATATGACAATATGAGATAACATATAAATAAATAGTTTTACATTTCTGTTGAATTCAAGTTTAATATTCTATGTGTCTGACTGTCTGTATCTGTGTTTCTCAGTATCTGGATGAAGGCCTGAAGTACTGTAATTATTTGTTCACGCTGGTTTTTGTGATCGAGGCTGTGTTGAAATTGGTTGCCTTTGGCTTCAGGAGGTTTTTCAAAGAGAGGTAAGGCTCCGTCATGTGGACACTGTGCAGAAATACAGTATATTTTCTAGAAAGTAATTTCACTAGTTGGTTGTATTCTTAAATGGACATTACAGCATGGATCTGTTCTCATGGATTTCATGAAATGAGGAGAAGACAAGTGCAATAAGTTTTGTTTAGCTTTAAATGCATTAATATAAACTACTGTTCAAAGGTTTAGGGAGTTTTGTATGTTTTTGACATAAGATTTTTTTTTATGACCAGCAAGGCCTAATTTATTTGATTATTTGAAAATTCAACATAATAGTCTAATTATGTTTGTGGAAACAGTGATACATTTTTTCAGTATTCTTTGATGAATAGTTTTTTATGACAGATTTTTTAAAGTATTTTTTTTTGTAACAATATACATATAAGAGTCATGTTTGATCAGTTTAATGCATTTTTGCTGAATAAACATTGTTATTTTAAGTATATCTTTCATTTAGCAAAGACTTTTACATGTCAAGACTTTTTACATTACAAATAAATACTGGGACAATTTGCAATAATAAAAAAAAATATATGTGATTGTGCTTTTACATTATTAACAACTTATGGGTTAAAGTGAGTCTGTGAGGACAGATGGTGTGTGTGATGAGTGTCAAGCTGCGTCTTGAGCCTCAATGTTTCTCCAAACCTTACTAAAAATAGAATTATTGTTACACAAATATTTCAAATGCGTCAGTCTTTGATTGAAATCCTGTCACTCTATCAGCATCGGATGTCATGCAAACGCGAATACCTGCGACCCATGTTCCAAAATGGTATCAACTCACTGTTTGAAATGCCTATCAAAAAGAAAGGTCACATGGTGTCATGAATAATAATAAGACATAAGATAAGGCCATGCAGACTCATGAATAATTATGAGACACCATTGTGACACATCCTGTGACGTTGAGACAGAGAGAAATAGCCCAGAAAGTCTATAAATTAATAACTTTCCTCTTTATAAATTAAAAATACGGGATTATCTTCCGCTGTCTTTCACTCGTGTTCCAGAAAGAAAGACCTTTCCTCTGACAGTCTCTAATGGTCAAGTTTAGCTCTTTTCAAGAATATTAAATGGTTTCACAGGACCTCTGCTTTATCTCATAGTTTTTTTGTTTTGTCAGGTGGAATCAGTTAGACTTGGCAATTGTTCTTCTCTCCATCATGGGCATCACACTTGAGGAAATTGACCTGAATGCCTCACTACCCATCAACCCGACCATCATACGCATAATGAGGGTGCTGCGCATCGCCAGAGGTACATAATACACACAGACAGACACACACCAGCCGAAAAATGAAACAGGTCTTATAAGATCTGCCAGAGAGAAGAGACATTTCCATCATTTTTAGCAATGGGAAATTTAAAAAATGCTTTATTTACACTACCATTAAAAAAAGTTTGGGGTCAGTAAAATTCTTTCCAGTACAAAACAATAGAAGATATTTCGTACAGTTTGGGTATTTGACATGTTGTGTCTAAATGATTATAAGAGGAATGAAATGTGGTATTAAATTCCCTTTCAGTGCTGAAGCTGCTGAAGATGGCCACAGGAATGAGATCTCTACTGGATACAGTAGTTCAAGCTTTACCGCAGGTCAGTGAGTTCATATGTCACATTTTATATTCATCGTTATTCACAGATTATGATGTATGTGGCTTTATTCTGGAGATGTTCTGGTTCTGTAGGTCGGTAATCTGGGTCTGCTGTTCATGCTGCTGTTCTTCATCTATGCAGCACTGGGAGTCGAACTCTTTGGCAAGCTTGGTTGGTAGACTTTTCCCTTCCTGTTATTTAACACCACACTACTGTTTAAAAAAAGTTTGGAAAAAAGAATGTTTTCAAAAAAATAAGTCTCTTATTTCACCAAGGCTGAAAACTTTAATCAGAAATAGAGTAAAACCTGTAATACAGTGAAATATTACTACTATTAAAATTGTTAAAATATAATTTATTCCTGTTTTGGCAATTACTCCAGTCTTCCTTGTCACATGATCCATGAGAAATTATTATAATATGCTGATTTTCTGCTCAAGAAACATTTTTCTATTACCTGTATTTTCCGGACTATAAGTCACACTTTTTTTCATAGTTTGGCTGGTCCTGCGACTTATAGTCTGGTCCGACTTATTTATCAAAATTAGTTTGACTTGAACCAAGAGAAATTAACTAACAGAAAACATTCCTCTCGCGGCTGTAGACAGTAGTGTTTTCTCTTGGTTCTTGGGTCTAAATAAATGCGACTTATAGTCCGGTGCGATTTATATATGTTTTTTTCCTCGTCATGACGTAGAAACGTAGAAAGACGTAGAAAGGTTCAAAAGAACAGCAATGATTTTATAACATTACAAATATAATGAAATCTCACTTTTAAACAATTAAAAGCATCTTAGCTAAACAAAAGTATTAATTCAGTATAAAATATCTTATGCACCCCAAACTTTGAACAGAAGTGCATATTGTTACATAAAATAAATAAACGTGTATATTTTGGGTAAAGTATTAAAAGGAATTGTTTTGAACACAGAATGCACTGAGGATAACCCGTGTGAGGGTTTGAGCAGACATGCTACATTTCAGAACTTTGGCATGGCGTTCCTCACTCTGTTCCGCGTTTCCACCGGAGACAACTGGAACGGAATCATGAAGGTATTTTGCAAACCATGAAACTATTCATGCATGTCATAAATACCTGTTTATGGAATGCTGATATCTAATGCTAGCTCTTAATTAGACTTAAACTCACCCTAATGTCATTCCAGATGTTTAAGAGTGAAGCTATTAGCTGTCAAAAAGATTATTTGTTTCCCACACACAGTATCTTATCAGCTTGACAGAACTCACAGTTTCTCTGTTTCTGTTTAGGATACCCTGCGGGAATGTAAAAATGACAGATGTCTGAGTTACCTGCCACTTTTGTCGCCTCTGTACTTTGTGACATTTGTGCTAATGGCACAGTTTGTGCTGGTGAACGTTGTGGTCGCTGTGCTCATGAAACATTTAGAGGAGAGTAACAAAGACGCCCGTGAGGAGGCCGAGATGGAGGCGGAGTTGAAGGAAGAGCTTCATGGAATGCGTAGACAAAGCACCGCCTCTGTGGGCGGAGCCATCGGGCTTGAGGGTACAGCTGTGATAATGGAGACTCTCTCACATGAACAGGTCAGTTCTGTACATTCTTTTATAATTCTTCTATACATAAAGCCACTGTACTCTTGAAAATATTATACCAAGGAACCCGCTCCCCATATATTTAATAGATATTAGTAGAGTTGTATCTAAATGTATTTTAGCTATGTTTATGATTAGAGAAAAAAAATCTGAAAGTTTACTGTATTTAAAAACTCTTTGGTGAATTTGATTAGAAAAAGCTAAATGCTCTTAAAATATAGCCTCACATTTGATCTTCACTGTCAAAAATGATTACCCTAGGAAATTTAATAAAAAAAAAAAACAGATAATTTTTTGAGGGCCACAGTTTTTAATATATATATGGCAGAAAATGCTCTTATAATCCACTAGGGAATGCACAGCCCTGTATGGTTACACTATGGTATTAAATATGATTTTCTTTATTTCTCCCACCGGAAATATCACTTTTAAATAACTTTTGAAAATAACTTTTTATTTGCATTATTTTATATTAAGAAATGTGCATAATTTAGAGGTCAATATTGTCTACCATGAAATCCCCTTAAAATACAAAATGTTAAAAAATAAATATCATTGAAACTAAATAAATGAGATTAATTTAATACCGGAGGGTTATAAATAAATGTGTAGTTAAGGTTTAAAATCAACATGTGCAATTTTAAAGTGGTCCAATCTACTTTTTATTGGAGTACAGGACAGATTATGCATATATTATATTAAAAAAATATTATATTGAATATGTTATTTAAATAATAATCATACAAATATTTTTGCAGGATTTTTAATATGTATATGCAAGGAAAAACATAACTGTTAAAGCACATAATATTGATTTGTTGTGTTCACAGGGCCAAGACCCCAATTACGGCAACTTCCTGACAGTTAGTAGACCGTCTTTATCACGGATGCTGTCCCTACCTAATGACAGTTACATGCTCTATCCTGTTAAGCCTGTATATGGGTCCATTCATGAGAGGGTCTCCAAACAGGTCTCCACATTACCAGGTGACCGAACCAAACCAGTTCTTACTGGTCATGGCACTTGTGCAGAGAGAGAATATGTCTAAAGCTGTTTGTGTATTCTACAGGCTCCTCTCCCTCACTCGGCACCCAGCCCTGTGAAGATAGTGCCATAATGCAGGTTCCAGGAACTGCATCCCAGACAAACCTGGCTCCCGTTCCTGCTCCCCATCCTCTAAATCAAAGAGCAAGATCTAGCAATGCCTTCAGAGCTCTGCGGAGACAGGTACTGCAGCAACTCTCACCCTCATGACTGTTTTATATTAGGGATAACAATAGATTCAATTAAATTGACAATTACATCAAATTAAATTTCTTTGTCACTTATGAAATGCAAGAATTGTGACACTGATCATGTGAACATTTGTACAAATGTCAGATGTTCTTGCTTCCATTGTATCCTTCTCAAATAATGCTGAGAACATGAGCATCAGATTTTACACAGATTTCTTAAGTTTATGCTGCTGTCAAAACACAGACATCTGTCTATCTGTCTATCAGCCTGTCTGTAAATCTGTCTATCTTTTAACTTAAATTGTATATGTACATTTACATTTATATAAGTCATTATTAAAGTGTTATAAATACTTAATCTAATAATAAATATATATATGTATGTGTGTGTATGTATATATATATATATATATATATATATATATATATATATATATATATATATATACACATATGTAATTTGCAGTGCATCTATGTATTACAAAAAATGTTGTTATTATTAATATTATCTAAATTAATACTAAATAATATTATAGTCATTTTGTTTAAATTTGCATTAATTCTATTTTAAAATATTTAATTTATAAGGTCAATATAAAATACAAAATATTTAAAAAAATTACATTATCAAACATTTTATTAAAAATAAATATATATATAATTTAAATATTTGATGCAAATATATAATGACTGATTTCATATATAATTTAATCTATAATATATCTATAATCATTCATCATTGTATTAAATTAGGTATTAGCTTTAATTTATTTTAAATTAAATTTCATGATATTCATGATATATTAGAAATAGCAATAAAGTATTCAAGATTGTAATGTAATTTATAGTTTTTTTAAATGTGTGTTCTGACAGTACATGTGTTTTTACCTGCAGCAAGCAATAAAGAGCGACTCTATTGATTCCACAAACACTGACTCCAGAGACACCTTACACGTCCCGAGCAAACCCTGCTCCACTGATAATCTTCATCTCAAAGTACCCAGCATTCCCCTCACCGGTGGATCCGCCCCGTGTTCGCCCCAGGCCTCACCTCCCCCTCCCCTCTGCAACCGAACAGCGAGCGTACGAACAAACAGACACATGTACAGCCAGCGCAGCATCCCCTGTCGACAATCTAGAAAACCTCTGGAAGTAACAAATACACATACACAAACCAGACTACAGGATTCGCATGAGGTGGTGCGTCTCAAAACGAACGTTCCCCAAAGAAGAGCGTCTCAGCGTGTGGCACGCAACCAGAACCTGTCCCCTTATGAACCGCACTTCTGTTCTGAAGCCCGGTCTCAAGACTCATTAAACGGCGGGGCATCCCAGCCGGGCACCAGCGCTCAATGTCTACGGAAGTACAACAGTATGGAAAATAATGGCTTCCTATCTCAACTCCACGTCCCTCGGCGCCACTCAACGCACGGGGAAGAGTTACTGCTTCAGCAGCAGCCACCTGGACCTTCTCAAATGCCCAAGAAGGAGAAAATGAGCCCGCCCTGCATCTCCATCGACCCTCCCACCGAAGCAGAGTTTCAGTCTCCAGCGGTCAGTCAGGATCACAGCACAGTCCTAAGACGGCGGACACCGTCCTTCGACTCCGCATTACCACAGGAGTCCATAGATCTTCCTGACCTGCAGGATGAACCTCTTTTGCCAGGTCGTTTGCCCCTCCCACAATTCTCTTTTGACCAATCGGATGTAAGTTCGCTGAGCAGCATGTCAGAACTGCTTTCGGATAGTGACCAGTCGACGCACTCCTTCCCTCCCGAGGGGCGTTCGGGGGCGGTGGGAGACGCAGCTCAGAGTCCACTCAGGAAGAAGGTATTGGTCAGAATGGCCAGCACTAGGGATCCAGGAAATGAGGATTCGTTTGCCTAAGCGACCGCGCAGGAAGCCACTCAAAGCATTTTAATAACAGTCAGAGGCGCTGTCGGCAAAAGTATGCAAATGTGTTTCTGATGGAACTGATGTTTTTTTTGCCTGATCATATTGATTAGGGAACTTGTATTAGTGGTCATCACACACACTGATGTTCTGACGTTTTATGTGAGTTCATGTGAACATCCGTCACAGAAACATGTTGCATCGTGGCATGACCGTGCAATTTTAACCCTCATATTTTGTTTGGGGTCTGAAAGATTGATAGATTTATAGCTCAAAAAGTGTCATTTAAAGTTATCCTGTAAAGCCTGGCAAATGAAATCTTAGTGTATTGAAACTTTAGAATATATATATATATATATATATATATATATATATATATATATATATATATATATATATATATATATATATATATAAAAGTTAGCTTTTTTATGTTTATTTGAGTGGGGAAAGTAGCTCCAGTACAGTAAATGTATAAAATATAACAATTATTTATAAGTTTACTTGTATCAGTAAAGATTGAACAGCAAAAAAAGACACACGAACCACATCCTGAAGCATTGATGAATTGTTTTTATTTTTACATTTTGACACAGATTGTGATCCAGCATTTTTGCAACAGACATGAATGACACAATAAATCATGCGAAAGCGTAGTTTTGCTTTTTAAAAGATTAGATTTCCTTCTTGCACTGGCAAAAAATAACACTCAATATGTCTTGAGAAATTATGCAAATCTAGTTATTATTATTAATAAGAATATTTTAAATCAGACTGACCCCAAACAGAAACAACATTACTACATTGCATAATAATTACCCGACAGTCTGAGGAACAGAATAACATAATGTGTTGAAATGAGTTATTATTATGAGTTCTTATTAGTGAGTAAATCTCGACAGAACATGAGGGTTAAATGGCAGCACTATATTTGTCATCTTCAAGCAAACCCTCACGTCACGATTAATTAACTTCAAAGTCATGCCCTAATTGTAACACCCTATTGTCTTACAGAATATATGACACAGATCTATTTTAGCTGAAACATGTGCATGTTTCATAATGCAGATTGTGTAGCTGAAGGAATGAGATGATTATTGTATATAGCCTATGTGTGGCATGTGATATTTTTGTAAAGGGTCCAATTTTTACATGTTGTTGGTCTTCAGGAAGGATCGTGTTAAATGAATGTTCCAGGTTCAAGTTCTTCAGCTGCAGCAGAAAACCATTTTGAGTTGTTCCTCAGTTTGTGTGTACAGTGATGCAGTAGAAGTCTCTGGGGAAAAGCACTGCAGCAGGATCAAATCGACACTGTTTTCAAACTATAGTCAAGAGTTTAGCATTGTGTTGACATGACACTAGTGTAATAACATTTCCTAATAACCCTGTCTATGCAAACTTCTATCCAATTTTTAGTTTCTACACTGAAACTGTTTCGACTCAGAAGGTAATACATTTAACATGGCAAGTAACACATTGAAGTAAACATGACAATTTTAAATAGGACTGAAATATAATCAAATTTAAATAGTATTTTATTGTAAAAATGTGCTCAAATTTGGCAGTCTGTGGAGGACTTGGAGTGTCATTTTAAAGCAAATAAATCATCATCAATAAATCAATCATGTATTATTTCAAATTATTTTTTAATCAAATTTTTTTAAATTGACAAATCAATACACATATTTAAAAGAGGTTAATTTATCTAGTAATGCAATTAAATGTAATAATTAATAACACATGCAAAGACAACAGTAGGTAACTACCAGAAATTCGTCTTGTACAGACAGATCTTTTTCTTTAAACCCTCTGAAATATTTTCCCATTTGACTTTCATCGTTAGAGCATATATCAGTTTTTTTTAAACTGTATTTCACTGACATGCTTTTTGTAAACTTACAATCAGGACATTTATTTATGTATTTATTCCATGCACGAGCACAGAGATTTCCAAAGAAATGAGCTAGCATGAATCTTAACACTTAATTTGGCTTGAAAACACTGGTGTTTTGGACTATCAAGGGATGAATTGAGTAATAATTAGCCCATGAACATTTACATTTTGGTATAGTTTTGAATAGCATTATCATTATTTCCTTTCTTGTCAGTGTTGCAGTATTAACCACAACATGACCCTTGACAGACGTGCATCTGAAGTTCCCCTGCATTACCAGTCAAACATTGGCTTTTCACACTTTTGTGCAGCAAACCAGCATATTAGAATGATTTTTGGAGAACCATGTGACACTGAAGACTGGAGAAATGATGAACAAAAAAACAATGATTTTTCTTTTTTCTATGTGTGTTTTGAGTGTTTTCAAGCCCTGTAAAAATAGTGTGTGATTGATTGTAGTTTACAAATTCTCAAAGTATTGTCAGTTATTATGCCTGGCATATCTTTAAAAATTATTTTATGGTTAATTAGAGTGTGATGGAGGTATTTGGGAAAACCAAGGGCTGCTAAATATAAATGAGTATCGCTGTATTGCGGTCAGGATGTGTGTAATGTATGCAGTGTGAGATCCAGAATGCTGTTTGATTGCTTCATGATGCTTTTGGGTGCATCTACAGATGTTAGCATTTATTGAGTATCAAGATACATTTTGTTGAAAAACTATGGACATTAAACGTTAAGAGACTGTTAACTACTTGAAAAGATTTCTATTTTGCTCCCAATGCTGTGTTTCCTGTAGACTGTATCCATTGCCACTATGTGTGAAGTGTGTAAACAGAGCCAAATGTCAATACTTTCCAATAATAGGGTACAAAATTGGGCTTGAAATAACTTCAATAATAAAAGGCATAAAATAATAATAATAAAACTTTGTGTCAGTGAAATGAGGCGTTTTGCCCAAATCTTTTATTTTGGGGGCGGGCTCAAATGTTGTTTTTTAGTTTTTGATAAACTTTTATGTCCCATAAAGTAGCAAATATATATATATTTTATTCCCCTTGATGTAACCTTAATAACAGGGTTGAATGAATGGTTGCCATTTGAAACTTGCTATTGGCATGCTGTGAATTTTATGTTAGTTAATAGTTTATTAAACATATTAATAGCTCTTTGTCTGAAGAACATGACATTTTTATATATATTTATTTGACAAAAAAGCAACAGGACACTAGTTTGTACCCTATTTGTGGAGAATTCCATCCTCCAAGCTTCACTTGCAAGGTTTTTGTCATCCAGCTTATTTATATTGGTTTTTGAAACGCAAACAATATGTACCTTGTAATATATCCCAATGTATTTGAAATTATAAACAAGGACAGCACCAGAAAGCTTCTTTGTGTTGGTCTGGTAATAATAGCATGTATATCAACCCAACTGTATCTTGCCCTTATTTCTGTTGTTTTTGTATGACATAATAAAGCACACTACCATAAGATACACACTGTATTATAAATCTAGTTGCAAATCCAATAATGGCAACATAGCTGTAAACATTTTATAGCTTCAAATTTCTTTTCAAGGGCATTTTATGGCATTTAGGTTTATGGAAAAATGAAAGTCGTCTTATTAAACCAGATTGATTGAAATGATTTAAGTAAGAGGAAAACCATGTTTTTATGCTTAAACCTAAAGCATTAGTCTCATAGAGAATGCTTTTTGTGTTTTTTTGTTTGTTTGTTTTTTCACTCATACACAGCAAAGGCTTCACCAAACATTGTATTATCCTAAATGGGTGATGTTGTGTTATTATTTTATCTTTTGTAAAAAATTTTCTTATTTTAGTATAATTTTTATTTTAGCTTTTACGATTTCAGTTTTAACCAAAACTATATTATATTTATAATACATATTAATATTATTAGTATTTATTCATATTTTAATTAGATTTTATTTTTATATTTTCAGTTTTCCTCCAAGTAATTTTGATTAAGGTTTTTGTTGTTTTCATTCATTTTATATTTTTGTATTATATAGCATTAATGTATTTGGCTTTCAGTTATAGTTTGTGATTTTAGTTCTTAAAATTACATCAAATAAAAAATTAAAATCATGTAATATTGCTAGCTTATTTCAGCTTTATTTCAATTAGTGAATGTTTATATATATATATATATATATATATATATATATATATATATATATATATATATATATATATATATATATATATATATATATATATATATATATATGAAAGGTCTTTATTGACCCAAAATTTAAAACTCTGTTTTATTTACTCACCATCATGTTATTCCAAAACTGCAAAAAAATAATAAAAAATTAATTTTATTTTTGTTAAAAATAAAATAAAAAATCTGTCCATTTGGAATCCCAGCACACAAGATGTCATCATCCAGCAGTCTGCTTCACTGTACTGATTCACCTTTATTCAGGACCTCATGGTACTGTATATGTCAACTTAAAGACTTTAATAACCACTGTAACTTCTTCCATTAACAAAATATAACAAGTACATCTCTGCTTCAGTGGGAAATTTGTGGCATTTTAACATCTCATGCAATTAGACAGAATTAGAGCAAGCACACACATTCCCACCCACACTCACACACACACACACACACACACACACATATGCACAAGTATGCTTGTTAAAGTAAACAATCTGTTCCAGTAATCTCAGTTATCTCATCCGGAATGTTTATGACTGCTACTAGAGTCCATCAGCAGACACACACACACACACACACACATTTGCTCATTCTCTTCACCATTTCTCATTATTTCTCTCTCTCTCTCTTAATAGTGACATACTGTAAGCACTTATAAACACATTTGCTAATTCTCTCAACAAAAACTGATTTTTGACAATGTGTGTGGACAGAACTGATTTAACAGCAGAAGATGTTGATCGATGTATCGTTTGGTACATCTGTCAATCAGCTGTGCCAAGACATTTGATAATCAGAAACACAAAAATATTGGTAGCACTTTATTTTACAGTCCTGTTTCTCATGTACATACTATGTACTTAATATAGTAATTACAATAACTATGTAATAACTAGGTACTAACCCTGATTAATCCTATTAATCCTAAACCTAACCCTACCTTGTATTTATATAATATTGTAGTTACCTTGTATTACCATAACTTTCTTAGATTAAACATACTGTAGGTACACTATAAGTACATGTAAGTACACATACTGTAAAATAAAGTGCAACCAAAATATTAATATAATCCTTTTGTTATACTTAAAGGTACACCAAGTACTGTAACTTTTGGAATTGAAAGAGTTTTACACTGAAAGAAACGAATAGTACTTTTATAAAATATGTTGTAAATTTTAGATATGAAATATGACTCAGCTCATATTAGTGGTCTAAAACTCCAGTTTTTTAAGGTTTTCCTGTAAGATTTATATTTTATTTGATTGATTTTACTTCAATCACATAATTTCAATTCATCAAACTGGCAAAAAAAGTCATCATTTAGATAAGCTTTTTCTGAATTTTAGTTATTAAATTCTGTCAATATTTACTCAGCAAAAACTTTGCCTTTTAAATGATGCAAGAGCCAATACTTAGTGCACCTTTAACTATTTTTAATTAAACAATAAATACTAAATAAATCGCCAATGGTGATTTTGACAATTATTTGTAGCCGAATGTAAAACATTTGTGTACGCAATCACAATCAACCCAAAACATCCATCTTTGCTCAGGTTGAAGTGAGACTATACATTACCAGACTGTATTATAGTGCAGACTACAGAAAGTGAGCATCATCTCCTCACCACCCTGTTACTAAAATGCAATACGATACGATACATTTAGCTAACATTGACGGCAGTCTATACTCAGTCCTTTAGCGCTGCTATATTCCTTGTCTTCTGATTGGTTGTGGATTAAAATGCAGGCGGGATCTTGTATCCAGGGGGGCAGGTCTCCACGGTTTCGATGAGCGGTGGACTCTGGAAAGCGTTGACGGGGATGGTGGTCTGACCGATGATGTCATTGGAGGGGTACGGCTGCTTGGGCGGATGGGCGGCCATGTGCTCGGTGGTGAACAGTGTCATGTCAGTACCGAGCAGGAACCTCTGAACGGCGCACACCGTAAGGCCCGCCTAGTCAGGATAACCAGGATTATGCATATTAGTGATTAGCATGTGATTAGCATGTTAGTGAGAAAGACAGTCAAGCTAATGAGGTATCAGCAAGAGTTAGTTGGAATGCTTGAGTTAGCCAAGTTTCAGTGTAAACACACAAGAACAATATGTTTTGACTCTACTTGATCTAGAAGTATAAATTCATTCTTATGATTGTGACGGAAAAAGTGACTTTAATTAGATTAGGCTATTCAATATATGTAATGTTATGTGAATGCCTGTGTTTGCGTCTTGTGTCTATATTACCCAGGACATGTTTTTATATACAGGTGTTTTTTTTTTGTTTGTTTGTTTTTTTTATATATTGTAAATTAAGTCATCTATTCTAACTCAAATATATTGTTTCCAATTTAAAAAAAAAAAATTATATAAAAAAATAACACTTAATTTATGCTACCTAAAATCACTTTTTAACACTGACCACTTCTAATAATTGGCCAATTGGGCACAGTTATTATTTGAGAAAATCTTAAAATATTGTCTGGTTGATTGTGATGGCAGATAGAATATAGTATATGTATACATATATAGTGTAGCTTAATATCTATAAAGCTAGGCTTCATAATAACCAACAATAACATATACTGTATTCAACTATATAAAATCTTAAGAAATTGTAATACTTGTTTTATCAACATTTATGACAAATTGTTTGTGTGCTTTTAAACTTCAGAGATTTCTCATGACAAAGCTAAAAGGTACACCTTTGTGACTTATTTCCCCCTAAATAGTACATATTACTCCATTAAAGGTAAATATTAGTACTTTAAAAGTACATATTAGAACCTTTTGAATTGCCCCAGTGATAGATTGGTACATTTATTGACTATATTGACAGTACTTTGTCCTATACAGTCAGACTAGCATAGTTTAGTGTGTACTTAGGAGTAGTACATGAAATCTACATCTACTGTTTGGACAGAAGCCTCTGTTTATCCTCCATAAAGACAGTGTTCTTAACCGCAGACATAGATAAGTCTGAAGCACAAACACCAATTCTGGTGGTCAAATATGAAAGTAATTGTGATGGTGTACTGTGTGTATAAGATGGAGTGTCTTACCCAGGTAAGGATGGAGAAGAAAGAGAAGGCGATAGCTGCTCGTGCCGCGTCTGACGCCTGCTCCAGCGGCAGTTCCTTAGGGGAAGTACGACTCCACTGACTGGCCAAAAAGCAGAATCCTACAAACCAAAGGAATGTCCAGAAACCTGAAGAGAGGAGATTGGAAAATGTGTGAATTTATTTTCTTATTATCTTTTTCATTTTTTTTTTCAGGTACACTACATTTTATTATCATACAGACAGATTGACAATTTCAGCAATTGGGTCTTTAGAACAATGTAATAGTTAACTAAAACTAAAACCTTATATACCGTATTTTTCGGTACAGGAGCACTGAGCAGCATCTCTGGCAGCATAGAGCGCCCTCTGGCGGCTGTAGATGGTAATGTTTTCTCTTGGTTCATTTCTATCAGTTCATGTCAAATTAATTTTGATAAATAAGTCGCACCTGACTTTAAGTCACAGGACCAGCCAAACTATTAAAAAAAGTGTGACTTATAGTCCGGAAAATACGGTACTAAACTAACATTATATGTGACCCTGGACCACAAAACTGTCAATTTTTAGAATAAATAAGCTTTCCATTGATGTATGGTTTATTAGGACAGGACAATATTTGGCAGAGATACATCTATTTAAAAATCTGGAATCTGAGGGTGCAAAAAAATCACCTTTAAAGTTGTCCAAATTAATTCTTAACAATACATATTACTAATCAAAAATTAAGTTTTTATATATTTACGGTAGAAAATTTATATCTTCATGGAACAAGATCTTTACTTAATAGCCTCATGATTTTTGGCATAAAAGAATCAATCAAAATCAATAATTTTGACCAATACAATGCTTTTTTGGCTATTGCTAAAAATATATACCAGCGACTTAAGACTGGTTTTGTGTTCCAGGGTCACAAATATATACTATATTATAAACTAAAGCTAAAATCTTATATAGCATATTTGTAACATATTTGTTGAACATAATTATTACTTACTGCAATCAGATAAAATATATTTTTAAATCAGTTATTTGGGTTAGAAATAAAAATTTCTGATTAACTTTTGAATGGAATGCACAAGTAAATGAAAATCACTGACTGGATGTAATTGTGACTGCATCAGAATACACTAATGATCATCATTCACATGATAACAGTGATTCATGACTGAATACTTTTACCTGAAAAAACCATCTCCAACAGCACTGCTCTCTTTCTGTTTTTAACACTGCTGATCTGGGGGAAGTAGACATCCATGGCCAGGAAGGAGACACAGGCTAAGAAAGCCACAATTCCTATAGTGATGCCGTAGTTACAGGCGTCTGCGTTCTTATTAAAGACACAGTGCAGGCGCTCACTGCCCATATTCACATAGCCCTCATTTATGATAGAAGCAAAGACCACCATGGAGAAGATCTGGAGAGAGTCAGTGAAAAAAAGACATGAGTCACAGCAACAGCCATATAAACTTCATCCCTGGTCGGTGTTAAATCAATAAAACCCCTTAAATGATTTGCATTCTCAGAAGGCATCTAAGTGAAGCTTTCTTTTCTTATATCATGCATGCTAAATGGAAGTGAAACATCATTATTTTGTTGAGGCTGTGTTATGCATTTACCAGGAAAGAATTTTATTTACACCTTAGGGAGAAAATGTGGCTAATTCACACTAATACAACAGATCGAGCACGACCACACGGTTCACACCCACTCAAACAGACAAGAGATCATCAAAAAAAGTGCACATATTGTGTAGTGTAGTGTTTCCTGGAGTAACAGTAAGACAAAATCAGTAGCAATGGCAGTTATTGTGCTGCCATGTGCTATTATTGGCAATGAAACGCCACAAACTGACGCAGAATCACATCACATAGTCGTCATAGAAACAGCTACAGCTGCTTTTGTTATTGGCTAGCTAGATAAATCATTGTTAAAGGAAGACGCAATATGAATCTAAACATGCCTCAGAGCTCTACATCTGACCCTCTTTTGTTGAGGTGACCTAATGTACTCAGGTTGATTCAGTCATATAAAATAATATACCTTGAAATAAATCAATTAAGTACAAAACAATTGAAAGTGTTTGGAGGCTTTTTAAAAGTCAAAACACAATTTTCCTCTGCCCTCAGGCACGGATCTGTTAAATGATGTGCATTTATGAACATATCAGTCATCTGTGAAGTTACTACAGTAAGTTGATTTATAGTTCAAGCTCATTTTGTTATTTTTGAGAAAGACCAGAAATGACAAAATTAAGGCTTTGAAAGTTTTAAAACAGTGCAGTATGGTTGTTATCCTATAATACAATTTTGATGACTTGGTTCTAATTACTACAATAAAAAATTACAATGTTTAAGGAGACCTGACATTAATATTTTGTTTTTTACAAATAGTAAATTTCAATGACCTAAACCTCTGATGGTCCATTTGCATATGGAGAAAAACAATGTAATTCACAAATGAAGCAAGTGATGTAACACCAGTGACAACAACACAGACAAATCCGCAAAAAACACTACCGATCAAACTAAAATAAATATATTATTCGCCACCAATGAAAAATAAATAAACAAAGTTTTTATTAAATAAGCCCTGCCTAGTGTGCCAAGGTTTATTAAATATCTAAAATGTGTTAAATATCACTGTAGTTTATTATTAATAATATTATTAAAGGCATGTATTCATAGCCATATTTTAAGAATGACTCAAACATTGCAACCAGTGGCACTACAGCAGTTTTAAACCTGCTCTACCACAGCAACATCTGACGTGACCGCATCCTATAACACCCAACCATTACATTAAACGATTACAAACGCCAATGGAATTCTAAGCAATGAAAATATACAAAAATAAATACATATAAAACGCGTGGTGGAAAATCAACGTTGTTAAAATAATCGCTCTGCCATTAAAAGGGAAACAGTTAATTGCAATACAGAATTTTCTGTCAGTCATATTTCACAGAAGACTGCTGTACTTACCCACGCCAGGACTCTTAGGGTTGTCTGTGGTTGTTTGATGAACGCAATCAGATCAAAGGCCGAACCGGCTCGGCCCGCTCCGAACGAGCCCGCTCCATCCATCCTCCCAGAGGCGTTGCTGCTGCTGCTGCTGTGAGATACAGAGAGGAGAGGAGAGCTGAGAGCGTGCACGAGCGCCTGCCCTCGTCGTGCACACCCAGAGTCGAGCGCGTGCCTTTGATTCATCCTAGTGGCTCGAATCTTTTGAATCAGTTTAGTTCACAAAAACAGGTTCATTGGCGCGGTTAGTGTTCCTGTGTTGCCAAGTCAATGGGCTACATTAACACTATTCGTGTCTGCTGGTTGAAGCGACCCCCAAAACGTGATATTTTAACCCTTTGGAACGCGATTTTTACGGGTGAACCCCATTCGAAAAAATAATTTTCAGCTAGTTTTATTAGTTACAAATAAGTTAAAAATATGGTGTATTAACGAGGCAAACCAATAGCAAATGCCGTCAACACGTTTTACTCAGGTAAATACATACGTCATACATATCACATGACTTAAATACCAGCGCCCCAAAGTCGGGAATAGTGATGGGAAGTTCGATTCTTTTCCGCGAACCGGTTCTTTCGGACGGTTCGATTCAATAAACCGGTTGAAAAAACCGGTTCATCGGTTCTTTCACGCTCGACGTAATGACGTCATTGGCGATGACGTAATGGCGTCACGTCTATCAAACATTCAAATATATAAAGTCAGTAATCATAACTTTAGTCAGTTAAAACCTCATAATCATGAAAAGTTTACATTTGAGTTTTGCAACAACACCTAAATACAGTAACAGCAATAATGTGCATATGAGGATTTAAGTCTTGAAGATATAAAGTAAATAAATTAGGTGTCATCAGCGCAGAAACCATGATCCACTTACTAAACATAATCCATTGCGATGTATTTGTTATTAAATTAACTTACGTTTCGCCAGATTGCCCTTCATCCAAGCCCTCAAAATACCCGCTCATAACTACTAGTACAGAATCAGAATCAATCACCAAAAGAATCCCTTCGGTTCAGAGACATGCTGTGAGTCAGTTGGCTTCACGCTGAATCGCGCATGCGCAGTATCATCAGTTCATCGGTTCTCAATTCGGACGCGTCCGACAGAAACGATTCTCGGTTGAGTTTACTGATGATCCGAAAACCGATGCAACCGGTTCTTCTTGACTCGAGAACGAGAATCGCTCAAACCGGCACGTGCTGCAGTTCAGTGTCATCAGCTACTCTACTCGTGTTCATGTTCTGTTTACTACAAACTCAATTTGTGAATGTCATCATTAACTATAAATACAGTACAGATATCTCATAAATCATCCCTTATTCCTATTAAACATAAGAGTCTTTAGAGTCTTAATTATTGTCCAACTTCCCTGAAAACCCATTTGGCCTACACATTATATACAATATACAGATTGGAAACATTAATCTAAAAAAAATAATTAAAAAAAAATCAAAATAAAATATAGTTACTTTATCACACTTTCCGATGTTTAACAAAATACTTACAAAATTACACGCATGCGCAGTATCATCAGTTCATCGGTTCTCAATTCGGACGCGTCCGACAGAAACGATTCTCGGTTGAGTGTACTGGTGATCCGAAAACCGAAGCAACCGGTTCTTGACTCGAGAACGAGAATCAGCTCATCGGTTCTCAAATCGGACGCGTCCGACAGAAACGATTCTCGGTTGAGTGTACTGGTGATCCGAACACCGAAGCAACCGGTTCTTGACTCGAGAACGAGAACTGCTCCAGCAGTGGGCGTGTTTGTTCTTTATCTGGCTCGGCTCGGTGTTCATCTTCAGTTCGGTCTTCACAGCATTTCATTCAGTGTACTGTTTGAGTAAATGGATTACCCTGGGATATTGGTTTATTCTGACTCAGAGGGAGTGTCAGTCACGTTAAAAAAGTTAACAGCTTAAGTATTTTGTGGATTTATGCTTATTGGAGACGTGAACCGTTTCAAACGATTCAGTTCGATTTGGTGAACTGGTTCAACCGGTTCACTAAGAAGAACCGGTTAAATTGAACGATTCGTTCACGAATCGGCCATCACTAGTCGGGAACAAATATGAGTTTAGAGAGTAGATAGACGATGTTAATGTATTATATATATATATATATATATATATATATATATATATATATATATATATATATATATATATATATATATATATATATATACATATATATATATATATATATACATATATATATATATATATATATACTATTTGCTTATGATTAACTTTAATATAATTTCAAATTAATAAGAAGTTTAAGTTGGGTGTTTGCAGTTGAGATGTTTGTAGTCTAAGCAAGCAACTCTACATTCTGTGATTAATTAAAATATACTATAATCCTAAAAATGAGAGTAACAAATGATTTTGGTTTGTGACTCTCTTTCTGCGCATACCGTAATACTCCACATGGTGGCAGTATAACATTCTGAAAACATTTTAATTTTACAGCTGAGCGATTACTTATAGGTATGGTGCCCTCATTTTCTTTGAACCACTTGACTTCTAAATGTATGAAATGTTTTACATTGTATTCATTAGATTCCGTAGAACCAACTTTAATTTTCTGAGCCACTTTTTGCATTGACTTTTAACAAACTGGTGTCAGGTGTGAATTTTAGTGAATGTATGAAGTCAGTTCAGTCAGTGGAGACTGCACTAGCATATTTTTAATAATCTCTCAGGATTTTAGTATTAATTTACATTGATTTGATATGCTCACTACACAGTTCAGTATGTTTCATGACATACTAGTTATGAAGTTGCAATTTTTGGATTTAAAAAAAAATGCCTTTACATATCTAATTTTAAGAATTTCTGAATGATCATGGAGTTAACACAATTCTTGCATTAACCTTTAACCCTCTCTCTGTCTCTCTGTCTGTCTGTCTGTCTGTCTGTCTCTCTCTCTCTCTCTCTCTCTCTCTCTCTCTCTCTCTCTCTCTCTCTCTCTGTCTCTCTGTCTGTCTGTCTCTCTCTCTCTCTCTCTCTGTCTGTCTGTCTCATAGGTGTCAGTGGGTCACCAAAGAAACCTAATTTATTGTACACACAGCCTCATAAATACCCATTTCCTTATTTAAGACAATTATCATTATTCACCTTTGCACTTACTCCAATTGGGGACAAAGCCACTACATTTTTAATTACTGAAATTAGAGTGTCAGTGAGGACTCCAGTTTTTAAGTAGTTCTTAGATGCCAGGTAACACCAGTTCTTGGCACTGACCTGGTCACTTCTATGGTTACAACCTTACGTCAATATTTGTAATTACTCCTCTGCGAGTGCTCCAGTGACACTTTGATTGTTAGTGATCATGTATGAAATATTCAGATACTGCTAATTAGTAACCTATAAATCAACGAGTCATTACTTTTCAATGCACAACATGTTGTATATAAGACTGAAAGTAAATTAACTTCAAATGAGGAGTAATTATTGCAATTTGGCGAATTATGAGGATCCGATCAGTTATTCTGTGGGTCAAAAGTAAATCTTAGGCATCTCTATGTATATTTTGACTTTGACTTTGACTTTGACTATATATATATATATATATATATATATATATATATATATATATATATATATATATATATATATATATATATATATATATATATATATATATATATATATATATATATGTTTTACAAGTCAAATTGTGTACTTAACCATTATCAAAAGTAAATTTAGAAAAGAAAAAAAAATAGAATAGAAATGTAACCAAATTTTGTTAAGTTTGTGCTATTTTTGTCAAATATAGAGGAAGCATATCACACATCATTGTACACTTCCATTAATTTAAGCATTCACCGTAATAGATTTGTGTGTGTGTGTGTGTGTGTGTATGCAAGCTTGTGTAGTAACAGGCCTCTGTGCTTACATTATTTATGCTGGAATGAGACCCAAGCTTAAGTTACACCAAGGCAAGTAGAGCTGACAAATTAAGGTTCCTTCTACAGCGTTGCAACAGAACTAAAAACCTGACACACATCCTCTCACTTACACAGACACACAGCCCTTGTCTGAGTCATGGATGGCATATCATAGTTGATGACTGCATGTGTTGGAATTACCTGTTAGTTTCTGTTGGTTCTTCAGCTGAGAAGTACAGGTAGGTTTGATTCTCTATCTTGATGATCAACAGAAGAAAAGAGGAGTGTGTGGGTGAGTGTAAGGTTATAGAAACACACAGAGGCACCTCAACAAAGTATCTCTATCTAAGAACATCTGCAAGAGGGACCCTTCTTTTAGACCACATCTGGTGTGGCCTGTGGAACCATGTGAACAGAGATGTATATGCTCTCTGTGTAGAATTCATCTATGACATTACTGAGAAGAGACTCACCTAAAGGTAAGATCATTTTTTCATTATTAAGTATGCAAAATTTGTAAAAATAAAGAAATAAATAAAGTGAATATTTAAAAATAATTGTGGTAGTATAACTTATAACAGTATCATTTAATTTGTAAAATGCAAATGTTTTTGAATTGTTTATTTTGTGTGTGTTCATTGAGATTCTTTTGTCTTTTGACAGAAAGGCATTAGACTAGCATGGTTTTAGAAGGATAAAATGCCAGGCAAAAAAGATTCAAAAGCAGTAGCCAAGAAAGGAGGGAAACCGGAGCCAGAAAAAAATAAACCAAAGGAAGAAGAAAAGAAAGGAAAAGATGACAAAAAAGGAGCAAAAGATGACAAGAAGGGTGGGAAAGATGACAAAAAGGCTGGAAAGGATGATAAAAAGAAAGGAAAAGAAGAGCCACCCAAAAGTAAAGGGAAAGATGATGGTAAGAAGGGAAAGGATAAAGGGAAGGGAAAGAAAGAGGTTATTGAATCTGACGAGGGTTCAGATGCTGAGTTGATGGAAGACTTGAGCGATGAGGATGAGGATGAGGACGAAGAGTCAGATGGAGACAAGAGAAAGCGTGGTGGAAAAGATGTTAAAGGTAAAGCTGCAAAGGGAAAGTCCAAATCTAGACAGCCTGACTCTGATGAAGATGAGGAGGATGAAGATGAGGAGGATGAAGACGAGGAGGAAAGTGAAGAGGAGGATAAGAAAGCAAAGAAGAAATCAAAAGATCATCATAAATCTAAAGCTGAGGAAGATGGAAAGAAGAAGAAAGCAAAAAAGAAGGAAGAGACTCCACCTGAGCCACCACCTGAAGAAAAAAAGAAAAGAGGTCTCAAAAACACTTCAAAACTCTTTATGAGGTTCTCTGGATTTAAGAAGAGGAAGAGCTCAAAGAAGCGCCTTAAGAGTACTTCCAAGCTGTTTCTTGGACTTGGCAAAAGGAAGAATCGCTTGCTTAGGAAAAAAAGGAGGAAATCTCTCTTGAGAAATGCTCCAAAATTCATGATGCGTTTCAAAAACAGCAAGAAAAAGAAAAAAGAGAAGGAAAAAAAAGAGCAGTCAGGACCAAAGCCAACCTATATGCTTATCAGATTAGGTGGAAATTCTAAAGAAGCGGAGAAGAAGCCAGGATTTTTTAAGGGGCTTTTTGGGAAAAAGAATTCAGGGGATGGGACTGGTTTTAAATATAGGGGGCAATTATTAGGTAAGATTGCTGGGGCAACAAACTGGTTGACCAAGAGGTTCCTCTCCATTAAGGGGCGTCAGAGTGGAAGGGACCGTGATGCCTGGGGCCAGAAAAACAACAAAAAATATCCATTTCCTGCTGGCAGTCGCCAAGCTAGCATACGAGCTCCTCCAGGTTATCACAATTATGGATATGAACATGACACTGGAGGATATGATTATAATAACCAAAGCAGGATGGATAAGGGAGCATTCAACAGACAGTCAATCCAGAGGCACTCTAATAGGTATAGTGAACAGTATGCCCATGTTCAGGGACATACATTTCCACAGCAATACACTCAATATGATGAACCAAATAACTATTATGACATGCAATCACATGATCAAGGCTATTATGAGTTGCAGGATGGATACTATGACCCACACACAGTCATTCAGGATGAGGGTCAATATTATGATGATGGTATGGACTATGGTGATCCTTATGGTGGTCAAGAGCAGATGGGCAATTACCCACAGGAAATGGGCTACTATAGTCAACAGTATCCACTGGATCCTTATTTCGATGATGGCATGGAGTACTATGATGATAATCAGTATCCAATGGGAAACAGCTATGATCTGTATGGGAATGAAATGAATCCATATGCCCAGACTCAGTATGGATATTACGATGACCCTCAGGGCTTCTATAGTGACCCATATGAAGTTGAAATTGCAGATGATCCATATATGGATGCTTATGGGGATGCTTATGAGGATCTTTATTTTCAGGACTATCCTGTTAACTACAGTGAAACAGATGTTGACCCATATCTGCAATCTGCCTACAATATGTATGATCAATATGGTTATCCAATGCAAGATATTATGGAAGGTGATGAAGCTTATGGAATGTACGGAGAGAACTATGGAGATGTCTCAATGGAATCAATGCCCCTTCTCGGAGACATGGAATTCAGAGTCCCAAGACCCCAGGTCAAGCTTTTTGGTAAAGAAAGGATTGATGTTGAGCTTCCTCCTTTGCCTCCACAATATGATTTTGAGGAAATGTCAGACATACAATATGAAAATTATCCATATATACCAGGAGCCTCAATGGATGATGGTTTTTCGCAGACAGTTCATCCTCAAGAAATGTTTCATCCCACAATGCCTCAAGTGCCCACACCAACGGCCATGCTAATTAAGCAAGCAAATAATCCCCAGGGATTTGTCAATCAACGTATGTCACATATGGCTCAAACTGGTGGATTTCCACCATCTCCAACACTCAGCAGGAGGTCTATACAAGGGATGGCCTCCCCATTGCATAAGCCTATGTCACCCATGGCACCCATTGAACCTATGTCAAGTTTTGGAGAGCCGATAATGGAAGTTAGACGTTCCCCCATACCTATACGCAGACCGAGCCCCCATGCCTCCCCACAGCTATCCATGCATCCTGCTGCTCCACTCCCTCTGAGAAGAAGCCCATCCCCACACCCCTCTCTTCGTGGCATTGGAGGCATGGGAGCACCTCCATCCCCAAGACTAGCCAGAGGTATGCCCTCTTCAATAAGTCATGTTCAACACCCTCCATCTCCAGTTGGACGCAAAATGAGCCCACCTGTTTCTCCAACACTTTCTAGACGTTTTCAGCCTCAGGCTACATTTAGAGAAGGGCCGCCCACTTCACCAGCAGTCCCTAGACGTTTTCAGCCTCAGGTTCCATTTAGAGAAGGTCCACCTGCTTCACCAACAGTCCCTAGACGCTTACAGCCTCAGGCATCCTTTAGAGAGGCACCACCATCTCCCCAGACAGTGCCTGGCCGTTTCCCCTCACGAGCTCCATCTCTCAATACAAGTCCTCCAGCTTCACCTCGTGCATCTATTCGGAGGAGAAGCCCACCACAGTCTCCTCGTGCCTCAGTTAGGAGGCCCAGTCCACCCTCCTCACCCTCACAAGTTCATCGTCCATTTGGTGCCAAAACTTTTCAAGCTTCCCCTTCTCCACTTAGGCGGATGAGTCCTCCATCTTCCCCTCAGATGGGTATGCGAACCATGGCAGATATTCAGCAGAGGGATCTTCACAGACCACAGTCTCCATTAATGCCTCAAAGAGTATCACCTTCTCCCTCTCGAAGAAGTTTTGCTGTGGAACCAGACTCCCAACAACCACCAATGCAACGTAGATCCCCCTCTCCTACCCTTTCCCGCAGGTCCACTCGCCTTATGAAGGATTCTCCACCTTTTGGGTCCCCTGGAGGTCGACTAAGAGGAAGGGGCCGTCCAAACATCCCAATGGGAGCTGTGAAACCATATCCTGGCCGAGGAGGTCATTCGGGAACTCCAACACAAAATGTACGGCCATTTAGACCATCCATACGTAGTAACAGGTCCATGATGCCAGAGGATTTCACAGCCTCCCCACAACTCTCAGGTCAACACACTGGGATGAGCATAATGGAACAAAGTCGTTTCAATCTTCCAGGAACACCTGGTCCAATGAGAAACCCACAGAGACCCATTGGTCGTGGCCGTCCACTCATGGCCAGACAGTCACTGAGACGTGCACCTGGCATGATGCCCCCTTCACCTCAATTTTCTCAAAAACACATGCCCCCTCCATCACCTCAGCCTTCTGTTAGACATCTCTCCAGACCAGGCTCTCCTCATCCATCCATTAAACATGGCTCCCCATTACCTATGCGTTCCACTTCCCCTAGGGCTCTGCCTACTTCTGTGCTTTCTGGTCCTCCAATGTATGAATCTTCATTTGCATCTCATTTGCCTATTGGCGCAGAGGCAATCCCTGTAGAATTTGATCAGATTAGTGGTGTTCCTCAGTCACCAATGCTTACAAGTTCCCTCCAAAACCAATTTCTCAGTAATGCATCCTATATTTCACCCGTCCAACAGCCCATGTCACCTTATGCTCCTGAGATCATAAATGTTCCACGGGTTCCTGGTCAGCCACCTTCACCTGTTCCTTCCCTTGCCTTGCAACCCCCTAATCTAAGCAATGCTATGCATGTCTCCCAATTGCAACCAGTACCCTCACCATATAGTCCAGAAATGGATCAGCATTCAGAACAGATGACATCTCCACTTTTGTCAAATGCCTTACAAAATTCTCAGCTCAGAGAAGCATCTTATATTTCGCCGATGCAAAGACCAGGTTCACCTTATGTTCCTGAAGTGGCCCAGTTTGGTGAGATCCCTGAACAACTACCTATTTCTTCCCCATATATTCCTCAGATGGAAACATTTGAACAATTTCCAGGTCAGCCAGCATCACCTTTGCTCTCCAGTGCAATTCACAATCCACAGCTTCGCAATGCTTCATACCAATCATCACTGCAAGGGCCACATTCACCCTATGCTGAGGTAGAGACAGGCTATGATTACATTGAAGAGCCAGGTGCTGGCCCTCTTCTTTCCAATGCTCTTCAAAATCCAAATGTCCGCAATGCTTCCTACAGAACACATTTACGTCGCAGGGGATCCCGTGTTCCCCCTGGCTATGGTCCAAGGGGATCTCCAGTTCTTTCAACGGCTTTGCAGAACCAAAATGTTCGTAAAGCATCATACCGAGCACCTATCCAGGGAATGGTCTCCCCTTATACAACTGTGTCAGGTTATAGGCAAGATCCTAGGAAATCTCCTTTTCTGTCTGATGCATTGCACAACCCCCAACTCCATGGTGCCACTTATCGCTTGCCTGATGGGTCATTAGTATATGGTAATCAGGTAGCAAATGTACACTCTTCTCCAATGCTTGCAGATGCAATTGGAAATCCTCAGCTCCAGAATGCTTCATATAAACTTTCTGCTGGGTCCATAGTAGACCAACGACAGCAACAATCTTTCTCACCAAACCTCTCAAATGCTTTGCAGAACCAAAACATAAGAAATGCCTCTTATAGACTTTCAGATGGATCGATAATATACCCAGACTCTCATTTACAGCGAACTTCACCGAACCTGTCCAGGGCTTTACAAAATCCAAATGTGAGAAATGCAAATTATAGACTTTCAGATGGATCGATAATATATCCAGACTCTCATTTACAGCAAACTTCTCCGAACCTGTCCAGGGCTTTAAGAAATCCAAATGTGAGGAATGCAACTTATAGACTTCCAGATGGAACGATTATATACCCAGACTCTCATTTACAGCAACCTTCTTCTCCAAACCTTTCCAGTGCTTTACAAAATCAAAATGTGAGAAATGCAACTTATAGACTTCCAGATGGATCGATATTATACCCAGACTCTCATTTACAACATCCTTCTTCTCCAAACCTGTCCAGTGCCTTGCAGAATCCAAATCTAAGAAATGCAACTTATAGACTTCCAGATGGAACTCTTATAACAGCAGGACAACAACAGCCAACCTCACCAAACCTGTCACATGCACTTCAGAATCAGCACATTAGGAAGGCATCATATAGACTGCCAGATGGGACAATAATAATGGCTGATCAGCAAATGGAACCAACATCTCCAAATCTGGCCAGTGCACTGCAGAACCAAAACATTCGAAATGCAACTTACAGATTGCCGGATGGCACATTGATATCAACGGACTATGGGCAGCCCACATCTACTTCCCCAAATTTATCACAGGCACTTCAAAACCAACAAATGAAAAATGCTAGCTATCGTTTACCTGATGGCTCAATCATAACGGGACCAGTTTATCAACCTAAGTCTCCAAATTTGGCAAGCGCACTTCAGAATCGGGATATTCGCAGTGCTACCTACAGGTTACCTGATGGTTCTATAATAAGTGCTGATGCAAGTTTTAAACCTACAACCCCAACTCTCTCCTCCGCACTGAGAAATGAAGATTTGAAAAATGTCTCCTATAGGCTTCCAGACGGATCTGTTATTTCACAAGCTTTGTATAAACCAAGGAGTCCAAACATTTCAAATGCCTTGCAGAATGAAAATCTTCGCAACGCTACATACCAGTTACCGGATGGATCTATTATTTCAGCAGATCCTCGGAGATACAAAACCAGTCCAAATCTATCACAGGCACTTCTAAATCAAAATCTCCGCCAGGCCACATACAGATTACCTGATGGATCGGTCCTTGCTCAAGGATTTGAAGTCCCCACTTCGCCACATTTAATGGATGCTCTAAAGAATGCTGACCTGAAGAAAGCCTCTTATCAACTACCTTCAGGGATCTCCACCTATTTGACCTCCTCTGGGCAGGTGGTTATTGGACCAGATGGCCGTTATGCTCTAGTTCCACCACAGCGAAAAGGTCCAGGTCCAGAAGATCACTGGGCTCAAAATGGCAGAGAGGGGCAAACTGCAGAGGACCACTGGGCTGCAGAAAGGGTCTTGCCTCATGACACAGTACAGAACCTCATTAAATGGTCCATGTACCGAGATGAGAAAATGATGGAATTTCTTACCCCACCACCAGCTGGCCTTAGGCCCGGGGAAACAGAGCTGCAGTGGGTACCAGATCGTGAAGGGGAGCCAAAAGGAAAGTGGTATGACAAGGTAAATCACTTTTAAGACATAAAGCCAACATTAATTGTTGACTTGTTTATTTAACAAATGGTAACAGAAGTTACAAATACAGTTTTTTTTTCTGCCTCAGAGACCCTGTGTCATGCTTTCATTTTTTTCTCAGTAAATTCATGATTTAGCTTGTAGTTCTTTACAAAATTTTTAAATAAATATATGTATGTGAATGTTTATATTAGGAAGGAATTATAAATAATCAGGTTTAATTTCACAAAGCTTAATACTGAGTAATGCTGTCTGGTAGACAGCTATGCATTTGTCAGATTTAACAAGTCTGTTAGCCTTTGAGCCTTAACAAAAGGCCCAGCCAAGCTCATCTATCTTCATCAGGTTTACCTGCAGTCTGCAACTACATCAAATGTCAGATGAGATTTACAAGGATGATTATAACTGATCTCATATTACCTTGCTGACCAGTGATAATCATCACTGCATTATTGTAGAGCAGGCCCTACAAAAGACAGCTTGACCTAATTCATCAGCGACATTCTCTAATGTAATTGCATGAGTTGAAAATGTCTTCTCAGATTTCTTTGAATGTTCTCAGTTTGCATATATGTTGCTTTTTATGAACAGATGTATTCTATAAGAAGCCTGCCTACTGTCAGCTACAGGGTGAAAAGGGAAGGGGATGGAGCTGAGGATATGACACAAATGGAGTATGTCAGCATAAATATACATATGCAAATGTAAAGATGATTATTGGATATGAAATAAATAATTCTTCCTCTATTTTTTCCAGAGAGCTTACTGAAGCAGCAGTATTGATAAACCTGAAGACTCGCTTTGATCAAGTGCTTATCTATGTGAGTCTTGCAATCATATTCCAGTAAGCATGCACATGCATCACAGAGATGTCTGCTATTTCTAACGGTTGTGTGCAAAGGTATGGTAAATATCTTTGAAAAAGAGGATTCACATTATGTTCTAATATGCACAAATCAGACATGCTCGTGCACTTGTGCAATCAGTGACCACTCTGCAAAATTCTTTAGAGAAGCACTTTATAAAAAAAGGAACATGAACACTTTCGTTAACATTCTTTGTTATAATACACAAAAATACTACACTGGACAGGTCAATAAGCAGATTTCCTTTTTAATAAAATTGTTTGAAAATGAGATTCCTCAATAACATTAATAGACCTTCACCATTATAATTCAAATATCTTGTGAATCTAAATTCATTATTAATTTCTCTCGTCTTCTATGCAGACATACATTGGCAGTATTTTGGTGTCTGTGAATCCATACCAACTATTTAACATCTATGGCACAGATATGGTTCTGCAGTACGAGGGCCATGGCTTGGGAGATAACCCACCGTGAGTCTGAACAATCACAACAATTCTTAACAACACATTTTCTTACATTTCAACTCCTAAAAAGGAGGAAAAATTTGTATATTCTTTGTCACAGTCCATATTTTACCACAAATTTTATATATATATTTTTAGACTTCCAAGACGAGTCATTCTCGAAAACATAAACTTTTATAATACTAAGAAATATTTCTTGAGCACCAAATCAGCATATTATTATGATTCCTGAAGGATCATGTGGCATTCAAGACACAGGAATAAATTACATTTAGAACTGTTTTTAAATTGCAATAATATTTTACAATATTACTGTATTTGTACAATGTTGTGCCATTTCAAATATTATATCAAATATTAAATTGCACAATTTGATTGTATTTTTAATCAAATAAATGCAGTCTTGCCTTATCAACCCTAAATGTTTAACAGTAGTGTTAATTAAAAGTAAAAAAAAAAGAAGCAGGAAGAAAATTAAGATTAAGATTTTATCTGTCACTCCCTTACAATACTTTTATTGCCAGAAATGTACAGTATGTAAACCTGCCTTCTTATACATTATGTTTCCAGTCATCTCTTTGCCATTGCAAACATTGCCTACACTACATTGATGGACATCAAGCAAAACCAGTGCATCATTATCAGGTCAGATGAAAGTATGTGAGTGTGTCATTTGTAGAGCGTGTGGAAGTATGGTATGTCTATGTAATGTTGTATTAGTGAAGTGTTTGTATTGTAGTGGGGAAAGTGGTTCTGGAAAGACAGAGGCGACCAAACTGGTTCTGAGGTACCTCACTGCTATTCACCATAAGAGGAACATTACACAACAGGTACGTGTGTATATATATAAAAAAAAATGCAACACTTTTTGAGTTTTCTTTATTGACAAGGATCACTGATATACATTTTGGCAGATGGGACATGTTCCTGGATCACTGTTCTTGTTTGTCCCAGAACAACATTTCTGTCAAATCATTTTTTAGGGATAAGGAAAGAGATGGGGATGGGGCATGAACAACAATCTTTTTTTAAGATTAATTTTTTTGGCATTTTTGCCTTTATTTTGATAGGACAGTAAAGTTTGGCTTGAAGAAAAGTGTGAGAGAGAGGGGAATGGGACAGGGGAAAGTCGACGAGCGGGAACTTAAACTCTGTGCTATATGTTGGCAAAGTCAATGGTCAGAGTTAGAATTTGTGTTAGGGATCGGTATAGTTATTTTTAACTAAAAGTTATTAAAATAGTTCACTTTAGACATTCTATTATCAATGTATTCAACTGACCATTAATGTACTCTAATGAGAAGAAGTTGACATGTAGTTGCAAAGTTACTTAGTAGAATGTCTAAAGTAGACTGATGTGACCATTAAAACTAAAAGAGTTAAAAAAAAAAAGGCTAAAAAATATTATTTTGGCAACTAATTGAATTTAAAGAAATTCATTTACACTAAAAATGACTAAAACTGAAATAAAAAAATAAGCTAAATAGATAAAAGCACAAAAATAATTTAAACTAAAATTAAACAAAAACTAAAAAATATCAAATAAATGCTCATTTAAATATTAATAACCTAATTAACTATTAATAAATATTTTAATAGCAGATAATATTGTAAGGGATTGGGTTAGAATCATGTGTCATTGGTAGACAAGTTGTTCCAGGTCCAACAAATGATGCTGATTTTGATTTATATTGTAAACATTTCATAAACTACAGGTGACAAATACTTGCTAATAATAGAAGGGAGTCAATTTTTGAAACAGAATTTAGTTTGAATCTGTGTTTACACAATGTTTTTTAATGAATGTATAATCTGTATTTTTGTTTTTCTATTTAATGCTGTCCTCTGTACAGATTGAGGTAAACATTTTGTTGATAACCTAAAACTCTAACCTAGTAAATGTTACTGAATACTTTAGGAAGTAAGTTACATTTTTTTAATATCCAGATTCTCGAGGCAACTCCTCTGTTAGAGTCGTTTGGAAATGCTAAGACGGTCCGAAATGATAACTCCAGTCGCTTTGGAAAATTGGTGGAGGTCTATTTGGAGGAGTGAGTATTTATTTCTGTTGCAAATTGCTTCTGTTCTTAAATTTATAGCTATTTAAAGTAGAATGTTTGAATGGTACATTACGTTACAAGTCCAATGTAATGTGCCTTTCTAACTCTTTAATGTCTCTCAAGTCTGAAACCGTTCATTGAGAGATGACAAGGGAACTAGATCTGAACTTATGTGTGAATGTAGGACAGTAAGGTTGTTATTTAACCTCTGAACGTTAAAGAGAGAAAACAGATTGAAAGATAACTGAGTTCATACACTTGACCAATCTATCTGTATTTTTGTTTGTATCAGAGGGGTGATCAGTGGTGCCATAACCTCACAGTATCTACTGGAGAAGTCCAGGATCGTTTTTCAGGTCTGTTGTTTCTCGCCCATTTAACTGGGAAAAGGTTAAAGGAGCCATGTATTAATTACTGACATTTGGGACCTAATCTGTTCTGTGTCTGCATGTGTCTGCAGGCCAAAGATGAGAGAAACTACCACATCTTTTATGAGATGCTGGCTGGACTTCCTACTCACATGAAACGGGCCTTCTACCTACAGGAGGCTGAAACCTACTACTACCTGAACCAGGTAAATAGTGGCATTTACCAAGACACACCATAGACATCAATACAACAAAATTGTTCATTCATTTTTCGCGCAAAATGGTTTTGCAAATAAAAAAATGAGCAGACAACAGAATGGGTATGATTTTATTTGATAAGTATAAAATCAAATAAACCTTGAACAAATCAGTTTTTGATCAAATTGGGTGAGCCAGTGATTCAACAGTCCATTCAGATGGTCTCACTTGTTTCGTTTCTAATTGAATCAGCCGTTTTGAATGAATCATTTGATTTGCATGATTCAATGAATCATTTTTTAAAACAGGGATTTGCTAACACCTACTAGTGGTTTTATTGTCATCATTATTTATAATTATGTTCATGGAATCATGTCATGTTAGGGAGGTAACTGTGAGATCACTGGGAAGGATGATGGGGAGGACTTTAGGAGGCTACAGAGTGCCATGGACATTCTCCACTTCAGTCCTGAAGACCAGAGCAGCATATTCAGAGTGCTGTCATCCATACTGCACTTGGGCAACGTCTTTTTCCATAGAGTTGAGGTATTGTACATCTGAAAAGTCCTTCAGTAGATTTATGCAAATATAGCACACTTACATGAGCAATGTAATCAATCTTGTGGACCGTGTGCTTTGGATTCTCTGTCTCAGACAGAAGTGCAGGAGACAGCTGCTGTGGTGAGCACTCAGGAGATTCGTGCAGTAGCCGATCTGTTGCAGATTTCCCCAGAGGGTCTGCAAAAAGCCATCACCTTCAAAATGACGGTACATGCATACTGTACATAATGTGCTCTGAGCCACTTTATTTAGATTTTATGTGGCAACTATTTCTGACTCACTTTGTCCACCTTGCATATGCACTGAACTCTAGTCATCCTTCTGACAGAAGAAAGAGAAAAAGGATGAGAGAAAAAGAGACATAGTAATGACATGTAAGCAGGTTACTGTTAATGAGTTCCAGTAACCTAATTTAATTATTCTGAGTTCAGCTCTGTGGAAACCACAGTAATCTAATCAGGAGTTGCTCAGGGCTTGAGTAATCTTAACACCTAATAGCTCACTCACTGCCAGGATACCTTAACATTACATCACACAAAGATCAATGAAGGTTAATGAGGCCAGACAAGATAAAGTCAGGTCAGTTATATTACTATAGTGTCATTCACATATTTTGTATTTTTAGAAAATGTCCCTTTCAGTGTCCCTGATTCCCTTAAATCCCCTTTTAATATGTATGTGGTAGTATGTGTTGTGCTATCTTAAATTCATGCTAATTAAAATATAAAATACATATTTTTTAAATCAGTATCAATAATAAGTAATACGATTTGTTATACTTTGTTTTATTAAAAAGCATGTATATTATAATAATGAATAATAATGAGTAATAGTAATGAATGAATGCTGATTTCTGTAATATATCAGAATCATCTAATTTTTCATAATCCTAAAATATATAAAAGTGTTAAATTCTAGAAATAATAATACAAATCTTTTAAAAAAAAATGCTTTATGCTAAATATAATTTGTTATAATTTTTTATTTTGGGGTTATATAGGGATTATTTGGATTTTATTTGTTTTACTGTCACTTTCGGATAACGTAAAATTACATATACAAAGATCAATGTAGGACAGACAAGATAAAGTCAGATCAGTTTTATTTCTAAAGCATTATTGACAATACATTTTTGTATTTCTTGAAAATAGAACATTGATACACTTAATAAGAACGTTTCCTTTCTAATGCAAAAAATCTCATTCTCATTAGTGTGATACAAAAAAAGTAAACAATGGTAGCATTTGTTGTACTACTTTTGATTTATGCTGATTTAAGTAAATGATAGTAATACGGTAAAAGTAATGAATGCTTATTTATAATTATAGGAATTAGTACATCCGGACACATGAGCATATTCAAAATGAAATTGATGAAATGTGACATGGATTTTTTCACTGCTTTGCCTGTGAGGTGTTACATGAATACAGTGCGATTGGCAGTGTGTTTGTGGTTTGTGTCATGTTGAGCATCTTGCTCATTTAATAAGTAAAGCTCTGTTATCCAGAGCTCACAGGTTTGTGTTTACACCAGCACTCACTTGGATCAGCTGTCACATAACATTGTATCAATTGCACACGCTGACTGTGACTTGTGTGAGTGACATAGAGTGTGTGTGAGGGTGAAACTGTATCCAGGCCTGTTCCCTAACTTCCGGGCAAGATGAGTCATAAAATTGAGGTATTTCTAGACATATAATCAAAAGATCTATGTTAAAATACTTTTGCAAAGTAAAACAAAGTGCCCAGTGAAGTAGCATACAGTACCACAAAAATGTGTGTCAATGGATCACACGCTGGTTAGATAGATACTCACACATTTTAGTACTTTTGTGTGGTTTTCTTAACACATAACTTGGCTTTTGTGCTTTCTTTTATGCTCATAAGATAAATGATTATTCGGTTTCATCACAGGAGGCAATGAGAGAGAAGATATACACTCCCCTCTCAGTAGAAAGTGCTGTGGATGCCAGGTACACATTAGGAAACACATTTTCTAGTTATTTGCAATATTGTTTCCATTGCATTTCCTTATGTTTTTCTCCACTCCAATTACAGAGATGCAGTTGCCAAGATCCTTTATTCCTTGCTTTTTCAATGGCTGACAGAACGGATCAATGGGCGGGTATACCCCAGGAACGAGGCGCTGTCCATATCTTTACTGGATATATATGGGTTTGAGGTATACAGTGACACTTCCGAACACACATTTTTACACATTTATTACCTTGAAGGTTAAGTGTGTAGTTTTTTTTTATTCTTTTGGAATTTAGACCCTTGTAAAATGCAAAATAATGTTTACCTGCATATATCTCCATGTCATCTTTGTTACGTGTTGTCCAGAGCTTGACGTTCAACAGCTTTGAGCAGCTCTGTATCAACTATGCTAATGAGACCCTGCAGTTCTTCTTCAGCAAAATCATTTTCAAACAGGAACAGGTGAGAATTAATATGCTAATATCTAATTATTATTATAATTTACAATAGCTGTTTCTACCTTAATATATTTTAAAATTAAATATTAAACTGTGATGCAAAGCTGAATTTTCAGCATTATTACTCCAGTCTTCAGTGTCACATGATCCATCATAAATCATTCTCTAATATACTGATTTGGTACTCGAGAACCTTTCTTATGATTATCAATAATGAAAACAGTTACTTTATTTCTTTTAGATCTTTTATAACATTTTTTGCTGTTAGTTTTGATTAATTTAATGCATCAGTTTTTTTATCTTACTGAACCCGAACACGCCATGATTCCTCTGAAATATTGATTTCAAACATTAAATTGCACTTTCTTTCTGCACGTCTCTATAGGAGGAGTACATTCGAGAGCAGATCAACTGGAAAGAACTGTCCTTCACTGACAACCAGGCATGCATAGACCTTATTGCTGCAAAGCCCCATGGGATCCTCCGCATCCTTGATGACCAGAGCGGCTTTCCACAGGTTACACACTTGAATTTTAATGATGAATGGAGATCAATGAAAAAAAAGTCGGTTAACTACAGTCTGTTTTATCATTTGCTGACAGGCCACTGACAACACCTTCCTTCAGAAGTGCCACTATCACCATGGAAACAACCCCCTTTACTCCAAGCCAAAAATGCCACTGCCAGAGTTCACTGTCTATCACTATGCTGGTCGTGTAACTTACCAGGTAACAGACATACTGATTGCACATGCAGTTTTTTAATTACACAATTAATGCCAAAAGCTGAGGCCAATGAATTAATTTACCATTTGTAACTGAGGTTTTAATGATAACAGCTTGTGAAAACAGAATCTCACAAAGGTTTGTACTGATTTTAGGTCCATAAATTCCTGGATAAGAACTACGATCAGGTTCGGCAGGAAGTATTGGATCTGTTTATGCAGAGCCAGAAACGAGTGAGTCAGTGAATCCCCATGCACGTGTGTGTGTGTGTGTGTGTGTGTGTGTGTTTGTGTGTGTGTGAGAGAGAGACAGCTTAGGCTATTTTGCTATTCTACAGAAATGTATAAAAAAAAAAACGAGACACTGAGAAAAAAGAAGCCACAATATCTTCGTGTGCATAGGTGTATTTTATGTAAACCTGAAGTATGAATGTATTTTTCTAAATTGCATATGTGGGTGTGTTTTCTAGATGGTGTCCAATCTCTTCATAAAACATGCCGAGATGCTGAATCAGCAGAAAGGAGCAATGAACAGGAACAGCACAATGACTCGGAAATATCAGCCCTCTACTGTGGCTGCCAAGTTCCAGCAATCACTACAGGAGCTTCTAGACAAGATGGAGAGGTCTTAAACACTCAAGCACACATAGAGATATACAGTACTCCTGCATTCATGTATTTGTGTTTTTTTTCTTCTGATTATTTCTTTTATTTATTCAGTTAAAAATCCTGTTTTCTAACTTTTTCAGGTGCAACCCATTTTTTGTCCGTTGCATAAAGCCAAATAATAACAAGGTATGAGAAGACGTTAGACAAGAGTATACGTACTGAGTTACCACCCTAATGCATAAATTAATTAAATGTATTTGCATCTCCATTCAGGAACCTGGTATATTTGACCCTGAGTTGGTTGCTACTCAGCTCAGATATTCAGGAATCTTGGACACAATCCGCATCAGGAAGGAGGGTTATCCAATCAGAGTGCCGTTCCATAAATTCTTAAACAGGTATCCTACTCAACAGCTGGTGCTTGTTACTTATGGATGCAGTGCGGTACTGTGTGTAATCTAGTCTAGTGCTATAAATAGACGTGTGCCAGTGTATAGAATACAGCATGTTAGAATAGATTATCACTTATAATGTGTTTCCAGGTACAAAGCCCTGCTTGGAATGAAGAAGCCGCCACCTCCAGATGGCGATAACTGTGTCTTTATGTTAATGAAGCTCTGCCCAATCAACAAAGAAGATTATCAAGTGGGTGTGTCAAAGGTAAGCAGAATGACAACACTAAATAAAGCACTTCTAAGGGGTCATTCACACAAAATGCGTCTTTGCATCTAAAAACGCGAGAGGAATGTATTTTTAAAAAGTGCAATGCAGAATGCCTCCTTTCCCATGTTGCCATCAAATAAACAGTTGGCATGCCAACTTGCTACTGTAAACAAAAGCTTGCAATGCTTGCCCCGCCTCCGGGGTCTTCTGATTGGCCCACTGTTTTAGGACTGAGATTGACAATCTGTGCTGTGTGTAAAACTGTCAAAAACGCGGTGGGTTGTACACATCTGTCAAAACAATGGAAAAATAGCATTAGAACTTAAAAATGTCTTCTGTGTGAACAGACTATAAGGATGCCAAAATTTTTGAAATTGTTGAACTCAGGGTTATTCAAAACTACAACCATAAAAACATAATCATTTGAAATAAAAATAACCATTAAGTGATTTTATTTCAGCTAGATGTTAATGCCAAATAGCTAATATTTGTTTGAAAAATACTGTGAAAATTTTGACATATTAAAAATGTCAAAGTTAAAGTTAAAAAGTAAAAAATTGAAAACTAATTAAAAAATTTTTTTATTCAAAACTAAATCTATATATTAACAAAAACAATAAATGTGTTTTTTTGTTGTCGTTGTTTTTTCTTACCCTCAGCTCTTTCTAAAGGAGAATGTGTATCATTTATTGGAGAGTAAACGTGATCGTATGATGCATGTAGCTGCACTGACCCTTCAGCGTTATGTACGGATGTATTTTGTTCGGAAGAATTTCCTCAAGTTCCGTTCAGACATGACAAAACTTCAGGCTCACTGCAAGGGCTTCCTGGCCAGGTAAACTACCTAATGCTCGGAACTCTTCAATGCTACATTTTTTTTGCAAATACAAATGTTTGTGGTTAACTTTGCAATCTGATTTTGAGTGTAGATTCTTTCACAAGGTTTCTAGTTGACCTAAGCATAGTTTAGGTGCTTGATCAACTGGTAAGGATGAATTCAGTCTGGCAGACCTCGTTAGTAATGGTAGACCACCTTGATGTAATTTATGAGAGCCTGGTTGAGCTGGTTAATTTGGTTAACCATGTTCCAAAGCTTGATTTGACCACCTTAGAATCTGTTTTTATTTTTATTTTTTTCTGGAGAAATATTTTTAGTAGGATCAACAAAATTGAATTGACTGAAACTCTGGCTCTTACTGTGTTTGTGCCTTACAGGCGGCGGTTTCAGCGAATGCGTATAAACCTGATCAGGCACCGTGCAATGATCCGACTTATTGTCAATCGCAAAAGATACATCAGGGTACGTTACCTAATAATGAACTGTTACTTCCCTAACTGTGTACTGCAGTTAAAAATAAGTCATTCATTAATGTGAGCTCAGATGCAGGTTTTTCACATTTTTAATGCTGGCTCTTTGTTTTGTTACAGCTCAATCTCCTCTTAGCGAGAAGAGCAGAGCAGGAGAGGAGGAGGATTGAACAGGTAAATGAACAGTCTGTGCTCATTACTAGATAAGGACCAATTTCGTTTTGTTTCATCACCCTAGTGTCTCTGCAGTATGAACGATTACAAATTCCCCAGCCACTTCAAAACATTTTTTTGCCACTTTTCCTAACAAGTTTTTGTCATGTGTTCCTCTCTCCTGTAGGAGCGAATAAGCAGGGAAGTGGTAAATGTGACTCAGCTGGTTATTCCTGCAGAGTTGGGAGGACTGTTACAGGCCACAGCAGGTTATTGACAATTTCCCAGTGTGTGAAAAGCTCTTTTCCTTATTACTGATGGCATTTGCTAATACAAGCAAAAAAAATTATTGCTCAAGATTTGTTCAAAACCTTCAAACATTGACACATAGCATATTTTTGCCTAGCACATTTAACAAAAAAAAAACACTAATAAAAAATAACCAACAAAATCTCAATTAAAATGAACACACAAAATGTGAAAATAATAATACTATTACAGTATATCATTCATTGATACTAAAATAGCACTATCTGTCAATGCAGTACCAACCATTTTACATTCCTCCTATTATAATCAATTATCGAGTTTATGATGTTGCAGTTTTGCAACATGTCACATCCCTCATTATTTATGGGGAAATCACGTTTGAAAATTACATTTGATACACTGACATCTTGCAAAATGAACGAATCATAAATAATATTAAACTTATGTTTTGGCATTTTTGTCTTGGTAGCTGGTAGGGAGCGTCATTCAGACTGCTTGGCTCTGGTTCAGGCTCCAAGAATACAAACAGACCCCCAGCTCACTCTTCCACTGGACATCAACAACCATCTGATGACCAAATATATACGCACACATTTCCGAGTGAGTCTCCTACCTGCTAACACACGCCTAACCTGATTTTACCAAGTGAGACATGTTCCTGGGACAACATTGTTGTTGACCCTGGAACAACATTGTGATTAACCAATCAGATTTGAAGAACCATTTTATAGATTTTGTGAAGTTTACGCTTAAAATCAGTGTTTGGTGCTTGTACATCAGTGTCATTCATCTATCATTTCCTCTGATTTTAGGGATTACTCATGGTTAAGGTTAGGTTTAGGTGTAGGGATATGGTTAAGAATATATTTTTGGAGTAAAATGTTGTTCCAGGGTCAACAAAATATGTTGACCTAGGAACACATCGGACTTGGCAAAATCAGGACGTGCGCTAACACACACACTCATGCATGATACACACTCACAATCCACTCGCATAATGCAGTAAATTTTGACTTATTTGTGTAGGAATTGCAGTTTGGGATGCTAACAGCACCGCTGGAGAACTCACTGACCCGACTAGATGATCTGAAACAGGATGCTCTTGATGTGTTTATACTGGTAACATTACAGTAACCCTCAACCATCATTTTCAGCACTTCTCTGCAGTTCTCTTGTTGAATTTTAATATCTGTATTTAATAGATTTTGCGTTTCATGGGAGATCCAAACCTGAATGGAGCTCAAGAAAACCTGTTTGGAAATTACATCATTCAGAGAGGCCTTGCCACTCCACCAATCAGAGATGAGATCCTAGCACAGCTAGCCAATCAGGTGTGGCGGAATGAAAACACCAGAAATGCAGAGAGAGGATGGTTGTTGATGGCCGCCTGTTTGAGTTCCTTTGCCCCGTCTGAGAAGATGGAGAAATATCTGCTAAAGTGAGAAAATATGCATCTGAACACATACACTACTGGTCAAAAGTTTGGGGTGACACAAAGTATTTTTTAAGGAAGTCTGTTATTCTTACCATGACTGCATTTATTGAATTCAAAATACAATGAAAACAATGATATTGTGAAATGTTATTAAAATTTAAAATAAAGTTTTTCTACTTCAATATGTTTTGAAATGTAAATGATTCCTTTGATGGCAATGCTGAATTTCTCCAGTTTTCAGTGTCACACAATCCTTCATAAATCATTCTAATATGCTGATTTGATGCAAAAAAAAACAAATCAGCATATTTTATTATTCAATTAATAATAAATATTAATATTAATAAATAATAACATATTTTTAATGCTGTAATAAACATTTTGATACTTTATCATTTTTTGGGCACCGATACATTTTAGGGGGATTCTTAGATAAACAGAAGGTTCAGCATTTTTTTTTAAATAGTAAATACTTAAACATTGTTACACTGTCACTTTTGACCAATTTAATGTATTCCTGCTAAATAAAAAGTATTTATTTCTTTTGTTTATGTTACTGACCTCAAATCAATCCATTTCACACAATTTCAATTATGAATAAAAAATGATGACAATCAATGCAATATTCTAATAAGTCTAGTTCTAATGCGAGATTTAGTGACAAAGCACTTATTGAACTGTCTCTCCCTCTGTCTCTATCAGATTTGTGTCAGACTATGCTCTGAATGGCTTCAAGGCTGTGTGCCAACACAAACTCCTCCAAGCCATGCAGAAATCCTACCTAGTCCCTGAGGCGTCTCGAACATACCCTCTATCCCTGTTAGAGTGGACTGCCACCCGCAAAAAAGCACACATGGTGCTCCAAGTGCACTGTTTTGATGGTAAGATCTGGATAATTTGCTCTTACATATATGACAAAAAGAAGAGAATAATTATATATATAATTATATATATGTATATGTATATGTATACATGTATATGTATATGTATATGTGTGTGTGTGTGTATTATAAATAAATTTCAACAAATGTTCATTATTAGGTTAACTATTCTTAAAACAAACTGAGAAAATGCATGTCATCTTTTCCTTTTTTTTAGTATGAGATTAAAAAATAACTTTAAAATAACCAATGCATGAAACAGCATAAAAACAGCAGCAATTCTTGACTCTTGACACCTGGGTTTTAAAACTGATCATTTTTAAAACATTTTGCAACATAGAGCCCCAGTGCTAAATAATGAGATGTAGGTGATGCTGTCCCCCCCCCCCCACCCCCTTCTGTTCTCAATTTCCTTTCCCTCTCTTCTGTCTATGTCAAATAATGCATGTTATTATCAGGTCAGAATGCAAATCAGGCCTGGTGTCATCTGTCCATTCTTTCTTCTCATCTCTTTAATCTCTTTTTCTGTCACTCCCTGTATCTTTCTTTCAGCCTCTCCTCTTTCATCTAATCTCACTCCCGCTCTCTGTCTCTCTGCTTTATTTCACTCCTCTTCTCATCCAGTTACACTGTCTCTCTGTCCTCGTCTGTTTGGGCTGAAGCAGATTAGTCGATATATGATAGTGTGTGTTTGGAATGTGGATGTGTGTGTGTGTGTGTGTGTGTGTGTGTGCTGGTACAGATAAGACGGTCAGTCTGCATGATCTTGACTACTGTTTCCACCCATCAACTCTCTTACAATTACATAACTATTATTAGCTAAAGATGTGAATGACCTCTTATTGGAGGGTTTCCCCTAGTGTGTTGAGCATGAAGTGTTAAATAAAAAATATTTCAGGAATTTCATAAAGGAGTAGTTCACCCTAAAAAAATACATTCGCTCATCATTTACTTTCATGCCATTCTTTATATGATTTATATTATAATGCATTGACTGATGCTCCATAAAGCATATATATATATATATATATATATATATATATATATATATATATATATATATATATATATATATATATATATATATATATATATATATATTATGTACAGTATATAAAAAGAAGTACTGTACATATATAAGAAGCATATAGATTTGCTAATATATGCTTCTTATGCTTCTTCATTGTTCCTTGTGACTATGCTTCTATTTACATTTTACAAACTGGTCATTGCAAATTTAATATTTACTAAATATTTGCTTTAAAAAGACATTTGTCAGCTTTCCTTGTAGGAAGGCAACATGTCAGTTATATTCACAGTATCTCTAGTGACATTAGCTTTTCCACTGGGACCTCACAGATTGAAGTTTTCTTATAGCAAATTTGGATAATCAAGTCAGTTGAAGTTTCTAAGTGTTATGCTGTTACTTTTCTAAGCAACTGGATTTGTCCTTTTTTTAACCGGAAGACCATAAAAAAGCAAAAAGCATAGATTTAGGAGGAACCCAAGCTGTATCTAGAGATGGCAATATCAGAAAGACTTGTGTTTATTTAATTCGAGCCAGTATTATTTGATTATTTCTTTGTAGGTGTATCTTTCCTGTGTCCTGTCCATTCCTGGACAAATGGAGAGGGACTTGCTGGAGACGTTCTACAACACAGGTGATTATTTTATTTATTTTTTCTGCTGAATCTTCAGCTTTACTTGAAAACACAGCATCTTAAGGCTGCAATACACCACAAAACGTTTGCACATATTCGCAGTCTGGATGAAAATCACAGGCATTCTCAAATTGGAGTTAACAGATTTCACAGAAAATTGTGTAGTTTATAAACATAATAGACTTGTAATCATGGTGTCGGTCATCCTGCAGGGGCGTGTCCTCTGAGAGCCGATGGGGTTGGTCAGTTCTGATGAAGGAGCCGGCGCAGTGGGTGGAGTTAGAGGGACACGATTATGTTCTGGATCTGGTGTGTGACCTGGAGCTGCTGCCAGACTTCCCCAAACAGAAAACGTACTTCATCATCTCTACTGAAGACCCCAGCAAGGCACGGCCTAACGCAAGCATGTACGCAGTATATTTAATCATTCACAGCCATGTTTCCATTGTAGTGCTTTCTTGTCATAACATTTAATTAATATGTTTATATGCAGAAGTCTCTTTGGCAGTGGATTCGAAGAGGATGAGAATGGACCGCTCTCATATGCCAACCGAACGAGCGCCGTTGCAGCCAACAGCCTACCAATTTCTGAAGGCAACTACAATCTAGGTAGCCTTTTAAGCCTTTTTAAAGAAGCACAAAATACATCAATCCTTAAGTGGGTGGACATAATGCTGCTGCCCCTTCCCAATCTGATTGGCTGGCGAATGTAATTGCACCGATAGGTCTATTGGCCCGCCAGTGAATAACCGAGCATAACCTCACGAAACACTAAACTGCAGCCCTTGCTTTAATCAGTAGTAGCAGATCTACAGCCCTGCATGTAAAGTAGAATCAGATACACACAGAATGGCTAGATTACATACAGCTGAACTAACCCCGATGGTGTTCTTGTGACCTTTCTGTGTGCGTGCCCCGAGGAGGCAACATTATACAGGTTTAAAGGGGTCTTGCAGAGGTGAATGCACAGGTCATTGATCATTGTTAACTTTTCTGGAGGCAGTAGTTTGCTCTAGTTGTGTACCTTTCTTCACTTGATCTTTTTTTGATGACCGTTTTCTCTGACTCTTAGAGTTTGTTGCTCGAGTAGAATGTTATTTATTTGAAATATTAAATATTTTGTAATATTATCATAGTCTTTTACTGTGGAATTTGATCAGTTTAAAGTGTCTGCTGATACTTTTAAACAGTAGTTGATCTTATGGGGTTTATTTGCTTCATAGGTAAACGCATTATGTATTTTACTGGAATACAGTACAAAGATACAGATTTTGTACGTGAATTCCTGTTCACATTCTCACTTTTTCCTCCTTTTTATTACTCTCTCTCTCTTCTGTCTCGTCATCTCTTTGGCAGACTTAGAACCACCCTATGATGGCACTCAGAGAGGGATGGACCGGTATTTGGACAGCCTGTTTGACCCAGTTCTGTCTGATGGAACTGGGGTACGGTGTCACCTGATTACCTCACACACACAAATGTGAATAAGAGAGAGTGAGAATATGGAAGATTGCTTTACAGCCTTACTGTAATTCACAGAGTCTCATGTATGTGAATGTTGATTGTGTGTGTATTTGGCTGGGCTTCCTATGATCCACACAGCACTAGGAAATAAGTCAAGGCTGTCATTTTTAATGAGGCTTATCCCACACACAGAGAGAGAGGCCAAGAGTCATGCTGTAAACGGCACACACAAGTTACATCAATTAGATTTCTCTAATATGTTTTACAGAAATAGATTAAAAACAGTTGAATGTGTGTGAAAGCACGATCTGACTCACTCCTCTGTATGGTCGGAGCCACAATTTCCTTGCATTATATTATAGGTCTTTGTTTGTTTGTTTTCTTCAGTACGTTAAAGCATTTGGTCAGTAACTAACTGGAATATTCTTTTTCATGTAGGACCTCGATGCATCAGTTTTGTCTGGTAGGATGAAGGGTGGAGGAGGTGTAGGTGGTGATGAAGCACAATCTCCTGCTAGGGTCGTCGTTTCGGCTGCTCTTCAGCCTGGAGGTTCACACTGCTCTCTGCCTAAAAAGTCCAGCTTAAACAAGCAGGAATTTCTTTACTGGTCCAGGCTGGTTTATGCTGGTTTTTGGAGCTGGACTGCCAGCAAAACCTATCCATCTGTTTCTGCATACGTACTGTATATACTGTACTGTATAGCAAATCTCATCCCAAGTATGCAGATCTCAACTGCTTGATTGTTTGTATCACAAAATCGAATCTAATTCTAATCTGGTCAATGCTACTGCAAGGCATTAAGATATTATAAACATGAAAGGAATATTTCACCCAAAGATACACATTTGCTGAAAATGTACTCTCCCTCACCTCAGGCCATCCAAGATGTGTTTCCATAGGCCAGATTTGAAAAAGTTTAGTATTGCATCACTAGCTCACAAACGGATCCACTGCAGTGAATGGGTGCCGTCAAAATGAAAGTCCATACAGCTGATAAAAACATCACAATAATCCCCAAGCAATCCAAACATCTCCAGTCTATCAGTTAACATCTGAAGATAAAATCTGTGTGTTTGTAAGGAACAAATCCATTACTAAGGCATCGTCATCGCTTCTGGCCAAAATAACAGTCCCCTAATAATGCTGAATGAAAAAGTTTATCCTTTAGTGACATTTCACACCATGATCCCCCAAAATATTTGTTTAAGACTGTTTTGGATGCATGATCTGTGCATATTTCTCTCTTGATTCAGGCAAGGTGACATTCTCTACAGAAAACTATATTATGGATAGAGGACACTTATTTTAGCTAGAAGCAACAATATGAACTTAAAACCATCCTAAAGATGGAAATACACATCTTTTCATTCCCCAAATGTTAATTGATGAACTGAAGTTGTGGATTACTCACTGTGATGTTTTTATTCAGCTGTTTGGGCTCCTATTCTGATGGCACCCATTTACTGCAATGTTGTAATGTAATGCAGAGATATAATGCCAGATTTCTCCAAATCTGATGCAATGAAGAAACAAACTCATCTGCATCTTGGATGGCCTGATGTTGTGAACATTTTCAGCAAATATTTATTTTTGGTTTAATTATTCCTCGTTTTTTTGTAAAGCTATTTTGAGACAATGTGTATTGTAAAAACTGATATACAAGTAAATTTGACGTGACTAATAAACCTGGTCAAGCAGCTAATAAACTTAAGAAGCCTGGTAGGGACACCAGCATCCCAAGCAATGCTGATATTTTGAGCTGGACTTGAATTATGAATGCACACAGACATATATTAATGGTGTGCTGGCCATGTATTTGTAATATTTTTCTGCTCTCTGTGTTCTGTAGCAGTGAGAGTCCTGCCACCCATTCCAGGTGCTTCAGTGATGCCCAGGATGCCAGCGGTGCACCCAGTGCCAGGTATTTCTAATTAAATTGAGTTCAGCTTTACAGGGATTGAAATTAAATGATTTGGACAAGTATTCATTATAATGTCTTTCAATTCTGCCTGTCAGACCCACAGCAAACTGTCCTGGCCCAGCAACAACAAACCATCATCAACCAGCAAGCCGTCATTATGGTAATAAAGTCTTTTTAGTTTAGTTTAGTTTAGGGTTATTACTGTTAACTAAATATAAAACCATAAAACATTTTTAGTACTTAAAATAATGATTCATTGAAAGATTTAAATATATACAAAAAACTTTATCATTATTTTAATTTCAACTAGTTGCCAATACTTAAAGTACTAAAGCAAACCTAAATTAAGACTTTATTTTCTTTAAAAAGAAATAACAAAAGTAACACACATAGTTACTAAAAATTCTAATAAAGTTGAAGTGAAAACAGAAAATATACAAATAATATGAAAAACTGTAATAGCACAAAATTGCATAGGGTTCGTTTTTTTTATTTCATATTTAATTTATTTATTATTATTATTAATTTCATCAATTTCAATTAGTTGCTTACAGATTTGGTGACATTTTCATTTTTTTAACATTTTTTTTTTTTAGTGTAAAATGATATGCCCTGAAGGTCAGACTGCAATTAATACAGTTGCTGATATAATAAAACATAACAAAATATTTGCAAAATAAAAAATACAATTTCACCAATAGACAAAAGCTAGGACTACAACAAAAGCATTTTACGTCATCCTGTGTCTGTCGACTGTCTTGCCATCCTCAGGCTCAGCAGATGACCATGCAGGCGATGGCTATGGTGACCAGTCCAGTGTCCAGTCCACCAATGTCTCCCCTCACCAGCCCCCCAACCAGCCCTCCACCCACTCCCTACAGCACTCTGCCGCCTAGCCCGTACCCCGCCATCCCTCCCAGCCCCTACGCTAACCTCCCACCCAGCCCTTACGCCCCACATCCCCTTTCCATGTATACAAGCCCCCTGGTGACCCCCCACCCCACCATCCCCTCCACCTCGATCAACACCACCCCCAGCACCTTAGAGGAGCAACAGAAGCCCCTGGAGAAGAAGAGCGGCCCCCCAACACCACAGCCACGGAGTACCACCACCACAAAGGTGCCCAAGTATTGATATAATCTAATAGTTTATACTGTAAATCTAGTTTATGATTGACCTTGTGTACTAGCAATTTTGTTGACTCTTGACAAATTGCTTGTTCCTTATTGATTTATCACATGACATATTATTGATTGTAATGAAATGGTAATCAATGTACATAACATTCCAAGGTCAATAAAATGTATATATGTAGCATTAAATCGAACATTAAAGATGTATACCTTGTATAGATGTATACCAAAAAATATTTGTATGTCAAATAAATGCTGTTATTTTGAACTTTTAATTGAAAGAACTTGGTGGAGGGATGTTAAATGAATCAAGTTTTCCACAAAAATATTAAGCAGCAAAACCATTTTCAACATTAACAATAAAAATAAATAATAATAAGAAGAAATAAGCTAATCAGAATGATTCTGAAGGATCATGTGGCACTGAAAACTGAGGTAATGATGCTGAAAATTCAGCTTTACCATCAAAGGGATAAATTAAATTTTCAAATATATAAAAATTGAAAGCAGCTATTTTAAATTGCAAAAATATTTCACAATATTCACTATAAACAGCATTTGTGAACATAAATTTAATAAAAAAAAAAAATGTAAACAGTAGATTATAAACTTACCATAGTGTAAAATCAGTTTGTGCAATTAATGTTGTATATTAGAAGGCTGATGAATTTGTTTGCTTTTATTAATTCTTATAAATATTTCTAGCGTTATCATGTTAGTCTGTTGTTTTTGGTTAATTTTTTATTCACCTACATTTATTCAGTCTGTGCATCTGTTTAACTGCTGAGTATGTTTTAATATAAAAACAGCTTTTTTTTTGCTTTGATGATGATTTCTTACCTTTCACTAAATTAATTTCAGGCTGTTTCATCTAATGGGACATTAGGGAAGAAGCAAGCCCCTGCTGCACCAATTAAACTTGACAGCAGGCCTGCCAAAAGACATGGTGTGTCAATGCATTCGATCATATATCTGCGTGTTCAAGACTAACATGTCCAACAATTGAAAAATATGCATTTAATGTTACTTCTGCATATTCCAACCCTTTATTTTTCTTTCTCTCTCAGCTCCTGTTGCCGTCACAGGTCCCATGCGTTCTGCTCCGGCTCCTGGCACAGAGGTGGTGAAATATTCGGTCTCCAACTCCGAGCACATCGTTCCCAGCCACAACATTAAAGATATCATAAAACAATATCAAACACCGCTCCCAGAACCCGTGCCCCAGATACAGAGGTGTGTTACCTGTGTACACTATTTGTGCCAAAGTTTCATTCATCAGGTGATTTTATTTCCATTCTTATTATTGGCCTCAATGGCATGTGTTTGATGACAGGCGGGAAGGGAAAGGTTTTATGAAGAAGATGAACCCACATGATGAGGCAATGCAGATCCTACAAACACAGAGGGACAATCCACCTCCTCCACAGGTATGTCTACCAATCACTATCACTTCTGTAATAACCAATTAAACCATTTTTGAACTATTAAGCTCCGCTAGCCACCAATAATTTATCATTAGTCATCGGATGTAAAGTTATACTACACAAGTGGGCACTTGGTCTAAACTCTCCATAGAGCCCCATTTAAATCTCAGCATTTTTTTTTTACAAAAAGGTTTATGAAATATTTAATCTTGCTGTGTGTGTAATAACTGTTTGTGCAGAGAAAGGCTCCCACTCCAGCTGCTGTGTCCAGAGATCAAGGCCTCAAACCAACTAGAAGCAGCAAGAAGAAAGCACCAGAGCCACCACTGACTTTACCTCCACCAGGTCAACAACACAGAGACTCACGTAACTTACAAAAACACCACGGTGTTATGATGTAGTTTTTGAAGACTGCCATGGTGAAGTACCTTACTATTGTAAATATTATTGTAACTATTTGCATGATACAGTGCCATGGTATAGATCAGAGTATCACTGTAAATCCATTTGATAGAGGACTGTTATTTGAAATGGTAGATTAGTTCAAAATTTTACTGTTTTATTTCATTTTTCCAATGCAGCCTTGGTGAGCAAAATAGATGACTTTCAATTACATTAAAAAACCGTGCAGACTCCAGATTTTTGGACAGTAGCATACATATAGCTCAATTGGTAGAGCATTGCTTTATCAAGGGCAAGGTTGGGGGTTTGATTTTCCGGGAACACATGATAGGTAAAAATTGATAGCCTGAATGCACTGTAAGTTGGTTTGGATAAAATCGTCTGCTACATGCATAAATGCATATATTTATTTATTTATTTATTTATTTAATTTAAATTTACATATGCATTTGTCCTCAACCATCTTTCTCCATCTCTCTCACACACCAGTGTCCAGAGATCTTCCGGTGGAATCTGAGAGCATCCAAACACAGCTGCACAAGAGCAGCACAGAGGAGCATTACACTTACACAAACGTTCCCTGGAAGATATACCTGCGGAAGGAGGTGTGTGTTCAGTGTGTCGTTTGTTTATGAGTGTGTACTTCACAGAACTAATGCTGCTGTACAAATTGCTGTAGGTCTTCTATCCTAAAGACACTTGGAATCATCCTCTGGTGCTGAACCTCATATTCAAACAGGTGAGTGCTAAATAAACTCCAGTACTGAATTAAACTAAAATAGAATTTGACATTTTTTGTTATTCTGTATATAAAAAACATATTTTATAATATACAATACTGTTCAAAATTGAGTTCTCTGTAAGAAGTCTCTTATGCTCAGGGTACAATTATATTATTAAAAAATGCAGTAAAAACAGTAATATTATTACAATGTTTTAAAATGTTATTTATTCCTGTGATCAAAGCTGAATTTTCATCATCATTACTACAGTCTTCAGTGTCACACGATCCTTCAGAAATCATTCTTATAAGATGATTTGCTGCTTAAGAGACAACTCTTTTTATCAATCTTGAGAATAGTTGTGGCGTTCTTTGATTATTAGAATGTTTGAAAGAACAGCATTTATTTGAAATAGAAATATTATAATTTCTCTATTGTCTCTTTTGATCCATTTTTATGGATCCTTGCTGAATAAGCATTAATTTTATAAAGTATGAAAGTATCTTGCCTTCATTCGTAAATGTATCATGTATTTCTTGTTTTTAAATTGTGTTTTTCAGATTGTTAATGACACATTTACTGAAGCCTGTGTGCGCATTACTAAAGAGGAGAGGCAGAAGATGAAATCCTTGTTTGGTGAGGATTTCTGCTCAATGTGAAATTATCTTCCTAGAGAACTTGTTCAGTTTACTGTTTGTGATGACTACACTGATCTGTTATTACGGTACATGTGTTTGTTTCATAGCACAATACGGCATCGAGCCAAACATAGATGTTCAGGATGAAAGTGTGAAGAAAGCTGTGATTACAGCTGCCAGGGAGTCATGGGAGATTTATTTTTCTCGCCTTTTTCCTGCGTCTGTGAGTTCCATTTCCTGGCAGTCTGTTAGTGTGAATGCAACGGACCGATGTGTCACCAGCGTGTGTGTTTGCAGGGCAGTGTGGGTACTGGAGTGCAGGTGTTGGCAGTGTCTCACTCTGGTATCAAACTTCTCAAGACGGTAAAACACAGCACTACGGCGCCAGACTACTTCCGAGTGCTCCGTGCGTACAGGTGCGTCATCCCTCGAGCCGTCTAACCATCTGTCAGCAGTACATCTTCTAAAGCATCTAAACTCTCGTGCTCTCTCACAGCTACACAGACATCCTGTTTGTGACCATCCCCTCTCCAAACATGCTGGAGTTTAATCTGATGAATGAGAAACTGATTCTGTTCTCGGCCAAAGCACCTCAGATCAAACATATGATTGATCTCTACATCTCTCATCTAAAGGAGGTACAGAAAGGGCTTTGAATTCTCATTTGGTTATTTCTTTAGGAGACTTCAGAGTGTCAATGGCCCTGATTTTAATTCAGAACGTTCTTCCGCAGGATTCTGAGTATGTCGTAGCAGAGAGAAACTTCATCACAGAGGACAGAGCTCTTCTCAGCTTCCATAAAGGAGATATCATTCGTCTGCAGGCCATGGATGGATTAGAGGAGGGTGAGAAGAAGTGCACTCGCATGCACACATTCAAATCTGTAGATCTTTCCCACAGTCCGTGATGTCATGCATGAAAGTTTGTAGTGGGGGAAATATTGACACCCAAATACAAGAAAGTGTTGAGTCCAATTTTAAAAATTTACAAGGTTACAAATGGTTTCTATTTCAAATAAATGCTGTTTCTATAAACATACTATTCTTCGAATCCTGAAAAAACAACCTGGTTTCAACATCAACTGCTGCTCAACTGGTTTCAACATTAATAATATAATAATTAATTAAAAAAAACATGTTTTTAAACCAGCATATTAGTATGATTTCTGATTGATCATGTGTCACTGAAGACTGGAGTTATGATGCTGAAAATTCAGCTTTGCCATTACAGGAATAAGTTTTTTTTTTTTTATGAAAATTTAAAATAGTTATTTAAAAGTGCAACTCTTCGATCAATTCAATTCAGCCTCGGTGAGCATAAGCGACGTATGAGACCCCAAACTGTTCTGTATACAGTGGTTTGGTTTAATTGCAAGTCAGTAAACGTAATGCTGCCTCTGCAGGAAAATCTCTAGAATAGAGCTTATAATATTTGCTTTCCATCAGAAGAGCTGCAGTTAACCTCGGGAAGGCTTGTTCTTGATTCTCCAGGAAATCTGTGAGGGGGACCGTACAGTGCATGATCACAGCAATACATAAACCACTGTGTATGCATTTTAGAGGAAGAACAGTGACTTTTTCATGGTTTGCATGTTTGTGTTTGTGTTTCAGGTCAGAGATACGGCTGCGTGGTGAAGAAAAAGGTCATTTACCTCGAGGAGCTGAAGAGAGGCACACCAGATTTTGGTTTGACATTTACCATACAGTATTTTTTTTTTGTTTGTTTGTTTGTAGGATGCTTTCAATTGTGAAACTACACTTGAAATAAGAGATATTTCATAATTTAATGAATGAAATATTGAGATGCATTATTTTTTTATGTAAATAAAAAGCGAAATAACGACATAATACTCTGTTTTTCCTTTTTTTTTCAGAAATTGCAAGTAAATTTCACAAAATATATATATATTTTTAAAATGAATAGTGTAATAAGTCTGACATTTTTCATTAGAAAGACTGATAAGAAAGTATTTTATTTTCAAATGTACTACAATAATCTGTTTTAATTACAAAAAAAAGGAAATAGCTGTTTAAGCAGAACAAATCATGGGTGATGAATGTTTTTCCAGGCTGGCGTTACGGGGCAGTGCAGGGTCGGAGTGGAGCCTTCCCTATGGACTGTGTGGTTCCTGTAGCTGCTCCTGATTTCCTGAGTCTCCCAGCGGAGAGGAGAGACGAGCCGAGAGACAGACAGGGTCGAGTGGCAGCATCAGGAGCTATCGCTCTCGCTGTGGCCTCCACTGCAGCTGCACATGAGCTGGACCCATCACTAGAGGTATTCCACATATTCACTACTAGGTGTCTGATAGCTGATAGAATGTCTATACCTTATGCCATGTTATATAATGATTGCACATGTGGTCACAGTAGAAGTGCCTGAAATGAAACCTTAATTAGTCTTTGAAAATAAAATGTGTGAATTTTTACTGTCATTGCTCTGAAGGTATATTACTAACATTAGATACTTGTTAATGTGTTTGTTTTGTGATTGTTAGTCTGCTGGATTCGGGGAATTCGGTGACTCTGAAGCTGAGGGGAATATTCTTTTGGACAGCCAGTACAACATGGTGGAGTTTGCCAGGAAACATTTCAGAACGTCAGATGGAAGCAAGAGGTTAACCACTATTATAATAGAAAAAAAAGTGTTATTTTTTATTTGTATATATGTTTTTAAAATCTGAGTCAAACACAGGACTAAATCTAAATGTTGCAATTTTTTATGTGACTAGTGATTCGTTCAGAGATAAATCCAAAAAAGGTAAAGGAAATAAAGACCCTGCAGAGATGGTGAAATTCAGCAAGGTACTGTGCCCACTATGCATACATAAACATACTAATTCATTAATATATTAATACAAATACATATGCACTTACACGTCTGTTCAAAGCTTTGGCCTTTGGGGTCTTTTTTTCCAAGAAATGGAAAAAACAACAGAAGTACATTTACAGTGTTACAAAAGATTATTTTTCAAATAAATTCTGTTTATTTGAATTTTCCATTCATTAATAAAGCTTGAAAAATATATATATCAGGTTTTCCACAAAAATATCAAACAACAAAAACTATTCTGAGTTTTTTTTAATTGTGGTAGTATTTCAAAACATTTCTGTTTTTACTGATTTTTTTATTAAATAAATGCAACCTTAGTGAGCATAACTTTTGAATTAAGTATACATATGTGACCCTGGACCACAAAACCTTAAGTCTTAAGTCACTGGGGTATATTTTTAGCAATAGCCAAAATTATTAATTTTTATTTTATGCCAAAAATCATTAATGTATATTGTGTAAAGATCATGATCCATGAAGATATTTTGTAACTTTCCTACTGTAAATATATCAAAACTTAATTTTTGATTAGTAATATTTATTGCTAAGAACTTCCTTTGGAAAACTTCAAAGGCGATTTTCTCAATATTTATATTTTTTGGCACCCTAAGATTCCAGATTTTCAAATAGTTGTATCTCGGGCCAAATATTGTCCTATCATAACAAACCATACATCAATGGGAAGATTATTTATTCAGCTTTTGGATGTTGTATAAATCTTAATTTTGAAAAAATTACACTTAAGAATGGTTTTGTGGTCCTGGGTCACAATTACATATTCATAGAAAATGCACATAAATTCCCATTTAAAACTTTGATGTCTTGTTTTCTCCAGAACCCTATCCTAGAGTCCCTCATAGACTTCACTGACCCCAACATGAACCGGGTTGCTTCTGAAATTTTCCTAGGTGAGAAAATCACAGCCACTCCATCTGCTCTACTTTTTGATATGCATCATATCTCAAAAAGTTATTCTTTGTTCTTGTTTTGGATGTAGCCATAATGAAGTTCATGGGAGATCATCCTCTCAGGGGCCAATCGGAGCAGTTTGTGGTTTGCACCTTCCTGAAGGTAAAGCACAACCTCTCAACCATGTGACCAGCTGTACTGTTGCCATAATGCACATAGACTCCCAATTGTGTTTATTTACTCATTTTACTTTTGGCCATAACTCTACTAATACACATCAATGTTTGTGTAGTTAACGGGTGAATATGGACTGATGAAGGATGAGGCGTACTGTCAAGTCCTCAAACAGATTACAGCCAATACCAGCTCTAAACCGTGAGATACACACTTCTTCTTCTTCTTTGCTTGTTTGATGGGTCTCTGTGTTAAGCTGTGAGCGTTTGATTGTGTTGTGTTGTGTTGCAGGGACAGCTGTCAGAAGGGCTGGCGTTTACTCTACATCCTGACAGCATTTTTCCGCTGCTCTGAAGTGCTCAAACCATTCGTACTCAAGTTCCTGCGAGACATCTGCAGAAGTCCAGAAGTGCTTTTTCATGGTACCACATGTACACATTTAACATATGTTAGTCTCCAAATTAAAGCACTATTTTTATGAGGCACACTGATCTAATATTATTTGATGTGTGATCAACAGGAATTGCTAAAGCTTGTGAGCAGAACCTGAGAAAGACCTTTCAGTTCGGTGGCAGGAGTGTTTACCCCAGTAGTATGGAGCTCAAAGCCATAATGGTCAGTAAATAGACATAAACACAAGACCATATATACACCCACACCTCTGTTACACACATTCACACAAACAACTTTTCGAAAATATGGGATCCATGTGATTTGATGCAGTTTGAAGCAAAGATCTAAAGTTTCTATTGATCGAAAGAACACAAAAAATTTATCATTTTCCATTTTGTAGTCTGGAGTAATGATGCTGAAATTTCTGCTTTGCATCACAAGAATAAAGTGTTACATTTATTTAAGTAGAAAAGCTTTTATAAATTGCAATAATGTTTCATATTATTACTTTTTTCGCTGTATGTGCTTTGGAAATTTCTTTCAAAAACTTTTTAAAAAATCATACCGACCCCAGACTTTTCTTCAGTAGTTTATGGGATATAAATTAGAGTCTAATTATGTTTCGTGTATGTGTTTTCAGGCTGGTCGAAGCTCAAAGCGACAGCTCTTTCTATTTCCTGGAGGAATTGAGAGACATTTGAAGATCAAGACCTGCTCAGTATGTCTCTTTTCTTGTGTGGCAGTGTATATCTTTTATTGCATGTGATTATATTGGTAAGTTGAGATAGAAGCTGAAGTTGCTTTGTGTGCAGGTTGCACTGGATGTCATAGAGGAGTTATGTTATGAGATGGCGTTACAAAGGCTGGAGGCAATGGATGAGTACACAGTTTTCATAGTGATCAACAGAGGTACTTTATTATAACTTTAAAGAAAACAGTAATGATAAATACACAACAAAAGTTTTTGAACAGTAAGATTTTGAATGTTTTTTAAGCACCAAGCATGCATTTATATGCATTTATTTGATCCAAAGTACAGCAAAAACAGTAACATTTTAAAATATTTTTACTATTTAAAATAACTGTTTTCTAATTGAATATATTATCAAATGTAGTTTATTCCTGTGAATCAAAGCTGAATTATTTGCAACATAAGTTTTTTTTTCTGGTATAGTTTACTGTATTAGCATCAACACCAATGCACGATAACGTTCTGTTCATTATAAGTATGCACTGCAGTTTTGTCGTCTGCCACTTTAATACTCATACTTTTTAAAGCAGCATGGATTCTGACTGGCTGTGAATGTTTTTATTATTATTATTAAAAAATGAAAAAAAAAAATTTACTTTGCAAAAAAGTTTCAAAGAGTAGTATTCTTTACTATTTCATGACCTCATATTGCATGTTTAATTCTGCGATTGTTAACTTTTATTAGACCAAATAATGAGACACATTAAAAAGTTACAGCTGCTTTTACATCTGGTTTATTAATGACACTAGAAATGAAAAATCAAGTCAAGATTATTGCATTTTGTGCTATATTTGTTCCTTTAAGCAAACGTTGGAATAAGTAGGTCATAGATGTTGTACTTTTAACAATATGAATAAATTAAGATAAAATAAAAAACTTCAACAACATGAGTAGTATGCCATTTTGAACATACCCCACCAGATTTATTGACTCATATTTTTGGTGATGTCATCCAGGTCAGAATGTGCGGCCCCTCAATAAGAGAGAGTACATATTAGACATCGCAACAGAGGCGGAGCAGATTGATCCCAACTACAGCTTCTGGTTCAGACGAGTCATCTGGGCCCATCCGCTCAAGTTCGACAACGAGCTCTGTGTCACCATGCACTATAACCAGGCAAGACATGTCTGTCCTATCACATCTGTCCTAACCAGACACAATGCACTAACACTTTTGAATGGTAGTGTAAATATAGTATATACATAACACATACACAATACAGAACATCATAATGTATCTACACCTATATGGTTCCTTCACTGTTGTGTGTTTGTATTTGCACAGGTTCTGCCAGACTACCTGAAGGGTCTGTTGAATGTCGTACCTCAGGGAAAGATCAGTGAACAGCAGTTTAACCAGTTTGCCAAACTTGCTGCTCTTCAACACAGAGCCAAAGACAGTCTCTACACCCCTACTATGTATGTTCCAATTTTAGTGAACCTTTGTTCTCTGTGTACTTTTAAATATACATATAATTTGACCAAATTTACACCCTATGAGTAATATGCGGGAATCAGAATGGTCCTCTGAAAATTTTTTTTGGTTTTTACCCCACAAGATAATCAGCATCAATAACTGAAGCCATTTTCAGTATCAGCTCAAACATTTGTCAAGGTATTCTAAGACCAAGTTATCTGAGATATGTTAATGACATTGGATTGTCAGCAATTTATCTAATTTACAGTAAAAACAGTAATGTTGTGAAATATTATTGCAATTAAAAAACATTTTTTCTATTTTAATATATTGTAAAAATGTAATTTATTTCTGTGATGCAAAGATGAATTTACAGCATCAAAACAGTTGTGCTGCCTAATATTTTTGTGAAAACTGTGATCTATATTTTTCGGATAGAAAGAACAACTTTTATTTTAAACAAGGCTGTTGTAAATGCCTTTACTGTTGCTTTTAATCAATTTAATACATCTTAGCTAAAAATAAGTATTAACTTATTACAGACAAAAAGCTTACTGCCCCCAAACTTTAAACAGTCTTTTATTTTCCTGAAGATTTTTTAAAAGTAACATCAAATACAAAGCTGACATCCTGCCCTATGAAAAAGACAACTCTGGGCACTGCTTTCTTGTTAAAAAAACTTTTCACGTTTGTGATCCTGAACCATAAAACCAGTCATAAGGTTCAAATATCATCTGAAAGCTGAAAAATTATGCTTTCCTTTTGATGTATGGTTTGTTAGGATAATAGGACAATATTAATCAAGATACATCTATTTAAAAATCTGTCTGAATTAAGTTCCAAACAGTGCATATTACTGATCAAAAATTAAGTTTTTATATATGGAAATGTACAAAATATCTTGAATGGTTTTGTGCTCAAGGGTCACATAATGACTCGAAAATGTTCTCTTTCTGTAGTCATGAGTTGACAGAATACATCCCAGTCGAGATCTTTGGCAGACAGGTGCCTCAGCAGTGGATGCAACTGGTTGCCCAACATGTACATGCCGTCCAAAGCCTGAACCCTCACCAGGCCAGATCCCAGTTCCTGGGTATTTTATTCTTTTATTTACCTCTTTGTAATTAGGTATTACCATGATGTAAAGCAAGGTTTGTTGAATTGTGTTTTTGTTTGAACTTCAGGTTTGGTGTGTGCATTTCCAATGTTTGGATCGTCCTTCTTTTACATCCAAAGCAGCAGCAACAGCACCATCTCTGCACCGTGCATCCTCGCCGTCAATCAGAACGGACTGCACTTCCTGCACAAAGACACTCATGTGAGTATCACAGACACAGAGACTTATAACAGAGGTCCTAAAAAGCTCTTGTGGTAGTTCCACAAAATAAGGCCTCAAATTGGAGCAGAAATTAATAAAGTCGTGGCACTAATGTTGCATCTTCCTTAGTGTTTTTGTCTTGTTTCCCAATCTAAACATTCTTAAATCAGGATACATTCACTTGAGATGAGAAATAAAGACATGAAGTTTTCATATTTTAACAAAATTGAGTTTATGATTAAAACAAGAACTTATATCTGACAGATATTTATTGTTTCGAATTTTTTAAATTCATAAATTTACTTAATTTGGAGGAAAGGGTACTGAGGAAGAACTTCATGCAGTGTGATTGGAGTAAAAGTTAATTCTATATTTTAGATAAGCTGGGTTTAAAAAGTTATAGAGATTGGTTAGCTAAAATTATTATTTTAAACTGAAGTACTGCTAATATAACTCCTCAAACATTTACATATAGAGAACATATTGATGTATTGTGTCCCCTCGCTTAAATTATCTTCAATAGGTCTTAAAATGTTCTTCAAAAGTCTTATATTTGCTTTCATCAACCCTGCAGAAACCCTCTAATGTTTTCAGTTTTTCTAATTGATTTTCTGATGGCAGGAGGTGCAGGTGAAGTTCCAGCTGAAGCTGATTCAGTCAGCTCACACACAGCGGCCCAGCGCCGGATCCAGTTACCCTTATGTAGACGTCGTGATAGGGGACTTAACCAATCACAGAGTCACACAGTTACAGCTGGAACAGGTAACACACATTCAGCACCATGAGAACAGTGTGAAAGTATGAATGAGTGGTTTATGAGCATGTATGTTGTTTGTAGGGTCTGGAGCTGTGTCGGGTTATCGCCATGCACATTGAGAATATGCTCTCTGTCCGAGAGAAGAGGCTGACGCTGCCACCCAGTGAAATCACCATGCTATAACAAAACCATATACAGATACAAACAGTCTGTATACGAACGAATACTATGCTTTCTGTATGTTTATTTTCTATCAGGTTATTTTAATGACTAAACCAAACCTCTTTATGCACTGTTTGCACTAATCATGTGTATTTGTTCACATGTTATGTATAGAAAACACACGATGAATAAAAGCATTATTTTTGTATTAAACGCATAATATTTATACAGATGGATTATTATTATTATTATGGAAAATTGTCCTTTGGTACTGTAGATGTGAAAGTATTGAAATGTTTTATTTGAAACGTTTACCACATGCACATAAGTTTGAATGAAGAGAGATGTTACTCAGGAGAACAGCATGAATGTAATCTTTTTTTCAATCACATTCTCTCACAGAGACTTGCAATGAAATGTAAATTTCAGAGTAACGCAATGACATTTTTTCACAGTCAAACTTTGTGTATTTAGCTGTTAGTTGACATTAGTTAACATACAAGACCGAGGTCAGAATATTTGTATTGATTTTTTTCTACAATTTTCTTAATAAATGTATTGATTGAAACCTAAATTAATAAATTTGCCTACTGTAATTGTCTATAACTTTCACAGTATTTTGGATAAACAGGAATATGAATATCACGTCTGAGATCTGAGATCTAATTTATATAATGAATATACACCAAATTGTTAACTATAAGCTTCTTGTTTTAGTTTTTTTTTTTCATTCTGAGAAACGAGATTACTAAGAAACCCCTTTGTATCTGAGGCATGGGACTTCATGATCTCTGGTAAATTAGGGGGGTTTAACTGGCTTGCAAAATTTGCAAATTTATTGTTGCATAACCTTTTTTAAAGTAGTTAACCAATTCAAAACAAAAATGAAAATGACATTTAGCATGACTAAATATGTATTTTTGAAAAATATAAATAATCAGGGATAGCGCTAAACCCATTTCTAAAGGCATAAAAATTTATCAAAAATTTGTTTTTGTTATAATAGAAAGTTCTAGTTGATAACTTACAACATTTTTATAAATACATACTAATTACAAACTTATAAAATAATAATACAAAATAAGGATACAAATGCAATGTATTTTTAATAATAATAATAATAATAATAATAATAATAATAATACATTCGTGATAATAATTTGTAAAGATCGCTTTCATACTTTGATAAAATAGCTTTTTATAGCCGCAGGGTTTGCTGACAGCTGATCGCGTCACTCATTGGCTGCCACTGGACCAGACCCTCTTGCCCACCGCGCATGCGCAGCTCGCAAAACAGTTTTAGTTCCACGAGTTTATGCTCTCTCCGCGGCTTTTTGCAATCTTTCAGCAACATAATAACTATTTTTTCTCGGATACAATAAAATAGGCTGATCAGCAGCACGGCGGATGTAGCGAGCAGAAGGCGTGGGCTTTAAACAGCATGTAGCAGTAAGCCTGTGTCCACTGGAAGCTAGTGGTGGCGTAACGTTAGCTGTGCTATGTGCTAATATTATGGCACTGAAGGCAGGAAAACGCCGCCTGTGATTGACAGCCCACTCACTGCTTTGCGTTACCGATTCGGTTGGGTTGTTCGTGGAATGGGGCAGTGGTAACTTTGGTTGGTTTAATTTGCTGAACGGAGGGAAGAGGAAGCAGGCGGAACCGGGCCTTCGGTCACGTCGCGCACGACTTCAGTGACCGACGCTAATATTATAACATGGGGACCTGAGGCGAATTCAGGACAAACAGTATTTTTACCGCAGTTTTTCCGAACTTTGCTTTTGAAAATGGCCAGTTTTACGGATCTACGGGAGAAGCTGAAGTCGATGACGCCGCACAAGGACAAAGTTATCGAGTACACCAGCAACGGCGAGAAGCGCAAATACCGTGAGTCGGATGACGACGAGGACCGGGGAGACGCAGAAGCGCGAAAAGTCAAGAGCAGCGTTAAACAAGCGCATATCTTCACCGAGGAGGACTGCGTGCGCATCGAGGCCAAGATAGACGAGGTGGTCGCCAAGGCAGACAAGGGGCTCTACCGGGAGCACACGGTGGACCGGGCGCCGCTGCGGAACAAGTACTTCTTCGGCGAGGGCTACACGTACGGCTCGCAGCTGGAGAAGCGCGGGCCAGGGCAGGAGCGGCTGTACTCCAGAGGCGAGGTGGACGAGATACCGGACTGGGTGCACGAGTTGGTCATCGATCGCCTCGTGACGCACGGGGTCATACCGGAGGGCTTCGTTAATAGCGCCGTGATCAATGACTACCAGCCCGGGGGGTGCATAGTGTCCCACGTGGACCCCATCCACATCTTCGAGCGGCCGATCGTGTCGGTGTCGTTCTTCAGCGACAGCGCGCTCTGCTTCGGCTGCAAGTTCCAGTTCAAGCCCATCCGTGTGTCCGAGCCGGTGCTCTTTCTGCCCGTCAGGCGCGGCAGCGTCACCGTCCTCAGGTCGGTACTCGTGCGGACACCGCGTTGTCACGGTTCATTTCCAGAACATTTCTATGGGACTCTTTTAATCACCATGTGTATATCCTTACTAAAAAGTGGCTCTATAGTAATAGTAATGTTATATATTATGGTGCATGCCCAAAATCCCATCAAAGTACGTTCTGGTACAGTTTTGTAAGATGAGTTGTAATTGTGATATGGTATAAAAATTATACCTTGATTTATGTTATGGTGCCATGTAATTGTCATAATCATGTTACTTCAAAAGATAATTGAAGTTACCATATTTTTTTTACGTGCTTTGATTTAGATTATTTTAGTATAACTATTATTTATACATTTTGCGGATCAGTTTCAATTTTTATATTTTCCGTTTTCATTCTAAAGTTGTTGTAATTTTGTTGTTTTAATACTTATTGGATGTTTTAAATATCTTTGTGGTTTTCTTTTGAATTTTTCAGTTCTAGAAAGTTTAATACATCAAGTTATAAGAGTTGTCTTGGAAATTAACTGAAATAACTTCAAAATTTAATATTTTTACCATAGTACAGGAAGAAATTCCCTTCCCTTTTTAATAAGGATTTAATTTTTTTCATTTTTAATTATTAACATTTTATAATTTAATACGTTTTCAATATAAACTATTATCTAAAAAAAATATTCCGTACTGTGCTAAAATGTTATAAAATATATAATGTGCTCACTGCTTTGATTGGGTTTTAGTGGCTATGCAGCCGATGACATCACGCATTGCATCCGCCCACAGGACATCAAGGAGAGGAGAGCTGTCATCATTCTGAGAAAGTGAGTTCTCTGGTTCTGAGTCAGAGTTGTTCTTGAAGGGACTGGAGGCATGTGTGGAGGTGTACACTGCTCTGATATCCGCTCTTGCTTTATTGTAGAACGAGGCCAGACGCCCCTCGTTTGAACTCCAGTTCACTGAGCCCATCCATCCACTCTTCTGAGAGACGACACATACTCAAAGCCAAGCGCTCGCACCGCAAGGCCGACCCAGATGCTGCACACAGGTACTTGTGAAGTCTCTCATACCACATTCAGATCTGCCTCTATCAGATCAACAAGTCCACACCCTACATATTTTTTTTTTTTGATGTACGTCACAATACAGATCTGTCACTACCTTTTGTTTTATCGCACTGTTAAGTAAACTTTGGTGCTGTAGACATAAGTATTAGCTAAAATAGAAAGGCTTGTTAAGGAGAGTTGAACACTGACTTCTTCCAGCAATCTGGCTGGATTTTCTACAGTTTCTTTAGATTTTCCTCATAAATTAGAAAAACCTAAATTCTAATGTTTATGGTGAAACATAGTTAATTTATTTACCTAAAATAGTTTTACAATTACAGCAAATATGACAAGTTTATGAGGTAAAGATGAGTCTTGGAAAGCTGTTTTGTTATACACAGACCACCTTAATGCTGGCTGCCATCATGAGATCACATGACCATTATAATCCGTCTCTGTAATACTATTTTATTAATCTTTATTCTTCATCAAAGTATTCATTTTATTCAGCAAGAATGTATTAAAGTGATTAAATAAGGCATTTCATATTTATATTTTAATTTGTTGCTTTTGAACTCTTTATTCATCAAAGCATATGGAAGAAAATGGATCACAGTTTACCTACAAAATATTAAGCAGCAACTATTATTAACACTAATAATAAAAATACATGTTTCGTGAACAGCAAATCAGCATATTAAAATTATTTCTGAAGGATCACGTGACACTGAAGACTGGAGTACTGATGCAAATAAATCAGCTTTTTCATCATAGGAATAAATAACATTTTAAAATAAATTGCAATATTATTTCATAATATTGATTTTATTGTATTTTTTTATCAAATAAATGCATCCCTGGTGAGCATTTGAGACTTGTTTTAAAAACGTTAGACATCTGCCCAGACCTAATATTTTAATAAAGAGTGTACAGTATTTCTAGTACTGTCTTATCAGTCTGCAGAACCTTTATGCTGGGGTCACTGTGAACTGTCATTAAAAATAGAGCTACGTTAAGATCCTTTTTGTGTTCAATGGAAAAAAAGTAACCGCATACATGTTTGGAACGACTTGAGGGTGAGTAAATGATGACAGAATTTCCATTTCAGCTTTAACTGGTCCTTTAAAGGGAACATCAGATGCCCATTTTCCACAAGTTATGATTCGTTAGGGTCATGAAATCTCTATTAAATACTTTGGATAAAATTTCTTATTGGTAGGTTAAAACAACACCCTTTTTACCTTGTCAAAAACAGTTCTGTTCACAGTGAGCCGTTTCATTACATGTCCATTTAAAAATGCTAATGAACTCTGCACCCCCCCCCCCCCCCACTTCCGTGGTGAGCCTTTCTCTGTAAACTTTAGCAGCTTTCGTTGTGGAACTTGATAAACTAGCACATTATTAGGAAGGGCGATTTGCAAAGATTGATTTAAAAAAAAAAAAACTTACACCCACTTCTGTTGTTGGACTTGGGGTGTGTAGTGTTAATCAACAGTCTCGGGAGGGGCTTGCCAAAATGAAGTAACACTGCCCAGAGTCTGTGAACAGCTTGATCTGAGAAAGAGCTTGTTATTTATGGGGATTTAAAAAACAAACAAAAAACACTGGGTGGATTTTTTTCATTATAGCTTATACACACTGCCAACACACATTTATGTTAAAAGTGAATGTTGCATCTGCTGATGGCTGCAATCCACACAAACAGTTTGCTGAAAGCTTTTTGCTCTTTTCTCTTATAGGCCTCGTATTTTGGAGATGGACAAAGAGCTGCAGAGGCGTTCCCTCTCTTCCCGACAGAGACGTCATGATGGAGACGGTTCAGAGAACTCCTGGAGGAGAGCTGACGAGAGAGAGCCGGGCTCCCGCTACACACATGACCACACACCCACTCGACGAGTCAAAATGAGACGTCACTGAAACACAGTCAGAACTCAATGCTGATCTCCTCAAGACGTCTTTACGTTTCCTCAAGGGGACCGGAAGCCAACAGAGTGACTCAGTAAAAGAGATGCTTCCGGCGTGGGTGGATTCAAGGACATTAGGCAGCGGTTGCTTTACTTATTAAGAGGCTTTATCTATCTATTCAGACATATCATTAAGATCCACTATATTTTGTTCTGTGTGTTTAAAGGAAACATGGAATAAAAAAACATGTAAGTGGCTAGTTGAATTCAGTCATAATTCATCAGTTTGCACCCCAGTTAACTTCATGTGTCAATGTCATGCATATATACATTCACATAACAATATCAAATAAAAATGTGTACTGGAGTTTTGAGAACTGCTCCTTTAAACACAAATATGGTTGACTTTTTTTTGGCTTTAAGAGTTTTGTTGGATGCATTCTGGCAATCAAACTGTTTTTAGGTCAGAAAGAAGTATGAGGGAAATTAATGGCAAATTTTATTAATGCTGACTGAAGTTATTTAGTGTGACGATAAAATGTTTGATTTGCATACAGTGGCTTATCAGTGCATTTGCCTGTGCACGATGGCTTTACTAACAAAGACAAGATCAAATCTAAAGCCTAGATTCTTTGATATGCTTGACATGCACAATATTAGTTTCTAAAATGGGATAAACTGTTACATTAGTCATCGCTTTATTTGTATGTTGTTCTTTCTGTTCTCAACGCTTTTCTTTTTCTCCCCAATTTAAGGATGGTGTTGCCATTATAATAACTGATTTGGTTTGACATTTTATTTCTGAAGGAAATAATTCATGCCAACATTACAGCGGACATTAGAGACCTGTATAAGACTGTCATAATGACATAAGTTTGTGTTTTCTTTTTTATTATTTATTTGTTTCTGAGGTTGAATGGATGTGCAAAAAATGTAGAAGAAAGATGATAAAGTGTAATTCCCATTGCAGGTGTTTAACAGAAAGTGCATTTGTCTACATGAGACTATATATACTTTGTATTTAAAAGGCTGACAGAAGAGACTATTTTTGTTTAAATCAAGTGGAATAGATCAGACTGCATAAAAGATTAAAGGGAGCTGTTCTGTGTGTTCTTGGAAGATTCTATGTCTGTTCTTTATTTTTCTGGTTCTATTGAAAATTAGATTTTTCATATCTGTTGTATTTTGTAGCTAACTTAAATACCAAAGCAATCTCACCCAATCTTTCCTAAAACTACTTTATAACATGTTACTTTTTAAGAAAGTTCCGTTTGCCTTGTCCATTAATATGGAATAGGAACATCATTTTCTGTCTACATTTATTTTAACATGCATAAAAAAGTTTTACATTCTTGCTCCAAGTCTTATATTTATCATTTGCACTATGCACAGTTTTATTCAGTTCAGAAATAAAAATGTCAATATTTAATGTGGCTGAATCTCTGTGCCACTATGCCATCTTGAATTGTTGGATAAACTATTTACCTCAATGTACCCACTGTTTACCCAATAAATGTCCCACAGGTTATTTCTACAAGCAATGGTTGTGAGTGGAAAGAGTGGTGATTGTCCACTAGATGGTACAAGAGAATTCACCGTTTTTTTTCATTGAGAACTATATTAGGTTGATTACAACTTTTATCGTGGCTAGTTATGGTTTTGCATAAAAAATTTCGGGGAGACATTACTGTTTTCAGTTCATAGAATGGTGATACAAGAGCACCAAATTTTTAACTAATGTACTCATAATGAAACTATAATTTTAATAAATATTATACAATCTAGTTCATATAAATACAAATTATTTTATTTAGGGTTATTAGTTTCGCCATACAAATTAAACAACTGATTTATTATATTTATAAGAAAAATGTACGTTTCATTTCTCACAATTAACAATGTGACCATGTTTGCATTAAACAAGCATTAAAATAAGTGTCACAGTAAAAGAAAATATAACGTTGCGATACCATTTATGGTATTTTCAAAATAATTTATGAAAAATCATACAATATGTAGCAATTCCATAAAAACAACAAAGTTCCTTCACCGTTAAGTTGTGACGTATGGAGATACTGTAATCTCATTGGTCCATATGTACGTCAATCCGCGGGCTAGTGACGTATGAGGCGTTTGTTATAGGTAAGAGGGCAAGTGTGTTAAAGACAAAACTATTCGATTTGATACTCTACTCTAATGGCTCTGAATTGACACTACCTTATAAAGGTAAGTTAGCTGTTTAACTCGTGATCGGGCATATAAAGTGTTAGTTGTGTAACATCAACATGCGTGTTAGTTCTCTGCGTTCGACAGCTGGTGAAGTTAGCAAACGCTAACAACAAAGCGAAGCGCTATTGTTTGACTCGGTTGAGTTGAATTTAAATTAACTCAACTACAGAAATGAATTATTCGAATATTTGGTGGTTATATGTGGTTTAATGTAATATTTAGCAGGCAAAAACGTCATGAATAGTTATACGTGTTAAACAGCAGGTCTGTAAACGTGACAGATTTAAACCACTGATAGTGTTAAACAGGTTTTCATACATTAACATTAGCTGTCTTATCTGATACAACAATTAATGTTATCTAGGTTTTAAAGTCCATCTGTATGCAGGCCTACTGTCATTTAATGTGTACTAATTTAATGTGTATTTGGCTTTTTATCCAATAAACCATATAAAGAACCCCCATCTCTCTCTGCTGGCCAAGAACTTGCTGTGCTTTTTGGAAAATACCTTTGGAATGTAGGTCTTGGCCAGCAACTGAATCTGCAAATCCTTTAGGAATAAAAAAATATTAAGCCTAAAAGGTATTTATGAGATATTGCATTCCCCCATGTGTTACTAGTATAACCTGCAGATCACAGATGGAAACTTTACTCTAATTTAGGATCACAAAATTATCATATGAATAAGTGGAGAGGAACTAGGCCACATGGGTCTAATTTTAGACCTGGTGAAGCCCCTTCCTGGGTCTGAGTTCATGAAAATCCATGGCTATTTCTGAGAGAGAGAGCGAGAGGCAGGTGTGGCTTCGGTCGGCCTGTCTGTCACGTAGCACATGTGAGAACTGTGTGTCTTAACCTTCCTGACAGTACTGCGATTGTACATTAATCGTATCAGATGGTTAAATCAATAATAGCACTTTTATTTATAGTACTGTCATACTGATGACTACTATTTATGGTACACAAACGGTATTCTTAGTACCATGGATATATCATGATATATGTCTTAAAACTGTGATATATGAAGAAGCTCATGTGAAATCAAATGGTCATGTAATTCTCTATTGATATTTTCAGACACTCACAGAAGACGTGATGTATTATTCGAGTAAAAGGCGAGGAGAAGATGGGATTGCTGCTGTCATTGACTTCCTGTTGTCCAATGCCCGGCTGGTGCTGGGAGTGGGCGGAGCTGTGGTGCTGGGCATTGCCACATTAGCTGTGAAACGGGTGATTGTTCATTTTATCGTATTACCAGTATTACACACTACAAAGTTCTGAGTGGTTGATATATATTAGATTGCAGTAGTGTTCATGAGGCAAAGAACTACAATTACACTGCACAAGCATTATGAGCAAAAGTAAAAGCAATGGATAAACTTTAAACCGTGTGTGTGTGTGTGTATATATATATATATATATATATTACACACACACACTGTGTTTGTATATATATTAGTGCTGTTATACAATTAATTCCTCCAAAATGAAAAGATTTCTGAATGTATATAAATACACACATCCAATATATATATTAATATTATTGTATATAAATATGTATAACATAAACCTAATATATTTCATACATGTGTAAAAATATACACGATGCACACACATGTAAATAAAAACATTTATATTGGATGAGATTAATTGCAATTGATCATTTGACAGCACAAATATATAAACGATGCAGGCTGATGGCTTAAACAAAAGTATATACCACTGATTACTGCGAACCTCATAGCTCTCAGTAGGTCTGTGTTTAGAAATTACCATTAAATCAGTTACATTATTGAGAAAATAAATGTAATTTTTGCTTCTAGAACCTAATTTTTTACACTCTATTAGAGCTTATATTGATTACTTGTTAATTTGTTGTCTCCTACGTTTTCTCTACCGGTGATGTCACAGCTGATAGAACGAGCTGGTAGGCCTCCTGATGAGAAGCCTGACAAGAAGATGACGGACAGCTGGGAGGAGTTAAGCTTGGTCAGTTCCTCCCCCAAACTACTGCACAAGGGTATAGAAGGAGTGGTCATGAAACAGATTGCTGCCGCAACCAAGAAAGGTACCTGGGTTTGGAAGAATTAAAGTTCTTGTTGCTGAAAGACAATTAATTAAAAGTGACCCTTTTTAGGGTCTTATTCTGCACAATTCATTAGTGCATGCTAGTACAGGCAAATAAAACCTTTTGATTTTTATGTCAGAACTTCACCTCTCAAACTGGTCAATGTTAACCAGAAGCCAAATCATTTTACTATTATTATTTTATTGTTTATTTTACCATTTATCAAATTATTCATATTAATGAAATAGAATATAATTGAATATACATTCTTGTCCCGTTTTGGGAAAATTGTCTTAATGTTGTCACTAAACATCCAGTTTCATCATGTTAAAATGGGTTGTGAATGCTGTTTTCAGTAGAAACCTTTTTTTGTGTTTAGCGGAGCTGTCCCAACCCATCCCCCTGCCCTCACCTGAGCCCCAGCGCTGTGACACTGAACCTCTCCAGCGACGGAAACGCATGGATCTGTGTGTGATGACGTTTGTTGAGCGTCTGCAGCACTACTACAGAACACGAGTGTGTCTGTCAGCGGAGGAGGTGTCTGTCGCACAGCAGCGAGCGTTAGATATAGCCACAGAGATCCAGGCCTTCCTGCACTCCAAACACCCAGACATGCCACTGGGAGACATGACGCTGGCGGGGTCACTGCTCGACGACCTGCAAGTGGTTAAAGCCGACCACACCTGTCTGATCGTGCCTCTACAGGTATCAAGATTCTTTGTGGACCACTTGTTCACTTGCACGTGTAGAAAAAAAAATGTCCTGAATGTAGAATAGTTGCTATCCTGAACATCTCAATGATTCCTAGAGCTCCATGATATCCAGAGCTAGTCTGCAGTTTTATTAAATATAATGTATGTTGCTTGTTCTTCTTCAGAGTTCTTGGGTCATGCAGATTCCAGCAGATTATATTATAAAACAATATACAATATGTAGGTCTTCCATAAGCCTTTCTACCATTTTTAAAAGAGCATCGTTTTAGGTGACTCTTCAAAAAATCTTTTAGTGGTTGACCAGATTTAGGTTCGAACATGATCAAATCAAATTGCTTATTCCCTGGATTAAGTGTATATAATATAACATAACAAACCATATAATATTATGATCTGGGAGTTGGCAAAAACACTTATAATATAATATAATAATATGGGGTGTATCACCAGTTGAATCTTTGGACCTTACAATGGCCATGTGCTTGCACTGAAATTTTTCTTAAGGCTGTATATTTAAATTTGCTACAAATGTGTTCCATACAGTTGGAGTCCAGTCTGTGGACACCTATTGCCGGAGAGGACACATTCTTGGGTCACCCTCAGTATTGCATGGTTCGGCGAGAAAACCTCGAGTACTTCCCGAGGGGGCGGAGCTTCTGGGACCGACATATGCTGGGTGGATACCTGTCATCACGGCTGGTTTCTGAGCAGCTAGGCAAGACGGTGATGGAATCGATGAACTGGCCGTCGCTGACCGGAACCCTGGAGTGCGAGGTGCGACCAGTGCTTGGGTCTCCAGAGCTCAAATTGGAGATTCAAGGGTTAACCCAAAGCAGTTATGACAGTGGAGAACGCTTCTATATAACAGTGTTGCCAACGGTGCGTCTCGGCAAGATGACGCTTACAGCACAACGAGAGATCACCGGGGCATTCGACTACGTCTGGTATCAGAGCCTATACACCAGTGAAACGGCTAGACTAGCAGACCTTGACAAAGCAGACTCGGGGGTCAGAAAGAAGTGCCTAAAATTGCTGAAGGCGGTGTGCCGCAACTGCCCTTCGCTACGCAAGCTCAATGGCAGCCATCTAAGCAATGTCATTCTACACATGAGTGAAAAAGAAACGGATTGGTCGGAATCAGTGTTTGCTGATAGGTTCCTGCAAGCGATCACGGAGCTTATCGGATATCTGGAAACGGGAATCTTGCCTAGTTACTTCAAACCTAATGTCAATCTGTTTCAGGGCTTTACTGAGGATGACATTGATGAGATGGGCTTCATGCTGTACTGTGCTGTAACTGAACCTGAGATTCTACTGATCTGATCTCTCCTACACCTCCTATACGCACAGAGCAGTACTTGTATTAATGCACCTTCAATCAATGAATGTAACATTGCATATCTTTTCAATAAGGTTTCTGTTCACGGTCCCCTATATGTGTATTTCCACTTACCTACTCTTTTAAGGGGATTTTTGAAGCTTCATTTGACTATGCAGCACTTACCAAGTCAGGAATTTTGCTTGGATGTAGATTTTAAAGAAGTGAGAAAAAGATTTCATGGTATCGATTTTTGTTAGTAGCCTGTTCTGAGCTCTGCGTAGACCATGAGTATGTATTACTCTGTATTAAGACAATAAAGCAGTAATGCATTGAATTTATTGAAAATATTTTCTATACATTGTTGTCTGTATGTACAAAGTAGCAAAACTGCTGAGTGTGTTTGATTGGGCCAATGTGTATTGAGGGTTGTCTAAGCCTTTATAATAATTGTTTTGCCCATATTCTATTCTATGTGTAAAATCCAGCTTTAATGGCTAAGAAAAGAGAAATAATGAATCAAAAAGTTAATATGTAAAGCAGGTTTCCCTGTATGCATCTTATTATAACTTGCCAACAAGTTTGGTTAAAAAAAAAAAAAATTGCAGAAACTGAAACAATTAAAAATACTGGTAAGATCAAATTTCACACCAGTCCTACTCGTCTGAGAGGGTCACATGAGTTCTTATATGAGCTCTTGTTTGCTTTAGGGATGCGTGTCTGAATAAAGACTGTCCATAATTTGTACAGTTGTTTATGGTGTTACTTCTGCTTATGTCCATTAATGTGAATTACACGCTTGCCATTCAAAGTGTTTCTGTATGCTATAGTTCCTCTTTTCAGTTTTGAATTTGCTGCTATCGTGAAAATTAAATAAAGCAAGTCATGGTTTATGAGAGGTCATATAAAAAGGATATGGCATATCCGCTGGGCATAAACTAGCAGATAACAGGCCACTTTAGAAATGTAATAAGTTTCTGCAAAAATACCATAAACAGTTAATATTAGGTCACTCACTTTTACATTTCACAGAATGACCTAAAGAAAAGTGTGTTTTGTATGTCAAAATAAGGTCAAAAATAAAAACAGGCTTACTTGTACGGAGTTCCTAAGAATGTTATACTTACATTTTTTTAATGAATTTTGTAAGGAAGTTGCAGTTAAAGGATTGGCTGATTAAAATAAATGTATTCAATTTTTATTGATACGTTAAGAAAAATGTCAATAATAAATAGCCATTTGTGACCCAGGACAGTAAAATCAGTCATAAGTAGCACAGGTATATTTGTAGCAATATCCCAAAAAAAATTGTATGGGTCAAAATTATACATTTTTCTTTTATTCTTTTATGCCATATATCGAAGGTGTATTATCATTAGTAATATGGATTGCTAAGGATTACATTTAGACAACTTTAAAAGCGATTTTCTCAATATTTAGATTATTATTACCCTCAGATTCCAGATTTTCAAATAGTTTTATCTCAGCCAAATATTGAGATATCCTAACAAACCATACCACATTGGAAAGCTCATTTATTCAGTTTACAGATTATGTGGAACTCTATTATATTATTGGTTTTGTGGTCCACTGTCACATTTGCCTGATGACTGTTGGCATTTACGAGAGACCAAAACATGTAATAAAGCGCGTTCACGTTTTATAAGCTTCTACGTCTATTTTGAGGAATTGGTTTGAGGCGGAAACAAGCAGAGATTGAGCTGGTTGTGATCACTCCCCCACCCAGAGGTGTCACATGGCTAACTATGGCAAAAGCTGCTCCTGTTACTGCTCTCCGGAAAGCGCTTTAATGTTTGTTTACTTCTAAACAACGACATAAATTAACTTATATATTAAAAAAAAGAGCAAAAGATTATTCGTTTGAATTCGTCAGCGAACCCCGGCAAGTTCATTTATACGTGTATTCTTCTGAATTGACAAGTAAGTTTTCATGACATTGCGTTTGTCATGGTCTGTGTAGTGCGTCAGGCATGTCATTTTTAAATCGGTGTGAACTTGATAATTTAATGCTTGTGGTTTTGAAGTAGGCGTACTTGTTCGCTTTTAATGCGGCGATAGATCACAGTTTACTGGAAATAAGTAGTAAAACTAGACCTCCTGCACTGGACCAGGACAGCTATTTTGACAGCACTGTAAAGATGCCGGTTTCAGGGGTGTTAAGTAAGTGAGTGAAACGTTTTCTTAAGTATTAATGTGTGTAATTAGTATTTCAGAACTTTTTATTGTAGTTTCAAGATTAAATACATCAACACTTTTTTTTTATTGATAGCAATTTTGGACTTCCAGTGTTCCAAATACATAATTTATCATCACTTAAATCTTAAAAAAAAAGAAGATTAAGTCTTTCAAATGGACCTCTTACCATTTCTATTTAAATTCGAATTAAAACCAATTTGTCCTGTGAAGAGATTTGTTGACAAACACTTAAAATTTTATTGGTAAAAAAACTGACAAACTTAACTTTAATGTAAAGATGATATCTAGAACTATAATTTATATAACCAGATCCTGCTGAATCAGTGGAAATTAACATTTAATGTAACAGGTCATAGGTTTCATCCTTGGTGGTAACAGCCTTAACTAAAGACATTATGAAAATCATAATTAAATGTGGAAATGTTTTGACAGTTCCTTAATTAAAGTATAATTTCACAATCCTTTTTACACCCCTGTTCGGTGAATTTGATACTTTTTACCACCATGATTAGTTCCCCAGACTTGGTGGGTTTCACTAAAGAAACAGAATTCAGTGAAATAGTCATAGACCCATCAGTACTTCCAGAGGAACTGTCGGTTCCTTTGTATCCCTACAATGGGGACACCACCCCATGGTCCAAGATGTCTGGAGCTAATTTTACGAAGGACTTTATCCTTTTATCAGAGTTTTCAGAGCAAGTTGGTCCCCAGCCTTTGCTTACAGTTCCCCCTGAAACCAAGGCTTGTGGGACATTTGATTTGAACCACTTCTCCCTTCGGATCATGTCAGTGGACTATCAGACCTCGCTCACCGGCCCGGCAGGTTGTGGCTCTTTGAAACTAAACTTTGTAGAAGACTCAAAGGTAGTTTTAGGAGATTCTAGAGAAGGAGTGTTTGCTTATGTCCACCACCTTACACTTTACGACCTGGAGGCTCGAGGGTTTGTGCGACCTCTCTGCCTTGCCTATGTGTCATCTGATGAGAATAAAATTATACAGCAATTCCAGCAGCTTGCCGCAGAGTTCTCCAAAGTCTCTGAATGTCTGAAAACAGGGAACAGGAAGAACTTCGCAACGGAACTGGAGATAAAACTGAGAGATTTGGAGTATACAAGAGTCGTGTTACTTGGAGAAATAGAAAGAGAGTCAAATAATGCATCTGTAATGTGTGCCAATGAAAGGGAATGCACGTTAAATGGTATACCTACATTAGATGTGAAACTGAAAGAGAAATCACTATCTCACAAAGATGAAATCAAATTACAAGGGAAAGGCACATGTGAAATTTCAAGAAAGGCAGAAGTAGAGTGTGAAAAAGGGAATAGGTCTTGTATAACTTATGACAGAGATGAACAGTTTGGAGGAAGAAGGAAGAACAAGCAGGATAAAGGATCTTGCCCAACACCATTGCCCAACAAAGTTGATGAACTGGCCAATGTAGAAAAATCAATTCAAGAATACAAAAGCCTTCTAAAACAGGTCACTTGCTTCCGAACTAGGAAGCTTAGAGACTCTGAATATTCTCCTTATGAACCCGAAGACCTTCCTCATTCTTTTGAGTTTGACCTGGATGATTTAAGGCATGCTGGGCCAGTGCTAGAATGTAATATTTTACCTTGCACGGACATACCCTCACATTCTCTGAAGCCAATTAACAACATTTCATCTTGTCGATTTGACAAGCGTCTGAAAACTCTCGAAGAGTTGTGTGATTGCTACTTCCACCAACAAGCTCTACAGCAACTGATCTCCATTGAAAAGTCATTCAGAGGAGACGCCTGCCATCTCTACTCACAGCAACTTTGCCATGATCTTCTCTGCAACCTCCAATCTACCAATTTCTTATTTGAGGATTCATGTGACTTGGAAGAGGAAGTGGGGTTGCAGATTGGAATAGCTGGTCAGAATTCAGTCCGACAACCCTTGTTTCTTCCTGCACCATCAATTTTTAGTGAACCTGTCAGTCTTGAGTCATATGTCTCCTGTGTTGAAATGGTGCCAATCAAACTAGAGCTGGGTGGATCTAGCCAATCTCCGGCTGTACCCAGCTCTGTAAATACCCCAGCCAAGGATAACCGACCCCCAAAATCCTATGGAGTAGAGACTGAAATGGAAAATGGGGGTGTAGTTTCAGCTTCAGATTGCCAAGAAAATGTGGAAATGTGTGTTTCAGCTTTGATGAAGACCAGTATTAGTAGTGGAGATAGTATTGAGGTCTTAGGGACAGAGAAGTCCTTCAGATCCCAGGGTTCAAATATACTAATGGAAACAGCACTGCAAAGACCTCCACCTTGGTCCACTACAACCATGCTAGATGGTCTGAGGCAAGGGAGGGTAACTACCATACGGACTTGTAGTGAAGACAGCATTGAGGTGCTCTGCACAACGGAATCAATCCTACCAGAAGACCTGCGTGCTTCATACCCTTGTGCAATTGATGAAGAAAGTCCAGAACAAGAGACTGTTGAGAAAAAAATATCTCACAAACAAGAGGACAAACAAGTTGAGTGTGTTTACGGTGAGGGAAATGAAGTCACTGGAGATCATGGAGGTGCCTGTATGGAGGAGCCGCAATATTTTTATCCTGCGGTCATCTTAACCCCACCTGACTGTCCTATGATTATGACAATTAGTCGGTCAAGCTCCCAAGATGTTTGTCATGCATCCGATTCAATACCTCTCCCTTTGTTAGATGAGCCCTGCCGAATGGTACCCGATGATTTATCAGACTGCTTCAGCTATAGGAGCACCACTGCCTCTACAACCTCCGAATGCACTTTTCCTACTTGTCTTCCAAAGAATAAAAGAGGTGGGACCAGACGGAGACATGGCAGAGTAGGACGAGCAGCGTTGCAGTTTTTGCGACAGTTTCCCTTTGCAGTACATGCAGTTTTTAGCCTTCTGTGTGGCCGAACTTTGGTAGTACTAGGCAGCGAGGAGGCTGCAGTGAGGCGGATGGTTACAGCACTGTCTGTGTACATGCCACATCTGAGTAGATACAGAGACGGCATTCAACCTTGGACTTCAACACCGCTGCAGCTATCGGACCTGCTCAACTGGAAACTTATCGGCTTTAACAGGTAACATCTTTGTATCTTAAACATGTTTGACTTCCTGTTTTCAAATGTAAATCAAATATCTTGATAAGAAATAACATCCATATATTTTGTGGGTAAACAGGAAGGTATCTGGATAAGTCTGACATATGTCACTGTTTCTGGATCAAAACACTTTCAGATTCAAATCAATTCAAGTTTATTTGTATAGCGATTTTCTTGATGTAAAACATTGCAAAGCAGCTAAACAGGAAATTAAAGTTCCTACATTATATATTTAGTAATATCTTATCAGTGGCTACTATCTCAAGTTGATGTCCATATAGCAGAAATGTACGGTAAAAATCAGACAGTTAATGTCATGTCATCAAACAGAGAGTGAACACTATTAACAGCAATGATTGTGTGTTTCGATCAAAATTTGGTAGTTTTGTATGTTGTTTGAGGGTTGTCTTCATCTGAGGTCCTCTGGGGGATTGACAATCTCTTCTCAGATCACAATCAAACCACGAACTGTGCTGACGTAATTTTTTTTGTTGATCTGTACTACTACATAATTACTTTATATCCATAGCTTAAATCTTAGTTGGTCAGGTAGGGATTCATCTTTTCTGAATCATTAAAACATTAGGGTCTGGAAACCGTAGTACACCAACTTTCAGTTTCAGACAAGTCTTAAGCCCAATGCCAGACTAAAATCTAAGACTGATTTTGTGCCTTTATTTTGTTTCCGAATGCACAACAGTAATGTTTTTTTCTTAGGCGAGTTTATAAAAATGTCTGAATTGAGCTATGGCCTAATGCCGCCTTAGTCTAAGCCCTGTCTGTGAAACCAGGCCCAAGATTTTTAGGCCCCGTCTACACGGAGATGCGTTTCTGTTTATACGCACAATTTTTTTTTTATCGGATAGGTGTTTCATCCACACGCATCCGGCGTTTTCAGAAGGTGTAACCACTATTTATTATCCCAGAGTGGATAAATCTGAAAGTGCTGTCTTTGCATTTTCGTGTGGACTGGGCCATCTGTATATATTTTTTGAAACTATGTCATCACCCCACATGTTGACCCAAGTCAGATACCGATACATCATGTAAGAACAACAAAGGTTTGTATAGAGCACGCAAGGTTTATGCGCATGCTCCAAGTCGTCGTCTCTGTGGCAAAATTACAGCGCCACATACTGATCTGGCATGTATATTACATCGTTTTCAGTAGCTTTGACTGGTTTTGTTTGGATGCAGATATTCCTTTATACGACCCCATCTGGACGGGATTTTTTTGTTTTTTTTTTTTTAATGAGGAAAAAAAGACCAGATTAGGTTAAGCTCTGGCTTTGTGTAGTTGTAGCCTTAGAAAAAAAAGCTTTATGCTGAAGATACATGGGGCAACTATTTTTTTTTAAACAATGTTGCTAAGGCACTTTTACATTGAGAATGGGTAACACATTTCTGTCTGTCATCAATTGATAGTAACATTGCCCAAAATGGCACCGTGCATCATCAGCATAAAGGTATAGTTCACCCAAAAACGAAAGCTCCCCCTCACATTGATCCAAACCCTTAAGACCATCGGACATCTTTGGAGCACAAATTCAAAATAAGTCATTATTTTAGTTTTCTCTGCACACAAAAAGCATCATTGTAACTTCATAACATTACAGTTTTAACAATGTCATTACTACTTTTCTGTGCCTTGAATGTTTCAGTTGCATTGCGGTTTATGAAGGGTAAGAAACGACAATCTTAATTTGTGTTCCAAAGATGAACAAAAGTCTTACAGGTTTGGAAAGACATGAGGGCGAGTAACTAATGACAATTCTAACTAATAAACACTATCCTGTTAAAGTTGTGCTATGGAGTAGAGGCTTTGATCCAGAACGAAAGGTCAATGTTTCATGACTTATCAAGCAGACCTTTAGGTGCAGGGTTTTGTGCCTCTGGTATGTGGTTTAAACATTCAATGTTTTCTTCCTCATTCTTTTAGTGAAATTTTAACAACTGTCATTAAGATAAAAACAGCATATTTACAGTTAGCCAAGATGAAGTCATCTTGACCATTTGTTTTGTGTATTTACTCAGGATGTGTTGTTATACTTACACAAATATGCCTCACTGCCTGGGCCATCACAGCCGATACCTCAGTATTCTAGATGTGGATCAAAAGACACTGCGCTGCCCAGTCTACAATGGTACTCTTCTCAACCCGCTGGTGGAATCAAGAAACCACTTTAAACGTGGAAACACCTACTTCATGTTTGCTCAAAGTGTGCACAGCAATCTTGTCAGCACAGCATTCCTTTTAACATTTTCGCATGGTTTCCATACACCGAGAAGACCTCGGGAGAGTACATGGAGACAATGTTTTCATTCTGAAATTCACAGAGACGATAAGAAAATCCTTAATTATTTATCTGAACTCATCAAGCTGCATTTCATGGATGTTCCACCTAATGTCCTCAGATTCAGCTACACCACAAACTCTGTTTTCAAACTGTGAAAGTGTCATTCACACGAACTAGGCAATGATTTGTGTTCTATAGAGTAGTTTTGCTTAGCTTTTATTGCCTTCAAATGAAAATTTGCTTTTGCCCAGCAATAACAGTATATTTACATTATCCGCATGCTATATTGTTCTGTTGTGGAATAGAACTTTGTATTTAACATCCACCAGATATTGATCATAGGTCTGTAAAGGCACATAATATTGCAAAATACTGGTTAATTCCTAAACGAAGGAAAACAAAAGCCTGGAAAAAGGGAGAAAAAAAAATCTGAACTGCCATGCCACTTATAATCTATGAAAACATTAAATCCCTCTGTATGTACATTAAAAGAATTAGTTTTTAAAACAGGATGTTGGTCACTTATTTTCCTTGCTGTTGGATAAGATGCAGGATTTTACGTTTTTCTGGAGTAAGTTTGGCCACCTGCAAGACAGAGAAGAGCAGCTCACCTTTAAAACACAAGTTAAGATTTAGCCAAATATATTTTTGAAAGTTTGCATTACACCATGACATGAATTAATAGAAAATATTCTTACGTTGCACTCAAGATACAGTTTCAAGCTCAGCTGCCAGGGGATGTGCGATCTAAAAAAATCAAATGCAGTACATTTGCAAATTGCACGACAGATTCATTTTCATATAACATGTACTATTGCTAAACTGCTTTATAGTGGCAATCCAGTTATCCCTCTAGATAAATGTAAATCAGGTATATCTAAAACATCCAAACCAATTTAACATTAGAAACTGCCTCGTCACTGTCACCCCCTCTTTTTGAACATAGGTGTTAAAGAACACTATTCTAACTTAAATTGTTTTAATTCGTAAACGTTTTTGAATACAAACCTAAGGTTGGTCTCTTTTTAAATAAGACAATCTGCAGATTATTGCAGAAGTTACTTTTTAATTTTAAAGTTTTTATTTATGGTTAAGAAAATGTACTGTACTTTTTATTGTATATTTTATAACATGTATTAATCCAAAATTGCTATACAATTAAAGCCATATGTCTAAGTATTTTCCAAATTAAGTTGATTTAAAAAAAATTAAAAAATTCCTATGCAATTTTGTTTATGTGTTATACTACAAAAAGCCACCAGGTGCCACTCAAACACCATTGAATACTTTTGATGCATTATTCCATCACAAATGTATTAATTTCTCTCTCAAAATTAAGTCTATGACAAAATAAGAAGCCACAAAATATGCAATCTTGAAATTTCCAACGTTATGTATTTTGTCAATATTATGAAAAGTTGTAATTCTAAAAGTCCATAATATATTTGGATTATGACACCTCCCACTAAGAGGGATGAGTCCACTAAAAGATTTTAAAGAACGATTTCTATGGTAACGCAGTGTCCGATTTCAAAATGATTTTCACAGGAAGAACTGGGAGGTTTCAAATGATATATAAATTATGACGGTTTCTAGCGAAATAAGGAAATAAGTTTTTTGTGACAAAAGTCAGAAGACCTGTTATATGTGTTTGGAGGTGCACTCTTGTCATTAATCTATTACTGTTCCTACACAATTTGTAGAACCGTTTAACAATAAACAGGATTTTTTTGTAACATTTTGAAGTAAACTTAGGTGCCCCATATACGGGACAGTGACAGTTAAGGGTTAACATTCATGCATCTATAACACTCTTTGCTAAAGTATGTTCGAGATATCTAGATTATGTAATCGAGCATGAATTAGATGAGCTAGGACTATACTATAGTGATGGACTGCTGCTTCTTACTCATTCCAAGTGGCAAGCAAGCTATTGATGGGATAGGTGTTATGGTCCAGGACTATGCTGTTTTCCCAAAAGTACATGCAGAGGAAGTACGCAACCAGGGAATGTTCGGATTCAATCCACTTTCTGAAACACATATAGAGGATGTTCATGCTTAACATGAAGTTTTTGTTTTGGTTAATGTGTGCCAGCACACACCCTTACCTCTGTAGGAGCTGGTATCGCTCATCAGACAGTTCCTCCAGAAGACCACAAAGGAGGTAGTGCAGCACATCTGGCCTCACCAGAAGACTGAAGAAGAACCAACGGAGTGCCCAAAGGTTGAACTGAAGGCAAACGTATAAATAATTACACAAAAGAGCCTGCACATAACCAGGACTACTGAATTGTACATATGATGATACAATACTAACACTTCAGAATTTCTTATTTTTGTTTCTAGCTGTAAACAGAAAGTTTGAACTTGCTCATGTTGACTGAAAACTAGAGAAAATAAGCACCCTGAAAGCCATGATGACGCTGAGGATGGGCTTGAGCTGTGAGTGGAATATACGCAGTACCAAAGCCTGAGTGGCCAACAGCAGTCTAGCCTGGTCAGGATAACCCTAATGAGAGGAGAGGAAATCAACATTACATGCTACACCAATAACCAAACACTGAATAACATCTAACCAAGCATTATTTAAACTATTTCAGGCATATTCAGAATCAAAAGCATGGGTAAAAATTAAATTAAAATCAAAACAAATCAAATAAACACGGTCACTGCCAGATTTACTGACACACTCTATAAACTTGAACAAATCAGCCTGTAAAAAATAAACCTGCATTGGTTACCCTTTTGATGTTTTTTTGGTTCATATGAGAGACACACCGTGTATATAACTTTTTTTAATAAAAGAATATATAAAATTACACAAGGTTTGCATGTTCTGAAATGGAGGCATATTCTCTCGATGTTGACATTTTTCATATGAAATAAACATTCAAGAAATAAAAACAGCTTGAACCAAAACAATCCTATTTTGTATTTTTATATTAAAATTTGTATTTGTTCAATTAATTAATACAAAATATTTTTTTCAATTTTTGTTCCAAAATAACTAAGAGAACATTGTAATATAAAATGAAACCTGACAAAGACAATTATTATGGGCATCAGACACCCTGCTTTATATTTATGGATCTTACACACTTTTACTAAAAACTTTCCGTGACTTTTGAGACTATTTTCATGACCTAAATATTCCATTATTTTACAAGAAGAATAAAAAAAATCTGTCAAATTATCAAATGTTAACTTAAATTAATGTCTATTAATACTACTTGTTTGCTTTCTATTCATTTTGTAGAAGCTGCGATTGTGCCAGACACTACTCCATGCAGAGAACATGTCACGTCACTGAATACTGTTAATTGCATGTTACACTCAGGACCTGAATTCAGTTTTGGAAACTGTTTCAGATTTATACGCACCTTTGAATGCGACTAAGAGCACAGAAACCTGCCCCAGGAGTGCCAAAGTACCGAATGGTTTAAAAATGTGCAAATAAAAATTTTTTGTGGCGCAAGTGACAATTGTACACTGTAGTGAAACTGTTTAGCATCTAACCTACTGTACATGCTAAAATGCATAAATGTTTGCGATATATGCGCAATCCTGCTCCAAAATCCAGAACCTGATTAAATTATATCATACACGGATTTGTGAAATAGATATCCACGACTTTTCCAGGTTTGTTTATTTTTCCAAAATCTTTTATAATTCCATGACTTTGCCAGGTTTTTCATGACTGTATGAACCTTGGTTATTGTCCTTTCCCTCATAAGTATTGGTCATAAAAATAAAAAAATAGCAAAGATTGAATTCATTAAAACTCACACGCTCAAATGTTTTGGGGATTTGTATACGGGAAGTTGTTGTCAACTCCTCAAGAATTGCACTTGCAGCCTCTCTGGTCACCTGAGCAGAAACAAACCACTATTAGTCTCCATCATAACATCTCAGGATGTTTTCCAGTCCTCTCCCCATCCAGACAGACACTAAATAAACATTTCTCTCACCGTTTGATAGGTGACGTCAGGCTCGGCATAGAATGCACCAATAGGAACACCATCTGGAGTAGTAAAACTGGAACTGACAACACTGAGCAGATACACCCACGTTTCTGGCTAAAAACAGAGACATGCATTATAAAAGCAGCCAGACCTTGAAAAGTCACTGACAGCACACTCTAGTTGCAAGTGTGTACTAAACGGTTTAATAATGTATCACAATGACCTGAGCTGTGTGCTGCACATTCAGTATGCAAAAGAAAAAAGCTACATACACAAATTGACAAAAATTTATGTTTCAGTTAACAAACTCAAAAAACATGTTGGTGGCCAGCAATCAACATAAATAAAATGGTAATGTAAAATTATTGAATTCAGATGTGACCCAAGTCAACTTCGCTTTTGTACATGAAATATTAAAGCTGCAGTAGGTAACTTTTGTAAATATATATTTTTTACATATTTGTTAAACCTGTCATTATGTCCTGACAGTAGAATAGGAGACGGATAATCTGTGAAAAAAAAAAAAAAAAAAAAAAAATCAAGCTCCTCTGGCTCCTCCCAGTGGTCCTATTGCCATTTGCAGTTACGGACCGACGGCTCCCGGTAAGAAATCAACCAATCAGTGCTGCAGTCCGTAACTTTGTTTGTGTTCAAAATGTAGAAAAATTTAAGTACACCACGAATCCATTTTCCAAGCCGTGTTTTTAGCTTGTCCTGAATCACTAGGGTGCACCTATAATTAATAAGTGTTTATATTCGGACTATTTTAGATTGCTTCGGGGGTACCGCGGCAGAGTAGCCCAGTACCTTTGTGATTCTTCATAGACATAAACAGAGAGAAGTAGTTCCGGCTACGATGTTCTTCCGCAAGACGCAAGCAGTTCTGTTTATTAACCGCTAGAGCGTCAAAAGTTCTCTACTGCAGCTTTAAGTTAACAAAAAAATAACATTATATACCATTTTACCTACATCAGCAAAAACAATGCTGTTACAGTCCAGAACCCTCAGTGCAAACTTCAGTACCTCCATCATCTTGAATGAATTTGAACCTTCAATAAAAGTACGGAAACAAATCACACAGTAAGCATTACATTTGAAAATCACCACTAATTTAAAACAAAAAATGTATTCATCTCAAATTAACGTGATCAGTGACTGTCAAGCTGCAAATCAGCAGCTTTTTCAATCCTGTTCTTCCAGCACTCACTACTGATCTGAGAAATGAGTGTGCAGATGTACAGCTAAATTTTAATCACCATATAGGAAAAAAGTTAAATACATGAATTGGATTCTATTCATGTGAAACAGCATTTCTGTATTAAATGTCCATGTTTTTCCTTCTATGGGTTTATATTAAACAAAAATGGCATACCTTTTAAGTTTCTTTTGCTTTCTTTGTAAATAAAAGCCCTACAATATTAAGAGATTCAAATATATCAATACCTATTTGTTAGCAGAGGGTAAAATGTCACATTTGTACCTAAATTAGTCATGATTCCTCAGCAAACCAGTTGGAAACACCTGCTACTAAACTGTATTATGAGTTGTCAGTGTTTCTTACATTTCTATAATGACTATTAGCAACACAATGATGATTAGCTCATATGATTTGAACCTTCTGGCCAGAATCAGACTTTAATTCTGTGTATGTTTCTGACAAGAGGATAAGAGTGTTGTTAATTCTCTACCTTCGATCGGTGTCCACTTAGTGCTCTGTAAAGGATCAGGTATGATCATATGGCCGTTTCCTGCATCAAATTCATGTGTTACATCAGGGGCGAGGCCTGATGAGAGAATTCTGAGATAAGCTCTGAACTGTGGAGGTGTGAGACGGGAAGCAAGGCATGTGGCACCAGGCATTAGTGACAGCATGTGGCAGACTGCACCACTGTAGTCACCATCCTAAACACACAAACAGAACACTCAAAAAGGCATTTTTACCATCACTTTCATTAACTTTCATTAACTTTATTATATGCAATAAACTTTATTATAGTCCATTAATTGATTATATGCAAACATTAAGTATAATTTAAACAAGTGTTTTTAACCTGGGGACCACAACCCACTTCATGTTTATATATATATACATATATAAAAAAAAAAAAAAAAAAGTAATAAAGATTTATGGGCCAGATTTACTCAACAGGGCAAATTAGCGTTAGAGCGTAATTCCATTAAAGCACTGATGGGAGGGGAATATTCTGTGGGTTGTCTACTGCCAAGGTGCACATTAAAGAAAACAGACATAACATCTCATTTCCATAATGACCAGCGCCATCTACCAAGAGCTGTGCAAATTACCTTCTGCTTTAAGACATGCTTTTTTGGGTTGATAAATTATGCCACAAATACCAGTGAATTGACAAGCGCAAATCTTAGTAAATCATGTTGCATGAATCATTTAATTACTCTTCTCCCATAAATGTATGCATCAAAAATGAAACTACTACAAATGCATATTCAATATGGAGAGTTGCAAAAAAAAGTGTTCACAGCTTTTCAGTGCTAATTTCCTACTGTGTGCCCTTAGTAAATCCTGACAGTAGTTTTTTAATGCGAAGGAGGGTTTGTACTGGCACAATATATTAGGAAACTCTAAATTACATCACAAATGGATTGAATCTGTGCTTTAAGTATAAGAGTCCAAACAGCTAATAAAAATCTACAAGTAATCCTTTCCAATCCATTAATAAACGGTCTTGCAAAATAAAAAGCTGCACGTTTCTAAGAATCAATCAAGACGTTTTAACTTTAAACCATCACTTCAAGTCCATAATCACCCTCCATTGAAAGAGTCTATATCCTGTTTGCTTTGGACTGTTTTTTTCCCTTGTAAATAATGCTTGATCTATGCATATTTCTCTCCTGATTCAGACGAAATGGCTTTGTTTTATTACAGTTTTACACTTAATATGAAGATCATTGATGTGCTGGTCTGATGTGGATTACTTGTGGATTGTTGTGATGTTTTTATCAGCTGTCTGCACTGCTAAATATCTATAAATAATAAGTTCTAATGGGGAAAAAAAAAAAAACATCTACATCTTGGATTGCACAAAGGGTGAGTAAATACATTTTTAGGTAACCTATTTTTTAAATGGCTGAAGAGGAGTGTAGAATTGTGAAAATGCAATGTATTAATGTAAAAAGCAATGTGGGAAAGGGCTTCATTTCAATTTACCTTGCACAGGTAGAGGGGAACCAAGTCTTTCATTCTCTGCAGCCTAAATCCCAAAAAGACAGAAATACAATGAAAGATTGGACCATAAATAGTAATAATAATAATCTGAGTATATAACTCAAAGTATATTCATGACATGCAGCTGTAACTCACGTGGGATTATTGATGCTTTTGACAACTTTGAGATAGCGAGCCAACTCACGGTACCTAACACACATTTAGATAATACTTTTAAGGGTAATTTTAGTAAAAAGTAAAGTGTTGTTGATTATAATTTTATTGTTTGAGTTGCCAAGGGCTCCAGCAATGACACTTACAAAATAACAAAAAAAAATCATTAGTTCACACAGAACTATTTTTCTGTGGTGTTTACAAGGGAAAATCTCTGGAACACTGCTACATTATTATTGGTCATTGTAATATTACTTTTTATTATTCCTAGTGAAAAAAAAATAAAAAAAATAAAAAAACTTTTGTTTGAAATATGCACAGAAACCGATATTTGAATTCAACAACTGCTGAGCTTTGGGTATGAAGATTCTTTGCAGGCCTATATAACTTATTGCACATATAATTCAAGTAAACGAATAGCACTTTAAAAGTAAACGAAGCATTAAAAAGTACACTAAGGAAGAAGCATTACTTATTTTGCTGTTGAAGTTTACAGACTCTCGCTTGAATCACGACCAGAGGTTCACACAAGACTTGATGCCTTCGACCTTTGCCCTGCCTCACTCCAGTGATGTTTTGACCTTTCATCACAGCAGACAGCAAGGGATCATCCCAAGGTAGCACACACAGACTGTAGCCAAAAAAAGAAAAAATCAACTGCAGGTCACAACTGAACAAATAGTGTATTAGCAAGCAAATACTTTAAACTAGGAAACAACATAAGGGGAGCCAATGATGATTAGAATTTCCTTTTTGGATGAAAAAAATAAAAAGAAATTCTGTTGTGGTGGTACCTTTTTGGCAATGTGCAACCTGAAGGAATATGAAGCTTCTGGTAGAAAGACTCTAGCTGCTTTATAAAAGAGCCAGAAAAATCAAAGCCAACTAAAAGCGTCCACACTTTTGTCATAAATCTGGAAGACAAACACGGTTTTAGAAAACGTAAACTCCAAGTAAACTCACAAAATAACTTTTGTTTAAATCATTACCTCCAAAGGAGCATTGACACTGTTGCAGATACAGTTTTAGCAGCATGTATATTTCTGCAAAGAGATATAACACACTAAGAGCTATAATTCTACATTAAATCATAAAGACGGGTCAGAATGTGCAACAGCGTAAATACATTACCCAGGAGCTGTGTGGTTGGCAAAAAGCTTAATAGCCCCTAGCAGCATTACAACACAAGCCTTTGGATTCTCTTTCTTTGCTTCATTTAAAAACATTTTGATATGTTGACTCACAACAGTGTAACTGCAAAATCAAAAAAAGAAAAATTTTAGTATAGCAAGCACTCAGCTTTTATGCAAGGATTACAAAATTTGCTAATTATAATTAGTGTTGTATGGCAAGAAACACTATTGATTAGAGGTACCACAGAGACCAGTCGTTAATCACCTGACCCGTGGACTGCGTGACCTCTTCCTGTGGATTATAATTTTTATTTTCTGGGACTATTAAAATTTTGGTCGACCATGCCTCTTCTAGTCGACTTGCAGTTAGTCGACTATTAGAGGGCAGCCTTAGTTTATATGTGAAACTTGTGTTTTTGACAGTATCAGTGCAATCAGATGTGAAATAACAGTCTATTAATCACTTGCTGTCCAACGGGCTTTTTAGTCTGTATGCACCCAGAAAAAGTGCATTTCAGAACAGCACGCAAATGAAATGTTTAATGGGCAAGGCATTAAAGCACATTCAAATAATGTACTTTTGTGACTGCAAAATAAGTGCAGAGTCCTATTAATGTAACACTACCACTAAGTTAACATTTGATGTGAATGTCATGTTGTCCAGCATACTGAGACAGAGGCACCAGAACTACGATATTTCTAAGTCCATTGTGGATACATTTTAAAGATCAAAAATCTTGATATTGCACACACACACGTTGACTATACTTTGATAAAATCTTACTACCATAATAACAATTTAAAACATTTATTCCTTAAACCAGTTTCCTCAACTCCACACACACATTTTAAATAAAACTGACAATCTCCAATTTAAGATTTGGTGTATTTCATAATTTTACGATAACTAGCAAAATACAATTGCAACTTTTGAAAATAATATAAAAGGAGGAGCACTCACTCATACTCCAGGACCTTAAAGTGATGTTGATAGCATCCTTTACATCCGATGGTTTGACTCTGTGCATTGCTGTTAATCTTGCGGTGACAGGCGCACCGACAGCTCACTGATTGGTTGGGACTCTCAAACCCCAACAAAAAAGTTGCATACTTCATTGCCAAGCTACCAGCAAATTTCTGCAGTGAAGTTTCTGCCAGATAAACACAAAAATTAGTCAAAGATTTAGGCTGGCAAAGTGACTAGTAGGGGTGTGACATCTCGCAAGATCCGATGTGTCTTACGGTCACCCCTAGTGACTATAAGAGTCAATTCATGAGCATTTGATCGTTTGATTTGAGCAAAACTAGAGTCATATCAAATACACAGAACTGTAAAGGTGTTCAAGGCAACCAGTCAAAATAAAAGTCCATATTGGATAATCACTCAACATTTATGCCATGTTTTAATTTTAATGGTATATTCCATTTGTTTGCCAAACAATTAAAGGAATTTCATGCCTTCATTTGATAAGAAAAATTGAAATGCACATCACAGAATTTCTGGGGGGAAAAAATGAATAAGGCTACTTTAAGAAAAAAAATGAATAAATTGTTTTATGCATTCAACTAATTAAACATGTTAAAACATAATTTTGTAACAATAACAATATTAATAATATGGTGACAAAAAAAACAATAACATTTCATGGGTAGGACCCTATGATTTCCGCAATGCAAAAAAACTCAGAAAATTGCGGAAAATTTTGAATGAATCAAAAGCAGGTCATTGGCCTCTAATTGTGATATGGACTAGTACCAGTATCTGTAAATATTAAACCACAAAAATCGATCCAAATAATAATCCAGCATGCTCTTTACCAAAAGATTTAGCTTATTTTCAATAATTAAAAGAAATGAAATGAATCGTTTATGCCTACATTTGATAACCAGAAAAAGGTAAATACACAACAAAATTTCTGAGAAAAAAAAAAAAACATTTGTTAAGATTAAAAATTAAGATTAAAAAAAAGATTCAATTTCTTATGCATTTAAATAATAATAAAAAAAGTAAAAAATATGGTGAGAAATTTTAATTCCATATAGCCCTAAAAATATAATCTTTGTAACTTCTTAATAAACTGATGTGAAAATTCTTAGTTTCATGATTTTAATGAATTAGTTCAAATAAAAATTGTAAATATTATAAAGGAGTCAAGAAAAATTCAAACTGATGTGAAAATGTATACGTTTCATGAGGAATTGAGAAAAATGTATATTAAAAAAATATCTAAAAAAAACAAAAACAAAAAAAACTAACGAAAACAGAGAAAATTAATGGATTACATGGGGCCTTAAAACTACCCCTCAGCCTTGCAGAGTCCCCCAGTTTAGGAACCACTGCTTTATTTTTTTTAAATGGATACATTAATCATGTTCATTATACATATTTTTTGTTTTATTAAAGTGGAAATCAGTTTACTAAAAAAAATTAACTTGACTGACTGCTTCACTTCCACTTTAAAGGAATATATGGGTTGTAGGGCTGTCTCTTTTGTGAAAAAATCATTTTCAACTTTTAAGACATAAGTGTTCATTGAATAGATTGTAAAATCGATTTTCCATGTCTAAAAAAAAGACGTTTCCTTTTTCAACTTCAAATAACTATTTTCTTTCTAGCTTTTGCAAGGCATACTGCGCTTCGGAATTCTTTATTTTCTTTTTCTGCTTGTTTGTGAGTTTTGTTACATCTATATTTTTTAATTAATTATTTTAAAATTAATAGTGTACATATTTGGTTAAAATCGATTCCCCATTTTCATTTTCGAAACTTTTTTTGGTTGGTCCGATCGATTGTGCAATCGATTTTCGAACTGAAAGTGACAGCCCTAATGGGATTTATTTTTATGTATACTAATTATAATCTTGTGCAATTACTTGCCTGTCAGCTGAGTTTGTGGCAAAACCTTTTGTAGTGTTTATAAGTTTATATCTGAATAAAATGTATTAAAATAGAAAAAAATATTACAATAAAACAAACAAGGTATTGAAAAAACTTTTTTTTGCATTTTGTGTTTTCAGTTGAAATACTATTTTTCCCCTATACATTTAATCATTGAGGATTTCTTAAAAAAAATAAAAAAATAAAAAATAAAAAGTAAATTTTTGTCTCGTCCTTGTGAACACGGTCTCATTTTATCTGAAAGGGTCTCTTCACACCCCTAGTGACTAGGAAACAATAAATCTGCAGTTAAGTCAAGTGAGAAAATATACCTGCACGTCGTAGGTCTGAATCCATATCCAGTGGGTCAAAGGTGAAGTTCAACTCATGCAGAAATCCCATCAGACTCTTGTCACGGAGGGCTTTCCAGTAGATGCTGTGCTTATGGGCATTACAGTGGCAAATCCCAGGGATGGTCCAGAGCTCACACTATCAAATACAAACACAGAAAATGACTTGGTTTTAGTCTGGTATGTACGCTTTTTTTTTTTAAAAAGAACACTGCAGTATATTATCTCAATTGTTCTAGTGTATTTTTATTAGAGATTAAGAATGAGTGTAGAATAGCCTGGAAACAGCAAGAATAAAAACAGTAACCAGTGCATTCAGTCAATGCCACTGCATATGCATTATTTTAATTTTCCTGTAGTTACATAGAATCTTACATAAGTTTTTAGCATGGAATACACATTTGGCTTTTGATAGATGCTTAAGTCAAGTGTGTAAAAAAAAATATATATATATATTTTTATTGTATATAAACTCCTTAGATTTATTGCTACTCAATATATGACGCTTATGACAGAGGAATTAGTCGAGAAAGACAAAGGTTTCAAGAAGGTCGCTGCCCAAATGAGGTCATGCAGTACATGTAAGGGTTAGATTTTTAAGTCCATTTAAGTCACTCAAAAGCAAGGCCTCAGATAACTTAAGCACAGGACATAATCTTACCATTGTGTGGGATGACTAATTTTACAAGTGAATTTCCAGTTTCATTTCAGTAGCTCCGTTATATTAAGAATCTATCAGAGCACAAGGTTGCACCACCAGTCACTTTGTGGTACAACTAAAAATGATATACAGCACTAGCTTACAGCCGGTCACGCTTACAGAGAAAGCAAGATGATAAACTGCATAACAGTTTAAGCTGCAACTGACACTGTGTCCAAAATTAAATATTTACCTACTTTAAATAGTATGCAAAAAAAAACGTATGCCAAAAGAGAAGCATGCTGGAATTAACACTATAAATAAATCAGTAATCTAAAAGTTTCTTTGTGGATTTATAAAGTAGGTCACAAAAACGTTCTAATGGTCCCCCAAAAATTGCATACAAGTTTCATCCACTAAAACAGAGTTTAGACTGCATGATTTTAGCCCAGTTTTTGGCTCGCCGACAGGATTTGAGAAATCGCTGACAAATGCCTGAAATCAAAGGCAAACGGTGCTCATTCACGCGAGTGACAATCACATGGTGTGAATGAGCAAAGACGCAATCTGAGAGAATTGCAGAGGACCGTGAGATATTTGGCATGCTAAATATCTGGAGCTGTTGGCGATTCAAAATTCATTTTGTGTGAAAACTGTTCTGACTGAAAACTACATCAGCAATGACCATAAGCCAATGAGAGACCAAGAAACAGAGCAACGGGGAGTTTACGGAGGACTTATAAACCACAATATCAGCAAGCATGGCTTAGTTTCAGAAAAAGCCTTTCTTCCTGGTCTATTTGGACCCAAGAAATGGAAGAAATTTTTGTAGAAATTTGGCAGGAGCCATCTGAGGTATCTCACGTGAGAACTCCGGTCTTGCACACATGATATCGCATTGTTACCTTGTCACATCGCACGGGGTGTTTGGTTGTGAAACGTAGTTTGCATGCCAGACTGAGTGGTAGGTGATTCTTCCTATTGTAAAGTCATGCAGTGTGAAACCTTCTGTTGCCGATCCATCGTGCAGTGTGAACACAGCAGCGACTGAATGCTGGCCAAGATAGTCATGCAGTGTCAAAAGAACAGTGAGCCGACCACTTTGAAAATCGTGCAGTCTGAACTCTGATACATAAACCCTAGGGTAGATTTGGTTTAGAAGCCAGTGAACTCACCATGGATGCCAGTTTGTCGCAGATATAGCAGAAGCATTGATCACAGTGCTTTGCATTATCTTGTAGAGGTCCTGAAATGTCCTGCTCTGCTCGACTAGAACAAGCAAGCACACAAAGGCACATAAACACTCACAGACACAACACAAGTCCTCTAAACACAACAGCATCCTCTCTGCTTTACTGACCAGAACGCCAGGGTGCAGTCATATCTTGCGTGTGGAAGCACTGTTGCAGTTTGGGAGTATGTGATGGCTAAGTCTTCATCCAACTCTTCAATGTGTTTAGATATATCTGAGATCAACAAAGAGAAACAGAAGGATTGCAATATTCATATGGTACTGTGATGTACTTTATAGAGGTACTACCAAGATATGAGAAAAAAATATTACCTTAGGTCACAAACACAGTGGTATTTTTTTATAGCATGTAAAAGAGAATATGGTATTGCCATATGAGTCTAACGTTAAGTTAGTTATTTTATTGTAACTTAACTTACATGTTAATGTACACCATTGTGACATTAGTTTTGTTTGTGTCATGTTAAAACACAAATATAACACAGATTACCTGCGTCGTTCCTCTCATTTTCAACGATCAGCACAGAAGAGTCGTTGTGTGTCCCCAAAAAGTCCCCTTCATCATCATCATCATCGCTCAAAATTATTATAGGTATGTTATGCTCCGTCCTACAAAACATGACAGACAACAGAGAAACAACCTCTAATATCAAAATAACTCGACTGGCACTTAGTACGTTTCGTACAAAAACCTTTAAAGTTTAACATGGCTCGAATTATTTTCTTACTAAGTCAAAAAACATACATGTTTGTCGAATGCACCGTCGGTGAACCCGCGCGTTCAAAGTTTGGCGCTTCAGGAGGATCACGTGACTCTGATGAAACCGGAAATGTTGTCAGCGTTGCCAAATTGGGATCGGGATCGACGATTTCCAGCATAAAAGCTCTCCAAAACCCGCCCACTGCAAGACAAATCCACCCAAAACGTTCACTACCAAAATAATGTGATAGTATTAAATTGCCATCATCAGATATCATGCATGACAACGAAATAGTGACAAAATAACATTCAAAAAATGAACCAACGTCCCAGAACAATTCAACAGGAAAACACATCAAATCATGGCAAATAGACGAAAAGACTTTTATGTAAGTTATGCATAGGCGGAGCTTGTGCTGGACAAAGGTAAGAATTAAATTGAAATATAATGTAATGAAAAGTGTCAATGGCGGCACCGAATTAATATCTGCTCAATTTGCCACATTTTTCTTTATACTCGTTTTTACAGCGTTGCGCATTATAACTGTGCACACACGACTGTGTTGAGCTTATGAACGCAATGGCCAATCAGAGGCGATTAGATTAGTCATCGCTTAATCGAGTTCTGTTCAGTTGTGCTCGCTCGCAGAACTGTCACAAATTATACAGCTTCATTATAACGGGACTTATTTAAAGTGGTTTTAAACTCGCTCTAAAAGTCAGTGATAACGTACCTTGATCATGTAAATGTTCTAGCTTGCTGTATATATTCGTTCTTTGAACAACCGCGGACATAAAAGCGTTATAGTTCATAAATTACAATGTTTTTATTAAACTGTGATCACGTTTAATACAAATTCAGTTGAATTAAAACAATTTTATGACATGACACTCATCTGGTTTATGGATTTAAGATGTGCGTAATTTACACTTTTCCTCTGGAGTTTGTTCATCCTGCGCCTAAAGGGCAATATGAGGCTATGTCAAATATTTGTTAACAGCACAGACCCAGACAGACAGTCATCATCAGAAACACAATATGCATTCAGTTTCAGTTCATTTTCAACAACAAAAACAATCAAATTTCTAATGCAGATAAAATCACAGTATACGTGATCAGGATAGGCAATTTTAGTGCAACCAGCAAACTTTTTGGGTTGACAACATGATAGAAAATGTGTATTAGAACATGCACTTACCTTCGTGTTGCGCTGTAACTCACAACAGAACAATCCAAATCAGACTTTAAGGTCAAGACAACAAAGATGAGATGGCTGAAGAACAGACAATCTCAGCTTCACTGCAGCTATCTGATTTACACAGATACACAGACCACATTCACAGGTGTCTCCTCCTTTCCTCACTTTTTTTTGTATCATCCTCAAACTCTTGAATAATATAACTATTATTGCTATCTATTTATTTGTATTATTAATATATTTATAAAATTATACTTCAAGGTGTCTTAATAGTTGTAGAAAATCTCTCTTTAAAATACAACTCTAAAGTGTTATGGAAATGTCTATGTTTTATCAAAGTGTATCCTTGGACAGCCTTTATCAGTCTGTCTTTCCCACTACAGAGCTTCTGTGTGTTGGACTGACCATTCTTGTAAGAATTAAAAGACCAAAGACTGTTTTTTAACTCTCTGTCTCACAAATTATATTTATATTTTTTTTTAATGACACAAATCACTGGACGTGTACCAGACAAGTAGCTATTGCATGAAAATATAACACTTACATTTACTCCTCAATCCTATAAAATGATTTATTGTAGAAAATCTTCTCTCTTCCTTCAAAAAAAATCTGGAGTCAAGAAGTTCCAGATGGCAAAATCAGACTTTATTGTTAGAGAAGATCGCACTTGCAGCTGATCTCACACTTATACAATCAAAAATGAATCATACATTAACAAAATATTCATTATGGAGAATACTCGATAGCTTCAGGCAGTTAGAGAGACTGCTTGTACAAAACCAAAAAACTGTGCCGGGAATATTAGGGAGATTCCAAAAAAAAAAAAAAAAACAAGCACACCAGATCATTGGTTAAGAATGAAGGTGCAGTCAGATTGCAGTCTTGTTGTGCATCGTGGGTTAGTTGTCTCGCCAAATAAAATCTGATTTTGGCATCTGGAACTTCTTGAGCCCTTTTGTTTGACAAAGAGAGAAGATTTTCAGCTTTTGGATTAAGGAGTACATGTGAAAAATCTTCATAGGGAGACACCTACATGTCTGGTACATATCCAGTGACATATTAGCTTACAGAAGTTGTTTTAGTGCTTTAGTTGTTTTAAAATCTGATCCTGGACACTTGGGATTGGCTTGTTAATTAATTAGCTTAAAAATGTTTGAAAACCTCTACTTTTGTCCACATGCCCAAACCAGTTTTGACACGCACAATAAAATTCAAATCCTCCAAATGTGTCAACACTGTCAGCCGTTTCCTAATTCACTTATAATTAATTTCATTTTATTCAAAATATATTACAGAATCATCAATACAGTAATACCCAACTGGCACCAGTAGAACTGATTAAATAAAATATTAATATGATTTTCTTTTTTTATGTTATGACTTTCTGCAAACATCTACCATTAAAAAAGTAATTTATTTAATGTTTAATTTAATTAAGAATGTAGACCTATTCAATAAATACCCTCTCCAACACATATGCACATCAACAAGATTTAACTTATTTCAGAGAAATAGATTTTCCTGTCATCAAAGAAAATCTCTCTTTTTCAAAATAATCTTTAAAACCAATGAGTTTATTGGTCAAAACAACAAATCCCATATGCTCTAACAATCACACTCGCAACTCTCTTATTATACATTTTCAATGGGAATAAAGTTGGGTGGTTCCCAGTTTCTTAAAAAAAAAATCATCCCTATTTACCTGCCAAAATTATTGATGGAATATTTTTGTCTAACATGCAATAACAAACTGTAGAAGTCTCGGAATGTTTTTGTTCAAAGTATATTAAACAAAATTAGTTTGGATTAATTAAAGCCAGAAACAAGTTGAAGGCCTTGAAGCCAGTGTGACAGTGACTGTGATTTAAAGATGGTTAGCACTCAAGAACAGATTGTTGACGAGGATGTGGAAGTAAAAGAAGTCTAATCTGTGTGGTTGTATTAAACATATACACCAGGGCTACTGATATTTAATTGTGGAAAGCAGTAGAGGTGAAACTTGGACAAAAATGAGCTATATGATTATTGTTAACAACTGATAACAAAAATGCATGAAGCTACTTTGTTCAATAAAATCTTATTTTGATTTTCAGAACGCTGAATTCTGAACACAAGGAAGACTTTTCTCCACAAAATTATTTACCAAACTCTTTGGTTTCTCTTTAATGGTGGCTACAAAAATAAAAAATTAAAAAAAATCAAAAAAAAGTCACAGAGTTCCAGCTGAGTGTAAAGCCAAGATACCAGCTGCTGTTTTTACAGAACTGCTTCAGTGAAACATGCAGGGTCACAGTGTACCGAGAAAAATCTCCTGTCTTGTGATTGAAGTTCAAGAGGCAGAAAATGTATTGAGTTAAGCAATAAGGTCAAGATGACAGATGCCTCTGGTCCGTCTCTAATGGTCAGGTCTCAATTACTATTATTATTATTATTTATAATATTCTTCAGTTACTGACCAAAGATCATGCAATGGTCATGCACTTAATCATCACATAACACTTTTAATTCAGTCTTTTCTGATGGAAGTTTAATAAATAAACAAACTGTTTTGTTGTAATAATTTGCTGTTTGATGGAAATCATCCGTGTTTACAGATAGGCCTGCTATTAAGATGGAAATTACCTAGACTTCCAGTCTTTTGTTAGTAGACACAGACACATTTGGTTTTGAAGTACTTACAGTCTAATATCATTCCTTCCAATAACTTCTACAACCGTTTATTGTAACTCAGATAAAATATTACAACAATAAAATAAATTAGTAGACCTGATGTCTAATATTTGCTTTCTTGCTTTCAAAGATAGGATGCCAATATTTTTTTTCAATTACTGATTTTGGATTGTTTTTTATTTTTTTTAATAATACAACAAAAATAAATGCAAATATACAAGACACACAAAATATGCCTCAGAAATTCACAGTTAAGCTTAAGAAATGGTGTCACACAAATGTACTAGTACAGAATACAGAAATTAGATTTATTTAGAAATTGTATTTTGTGAGGTTACTCCATCTTGTTCAGTTTCTGGCTTTGGGGATTGATATTTTTCCCAGGGGTGTGGTGTTTCCTGGCCAGGCATGAACTCCAGCCACTGTTTGTAAAAACCACGGAAGCCGTCTATTTTGTCCAGGTATATGTTTCGTGATTTTAACTGAAGGAAGAAAGATAAAAGGCATAATTAATCCATGGCAGTCCATTACAATCCTGCTCATAGCGCAATTACATGAAAAACATTCACAAAATACATGCATTTGATTTTACTGAACCTAGATGTCCTTTTAAATTAAGTGAATAAATAATAATTTAATTTAATAATTATACTCCTTAATAATCCTTATCATTTTATTAAAATGTATTGTTATTTTCTTAATTCATTATATTTCGCTTACTGTTTTTATCTACGATTTGCTTGATATGAGATTGTCTCATATTTTCAGTTTCAGTTTCTAACCTTGTCATAGGATGGAGGATACTGAGTTGCAAACTCCAGCTGTCTGATGATGACATCATTGGGCGGCACTTGCAGTTTGTGCATGTGTAGAAGAAGTTCATGCAGATAAGCATAGTCCAAACGCTTAACTGCCTGGCTGATCAGGGCACTGTAAACATGAGTGTTCGGCACAAGTCCACAAGACTGAAAAAGAAAGAAAAAAGAACCTTCAAAATATTTAGAAGAAACTTGGAAATAGTTGATAATTCTAATAAGATGAAACCTTAAGTATAATAATAGTGAAAATGAATAATAAAAGGATGATACTGGATTTCATACCTCCATTTCAGTAAGCAACTGCCTTGCATCTTTTTGTCTACGGCAAGCCAGAGCAATACTACAAAATGTCTGTGCATTTGCCACCAGCCCTTTGTTAACCATAAGAGCTTTTACAGCCTAAAAAGAAAGAAATCAGTTATTTATTTATATTTTTACACATTTACATTTATGCATTTGGCAGGCTCTTTTGTAATTGTATTTATTTATTATTTACAGTTATGCATTTTGCAGATGCTTTCACCACTTCAATTTATATTTCACTGCAACATCAGCTGTCGTAGTACAAATTAAAGAATCTGTTCAACATCTGCTGATCCCGTGTCCTATGTTAACACACAATCACTTTTTCTCTATGATGGCACCTCTGCTCGTTTGCCCACTCTTTCTTGTCATTGTTAGTGATCACCAACACTTAAAATGCTTTTTAGCTCTTTATCAGTATGATGTAGTGAGTGGTGTAGTAATACTCATTGAATTAGGCCTGATGAACAGATGAATAATTGCATTTCTAACCTTAGCCCCATCCAAGTCTCCAGCTTTGGCTGCCCTTCTGATCATAATGTTAAAGAATGTCTCATCCAGCGTGACAGCACTCTTTTTGGCCACATTAATCAAACTCTGCACTGATTGGCTGCCGGGTTCCATGACATCAGCCAATAATGTGATGGTTTTGATGTTGGGCTCCAGTCCATCTTTGGCCATTTTCTCTAAAAAACCTTCAAGGTTTCCAATCAGAGCCAGCCTATCCAAAGCACCGTTTACGGGTCCCAAGGAAACCACACCTGAGTGGCAAGTGCTGGGGTCCAGAAGGTTTGGGAGGCGGGAACTTTGTGACTGACATGTGAGAGAGCCACTTGATGATACAGGCAGCATTTGAGTCTCATTTTGAGATGTGTCTGTTTTGCACAGATCTTTTTCCTTGGGTTGGCAGAAATCAGTCTCTTTGGCTTGTCCATGGCTCTGCGTGTGCTTGTCTAAAAGCAGCTCACTCTCAAATGCATCCATATCTAGTGGCTGGCTGGACATCGCTTCTTTGACTTTCATCCTATGGCCTTTCTTTCCACTTGTGAGTTTAGGGATCACTTCCTCTGTTCTCTTCAGTAGTAGCGCAGAAGCCAAACCAGGATCACCTATCCCACAATCCCGTGCTACCCGCAGGAGTATGTTGTAATTCTGAGTGTCTGGTCTTATTCCAATCCTAAGCATCTGGTGCCAAACCTACAGAACAAATGACAATAAAAGAAGTACTTCACAGGATTGTTAACCCAAAGATGAAAAATTGCCATCTTTCCCCTCACCCTCATGTCATTCCAAACATAGAAGAACAATAATGTTAATCTTCGAAACAAGATTACGATATTTTCTTGATGAAAGCGGAGAGGTTCCTGTCCCTTCATTGAAAGTCCAATCAACCCAAATTTAAAAGATCCAAAAAAGTCATAAAAGCATCATAACATGAATTCATATGAATCAAATCTCGAGAAGTCTTGAAAACAGATTTGCATTTGTTTAACATGGAAAGTCAAACATGCATACATATTCTTTCACTTGTGGGTTAATAATCCATTTAAGAACTCAAAAACTGTGCAAATAAGTAAGATGATAAGTGAGTAATATGGATTGAAATTTGGGTGGCTGAAAATTAAATGGTGTCTATTTCACTAAAAAAAAAATTCACGTAATACACACTAACACCAGAGAAGAGCTAATTAAATACCAATTGTGGTAATACTTTATTTTACGGTTACATCAATTAGTTGCTTATTAGCATGTATATTACTAGAATATTAGCCATGTATTAGTGCTAATTAAGAACATATTAATGCCTTATTCTACATGACTTTTTTCTACATCCCTAATCTTACCCAATACCTAAACTTAACAACTACCTTACTCACTATTAATTAGCAGAAAATTAAGAATTTATTGAGAGAAAAGTCATAGTTATTGGTAATAAGAAACGAACAGATGTAACTGTAAAATAAAGTGATACCGGAATTAGTTTTTATGCAGACAAATATTTTAAATTGCTGAAATTTATATCCATATTATTTAGAATGTCACCAAAAACGATGTTAGAGTAGCAATTAGTTTCAGCTGAAAAACTGATTGACTCTACAATTGAATGTCACAACAACTGGTTTATTTAGCACCTTTGAAAAACAACATGAGTTAAATTGCCAAAACTGATTTATTAAAATGGTTTCGGCTAAATGAACTCATAAATAAGTGGTGAATCACTATTAATGTGTGTTTCTAGTCAGGAGGTGTTTAAGTACCTGTAAAGCCAGTCTGAATCCATGCTGCTTGTCCTTCACACAGCTCATGAGCAGATAATGAAATGTCTCTTGTGTGATGGGTCGTCCATTTTGAAGCATCTCCTATACATGTATTTACACAGAAACCAAATGATGTTACTGTGTCGTTAGTGCAATAAGAATAAAAAAAGAATAAATCTTCACATCACTGGGTATTTTGACATTAGTTAATACCCGCAGAATTTGAAAGCACGACTTCAGATCTCCAGCAAGTGCAACTGTTTTGAGCAAAGCATGCTGGGTAATGGCTGTGAGAGGGACGTTCTTCTTGAGAAGCTCTTGCTTCAGCTTCAATGCCTGTTCCAGCCCTGACTGTTTCCATGGAGACTCCGCACAAGCGTTGAACAGCGCAGTGTATGTAGCATCGGACGGCTCGATTCCTCGCTTCTTCATCTGAGTCATAATATTCAAACAGGGTTAATCAAAGATCAAGTGTGTCTTCCATGCATCATCAGCAGAGCCTAATATTAATAATGACAAGTGAAAATGCATTGTCATCTTACATTATTGTAGAGCTGGAAGGCTTTCTTTAGGTAACCGACACGTCCACATGCACCGATGAGCACAGTGTAGTTATACTCCTCAGGTTGTAACCTCTCACCTTTGAGCATATCAGCCTCAAAGAGAACCAATGCCTCAGCCAGCTACACCCACACAAGAAATAAATCAATTAATAAATTAAAATGTCTACTGGTTTATATGGAACAGAGAAACATTTTGATCTACACTTGTATACAAAAAAATGGTGATAACACAATTATTTATTACAAACATTATACACTTTTGTGCATACTTAAGTGTGTATATTATATACTTATGTGTAAACTAAATATAGGATTTTTTTTGACAATTGCATGTTCTTTGAATTTAAGTGAAAATGTATTCTAATTTAAATGTACACCTAGGTACTGCCAAATGTACTGAGGCACTAATAGTAAACTAAGATGTACTTTAAATTTATTTGTATTGAAATTTGTACATCATGTATTATATTATATATAAATGATACTTGAAATGACAAAGTTGTGATTTAATAAAATATATTAACTTTAAATGTAACATTGAACAACACACTACAGTTAAATTATAACATCAGTATGTTAGTAAGTACATCAAAATAAATGTACATTAAATCTCAACAAAAGATTATTAAAACAATTATTATAAATATAATTTCAATTAAAACTTGTAATTTGACATTACTGCAAAGTGATGAAATGAAAAATTCTAATTAATATTCTGCACTGCAGTTTTTTTTTCAAGGGATAAAAGTCTGATACCATCACTGCGTCACAGTAAAGATTAATGTTATTAAATCAGATTTTTTGAACACGTACTTTGTCCTCTTTGATGAGCCGTTTGCACTGGAGGAAATACCAGTATGTCGTATTTTTCCGACCTGTTCTAGACTTGAACTTCTCCACCAGCTGCACATCATCTTCATCCGCATCTTTATATTTCAGATCCAGTTGCTGCTCTGGGGATGTTTTGCGGAAGGTTCGTCTGGAGGAGAACCTTCTGGAATAATCACCAAACACAACACTTGTGTCTTCCTCCTCGTGCACATGCTCAGATGCGTTTGGCTCTCTATTGTTGCTGTCGGTCCACCTTGAAGGTGTTAATTTAGCTGATTTGCTAAAGAATCTCAAGGGTTCGTGATGCAGGTTAGAAGGACAGACAGCTGAGCTGCGCGTATTAGAGGATCCGGCAGCGCACTTTATAGCATTAACACTGAAGTTCCGTGTGAAAATACCTCTCAGAAGTGCAGAACGCAACATTTTGGCCATCTATCTTGAGTTCAAAACTAATTAGACCATTCATATCACCCTTTCAAAACATAAACTGCGGTAGAAACAGGAGCTACAATGCCACACATGGTGCTTCTACTGGAAATCGCCATGATGCTACAACGGAAGACATTATTAATAGATAATATTATGATCGAGATATTTATTTACTCTATTTTATATAATTATATTTCACTTGTCAAAGTGAATTTGAATAATTTTATATAATCGTAAAACTTAGCTGACCAAAACTGTATTCTCGATTTTATCTAACGAAACGAAAAACAAAAATAAAGATGAGCGTGATCGATTAGTAGGGCTGATCGTGTGTTCGTCTTGACGCTGCAGAAACTGAATGTCACCGCTATCACAGAACTGCCATCTAGTGAATAATATTGAAATTATGTCCTGGAATAAAAAACTTCACTTGACAATGTAGTTTAAATTTATATTAAATGTAATTATTTGAATATAAGAATGCTTTTCTGACCCATTTAATATGTCTTTAAAACTGCTTATATATTATATAAAAGTTAATATAAGTTATAAAAAAAAGGCCAATAATTTATAAGTGAAAATATGTCAAACATAATATTTCTACTGAAACTTGCGTGTTATGTATTTAAATATTTTTGTAATGATGAAGATAAAAATGTAATAATTTCTTTAAAATATAATATATAATAATATAATAAAACATAATTATATAACTTAATATGAAATGTAAAATAACTCTACAGTTAAAATTCTAAATTAAAAAGTGCTATATGTTATTCAACATCAAATTAAGTGTAGTGCTTTAAAGCACCCAAAGAACAGTTCAGTCAGTTCATAAAGGAACCATTTTTTTCATAGTGTGAATAACATTTTAATAACCTAAATCAGGGGTTTTCAAAACTGGGGTTCGGGGACCTTGAGGGGGCCGCAAATGAGATGTCAATGTTAATCTTTTATCGTTTATCACCTAGACTAAACTGAGTGTGTTTCATAGCATGCCGTAAAATTTAAACCGCACACGTGCAAAGTCAACTGGCGGGAGAGAAACAACACATTCATGCCCAGATACTTTAAAGGAAAACAGGTGTAGGAACAAATATAGAACAACTGCAATGCCTGGTTGCATAAAACAAAAGAACTGAATTTTCCTGCACAGCATAGCCCAGGTCTATAAGCAGCAATGAGGAGATACTGGGGCAAGATGTCACACTTTTACTCCAGTTAATAATTCTCAGATTAGGTGTATTTTTAATATCAAGATTCAAGTGAATTTAGATATCAGTACATTATTATGTGCAATATGAAATATGAATTAAGTATTTAGATCTGTAAGAGAAAAACATTTGTAAGTCCTCTCTGTACTAGCATCTATATACACACAATTTTTTTAATGTGATTATTTATGTTCATTATTATTAGTTATGTTATAAGCATACATGACAACTCCAATGAATTAATCTGTCTCTTGACAGCATGAATTTTCCCATGTGTGAATTCTGAATTTTTTCCAGATATGTACTCTGACGAGTGGAGCAGGAATTAGCAGGGTAGAGATCTGTGTCTGTCATCACGAATTTCAGCTTTTGTCAGCTTCCAGAGGAGAAGAAGACGGGTAGAATAAAACCTTACAGTGCTCAGGGTGACTTACAGATATTTAATCTTTTTTGGTAATTTTTATTTCAGTTGTTTGAATTTTAATATAATATAAATTATTTAAATTTATTTTTTTCACATTATTAGCTTTTTTTGTCAAGTCACAAATTCCATGCACTTTCCTTACAAACACCCTGGGGTTTGCAAATCCTATTTTGGGAAACCCTGCATTAGTGTAAGACACCATCGTGCACAACACAAAAGAGCTGATTTATATGTATAGATAACAGGCCTTAGCTGCTCTATCATTGTAGTTGCTATTCATATAAGCTCATGTCTTGTTTTCAGACTCAGAGGAATCCATTCCTGAGCGTCTACTTTGCCATGCTGTTGGTTGGTGTCTGCTTTCTGCTGCCATACAATAGGTTCATCACCGATGTGGACTACTTCCACTGAAAGGTTTCTGTGGGACTGTGGCTAACTATTTTAATGGTCCCATGAAGTTGGAATATACGTCAGATTTGATGTGCCAAAACCAGGCACCAAAAGGAGTTGAAGATGAGCGTGAAGGGAAAAATAGGTTTAATCAGAAAATTGTAGCTCTTCATTGAACATACTACAAAATAAAGATATAGTTCACACAAATATGAAAATATACTGAGAATTTACTCACCCTCAGGCCATCCAAGGTGCATATGAGTTTGTTTCTTCAACAGAAAATTTGGAATAATATAGCATTACATCACTTGGATCAATAAATCCTTTGCAGTGGATGGGTGCCATCAGAATGAGATTCCAAACAGCTGATAAAAACATCACAAGATAACCCACACCACACCACTCCAGTCCATCAATTAATGTCTTGTGAAAAAGTATGCCAAAAGTTGTGTTTTTGTAAGAAACAAATCCATCAAGGGATTTTAGCTTATTTTAGGACTGTTGATGTTTGACATAGCATATGATGACTTTCTTACAGAGCTGCTGGGTCAGAGGGTTGCTGCTGCTCTGGTGATCTGACCCTATATGCTCTCAATTTTGGTGACATATTTTATCCATCTGTGTCTGTTTCCTAGTTTGGAGTCAGATTTACAGAATGATACACTGGGTGAATGGCTGCCTATTCTCACCATGGCTCTGTACAACATGTCATACTCATAGACGGGTCACACTTTGTGGGAAAGGGGAAATCAGATCGTTTAAGGCATTCTGCAAGCAAATAGTATTTAGGATTTAAAAATGGCAAATGTTCAAAGCTCTTTTTTCTCTCTTTAGATCTTGGTATACTGTCCATGTCCAGAAAGGTAAGAAAAACATCATCAAAGTAGTCCATGTGACATCAGAGGGTCAGTTAAGGGACCAGTGGATGGAGTTTATTTTTACAGAGCATCAACGGAGTTGTGCAAGTGTTTTTGTTTGTTCCCTGCATTTCGAAGATGCTTGTTTTACAAACAAGGCCCAGTTTGACGCCGGATTTGCATATCGTTTATTTCTTAAGGATAATGCAATCCCAACGAAAAAAACACGATCGTGTGTTGGAACCGCAGGCGGTGAGTAAAACTGCTTCAAATATCTCTGTGTTGTTAACTTAGCTATCGGCGTGTAAGCACATCAAGTAAACAACATGCGATGTTGGCATCAAACTGCACTTTCCACATGTACAGCTTAAATAAAAAAAAGACGACATAAAGTGGAACTTAGTCATTTTCCAAACCCGCTAAGCAAATATATACAGTTTCAGTACATACCACATAGAGACGTCGTTGCTGATGCTGCTCTTGTTAAATTTCAGCCTCTGGATCTGATTCTGGATCATAAATATACGCTGAATCTGACTGTTAGCCATGGTTTGTTTTGGATGATGGTTTTTTCCTCACGGTAATGTCACAGTTTCCAGACGCTCTCAACCCAAAAGCCTACTGGCGCTCGTGATTCTTTAGCTCCGCCCACACGTCACGCCTCCAGCCGGTCGTGTTTTTCCGGGAAAAAACGGTACAGACTATCTTTCTCTTATGAATATAATAAAACTAAAGACTTTTTGGAGTTATGAAGGATGCAGTACTACTCTATAGGTACTCAAGATTAACAGGATATTGAGTGAAAACGAGCATTTAGAGAGAACTGAAGATGAACACCAAGCCGAGCCGGATAACGAACAATAGACTGACTCATTCTCAAGTCAACAGAGAAGACAGTGCTGAATAAAGTTGTAGTTTTTGCTATTTTTGGACCAAAATGTATTTTCGATGCTTCAACAAATTCTAACCGACCCTCTGATGTCACATGGACTACTTTGATGATGTTTTTCTTACCTTTCTGGATATGGACAGTAGACCGTACATCGATTTTCAATGGAGGGACTGAGATCTCTCGGACTAAATCTAAAGTATCTTAAACTGTGTTCCAAAGAGAAACAGAGGTCTCAGTGGTTTGGAACGACATGAGGGTGAGTTATTAATGACATAATTTTCCTTTTTCGGTGAACTAACACTTTAAGTACAATACATATCACATACTTTAAGACTTTTACTCAAGTAATATTCTAAACATTGACTAAACTTCTACCAAAGCCATTTTCTGGTAAGATATCTGTACTTTTACTTTTGGCTTTCAGGTACTTTATACACCACTGACCTACTCTGCATATCAAATGAACTGCTAAGGTTTATATTTTTTCTAAATTAAGCAGTCTTTTTTATTTATTTATTTATTTATTTTTAAAGTTTCTTGCCAGTGTGACTTTACAGAAGTAATGAACTGCACTAAGCACTACTCCAGCATGGTATGTCTCTATAAACTATTTCAAGTCTTTTAGCTGAAATAATGATGTAGAGTGTAATATGTTTAATTCAATTTTAGATGAGGTAATATTTCACTTACTTGGGGTTCAATGAACTAACGTTTTTCATCCGTGGACTTGTGCAGCCCATTATCCCTTCAGTAATATAGGCTGTGTACAAAAGGCCATGTGGATCCTGTTGTCAGTGTCATAAAATGTTGCATAATAAACAACATTATTTCTCGTTGTGCAGATCTGCCTGTATTGTGGTTCAGGAAATCTTGTTGGAGATTTTCCATTTACAAAAAATTGACCACATTCACTCTTTAAAATCCTGCACATTATCAAGTTCTCTGACTGAACAACAGTCACACAATAGCTTTTTTTATATAACTAATAACATTTGAATAACAAACAAACACTTAGATCATGTAGCTGTACAAGTCAAAGATCAAGCTATTATCCATTTAGAGGCAAGAATAAGAAACATGATACATAACACCTTCTGTGTAGTAATTAAAATATCTATTAAAGATGGTCAACTAATACAAAATAAAATTCACCTTTAAAAATATTACAGTACATACTGACAACAAAGGTAAGGAAAAAGTGCTATTGTAGTGAGATGGGGGAGTATTTCTAACATCCTGCTTTGTCATTCAACACATGAACACTTTTTATGTGAATATAAGTTTTATTTAGAATAACTGACGTAAATAACAGAGCAGTACAAAATTACAAAAAAGAAAGGGAAAAGGTGATACATATGTGCATATAAAAACACCTAGGTAAACACGTTAACATAACTAGAGATATACTTGGATACATAAAAACATAATAAATATAGTATGTTATTTGCTGTTGATGAAAAAAAAAAAAGAAATAGATAAGAAATTAACAAATGTGCAGACCATGAAAGCAATTTATCTCAATTCAAAATAATTATTTTAAAGCTTGAGTCATATCACTCCAGCAGGAATGTGAACGCTTTTAAAGACAGACATGTACTATGAGCAGAGGCATACAAACTTGATCCACTACATATCTCCCTATAATACATATTAAAACAAAGTTAATTTAATCTGCCCAAAAAGCTTTTTTGTTGTTTATAAAACCTGAAAGATAATGCTTTGACGTAAATTATTTCTTGTTTGTCGCTACATGTAGAATAAAGTGGCCCTATTTTCTGCTGAAATGGTCTTTTAGCCAAGTTTTAGCAGAAGGGCTGAACACTCACAGCTGATTGACTTGGTGACCATTTTGACATAATCATTAATTTCTTTTCTATTCAAATAAATGTATCAATGGTGTTGTTTGAGCTATGGTTTCAATGACACATCAGGACAAAGGTTTTTTGGTTGTTCGAGATCATGTGCATAAACAACTTTCTAGAGAAAAAAGATCCATATACTGAGCATTAAACCATTCTTTATTCCAGATTAGTGTGATATGATAAAGTTCATTTATACACATTAAAACTGTTTTGATTATTCATTAGAGTCAAACATACAAGCTGTAAGACAATAGTTCTATAATGATTTATTTTGAAAGAGCATTTTTATTTTTGGGTTTTAGGTTTCTTTGCTGGGGGTTCTGTAGAGCTATCAAACAACTCAAAAGATGCAACTTTATAAAGCTTCGCCAACTCTATCTCTAAATTCATCACAGTAGGTTTTTCTTCAGGAGTGATGTTCTCATTCACTCCAATAAATCCTCCTGAAATCTGACATTTGTTATTGTTGTCTAGGCAGCAGTATGCAGTCCAGAAATGACTAGGCACATTCACTCTATTGTTTATTGTATTATTACCTGGTACCACCCCTGTCACAATATAAACAGTATAATTTTTCGGTAGACATTGATCGGACAGATTTTTTGCCATTTGTTCTTCTAGTACCCTCCACTGGCCTCGGTTAAAAGAGGAGTTTTGTGGAGCAGCATTGGTGAGAGTGAAGGTGGCATCCGCACAGCTCTGTGACTGTGCCTGGTAGACTGGTGCCAGATGACCTCTGTCATGGCCAGACTTTATATAATCTTTATTGAGAGCTTGATAGTCTCCAAGTCCTTGTTTTTTCACATCTTTCTCTAGTTTCATGTCTGGTGATGCATTATTGTCGTCAAGCTGCAATAGTGAATCAGTTGAGAGCATGAGTTTAAAGACAGTTCATATGAGATTAACAAAATCATGCTAGTTAATATGTGTCTGCAATCACGTTTAGGTCAAATCTATCTATCTATCTATCTATACTTCTTCCTTCTAGTTAGACACATTAATTACCACCCTTCCATATCACTCCTTCTGCTATTCAGCACTGTAATATGCTACACATGTAATATATTTCATCTGTTCATATGTTTATCTGTTTTAGGTTTTGTTCATGTTTTTATAAAATAAATTTGATGTTGTGTCCATAGTCTAGTGTGCTCCTCGTGTGATCTTGTTATTTGCATTCTTTGCTTCATGTGTTATGTTTTCATTGGTTTGTTGTCCTGTCAGGTGGTTATCAGTTCTCTCTTGTCATTGGTTCGCTTTTTTATGTCTGTTCTAGTCAAGTGCTGTGTCTCAAATCGCTCGCTCGTTCACTCATTCACTAATCTCTATATAATGTAAGACAGTTGAGTTCACTCAGGAAGGAGTGAACAAATAAGTGAACGGATTCGGACGGTGAGGTATACACTGTGCGTGAGACTTGGAGCTGTTGCAAAAACAACGGTGCCATCTCAGTAAATTAGTAAAATATTAAACTGAGTTATTGTCTACATAACATATTTTAATATAAACAATGTATGACAAAAAAACATCAAAACAGAAATAATAAAGATGTAAACGTCATCTCTCTGCGTTGGATTGTGGGACACTGGTTGTACACTCGAAATCAGAATGAATTGTGGGTAAAAAGTAGTGGACGAATGTAGGGAATGAAGTTGTTCTCTCAGAATTCAGACAGTGCTACCAAATGGCTGACACCCGAAATAGTGCACTGTATAGTGGATAGGGAGCGGTTTCGGACACAGTAAAGTTCTCATGTTCAAGTTCCAGTACTCATGTTAATATCAAGTTTTAGGAATGTGTTTATTCAATTTTGCTAAAGATGTGTTGACCTCAGAATCAGATGGATCTGAAGATATTCTACATGTTAGAATGATGTCAATCCCTTGTTATGTTTCCTTCAGACTTATTACACAATTTAAGAGAAGATTTAGAGCTGTTATCATAGAAAATGGAGGATGCACAACATATGACATGATAGGGTGCCAAAGTGTATATAAGAAAAAAGAATCTTAATAATTTTACTTTTAAAGTTATGTGTGAATATTTTGAACAAAATACTGAGAAAATGAGCAGCAATGACATTTTGCTATGGCATGTTTTAGCTTATATTTAGCTTGTAGGCATCAACTTAAATCAACCTTTTTCAGAATTAACTACACTTTTCTGAGTCATGTTTGCAATCGTTTTTAATATGTAGTTCATCTGCAGTTGTGTTAACATGAATATGTTTCTCTGATAGCTGATATGCAGAACAGTTTATCTGTTGATTTATTATCCAACGATTTGTGATACAAAAATAATTTGTGATATTTTGCTTTTAAATGAATGTAACTTTTATTTTCGTTTGAGCTGTTTTTATTATTGTCATTATTATTCATAGAAATTGTTCATTAATAATAATAGTACATTTGCCGTCTCCATCCACACTAAAAGATGAAAAAAACGTAATAAAAAATTCAAAACAATAATGAGATACCAGAAATAATTATTAGAGTAATATTTCACTTACCTGAGGTTCAATGTACCACTTGTCTAGTCTTTCGCAGTCCTTTAGTCCTTCAAACTTGAAGGCTGAGTACACGGGAATCTTGTTGTTAGTGTCATAGAATGTGGCATAATAAGGACCGTTATTATTTAGAGTTTGGCAGATCTTCCTGTATTTTGGATCAAGAAATTGTGTTGGTGGTTTTCCATTTGCAAAAAATTGACCACATTCACTCTCAAAATTCTGCACAACTCTGGCCGAACCACTGGAGAGAAGCGACACAATCAGCACATGAAGAAGCAGCAGCATGATGAAGAGATGATGAATTATCAAGTTCTCTGCAGGAACAACAAGCATGTGAGACTTTTTATTGCTATAACAGCTAAATATCTGCTATTAATTTCTCAACAAATAATAAACAGCTCTATAAATATTATAAATATTGCAGAACATACCAACACAGAAGGTAAGGATGCACTGGTGTTGTAATGAGATGGGCGAGTATTTCTAACATCCCGGTGTCAAACTTTACACTAATTTCCTTAAGTCCACTTAACAAGTGTGTTTGATTAGGAAAATAAACATTTAAAGTAAACAGTGTATGACGTTTGTTACAGGATACAGAATATCACACACTATTGTGGCCCTCTTCAACCAGATACACTTTTGGATGTTTTATTTTTTTGCCAGGTGAATGATCATGGTATTTTTAACTTTTTTTCATACCAAAATGACTGACTGCACCCAAGTCAGTCCACTTTTGTGACCATTTTCTAGTCATACAGATCTTGTTTACTTGAATAAGGAAAATAATTATCTTAAGGTGTTTTCCCAGCTTAAGTATTGATAGTACAGGACACTAAGCAAACTCTTCCTGTTCTTCCACATTTTTTAAGTTGAATTTGTGTGTAAAGTGATAGCAAAAATGAAGATCATACTGTATATCACAGATCTAACAAATTATATAACTAAAAAAAAAAAATGCTATGCTTTGATTCAACCTCCCAACTTTTCTCTTTTAATCAAAATGTTTTTCATACTTTGCCATCACATATTTTGAAAACAGGATGTTTTTAACACATTTCAAAACACATTCTCATGTTAACACAGATTACATTCTCACATGAATTAATTTATTTACATTTCCCAGATTCCCAGAACTGCAAAAAAAAAAAAAAAAAAAAAAGAAGAAATTTTTTTTTAGATGAAATTCATGTGGATAGCATAGCTCTATTCATTTGTTAAAACATATGATGTGCAGTAGGCTATTTGAGTTGATTTCGAAATATCTGAATGTTGGCAAATTGTTTGAGGCTTCAAATTATTGAATTATTTCAAACTGGGAAGCAGTAGACTTAAACTAAATTCTCTATTTGCTTACAATTTAATCTCATTTTTGTCTATGAGATGCAACTGATATATTACAATTTTCTTGTGATTTTTCTTCAACTATTTATTATTTCAATATTTTTTTACAGGGAACACCATGACTGTATCATATACGGCAGGACTGATGCTCGTGTCTGCGGTGTCTTATACAGCCTGACCTCACAGGCACATTCCACTCACACACTGAAACTCACATTACAGAGCTATATGCCCGGCCACTGAGTCTCTCTCTCTCTCACATGTACACTGTTTGTATAGTTGTTAATGTAAGAATAAAGAACATTATCAGAGTCTATCCCAGCTGAAAACACCAGCTTAGATCAGAGTTTATATACTGGTCCAGTCTGGTTTATATAAGGAAAGTCTGCTGGTTAAGTAAGTGAAGAATCCCAGTTTGGGACACCAGCATATTAATTTCATTGTGGGGATCAGCATCTAAAACAGACACATGCTGGTGAGGAGCTACATATGCTGATTCGTTCATTAGGGATGTTAACTTATAAAATGTGCTGAGATATTCATTAGAGTACCATCCAAGACTGTCTGAATAACCATCACCTTGTTAAATAAATCAATGTATGTCTGTTCCTGTCATGTTTAAAAGTAAGGCCAACACGTGAAATTTACTGTAAGCTATGCTTTACAGTTTTACTATATGACTGATGAATATAGTCTTGTTGGTGTCTTGTTTCAAATTATGACCCTCCACTTTAAACTAAGGTTAGGTAAATAGTTTAATTATTCGCAAAACATCTTATTCTGGTCAAAAGATGTTCTTTGACTGACATGTTAAATTGACCAAACTGTACCTGATGAGTTGTGGAGTCCTTTTCCTCTCATTATCCCGTCATTTACTGTTGTTTTTAAACTGTTTCTATCAAATAAAAAAGTGAAAAGGCTAGGAAAAGATTGGAGGTTGTCATTTTAAGAATGGCTATGCTTGTAGGTTTCGTTGAAGTTGGCAGGTTGTTTAGCAGGTTGGCCATGACCAGTTCAGAGTCAAGACCTGTTCAATACAGTGAATAAAATCCAAATTCAGTCATAATGAAATCTGTACTCATTTACTCTAATAAACTAAACTCAAATTCTCAAAATTCTCTTTTTCTCTAATTTTTATTGTTGCTTGTTTTTCTCCATTGATGTTAGTTAAATATAGAGCCCCTGCAATCATCACAAACATCACCTTGGTACAATTTATATGATTCTCCGTATAAAAATAAACAAATAAAAAACAAGAGCAAAGGATTTTCCTTTTTTTATTTAGTTGTACTTCGCTGCATTGTGTTTTATGGTTAATGGAAATGTCCATAACAATGATGACCTTACCTTACATTTTTTAGCGTGCAGTCTGATCTTGTCAGATACCATTTAATTTAACAAAATATGTAATCAAGTGCAAATGCACATGTATTTTTTCTACAAGCTTCCAGTACAAGGTTTGTGGTATGATTTTTATTAGAGATATAAGAGGTTATTAGTTTTACAGTTGAGACATTACAAGGATACAAATTACAATCAAATAATTTTCATTAATTAATTTATGCACTTTATAATTGCTTTAATTATTAATTACAAACAAACATCTAAGAATCTGAAAAATTGGGAAATTACATATAAAACTGGAGTTTTAAGGCTCTATTTATGATTCAGATGACAATTATGAACATTTAGTCAAAAATAAAACAAACAACACAGTTGGTTTCAAAATTCTTCTTAGTCTTAATCTATTCATTTTTTCCCTTTGCTTAGGGTTCTGTAGAGCTATGAAACAACTTAAATGATGTGACTTTATAAAGATCTTTCAACTTTTCCTCTAAATCCTTCACAGTAGGTTTTTCTTCAGGAGTGATGTTCTCATTCACTCCAATAAATCCTCCTGAGATCTTACATTTGTTATTGTTGTCTAAGCAGCAGTATGCAGTCCAGAAATGACTAGGCACATTCACTCTATTGTTTATTGTATTATTACCTGGTACCACCCCTGTCACAATATAAACATTATATTTTTTCGGTAGACATTGATTGGACAGTTTTTCTGCCATTTTTTCTTCTAGTTTCCTCCACTGGCCTCGGTTAAAAGAGGGGTCTTGTGGAGCAGCATTGGTGAGAGTGAAGGTGGCATTCGCACAGCCCTGGGAGTTTGCCTGGAAGACTGGCTCCAGATGACCTCGGTCATGTTTCGACTTTATATAATCTCTACTGAGAGCTTGATGATATCCAAGTCCTTGTATTATGTTTCTTACATCTTTCTCAAATTCCATGCTTGGTGATTTATTTGTATCATCAAGCTGCAATAGTGAATTGAAAATATAATTTTGATAACAGTTCACATTAAAGGAGAAACAAAATCATACAAATTAATAAATGACAGCCACTCTGTCAGACAAAGCTTACATTAAGCAGAGCAAACACTTTTAGGCCAAATCTATTGTTGTTCTTCATTCTATTTAGACACCTTAATTACTACCACCCTTCCATACAGTTCATTCTGCTATTCAGGATGTAATGTACAACACATTATATATTTGTCACGTCAGTGTCAAATCGGTAGTTATGTTTTCTTCAAACTTATTATACAATTAAAGTGAAGACTTAGAAATGTTAATCATAGGAAAAGGAGGATGAACAATGTATTAGATATTATAAGTGTGGCACACATATCTGATTTTATTATTATTATTTTACTTTAGAGGGGTCATGACATGAGAAATCAAATTTGCCTGGATCTTTTGGAATATTCATTAAAAACATCCTGCTAGTTTCATAGCTTAGAGTAATATTTCACTTACTTGAGGTTCAATGTACCACTTGTCTAGTCTTTTGCAGTCCTTTAGTCCCTCAAACTTGTAGGCTGAGTACACGGGGATCCTGTTGTGAGTGTCATAGTATGTGGCATAATAAACATTATTATTTAGAGTTTGGCAGATCTGCTTATATTGTGAGTCAGAAAATATTGTTGGCGATTTTCTATTTGCAAAAAATTGACCACATTCACTCTCAAAATCCTGCACAACTCTGGCTGAACAACTGGAGAGAAGCGACAGCATCAGCACATGAAGAAGCAGCAGCATGATGAAGAGGATGAGATGAAACTCTGCAAGAATGAGAAACACATGAGTTTGTTTTTATAATTAACATCTCTATATTATGTATAGGCTACATAAATAACCTACAAACATTTACCTTAAATGTATAGTAGCACAAGTCAAAGCTCAAGCTTTAAAATTAGGCAGCAGCTATTTGAACTATGTGAAAAGTGAAAACAGCAGTATTTTTAGTGGTATGCTATTACACCAAGTGCAAATAGCACATTGTATTTAGTTACACTATTGTGTACATAATATATCAGGATTTTCAGCTATTTATACTAATATATAAATAGCTGATTACGGCAATAATCCAAATGCAAATAGCGGCAATTATCTGCACTTCAGTATTGTAGTACATTATAAAACAAAATGCAATAATAACTTGTAATTTTAATTCAAATTATTAAAGGGATGCCACCTTTCTTCTTTGGCTCTCAATGGATGCGGAAGCATTTCTCTCCCTCTCCCTCTCCCTCTCCTTCCCTTGCCTTCCCTGCTTGCTCTCTCGTCTTGTCTATTCTGAGAGACTCTCTCTGCACTGCTCTCCAAAACTGGAAAACATGGATTTGATTTGACCGACTGGTCAATCAAAGCAATCGAGATGCTTGGGTTCCAGGGGAACCTGACTGCCCTGCCTGAATGTTCGCAGCTGGCTACTTTCAGAAAACAGGAACAGGTGTCCAAAGCCTCACAAGGCTGCCTTTCATGATTTGGAGACCAGAATGGACAAGAGAGTGACCGTGAAATTGGAATGTGGCTACTCGCCAAAAGACCAAACAATTGTTGACTCTGTCTAGGACCTGACCAAGGCTGTCTCCATGTCAACTTGCTGTGACGCAATCACAATCTGCGGACTGAGATATCTAGACTGAATCACAACTCTCCAGGCCTACAAATACACAAACTCTTACATACTGTACACACACACACACACACACACACACACACACATACATACATATATACAGATATGCATTCAATCTCCCGACCCCCCCATCCCTCGCCTTCGCCGCTTTTTACCGCCAGTCTGACAAGCGTGTCTGTGACCAGCGTCGAGAATGGCTGCAGGACCGGATGGCTGCTTGCCTGCGCTGGATTACCTCGACCCCCCAATTTCCATCCCCTGTTGCAAAGTTGTGTGTTAATGCTGTATTGATTATGTGCTTTTGTTGTTGAGGTGTTTTTCCTGTTCTCACACTGTTTTTTCTCCTCACTTTCCTAATGTTATGCTGTATTTCTTCCTCAATTCCCTGTCTGCCTGTCCTGTCTACCCCCTTGTCATATTGTATGTATGTATGTATGGACAGTTGATGGCTAATTTCGCTGGTACTTGTGACTAGTGACAATAAAGGGCCACTACTACTACTACTACCTTATTGGGACAATAAAGCCCTCCCTACACCTACTCTAACCCTACCCGATACTTTGTTTTCAACTTTGCGATTATTTCCTTGATTTTGTTGAAAATAAATGACTGTCTGATGTAAAATTAGATTTTAAAAGGGAGAAAAAAGGTTGGCAAAAGGACGAGGCGAACCCGGGTGGCTCGCATCAAAAACAACTACGTCATGTGCTTTAGCCTGTAGCATGATGACGTAACTAGACTATATCCACTACCAGTGGTTCTCAAACCTGGAGTACCCCCTGCCCTGCATATTTGGTATTTCTCCCTCAATTATCACACCTGATTCATCTCATCAGCTCATTAGTGAAGACTGCAAGAACTGAAGTTGGTGTGTCAGATATAGAGAGACATACAATACATGCAGTGCTGGGGGTAGACTTCATAGAGAGGTTTGAGAATGTTAAACATTACACAGTACGCGTATGCGCTGTAGGAGATCTCGAATAAATTCATTATTATTTACATTTTAATCTTTTTTGCAGACCCTTTTATCCAAAGTGACTTAGTCTAATGACTTGGTCTACCATATACTGTAAGTGAAGTCTAACGCAGTACATGTAGCAAGGGTTTTTGACATACATTACATGCGATAACCTACATTACATTACAATGTAAAAACTTTAATGTTTAAATTCATCTATTATGTTTTTGTCTATACTGGCAACTTAAAAGCTTTATTTTATTTTATTTTATTTTATTTTTAATAGCTTACATTTCATATGTTATCGCCAGGAGGTACATCAGTGCTGTATCCATTATTATAAGGATACAACAAGCACTGTAATAATATATTAAAAATAATTATATTAAATTAAAAAATCATGGACATTGAAAAAAAATGCAGTTTTGGTAATGTACAAGAGGAAGATTTGGACCATTTGTTTTACAGCTGTGACTCATCTTTAAGATTTTGGTCTGATGTTAGGGTAGTTTTTTTTTTCTTTTTTTTTTTCTATTTGTCCCAAGAGATGTTAATTATAAAATATTTAAAAAAGGTGTTATATGTTCTTACACACACAAAAGCAATATGTATAAATATGTTGTGAACTTTTACATTTGCATGGTAAATAGTATATCCATACACAAAAATTTGCAAACCATTTAACCAAATTGAAACAATTTTTAATAGAGCTGGAATCGTTAAAAAAAAATATTGGTGTTAATTAATTTCGTGATGTCCACCCGCTATGCTTCTCAAATATAATGTATTCTTTGAATATGTCTTCATGGAAAATAAACATCTGTTGTGTTGTTGTTTTTGCTAGTTTTTATTTTTCAGTTCTCTGAATGTTTATGTTCATGTTACAATGTGAACATCCTTTATGCATATATGTTGAAACTTGAAGTTAACTTTGTTTGAATTAATAATAATAATAATAATAATAATAATAATAAACTCTTGGAAGCTGCTTTATGTTTACGTGTATTATTTTAGTCCTGTACTTTCACTATGTTTAATGAAGATTAATAATAATATTAATAAAAATAAAATAAAAACTCTTGGAGGCTGCAGGGAGGACCACTTGTCTGCCAATGGAGCTGTTAGATTATAATTGTCTTTCCTAAGTCTAGTCCAATCACACACTGGTGGGCGGAGTTGGTGTAAATAGCTTCTGCCAACAAGGTGGACTTATTTGAACTATTGTAAAAGGAAGCCTAGTAAACAATATGGAAAAAAGTTACTCTGAAAAATGAATGAATGAAAATAAATATTTGTTATTGATCAGAAAAAAATAACATTAATTGGACACGCATTTAACTTTTTGTTACAGCCCAATAGCAGGTCTAAAAAGTATAACAATAACAAGTGGAATTAAAGATGCATTAAGAACTTCTGTTACTCACCACTAATAGTTGTTCTTCACAAGAAGCGCTTATTCACCCGTCCTTCTAAAATTTACCTCCCTTCACTATCATTTATATACCCTCTCCATTTAGTGAAATGTGCTTTCTCAACAATTTAATTTTAGCAAGTTAGCTAAAATACATAGGGAACTAAAACCCCAGCTTCTTCATGCTTCTCTTTTCATAAAATTGTATCATGTGTTAGCTTATTTAAAATGAGATGGTTTGAGATCATACACTTCTGCTTATAAGTCTACGTACACTTTTCAAAATATGCAAGATGTTAATAATTATTAAAAATAAAAACTGGATGTTAGTTTTTATTTAGCAGTGCCCTGAATAAGCTGTTGACAGATGGTCACTTATAGTAAACGAAATAATACTATAATAATAATAATACCTGAATAAACAAATGAGCCAGTTCAAAATATCAAAACGTAATGTAGTTCAAGAATGGAACACAATGCATTAGGAGAGTGTAAACCCTTTGAATTGGATGATCTTGGTAAGCTGCTGATTTTGTTGTGAATTTAATTTCTGCATTTTCTATTGCATTTCAGGAACGCAACAAGTAATGCTTTTACATTCACATAATTCACATAACATTTTTGTAGACAGATTATTACAGCATTTCAATACATTGTTTATTTTCACAGAAACTGCAATTTTCTGCCAAAATAAAGGATTGTGTGTTGTCGTAATTTTACTACTGTAAAGTAAAATTATTAATATAATTATGAAATATTCATTTTATTATATTTTTATCATATATATATATATATTTTTTTTTTATCAAATTAAATAAAAATGTTGTTAACCAATTAAAGGTCATTTCAATAAAAAATTTCTGTTCAGAACGATTTAACTTGATTTAATTTTCGTCTATGTTTCTACCCTATGAAAATGTTGTTTTTTTCATGTTTGTTTTCATTCCCTGAACCAGTGAAGAGCAGCTTCTCTGTAGTTAAAACAGGAACAAAATATGTTTTCTGTGGAATACTTAAGACTTCCCTTTTTTCCCCACGATCAGAAATTGCGTATTTTATCAGAATAATGCCACAACCATCGATTTAATGAATTCTTGACAAAATACACAAATTATATGATACTCAATATTTTTTACTTTAAATACACTGCTAAAACTGTTGCTAAAACTTGAAGCCAATATCATCTATCATGTATCATTAATCGTAAATTGAATCTTTGATTCCAATACAGAAGGCATTTATGGATGCTTTATTTAAGGTTTTGAGTTTATTTGAATATACAAAGATGGCATTTCAACCTGGTAAAGAGTTTGTTCATACTTTACTGGAAAATGATAACCTTAGTAAATATTGTGATTGTCCGTTTAGCTCAGTGATCTCATGTCAAAACAAATGGTTTTCCTTTCACCAGACTGTGCTTATTTATCAAATGGAGAGTTCTTACAATGCATAATTCTGATAATAATATTATATAAGAAATTCCAACATCCAGCATAGTTCTATTTTAGCAAGGGTCCAAACTGAACACTCACCAATGCCAAATGATAATAAATATTTACATTGATTAGCCAGTTAAGCTATAACATTTTTTGTAATAATAAAATAATGATTAGCGTCTAATGCTATGGTTCTTGCACAACCTTACCAAAAACAGCATAGTGTAGCAGCCTGAGAAGCTGCATTGCTTGTTTTGGGAAAGAGTTCTGGTTTGTGTCATCATCCCATCATTTACTTTACTTTCTACAATGTTTCTGTCAGTAAAGCTGTAAAAAGAGTTTTAGTTTTGTACACAACTCCAAAACAAAGAGCTAATTAAGTCAGAGCAAAGAACTTCACAATTACAATAATGCTTTATCAGTTTGATTAAATACATGACAGGTTAAAAACTAGCAAACTCCCAGAGATTCACTAAAATCAAAATATGACACAACAGATATGATTCATTGAAATATTTTCATGCAATTTAATGCTCTATTGACACAAACTGGTGAAAACAAATTATGAGGTTATACATTTGAGAAGTTTTAAAGGGGACATCAGATGCAAAATTCACTTTTACGTGAATTCTTTCAGTGTGTGTACACAACCACCTCATAATGATAAAAATCCACCCAGTACTTGATGGACACTGGTGTTTTAGCGTAGAGTGGAAGTCCTGACATTTGCCAAGTACGGTAACCCATACTCAATCGGTTCTCTGCATTTAACCAATCTAAGTGCACACACACAGCAGTGAGAAGTGATCACACACCTGGAGCAGTGGGGCGCTAAATATCCAGCGCCCAGGGAGCTACTCGGGGTTCAGTGCCTCGCTCAAGGGCACTTTAGTCATGGGTATTGAGGGTGGAATAGAGCGCTGTTCATTCACTCCCTCCCACCTACAACTCCTGCCAGCACCAAGACTCGAACCAGCAACCTTTGGGTAAATAGTTCAACTGGAATGCCTCCTAAGCAAATTCGATTTTTTTGTTTGTTGGATGTAAAAATGAACATAGCAGTTGTCATTTACTCCCGATATCTGAGCCATTAAAGTTGCAGTGGATTACTTTTGTTTTAAAAGGGAATGGGACCCCCAATCTACCTACAGTAAATGCATCGTGTTTACGTGATTCATTTCAGCAGACTGCTTTGTAAAGGATCGTCAGTACAAAGCAGGTTATGCTTAAAAGTTGTTTCCTGAAGGATGGATTGGTAGCAACTGTTCGTGATCCAGCTTAACCTCAAGAAGTGAGTGTAGGTTTTTTTTTTTTTTTTTTTTTTTTGTGAATGTTTCAAATGGACCTTTCCTAATAATATGCTAGAAAGCAAGTTCCAAGATGAATGTGGTTAAAGGGGGGGTGAAATGCTATTTCATGCATACTGAGTTTTTTACACTGTTAAAGAGTTGGATTCCCATGCTAAACATGGACAAAGTTTCAAAAATTAAATTGTACGTTTGAAGGAGTATTTTTGTTCCCAAAATAGCTACTCCTTCCGGTTTGTCACAAGTTTCTGAAAGTTTTTTTCGAGTATGGCTCTGTGTGACGTTAGATGGAGCGGAATTTCCTTATATGGGTCCTGACGCACTTCTGCCGGAAGAGTGCGCGCTCCCATATAGCAAGGCTGAGCAGCACAGACATTTCACTGATCAGAGCGATTCACTGTTCAGAGCGAGAGCGTCGCGAAAAGTCACAAAAGAAGTGTGTTTTTGGTTGCCAGGGCAAGACAACCCTGCACAGATTACCAGAAAAAAACAGCATTAAGGGGCCAGTGGATGGAGTTTATTTTTACAGAGCATCAACGGAGTTGTGCAAGTGTTTTTGTTTGTTCCCTGCATTTCGAAGATGCTTGTTCACAAGGCCCAGTTTGACGACGGATTTGGGTATAATTTATTTCTTAAGGATGATGCAATCCCAAGGAAAAAGGGTCACGATCGTGTGTTGGAACCGCAGGCGGTGAGTAAAACTGCTTCAAATACCTCTGCCTCCTTGTTAGTGCGTCCCCTCCCATGCCAGAGACCCGGGTTCGAGCCCCGCTCGGAGCGAGTCGTTGCTGCTGCTGCTTTCGTTCAGTTTCAGCCTCTGGATCTGATCATAAATAAACGGCTGAATCTGACTGTAAGCCATGTGTTATTTTGGATGATGGGTTTTCCCTCACGGTAATGTCAGAGCCTTTAATATGTTTTTCAACGGCTCTGGGTAATGTCACAGCTTCCACATGCTCTCAACGCAAAAGCCTATTCGCGCTCGTGATTCTTTAGCTCCGCCCACACGTCGCGCCTCCAGCCGGTCGTGTTTTTCCGGGAAAAATCGGTACAGACTATCTTTCTCTTATAAATATAATAAAACTAAAGACTTTTTGGATTTATGAAGGATGCAGTACTACTCTATATGTACTCAAGATTAACAGGATATTGAGTGAAAACGAGCATTTCAGCCCCCTTTTAAAGTTAACAGTCTCACACCATGTCTACACCGGACACAAGCGGTCAATACTGTTGACCTCATTATAATCAGTGATGTTGTCTACACTGGATGTGGTGCGACACGACAAATCCCTGACAGTGAAATTGTGGCTCTTTCTATTTATGATGTACTGACACAAAGTTTGGATGATTTGAAATGGTTTGTCACATCTCCTACACTACATTAAAGGGGTGGTTTACAATTATTATTGTTTTGTAGGCTTGATTGTGTTTACGGGGTTCAGTCTAACGTGTTAAAAAATTGCATTCCAGGCAAGTCACGCCAAACTGCCTGAGCGCAAGGAATTGTAGCTAAATTATTACATTTATTGGAACATTATATTGTCCTAAAGTCTATTTCTCACCATGTACCACATGCAAAAACACTGCATCCTTTATGCAATATTATCTGTAGGTACTGCTATTGTTATATCAGAGTTCTGAACTGGGAGTACATCGATCTAGTATAGTTCTGGGTGGGAAGTCACAGGTTTGACTGCTGTTCTGGTGCATTTTCACAGGTAGAAGGTTGGAAAAACCCGGGTTACGGGTTGCCTGTAACGCGACTTAAGAACCGCTGTTTTAGAACATTGGTTTTGAAACTTCTAAATCCATTAGAATCGTTAGAAGACAGAATAATATTCTAATATTCTCCCCCAGTTTTCTCTTCCTCTTTCTTTATAACAGGACAACATGGCCTCGTCCCCTTTGGTGTGTGTTCCCGGGGACAGGGTTTATCTGGGTTTGTGATGTAAGAGACCTGGGAAGAAGCACACTGTAGTCCCTTCCCAGCCGTTTTTGTAGGCATTAAACTGCCAGAAATTTAAAAGACCATATCTCCATTCTCATTGAACTTTCAGCACTGCAAATTTGCAGATATTGTTTATACTCAAACAGCAACATTACAAACTAACTAATGTTAAAAAAGTGAAATCGCTTTCAACCACCCCATTAAAGTTGCCTTTGTAGGGGGTTCATAGAGGTGTTTGTTAATGACTAATAAGTTATTTACAAATGTATTTTAAATCATTTTTGAGCAGTTATAACTGCATGAATAAGAATGGTGACTTTACAGCATGAATGGAAGAGAGGGGCGGGGGGCTGTTTTTGACAAGGTAAAATGGGTTTTGTTGAGAATTTTATCCAAACTATGTTACAGACTTTTTATGTAAACCATAAAGAATCGTATCAGCTTGAGGAAAATAAGCATCCATTGTTTTGGGAATCAAATTTGCCTTGATCTTTTGGAAGAGAGGTTAAGAGGCTTTTTTACCTGACAAATTACCAGACGCCACCTGATTCAAATATTCCACCAACGTTAAATAGTAATGACTTTATGAATTTCTTCACTGATAAAATAGATAACATTAGAAATACAATAGCGAATGTAGATTCTACAGCATCTAACACTTCAGTTCCATCCATCGCTGCAGTGCTTTACAACCATAGGACAGGAAGAGCTAAATAAACTTATCACTGTATCTAAACCAACAACATGTTTATTAGATCCTGTACTCACTAAATTACTGAAAGAGCTGTTACCTGTAGCCGAAGAACCGCTTCTCAATATCATTAACTCGTCGTTATCTTTAGGTCACGTTCCAAAACCATTCAAGCTGGCGGTTATCAAGCCTCTTATTAAGAAACCAAAACTAGATCCTAGTGTACTGGCAAATTATAGGCCTATTTCAAATCTTCCATTTATGTCAAAAATTTTAGAAAAAGTTGTGTCTGCTCAATTGAGCACCTTCCTGCATAAAAATGATCTGTATGAAGAATTTCAGTCAGGTTTTAGGCCCCACCATAGCACAGAAACTGCACTTGTTAAAATTACAAATGACCTGCTCCTTGCGTCAGATCAAGGCTGCATCTCATTTCTAGTCTTACTTGATCTTAGTGCTGCGTTCGACACCATGGATCATGACATACTCATAGATCGATTACAAAACTATACAGGTATTCAAGGGCAGGCTCTAAGATGGTTTAAATATGGAGTGCCACAAGGATCCGTCCTAGGTCCCCTTCTATTTTCAATATACATGTTGCCCCTTGGTAATATTATTAGAAAATACGGAATTAGCTTCCACTGCTCTGCTGATGATACTCAGCTATATATCTCAACGAGACCAGATCAAACTTCTCAATTATCTAAGCTAACAGAGTGTGTTAAAAATGTAAAAGATTGGATGACAAATAATTTTCTCCAATTAAATTAGGATAAGACAGAGATATTAATTATTGGACCAAAAAACACTACACAGAATCTTGTAGATTACAATCTGCAACTAGACGGATGTACTGTTACTTCCTCTACAGTCAGAAATCTGGGTGTTATATTAGACAGCAATTTGTCTTTTGAAAATCATATTTCCAATGTTACAAAAACTGCATTCTTCCATCTTAGAAACATTGCCAAGCTACAAAACATGTTATCTGTTTCTGATGCAGAAAAGCTAGTTCATGCATTCATGACCTCTAGACTGGACTATTGTAATGCACTTCTAGGTGGTTGTCCTGCTTCGTCAATAAACAAGCTACAGGTAGTCCAAAATGCAGCAGCTAGAGTCCTTACCAGGTCAAGAAAATATGATCATATTACCCCAATTTTACAGTCTCCGCACTGGCTACCTATTAAGTTCCGTATCAGTTACAAATTATCATTACTTACCTATAAGGCCCTAAATGTTTAGCTCCTGCATACCTAACTAGCCTTCTACCACGCTACAACCCATCACGCACCCTAAGGTCACAAAACGCTGGACTTTTGGTAGTTCCTAAGATAGCAAAGTCCACTAAAGGAGGTAGAGCTTTCTCACATTTGGCTCCCAAACTCTGGAATAGCCTTCCTGATAATGTTCGGGGTTCAGACACACTCTCTCTGTTTAAATCTAGATTAAAAACACATCTCTTTCGCCAAGCATTCGAATAATGTATCTTTTAAATTGTGAGTGTAGTTGCATCTGATCAAATGTGCATTTTTATTCATTACCTTGGGTTAAACTAATTTTACTTTGTTGGATCAGCAGCTATGCTAATGATGTCTCTATTTTGTTTCTATGTTTCGCCACAGGATTTACATCCCGTGGTAACTAGGATTTACACAAGCTCCAGTCTGGATCCAGAACACCTGAGAAGAGATGATGCTGACCCTCAGAGGACCCCAGATGATGCTAACCCTGAATCAACAAACAGAACTAACAATTATTACCAAATGTGTGGCTGCATCATATAATAACTTAATTAATAATATTGATAGTTCATCGTCTAGCTGACTACGTCTTGTATTATTATTATTATTATTTTTATTTTATTTTAAATCCTGTCAAACTACTAGCTACTACTAAATATTGTAGAAACATAATTTTCTGTAAAGTTGCTTTGTAACGATTTGTTTTGTAAAAAGCGCTATACAAATAAACTTGAATTGAATTGAATTTTGTACCATTAAAAGATCCTGTATGTTTCATAGCATGATTCAGGACTGTTTCCTGATCCTGGAAGAGTATACTACAATGCTGGCTGTTCTGACTCACAGTCTGTAAGTACGTTTTAATTTAAAGGATTTTCCACTGATGATTCAAATACGAGTTTTGAGCAATGTAGTGTAGCGCTTGTTGTTTGTCATTTCTCCTATCACAAATGCAGACATGGTTTTATGTTTATGTGGCACGATGCAACGCAATGTGAAAAAAAGACAGTATAAGACATCATAAGCCGTAATTATTTCACCACTGGATGCAACAACTGCCTCACTTATAATGGGTTTTAATGTTTTTGTTTCATCGCTCCGGGTGGGAGACTGCATCACAGTATGGTAAGGGGAGTAAAATTTCTGTTACAAGCTAGAGGTATTCGGCCAATCACAATGCACTAGATAGCAGGCCAATAAGAGCACATCTTGCTTTTCAGACTGCCGAGCTTTGTAAAAAACGACATGTTTCAGAAAGGTGGGCATTGAGGAGAAACAATAATGTACAGTATGTGGAAAATAATGTTTTTTTTTTTAACCTTAAACTGCATAAACACATTTCATAACACCAAATAATGTTCTTTTTAGCAGCATCATATGACCCTTTAAAGGTTATATGTGAATATTTTGAGCAAAAGAGGATAAGCAACATAGACATTTTGCTATGGACTATTTTGCTATTATTTACTGTTGAGGCATCAACTTAAATCAACCTTTTTCAGAATTTACTATACTTTTCTGAACCTTGTTTGCTTTATTCATACACAGGCGTAGTTCATCACTTTAACATGAACATGCTTCTCTGAAGGTTAACAGTGAAGTGTCTTAATTATTTTTGTCTTCAACAGTTCATCTGTTGATATATTATGTGAAATACTTTTGGTTAAATGGTCTGCTTGAACAAAAAAAAAAAAACATATGTGATATTTTGTGGTTAAGTTTATATGATTTGACTTTTTTTTCTGCTGATCTGGTTTTTATTATTATTATTAATATTGATAATTAATTAATAGTAATAGTAGCTCTAAGATGATTGTACCAGTTGTTTAGTCTTGTGTAGTTCTTGATCCCTTTAAACTTGTAGGCTGAGTGTATGGGAATCCTCATCAGTGTCATAAAATGTGGCATAATAATAATCAACATAATTTTGCATTTGGCAGATCTGCCTGTACTTTGCCCCAGCAAATCTCAATGGTGGTTTTTCATTTGCAAAAAATTGACCACATTCACCCTTAAACTTCTGGAGAGATGGCAACAGATTGTTCTCTGCAGGAACAATAACCATGTGATATTTTTTTAAACAGCTAATAACATTGACATTTTTTTTTTACCATTACACATTTTGAAGCAGTCGAAGTCAAAGATCAGGCTATTATCAATGAAGAGAAAATAATGCTGTTGTTGAAAATATATATATATATTTTTTTCCAGAACCAGTGCAGAGCACTGCTTCTCAGTAATTAAAACTGAAACTGAACACATGGTATTTTTATGACTTTTTCTGTGGAATAATACTTTGACTTCCTTTTTCTGCACAATCAGACATTGCATATTTTATGAGCATAATTCCACAATTACTGATTTAATGAATTCTTGACATATTCAGAAAATTATATAATTTTTAGCATGTACTTTAAATACACTAAAACTGTAGTTAAAACGCGAAGCCAACATCTTAGATTTTTGGGTGAACTATCCCTTTATTGACAATCAGCAGCATGAGTACTAACTACACTGTTGTCATTTATACACGATCATGTTTTATGTACCATAAATCAATTCTTTGATTCGAAAACAGAAAATTTATTCAAGGATGCTTTATTTTAAGGTTTGGGGTTCATTTGAATACAAAGATAACATTATAACGTAGTAAAGAGTTTCTTCATTCAGTGCTTGTGTTGGGGAAAAGTTGTGGTTCCCAACAACATTCTCATCATCCCATCATTTACATGTACTTTTTGCAATGTTTCTTTCAATAAAAGTGTAAAAAGAAACAGGCAAAAACATTTTTTTTTTCCGAAGAAGTGTTTGTAGGTTTTGTTGAAGCTTTAAGGTCATGTCAGAGACCAGTTAATTCAACAAAATAAATTAAACATTTACAAGATAAGGAATTAATTTCAAAATAAGGAAAACAGGTTTAATAAATTAATTAAGTCAGAACAAAGAAATTCATAATTACATTAATGCTTTATCAATTTCTTTAAATACATGACAGGTTAAAATCGTTCACTAAAATCAATATATGAAACAACAACAGATACAATTCATAGATGTATTAAGCTCTGTTCCCACATACTGGTCATTACTTCCCCTCCCCCCACAATACCAACACACCCACACACATACAGTATTGTTCAAAATAATAGCAGTACAATGTGACTAACCAGAATAATCAAGGTTTTTAGTATATTTTTTATTGCTACGTGGCAAACAAGTTACCAGTAGGTTCAGTAGATTGTCAGAAAACAAACAAGACCCAGCATTCATGATATGCACGCTCTTAAGGCTGTGCAATTGGGCAATTAGTTGAAAGGGGTGTGTTCAAAAAAATAGCAGTGTCTACCTTTGACTGTACAAACTCAAAACTATTTTGTACAAACATTTTTTTTTTCTGGGATTTAGCAATCCTGTGAATCACTAAACTAATATTTAGTTGTATGACCACAGTTTTTTAAAACTGCTTGACATCTGTGTGGCATGGAGTCAACCAACTTGTGGCACCTCTCAGCTGTTATTCCACTCCATGATTCTTTAACAACATTCCACAATTCATTCACATTTCTTGGTTTTGCTTCAGAAACAGCATTTTTGATATCACCCCACAAGTTCTCAATTGGATTAAGGTCTGGAGATTGGGCTGGCCACTCCATAACATTAATTTTGTTGGTTTGGAACCAAGACTTTGCCCGTTTACTAGTGTGTTTTGGGTCATTGTCTTGTTGAAACAACCATTTCAAGGGCATGTCCTCTTCAGCATAGGGCAACATGACCTCTTCAAGTATTTTAACATATGCAAACTGATCCATGATCCCTGGTATGCGATAAATAGGCCTAACACCATAGTAGGAGAAACATGCCCATATCATGATGCTTGCACCTCCATGCTTCACTGTCTTCACTGTGTACTGTGGCTTGAATTCAGAGTTTGGGGGTCGTCTAACAAACTGCCTGTGGCCCTTGGACCCAAAAAGAACAATTTTACTCTCACCAGTCCACAAAATGTTCCTCCATTTCTCTTTAGGCCAGTTGATGTGTTCTTTGGCAAATTGTAACCTCTTCTGCACATGCCTTTTTTTTAACTGAGGGACTTTGCGGGGGATTCTTGAAAATAGATTAGCTTCACACAGACGTCTTCTAACTGTCACAGTACTTACAGGTAACTCCAGACTGTCTTTGATCATCCTGGAGGTGATCATTGGCTGAGCCTTTGCCATTCTGGTTATTCTTCTATCCATTTTGATGGTTGTCTTCCGTTTTCTTCCACGTCTCTCTGGTTTTGCTCTCCATTTTAAGGCATTGGAGATCATTTTAGCTGAACAGCCTATCATTTTTGCACCTCTTTATAGGTTTTCCCCTCTCTAATCAACTTTTTAATCAAAGTACGCTGTTCTTCTGAACAATGTCTTGAACGACCCATTTTCCTCAGCTTTCAAATGCATGTTCAACAAGTGTTGGCTTCATCCTTAAATAGGGGCCACCTGATTCACACCTGTTTCTTCACAAAATTGATGACCTCAGTGATTGAATGCCACACTGCTATTTTTTTGAACACACCCCTTTCAACTAATTCAACTAATTGCCCAATTGCACAGCCTTAAGAGCGTGCATATCATGAATGCTGGGTCTTGTTTGTTTTCTGACAATCTACTGAACCTACTGGTAACTTGTTTGCCACGTAGCAATAAAAAAATATACGAAAAACCTTGATTATTCTGGTTAGTCACATTGTACTGCTATTATTTTGAACAATACTGTATATAGGGGTGTGGATCACAGCTAACAATGTTAATCGCGATGTTAATCGCAATGTTAAACTATGAAAAAGAAATTCTGTGAAAATGTTTAGTGCAGGTTTTCTCAATTATTTAAATCCAAACTGCTACAAATTCTGCAAAAATGAAAATATAAATGCTGTCATTTACTCACTTTCCAGTTGTTTCAAACCTGAATTAATTTCTTTCTTCTGTTGAACATAAAAGGTATTTTGAAGAATGGATAACCAGACAGTTGCTAGTCCTCAGTGACTTCCACAGTATGTTTTTCTTTTTTTAATGTCTATGGCGACTAGAAACCTAGAAACCCAAATTCTCCAAAAAAATCTTATTTTGTTTTCAGCTCAAGAAAGAAATTAATACAGGTTTGGGACAACATGTTAATGAGTAAATAATGACAGAAATTCAATTTTTGGGAGAACTATCCCTTTAATGACAATCGGCAGCATGTGTAGACTGCGGTCACTTTAAGACTTATTTACTTAAACAGTTTAGACAATCAGACATGAAAGATAGTCCAGTAATTTTCAGAACAGCATGTGAATGAAATGTTTTATCCTGCAAGGCTTCAGAGCACATGCAAATACAGCAGTTCTTACATATTGCTTACTCTTTGTCGATTTTGTTTGTCACATCAATAGTATAAAAGCCGACATGGGTCCAGACTTTGGACATAAACGTGGGGCATCTGCTATTTTACTCGCGCTGCTTTCTGCCATCCAGTTTTAAAATCTTTTTCTTAAGATAGGTTTTTTCTTATGTTTTCCGTCAACTCATATTGACTGAGTGGGACAAGTTTCTAAACAGCAAATGTAAATGTTTTTACATATGGCATATATTTTTCCAATGGTATTTTTGTAAAGTGAATTTATGATCTTACAATGTTATCAAACATTGGGTAAATCGTGATTCAATCCATGTCAATGGTGGCTTAGCTAGCTATAGTGGAAATGTAATATCGGATGTCTGCTTAATTAAAACTTTATTTCATATTGGTATAATATTTGATGCAATTCATTCATACACATTATAATTGTTTTAATTATTAATTATGACAGTCAAACATTTAATAGAGTTCTAAAGAATTTTCTTTATGATTCATCTAATCATTTAGTTAGAAATAACAAGAACACCAAAGAAAACATTGGATAAAGTTTCTCTTTCAGACAATAGCTCATTGGCGCTTTTTTTTTAAAGTTTTCATTGTATTCTGATTCGCTTTGTTTTTTTGGTCGGGGTTCTGTAGATCTATCAAACAAATTAAATGATGTACAATTATAAAGCTTTGTCAACTCTGTCTCTAAATCATTTACAGATATGTAATCAGGAGTGAAGTTCTCATTCACTCCAATAAATCCTCCCGAGATCTTACATTTGTTATTGTTGTCTAGGCAGCAATATGCGGTCCAGAAATGACTAGGCACTGTCACATTCACTATATCGCTTATGTTTTTAGTACCAGGTACCACTCCTGTCACAATATGAACAGAATACTTTTTTGGTAGACATTGATCGGACAGATTTTTTGCAATGTTTCTTTCTAGTTTCTTCCACTGACCTCGGTTAAAAGAGGGGTCTTGTGGAGCAGCATTGGTGAGAGTGAAGGTGGCATCCGAACAGCCCTGTGACTGTGCCTGGAAGACTGGTGCCAGATGACCTTTGTCATATTTAGATTTTGTATAGTTATCATTGAGAGCTTGATAACCTCCAAGTCCTTGTATTGTCACATCTTTCTCTAGTTTCATGTCTGGGGGTGCATTGTTGTCATCAAGCTGTAATAGTGAATCAATTGAAAACATTAGCTTTAGAAGGACAGTTAACCTTAGTCATACTAATATGTGAGACAGACTCTGTAGGCTGAAGTTTTAAATCAGTAAACAAACACTTCTAGACCAAATCTATTGTTGTTTTTTATCCCAGCAAAATTCATTACAAACTCATCACTACCACGGTACCACCCTTCTTTACGGCTACTTCTGCTTTGTACTGTTTACACATAAAAAAAGCAATCTCAATTTTATTTTATTAGCATTTTTGTGATTTAGTATCCTAACATTTCAGCAAAGCTGTTCGACCCATTATTTGTTACTCATAAAGAATGATCTTGAATTACTTGTAGGAATGTAATGTAGAAACATGTGGACCTCGGAATCTGATGGATTAAGTTGGAAATACCTCAGATCTTAATTGATAATTTATTCAAACTTGACACAGTGTAAATGAAGACTAAGAGCTGTTATCAAAGGAGGCTGCACAAAGTATTACATCACCGGGTGCCACATGCATACAAATGAGAAAAATATTATTTAAAAAATTATATATTTTTAATGATTTTAGTTTAAAGTTTAGCTGTGAACATTTTCAAAGTCCAAAAGGATATATAGAAAATAGGTTACTGTTATCAGTAAATTTGTAATAACTCCAGACAAAAAATAAAGATATACAGTTGCAATCAAAATTATTCAACCCCCTTGACCTGCAAGACATTTTGTCGTGGAGAACAGCATTTTATGAATTCAGTTCAACAAAGGCATCAGTAAAGTATTAGAAAAAGTTTGTTAATACACTGTTGAGTGATTCTGAGAATGGAACACTGATGAATCATGATGAAATTCAAATTGGCTCAAAACATTCATATTCAAAATTATTCAACCCCCTTTGTGCAATAAACACTGTCTGTAAGTGCTTAGATGCTTCTGTCACCTCTCTAATACAGTCTTGGACCATTCCTCGCCTGAAAGAGCTTCCAGATCACTGATAATCTTTGGTTTTCACATTGCCACTGCTATTTTTAAATTCAACCAGATATTTGCAAATGAGAATTAAATTCTGGAGACTGAACAGGTCACTCAAGTACATTTTATGACTGATCCCTGAACCAAGCAGTAGTAAATTTGGATGTGTACTTTGGGATGATTGTCCTGCAGGAAAATCTCTGATCATCAGCTTCAGTTTTTGCACCAAAGGCATCACAATTCTTGTCAAAATGGCCTGATACTTCAAAGAATCCATGATGTCCTTCATACAGACATGATTTCCACTTCCTTCTACAGTAAAGAAACCCCATAACAGGACTGATCCACCTCCAAGTTTGAGGATGGAGATGGTGTTCTTCTGCTTATGAGCTTTGCCTTTTTTTGCAGCAGACATACCGCTGATACATGGGTCCAAAAAGTTCCAGTTTGGTCACATCACTCCATATAACATTCAGCTCAGAGCTCCACAAGTCTACACAAATGAACTTTAGTTAGTTCAAGTCTGCCTTTTGTTCTTCTTGATCAAGAGTGGTATTCATCAAGATGTCTCAACATGAAGGCCATACTTGTCTAGTGCTCTTCTTACACACTGCTTTGAAATGGTTTTCCTCCTTTCATCGAGTCATCTTGCGAGTCTTTGGCTGTACATTGCAGGTTTTTTCTCAGTTGCTCTGATTAAACAATTTATGATATTGTGCTTTTTCTTCAACACCCTCAAAGATTTTCTGGTAAAACACACTATAAGCTAAGAAACAAGGCTGAGAGCTGTGTCTCTAGGAACTTTCAATGTCTTGGAAATCTTCATATAGCCTTAGCCTTTCTAAAATAATACAATATTTCTTCTCTTTTACTTTTGTGAGATCTCTGTTGACATTTTTGCTACTCAACTTCAATACATGCATGGGCCAAACTGTGTGTGTAACAGCTCAAGCTAATTCTGAGTTTCTAAAGGCTTAATTGTGTTTTGAGACTGTTTTATTCCCCACCATGCAAATAAGTGATTTAAAACAGCAATGTTGAATAGGGGTTGAATAATTATGACATAGCAGTATTATTAAAAAATCTTATAACTCAAATATATTACATTATATATTGACAATATCACTTTTAATATGCCAGTGAACTATTATGCAAGTTTTATTATATCCTGGATCTTCCAAAAAGCTTGTATTTGTAAAGTACTGCAGTCTCTGAGTGGTTGAGTAATTTTGATTGCAACTGTAAATCCCTAAACTGTAACATGGTACAATTACCTGAACCTATTTGGAGTAATATTTCACTTACCTGAGGTTCAATGTACCATGCATTTGTTCTTGTGCAGTTCATTAGTCCTTCAAACTTGTAGGCTGAGTACACGGGAATCTTCTTGTCAGTGTCATAGAATGTGGCATAATAAAAAACATTATTTAGAGTTTGGCAGATCTGCCTGTATTGTGGGTCATTAAATCTTGTTGGTGATGTTCCATTTGCAAAAAATTGACCACATTCAATCTCAAAATTCTGCACAACTTTGGCTGAACCACCGGAGAGAAGCGACAGCATCAGCACATGAAGAAGCAGCAGCATGATGAAGAGGGTGGATCAAGTTCTCTGCATGATCAAGAACCACAATACATAGTTTACATATAGCATATCTTTTGTAATATTCAAATCACATATAAATAGCATAACTGTACTTACCTCAAGATTTAGAGCTATTAACCATAATTCAATGGAGACATAATAATGTGATAGTGTACATAGCATAACACCTTTAGTTTAGTAATTAAACACAGGAACTAATATAATACTGGAAACTGTTATTAAACCAATAAAGAACAAAATACCTGGTCATGCAGGTTTGCGCTTAACAACAACAGTAAAATCCGGTCCTTCTTATCTCATTTGAAGGCTGGAAAACTGCAGTGCTCTTTTGGCCAGCGTTCACACAGCATGACTAGGCTTTTACAGACGAGCCACAATGTAGCACTGCGTCTGGTCTTTAACCAATGAGCAGGTCTTTCTTACAGTACTCATGGTCTCAATCTGTAATGAGACAACCTCCAATTGATCTGCTGAGACCATCACTACATTCAGAAAACAGCTGGAGACACAAGCATTAGTCTACATCCAAAATTGATTACAGTTACAGTTTTGCAATTAGAAGAAAACTTTCACACAATTTTCATTAAGTATAAGTATCTGAACGTTTGGTCAAGTAAAAAAATAATATGTTTTAGACTAAAATATTTGATTTTGACTTGTTTTGAGATTGTTTATAGTTGTAAGAAAAAGATGAATAATTTCATGAACTGCGTGTTAGCAACCAAGAAAAACTATAAAAACACTATTGAGAAATGATAAGTGAATGACTTTAAAGAGATTGTTCTCCCAAAAACGAACACTTTGTCAAATTTTTTATTGAATTTATCAGACGCTTTTATCCAGCGACTTACAGTGCATTCAGGCTAACATTTTTTACCTAACATGTGTTCCCTGAGAATCAAACCCTTGCGCTGCTAACACAATGCTCTACCAATTGAGCCACAGGAACAAAATTTTGATGCATACATCGTTGTACTCTGATGAACATGCATCGAAGACTGAAAGGGAAGAGAAGATTTTTACTTTTGTTTTCTTTGCACACAAAAAGTATTGTCATGGCTTCATAAAATTACGTTTGAACCACTGATGTCACATGCACATGTGTCACATGTTCTTACAGCCTTCTTGGGCCTTGAACCTGACAGTTGCATTGCTGTCTATGGAGGGTCAGAAAGCTCTCGGATTTCATCAGAAATATCTTAATTTGATTTCTGAAGATGAATGAGGGTCTTACATGAGGGTGAGTAATTAATGTCATACATAAAATTTCACCATATTTGACAATATTAATCTGTGAATGTTTTATTTGTAAAAAATTAAAGGCTTTATATCAAAAGTTTGTTTGAAACTCTAAACAATCAAACACCTGTCTGCAAATTACAGTTTACTTTTGTTTATGTCTTTCCTTGGTGTGTTTATGAGAGAAGAAGCAACTCACTGAAACCAGTTCTGTTAACCATATTAACCTATTCATTGTAAAGATGACTCAAAAAAACAGTATGTTCACAAATCTTAACTTGTGAGAACGAACAGATAATCTAAAGGTCCAACAAAACAGTTGTAAAAGCTGAACTGCTCATTAGTTTCAGATGGCATGTGCCTTAACAGTGGCTATAGCATTTCAAACTAAGAGAGAGAGAATATCTCAGTGAACAAAGCATGAAGATATGAACAAGGTTTTATTTTGGCACATAGTCAAAGATGACATGTCAACCTGATAAAGAGTTTGTTTACACCACCTCTTTACTGAGAAACGATGACCTTATTAAAAGTTGTGATTGTCCATTTAGCTCAATGATTGGTTTTTAAGTGGTTTTCCCAGAAAGTACAGACCAAAAGTTTGGACACACTCATTCAAAGAGAAAACTGTAGAGTCACACTGAAGGCATCAAGGGCTATTTGAGCAAGAAGGAGAGTGATGGGGTGCTGCGCCAGATGACCTGGCCTCCACAGTCACCTGAACCCAGTCGAGATGGTTTAGGGGTGAGCTGGACCGCAGACAGAAGGCAAAAGGGCCAACAAGTGCTAAGCATCTCTCGGGGAACTCCTTCAAGACTGTTGGAAGACCATTTCAGATGACTACCTCTTGAAGCGCATCAAGAGAAGCCAAGAGTGTGCAAAGCAGTAATCAAAGCAAAAGAAGAACCTACAATATGACATATTTTCAGTTGTTTCACACTTTTTTGTTATGTATATAATTCCACATGTGTTAATCCATAGTTTTGATGCCTTCAGTGTGAATCTACAACTTTCATAGTCATGAAAATAAAGAAAACTCTTCGAATGAGAAGGTGTGTCCAAACTTTTGGTCTGTACTGTATATATATAAAATAAAAAAAGGATAATCCCTACAATGCCTAATTCTGATTCCTCTTGCTCAAAGTAGCACAGGTCAAGCATTACCCAGGTTAATCCACCACACGGTTTCCATTTTCTGATTTGATGCGGTCACAGTCACTGTTTCATGGGATCTTCAGCTACGCGGCTTTTGAAAAGTGTGATCTCGTCCAGATGGCAAAGTGGCATACCTCTGATCACATGGGCCAGATCCTCGTGCAGTAAAGGGTATATCACCACACTAAGGGCTGGACGAGATATTGAAAAACTGCAGGAGGTAGAGAAAGTATTGGTAAATATTTGACATACACAGGCTGGAATTATTCACTAATTAAAAGATCTTTATTATCAGGAAATATTTAAAACAACGAACCTGTCCAGCAAGTTTTTCTGCAGTGTTTTACACGCCACCAGGGTACCACCCATGAACATGTGGCACATGATGACTTCAGTGCAGCTCTGCATGAAGGCTGCCACAGCGGCGGGCTGGAAAGTGCCATGTCGAGAAACTAAACACAGACGCTGCAGCTGGTGACACTGACTGAGTGCTTCAAAAAACGCAACGTTTGCATTACAGTAGGGTTGCTCCAGCCTGCAGTATTACACATAGACAAACAATGAATAAATACAAGAGATATAGCACTAAAATAGTCTATTAAAATGTTTAATAAATACATTATTATTTTATTATTATTAATTATATATTAACTATCTCTCCAACCAACATAGTTCTAAATCCAGAATGAACACACGCCAGAGTCAGCTGAGACAAAATATTTACTTTCCAGTAAAGCGGTAACATTTTAAAGAATTATAAATTAATTAATGCAAGATTATAAAACAATATTCCATTTCATTTCACTGATAGAAATACATCAAGAAAATACTAAAAAGCTTACTGTTGTGCTTTGTATTTTATTTTAACCTAATGAAGCCATTTTTTATAAAAAATATGATCAAAAATGTCTATTTTCAAGCAAGTGATTAAAAAAATACTAAAAACAAAATCAGTCTGTGTTATTGTGAAAGATGGCATTTAACTGTAACTTTAATATATGATGGTGTCATAATAGCATTTATTTTTTTCATGTGTTCATGTGATTTTTTTCAAATTTGAATGATATCAGTGTTTAAACATAATCATTTACATAAGGTAAATATTAGAATTTTCTAAAAACTTTGATCCAACTTCTACCATTCCTTCATCATCTTCTACTGTCTGTTTTATCAATTTGAAGTGTTTGCAACTTTTAGCATATTGTTTTCATTTTGTATTTATTACGATCAATGGGTCACTTTCATCTAACCGCACAGATGATATACAAGTGTAAATAATAACTAAATTATTAAAAACAAATAACGAAATACATTTTAAAAATTGCATTAATATAAGAATAAAAGGACCATTTAAACATACAGGATGTACAGAAGTTTTGTCATTATGTTGCTGCCCCCTACTGGTGAGCTACAGCTTTAACATGAAATTATTTGTGGCATGGTTGATAAAATGTCAAAACAAAACAATATAAAATATAAATACATACATACATACATACATGCACATATATGTATATATACATTATATATATATATATATATATATATATATATATATATATATATATATATATATATATATATATATATATATATTTTTTTTTTTTTTTTTTTTTTTTTTTTTTGTAACAAGTCAATAGTGGATTAGATTGTTGACTACATTTTGTGACTGGAGTGTGTAGTGGCATACGTGTTCACCTGAAGTCCCTGAGTTGCGTACAGTAGGGAAGAGCATCCAGCAGGGCCTGTGTGTAATTCATAGTCTTTAAAGATCCAAGATTTGCGAGTGATAACAACCGAAGATCCTTGCACCCCTGAACCAGCTCGATCAGTCCTGTCCCCTTCAGAACTCCCGGTAAGTGAGCGAGGGTGAGCTTGCGCAAATATTTAATCCCTCCCAAAGCAGCTAACTCACCATCTCCGACATTGTAGGACCAGGGGCATGCGGCGGGGTCCTTGCGGATGGCCGGCTCGTTCCGTGGCATTGCAGAGGAAAACCCTGCTCCAATCAGCTCCAGCTCCACTAGATATGGGCAGCCTTGAAGCAGAGGCTGAATGCACAAGCTTCTATCCTGCCGCTCTTCACCCTGACCCACTGTGACCTCTGTTGTTGGTCGATATGTGGGCACACCAATACGGCTGCTCTTTTTAAGCCCGAGAAGTAGTGATCTTGAGAAAAGGTCTGTGTGGGGGTCTTGAATGTTCACAGGTGCTGGAGGGGACTGTGCCAAGGCACACACCGGAAGTGCCAAAGAGCACAAGGCAGCGAGACGCCCTAAAGCACCACACAAGTGTCCATCCTCCCCAGCGGGAAGGTGGTAGTGCGTGGCAGATAAATTAAGGCAAATAAGATGCGGGCAACATTCAGTAAGTGCTTTGACACTCTCTGCATCCATCTCCTCCTCACCCTTCCCACAGCTCTCGGCGAGAGGTCCTCGGCCACAGCCGCGCAAGTTGAGACTCTTTAAGGGTGTGAGGTCACGACCCGCACTAAGGAGCACATGTAGAGGATTGAACCCTGGAGATGAACAGCGTGAGACATTTAGGTAAGAGGGGCAACCATGCGCCAAAACCAGACCAAGTATAGCACCATCCAACCACGTACGTGGAAGCTGGAGGGCGCTAACGGTGTTTCCCACCGTCGACGCCATGCTCTCCATTAACGCCGTCATTGCAACTGGCCTTGGTGGCACGGGGCCTGGAACAGACAGTACCAGTCCCGTAAGACCCTCCGGGACTCTCATACTGAACACAGCCAAGTAGAGTGCCAACAGAGTGCGATTGACTTCACCAGGTGCCAGGCGTGCGGAGAACCAACGCAGGTTCTGATAGTGCGGCACACTGCTCTGGCCCACCATCAGCTGTGTGCAACCGCCCGCTTCCCTACAGCCCTCGCTGGCCTCTAGATAGAGGTGCAGGCGGCGTAAGGCACTGCAGCACGGCACCACGCCATATGAGGGAGTCAGCAGTGTCTGCTTGAGCTCCTGCAGTCGAGCCAAAGCAGACTTACCCTCGGCGCTCAGCTGATGGAGGTCAAACCCTGGCCCCACATCCAATGCCAGTGAGCGTAGAGAACGAAGAGAGGTCAGCAGATGTGAGAGGCGAACTGAAGTCAACTGACAGCCTGAAAGGTCAAGGCTGACCAGAGCCTTACAGCGGGTGACCTGATCCACTGTAGAGCCGGCCAACCAGTAGCAGCTGCTCAAGTTTAAAGTCTGGATGTCACTGGAAAGTTTCTTCAAGAGCTGCTTCACAGCATCATCGTTTGCCTGTGAATAGGAAGCAATGCAAAGGAATGATTTTCAGGTCTTGGTTCCCAATTTTGTTTGTCAACCTTTTAAAACCTGTCAGACATGTAAAATTATCTGACTAGCTAAAATAGATTAGGATATTGGTAGCATATGAATAGGATTAAAATGCCAGGTATGACATTTTTTTTCAGAAAAAGTGTTTATGAATTTATGGAGTCTTAAAGGGGTCATATGATACGATTTAAAATGTTCCTTTCTCTTTGGAGTGTTACAAGCTCTTGGTGCGTGAAGAAGATCTGTAAAGTCTCAAATCCAAAGAGATATTCTTTATCAAAGTTAAGACTGCCACGCCCCCATAAAATGGCTCATTCAAACACACCCCAGATGTCTACGTCACAATGTGGAAATATGTTCGTAATGCCGCCCAAAAGTTCATGCAAAGAAAGAAGGCGTGGTTTCAGTAACTGCAGTTAGTGTTGAAGCAGTCATGTCAGGGAGATGCTGTGTGTATCTAGACGAAAGCAAAAGCTCTTTATTTGGTCTTCCGAAAGTAGATGCATTTAGGAATCTTTTAGATTACTTACAACAGAACAGCAACGCATTTCATAGACAACCGTTTCGTAACGCCAAGAGAGGAGGCAATTTTGAATTTGGTGTAATGCAAACATATAGGAGCTTCATCACTGTCTCTGTCATGAGACTCTGTTCCCTTTTTGGGCTTGAACTGATGATAAAACGAAGGACATTATTAACTTTACATTTATTTTGAAAGAAGAAGCTTGCGAAAGATTGAAAGAGCCGTTACATTTCCGACGAGTGCTTACAGTGTTCGGCCAATCATAATGCACTGGGTCAGTTGGCCAATCAGAACAGACTGTGCTTGTCAGAAGGGGGGACTTTGTAGAAAACAACACATTTGAGAGGGGCGGGGCATAGAGGACTTACAATGATGTACAGTATTTGAAAAATAATGTGTTTTTTTAAGCATTAAAAATTGTCAATATATTGTGTTACACCAAATACACAAAATAACGAGCTTTAAAAAAGCATCATATGACCCCCTTTAATTATACTAATAAAATTATAATATATGATAACAGTATAATTCCTAGTAATTATTGATTTTTTTTTCTATGTCCATTTGTTGTACATGGAATAAATTTAATTATGTGTGAAAAATATTTACAAAAATAATTAACATGTTTGTTAAATGTATAGTAAATGTTATTAATTGTACAATACATAATAACTTGATAATTTGTATAATATATTAAATGTTGAAATATAGATTAAATAACAAACATACAAATTGTAAAATTTAAAATCAGCCAAGCAATATAATAATGTGTACAATTTTAATTCACACACAAAAAAATTTATTTTAATATTGATTTTGATTTGACAATGAAAATGCTGGCAGGACAAGCTGAAAAATACTGGCCCAAGCATACAAGAACTGTTGAACTGATCAGGCATCAAAACATTATAATGCACAATAGACAAGATGGATAACTGTTCAGACGTTCTGGAAACTTAGATGGAATATATTGTTTGGGGGAAAATGTATACTTTCACCCTAATCAAACCTTTGTTTGTAAGAAATACTGTACATGAGAGACAGTAAAAGAGTGTGTGGGTGTGTGTGTGTGTGTGTTTCAAGCTTACTGTGTATTCTTTCTGCAAATGTACATGGGCTCTCAAGCTCTTGTCCAGACAGAGAGTTCGAAGTTTCCGGCACACTTGACTCACATTGAGCATTAAGTCATGGCTTGGAATGAATCGCAGGATATTCAGTAAAATCTCATCTGAAAAGTCTGAGATCGTGACAGAGGTCTGGGAAATGCTGTCTAAGCAGCACAGAGCCTGGAGAGCAGCAAGAAGAAACAGTTATTCATACAAAGCCCTAATTAGACTGGATTTTAAATCAAGAGTTCATTGTTTACTAAATATGACGGTGAAGTCCTACATCCTCAGCTTCTAAGTAATGTAATTACAATACAGATGAGGTCATCACTAGTCAAAACAAATGCCAAAAATGACAGAAAGCTTTCTGAACGCTGGTCAGTTTATTCTAAGATCCATACACCTGCTAGAAGTATCTAACGTTACAGTATTAAAAACTATTTTACAGAAGTAAACCCGTAAGTAATATACTATTAGTACAGGAATTATAATGATCATGTTCTGCTAATCTGCTCGTTAGGAAAACTGAATATCTTCGTGTCCAGATATCAAAAAAAAAAAATGTATCCTAGTTGTTTATAAAGTAATCTTTGCAGACAACATGCAACAGCTAACTAGCAATAGAATGATCAGCTCTCGGATGTAACTTACCGTTTCAATTTGATTATCCATGACGCTTTAGGGAAATCTGTTTGGATATGTATCATTCGGTGATATACAAAAACACATTGTCATCTCAGCAAAAATATAATAATTTATCAATTGAAAATGTGACTGCCACTGTAGGCAGACATATTAGAGGCAGCAAGATGTAGCACCATCGGAACGTTTGAAAGACGTGCCTACTTCCGGTAAGGTCCATCTAGTAAAAAGGTCCCCGGGTGTGGCATTCATTTCAGAGAATATCAAATGCCATTTAAAACCATATAAGTCAAACAGAAGTGGGGATCCCCGAGTGCGTCTAAACTTGAAACACTGAATAGACAAATACATTTATATCATTTTAGTATTCTATCTTATAACGATAAAGATGTTCAATTCATAGAGCCGATTAAAAAAAAAGTGATGGGAGTATATAGACTCGGGACTTATACAAATGGGACATTCACAAATTGACTTGGGTTGGAAACTGTTGAGTACTACCGTAAGTGTTCATGTACATTTTTGTCCATGAAGAAAAAAAATTGCTCCAACTTCAGGTTTCATGGACCCTGCTCTACAAGCTCTTCTGAATAACTGTCTATAGCTAATATATAGGATGTTATGTCCTTCACTTCCAAAATAAACTAAATGCATAAAAAGGACATGCTTGAAATTACTGCAATGTTGCATACTTTGAGGCAAAACATTCAACCAGATAAAGGCATGGAAATGTAACAAGCCCAAAAACAATTAGTGCAAACCATTTTTAAAGGTTTAATTTGTGACAATACAAAAAGCAACATTCGTCATAATTTGACTCATTTAAAGTCTACAAAAATTAAGTAAAAAAAAAAAAAAAGGAATTGGTATGCCTAAGTTTCTAAGGCTTGTTATAACAGGACGTGCAATCAACTACATGCTATTAAATGGAGGCCTTTGACACTGCTGGATCCAGGTTTGATGAAGGCATGCTTCTTGTCAGTTTAGTCCAGTAGACACCAGCTAATAGCAACGATTATAGCATATTGCCCTATTAAAATGTTTGAATGCAAGTGTTTATACAACTGAAGACAGAGACAGTGTGTGGTTTTACATGTGCACGTTTTATTTGAGTTTACTTGTCAGTGTACAGAGACACCCTGGCTTACATACACAAGGGACATCCCTCATTCACATACCCTAGGGGAGTCCTGCAAGATCTTCACGTTTAAAAGGTAAAGCTTTCCCCATCATTGCAACAATAACAAACTGTGCCAAGTTAAGGCTGAAGTACAAAAAGAACAATGCAGCGATTACATAATTTATAAACACTATAACAAAGGTCATGTATGCCCAGTGGTGAGGGCAAAGTGGTAGACGCTTCTGGAATGACTAAAAGAAGAAATGTACATTGAAGTCCTCTTGGGGAAAGCTCTTCCCCCTCTAAGTCAACTAAATCCCTTTCCAGTTTCCGCATCCTGAGTCAATGCGCCAAACAGAGCAGAAGCCATGCTGATGTTATCTTGTTCGAGAGGTTTAGACTGAAACCAACTGCATGGCCATTTATGGTGGCAACAGTTCTGTTTAGAAGCACTTCCTGTGGACAATGGAAGGGCCAGACTCATCATACTCCTGCTTGCTGATCCACATCTGCTGGAAGGTGGACAGGGAGGCCAGGATGGAGCCACCGATCCAGACAGAGTATTTGCGCTCAGGGGGAGCAATGATCTACAAGAGAAGAGATAGGTTAGCGCACCTTTAACTGCGAGCTGCTATAAGAGACAAGAAAAAAAAAAAAAGCTAGGGTCATCACCTTGATCTTCATGGTGGATGGAGCAAGGGAGGTGATCTCCTTCTGCATACGGTCAGCAATGCCAGGGTACATGGTGGTACCTCCAGACAGCACGGTGTTGGCATACAGGTCTTTACGGATGTCCACGTCACACTTCATGATGGAGTTGAAGGTAGTCTCATGGATACCGCAAGATTCCATACCTGTATGAAATAAAGGTATTGGTCTCAGTAAATTCAGCGATAGAGCACAAAACCTATGCATTTAAAATGCACAGCATAAAACTCACCCAGGAAGGAAGGCTGGAAGAGAGCCTCAGGGCAACGGAAACGCTCATTGCCGATGGTGATGACCTGCCCATCAGGCAGCTCGTAGCTCTTCTCCAGGGAGGAAGATGAGGCAGCGGTTCCCATCTCCTGCTCGAAGTCCAGGGCCACGTAGCACAGCTTCTCCTTGATGTCACGGACAATTTCTCTTTCGGCCGTGGTGGTGAAGCTGTAGCCACGCTCGGTCAGGATCTTCATCAGGTAGTCTGTCAGGTCACGACCAGCCAGATCCAAACGCAGGATGGCGTGGGGGAGAGCATAACCCTCGTAGATGGGCACGGTGTGGGTCACACCATCACCAGAATCCATCACGATACCGGTAGTACGACCAGAAGCGTACAGGGAGAGCACAGCCTGGATGGCCACATACATGGCAGGGGTGTTGAAGGTCTCAAACATGATCTGTAGAAACAAATGTATAGAATTAGATCTTGAAGTTTCTAGTGAATACACTAGAAAACCAAAAGGCACTGCATGGTTAGAGGAGCGAAGCCTCCTTGGCACACCATGCTATAACTTCACACTCAAGATAGGGTTAGAAAAGTAACAGGTTAGAAGCTAACATGCAGGAAAAACACTTCAGAGAGGGATAAACCTTTTGAACCTCTATCAGGAGATCATGGCAGAGGACATAGAGCCTGAGAGGGAATTGATAGAAAAAGTGAACAGAGGAAAGTCAAGAGTAGTAGGATTCAGAAGATTTGACAGAGACGCACCTGTGTCATCTTCTCCCTGTTGGCTTTGGGATTGAGGGGAGCCTCTGTCAGCAGGACAGGGTGCTCCTCAGGGGCAACACGCAGCTCATTGTAGAAAGTGTGGTGCCAGATCTTCTCCATATCATCCCAGTTGGTCACAATACCGTGCTCAATAGGATATTTAAGGGTCAGGATACCCCTCTTGCTCTGGGCCTCATCTCCCACATAGGAGTCCTTCTGTCCCATGCCAACCATCACTCCCTAGAGGAAAGAGTTTAAAGATTAGGCACCAGGCCACACAGCAATGAGGATAACACAAGTAACATTCAGAATCTATGCAAAATAGGTTTAAAGAGACCATTATGACTAAGAAACGTACAGTTAGCGCTGTATTAACAGCATTCAATGAAAAAAAATTGAATGGAATAGAGGGTTTAAAAACCCGACACTTATTGAACTGAAAAAGTTGCTGTACACCTGACGCTGCAGTTTAAGGCTTTAACACTTTGCTGTATATTATGGTGAAGAGGCTTTGCAAATTCGTTTTGTATTATACTAAGTATAGCTTAACATTCAAATGAGTGATGAAATCTAGGCTTTTGATGACACATTTTAGCGCATATATATATATATATATATATATATATATATATATATATATATATATATATATATATATATAGTTAAGTTACATACCTGATGCCTGGGTCGGCCAACAATGGAGGGGAAGACAGCACGAGGGGCATCATCTCCAGCGAAACCGGCTTTGCACATTCCGGAGCCGTTGTCAACGACCAGGGCAGCGATTTCCTCATCCATGGCTGTAAAAGGGAGAAATTGTTAATGCAATCGTTAGCATCTCTTGTAAGCGGCAGTGTCTGTCGATTGCCATTTGGCCAGTAGGCGGCGCAAAGGCGCAGGAAAGAAACCAAGCAGTGCGAGACAAAGGAAGTGGTCAGGCAGTCTCACTATTGCCTTATATGGCAATAAGTTCAAGCAGCTCAATGCAGCCGATTCAGCGCGTGGAATCAGACCAACGGACGCGACCACTCCCCGTTCCAAAGGCCGAGATAAGCGCTACGCAAGACGAACAGCATCATGATCCTGATGCTTGTGGTGTTAAGCGTTATCAAGAGACTTTTAGGTGCAGGCGTTTCAGCACAAGAGTGCATCAATCCTATTTAAGTGACTGAACTACAAGCCTGTGAAATTGCATTACAGCTAAGCTTGACTGTCTTGAATAAGAAACGTAATCTTTAGACCTTTCTTAATCAGGTCAAACGGCTCAGAAGAGATGCCGGTTAAAGTGTTATAGTAGCCACACCCACCATTCAAACTGCGAACACTGAGGATACTACTAAACCCACATTTAATTGCTTTATATATTAAATTAAACCGCTTTACATCCGAGAGAATAGATTAAGCCATTGTTTACAGAAAAAAAGAGCTTTAAAAAGTTAAATCCGTCCAGCTAAGAAAACTAAAAGGCTATTGGTTGATACCACAGAGATTAAAAGGAAAATAAGTGTTAGCTTTACATTAGCCTTCAACGTTACAGCTTTAAAACCCATAACGTAGTAAATTACAGTGTTTAACGTTACTCCAGTGGCATTAAAAGTTAAAACACAAGTCGCATACCAGTATACTCTATACTCTGCATAACTTCAACAATAATAAATTAACTTTCAACCAGCGTCGTTAGGGCCACTAATATAATATTGAACACCATCTAGTAGTTATTTAAAGCCAGTCTCACCTGTGTATTAGTAGGTTATTGTTAACAAGGGGTGTGAAGATCTTCTCAGCGTGCACTGAAAACTCACAATACTCTGCGTAAGGTGGAACACAGTTTTATACCCGGCGTTGCTTCCATATAAGGTAAACTTTCGGCATCGAACAATTTGATTGGCCAGCCGTCGTCCACTTGGCGAGTTTCAAGCTAGTTGCTTGAAATTCAAGTTCTGAATTGAAATAATGTATGGCAAGGCTAATCAAGCAGGCAAATTTACTTAAAAAAAAAAAAAAGACAGGAAAAGTAATTTTATTCTACATAGCCATATAAATGTATTACTGAGTAAAACATATTTTAATTTGACATGGGACGCAGTGACATTATCTTGCGATTCGGTGTAGAATGCTGGACTGCTAAGGTTGTAGCTTTTCACTTTGTAATGCATTTAGCGACTGAATAGATCGGTTACTAGATCACGAAACCTCTCGAATACTCAAATACATTTATAAAGTCTGTAATCAGGTTGCATAAACGACAGAAAGAACACTGCAGCCTAGTGCGACATACTGTATTCTCGTTTTAATACATTATTTTAAAATCCTTATAAGTAACATGATTTGTATTTTGTCATGTAGCCTACTGTAAATGACCATAGTGCTGTAGTCTATATGCGAGGTATCTTTATTGGTAAAACGGAGGAGAGTTGCTTTCTTTTTCCCACATTTTTTTTTACATAATCTAGTTAAAAGCGATTCATTTAGCATTAGTTCATAAAATGAAATTAATTGTTCTCCTATGCAAGTTACTCATTGTCAGTTTGTTTTAGATGAACTAATGAACTACGTGGGCGTGGCTCCCATTTAAAGTACATGCATTTCTCATGACCGCTTTAAGTTCAAATATTAATCAGTATTACATCGTATTAATCTGTCATCTGTGACACTATATCACGCAATCACAGGTCGCTTTGTGCAGATTGCTTTGAATCAGTTTGCCGTTTGCAATGCTGTGAATGTAAACAGCTTGCAGGCTGCGGATGCTTCAGAAGCCATTCAGAAATGAATGAAATGTTGAAGATTTCTTATTCAGACCTTTGTGTCATGTATACATAACGGCTCGGAAGTGTATAAAATCAACTAATTTTGAAATATTTTAGCCTTTCGCGCTGTCTGCAATGCAGGGGATACAAAACAATGGCATGCTGCTTGCCTGAAACGGGACACTTCCTGTCAACCCGGATTTTGCGTAACACGTCATAACCGATTACGTTAGACGCGGCTGCATCAGATCATGCATGAGATCAGAAAAAATACTGGGGTTGGGGGTGCCCACGTTACATGCTTTGTTACTTTGCATTAAAAATAAATTAATTCATTCATGAACTTAATAATTTAGCACTCACTATTATAATTCTATTCTTTAAAAAATTCTAACTACCTTTCTAATGTTTTTATATTCTATTCCCTTTTCATTTATTTTACAATTTTATTTGTATGTGTGTGTGTTTGTATGTATATATATATATATATATATATATATATATATATATATATATATATATATGTGTGTGTGTGTGTGTGTGTGTGTGTGTGTGTGTGTGTGTGTGTGTGTGTGTGTGTGTGTGTGTGTGTGTATGTATATGCATTTGTAAATAAAAAGACCTCTAACACTAGCTTGCACTATTGCACTATTCTTTTTTTATTCTATCTGTTTTATTTTTATTTATTATATTATTTAGTTAAGCTAACTGAGACTTGTTATAGATACACTTATATATCATTGCTCTTTTTGTTGTTTTTGATTTTTGTTTCTACTGTCCTCATTTGTAAGTCGCTTTGGATAGAAGCGTCTGCTAAATAACTAAATGTAAATATAAAAATAAAATAAAATAAAATTTCATATTTAAAATAGCAGTGTGCATCTTAAGCGTTTCCTAAATATTAAATGCAGCCGTTTTGAAAATCATATTTCCCTGGGTAACTATAGTTAACATTCAGCATTTAAAGTAAAACTGTGATAAAATGGTATAGCCTAAAATGTTATATATATATAAAAAAAAAATTTCAATGCCATTCTGGAATCTTTTTATACTAATTAAATGAGACCCCATATTAATTTATTATGACGTTACAGTGGAAACTCACTTTGTGAGTTTATAGGCTAGGCTATATTTGGTTCCATAAGTGATAACCACTATGTGCTGCCTTCAGCGTGGGCAATCTGAGACGCGTGGCAACATGTCTTGACTGGGCTGCTCTGCATTTCTTGGCTTATCAGTGTGGAATTGATAAGACAACAATATTGTGTTTTATGTTACTGAATTATTCAGCTGCCGGTTATATCTAAGCATCGGTGTTTCACTGCAGTGAAGCATTTAATCAACAGTCTAGTGTGTGATTTATCTAGTGATGAACATGGCTTGTCATCAGGAGATGGCCTGAATGATTCTTCAGTACAGTAGTGACACATTTACACCCACCTAACCTTAGGCATGCAATTGTATTCATAGTTTTGACTATCCATGTACCGGTTTCCACAGTAAACTCAACAGTGTAATCTTAATATTATACCTATAGTTCAATGAGCCATAAAGGATAGATAAGCTTAATCACAGAGGTGAATGAGTCATTTTTACTGTCTATTGCTACATCATTTTTCACAAAGTGCTTCACATTCCTATTGTATAGAGCATTTCTTCTCTATACGGGGAGTGTGAGTATCAGCTTGATGTTTAGGGTGTGAGAGTCTGTGACTCCATTTGTTGTAACATGCATGTTTATGATGGTGTTTTATCTGTTTTGAAATCTGCATTGTTTCTCTCATCAGCAGAATACTGTAGCCCTTATAAGGATGTTTCAAACAGAAAGAGGAAGAGGAAGAGAAATAGACGACTTAAAGTCTTACACCCCCAGCACATTGTGACAATTCTGAGAGGAAGTCACAAGGGCCTATATCAGAAAGGAAATATAAAGTAAGCCAAGTTTAATTTAGACTACTCTTGGAAATAAGTAGCATATAAACTGTGTGGTAAGCTTGTAAAGAGTGATTGTTCATTCATTTATTAGTTTAAGCAGCTGTTTTGACATATGGCTATGTTTATTGTGATGGAGTGTACCAACACACACGAAGTAACCAGAAATTAAATGTTTTCTCCCATATAGCCATATACAGAGTTCAAACATGTCACACTGCCCAATATAAAGGAAATGAAATAACCTTTGTGTATTGTTTACATAGGCACTATGTTCAGGGCCCCTTTAAGAGAAATTCAGCCAATCTCCAAATAAGGCAATCTCTGGATGAGTCACATGGTTTAGTACTTTGGAACGCCAAGGCGAAGTCACATGACTCCTTAAAGCGGAAATGAGAACTTAGAATGATTGGCACTCTCTGCTTCTCTTCTCCTGTCATTGCATTTATTCTGAAATTTTCGTTTCCTTTTTAAAGCATTATTGTGCTTCTTTACCGTATTTAACATAGGAGAATGTAAGTACACCATAAGATTAAATACAAAAACACTATAAGTGGCCTACTGACTGTCTCCACCCATCAGACCTAAAGGACCCTATATGGAAATACTGACAGGTAACACACACTCACGCTAAGATCTGATGGGATGGACTGGATGTTGCACTCTTTAAGCAATGTGGACAGGTAGACTCCCAATATGGAAATATAACCAAAATGACAAGGCTGACAGAAAGGATCTTAGCATTATAGGTTGTGTGAGTAAACTCCATGACACATGCCGTGATGTAACCCCAATGTTTGTTTTGCACAGGTACAAACCTTTCCCAGGTGTTTTCCGTGTATGGCAATGGATCAGTCCTGCTTAATCCTTCTCAGATCAGTTCAGAGTTCAAGTGCTTTGTATTTAGTTGATATACATGGTAGAAGCCAACTTTATGTTACCTAAATAGGATACAACAGGAGAGTGTAACAAAATAGCAAGGAAGTCTCAAACGAAACACTCATAAAATGCAACACGATTTATGATAAGTTCTCTGATTGTATACTAAATAAGGTAAAGAGGGTGGTCGCTCAAGTGGTTGTTATTTCAGGAATGTATATGTGTTAAAACATGCACAAAAATGCACGAAAAAAAAAAAAAGATTTAGTTTCTCTTTTCACATTGCTGCAAATATGAATGCAACCATGTCACAGGGATTCTTCATTTCAACACAGTATGTCATGTATAATTCTGTTTAGCAGAACATAATTGTATTTATATAATTAAAATGATTCATTATATTAATTATAAAATATTTTAATTCATATTTAATATTTGTAAAATAAAAATGGACTACTTTTCCTAAGTTTGAGGTGAGTAATCTTTTAAAAATAAATTAATTGTTTTATTCAGCAAGGTCATTAAATCAGTTTAATGTGACGGTAAGTCAAATATTATGTAAAAATATTTCTCATTCAACACTGTTCTTTTGAACTTTCTGTTTATCAAAGGACTCCATTCTTTCTACCACAAAAATATTAAGCAGCACAACTACTTTAAATAATAATAAGAGATTCGGGTTGGTGTACATTTTTTTTATTATTATTATTAAATAAATGTAGACTTTGCCTAAAATCTCACCAAACCTTATAAATTCATAAAAATAATGTTTTTCACATATAAAATTAATATAACCTTTAATCACATTTTCTAGGGACAAACTGCAAAAAGAGTTTCCACAACTACAAAATCAGCATAGAGAGTTGCTGAGTCTGAGTAACATAGATCATGCACAATTATGCAAGGATATGTAATACTTTCATGACTCATGGAAGTGTTCGAGATGCCTTGACTTTTTGGAATACCTGCCTTATCATGGGCACAAATCACCAACAGACAACAGGATGGAGCAGTCCAGATGTTACCATGTTTTTGGCTTTCTGTCTTTCAGGTCTTTGGACAAAGAAGGAAATGCAACATATGCCACGTGAGCTGATAAATGTTAAGCCGACAATAGCAGTCTTAACCTCAAAGTGAGAAATATCAGGAAATATGCCATGAGCATCAACAATATTTTAACTGATATCTTATTCTACTTATCTTTGGGGTAATTGGGAAGAAAAAAAAATAATCTAGCTCGCAGCGTTAAATATTTTAGGATTTTATTTTCACTTAATGGTTTCATTAGTTGGATTTGGCAGATGAACCTCACTAAATCCAGAGATTTGCACAGTGTGCATCATTTGACTGCTTCATTAGCGCAGTGATTATGAGTGTATCTCTGTCAATGCTGATTTTCAACTGACAGAGCAGTATGGAAGCAGCTTAACAGTGTGTGGCTCTGGGCCATACATGAGTTTAGCTCATTAAGACAGTAAATGAAGCTTGATTAATCCCTTGTATATGAATGCAATCTCATAACTAAACATCTAGTGTTATTTATCAGTGTATTTTTAAATTTGACATTTCATGTTGATTTTATTTGGAACTTGAATTTTAACTCTGGAATCTGGAATTATAACTTGTGATATAATTATATCTCTTGATTACCCACTTTTGTGCATGTGCAAAAAAAAAAAAAAAAAAGCATATGAGCAGAGAGATTTAATTTCCATCAAACAGTCAGCAGAGCATAAAGGACTCAATCAATATCCTGTCCTTTACAAGAGGAAGAGGAAAGCTGCTGTTTGCCCTGAAAATAACCTGAGCAAGTTCCTGCTTGCTTCATCATTTCCTTATTTCAGTTGAGCAGAGGATATGTTTGGGGAACATATGCATTATTTTATGGTATAAATCCAAAACATGAGCAGTCTGTTCTCAAGCAGACACAAAATACACTGTTAGATCCATGGCATATTAAAAGTAACTGCTGATTTCCTGTGTGCAGGGACTTATTTTACTCTTGTATTTTTCATATTCTTATTGTAATAAAATAATTACTTTTAAGACTCCTAAATAAGTCAATTCAAAAATGTAAATGCACTGAGGGAAGTTTCTGATTTGTCATATTATTTGTGATCTTGACAACCATACTATGTTTCTCTTCTAAACTTAATTTCTTTGATTTTGATTATTGTAATGCTCTAAAATGTGTAGTATATCAAATTATGTTTCAGGTGAATGTGAAGCAATAAGAAATCAAAAATTATTTTCTGCTTGTTCAGCTGATGCCTAAAACTAGGCAGGGGATTTGGAGTTTTCAACATGCTTGGGAGTTGGTTGGGACTAAAACAGCAAATTCACTCACTGAGACATCTTATTACTCAATCACAATAATTAAATAATTATACATTTTGTCATCTTGAAGTTTTTTGGTGGATATCTGGTATTTATTCCACTCAATTTGTAAAAAGTATAGAGACATCACCTTAAGTATAACTAGACTCTCACGCCCCTATATTTCTGAAAAAGACCTATGCGTTTACTGAAAACAGAGAATTAGAACCTTGGCTTAAAATCATATTTGAACAACAGTGCATTTGACATATTCCTATGTAATATTATCACTGTACTGAGAGCGTTAGAACCTGCACAGAGCAGATGATGAGCGCCCCCTTCTGGCCTTCATCCTGCAGCAACCTTAGCTTAGATTTCTCTGAAGGATTCTCATGATGTGATCATGTTCAAGCCCTCAGTGGAAAGCTACAGGTTCATATCTGTTGCAGAAGGTCTCTTCAGTGTCAATAGTTTTACAGTTGTAAACTTCAAATACCACACATTACATGCAGATTGGTAATCATTACTGCTGACTTAAATATTGCTCATATGGTGTGGACAAAGGGATATTCTACATTGTCTGGATTTCACTCATGTACACTAAACAAAAAGTAAAAGTAAAGTTGTCAAAACCAGTTATTTCATTGAACTCTGAAATTTGATGTGTATGGGCATGAGAGGATTTGGTAAACTTATTATTTTTAATTTTAGTGATTCCTTTTGAAAATAATTCATAAATTGTAACGAATATGTAGGCCTATTTGTAGTGTACTTCAATTCTTAGAACTATTAAAAAACTGTATTTTCAAAAAATATATAATAATAATAATAATAATAATTAGTGAAATAAAAATAAAAACATTGTAGCCAACAAGTACACTTATTGACTTATTCTTAATACAATTAAAACACTTTTTAAAAATGCACTTTTAGTTTAGCATAAATGCTTGACATCACTGCAGTACGCTTTAACCATATTTCAAAGACAATATAATTATTCAGTTAACCCTGTTGGGGAGGTTACTTTGGAAATGTAATAGGTTACAGATTACAAGTTACCCTATTTAAAATGCAATAATTTGTAACTATTTCAATTACTTTATTACAGTAATGTAACTATATCAATTTGATCACTTTTTGATTATTTTTTTGATTATTTTTCTAAATTCAAATGTCAATTTTTTTCAAATTTGTTTTTAAATTGTTAATCATTTTAAAACATTTAAAGCATGCAGGGTTAACAGTAGCCTTCTCAACAATGATTACTGTCAAAATCCTTCATCACTTGAATTTTAATAAGCAATTTTAATTTAATTACACATTCTTCTTAACTGTAACATATTTACATTTATTTTGTAACGTAATTCTGTTACAAGTTACATGTTATTACACTTCAATTACACATACATAAAGTTGCTCAAAAACACTATTTTTTAACATAAAGTAGTAAAGGACAGCACATAATTTGTTATACACACGTTTTACACATCTTTGTGCAAACCTTTCTGAAACATTTACTGTGTTAAAATCATCAACACAATAAATGAGTAAAAATTCACACACAAAAAAATGTTGTCCCAGAACTAAGAGTGTATGTTCAACTTGTATTTAATATAAATTGAAATAACAGATTTCCATTCTAATGCACATTACAAGTGTCATAAGATATTACATTGTTCACATTTTAATCAAATAAATATGTACTTCTTTTCACAAGGGAAGGCACTTTAATTTAGGATATCGCCCTACTCTTCCCATAGCAACAGCATCGAGATGACGTGGGGAGGCAGCGGTTCAAACTCTTTGCATTTTACAGTTTACAGGATAGAAATCAAGGGTTGCGAACAGCTATCAAGATCAGTGATGCTTCTGAGAGTGAAATAAAACAGCAAGACCCCTAAAAAGTACATACAACCTACATATCAGCATCACACACACACACACACACACACCCTCTCTCTGTCTCTCGCGCGCACCATCATCTCTCTCTCTCTCTCACACACACACTCGCCATCTCACTCGTCACACCCGCTCCTCGGAACCGCTGCTCACCGATTCTCACCGAACCGTAGCATCCGAACAGCTCCAGCATGTCCTCGGAAGGATTGGGCGAGACTTTGGTGATTCGCTTCGGGCTGATAAACGCCGGAAACAAATATCTGACAGCGGAGACGTTCGGTTTCAAAATCAACGCCTCGGCGAGCTCCATGAAGAAAAAGCAGGTGTGGACCCTGGAGCAGTCCGGTGACCACGGAGACTCCAATGCCGTGTTCATCAAAAGCCACCTGGGTCGCTACCTCGCCACCGACAAGGACGGCAACGTGACGGCGGACAGCGAGCAGCCCGGCCCGGACTGTCGGTTCCTCGTGATCGCCCACGACGACGGCCGGTGGTCCCTGCAGTCCGAGACCCACTCGCGCTACCTGGGCGGGTCCGAGGACCGGATCGCGTGCTTTGCGCAAAGCATCTCGCCTGCGGAGAAATGGAACGTGCACCTGGCCGTCCATCCTCAGGTGAACGTGTACAGTATCGCGCGCAAGCGGTACGCGCACTTGTGCACCGGGAGGAACGAGCTCGCCGTGGACCGCGATGTGCCGTGGGGCGTGGACTCGCTGCTCACGCTCGTCTACCTGGATCACCGGTATCACCTACAGACCGCCGACAACCGGTTCCTCACGTGCAACGGTGACCTGACGACCAAAGCGGGCACGGGCACCGGGTTCACGCTGGAATTCCGCGCGGGGAAGGTGGCTTTCCGGGACGCCACGGGCAAATACATCGCGCCCACGGGCCCCACCGGGACCATGAAGTCTGGCAAGAGCGCGCGCGTAGGCAAAGATGAGCTGTTTGTCCTCGAGCAAAGTCACGGGCAAGTGGTGCTTACCGCCAGCAACGAGAGAAACATCTCCATGCGCCAGGGTGAGATGTGCGACTGCAGCATGCTGATTAATAAATAATGCTCTTAAAAACGGTTATGCATCATATTTGGGCGAATGTAGAGCGAGTTTAAGTGAAATGGGCCAATTTTAGTTTTGGTAAATCATTGCGAGTTGAGTATAGCTGTTAAATATCTCTGCACATTTTCTAGCTTGCTCTTTTTGTGAAAAGCATGCATGGAGCTCAACTTAAGATTTTTAGATTCAGCCTTCACTGTAAAACTGGTGACTTGCAGCTGTTTGTTTCCTGCAAAATGCCTGCAAAATGATTTAATCCATGGAATTTGCTTTTACTGGTATACATTTATGTATTTAGGATTAAGCAATATGTGACCTAAAACCAGTTAACTTAGATGTAACCATTTTTAGGTTACAGTTTTTTCAGTATTAAAAAAACAAGTATTAAAAGCATTATAAGGACTTAAATTTAAATTCAGAATATTTTTTTAATTGTTAGGCTACTAATAAATTATAATGATAATGAAAATTATTATTATATTATTATTTTAATATAAATCAGTTTTTAAATCAGTTTAACATATCACAGAATACAAGTATTAATTTCTTTAAAAAATAAAATTTAAGTGGTAGTGTAGATTGTGTTTTGCTACAAAAGATAGGCCTATCTATTTTGAATAAATGCTGTTAAAATATTAAGCAGCACCACTGTTTTTAATATTGTAAAAAATCTGTTTATTTTAAAATATATTAAAATAGAAAACATTATTTTGAATTGTAATAATATTTCACAATATTACTATTTTTACTGTATTTTTGATCAAATGAATGCAGCCTTGGTTAGCAAAATAGACCTTTAAAAAAACATCAAAAGTTTTTCTAATCCCAAATTTATGAAGGGTAATGTTGTTTAAGGAACGAAGTAAGAGCTCCTGAATGCAACAGATGCAAATTTCACTTTTGTAGTACAGCTTTATGAAAATAAATAATATCTATTGATTAATGTCACTCTTTGGCTAAAACAAGCTCTGACTGAATGACTATATTTTAGGGGTTGATTTATCAGCCAATCAGGATGAGGAGTCTGATCAGGAGGTGTTTCAGATGGAGATGGACTGGGAGACAAAGCGCTGTGCTTTCCGATCTTGCAATGGGAAGTACTGGAGTCTCACCCTAAGTGGAGCGATCCAGTGCTCTGCCTCCACTAAGTAAGAACAATTCAATGTTCTTGAAGAATGTTAGGCACAGGATAGAAAAGTAGATTAGACATTTTGAAAGATTGGTGGAGTGAACCATTTGGCAAGAGGAATTAATAAAGGCAAGAGGGAATGCAAATATAACAGCTTGCCTTGGATAGATGTTTGTTTGCATGGTCATCTGTTTACTCAAGTTGTTAGACAATTATATATATAAAGACTGTACAGTGCATATAGTAAAGTACACCAGCTCAAATGTGCTCAATAAGACCAGAAATGTACATTACCAAATTAAATTTGATTATTTTTCATGTTGATTTTTAAGAAACTGACTGTTTATCCCAGATCCCCCAGTTGTTTCTTTGACCTTGAGTGGAAAGGGTCAAAAGTCGCACTGAAGGCTAGTAATGGTAAATACTTGGCAGCCAAAAAGAACGGACAGCTGGCGGCTTCTGTGGACTCTGCAGGTTTGTGACTGAATGGCTAATTAAATTTTTTGTTGTGCTAGTGTAAATCAATAGCAGCACACCTATCTTTCACGGGTAATGTATGTTGTAGCCGGTGTCGTTTTGTTTAACAGGTGAGCAGGAGGAGTTTGTGTTGAAGCTCATCAACAGGCCATTGATAGTGCTGCGTGGGGAACACGGCTTTATTGGTTGCCGCAAACAAGGAACTGGAACACTGGATTCCAACCGCTCATCCTATGATGTCTTCCAGTTAGAGTACAACAACAATGCTTACAGTCTCAGAGGTGAGTGATAGTGCTAATGCACTTCATGAAGATTTACTAACAGTTGATAGGATGCAAATAATTACTTAGGGTCGTATGAAATCTGTTTTTAAAAAATAAATTTTATTTTTCCCAAATTAATTTTTTCTAATTTTATTTTCCTGGATTTTTATTTTTTTATGATTAAAATAAAAAACAAAATGTAAATTATTTTAATGTTTAAATGTGTGTACAAATATTTTTATTTTTTCATGTCATTGAAAACTGTATGAATTCTGTGGAGCATAAACGCCAGAATTTTGAAGAATATTGGAGCCATTCAATTTTCCCTGAATGGAAAAAGAAAACCTTAAACATTTTTAATCTTAGGAATTTTTTTTTGCAATCAAAAAGACTATAATAACTGTTTTACATTTTCAAAAATTTTAGGCCATTCAGTTCTCATTAAAAATTATATTTTTAATATTATATTTTTTTAGATATATCTTTTCAAAGATACATATATACTGTTTAGTTTAATTTAGTTTTTTTCATTTTCCTGCAGTCCAATTTAATGGTTTATTAAAATGTCAATAATCAAAAGGCATGTGTAAACATTTAAATGTATAAAATGTGTACAATATAATGATTTATTAACATTTATTTAATAATACAGCCCTAAAAATCTTTTTATTTTCATCAGAAACCCTGTGTTGTCTGTTACTCATTATTTCTCTCATTTCTCTGTTCAGACTCAGTGGGGAAGTATTGGACGGTGGAGGCAGATGGCTCTGTGATCAGCAGTAGTGACACACCTGTCTATTTCCACTTTGAGTTCTGTGATTATAATAAAGTGGCCATTAAGACAAAGGAGGGCAAGTATCTTAAGGGAGACCATGCTGGGGTGCTCAAAGCCAGTGGTCAGGGCATTGCTGATGCAACATTGTGGGAATACTGAGAAACATTCAGCAGTCTACACACACAAACTAACATGTGTGTTCTCTAAACCTATACTTAAACATAACACATTCTCTACAGCATAAGCACATGATAACATACAGTCCATATCACACAACATACAAAAATATCTCAACATAATCGAATGGATCAAGGCACAAAAACACATTTGAATGTATAAGTATAAACAAATGCACAAATGATCACAATGCGCAAATTATCTTAATCTTTAAATTAAATTAAATAGTTCAGACGAAGTTAAAAAATGCATTGGACCCTTTTGATTTTCATTTTATAAAGTCAATGGGAGCCAAAACTGGTTAGTTATCAGCATTCTACAAAATATCTTCTTTTGTGTTCAGCAGGAGAAAGAAAGGGATACAGGTTTGGAACAAAATAAATGATGACAGAATTTTCATTTTGGGCTGAAGTGCCCCTTTAAGAAGCACAAGTTGAAGGTGCACTGATAAAATGTTTTTAATAACTGGATAAGTGTTACACAAACTGTTGATGTTCTTTGCTCAAACTCAAGATAGCATTAACACTTTACAATAAGCTTTCATTAGTTAACATATAGTTAACATGAACTACAACACTTCTACAGTATTTATTCATCTTAGTTAAGGTTAATTTGAACACTTACCAATACATTTTTGAAATCATTATATGTATTAACATTAGTTAATGCACTGTGAGCTAACAAACAAACAGTTTAACATTAACATTGACTAATAAATGTTAAATAAACATTATTTCATGTTATTTAATATATCAACTAATGTTAATAAATGTGACTTTATGTAAAGTGCTACCAAGATATCTGATCAATGGGGTTATGAATCTGGCAAAAAAAGCATTAACCAATTTAATGCACATCATGTAGGCTCATTCAAGTAACTGTCATTCCCATAAATGCTTTCATGGCCTTATTTTGCTTCTTATAATATCTGTTTCAATGAAATTTAGAATCTAAATGTGGTATTACATAATGGTAAATAATTTGCATATGCAAACTGGGCATACAGCCGTGTCTCATAAGACGAGCCTTCGGCCATAGGGTTTGTTTCTGCTCCCAAAAACATTTTTAGACTGAACTGGCTTCTGTAATGAGGCCAGGTTTTAAATAGCGGCTCAGAAAACCTGGAGAAATAGGCTTGTTCACATCAGAGAGATTCAGATATCCTTACACTCACATACACAGGCACACAAAGTCATTTATTTGAAGTCAGATTGTTACTTGTGGTGTTTATGGACATTTTGGGTTACATGACTTGTATTCAGCATTATTCTGACTATACTGGAACATCAGTGTTTTTTATGTAACTCTAGCTTATTGGTGATAACATGTTGATTTGCACTTTTTCGGCTAAAGCTTTTTCATGTGAATGTGTTGAAAGAAAAAGACAAAGTGTTTGTGCCTTCTTAGTGGGATAAGATCTCCTAAGGTGTGAAAATGCATTTTTTTTCTTTTTCTTTTATTCTCATTATGTGCCATTTGCAACTAGACATGACAATGAAATAAACAGACAATGTCATAAAGTAAATACCTAAAAAGTGTGCTTTCAGTTCTTCTAAGCAGGTCCGTCTCACAAGTTAACCGATAATTAAAATGTTTTAACTACAGTTTGACATATTCTAAGCAAATGTGAGTAGATTTTGTTTCTTCCTTCTCTTTCTTTGTCTTTCTCCATCATGTGCACCTCTTTTCCTTTACTATTTTCCTCTGAATTCTCTCTACCTCGGCCTTGGAGGCTTTCCAAGATTTTTTGCGCTGACAGTGTGACTCTGAATGAAACCCAAGAAGACTGCACTACACACACAGACACTCTCTCAGACACACACACAACACACATAAGGATTTACTAATATCTAACAGATGTGAATATTCTATGTGGCAATAACAAAGAAATGTCTGCAGCTGCTTTCTGCGGGTTTTAGAGACTACAGCAGGAACTGGAGGACAAATTATATGATGGAGAGATTTCACTTCAAATTGTGTTATAAATAAACGAAGAGAGATGAGCTGAGAACTATATATTTTCACAATATGAACATATTCATTAAATAAATGCCTTGCATGGTCTGTGAGCTATATGTGTATATATGGCTAAAAGACAGAATGACAAATTTCAGTTATTACCTACTATGCTAATAAATTATAATCAAACTACTACTTACAAAAATACAGTTGTGTGTGTAATTAACACCAGGGCAGCGGAAGACATGGAGGAACATGCAAAATGTCAATAAGTGACAACAGTGCCGCCTAGTGGTTTTATTACTTCTTCCGTTTCATGTAAGGAAAACATACTAACATGCACTCTACTAGGCTACACATTTGCATTTTTATTCATGTGATAAACAAACATAGATCAAAATATATGAAAAAGGAATTTTAAAGTATAATGAACTTTTTTTATTTAATAGAGCAAAAATCAATGACCTTGTATTTTTTAAGTACGTGCCTTCCATGGGTACACAGAGCTGAAAACTTAAATTTCATTTAATATATTTATATTTACATGTCACAAAGGTTAAATGTCAGTAACTATGAAGTTAAGGTTAATTTTCCAATTGCACTAACAGTTATTTTGCAAGAGAAACATTTAGTCACTTTACCTTTCCTGAAACATTTTATCGAATAATTTTACTAAATTTTGCAGAAAAGCATTTAAAGAGTTGATAATACATTTTAAATGCAGCATGGCTTTTTTTAAACTTTACAGCACATTTCATATTTCCAAAAATGCTTCATTGTCAAACGCAGTAAGCCTAGATTAATAATTACATTGCAATATAATAATTTACATAGGCAAATGTGAATTAAATATACAGAAATGGACATGGTGTAACAAAATAAGAATTTTATGAAATTACATAATGTGTGTAGGAGTGAATCTTTAATGAAGAACATGCACATTATTTCCAGCGGTTGATCCTGCGCAGCTGTATGTATGCAAACGTCATGCACACCAGTACAATGCCCAGAAGAGCCACTTGGTTCTGCCAGAAGCCCCACACACTGTAGTCGATCCCCTGAGACTGCAGATACATCTCTCCTGTTAGTCTGACCATGAGAAAGAAATCAAATACTGGTAAGTCAAAAACTTCATTGATGAATGGCTCAAGTGAGGGGTAGAAATATTTTGTAACATGTCTGTACTTATCAATTCAAAGCATGCTTGCTGAATAAAACTATTAAGGAAACAATGATGTGTCTGTCATGACGCAAGAGGTTGAGTTATAAAATTTGTGAACTTAACTGAACTGTCATTACACTTTAGTTTGAGCAACTTACGTCGTATTGCCACTGTAGAAGACCTGCCCTTTCATTTCATTTATAGTCACAGCCTACAAAAAAAAAAAAAAAAAAACGACAACAACACTATAATCAGCACTTTTTAAACAACCTGATAAAGATGCAATAAAACAACATATGATGCACTCTTTTAATTTAACAACACTTTTTTGCATTTTTAAACTGTTTTCTCTTCTCCTCCTCCTTACATCTAGTCCATATTTGAAGATACTGGCCCACTTGAGCCAGGACAGCCAGTTGAGCATAGAGTTGAGATTCACCAGGAACCCTCCAAACACCTGCAACAAAGAGACAGAAATAAAGAGTGAATGAGACAGAGAGGATGGTACAAGCACATACTGGTGACATTAGTGCGTATGTTTGAATTCTGACCATCATGAAGACAAAAGGCAAGGCAATGAGGACGTTGGCCATGGCGAAAGTGCTCACGCTGGCGCTGACAAGAAAAGCCAAGCTGACTCCTGCCAGACTGACCATGGACATGGTCAGTGCAAAGCACAGGAAGGTCGTGAATGATGGATTCAACCCTGTTCACAAATATATATAAGTACACTTACAGCGCATATTCATTTTATTTAGTATAGAATAAATGCTACTGACGGTTTTAGTGATGTGCCACATGTTTAGCATACTAATAATGTATTATGAGTGTTGCTAACCCATCATATAGTAAGAAATGCTGGAGAAGATGAAAATCGGCACAATGCGATTAGGTAACAGATCCACAAACACCTTGGACAGGAAATACACAGATGTACGGTAATATCCCCCAGCGTTCTCGTGCCTAAAACACACACATATGAACAGACTTACTTGATTTTGTAAAAGAAACATGAATGAAAGGAAGTTTAATTTCAGACATACAGAAGCTGGACACATAATTGGTTGTTAGCACATAACAATGTTGTTACTGTTACTGCTAAAGCTATTAAAAATCATTTTTGTTAGTTGAAATAAATCTGAAATAAAATAAAATATAATTTGTTTTAACTAAACTAATAAAAAAAACCTGTACTTAATGTTGTCTTTGCAACAAATTGAAGTAAAAGAAGTTTAACTACTAAATCTACTGATACTGAAATAAAAATAAATTAAAGCTAAATATTAAGAATCAATAAAAATAAGCACATAAAGTTAATAAAAAAATAATGTATATATATTTTTAATATAAAAAGTTACAAACTACAAATATTTATAAATAGTATAATATTACATAAATAATACTAAAATAAACACTTAAAAGCATAACTGTATGAATTGTAAAGTTGTTTTTAAACCGTCTGTATTGTATGAAGTGCTATAAAAACAAGGGTGACTTGTCTTGACAAAATTGCTAACATTATACTCACACAAAGATTGCTCTTTCATTAATGAAGAGTTCAACTGCTGATAGGTTGCCAAACACCATGTTGATTATGAGAAAGAAGAACGCTCCAATCCTGCGCACACACGCACACACATACACACAAACTGTAAAGAAGAATGGATGGATTGATGGATGGATGCAGGGATGCATGGATCTATCAGTACCTGTTCTGCAAGGCTTCAGGAAGAGTTAAAGGCATCTGGAAGTAGATGAGTCCAATCAGCAGAGCACAGAGAATGTTCATTGCCATCTGAGCGTATGAGGTCTGAGGATTCCTGACAACGTTCAGCATCGTTCTCCAGCATACCACCTTTAACTACATACAAACACATACATGATTTCATGTAAGCACACGTAGACACACACACACACACACACACACACACACACACACACACACACACAATCATGAATGCAATCAAAAAACCATCTGAAAGTTTATGGTTTTAAGGTTTATGGCTCACTGTTCATTTCACCCATAACTAACCTGATAACAGATATGAGCTTAAGTTGAACAGCAGGTCAAGATAATGTACTGGTTAATTATTTACTAAACACACAAGCAAAAAAAAAAAAAAAAGTTTTTCTTAAGAAACAAACCTGGTAAAAAAATGATGTGGCATAGGACACTGGCTTGCTCTTGGCTTCAGATGAGAGATCTGATGGTCCAGTGATACATTTCAGCTCCTCTTTGACAGCAGCACAGTAGTGAGACTCCCTGTAAAGCTCAGCCAATGACTCCTCTAAACAACAGAGAGAAACTTTTGATCCGCTGAACCACGTGACTGAACAATACCACAAAACATTTACTACTTTACGTAAGTCGATGCCTTAGATAGTGTTCATAATTGATTCACTGTGTATGTGTATCACCTGTTGGCTTTGAAGAAAGAGCCTCCCCATTTGTTATGTCCAGAAAGAAATCTGCAGGGTTGTTGAAAGCCTCACATGTATAACCTAATCAACACAGAAGAAAATAAAAAGAATATGAATAATAAAAACACCACAGATAATTAAATATTATTTTTATATATCATAACAAGAAAATGTATTGAAGATACTAGCCACTGACTGAATATTTTACGGAATACAGCAGTATTTTGTGTTTGCAGAAGCCATAAGGCTAATCATTTTTTGTTCTGATTTAATTTAACTCTGGCAACCATGGATTTTTGTTTAGTGTGGCAAATAATAGGACATTCATCTTTGTTGATGATCAAAAAATAAATTAATGTCAGTAAATAAATACTATGCTATACTACTATATTTGTACATAATACATTCCAGTATTTCTATGGAACTCCAATGTATTTCAAAGAATGCCAGCTTTCTAGTGTCCAAAAACACTGATATTTTTTTTTTTAGTTGGATGAGATCACTCAGATATAAAGTTTCATTCATATTCATATGCAAATATATGTATATATTTTACCCAGACTCTGGAAGTAGTCCATGGCTTTGCCGGCAGGGCCAGCATAAACGGTTTCTCCCTTATGAAGCAGTGTCAGGTGATCAAAGAGCCTGAAGATTGAGTAACGTGGCTGGTGGATAGAGAAAATGATAGTTCTACCACCCCGTGACAACCTAAATGACCGGAAGAGAGAAAGAAGACAGATGAAGTGATAAGACACAATGACGTGAACATAAAGATTTCAAGTAGTTACCAAACAAGCAGGCAATGTAGGCACTAAATGAGGTACATATTAAGTTTGTACCTGTGTAAGAGAGCAATGATGCTGTTAGCTGTATTGGAGTCGAGGCCTGTGGTCGGTTCATCCAGGAACAGAAGAGTAGGAGATGTAATGAGCTCCATACCAATGCTACAGCGCTTTCTTTCTCCTCCTGATACACCTCTTATGAACTCTGTACCAATCTTGAAGAAAGAAACATCTATTTAACGCATTTCGATTAGTGCTGTCAATCAAAAACAAAAACATTCAAATTTGTAATCATATAGTTTAACATTGAATCTCCAAATTAATGTAGAAACTATAAACAAACAGTATATTTTACATTTTTGTTTAATAGCATCTTCTGCAGGGGCATCGGACTAGGGGTAAAACCAGTACTGATTACCAGGGCCCAAAGGAAGACCCTTGAAAAGTCTGGAATATATATTTTCAAGAAGGGGAGGGGGGGGGGGGGGCATTAGGACTGCCTATGCATAGGGCCCGGGATCTTGTGCAGCGCCCCTGATCTTCTGTCTCTATCAATATAATTATAAGTTTATTTTGCACGTACATTTTTATAATAAATAAGAAAATCACGACTAGTTAAAACTTTTGGTAATATTTTGAGGAAGGGAAAAACATGAATGGCCTAGGTGTTTTTTTTATGTATTAAACAGAAAATGTAAATCACAGAAATTAATATTTTACTGTATTTTGACAGCCTTTATTTAAATGACATGTATCATATTTCATTTTTTTTTAGGTCAAAGGATTTTTGAATTATTAATACCATGTCATGAAAATATCTTAATAAAATATATTTGTAACTTATTTTTCGGAACAGATAGTTTTCAATTATAAATATTTTTTTTATAATTAATAATTTCATAAAACAAAAATTTATTATTTCCCTACATCTTATTACTTCCAAAACAAATAAAAACAAAAACAAAAAACAAGATTATACCAAATTAATAAAAACATTTTCTATTTTCATTTTTTATTTTACTTTATTTGTATACAATTTTTTTTCCCTTTTCTCCTGCAATCTCAGGACAGTATATGCCCCACACACACACACAAAAAAAAATCAAAATGAATGAGGGGTTTATTCAAGACAATGTTTATATAATAGATTTTTAACGCCATTAAAAGAGCTTGACCTAAAAAGCATCAATAGCATTTGTGACTAACCTTGGAGTCTGCGCAGTCCTCTAAACCCAGCTCCTGAATGATGCTCTCCACTTTTTTTTTCTTATCAGCAGTGGAACACTGTTTCCTTGGCAACCGCAGATTTCCAGAGAATAAAAGATTCTCCCGCACAGTCAGAGTTCCCATCAGGATATCATCCTACAGAAGGACACAGACACAGAACAAAGAAAAGGTTGAGAATTAAACCAGCTAAATGAATGTGTTTGATTTTAAGGCTAAGCAGAAGACTCTTGAACAGGAGACAAAACTAATTCTGTTCCACAACAATCTTCCCGGCATTAACACTTACATGTGCCACACAACAGAGAAGAATATTATTTCATCCTCACTGCAGACATACGACTGACATTAAAATTCTGCATTCTTACCTGTACAACATAGGCAGACATGAGACGGAGGTCAGAGGTCACGACCTTGTTGTCAACCAGAACTTCACCTGAACGCAAACCTCGTGGATCCTTCCTTCCAGCGATCACGTCTAACAGCCTTCACGCAACAAAAATAAAGGTTAGAAACTGAGTATAGTTGCCAGCTCTTCATCAGCTGTTGATTCTGTGAGCGTCTTACGATGTTTTGCCGCTTCCTGTTGCTCCCATGATTGCATTCAGGCCGGTTTTCATGATTCCACTAAAACAGGAAATAGCAAAACAGTGCACTGTAAAAATGTTTATCAAATAACCTAAAAAGTGCTTTATGTGGCAACATCTAAATAAAATCATTCATATTTTTTAATATGTCTGAACCATTAAGAAAGAAAGAAAGAAAGAAAGAAAGAAAGAAAGAAAGAAAGAAAGAACACTAACACACACACAAACTATGGAGAATTACAACTTCAATTCTTCTTTTTTTTATTTTAATCTCTAAACATCTAAACTCTGGACAAATATTTTAGAATTAGGTCATAAACTTTTATTTTCCAGATATAAAAAAAAATTAAAACACATAGAAAGACAGTGATATACAAATGCAAATTAAATGGATCTGGGATGCTTATCTTAAAGATAAGTGTTATCTGTATCAAAATGATTTGACTGCACAGCAGTGTGTTTTGCTGAATATGGTGTGTGTGAGAAGTCATTGGTATGAAGCATCTGCTTTAACTGTTTCTACAGCACATAAGCACACAGACAGACACTAACCTGACGTTTTTCAGGATTTCTCGCTCAGGACCTCTCTTGCGGCACGGTCCACGGCTTTCTCTAATGCAGTATTGAATATTCTGGTATGTCAGAGTTGGGCCCGGCACCTTTACACACACCTTTGTGCCATCGCTTTCCCCGCCAGGCAACATTTTTAGCTCACTCACATCCATGGAGCCAGAGAGACTGAAGCAGAGAAGAGGAAAGAAAAAGTCACAAGCTTCCAGGTGGAATGAACATTAAACGTCTATTGATGCTCCACCCTTTCAGGACCTTATACTCCAGACGTGAATTACCCATAAAACCAGAGGTCACTGCGCTTCTCCTGTCAAAGTCCTCACACGCCCTTGTTCTACGTAACACTCACTGCTATGTAACTCCTGCAATTATGAAACAACATATAACATAGTTCAAAATATGTTAAAAGTTTATACGTAATAGGAAAAATGGTTTTCTAGCAACATGACAATTTGACTATCATGCTTAAACTTTTTATGAAATGCAATCAAAACCTCCTTAAATATCCTTTTTTTTTTAAATGTCAGTGGAAATAATATAAATTCAGTATATCTCGCTGATGAGTTTTTACTTATTTACTCATTATGAGTATAGCTATACTTATTTTTTTAACAAGTAACATTAACTGGACTGAAACAACTTAATGAATGAAATGAACTTAATGATTAATGAAAAAGAATATTTATTTTTCCCTTTTAACATTTATATCCAGTGGTGGACAGTAGTGAAGTATTTTTACTCTGCTTTAAAAGTAAATTTTTACTTTATCAGGTTGATTATCTTTAGAAAACTTTTACTTCACAACATTCCAAAGCATAATACTGTACTTTTTACTGCATTACATTTCGTATTAAATATAGTTTAATACTTAATTACATTAGAAATCTAGTACTTTCTTACTTTTACTCAAGTAGTTCAAAGTTGTACATGAGTACAACAAAGTACTAAATTTTTAATGTTAGGTAGCCTATTAAAGGTAAAAAACAAAACAAAACAAACAAAAAACTTTTATTCATGAAATGTAGTGCAGTAAAAACTATGATAAAAGCGTAGAATGACCCTATCATGTTTTTTTGGTTGTTGTTGTTGTTTGCTTTTATTTTTTGGAGGGAATGATCTACAGTCTTGTGTTTACACATAGAAAAAGTGTTTTAAAATATTCCAACATGAAACTGTATTTTCTCTGAATTTGTTTCCTAGCTGTAAAGACGTCTGTGAGTTTAAATGGCTTTAAATGGAAAGATGCATGATTGGTGTACTTGTATAATGACGCCCTCTGTAGGCCAAAGAAGGTCATCACAAACAGGCTGTATAATAAAAATCCCTTCTTTGTTTAACAGACGCCTTCTGTAATGAACAGTAGAGCAACAGGAAAAGACTTTGTAAAAGGACACTCGCAGCATGAATAGAGACTCATTATGGGTTTCGCAATCTTGCGTTCCTGTTCAGTGTACTTGAGGCTCAAGTATTTGGTGTAGCAGTTCACATAAACAGGGGCGGTGCCGCTCCGTGACAGATAACAGACAGTTGAAGCATCTAATGAACAGTTAAACCGAAGACGCATAACCACGCCCCTGCATTTCTGTAGCCAATTGGCGTCGAGCATAATCCAAGGGGCGTGGTTTGGGTCTAGGCAACGTTAAGTTGTTTTCATCGACTGTGTGGCGGAGAAGTGCAGGCAACGTTCGCGATGCAGACGTAAACTTACAGCTGTCGATGAGGCCACCGCCGACAACCGATCACGGCCGGGTTTAATCACCACGGAGAACTGTTTAAGCGAAGGTTAGCGCATTACAGCAGCGGTTTAAGTTTTTTTGTAGCCATGGAGGAGAAGAAGAAGGAGGAGGGGGAAGCGGAGATCCAGGAACACGGACCCGAGCACTGGTTCTCCAAATGGGAGCGGCAGTGCCTCGCCGAGGCCGAGCAAGAGGAACCGAGCGAGGAGGACACCGAGCAGAGCCAACAAACACTCTGGCATCTCTTCCAGAACTCCGCCACCGCCGTCGCACAACTGTATAAAGGTGCGAAATATGTCATCAAAAGTAACTTGAGAGCTAGCCTTAGTTGGCCAAACAAAGGACACCAACCAAAAAGCTCTGCGGATAGCCGCCAAACTAAATCAAACGCAACCTAATTAAGATGCCAAGGAGTTGTTTTACACTAAAGTACATATTAAAAGCTCAGTTAAGTTTATTTTGGCTTCTTATTCGACTGTTTTGAAGGTCGGTGGCGTTTGCTGATTAGCATTGATGCTAAGTGGCAGACGAGACACACAGATCAGTTTCTGTGAGGATACAATCCAGAAAAGTCACCGGTTACCCGTCTTTATTTATTGCTAAAACTACTTACAGTACATTTAAACATTTTCCAAGATATTTAAAGCGTCATCCAGCTGATTGTCTTTCAGCAAGACAAAATGGCGAAGTGCAGGGAGGAGTTCATCTGATGAAAATAACTCTATTTGTGATCGAAAGCTCATCTGTTAGAAACTCAGGCGTCCTGTATGTTGACAAAAAGATATAGGAATACAAATTATGATATGAACCGAAGGAAACGTGTGATTTAATCTTTAACATCAATAATACTATGCGACACAAAATGGCGAAGGCAGGATTAGCAGAATAAGTTTAAATATTGCGAGTTGTTGTGCCAGAGCTTGTCTAGTTGATAATTGTTATTAAACAGATAAAACACTATACAGTCGGTTTAATTTGCGACTACATGTTTTTATACACAAAGTTGTGGTTTGAACAAACCGGTACAATCACATACACTAAAGCTACTCAACAAAATGGCGTAGAGACCTCTTGCTACATATCATATTTAGACGTCGTGTAATTAATGGCTGTGTCTCAAAACATAGAGAGCTGCTTATGTAGAGCGCGATTATGGTCATCATAGACGCTTTTAGAACATTCCACGCGCACTAATGTTGTCCAAAAGTGCTGTTTGAGTAACGTTAGGCAGCTCACTATCTCATGACACACAGCCAGTGTGAGAGGCTGAGTTACTAAATATAAAGCTGATGTTGGTTTAGTTGTTTCTTTAAACACTGGCTAAATGTATGTCACATTAAGACGGGAAATGATGTATCTCCACTTGCAACGTAAACATTTCCTGTCTTTTCACCCCCTTCAGATAGAGTATGTCAACAACAGGGCCTTTCCTTGTGGGTTCCCTTTCAAAATGCTGCAACTGCCGTCACTAACCTTTACAAAGGTAAGCTGAGATTGTTTTAAACACACTGTTGAGTTTTAAGTGACAGTTTGTGGTTTGTTGTTAACTGAACTGCAGTTTACTGTATTAATTTGACAACATATTGCTTGTCTTTTTATCACACTCCTCTTTTGTTCACTTTAAGTCATTCCTGCGTTTGAACACAACTGTCCTTTTCACATTAACAAAAATAACTATATTATTGTCCAATACAATACATACCATACCAGTGTCAGTAACAACGGTGACATTCTGTTTATTATAAGCACACTTTTCAGTTTTTAGCCTGTCGCTTTAAATGTTTAAACTCTTTAAAATCAGGTAGAGTCTGTATGGGCAAATGTTTTATCATTAAACATCTGGAGAAAAAATTTGTTCTGAAAGTGATTTCAATGATATCGTTCCTCAACATTGTTCTATTTGTGGTCTTCTCTATTCTCATAGAATAAGAATGATAATTTTAGAATTTAAAATTATGACTTTGTAGTTATTGTTACAGCTGTCATCATCAAAAAATAGCTGTTGAACAGTGTTTAGTAGGTTATTCATACATTTCAGACTAGCAACAACATGGTTGACAGCAGTTCTTAAAATCCTATTGATTTATTCCTCTCTTCTTATTCACAGCCTAGAGTAGTTGTGTTTTATTAGATTGCAGTTATGAGACCTTCAACTCATCACCGACATGTGTACGGTATTGTCTTGAGTCATCATTCAGATGTTCGTCTGTTTGGTTGTGTCAGATGTGTCATGTGGATGATTCGACTCTAGGAGCTGTCAGGAACAGGGAGTGTTTGTTTGTTCAGTTTACTGGCGATCACTGCCTACATATGACTGATTTAGCAAGTTATCCATTGTGAGAAGTTTTCGAAGCATATAGGATGTGTTAAGATAAAGTTTGTCTGCCTGATTTCTTCGTTCTGTATTTATCAATCAAAAGTTTAGTGTGGAAGTTCACAGTTTGAACTTTGAATGAACCAGTCTGTATTTTCGAACCCCCCTCATTTTTCTTATGAACACATTGGTGAGGTTTTATCTCCTCTTGAATCATTTCATGCACCCCATCTCGAGATATTGTAAGCGTATAATTCATTTCAGCCTGGCAGTGGAAACCCTGTCGATTGAAACAAATCTTCCTGCCTGCCAGTTACGGTTGAGCCGATTTATGTGTTGCCTATTGTAGATTGAAAATAATATATTGAAGAGCAGTGGTTGCTGTTCCTGTGGAGATGATGCTGCTGTTTCTGGCAGGATGAAAATTGATGGTGTTGCGCAGTTGCTTTTGAAGTTGATGTAACCTTTACATTATTATGTTATTAAAAACATCCTTTTTTAATTATCAGCAATAATTAACCTGCTGTTCTGTTTCTTCTTCCGCATAAAATCCTTGCTCTCTACTTAATGCCGTAGAACAATTTCTGAACTGAAAAGCCCTTATTAGAAATTTAAAATGAGACTGACATCATTGGGAATAAAACACTAGGAGACATTGATGCAGCTGGGCTGATTCCTGACATGCATACAGAAATACCCATGCCAAGTTTTTTTTCTTCTTTTTTTTTTCATCTTCTAGAGAGTGTTGATGCCCATCAGCGGAGTTACGAGCTGGGTATTCAGATCGGTCATCAGAGACGAAACAAAGATGTCCTGGCGTGGGTGAAGAAAAGGAGGCGGACTATTCGGCGTGAGGATCTAATCAGTTTCCTCTGTGGTAAAGCCCCACCGCCACGTAGCTCCAGGGCTCCGCCAAGACTTGCAATGGTGTCGCCAAGCCGACCCACGTCCTCGGAGACGAGTTCATCTGTAGAGACAGACCTGCAGCCTTTCAGGGAGGCCATTGCTCTGCATGGTGAGTCTGCTTTATATGATAGAATGATTTAGATATGAAGAAAAAAAATTGTGTGTATATATATATATATATATATATATATATATATATATATATATATATATATATATATACACATATATATACACATATACACACACACACACACCAGGGCTGTCAAAAAATTTGAATTTCGAATATTCGTCGAATTTAAAATAAAAATCCACATTTTAGGTGTGCTTGAAGGAGGCTGCTTTAAGGGCAGGCCCGGGTATACTTCACACCGTCCGCACGGTCTCAAAAATAGCCTGCACGCGGGTGGGGTGCGTGGCTGTCTGCGAGCCCACTTGCGTGGATGCGGATGGCCAAAGTTTATTTTGGCCTTTATCTGTGGCACACGAGATGCGATGACAATAAGCATCATTGCATTATAATTTTTTGGTTAGCCTATCCAGTTGAAGCCATTAGATCGCTGCTGCGATGTTCGCTAAAGATAATGAAAAAAAGAGAACATCAATGTCAATGCCAACATCAATGAAGATCTTGTTTACATCGAAACTGAAACCAAGCCATTCACACAAGAATGCATATTTCATGCATTTTTTAGAGGGACATCTTCTACCAACGTTGGACTCGCGTTTTGCACGAGAGCCGCATGTTTAGAAGTTAAACTTTTTAAAAGCATATCTCGAGACTTTATGTTGGGGTTTTCCCCATACCACCGCATCTCATGTTTTTAAATGAAAAATGTACTCTGTGTGATTGGCTTCCCGCCATTTTAATTAAACTATGCATGCATAAATGATGCTGTTTTGTTTATAGTCGTTTAAGCAACTTAATTGTAATTGGTTTATAAACATTATTTTAAATAGTATTCACTTCACAGTCATGTATTCTAATGCTTTGAATAAACATGCATTAGTAATATTTTCCTCAATGCGCCCTCTTGTGGCCTCAGCAGAGAAGCCAAAAGCTTTCATCACTCTAACTGAAATTATGCATTTTAATTTTTAATATAATTCGAATTTAGATTTTCAGCCATTTTGAAAGCCCTAATATATACACACGCACACACACACACACACACACACGTGTATATAGATCTCAAACCTCTTATTCGTGTTGAACAGAAAAGAAACATGTCGAGACGTTCTTTGAAGCGTATAATATAAAGTGCTTCCTTGCTTTGGGCAATATGCATTGTACACTTTTTCACTGCATCTCCTTCTATAGCCTCTAGTATTTTTTTCTTCATAAAAATAGTATGGGACAATACAGCAAAATGTCACTGACAAAGGTTATCCGAGCACACAAACTAGACTCACTAGCCCTGCACATGACATTCGGGCAAAAATATATGTATCGAGGCTACAAATTAATAATTTGTTACCTCATTTTATATTTTTCCCTTGGTTTAATTCAGTCAGGGTCAAAAAAGATCTAAAACCATCTGAAAGCTGAATAAATATGCTTTCCCTTGATGTATGGTTTGTTAGGATCTGACAATATTCGGCCGAGATACAACTATTTAAAAATCTGTAATCTGAGGGTGCAAAAAAAATACTAAGAAAATCGCCCTTAAAGTTGTGCAAAGGAATTCTTAGCAAAGCATATTACTAATCAAGATTAAGTTTTCCTAAGGTATTTATGGTAGGAAATTTATAAAATATCTTTATAGAACATGATCTTAATATCCTTATGATTTTTGGCATAAATGAAAAATCTATAATTTTGAACCATACATTTTTTTTGACAATTGCTAAAAATATACCCCAGAGACTTAAGACTGTTTTAGTGGTCCAGGATCACAAATGAAGAATTTGTTCCCATGACTTCATTGAAATAGCTGTGGATGAATTTATATGTATGTGATGTGAAGCGTTTTGACTATTTTCAACAGCAATTTCTGATTAGATGTTACAAATTTGAACGTATAGTGATTGCATGTTGCCTTTTGTTGTCTTGATGAGTTAGAGGTTGTGATGTATGTTAAGTCATCTGGATTTCATGTTTGTTTTCCTACCTGTGTGTGTTGAAGGTCTAAGTGGAGCCATGGCGAGCATCAGTATGCGCTCCGGAGCCCCAGGTTCACCTACACACCTGAGTGCCAGCTCCGCCCCAAGTCGCCGCCGAAACGGTCTCCACGACGTGGACCTCAACACTTTCATTGCCGAGGAGATGGCGCTCCACCTCGACAACGGAACTCGGAAACGAAGCTCCGCCCAGTGCAATGATGTCATAACAGACTCGCCCACTCACAAACGCAATAGGATGATCTGAGCTCTTAAGAAAAAGAAAACAACTGACGCCAACAACAACTGCGAAATACGAGAATAAAATGCCACTCCTCAGTCATCCTCCCATCTTTATTCAGAGCAGGAAATAAAAGTAGCCAATAACAGTGCTCACCACAGCCCAGCACATTCTCTGATTGGTCTACAGAACCCAGTTGAGGTGATCGGAGGGAGACAGTGTTCAGTGCAGAGGCTTAAGTGCCCTTCCATAAGATCCTGTCGACAAACACACAACCCTCATTCACTATATTGCTGCGTGAGTTGATTGTGTGTGTGTGTGTGTAAGGTTGTGTTATGGCTGAACTGAGATGCGAGCGAATGCAGGAACAAAGAAACATTTTTGTGTGCATGTTCGCAACATAATGAGCATTGTCTGTATGATTGCGTGTGTACAAGTACTTTGTGTGTGTGTGTGTGTGTGTGTGTCTGTGAACGACTGATGAGTTTTGTTAGAGTGTGTTTGTGTGTGGTACCTGCCCCTTCCTCCAGCACCTGTCACTGCCCCAGCTCTCAGTTACCACGCTGCGGCTTTGAAAAGCAACAAAGGTTTTATTTTAATGTTATTGACAATGCTATTCATGATTTTTTTTTGTTCTTTTTTTTGCCTTCTCTTAATTCTGCTCTAGCAGCAGGCACAAGTGATGTGATAGCCATACGTCCGCTGTCATGCACATCTCTCAATCACTCTTGTTTTTCTTTAGTAGTTTCCCTTCAATCTTCCGGAGCATCCATCTTTTTTCACTCATCCTCTCTCGTCACTCTTTTCCCCAGCACCTTTGTCTCCAGTGTAACATGTAATGTAAATACCTGTAGGTGCTGACATAGACTTGTGGTACATATTGTAAAAAAAGCTGTGCAGAGACCATTGAATTGTTAATGTACAATAATGATTCTTGCATTAAAGAAATCAAGCTTTTAACTACCTCCTTTGTCATCTGAGTCACATTTGTGATCAAACAGGATTTTATCCTTAAACTAGATTAAAGTGATAGTATACTGAATGCACATTCTGTTGTATCAAACGTACAATCTATTACTGTTCCTGTGACAATCTGTGAAGAACAGCTGCCAGTAACAATGCTTTCAAACTGGTTGCTTGTGCCCATGTGTTCGTCTGTGTTTGAACACTCAGTGAATGTGTCTCCGTAGGCTGGAGATGCTACATGGCCACACAATACTAGCTACAATCCAACAATTTGTGTAGAATCAAATTTCAATCGGTGACCTTGTTTTTTTTTTTTCTAAAAGAGCTGTTGAAATGTGTTTGGTAGGTGACAACGTACTAAGTGGTGTAAACGGTGTGACATGCAATACTGCATCCTAAACTATTTTAAACTGCTTCTTTTTTTCTCCCTAAAAGAATACTTTGAATAATCATGTGACACAGAACCACAGCCCTATTAAAATAGAAGAAACTTAAAATGGTGACAAGTTGCCAAAGATAAAATCACTCCCTTATAATCAAGTAATTTATATAGGCTTAAAGGGATAAGACAATAAATAGTCAACAATAGTCCTCATTTATAGTTTTGTTTAGAAACTCTGCATTTCTTCTCTTACAGCACACAAAATAATGTATGTTCACTGCCAAACTGTTCTGGTGAACAATTTGCAATTTTGTTTCACACAAGAAAATCATACAGTTTAGGAACAACATTTTGGGGTAAACTATCCTTTTGACTCTCGTAACTTTTTTTTTTTTTTTTTTTGTACTCTTCTAAATTCATTGTTTAATAAATTATATAATAATACATCTACAGCGATGATTATTTCAGAGAATAGGTTTCCGAAAGCTGCTTCATGAACTAAAAGATACCATATTAATGTAATAGTAGTCACAAAAATGAAACTATGGTATTATTTTGTTACCACATAATATTTTTGCCACCAGTGCCATACAAAGTAGGCTAATTAAAATGACTAAAAGACTTTGAAATCTTCTATGATTTCTTATGAACGCAATGGCAATGACTGAAGATTTCAAAATTATTGTTTAAGATACTTGTGCACTATATATTTTTTCTTAATACATTTAATAGAAAATATTATTTTTATACTAATATATATATATATATATATATATATATATATATTATATATGATTTTGCAATTTAAAAACTTCACTCACAATTCAATGTCAGTGCATCTTGTATATTCTTCAAAACATCTCCTTTTGCGTCCCACAGAATAATAAAACCATACGGATTTGGAAAACGAGTAGGGTGAATTTAAGTGATGACAGTTCTCATTTTTTGTGTGAGCTATCTCTTTAAGATGTTTTTCAATTTAACACACCGTTTGACCCATTCCTCACTGTTTCTTCCGAAACCTGTTGTTTGTTTCATTGATAAAAATAAGCGTTGACGCTTCGCACGCGCTCTTCGATCCCCTATTTCTATGGTATCAATCCGCCGCTCACCGTACACCGTCACCGGCTCCGCATTCCTTTACCCTGCTGTCCTCCCAATCATCTTCGCTTCTCAGTAAAGAGGACCGTGAGCCCATCACCATAGCAACACGCTTCATATCTAGAAGTAATATTTATCCTTCCTTGCGAAGACAAACGGAGGCCGTCTTTTTCTTCTTTGGCGTAATGCCGAGCAGTCACCGCTAGGGGGCAGCAGCTAACAACACAAACACGCGTGACGACGAGAGCGTGCCAAATCAAATCCGTCAAAACCACCAAATTGCTCTTGCAGATCGCGTCTTGTAGACAGAGATTGTGTGTAAATGAGGTAAAAGCCTCTTTTGATAGTAGTTTTGGCGTGAAAAAGGTCAATACAAGGTGGTTTTCTGTCTCTTTGAAGAGAAAAAAGATAGGGAGGGGGACTTGGAGAGAGATTTCTGTAAAGAAGATGAGCTCACTGGTGTTGTGCTGAATGAGAAAAATCACAAACAAAGCTTCATGAGTGGGTTGACGGAGAGAGAGAGAGAGAGAGAGAGAGAGAGAGAGAGAGAGAGAAGAAGGAATGAGAGAGAAATAAATGTGTATTGTATGTAGTCTGAAGTCTGTAATACACATCAAACACTTAATAATGCACGCAAAAAAAGAAAAAGAAAACTTGTCATCTACTCACGCTCATGTCATTCTAAACATGAACACTTATTTTCTGTCTAACACAAAAGGAGATGTTAGTCAGAATATAATGAAAATTACAACAGAAATTATTTCCTATTATTATTTTCTACGACATGAATAAGTCAAGCTCAATAGTTACAGAAATAGGCCCAAGTAGCTAATATTTAAAAGAATAATTCACCTTAAAAATTAATATTTGCTGGGAATTCAGGTTATCCAAGATGTACATAGTTTGTTTCTTCAAAAGTCTAGCTTTAGAGAAATGTAGGATTACATCACTTGTCAATGTGAATGGGTGCCGTCAGAATGAGAGTCCAAACAGCTGATAAAAACATCACAATAATCCAGAACTAATCCACTCTACTCCATTCCATCTGTTAACATCTTGTGAAGTGAAAAGCTATGTGTAATAAACATCTATTTGAACCTTAAACCATCACTTCAAAATGTAAAATACATAATGAACAAGCAGCTTCTTTCTTCACAAGACATTAATTGTTGGACTGGTGATGTTATGTTAAATTTTTCCACATCTGTCCGAATGAAGAAAAAACCTCATCTATATATTGAATGGCCTCGGTGAGTAAATTTGCAGCAAAATTTTCGGGTAAACTATTCCTTTAATTGATATCTGAAGGCCACCAGGGAGATTTCACACAAAAACAACTTTAGTCTGTTAATCACAAGTTTATCAGAATCTGAATCAGAAAGAGCTTTATTGCCAAGTATGCTTGAGCATGCAAGGAATTTGTTTTAGTGACATAAGTTTCCAGTAAACAAAGACAACAGACCAAAAAAATAATAAAACTAATTAATAATAATATTTGCAAATAAATAAGTTGTATAAACAATTGTACTATAAATGATAATGGAATAGGATTGAGTAAGATGCAGGGATGTACTAGGATGCAGGGGTTACAAATAAATATAAGGATTACCCATATGAATTACTTTGTAGGCATTTTTGCTATTTTTCTGGAACTTGGCTGCTGAATTGAGGTTTATTGTATAAAAAAGATCAGAAGATGTCAAATCAGAGAGATTTTATATCTATTTTAGGATTTGGATTATTTTGGGTGACTATTCTTTTAATCCACACACAGCCCCTCTCTTATCCCTCAAATGTTCCTCTCTTCCTCTTCCTCTCCCACCCAGAGATTTCTCGTCCACCTTGGCCGTGTTCCACTTGAAAACACACAAACACTTTGGTTCCTCTCATGTATTGAATGGTCTGTGAGACCCAGCCCCGGAGCACTTTCGAAATATTATTACTTCTGTCTAAGGGCAACTCCGTCTGTGCCTCTATCTCTGCCGCACACACAAAGTGAGACCCCGAGGCTGGTTCTGTGAAATTACTTGCATCTCAGAAAAACCTCAGAGTGAACAAAAGCCTATTTTTATCACCAGAATCTTTGTGCACAAATGTCCGTATCTAAAAGACGCCTTCTCAGACAGCGTAATGTTTTTGTATTTGATATATAAACTGCATATATATAATGTACATGAAATCAAAATGGAACATTTACTTTTCAAAACTTCCAAGGTGGCTTTAATATGACTTGATTTGATTATTTAAAATGATCTAAAAATAAGTAAAAACAAACATTAAAATAAGCCAAACCAACTAAAAATCAAGACATTTTTATTTCTTATTTTAGTCTTTTAAAAGTGTGTTTTTAGACATGGAAAATCATTTTTAATTGGGCTGAAATTGAGAGTAAAAATATTTGCAACCCTTATCCTTATCCAGTAGGTAAAAAAAGAGGCTGTCAAATGTTGTGAACAAATGTGGGCTTGTAGTCAAATACATTGAGAACAACTTGTAAGTAATTTAAATTTTGTATATTTTTTTTGTAAATATCTCTTTTACTCTGTATAAATCTAAACTGGGTTTTGAAAGTCATTATGACTTTAAAGGGGTCATATGATGCCATTTCAAGTTTTCGTTTCTCTTTGGAGTGTAACAAGCTTTTTCGTTTATAGATAAGCTCTCTAAAGTTGCAAAGACTAGTCTCAAACCCAAAGAGATGCTCTTTATAAAAGTTAAGACTTGACCGTGCCTTTCTAAAAAGTCTTATTTAAACACACCCCCAACATGTCTATGTCACTGTGTGGGAAGGTTTGCATAACGCTGCCCAAATGTTCACGCAAAGAAAGAAGGTGTAACTTTGATTCTCGCTGCAGTGTGCTTGTTGTTGTCGCCAGCATGTCGTGGAGATGCTGTGTGTTTCGTTGTAAAAGTGAAACTACTTTGTTTAGTCTTCCCTCCTTCCAAATGTTCAGATATGTGCAGTGCATTTTACGGAGGACTGTTTCCTGGGACAGTAACCTACAATGTCATCTACACACAAAGGCTGTTTCTATAAAGTGGGGCAGTTCCAACTTTGCAAGGACAGTCTGCCGCTTCTGACTCAAGAGTCTGTAAATATGTTTTCATATCAAAAGAATTTGCCACTGACGATTCAAACGTGAGTTTTGAGCAGTGTAGAGCTTGTTGTTTGTCTTTTCTCCAATAACAAATACAGACATGGTTTTATTTTTATGCGGCGCGATATGCAACACGTAAAAAGACAGTATAAGTCATAATCAGTAATTATGTTCCTACTGGATGCAACAAATGCCTTGTTTGCAATGCGTTTTATTGGTTTTGGCGTGCCGGGACACGGCATCACAGTATGTTAAGGGGTGTAACATTACCGTCACACGCTTGAGGTATTCGGCCAATCACAACGCACTGGCCAATCAGAGCACACCTCAATTTTCAGAATGATGTGCTTTCAAAAGGCGGGGCATAGAAGAGAAACAATAATGAACAGTTATGTAGAAAATAATGTTTTTTTTTTTTTAACCTTAAACCACATAAACACATTGCGTTACACAAAATAATGTTTTTTTAGCAGCGTCATATGACTTTAAACTGATTTAGCATTTGTGATACTTTGCAAATAAATTTTTTCCATTGTATGGTCACCCTATTTTTGAAAACACCATCTGTTCTGTAGTAAATTCCAGGCATATTCTAGGTTGATTCTAATTTCTTATGCTTATCTTATATTCTTCTCTGATCTGACTAGTTTTATAGTCACAAAGAGCACACAGATGGCTTTCCGTATACACAAACAGATGATGAGAAAGTCAGATTTTCTTCTAAAGACAAGCTTTGCTCTGTCATGCACAGACTTCCCATAAAGTGGTAGCGAAGAGCGGCCCTTTGTCGATCTAAACATCTTTTCATTTTTAAACATTTTAAATCTACAGTTTGCTAAAGTTGCTAAAACTGCTTTGTTAGTTTCAGGCCACTCAGCAATGTTCCATCTGACACAAACTTTTCCTCATCAATCTGGGTTAGACCAGCTGGCCGAGACAAACACACACACACACACACACACACACAAGACGGTGAGCACTTATCAGAAAGGACTAAAATACTAACTTTAATACTTAACTTTAGTAAAGTTTTGCATTCCCTAGACACTCTCACTCTTTTATTCTCAATCACTCCCTTTTCCTCTCCTTCTTCCTCTCCCCTTCTCTCTCTCTCTTTTACCCTCTATCTCTCTCCCTTCATCTCCCGCAGGGTGTGCTGTCTGGGATGAGAGCTTTCACAGCAAGAACATTTTCTCTCTCTCTCCCTCTCTCTCTCTCACACACACACACACACACACACACACACACTCATACAGTCGCAGGACTCAGCATGGACCTATGCACTATTTTGAATAATATATGTTGACCGCAGGAGCAGCTCAAGAGAATCATCCTGTCTTTAGCAGAGTAGTAAATTTAGCAAGTCTGATCTCATATGCTGCAGGGGTCACTGTACGATTCATGCTGACGTTCAGATGGTGTCACCCATTTGCTGCAACTCTGAAATGAGATTGAAATAAAGATTAATCTTGAGAGCATTCATAGTCTTGATGAAAAGCTTTCTGATTCAGGAAAGGCCGTAGGTGTATGTGGAGTGGAATAGCAAAACATCTCAAGGAAAAAGTTATGTTTGAGTCATAAAACAGTGTATATATGGCACAGGCTGAAGGCTGCTGGTGATTTATAAAGGGGTGATTCTAAGATTTTGTGACTCAGAATTATATTACTTTAGAGGAACAGTTCTCACAAAAAATGTAAAAATCTGCCATATTCATTTACTCTCCCTTATGTTGTTGAAGTTAATTAGAATATTTATGCAGATATTTCCATAAAAAACTGTTTGTTGTGACCACATCTGTTTAGCACCTAATGATGCCAAGATGATATGGTCGTGTAAAACTACATTTGTGGTGCTTGACAGTCACTATTACCCTGTTGAAAAAAAAAACAGCATATGCTGGTGAAGCATGGAAGCTGGTTTGAGCTGGTTTAACCTAGTCCTGAGAAACTAGCTTCTGCTCAGGACTAGCTTCTAACCAGCTCAAACCAGCTCATAACTAATTAAGGAGCAGTTTAAACCAGCTTCCATGCTTCAAAGCAAATGCTGGTTGTATAACAGGGTAACTTCAATGTTTTTAAATGTTTATTAGCATCTATGATTCTACAAATAACCTTTAACATCCATGGAAATGTCCATTGCACAAGTGGAAAAGTGTCTTTTGATTTTTTAAATGCTCTACATGCTAAAGTCTTGAATACACATGCACAGATTTTTGTCATGATTTGCGCTCTGGATGAGTCAACGCTTGTTCCCGAAAGAAAAAGCCAGCCTGCAAATAAGGATCAGATGTGACACATTTTGCAGAAAATCATGCAGTATATGATTGACATAAAATCAGTTCCAATTTTAAAGGTTGTGTAGTATATTCCCGCCTTAAAGGAATATACTAGGAATAGACTGATAAACTGCATGCTTGTAAGAAACAAATCCATCATTAAGGTGATTTAACTTTAAACTTGCTTCTGCCAAAATTGGAGTCCATAATATATAGTAATGCTTCCGCCAGTGAAAAAGTCTATCCCCGTAGTCATCGCAAATCAAAATGTACAGACATATTTGTTCAGAACTGTTAGGAAAGAACATTTTATATAGTGCTTGATCTGTGCATATTTCTCTTTTGATTCAGATGGGATGACATGTCACTGGAAAAATCAAAATAATAGATTATGGACCTGGGGGGGGGGGGGGGGGGGTACATTTTCAGCAAATTTGTACTTTTGGGTGAACTATTCCTTTAAGAAAAAAAAAGGTTCTTAAGAGCCGTTCAGTGAAAGGTTCTCTGGGGAATTTAAATGGTTCTTCTAAGAGAGTGGCACAAAGAGTCTGTCTGTGCCTTTTTTGTTTTCTTTTGTTTTTTTTGAGGAAAAAAACCCATACAGATTTGGAATAACATAAGAGTAAACTATGACACCATTTTAATTTTTGAACGACCTTTCTCTTCAGTCTAATGCGGTTTAATGTTTTTAAGTTTAATGACTAGCAAGGGGAAGATTCAGTGTGAAATGACCTGTGAAATAAGATCGCTGTTTTCAGTAAACACGAACGATCATATAATCACTGACTTTTAGGGTGCTGACAGCTGAATTCATTGCTGATTAGATGAAAGACAAGAGGGCTGGAGCCGCTCTAAACAGGCTCTTTAATTGCCTCTGTGATGTATTATCAAACAAAGGCTCTTCTGCAGATTCAGGTGTCCTTATTAGAGCAGAATTTCCAAGATTAGAAGTAATCACCAAAGGCTGTGCCAACCCTCATGATGTTTGATCCGTTTTAATCAAATTCAAATCCAAATGGCTGGAATTAGGAATTCAGATTCTCCAATAATTAGGGTGTACTTTGACAGACGAGGACAGGCCTGTGATTGTGCAGCACCAACATTGTCTATTCCCATTTGCCTATTAAGACTACCTGATGGACAGAATAAAAATGCCTGCCATCAGGGGCTGCGGAGGGATCCGAAAGCAGAGGGGGGACACATCAAAGCACAGATCTTTGAAAAGTAATGATTACCTCCCAAAAGCACCGACAATGAACATTCTCAGTTTCCAAAAATGAGGGGGACATGTCTCCTTTAGTTATAATGATCGCCAGTCTCCTGCCAAAACCTGCAATCTGGAGGAAACAGGAAACACTCTGCTGCATTCGGAAGATTTCCCTCCTTAGATGTAGACGGGGCGCTGCATGACTGATTTGAATATCTTTTTTGGCATTTTTGCTTCTCATTTGGAATGAATGGGAATGCTTTTGAAAGGGGTTTGTGAAATTCAGCCAAACAGCTGGTCCTGGCGAGATGCTGGTGATACTCAGCATGAACCTTCTAGGAAGGAAGACAACTTTTCAAATCATATTCTCCGCTGGAGCTGTGACGCAGCAGGATTTGCACGTGCTCGACGGGACGCTGGTTTGAGTTTGCCCTGCGCTGTGTCCTGATCCAATCCCCAGGGCTCTCCTTTCATGCTGCTGTCTGCTATCTTTGGTTCCTGCATATTAAAGGGAAAAAAATTGATCAATAACCTATAGGGATTGTGAAGATATGGCTTTAATGAAAGAAATACAGAAATCTTTAAAAATCTAATTTAAAACATGGATTCTTAGAAATGTCATGTAGAAAGGCTGTCTCTGTCTTTATTTTGTTGGTTCTGTATTCATGTTGATTTCATATGTTTTTGAAAAACCTGCATAAATGCCATTTTCGGGAAGTTTTGCTTTAATGACTGTGAAATTGCAAGTGGTGAACCTGATAGCCAAGCAAAAAATAAAATTTTACAAAGTTAAAAGTATTTGTATATCATAAACTAACTTTACCAAAAGTCAAATGATCTGTAAGGAGGATCTATTTCTCATCTGTGCTTAACATAAATTCTCAAAATGATTTTTTATTTTTAAAAAACATGTTTATCATGGAAGAGATGTATTGTCTGAGTTTGAATTTTCAATATAAAAAAAAAAAAAAGATGAGATTCGCACAAAGAATGTCATGTCATTTCATTCATTCTTAATTCTTGCATTTCAAATACTAACTTTATTCATGAAATAAAGGAACAAATAAGAACTAAAAGATTGAATAAAGTTTTTAACCCCTAAAATGCTATGCATTTCTTTTATAATGCAAGCTGAGGACATATTCCAGAGTTTAATGATACAATAAACTGCTAAATGATAGATGGATGAATGGATGGACAGAAGTACTTTGCTAAACACACTGTAAAGTGCTAAACTAATGGCCAGTGCATTAGTATTTGGGCTAATGGACAAGACACAAATGTATGTTCATGACACTGCAGATGTGTCTCCAATAAGTGTATGGGAACGTGTGTACCTTTCATAAATGCATTCATGAAGCCTTAGATGGAAGCATGTAGGTGTGGGAATTTGTGTGTGTCTTACATAAATATATAATTACATGTCAAAGTGTGTGTGTATTCATGTATGTGCACGGGGAGCAGGGAGTCCATCATAAATATGTGAATATACAACTAAAATGAGTGTGCATGGCATGATGAATTATGTACATAGCAGGAGTCAAAATGAATAAATATCACTCTGTTAACAGTTCATGACCTCTGAGTGTCTATTTGTCTGTGTGTGTGTGTGTGATTGGTAATGGGAAGTTAGATCAAACTTCAAGAAGTCAAAAAAGAATCTCACAAGATGTTTTATTGTAGCATGTTATGTAAATGTGTGTGAACATTTGGAAGCTAGCGTGAGACCAAAAATGACTTGAGGTGGCGCTCATTACAGAGAGTAAACAGACAAAAAAAATATTGATCAAATTAAATCAGCCATTATTCCCATTCAATTCGGTTAGCTTGTTGCAGCCATGGCCCGGCGGGTAGTAAATTGCTCCTAATGTGTGGGTGATGTGTCGCTGAATCTAACTTAAGTCACGCCTTGACCCTCCCTGCAATGTAATACCAAATTTACAGAAAATAATAAGAAAAAAGTATTAAAAAGCATGCATTTTGCAGTTGTTCTGGCTTGCATCATAATGGCATAGCTCGGAGTCTAGTTGCTGTCACAACTGTGCCAAATGCTCATTTTATGTCTATATACTAACTAGCGGCACAGATGCTGTTTTCTCAGAGTGATAGGAATCCCAGCATGCACTGGGGCATGAATAAATAATACAGTTGTATTGTTTGTCCGTTTGCCAGTTTTATTTGCTTAGCTGCTGTGTTCTCTGTTGATGTCAGGCTGAGTTTGTTCCTCAATTTAAATGATCAGCTGATTGTTTTCCTTTTTGTGTTTCATCTACATGTGTGTGTGGCATTTCAAGGTTTTAATGAGAGTTGTTTCGTTTCATGAATGCTCATGTGTCATGTCAATAATTTAAAACAGCAAGTGCTTTCCTCTCCGTGTGCATTCATTCATGGGGACATTTTATGTTAAGTGAATGTGTTTAATGAAAATAATCAGGTAGACTACATGCAAAAGTTAAAGGGATAGTTCAGCCAATAATGAAAGTTCAGTCATCATTTTCTCACATGAAGTTGTACTAAACCTGTATGAGTTTCTTTCTTTTGTTAAACTACTCTTTGGTTACCAACACTCTTCAACATATCTTTCATGTTCAACAAAAGAAAGAGATTGATACAGGTTTGGAACGACATCCCATATCTTTAGAGTTATCAGTTAACATGAAAATTCATTTAATATTTCAGCTATCCTTTCTTTTTAATGGTTTTTATTTTTATCTACAAAACAGGCAACTCAGCAACAGAAAATAAAAATAATAATAAAAATGGATATTGCATTTTACTTCAGATAATTTTTTATGTTATTTCAAGTAACAGGATGTTTTAAATTTTTGTGAACTATAATTTCCATGGTTTAGTTAAGTTATTTTTTTTATAAGCTTTCGACATATTTCCGTTTAACTTGAATGTATTTTATTTCATGGTCATGGCAACATTACTCATTCAAGTTTTTCTTCTGTGCACATACCGAAAATATTTACATTTAGTCATTTAGCAGATATTTTTATGCAAAGTAACTTACTTAATGAGGACAATGGATGCAATCCAAATCAACAAAAGAGCAATGCTATGTGTCTTAAAGCAGTACACATAGGTTTTATTATTATTATTATATAATAAATAAAAAGAAAACAGATAGAATAGAAAATTAATTCAGCAAGCTAGTTTTAGAAATGTAAGTGTTCGTTTTAGTTAATAATAACAATGCTGGACTCTAGACACAACACATTTAGACAAATGCATGATAACTGCTACATTATTTTAAACCAACAAAATAATCATTACATCAGAAACCCCCTGGCTCAATAATCGGGGTGCCACGTGGCTCAGTCTGAACAAACATCACACTTCTGCCTATCGTAGATCAGTTCGACTTCTACAATGGTGTGTTGTTTGGGATTGGCAGCGTTCATTCTTTGGTTAGCGACAGAAGAGGCCTGCTGGTCTCTACACCCTCTTCCAACTGCTGTCAAGTTGCATGCTACTCCCACGCATTTTCAGGCTCTTTGTTTTCTCCATCCGAATGTCTCCAAAACCCCAAAGTAATTCCAAACCCCTTAATATATGTTTAATGAGTTAGCAAGACTGAACAACCTCTAACTATAGTACAGTAATTGCCCACTGCCAATGAAAGGAGGACAGGCTCCCCTCGGGTCTGATACCTCACTAGGTTTCTGCTCGTTGCGCTTCTCTATGGGAATTATTCCTCCCACAGGTCGCTTAAAGGTACCCTACGGCATTCTCTGAGGGTTTCAGACCCAGCATTCTGTGAAGTTGCTCTCTGACAAGATCCATTTGAAGATGCATCGCAGTAGGAAGAAATTTAATAATGCATGCAGTTGAATTGTTGAAAACCATCAGTGTAAAGCTGCTGTATAGGACTAGACATCCAGTTGAGAAGGTGAAAGATCTATGATGGAGATGGAAAGCTGCTCATCTAGCATAATAGTGCTAACTAAAGGCGGCGTCCAACCAGCTGTCTAGAAACAACTCCATTTACGCTAGGGGATGTCAGACATCCAAAATGTTTTCACTGAAATCTCGCCCTGTTCTATCGAAGGTAACTAAATGACTGCCTCTGACATTTCTGTCCATTTCTCTGTTACACAGAGCTCGCAAAAAATGTGAATGGGAGCACAGCGTGAGCATAAACAACTGTAATTCATGGAGTGACTTTATGCTGTGAATGTGTATGATTATGTATTTGTCCCTTCGGGGAAATTTTTGTGCGCAGCTTCAGTGAGAATACGATTTACATTTAATAAGCAGACTGCTCTCCCTTGACTTTTTTATTTTATTAGTCATTTAAAGTAGTAGATATCCCAGAAAAACACTCTGTGGATGACAAATGGTGGTTGTGATTTATGACTTTGTGTTTGTTGAAAAAATGGTTTAAATGAGATCACAGCATGACACAGTAGCATCGACTCGGCATAGCAACTGTGGCTCAAAAAAATGATGTGAATTCGGGGCAGGACAATCTGTTTTCTGATCAATGGTAGACAGGGAGAGTGTTCAGGAAACCTTTTGGAAAACAATCATTATGTTTGCTGTTCTTCTTCCATGCTGATTTTTTTTTTTTCGTGCCAAATAAATAGACATCTTTTTGTGTTACACACCAGTCTGTTATTGTGGTGACATTTCCATGCCCATAAACTGATATGACACAAAACTTAACATGATTGGTTGCTTTAACGGTCATAAATATGAATTCTTGGGCAGGCCTTGGCCATTAAAAGAGACTAAGTTCCCAGACCTTCTGCCATCACAATAGTTTTTGAAAGAAGTCTGTTATGCTCACCAAGGCTACATTTATTTGATTAAAAATATAGTAAAAACATTAATATTGTGGAACAGTATGGCAATTTAACAATTGTTCTATTTAAATTTAGTTTCCTCTTTTAATATATTACAAAAACAAACAAAAAAAATCTTCCAGCTGCTATTACTCCAGTCTTCAGTGTTCTCACAAAAAAAAAAAAAAAAAAAAAAAAATAATAATCTCAGGGTATTTCCCAGTGGTGATGTCAAACTGTAAGCATCCATGTATTCCACTCAAAGTATTCTACTTATTATTCGAGTTATGATGTTAAATAAAGCATTAAAAACCCTAGGGTATTTCAAAATGTCAGCAGGAAACTTGTACTAATATTCTGCTCTCATGTTTGCCGTTTCTATGACTGTACAACTACTGCATAACTGTACAAGAGGAAAACACATCTTTATAATTTCTTGGGTCAAGAAAGAGTTGAAGTAGGATATATTTCCTCTCCTACAACAAAACATTTACTCTAGCTGGATCTGCTTAAATTCGTAACAGGGATGTTCCCTTTCGAATGGTCTCTCCCACTGCATGAGACACTAAAGGGAAAACTCCTGTTTTAATCTGTACTGAAGCCTTTGTGTAGCTGCACAAACCAATAGGACTTTAGCTCACCAGAAAGGGCAGAGCCGACCCTTTTATAAGTCAGCTTAGAGCGCCATTCATCAGATCATTCTCCTACAGCAACAAGGATCATCTCTTTGCTGACTCGAGAAGAACCCAAGAATAAGAAGCAGAGGATGAAGAAGAAGCTCCAGCTCTGCAAAGACGCCTAAGCAGTGAGGAACATGAAGAGCAAGCCAGAGCGTGAATTTCCTAAAGACCAATGTGTATAACCAAATTTCAGCACATGTTGTTACAAATTTCCATGCCAAGAGGATCCCTTGCATGAGATGGACAGGCACAGTGAGTTGCCTGTCTCGACAGCGCCCATGCAGAGGCTGTGATCATGCTCCCATTGCAAGACTATAAGTCTTTCTAGTCTCCGCTCATGAAGCACCTTTTTTTCACGAAGGCGGTCCCCCTCACTCAGCTCTCCCATTTCCTTTCTCTCCTGAGAGAAAGAAACAGGGGAGCAGCAGGTCCTTCTCAGCTGAACTCATCAGCATCCTGTAAAAGGCAGTAGAGGATCTGGGCCTCTAGTGTTCAGCTCCGGAAGAGCCCGCCCAACAAGTCCTGAGTCCAGAGGTTGCTCAGCCTTATGGTGGCCGCTGCCTCTCTATGTCCTCTGAAACTGCTTCACATGCGGCCCCTTCAGTTTTGGCTCAAAGTCTGCATTCCACCCCATTCCTAGGGCGGCTTCCTGTTAGGGTACACCACCTCTGTATCAAGGCTGAGGCCCCCTGGATGACCTCTTGCCTTTTCCAAACAGGAACAAGATTAGTCCTGACTTCCAGAAGGTAGGTAGACACAACAGATACGTCCAACTCAGATATGGGTTCCCTGTTTGAGGGCAATCTGGCATTCAGCTCCTGCATATAAACTGCCTAGAGATGTGGGCAGTTTTCTTAACCCTGAAAACCTTCCTTACAGCCTTAAAAGGGCACCACGCCTTGGTCCGGTCAGACAGCATGACGGTGATGGCTTACATCAACCACCAAGGTGGTCTTAGGTCACACACTCTTTACAGGATGGCTCATCGTCAACTCCTCTTGTTAAGGACAGTTCATGTGCCCAGCAGATTGAACCTTGGTGCAGACATGCTGTCCAGAGGCAAGGTAGCCCTGGACAACTTCAGGTCGTCAAGGCAGGTCAGAGAGACTAAGTGCTCTCTCCTCCAAGTGGCCCCAAGAGCAAGTGCAGCTCTCAGCAGCAGCCCCTGTGGCCCATTCTGCTGAGGAGGAACATTCTCTCACAGGCAAAAGGCATGATTTAGCATACCCGGCCAAAGCTGTGGAACCTTCATGTATGGTGCCTCAATGGGAGCTTAATCAGCTACCAGCGAGAGTAAGCAATACCATTTTGGAGGCAACAGCATGTTCTACAAGACAACCTTACAGCCTAAAATGGTCAGTCTTCCTTAACTGGTGTTTTGCATGAAGTTTGGACCCAATATCATGTGATGTGTCCCATGTTCTTACTTTTTTGCAAAAGCTGCTGGATGAGGGGTGTAACAACAATGAGTTTTACATAGTAATTAACTCAAATGATATATAGGGAATTTGAATAATTAATCAAGAATTTGATTAATATATATCTCAGATGACAGTTACATTTAATTTTATTGATTATGAAAAATAGCTCAATTGCCAATACCAATACTAATCACAGGGCACTGTAATTTACTCATTAATATGTCAATATTACATTCTTCATATCAATTATTGTGATATCTCTTACTGTAAATTATTGCAGATCAAACCGTGGTATGTCCAGCACACCACTATAGACCTATCAATTTTCAATAAAGTTATCACGCCTTATAATTCAAGGAAAAGTATTCTCTGGCCATGAAAATATTATCCTATCCTTATGATAAATTTAGTTTCTAAATTTAGAGCTTGTAGCTAAAGATCAGACACATCTCAGTGACTCGTAATGTGAGTGGGGTGGAGTCCAAAGCCAATCATTTTATATATGAGCTTTTAATAATTAAACTAGTAATACATCAAACTACAAATCACACAGAGTAAATATGCGTACGACAATACAAACAGTAAGCTTTATACAATACATAACGAATCCAAATAAAAGAGAGAGAAAGAGAGAGAGAGAGAGAGAGAGAGAAAATAGAATGGAATCACATAAGGAGCTCAGGTATGAAAATCATAGTCAGTAACTTTTAGAAGCCAACAACAAATCAGATCATAACAACACTTTAAAGCAGCATTTAAATCTCCATAGAGAAAGTGATACTTGCAAAAGGTGTCCCATGTGAGTGTGGCGTGGGATCGGCGTCGAGCTTGTGAGCTTTGCGCGTTGAAACAGCCATGTGCCATGAAACGGAGGCCATGTGACGCGCGTGCACGCTGCGCTTGGCGTGAGCGTGGAGCACGTGGTCCTTTGTTCTGTCCTCGCGCGGTATTTGAAAGGTTCAACAAACATTGTTCCAGAATTCGTCTTCCTTGCGTGGGAGAGGCGAATAGTTTAATAAACTTAGTAAAGAAAAGAAAAGAAAACGAACGAAACGAAAGCTTCCAAAGGAGCCATTAAAATGGCTTTTTCTCTCAGCCCCTGTGCTGAGGGGGTTCGCGCTGTGAGCGCGGCCTATGGCCGCGCGGAAACAACGTTGGAGAGCAGCGTATCCGAGAACGGGGAAGAGGAAGAAGCAAAAAGAAGAGGTGGACCTTGTTTGGTCAATTCTTATAGCTTGAAATAGTTCACGCCCATTTTCGAGGGAGCATCCAATGAACCTCCGCGATCTGAAGCGGAGGGAAAGTTCCTTTGTCTCGGTTGAGACAAACCCCTGATGATTTAGGGCCTGTCCGATTTCATCAGGAATATTAAAGCAAGTTCATTATTCCAGATTAAATACATTTTTCATTACTTTGCTCTAGATAAATGGGTCTGTCAAAGCATGACGATTAGAACAAGACTAAACATAATAGGTATATGTGATCAAAACATGAAGTTACATTAAATATCTGTAATTCTACATCTGAAAGATTTGCTTAACACATGATAACACTGCAGATGTTGGGAAACATCTAAATGTACCAAAAGGGAATACGTAATACATTTATACAGCATAAAAACTAACAGGTAACAAATTCATTCCATAGAATGCATTGGGGAGAAGATTTGGCTTCTCTCCTCTCCAGTGTGGTCGTAAACTTTACGACCTGCAAAAGTGGGGGTTGCAGAGACATGGCTCTCTTTGAGGAAGTTAAAGTGAGGAAAGACATTTCCTAAAGTATAAGCTTGCAACTTATACTCTTCACATAACAAGGATTAACCATTTTATGCAATCCATAAACATAATTAAAATACATATTAATAATAAAATGAAAGTAAGGAACTTATACGAAAAGTTCCTTTGTCTCCAGTGTTGGAAGAATTTGGGTTGGGGGTTTTCGTTTCTTCTTTGAAGCTCGCATGGGCATCGTAAATAGTTTAAGTCCAGCCAGGCTGGCATTTAGTACCAACAGTCTGAATTTATAAAACAGAATTTAACCCATGAATCCCTGACCTGCATATCTGTTACATCTCCCCCTTTCGTCAGATGAAGTCCCTGTGTGGACATCATCGGACGGCAATCATCAGGATGGGCAGATGAAAGGTGAATCGTGATGGTCATGTAGCAGGTGGGTCATGATGGCAGGTGGTTCCTGAAGCTGAGGACTCCCCTTGATGAGGTTCGGTGTTGTCTTTGACTTGGCACCCCCTTTCCGGGGATTCCATCGGGGACCTCCAGCCACAGTTGTCGTGAGTTTGGCTGTAGAGGTTTGCATCTCGTTGAGTATCCTGTATAGGATGAAGGTCACGCCAAGAGTCAGGGCGGGACCAATGACGGTGGAGATGCACCGTGCAGTGTCAGCAGCAGTCCAGGCTAGGACCGCAGATGACTGGTTCAGAATGGGCTGTCGAGACAGTGCTTGGAGGGCTGTATCGACAGGAGTAATGTCAATGTGTTGGGTGGTACCTTTCAGTACTTGGTCCAGCAGGTTGGCACGGGTGGCGGTGTCATGCTGGTCGTAGGTCAGCATAGCTGAGCGCACAGGAGTGTTGACGAGCCATCTGTTACCCACAATCTCTGCTTGCGTTTCTGTGACTTGTGTACGAGGCTTGGCTTCGGCAGGGCAGCGCGTATCGCTGACCCAGGGTTGCAGCTCGCAGATTCCTTCAGAGTTGTGTCTGAGGAAGGGTTTGCTAAGGCAGAGATAATGAATGTCTTTGGTTAAAGTACACATGTGCATGTTTGGGGCCAGGTACAGCTGTGTGTTGCTGTCGTGGTAGGCCACCACATTTGGAATGTGTGTTTTGGTGTGGGTGTTGCTCTTCCACATCCTGACACTGACAATGTCTTTAGGTCTGTAGACTTGGTTTGACTCGCTGATGAGTTGGTTCAGGAGCACGTTCACTTCTCTCTGTTTGGGGTTTACGTGCCGTAGGAAGGCGCTATCCAGAGAGTTGGCCAGGTGCATTCGTAGCAGGTCAGCTGGCATGGTGATGGCGTAAGACAGCACAGTTAACACAAGGCTTAAGGGTATCATGTATGGTGGGGTTTTACTCGTGGTTAGGCTGTCTTTGGAGGAGCTAACCTCCCACAGCATGGCTGTTGTTAATGCTGTTAACAGCTGAGTCTGGGTAAAGTCCTTCTGGAAGGCAGTAAACAGTGGTTTCAAGGAGTTTACAGTCTGGTTCGCTGCATTGACACTGGACATAACAATGTTAAACATTCTGGCGGCAGCAGCGGCTCTAAGCAAAGCTCCCGGGAACTGTTTGGAGCGGTGGTGGTGTCCACCTAACTCCATTTGTGTAACCGTCACTTTCTCATGTTGGCTGAACAGGTGTTTGACATCGGCCTCCGTGTGAGTGAGGGAGTCCTCTCTCCATCGGAACCTTGTACAACTGTATTTGGTTACAGTGCTGGGGTAGTGTGCCCTGTCATCGGTAGTCAGGAGTCTCAGCGGTTTTCTCGGTGGCAGCTGTCCTCTCTTTGGCTGACAGCACGGCACGGCAAACCACAGCAGCATCCTGGTACAGATAATAGGGAGAGAGAGAGAAAAAGGGGAGAAAGAAACAAACAAGGCCTGTCTTTGGTTGGACAGGACAGTCTCTTTGCTTCGTGGGCGGCGACTGGGTTTAGCTCGCCCTCGCCCATATTTTGCCACATCTTGCTGCTGGCATGACGCTTGCTTCAGTGTTTTGTCAGTGGCTCTGGTGCTGCGTGGTGCAGCACATGCTGCGTCATGGAAATATATTGGCCTTATCCCCCTTTTGCTCCGTGGCATTACACGCCCTGGCATTGTGATGTCAGACGGTGCACAACCCACAATATTGTTCTGTGCACGCAGCATGGTTTGTGTATCATGCAGTGGTCTGGGGCTTTGGTTGTCAGTGACTGTAGACTGGTTGCCAGGGTGGATGGAGGGGTCTGAGAGGTGGTAAAGCAAAGTCATTATCAAGGTTTCAGAAGCCCGCATGTCCGCTATGTTGGTCTGTGTAGACAACGGAGCCTGCGTAAGCGATTCTGAGGTAGGCAGTTTAGCTAGTAAAGTTCTTGTGCTGTGTGTAATCACTTCAACCTTGAATGTGGGTGGGTGGGTTGGGAGTGACCACAGAATGTTGTTTAGTGTGCCAGTTTTGGCAAGGGTGTCAGTGTGATCTTTAAAGTCCTCGTCTAGACTTGGTAGCTTTGAGTGTCCTTTTTCCTTCTTCCAGTACACGATCACATTGTGTGTTTTTGTGATGTTATCACATTGCTGGAACAGGTGTTGGTGTTTGACATGCTTGTTGTTTGCAAGTGTGAGTCCGAGTTCCACACATTCAGGTGAGGATTGGAAGAAACCCAGCGTGTGGTGTAAGGTTTGACCACCTTGCAGGTTGAGCCGAACAGCGACCCCTTTGGTGTAAGCTGGTACCACCGTACCCTGTTTGTTGACTAAGGTACAGAGGCTTGAACTTGGGCCTGTTGTTAGGGCGTTGTACTCATGGCTGGCTGCTGGGGTTCCCGTGACCTCTGTGACCTGACCGTCTGGCTCTGTGGGAGTTCCCGTGACCTCTGCGACCTGACAGTCTGGCTCTAGCAGCCTGTGTGGCTGGAGAGAAAGAGGTTCTCGCACTTGAGCAAAGTCTTTTAGCTGTTTGAAGTTCAGAAAAGGGTCAAAGTGTTCTAGCAGGTCTTTGTCGATGAGCAATGTATGAGTGTTCATTGGTGGGACATACATGGGATGTATTAGACTCATCGGAACGAATGTCAGGTGAATGGAAACAACCTGTTCAAACTGGATGTCATCCTGTCTGTACACCTGTACATTCAGTTCATAAGTTTGAGGTGTAAGAGTTCGATCTTGTCTCTTAGCTTCAAATTGGAGTCTTTTGAAAAGGTAAGATGAGATCACCGTCAGGTTTAATCCTGTGTCGATCAGGTCTTCCCTGTTGACTCCTTTTTGACCCACCCCCTTTTTGACAGGGCTGCCCAGGAATGTTGGCATTAGGGCAGGTGGGACGATCGGTGGGTGATGAGGACCGGTCTTGTGTAGCTCGCTGCGAAGGCAGGTAGTCAAAACAGCATTTTCTGGTACCTTGTGTTTGTGGTACCTGGTGTGAGGACCTGTGCTGTCTCGTTCAGTTAGCTGTAGCTGTGGACTGTGGAGCTCGGGCAGTGTTCTGGGTGCTTGGCTCATCTTCCTTGCGAGTATTCATGTGAAGAAGATCTTTCAGCACCCTCAGGATCTCTGCTGTCTCAGACGTGGCTGCACTGTGTTGCCCTCTGCTGGCTTGGAATGGTATTGACTCTCTGTAAAGATGTCTGTGACTGTGGTGTTGTAGAGCGCCATCTAGGGTTAACTCCAAGCAGTGCTCAGAGACAGAGACGTTGGGGTTTTTCACAGTCTTTTCACAAATAGTCTTTTGCTTGGTGCAAGCTTTGTGGGCTAAGTTCCGTAACTCTTGTGTAGTTCTGTTACGGGGACACGCTGGGACTCTGAGATGAAAACTCCAACTGGCATGTAGGTTTGGGAGGAACAGAGTTTTTAAGTTGAAATCCTGTTCCATACCTGGTTCGTTGCATGCTCCGAAGTAGGTGTTTCGTAGCTGACTACAGAAAGTCTGTGGGTTTTCAAATCGGCCCTGTTTGAGGTCCATAGCAATAAGGAGCCCATGGTCTGAGTTTGGATCAGAGAATTCAAGAATCAAAGTCTGTAGCAGTTGCTGGTAGTACGCTTTGACAGTCTCTGGTTGACGATCCAGAAAGCAATGCACATCACGGCTGGCCGTGATTTTTAACAGGTACAATGTGTTCACATCTGTCACGTTGGCGACAGTTTGCAAATGAAAGTCAATGGCTTGTAAAGAAGCATGAACATCATGTCCTCCTGCAGGATCTGGAATGAATGTAGAGATGCTTCTGGCTAGCTTGTGAAGTTCTCTGTGAGCAGTGCAGGGTTTGGTGACATGCGTTCTCTGGAAGGGTTCTCTTCCCTCCGTTGTTGACAGATGTTCTTGTAAGCTGGTTCTTGTTACACCCCCTTTTCCAGCTCTGGGTTCTTGGCTGAAAGGGTTGGAGTGGCGGCCCGGGAGAAATTTTGTGGTGTGCGTTTCTCCGATCCAGCCACTCTGTAATCTGTGAGATTGTCTCAGTTCTGTGTGAACAGTGTCAAGTTCATCTTGGAGCTCGTCTCTCTGCAGAGTAAGCTTGTTGAATTTAGCTCGGGCCGCTTGCAAGTGTGTTTTGCAGGCCCAGGTTTTATAGTCTCTTTCTTTCAATTCAGTCTCTGCTCTTTTTAGGAGAGCGTCACCTTGCTGGAGTTTTTTGGTGAGGTCTTTTCTGGCTTCTCTCTCCAGCTGTTCTCTTTGATCCGTGTCGAGGCGAAGATCTTGCAGGGCATTGTGAAGTCTTTCAACTCCTGTCTGTAGCTCTGGATCTGTGTCGTCCTCTTTCTCGCGCTGGTTCTGGGTCTCGAGGAGGAGCTGATCGCGATGACTCTGGGTTGGGGCCTGGTCCTTCCAGGCCTCCTCCGCGATGTTGCTCCGTTCACTGAGCCGTGCCTGGGCGACGAGAATGTGAACTAGGCTTCCGAAGATCCTGGCGAGTTCTCTGTAGTAGTCGCTTTGGTTTGGATCGCGTGCCATCAGTTCATCTAGCTCGGTGTCTAGTTGCTCTGGGTGCTGCAGGTTACTGGCGTCCTTGGGCAGGAAGGGGGTCGTCACTGCTTTCAACCATGTCGAGAGGTGGCCCCCGTGGACTGCTGGACTGGATGCCTGGAACATCCTGATTCTCTGTCGGTGAGAGAAGCACAGCACACACACACAAAAAGACCAATGCAAGTTCGTTCTACATTTAACGAGCTATATTCATACGGGCTGTGCCGTTTATGAGAATTTTGGGGCTGACTGATGCAAACAGTCAGACAGTTAAGTAGCCAATTAACTTGGGTCAACGAAGGACCTGAAATGGAGATTTGACAGGCAGTAGCCTAGCGGGTCGTATGATGACACCGGCTGCTGGTGGTCGCTCTACTATTTAACTTCGTTGGTGGCTCCCAGGTTACTGTCTCTATGTGAAATGAAAGAAACAAATCACAACAGAACAGAGGGTAGAAAAAGATCAAAGTGAAGCACAACACTTGAAATGAGATGAAAACAATAGAAACACAATGTGTTAGTGGGAACAAGGAGGCCTGAGCCTACTGCTAGGTTTTAAGATAGGGCCAACAGGTGAGTGGGCTATCTGGGTAGGAAACCTAGAAATATGGTGTGGCTTAAAGAAGTAAAAGGGTCAGAACACTTAAAATATATCCGGGGGAATATCTAATATTCTGTGGCTTATAATAAGTGGATAGGTTTTATCATTTTTGGTTCACCTGGTTGAATTGAAGTCATTCAGGTGGGAACCAGTGGCTTGGTCAACCTCCCCGGTGCTCCCCAAACACTGAACCGCAGTGTCCCCGGTCCTCCGTTACTCTGGCGTTGCGCCCTCTCAAACAGCTTGTGACTTTTAACACAACCGGCAACACCAAGATGTCAACCGCCAGACAGCACTACAAAATTGGGCTGTTCCCCAGAACCCTCTCTTCGAAAAGAAAGTGGGCCCCGATTTAGCCCCCGGTTTAGGTACTGGTCCCAGAGATTGCGTCGTGTGTCGGCTGGACTGATTGATCACCGTTGGAGTGCCAAATTGCTGATGTCTCCACTGCGTGCCGCAAACGAACAGAGATAAGAGGGACCGAGTTTCACTCACAGCCAGTGTTGGTAACGCCGGTCGGCCCCCTTGCTCACTGGAAACCTGAGATGATTGTCCAATCACCAAGGGAGTTCTACAATCAAATACACAAAGGATGAACAAAGGAAACTTTAAGTTAATTAAGGTTTGGTTTGTTTAACATCAATTGATTAACTATGTAGAAAGGAAAGGTAACAGCTTTACCTAATAATGATAAAACAAAGAAAGGGAATTATAATAATGGTAATTATTAAAATAACCTAAATCAAAAGAGAGAAGAAAGAATAATACAAATCAAAATAAAAGACAGGAATGAAACAAGGGAGAATAGCTGGTTTTCACCACAAGGTGGGGGTAAGTACTGCTTCTCTGTCTTTAACCTGCTGAGCAGAAAACTTAATTCAAATTAAAAATTCAAAACTGGTTTAAATCAAAATTTAAAATAAGCATGTATGAATTAAAAAGGAAAATCTGAATAATATCCTATAATAACCATTGATAGCTTGTAAGTTATCATTAATGATCATGAAATTAATCAAACAGTGTGAGATTAATCAAAGAGGGTAAAAGTGGACATGCAATTTCAAAACAGAATGGAAAAGACAGAGGTCTGTTAGTCGATTTAACAGGAGACTGCCACTAGATGGCTTACCTTCTAAGTGGGTCAATCAGTAGTTGACCTGAAACATCTAGATTTCCACTATTAACAATTACATTTTAATTCAAATCATGTTTGAACCAAACTCAAAGTAAATGTAAACAGTCAAAGGCAGGGAACATTCTTTTTGTTTCCCTGTAATACTATTCGCACGAGCAAAGCTGTAAATGCAAATAATTATCGAGAATTTAGACATCCAATTCAAATATACATCACAGGGGATTATAAATTAGCAATCAGAGTGCATTATCTGAAATGGCCACAGGTTGGCAGCTTTGCACTCATGCAAGCTGGAATCAGAAAGCAGGGTGTACCCTGAAATTTCTAACCCACACGTTCCCTCTAGTGTTTAGATAGAGGAATTACAATTTCAATATGACTTAGAATTTATCTGATCGTTTGTCAGGCTGATTTTCTGCATCAAAAATCACCAGTAACAAACCAAAGGTTTTAATCTCTGAGGTGCTATATTAACATAGGTTGAAGAAGGATCCGTTCACTTCCAAAACACAACTGTAATAAAAACAGGAATTTTCCAACTGTTGACTCCAATAAACATTTATCAAAATAGCACTTATGATTTAAATGTTTTAGGTTTAAAAATCGGGTAGCTAAGCCAATTTTAGACCAGGAGTTTTTATCGTTTTATTTTTGAATATTACTGTGGTTTACCACGAATTCAATAACGATATTTAATAACAAGGCCTTTTTACTGAATCAGAGGAACATCGCTCATGTTCAGATTTACATGTTGCAACTAATAAAAGATTTCTTCATCTTTTAATTATTCATATTAAAATGTTCTCACTGTAAAAAGATTTTGGTCTTTCTTAACAGGATACTTTTAACATTATACTGCAGATTACTTTCATTAAAATTAACAGTGACTATACTGTTAAGTTTCTATAAATACCTAGGTGCTTACTGACCAGCTTTTTGCCTCAGTCAGTTAGGAGTGAGTTCGCGTCTTGCGACTCATCTCACAAGTAACGTTACATAATTTCATAGCGCACGTGCAGAAATTATTAAAAACCATATACACAGATTGATTGCTCACAAAACGAAGTTTGAAATGCCCGCGTTCCTCCACCAAAATGTAACAACAATGAGTTTTACATAGTAATTAACTCAAATGATATATAGGGAATTTGAATAATTAATCAAGAATTTGATTAATATATATCTCAGATGACAGTTACATTTAATTTTATTGATTATGAAAAATAGCTCAATTGCCAATACCAATACTAATCACAGGGCACTGTAATTTACTCATTAATATGTCAATATTACATTCTTCATATCAATTATTGTGATATCTCTTACTGTAAATTATTGCAGATCAAACCGTGGTATGTCCAGCACACCACTATAGACCTATCAATTTTCAATAAAGTTATCACGCCTTATAATTCAAGGAAAAGTATTCTCTGGCCATGAAAATATTATCCTATCCTTATGATAAATTTAGTTTCTAAATTTAGAGCTTGTAGCTAAAGATCAGACACATCTCAGTGACTCGTAATGTGAGTGGGGTGGAGTCCAAAGCCAATCATTTTATATATGAGCTTTTAATAATTAAACTAGTAATACATCAAACTACAAATCACACAGAGTAAATATGCGTACGACAATACAAACAGTAAGCTTTATACAATACATAACGAATCCAAATAAAAGAGAGAGAAAGAGAGAGAGAGAGAGAGAGAGAGAAAATAGAATGGAATCACATAAGGAGCTCAGGTATGAAAATCATAGTAGGGTGACCACCTGTCCCGCATTTTGCGGGACAGTCCCGAAATTTGAAGCTTTGTCCCGCGTCCCGCAAATCATAAGCAGTGTCCCGCATTTTAATTTTGTCTTCGTCATTTTATTAAATCTTCCTTTAAATTACAATTCTACAATTAAAAAAAAATGTTAATAAAAAAAAAACACTGAACATGCGCAGCGCAGCCGTTATTATTGGTTCTAGCGGCTAGCCAGAGCGGGAAAATAAACACTGAGAAAAAAAAAAAAAAACACGCAAAAGAAAAATGGATCTATCCGGAGCTCCCGAGAAGAAAAAGCGTCTTTGTTCGTATAATAAGGAATGGGAGAAAAAATATGCATGGTTAAAACCAGTTACAGGTGACCCTAAGAAAGGAGATTGCAGTGTATGCCACCGAAGTTTCACCATCACGCATGGAGGTGAGGGGGATGTAAGGAGGCACGGAGATGGGGAAAGTCACAAGAAAAATGCACAACAAAGAAATGCTAACGCTAGCATGACAAGTTTTTTCTCTCCACCGAAAGATGGGAACCAAAATAAAATCACAGCAGCTGAAGTGACAAGTGTCTACCATAATGTGCAGCATGGTTTATCGTATAGATCAGGTGACTGTACTACTAAACTAGCCCCAGTCATTTTTCCCGATTCAGAAATAGCAAAGAAGCTGGCTTGTGGAAGAACGAAGAGTGCATCTATTGTTACAGGTGTGCTTGCACCAGCATCTTTAGAAACATGCTTGAAACAGTTAAATACGCCAATGATTGCAGATAGACCGGATTCTCTTCCACACTTTTCCATTGCGTCTGATGCATCAAACCATGGAACAACCAAGTTATTCCCGTTAGCATTAAGATATTACACACCCGACCTAGGAGTGCAGAACAAACTGTTGGACTTTTATGATGATTGCAATGAAAACTCTGATGCAATTTTCAACCAGGTTGTTTCAAGGCTCGAGGAGAGAAACCTGGGGTTAGAACGGATCTCTGCATACTCAGCTGATAACGCCAGCGTCAATTATGGTGTGCATAACTCTGTGTATAAAAAACTGACGGACAAGAATGCATCAGTTATCAAGGCCAACTGCGTGGCCCATATTCTGCACAACTGTGGGAGGTATGCAGGCGATAAGCTCAGAATTGACATTGAGAACATAGTCACAAAAGTTTGCAACCACTTTTCGTCTTCAGCTAAACGTGTGCAAGAATTAAAGGAAGTGTTTGAGTTTGTGGACGAGGAGTACACGGCTCTTTACAAGAATGTGCCGACACGGTGGCTAAGTTTGTGGCCTGCTGTCAAACGTCTGCACGACTCCTGGCCAGCTGTCAAAAGCTATTTTTTATCTCTTGGAGAAGAGCGCTGTCCATCAGCACTTTGGAAATTGCTCGCAAATTGTGAGGATGGAGAAGACGTGCCCTGTGAACTCCAGGCATACTTGCTGTTTTTGCAAAATAGCCTCAAAGTTTTTTTCGACGCAGTGCTTAAAGTTGAGGGAGACGAGACAACTGTGTGTGAACTTTTCGAGTTAATGACCAATCTCAAATTGAAACTAGAGCAAAGGAAAAATGATCGATTCTTTGGATTCGAGACCAGTTCTCTCCTGCAACAGTTTCCCACCGCACAGGTTGCTGTTATAGAGCAGGACTTTCTTATGTTCTATGAAAGAGCGCTTGCTTATCTACACAAGTGGTTTGATTTCACTGATGGCAACTACCTAAAGCACATCTCATGCCTGGCTATCAAGAGGGAATTTAGCTTCCAAGACCTCCGTGGAGCAGCTGAAGCATTAAAAATGAGCTTTAAACTGGACATGAACCAGTTGTATGATGAATTCTGTGTTCTTATGCCGCACGTAAAGGAAATCGCAACAACAACAAATCCAGTTGCATCTAAGTGGACAGTTCTGTTGAAGCACGTCCGTGCCCCAAACATAACAGCTCTGGTATCTTTGGCTTTGAGCATTCCTGTCACCAATGCGTTCGTGGAGAGGGTGTTTTCTCTCATGACTGCTGCGTGGACAGAGACAAGGAACCGCGCAACTGTGGACCTCATAAAAAGTGAACTCCTGGTGAAAGTGAACTACAGCTACACCTGCCAGGAGTTCTACAGACACATAATGAATGAGAAGGCCCTACTCGAAGCTGCCAGATCAGACAAAAAATATAAATTCAAGATGCAATGAATCCGGTAAGAACGCATTTAATCTTAGTCTCTCCTAATGGAATTTATGTGCTTATTTGTAAATGTGCTTTGTAGCGATTGGATTTTTATTTTCACTTAATTATTTGGATTGAATAGAGACGTGCTGTTAAAATAATTTTTTACTGATATTACTATTAAATATTATTAGTGACGTTCACAGCGCCGTCATTAACATTTTTATAAACCCTTTTAGCAATTTAAAACATGTTAACATCACTGCAAAAAGATATCTAATAAAAAAATAAATATTTATTCACCTAGTATAATAATAGTAATTTCTCTCCCTCGTGTCCCGCATTGTCCCGCAAAATCAGGTCTGCTGTCCTGCAACACAGCAATAGCCAGGTGGTCACCCTAAATCATAGTCAGTAACTTTTAGAAGCCAACAACAAATCAGATCATAACAACACTTTAAAGCAGCATTTAAATCTCCATAGAGAAAGTGATACTTGCAAAAGGTGTCCCATGTGAGTGTGGCGTGGGATCGGCGTCGAGCTTGTGAGCTTTGCGCGTTGAAACAGCCATGTGCCATGAAACGGAGGCCATGTGACGCGCGTGCACGCTGCGCTTGGCGTGAGCGTGGAGCACGTGGTCCTTTGTTCTGTCCTCGCGCGGTATTTGAAAGGTTCAACAAACATTGTTCCAGAATTCGTCTTCCTTGCGTGGGAGAGGCGAATAGTTTAATAAACTTAGTAAAGAAAAGAAAAGAAAACGAACGAAACGAAAGCTTCCAAAGGAGCCATTAAAATGGCTTTTTCTCTCAGCCCCTGTGCTGAGGGGGTTCGCGCTGTGAGCGCGGCCTATGGCCTATGGCCTATGGCCGCGCGGAAACAACGTTGGAGAGCAGCGTATCCGAGAACGGGGAAGAGGAAGAAGCAAAAAGAAGAGGTGGACCTTGTTTGGTCAATTCTTATAGCTTGAAATAGTTCACGGCCATTTTCGAGGGAGCATCCAATGAACCTCCGCGATCTGAAGCGGAGGGAAAGTTCCTTTGTCTCGGTTGAGACAAACCCCTGATGATTTAGGGCCTGTCCGATTTCATCAGGAATATTAAAGCAAGTTCATTATTCCAGATTAAATACATTTTTCATTACTTTGCTCTAGATAAATGGGTCTGTCAAAGCATGACGATTAGAACAAGACTAAACATAATAGGTATATGTGATCAAAACATGAAGTTACATTAAATATGTGTAATTCTACATCTGAAAGATTTGCTTAACACATGATAACACTGCAGATGTTGGGAAACATCTAAATGTACCAAAAGGGAATACGTAATACATTTATACAGCATAAAAACTAACAGGTAACAAATTCATTCCATAGAATGCATTGGGGAGAAGATTTGGCTTCTCTCCTCTCCAGTGTGGTCGTAAACTTTACGACCTGCAAAAGTGGGGGTTGCAGAGACATGGCTCTCTTTGAGGAAGTTAAAGTGAGGAAAGACATTTCCTAAAGTATAAGCTTGCAACTTATACTCTTCACATAACAAGGATTAACCATTTTATGCAATCCATAAACATAATTAAAATACATATTAATAATAAAATGAAAGTAAGGAACTTATACGAAAAGTTCCTTTGTCTCCAGTGTTGGAAGAATTTGGGTTGGGGGTTTTCGTTTCTTCTTTGAAGCTCGCATGGGCATCGTAAATAGTTTAAGTCCAGCCAGGCTGGCATTTAGTACCAACAGTCTGAATTTATAAAACAGAATTTAACCCATGAATCCCTGACCTGCATATCTGTTACAGGGGCGCGTCTCCTCCAATCTCAAAAAGTATGTGGCAGCCATCGCAGCGAACCATTCTCTCGAAGCTGGCCATTCGATCGACAGAAACGTCTTGATCGTTAAGTTCTTGAAGGGTGCATGCAGGCTGAATCCTCACTCTCAGACTGTGTCGACTTGGGTCTTGTCTATCGTTCTGTAGGCCTTAAGAGGTACTATGCAGGTTGAGTGGGATCTCTAAAATTTTACATGTTCTGTGCCAAAATCAGAACAAATAAATGTATTCCAAATTATATTTTGTGCCATTTTGTTAACTTGTTGAAGAGCACTCTGTTCCTCTCTTTTACCAGGATGTAATGTCAGTACACTCTCCAGTCTCCACCAGAAGTTTCTAAATAAATAAATAAATAAATAAATAGATAAATAAATAAAATCTTACTGAACACAAAGTTTTAAAAAATATATGCATTGGCTATATTTTATGAGTCTGCAAAGCTTAACCTTGCCAACATTACCTGTTATTCATTTGAATTACTATGGCAAGCCATATTAACATTTAATCTTTAAAACTGACAAGTATTTATTTTCAAGCTACTAGAGCTTTTTAGCACCTTTTTACTACTAGTATCTCTTCAAATAGGTGCTATTATTATTTTTCTTTAATCATAGTTTATTAGTGTATATATACGAAAGTGGTTAACATTCAATCCGTTCTTTTTTCATCAGTAGTATTATTTGTGATTTTAATTTTGTGAACGGGAGTTATGTTATAAGCCATTTTCAAATTCATGATCTTGTTGTCATGTTTTACAAGAAAAGATAATTGTTTGTTTTGAATACATCAATTTACCTTTAACTTTTTAAGACTAAAACAATAGATGGATTCATTGTTATCGATAATTAAAAAGAAGGACAACAATAAAACAGTAGGCTACAAAGACAAACTAGCTTAAAAAAAGTTTACTAACAAAAACTAATAAGATAAATCATGGCATACGCCACATGTTGTATTATATACAGACAAAAATTACAGAACGTTTAGCAAAAATTGAGCAATCAAATAAATAATAAAAAGAGAGCGTCCATAGTGTTACATGAGGTAAACAGCAAATATAACAAGCTTTTCAAAATGAAAACAAAAAGAAAAGTTAAACTAAACTAGCTGTCAGTGACTGTACTTGCATACATTTTTCCCACAAGAATACCAACATTCACATTCTCTGGTTTAAGAAGCGACCTTTCACTTTCCTCAATGTTGGCATCATTTCAACCGCACCTTGCACATACCTTTGCTCTCGTGCTAACATGACACGTATAAGCCAGGTTCTACACTCTGAGCACTGCGCAGTTTAAACAAGTAGCATAGTTTCGTTATGCTTTCTGTTTCAATTGCCATTTGATGATTCTCATCTGCAACAGAAATGGCAGGGCTTATGAGTTGAACAATGCTGTGATCACTCCAGTGCAACCAAACACAAAATTTAGTCACACTGGCAGAAAAAATGGTCACAGTCTGGAGCATCAAATTAATAAGTACCAGTATCTAATAATAAGAACTAGTATCTAATGAATAAAATCTAGTATCTTTTAAAAATGAACTATTACCTAAGGAATAAGCCAGCAGAAAAAAAAAAAAAAACTAGTATGAAAATAAATACTAGTATGTCTTAAGGATTTAATGTTTAAATGGCTTGCCATAAATGACTGCACTAAAGTACCGAATGCAGGTCTAAGACAAAGCCTTCATGAAACTGCATGGGAAAGCAATTTCTTGAAATAACAGAACTGTGCCTGTTCAAATACACATAATTAAACACACAGATTCACTGTAAGGTCAACACCCGCCAAACCAGCAAATGTGCTGCAAAAGTTTGGCAGCTTAAATTTCTAGTGTGTGTTCTCATTTTGGTTCTGTCGTCAGGTTGCCCTACTTAAGTGTCTGTATGCGTGTGTGTTTATGGGCTAATATTACAGGCCGGCTGGAAACTTTGATCCATCTGTTACTAAAATGTGTCCTCTACACAATTAGGTCTAATGGAGACTCCCTGGTAGAGAAGTTCTAAGTGCCGACCTCGTCCCCAGCCTAATAAAGTCTGCTATAACACACACACCAACAGAGGTAATTAACTGTGACCGGCGCTTCACACTCTTCAAATTACTGATAGACCTTTATTCCATCCTGTGCCCGAGGAATGGATCCACTCACAGTAGGTAAGTCTACTAAGCGAACTAAAAGTAAAAATTATTCAAGGGTTAGATATCCACCCCCCTGGAGAGCAATTAGTGAGACTTATAGGGTATTTTAAGAAGAAATCACAGGGTGGGTATTTGAGAAGGATATAATCTGGATCAAAAGTGAATTACTTGACTGGATATTTCCAATTTACAGTGACATTTGAGTTAGAAAGTTTCTTTTTCGCTTCCCACACACAGGAGCCTTAGTGCTGTAGCAAGCATGCATGTTCAACTTTGGTGAATCTGAATCTGTGCTGTATTATCATTTAAATGGGTTTAATAGAATTAATAAAAATATTAAAATAAAATTACATTTATTCTAAAATGTTGTAAAAAATGTTTTTTTTTTTTTTTGTGGTGTGATGCCTTCAATGACCTTTTGACATTTGACCCTAAAACATTTGCCGATAAAACACATGAATGTAAGAGTAATGGCACAAAACCTGTTTTAAAAATCTGTTTCCTGCAATGGCTGAAATATCTAATAATTGAAATCCCCATATCTGAATTTCAGATGGTGAATGAAATTACAGTTTCAGTTCTGATATTTCAGGCTTGAGGTGCAAAAATATGATTTCCTGCAAATTCAGCAGTAACATTTTCAAATGAAGCTGAACTTCAGGCACAAATGACACCGTTTTCTGAGAACGACCCATTTTACAATCTTGTGACTGATAGGTACTATGCGTGAAGCTGTCAGGATGTCATGTATCATTAGGTACTATCTTGAACCTGGGGGCTTGGAGACAATCAAACAAACGTTGTCAGCCATCAAACAGCAGCTTTTGTCCCAATGACCCAATATTTTTTTAATTGAGATGTTCTTTGTGTGTGTTGCTTTTGAAGTTTGCTCCATGGGTAGTCAGGATGACATCATCGCTGCATCCCACACTCTGACAAGTCAACACTCAAGAGATACATATTAAATGTTAAGATATTGCATTAAAAAATAAATATATAACACTCGTCATGAATTAAACATGTAGGGGGCCACCTGCGTAATGTTCCAGACTTACCACAGTCTTGTCATCCCCATCCACGTTCCTCTCGCTCACACACACACACACACAAACACACACATTTATGAGGAGAAAGTAGGTCTTTGCATCTACTGACAGCTACATGAAATGCCCAGCAAAACACGAAATGTTCCTTCTTTATCCCCAAAAGGCAAAAAAGAGAAGCTCGAGCAAGCAAGAGTAATGAAGTGTAAATAATAATTTCAGTTTTAATAACTCTACAAATCATAATATCTCATTATTTTCCATCCTTATACAATCATACTTTGCACTCTAAAACTAATGTAATTGCATACTTTTGGAGGGTACACCCGTTTTACACTTAAAGCAATAGTAAATGCAAAAATGAAAAATGTACTCACCTGCACGAAAGCTCATAGCCTTCGACGTGGTCACCAAGGTCCAGAATTTTTCATGTTCAAAAATAAAATTTGTTCTCTGAACGACAAATTTGTGGTTAAAACTCTCATATGAATGCCTGCATGACATGTATAATTCAGTTTAGACCGTTTGCAAGAATATTTAGCGCATGTGGAATGAAAATGATCGCTGTGAGATGCTGGTGGAGTCTCCGCTTCTTGATTGAGTTGTGAGTGAGGGCGCGGGCGCATCGTCACTGCCAGATCCACATATAATAAGCATTTTTAGGACTTGTCTTTTCCACTTAATTTAACATTTAAGAAAGTTAATAAAGTACAAAGTTTCAGTTTAGGATAAGCAAGCAATATCTTCATCTTATCTGCAAAAGATTTTAAATAATTTTGGTTTATTTTAAGGCCTATTTATTTGTTTTTGTTTATTTTAATAGCAATATCTGGCAACACTGCATCGCTGGCACTTAAACTGACAATAAAAAAATGTTCACAGCAGTTCAGTCAGTGTACTGTTTGAATACATGAATTACTCCGGGATATTGGTTTGTTTTAACTCAGAGGGAGTGTCAGCCACATTAAACAAGTTAACAGCTTAAGTCATTTGTGGATTAATGCGTATTGGAGACGCGAACCGTTAAAAATTATTCAGCTTGATTTGGTGAGCTGGTTCAAAAAGATCCGGTTACATCGAATGATTCGTTCGCGAACCGGATATCACAAACTGCTTTGTTTTGAACTCTTTCACAACAGACACGGAAGAGAAGACAATGCTGAATAAAGTCGTAGTTTTTGCTATTTTTGGACCAAAATGTATTTTCGATGCTTCAAAAAATTCTAACCGACACTCTGATGTCACATGGACTACTTTGATGATGTTTTTCTTACTTTTCTGGACATGGACAGTATAGTACCATACACATAGCTTCAATGGAGGGACTGAGAGCTCTCGGACTAAATCTAAAGTATCTTAAACTGTGTTCCGAAGATTAATGGAGGTCTTACTGGTTTGGAACGACATGAGGGTGAGTTATTAATAACATAATTATGATTTTTGGGTGAACTATCCCTTGATGAGTGAGTCTTTGAGATTCAACCGATTCATTCAGAACCAAAGCAATTGACTGTGTTAATGAGTGAATCACTGAATCATTTATTCAACCAATTTGTTCAAAAAGCTTATTCATTCAATAAATAAACACAGTCCATTGCTCAGAGATGCAAAACAGTGCTGTGATCTTTGTTTGGAACTATTTTCGTTGGCAAAATTGATTAATAAAAATCAATATTATGTTTAAAATGTAAGTCACTTACTGCTTTACTGAACTTGTATACAATTATTATTAAATCTGTTTATGCAGAAAAACAGTACTCTGTGTTATATAGATTAAGTTGGCTAGGCCTACATTAAATTATATAAATATAACAAGCATACAGTACCCAGCAAGCAATAGCCGTCATTTCAACGTCTGGGTTAAATATAGACCAGATATAGTCCGGCTATGTGTAACCCACTTTTAGCCCAAATAACATTTAATCTGGATAAATGTATTTTTTTTTGCAAAATAACTTGTGAGATGTATGATATTCCATCATGTACGCAGAGTCTACCCTGATTACAAGTTGTTTGGTTTACTTTATTTTACATGTTATATGTGTAGGCTGTGCGTAGCCACGATTTAGCTCGTATTCAGACCCGGCTATTGTAGCCCACTTTTTGTCAAAACTGATTAATTGTATTTTTTTGCCAGGCAGTGCATGAAATGGTTAATATTCAATCATGTTCGCATTGGTATACGTCATTTTACGGCATGGTAGATCACGATTTAGCTCCGAATTGGACGGGCTATATGCGGTCTGCTTTAGCCCACCTGGCGAAATCATTGCAGTCTGGGCTCAGATTTAGACCAGCGACCTAGAATATTAGTCTTTGAAATGTTTTCGCTCACACAGCTTAATATATATTTTCTGTCAAACATTCATACACAATCTACGATAAAAATATCTAATCAAATGCAATTGCATTTCCCAACCGCTAGATGGCACAATTGAAACACTACATGTCTACTGGAACTAATGCCATTGCGTGACTAGATCACTTTAGCCAAATCTCGCGATAAACATTTCCGCCATTTTATTTTACACGAGGCAGCTGTCGGAGAGCAACGGGTGAGCAACAGTCTGAGTGAAAACCTTCACATTTCTACTTCGATCTTGTAAGTATGCGTGTTATTTTTGATATGTTTATTGTTTAAATTAGTTAGCTGTTATAATGTGTAGAAACCGTGACATTTTAACATTAACATTGCAGAGTACTACTTTTCTCCAAAAAGTTAACGTTACCTGCACGTGTTATTGCAAATGTATCTAAATTCAATGAATGTGGTAAGCATGAAACTATGAAACTTATCATTACTATTTTTTTATTATTATAAAGATACCAGTATATATTTGTATTTAAATTAGAGTTGATTTAGAGCAAATTTTGTAAGTACTTTACATCAAATTTAACAGCAGCATAGTGCAACATGAAAATAAAAAAATAAAAAAAATCCTCTCCATTTAATAAAAGGTAGTGGCAAACATAAAGTCTTTAAACTTGTTTGTAAATAATTAAAATATGCAGCATACATTCAGTTTTCAGTGAATTTGAATGCTGCTTCTCCATGTTTTGTTTTGACTTTGGAGATATAAAAGTAGCTGGGTACTGTCCCAGATGTCCTGAGAGGTCTGCTCTGGATGGTTCATAGTGCATCAGAAGATTAGAAATTTACTTTGGCCTTAAAATGTTAATTTAATAACCAACTGTAGTTTTTGGATATTAATTTTTTGACAGATAGCCAGTGTAAAAACCTCAGAACTGGAGTGATGTAATCCACTTTATTTGATTTAAAGACACTGTTTATTGGAAATCATCCTGCAATCAGTCAACAAAGTACAGCAATTGAATATACAGAATACTTGTCAGTGACTACCATTACATGTCTTGTTACCAACATTCATCAAAATATATTTTTTTGTGTGTGTTCAACAGAAGAAAGCCATACAGGTTTGGAACCAAGTGAAAGTGAGTAAATGATTACATGTTGTTGTTTTTTTTTTTTGTTTTTTTTTTTTTTAAGTGAACTACGCCTATAAGTATTTTTTATGTTTATTAGAGTTATATGAGTAAGTGATAAAGAATGATTTATAATGATAGTTAAATGTTTTAGCTTACCTTATGGGCATCCAAGATGTAGGTGTCTTTGTTTCCGCAGTAGTTTCAATTTTTATATTTTTAGGTCAAACTGTTCTTGTCTGTCAGTCATATAATGCAGGTCTATATGGTCACCACCTGAAAGAGCATGCACAGAGAAGTCCAAATTAAACAATTCCCCACCATACACACTGATAGCCTAAGACACGAAACAAGCGCTTTGTGTCAGAAAACGAACAGTATTTATATCGTTTTACCTCTTATAACACAGCAACGTCGAAGTGATCTGAGGGCGTGCGTTCTTCGGTGTGTGCGCATTCTGGGCTGGCTTAGTCTAAGTGCGGCGCTTGCGCAAATTAAGCCAGAACGCGGACGCATCACACACCTGGAAGCACGCGAGCCCTCATATCACTTGGACGTGGCTGTGTACAAGAGGTAAAAACGATATAAATACTGTTCATTTTCTCACACAGACTGCTTGTTTCGTGTCTTAGTCCATCAATGTGTACTTACGATGGGGAATTGTTTAATTTGGACTTCTCTGTGCATGGCCTTTTTAGGTGGTGACCATAGACCTGCATTATATGACTGACAGACAAGAATAGTTTGACCTAAAAAATTGAAACTACTGCGGAAACAAAGACACCTACATCTTGGACGTCCTTAAGGTAAGCTAAAACATGCCAAAATTTAATTTCAAAGTGAACTATCCCTTTAAACTTGAGGGAAGAACTAAAGTAGAAATGAAAATAAAATCTGTTTTCACCTTCATTAGAATGATAATTAAAAAAAATACTGTATTTCAGTTTCAAAACACATTATGATAGTAGTCAGACATGTCTTGGGATAACAGTGTTACATAATCAATTATAATGTTAATTTTATTTCCATATTCAGAAGTTATGGATCCCAAATATCTAAGAGAATGGCGTCGCTTGAGAGATCGAGTTAATGCTCTTGCTGAAAATTAATAGGTCCTTTTCATTGCCATTTAAGTGAAATTACAGAACTTGCATATATGAGCTTGATAAAAATGAACATTCGAGAAGAAAATTTCAGATATATATGTATATGTGTGTATGTGTGTGTCTATATAGCCTATATATGTGTATATATATATATATATATATATATGCCTTGTACAGAATTGTTCAATACGCGTATCGTTACACGCCGTATTGCATCACCACTACGCGAGCAAAAATGTTCAATTATTGATATTAATTATAATATTGATATAAATTATTGTCTATATTGATATAAATTATATAGTCTCAATCTATATTCTGTTAACTCTATCTATTAAATCATCCTAGCAAAAGTGATTGACTAATTAGTTAAATAGGATTGTCAACAATATTTTTCTTGAGCAATAATTCTTTCCTTTTTCTCATTTGGCAGACGCAGTGATGACCAGCTTTCCATGAGCTATGGAATGTGAAATAAAAAATGCTATTTCTAATCATTTCAAACAAGCACCAGGGAGGGCAGGGGGTGGGGGTTATGGATCTAAAGTAAACAGTTAATTCTTAAAAATTAATTGTTTTACATATTTTTCCAATGTTTTTTATTAGTTCATTTTTATGTTTGAATGTTGTCCAAGTTATTGTTGTCTATATAATTGTTCAAAATAAATCCCTTTATATTCAATTAGTTTGGATGGATTTTCATTTATGAGAACCTGTTATATTTGAGTGAAAAGAATCCTTATGCCTCATTTTGTTGTCTATTACATGTATATGTAGTGTAATGGATGACTAGTCTATTCTTGGGCTATGGTTAGACGTCTATTAGATTTTCACTGATAGCCCAAAATCAGCCTTGTTTTAGCCTAGACCCATATTGCCTGTCTATTAGACTTATGTAGTCATTTAGCGGTCTAATTGATGACTAGTCTATTCTTGGGCTATGGTTAGACGCCTATTGGACGTATATATGTAGTCATTCAATAGCTGTCTATTCTTGGGGTATGTTTAGACGTCTATTAGATTTTCACTGACAGCCCAAAATTAGCCTCGATTTAGCCTAGACGTCTCGGCTGTGTTTAGACGGCTATTAGACGTCTATTAGACGCAAAATTGCTTGCTGGGTAGCATTTTTGCCATCTACAATTTGCAATGCCTGGAATTTTGAGTTTTAATAGACTAATAAATCAATATGCGTGAAAATGAAATCCAACTTTGGGGCAGTGGGGCAATTCCAACTTTGCAAGGACAATCTGGCACTTGACTTATAGTCAGTAAGTAAATTTTCATATGTAAAACATTTGCCAATGATGATTCAAACGCGAGCAGTGTAGAGTTTGTTGTTTGTCGTTTCACTGATCACAAATGCAGACATGTTTCTATCTTTATGTGACGTGATATGTAATGCAATGCATCGCAACCCGTAAAAAGACAGTATTTGTCATTATAATCAGTAATTATGTCCCCACTGGATGCAACAAATGCCTCGTTTGTAATGGGTTTTATTGGTTTTGTCTCAGCGAGCTGGGACACATGGCATGACAGTATGGTAGGGTGCGTTACATTTCCATCAGATGCTTGAGGCATTTGGCAAATCACAACGCACTGGATAGCTGGCCGATCAACATACACCTCGTTTTTTCGAATGATGAGCTTTGTAAAAATCGATGCGTTTTAGAAAGGCGACGTGTTTCTTTCTTATTGAAAGAAACAATTATGCTTAAACCACATAAACACATTGCATTACACCAAATGCACAAAATAATTTTTTAGCAACGTCATATGACCCCTTTAACTAATTACTGGGAAAGTTCTGTGGTGATCAGGATTGCCAGGTTTTTACAACAAAACCAGCCCAATGGCTACTCAAATCTATCCCAAAACTAGCCCAGTTGCCCCGGTAAAAGTAGCATTGCAGCGGGAAAAAAATACATGTTTTTTTGGCAGGGTTCCTCAGGTAAAATTAGCATTCCAGGGGCTAAATATGAAGTTATTTTTGATTCAAAACAACTGAACACCTGTGGCAGTGCGATTTGTAAAAACTATTATTTTATAGCAATGGTCTAACATTATGGATAAACTATTTGACATGAAAAACAATGTGAATATGACACCATGAGTCTATGCTCAGCAACGAGCCAAAGTAGCTCTTCTGATTGGCTGAAATTCTCTAATCTCTAAACTGTCCCGCCCACTACCTCTACAGATGCACAAATCACTTTTGAACCAAATATCTCGGTGCAAAAGGGAGAGCGTGAAACTTGTCACTTGAAAGCGAAAAACAGTGTTTGAGATTCATCGCAGCAGATTCAAGCAGCTGTAGTTATGTACTTTGTGTTTGTGTTAGAAAAATATACAAGACATTTCTGAGAAAACATTCAACAAGTGTGCAACTCTCATTTGATGAATCCACGTATTGATTTGCGGATGTTCAACATTTCTCCACGACTTCACATTTCTTTATGCGGGTGTGTAAATGCGTTTTGCACCACATTCACTGCAGCAATTGTTTCAAAAATGTGAGCGTACGAGTTTCTAAATGTGTGATTTGTAGAATAGGATTTGTGCACCTGCAATGAAGAATTTGAGAAGGTGTAACTGTTGTGTTGTGTTTGTGGGAGAGAAAAAAAGTCTACAGGTTTGCAACTCTTAAAACATTTCTCTGTGACTTCAAATTTATTGATACACATGTGTGGCTTTTCTTTACAACTACAAATCGCACTGCCACAGGTGTTCAGTTGTTTTGAATCAAAAATAACTTCATAATAAATGACATGAAAAACAACCAGCGGCAACAGAGTTAAAGTAGCCTAATTACACAGGAAAACCGCAGACTTGGCATTAATTGCTTTCTCTAATGAAAACGTTTGTCTTGTCTGTATCAGGAGAAATATATGCACAGATCCAATAGTACAAAACAGTTCTAAACAAATGTCAATATTTGATTTGGTGTAAGAGGCCATAGGATTTGGACTTCAAACTTGAGCAAATGTTATTATAGATTATTTGATAATAGATTGTGGCCTGATGTGATGGTTTAAAATTAAAACACCTTCGTATCATTACAATAGAATGAAAAAAAAAAAAACATTAAAGAATATTGATATGAACCAAGTAAAAATTGTAGTTCTTGTAGTATTTCTCCATTCTAAAATATTTTTATAAAAAATTTCAACAAATATATCTTATCTTAAAAAGTATATCTTAAAATATTATTATGTCAATTAAAAATAAAATGTACATTTTAGAAAAGAGTTTAGCCACTCATTTTGGTATGTCCAACACAATCATTCATTTATGTCATATTCAGAGATTTTAAGGTAGTTATTTGTGTAATATTTACTGTACATAGCCACTGAATTATTTTTTTAAGTGTAGGCCATAAAATCTGTGAACAGCAGAACATCTCACCCATATGTGCTTGCTGAACATTTTACAGCTTCTATTCTTCTGGGAAGACTTTCCACAAGATGTTGGAACATGGCTGCAGGGATTTGCTCCCATTCAGACATGAGCATCAGTGAGGTCAGATACTGATGTTGGATAACGGGGTCTGGCACACAACCTAATTTATCCCAAAAGAATTGAGTAGGATTCAGTTGTGGACTTTGCAAGAGTTCTTTCACACCAGACTCAGTAAAATGCTTTGTGCACCATCATGTTGGAACAGAAAAGGGCTCCATTACACTGAAAAGGAGATTCCTTGGCTGCACAAGTGATTTTATGCACCTGTTAATAACATGTGCAGCTGAAATATCTAAACCTGTTAATTCAACCACAGTGTTCACATACTTTTGGCCATGCAGCATGTTTATTAGATATACTTCAGGCTTACTGTTCAAATATGCATCTATTTATGTCAATTCCATTCCACAGTGTATTAGTCTTTTATTGTATCGAAATTAAATTTCATCATGTTCTGCTTGACGGCATGTCTAATGGCGCTATATTTAATCTAAACATTTTGACTTCTGGCTCCAACTGGGAACTCACCTAAAATAACATTAATTTGCATGTGCATTTGCATAAACAGCTTCCATTTGGTGTTTTTGAACGCATAATTAGAGTCATAACTTTGCTTTATATGTGCAGTCTCTTTCCCAAGTGACTTTATGAATAAACTTATTCTCATAGACTGACACTCTCTGGGTGCATAAGAAAATTTGTAAACTCATACTCTCTCACACAGAGAGAGGCACACATTCACACATTATTGGGTTCACATGCAATATACTGGGTTTAATATTGTTCACTTGATTAGTTTCAAAATGCTTCCAAAGTTAATGTGAAATAACTTGCACTGCACATGAAGCCTATATGCATTTATGATGGTATTCTTAATGGACTATAAATCACTTTTTATGCTTTATAATACACCTTATTCTATGTTAAATACATAAATACACTGTAAAATCATCTTTTGAACCACTGAAATCACATTCAAATGTTATGATAAATGCAAAATACATGGTTATGCACCTTAAAAGTATTAAATGCATGTAAATGTTTGATAACCAACTTTGTGTGTGTGTGCGTGTGTGTATGTGTGTCTATATATATATATATATATATATATATATATATATATATAAAGCATTATTAAAACATTCATTACAAATACATTAGAATGTATGTGTAATGAATAATTACGATACCATATAATGTCTTACAATGTGCATTATAAGGCATAATGAAAATAAAAGACTGAAGGGCACTGATGGGCACAACATGCTATGCACTAATAAATACAGTAGCTGAGTGAACAGCTGTGTATCATTATAGCTGTTATTTTGTATTTTTTTTAATCACAACTGGAATATATTGACCAATCCATATCCAGCATATATATGTTTTAAAGTGCATTATTCATTATAAGAATATGGCTGATACAGATCAACAGATAGTAGTTGCAATATTAATTCAATTCAAAATTTATGTTACGTTATCTAAGTAAATTATTAGCACTTTTTAAAGTGTTAAATTAAATGTAACTAGGGAAGTGCACATTAAAATATCAAATTTCTCTAATATCAGCTGATAATAAGGTATTGATAACATGGACATACCTTATTACTAATAAATGAATAATAATACAATTATCATGTAAAATTATTTTGCATAAAATGTAGATTGGTAATTAATTATATTATATATATATATATATGACCTGGACATAATTGGATGATAAAAAAATGGGTGATGCAAATGGGAACTGGGCAAAACTAATGTTACTAAAATTCTCTGGAATTTTGATTACAGATTAAAAAGACAAAATAACAATGTGGAATAACATGCACTGACGAAGCGCTCACAGTAAGCCCCAAATGATAAGTAGGCTCCATTTGAATTTCATGTCAACTTCAAACATACATCAGCTTCAATATCCTGTACTTTGATTCACCACATGATGTGTTACATGTGGTGTTTTGGTCACACCAAATATGGATGCCTGGAAGGAAAGTCTCACACACACGCAGACAATCATAAAAGGTTGCGACTCTGAGAGTGGAATTTGAAAGGAGAAACCCTTGCATGGTGCACCACGTGTGTAACGCTCCCCTGCTCGCTGAACGTCATCCTCTTCCTCCTTCTCTCTCTCTCTTCCTCCCTCCCTCTCTTGCCTCCAACTATCTTCCTCTGTATTTTTAGTATTGGAGAGTAGGCGTCGCGCCCTTATGAATTTTCATGGGTTCTTCTATGTGTAGGCAGAGCGCGCTCTTCTGGCAAAAGCTCAGAAATACTCGCTCACAAACACATGCACACAAACATACACTCATTCTTTCGAATCTGCAACCTAAAAGAAAACTCATCAGCATCATCTCCGATCCTCCCGTTTGGCACAAGCACACACGTATACACCCACACGAGCGAGATACAGTACACACCTAACACTACATGAACATTCAATGTCTCACAGTAGATTAAGCCAATGAGAAATGACTTACATCTAAAAATGGATAGATCTGGGTCTCTCGCTTTCCTTGCGAGCCCCACACAGATCTTCCAAGGAAAAAATCCCTCGACTTCTTCACAAGCTCCATGTTAGTGACATGATAATACAATGTTAATCTGGTTTTATGGCAGGCCCGCTTCTGAGATTTATTTGGAGTCCCTGACCTCTCCATTTAAGCTCACACGAATGTGTGCTCACACGCTCGCAGTCGTGCGGCGGAACGCACACGCGTGATTACACGCAGACTGAACTTCTGCAGTACTTACTGACAGCAATCCAGCGTATGAAAGTTATGTGTGAGTGTAAATGCTAATGAGTGAGCATATTATAGCCCTTCTTTTGCTGGAGGGAACGGCGCATATGTCCACATTAGGGCCCTAATTATGCTAATTCTTCAAATTTGATTCATTTAACGGCATTCTTTTATTTTTTTGACATGTGCTTGCATGTGTGTGAGTAATTATCTCCAGCTCCTATCTCTTTCTCTGATAGGCATCAATGTAAACATGGCAGAGCCTGTGTGCCATTTTACTGCAGGCTATATAGTTGTGCATATGGATCATGGCATGATTAATTAGATTAGGACGATCTGAATGCAGATTAACGCTTGTGTATTTGAGGCTGTTTGTTCGAAGCAGAATAAATGATGGAAACTCGTCTGATAGACTCTCATCTGCCCTCCGCAAAGACTCCTCTCAGCCTCACCACAATACATCTGGACCTTTTAGTGCCCAGTGATGAGTAAAAGTAATGCTTTCACCCATGTGCATCACTAAACACACTTTGACAGATGCATACCCACTGAGACGCAGAGTCCAGATTTCCAGAGTGGAAATGTATGGAGGCATTTGGTCCTTGATATTTATTAAAACATAACAGATTTTATAAATATAACTGTCAAAAGTAATTAATAAATAAGGAATAAAAAAACTTTAGCTTAATCTATATATCTATCTATCTATCTATCTATCTATCTATCTATCTATCTATCTATCTATCTATATATATATATATATATATATATATATATATATATATATATATATATATAGCTCAGGCATATTAATGGACATGTATTTTTGCCCATTTCACTAGAACTGTAACATGCTTTGTATAATAAGTAATATGGGCTGGAACTATATAATGCTGTGGTATGGCCTAAAAAAATGACAACCCAAGTCTTTATAAAAGCATCTAAATTATAGCATTGAAAATCAAACAGTTCTGTAGTGCACTTACATTCTCCCAATGAGGTTCTCTCATGAAGTTCCCTGCCATTAAAGTGCTCTCAAGAAACAGGAGGTCACATCTGGTGGAAATCTGTAAAGCATGCAAAGTGGTCTTTTAACCCTCCATGAAGAACAGGGATGGAGTAATAAAGCTTAATAGAAAACCAATAGAAATTATAGCTATCCTTTATTTCAGACCACAGGGTCTCAGTGGATACAGAAATCCATGATAAAACAAGCATGAACATAATGAAATAGCACTAAGGGGGAAATATTAAGAAACAGAGAAATTATTATGTCTTTATATGATACCATTCAGCAAGTAAATGCTTAAACCAAGTCTAATTGCCTTTTTCTGAATTTTACTAGACATTAAGAAAAAAAAATATTATTGGATTGTGTTACATTATGCATTATATTAAATATTGATTTTTTTTAAATCCCAGAAAATTTAAAGCTAAAGTGTGTAATTTCTGCACCACCAAATAATTATTATAGAAATGGTTGCCAAACAGGATTTCTGAACACTCCTATATTGGTTGGATAAAAAGTCTTTGGTTTGGTCAGTGTTGTGGTGTTGGACTGGTTGTGATGCCCAAACCAAAAAAGCAAGGTTTTGACAGCAGTTTTAATGTCTAATGAAGTTACACACTTCACCTTTAACCAAGACAATTGGACTGTTTAGTGGTAATAATCCAAATGAATAATCAGATACATTGCCTACTAAGACACACTTACCCACAGTAGTCACACACAAAGTCCTCATACATGCATCTGTGACAACAGTGAACATAAACAGCATTTGTCTATTCCCAGTGTACACAATCACACACACACATTAGTCTATTCACAGTACATCAGCCTACGTGTACTATATAGTCAACCTTGCACAAATTATCTGTTAGTGTGTGCTATGGCAAGGACTGATATCTATATATACAGTATAGCTACCAGACACAAGTTTGGACTAATTAAACATTTTTAATGTTTCTGAACTAAGTCTCTCATGCTCACCAAGGCTGCATTTATTAGAATACATTAGAATGATTTCTGAAGGATCATGTGACACTGAAGACTGAAGAAGAAATGACTGCTAAAAAATTCAGCTTTGCCCTCTTAGGGCTAAATTACATTTTAGAGTAGAAAACGTTCTTTAAAATGTTTATATTTCACAATATTACTGTTTTTAATGAAATAATGCAGCTTTGGTGTTACAAAACCTTAGAAAAACCTAATTTGTGTGGTTGTATCCAGATAAATGATATCTGTAGACTTCTGCAGAAATCGGTGTAGAATAATGCAGCTATTATATTAAATTCTATGAATAATAAAGTAGTTCACCCAAAAATGACAATTTGGTCATCATTGTTCCAAAGTTGTAGGATTTTCTTTCTTCTGTTGCATGCACACACACACACAGAAAAAATATTATAGTAAATTTGGTAACCAAACAGTTGCTGGTAGCCATGGACTTCCATAGTATATAGAGAATGAGAAGTCGTAAAATAAAAACTATAATTCAACTGTTTACCTACATTCCTCTAAAAATCTTATTTCGTGTTCAATACAAGAAATAGTTTAGAACAACATGAAGGTGAGTTAATGATAACAACATTTCCATTTTTGGGTGAACTATCCCTTTAAGGACATGAATACTAGTTGTGCTGAAATAAGAGCATTTCTTCCTTCTCTGAGCCAATTGCAGTGCCACGAGATGGCACATTTGTCAGGGTCTTTTGGCAACTACAAATTACAGGAAAAAAGAATACAATCCAATGCAAAGTTGTTTTGAAAGATCTGCCAGAAGCCCATCATGTAGCTGCTATCAACACCATTATGTTTCATTTAAAAGGAATGGGCTTTTTCATATGTTTCTCTGTAGCAACAAGACCAGGCTTATGACAGAGACACTGTTGATATAGAAAAAAATGCTGCAAGTTGTCAGCATTAAATATAAGTTACTGATACTACCTATACATTAGCCTTTGTCAGAGGTTCCCTACACTTGTGTTATGGACATTAATTATATACCTCAGATCTTTTGGCTCTTTGGAGAGCTGAATTATTATTATTATTTTTTTTCAAAATGGTCAGGCCTTTGGTCGATTAGCAACCATTTTACAACAGTGCAACATTGTGGTGCTGCTGTCTGCATGAATATGCACTACACAAGATTGAATGTGTTTGCTAGAAGATTGTTCAGTTGTTACTTGACAAGTGGTAATGTAATCAGCAATTTTCCACTGATTATAAGTTAGCTGATTAACTTAACAAAAAGCAGACTTTTTTTTACAATTAGGTCAGAGAAAACAAATCAGCTTTACACAACAGGAGCCATTTCATATGTACTGTAGCTTAATTCTATAAAGCAAAAATTTGGCCAAAATATGTGAAGAACTACCGGGTTAAAGCTTCACTACCACAGGTCTACTCCTCTGCAAACCAGTCACTTTGATGTTTGATTTACTTGCACAGCTAGATTTCACCTAAAATAATGAAACATACTGTAACTGGTCATATCAAAATAACCTAAATAATCCAAGTGATACTAAAAGTATATTTCAAGGGAAATGTTGAAAAATAGAAGTAGTTGCATTTTCTAAAAATTTCTGCTTTAGAATATAAATGACTTGCTGTCTGCTAAACAACCTAATGGAAAAAATAAACCGCTTTTAATCGTACTTTTCCATGGAAATGCATACATATCAAAACAACACACATAGCAAGACAAATTAAATTTGACTATTGTGTCTGTTTTTAGCCTACAAGTGACTATACTTGCATCTATGGTTTTAGTGGACACTAATTTCACATTTTTATAATGTGAGCTCTTCCATTTTATGACAAATTCAGATCCTACCAATTGTTTGTGAGGAATGGGACTCAGCATTAGCATAATTTGACATTATTACACTATTTTGAATTCTAGCGTGGATCAAGCAAGTGTAAATTGGTTTAAATTTGCATAATGGAAGGGATGTAAATGATGTAAAACAGATCAATGTGCAAATAGATTTATTCGAAATCTACCTGTAATTACAAATGCATACCAGTGGTTTGAACCACTACAATCTAAATCACAACCCATCTACTCTGCACATTAAAATATCCTACCGTGTCTTGGGTCTGGTTGCTGTTGTCTACATTCAAGTGAGATGTTGATGCACACAGACATGGCCTTTTCCATGGAGGCTGATATGAAATATGAATATGCAAGTATTGCGTAGACATTAATGAGGTTAAAAACAACCAGCTAATTTGAATATTTCTTGAGTGTGTTAACACAAGAACGCCTGTTCGGACACAGAATGGAAATGTTTAGAGGCAGACGTGTAGCATCTGACAGACTGACCTTAAGAAAAATCCTTCTCTTTTCTAAAGCCATAGGTTCTTTATGATTTTCAAACCATGTTCGTGTGGTGAGTCTGAAACCCAGAATGTACCCTGAAAGGTTAACCTCACTTAGCATTTACTGAAAACACAGCAAAGAAAGGTGATCCAGTTAGCATTTGGTCATACAACAGTTTTATGTTTGTATTCAAATGAGAATCAAAATCACATCTGAGATGAATCCATATTTTCACATTCACTGTAAACATATACTCCCATTCACATCAAAATCAAAAAGAACAATTCTAAAAGTTTGAGACCATAGAGAAGATTAACATGCTGTTATCTTTTTTCTTTTAAATATATATACGCAATTAAATCACATTGATAAATAAATTCCACATGTATAACAATTCATAAAATGAAAAGGGACTAATAATAAAACATATTAAAACTAGGAAATTTCATACATAAATATAATATTGCAACCTGATATTGTGCATATCGCTGGAACGATCATATAATTTAAAACAACCAAAAATATTTGTGAAGTATGAGTGTGTGGTTGGATTCTACAGGAAGTGGTGTGTTTGTGTGTTCGAGGCAAACAGGAACTTTTTATATCTCTGTGGGTCTGTAATGACATCATTAGTTGGTGTGGGCTTTTACATTTTCTACACCTTCTCCGAGTCCCTTACGACCACAAAAAAGACTGTATACCTTTTTTTTCTGTCACTTCCCTGCATTTCTTTTCCTGCAGTCTTCCTCTCTATAACACAACAAATACACTTGGCACACCTTTTTCAAATATTTGGCAGTGTAGAAAACTGTAAAAATTGACTATCACTTTTTTTCGATATTCTAGACAACTATAGAAATATGCTCAAGATGATAAAATTTAGATGAATTAACACTGACACTTACTACACTGTTGTGCTGTGAGCAGACGAGTGTCTTCCTGCATCTGCGCTCTGCATGCAGGCAAGGTACAGACAGATTCAAGGGTGGGGAGGGTCAAAGACTTTTTCCATTTGGTGTCCTCAGAGACACGAACGAGACGTAGGCCTTGTGTGCATCGAGTTTTCCTTGTCTGAAATTCTCTAACGTATTTGATTTCATAGAATACACCCGAGACTAACCATACAGGTAGTGCATTTTGTCACAGTTCAGGCTGAAATAGCTAATCTCTGAACTCTGAGCAGACTTTGTGGACCGTGCTTCACCGCAGCTTTTACATCGAAATGCACTTATACATACATTTATAAGCCTTTCAAACAGTGTAACAGATGTTCTGCTACCTTTCCAAAAACTCATTCAGGTTTGGATCTGCTAAGTGATTTATTTATTTCACAGCATGTGCTTGCGTGCAAGTGCACACCTGTCAATTCTGCTATTACATTGTATGTGGTACTCAGTTTTTTTGGTCGAGAGATTCTAGTTTATACCTAATGTTTCCTTTAGTAGTTTGAGATCGTTTGTGCCTCTTGAATGTGCATGTGTATTTTTGTGTGTGTAAAAGTGCAGTATGTGGGTATATTCACTCATGTTTTTATTTACTCCATTTTTTGGTTGCTTGTGTTGCGTGAAAAAGGAAACTCTTTGGAGCTGCCCCTGTACTTCCAAGCAGCTTTTGCTGCTCTCCCTTCGCTCGAAGGCGCGAGAGCGTCCTGCCCACCATTTTTGATGTTTTCTGGAAGACACAGAGCTGCCGCTCGACTAGAGGGGAGGACCTGATGTAAAGTTGAACTCTGACTTCTGTTCTGACAGATAAGTCCAAGAAGGGAAACAAAATATATTCCAGACTTGCTTGCCTTATAGTCAAATAGCTTTACAATCCCGCCAAGTGTTCCACGGTTAAGCCATATCCTGGTGGAAATATCCATGCATGTCTTTTCATAGTCTTTCAGACCACTATACACTCTATCCATCAGACATCAGACTCGATGCTCGGCATCTTCTTGTAGACGCGCCGAGCTCCCCCAGCGCTCATTGCCCTGGGAGCGGTGTATGTGCCGAGAGGGGGAGGGGCTACATAAGGCATGACATGCTCGGAGTAATAGAGGTCAGGGGTCGGCATCCCCACGCTGAGCATATTGCCATCAGTCTGGCTTAATGTGAGTGGCACGAGCTGCTTGTAAATGTCTGTGGAGCTGCGGCCGTGAGCTAGACGCTGGTCGTCACGGAGCGTCTGGAGGAAAGGGTTTTCCGTTGGGCGTGTCGGATACATTGACTTGCTGCGTCGACCGATCCCGAGTCCGCTGATGCCAACCCCCCCGAGCGTGTGGTTTAGGTGGACCGACTGATTTTTGGGGGGTTTGTCTAGGATTAATGTCGCTGAGGGAACGTTGGCATATGGCATGTTGTCCTGCAGACTGACCCGCCGTGAGGAACTCTTTTGGGGCAGGTTCTCATACGAGTGCTGGCGGATGATTACGCCCTCATTCTGGTAGTGACTAATAAGACCGTCACCCTCTTGGTCACTCTGGGGAAGATATGCTGTAAAGGAAGCATCAGGCTGAGAGAGAAAAGGAGAGAAGGCCCTGTCAACACTTCCGCCGCCAGTGCCCCGTCCATCTGGATGGAGGAACTGATCCTCGCTGATGTCGTACAGGTTTGCAGAGTGCAGACAGGCATCGCAGCGATACTGAGGGGACCGTACAGTGTAAAGCCCAGAGTAACTGGACACTTTCGACAGGCAGCTACGACAGTGTGTCTGTCGTGGATCCTGAATACAACCAGGCCCGCCGGCGATGGTCCCCGCACCACCAGGCTTTCCATATGTGTTGTATTTTTTATCCTTCATGATGGCAGTTTGCATCACATCTGGTTCGTGAGCCTGTGAGAGCAGACTGCTGTTGAGCTGCAGGATTGGCTGCTGTTCACAGGAAGAGGATGGCCGGTGCTTGTTATCGCGGTGATCGCTGAAGATATCTGGGTAGTGCAGGCTATGCTCCTGATCAATGGAGTCAATGGTGTAAATCTGACTCCCCTGGCTGCTCTGAGAGTAGATCTGAGCGCTGTGGTTACTCTGCTGGCTGGGCTGGCTTCGCAGAGTTGAAAGCTCCACATCGCTCAGATCCCGCGGTAGGCGGTTCCGTTTCCGAAGCGTTTCTTTTAACTTGTGCTGCTTTTGCAAGTCCACCCGACCCGAGCAATCTGACATATCTGAGCGGGCGGGTGCATCTTCAGGCAGGTAGCGCTGGCTCTTCATAGGTAGGGTCTCGGTGGGCTGTGGGGTAGAAGGAGGGGAATCACCCCCAGGACCTGGGTTCTGCCGCAGAGTATCCACAGACTTCTTCCACAGAGCACGTGGCTTGGAGGCTGGAGGTCGAGCGGTCTCACCTCCGCCTCCTGAGCCACCGTTTCCAGCAACACCTGACTGAGCATCCGTCAAGCTCAGGGCACGTTGCCCTAGCAACAGAGTATTGTTAAGTGGCTCTTTGTGACGGTTGCTGAGCATGGTGCTGGTATTGCTATAGGGAGCATTTTTCTGGGCGAGGTTGTTGCCTTTTGCTCCATCCAAAATCTCCAGCAAGCCCGTAGTAGGACGGAGAGTGCTACCCATGGGCTGTTTGGGCGAGGTAACTCCAAGGGTCGTGATCTCTTTAGCCGATTTCAGAAGGTGTAACATGTTGGCCTGAGGGCTGAAGCCCAACTCTGGGGATTTCTTCATCTCAATGTGGACACCGTGAATACAACTCCAAATCCCCTATAGATGAAACGGAGACGGAAAGGTTAACAAAAGAAGTTCATAAGTGCAGGCTCACACCAAAAAGAATATATTAGCACAATATTTCTCAATTTAGTCCCGCTGTATTTTTTCTGGGGTCTGAAACTCTATAAAACCGATGAAATAAAGTAATATATCCCGCTGTGACAAACAACCGCACCCTGTAACTCATTTCTAGAAATGGTTGCTTGTGCGATTATATTCTGTTATATAAGCTCTTTCTTATTTCGCAGCAAAAAAATGTGTTTGTCAGCACATAAGCAGCAATCCCTACACTGATGAAGCTTTAAGACGACTGTGGTAAACAGCCACCATGACAAGTTAATATGTCAAGATTGAGCAGATAATGGTTGCCTTCAGAAACGGAACCTCTCTAGTTAATTTACCACAGTCTTTCTGCGACATACCCTGCTGATAGTGAAGAGAATTCCTGGCTGCCCAGAACAGAGACCAGTGAAACAGTAACGTAGCCTCCAGTAGAAGAGGTGCTCCCAGACAAAAGTAATTAGCGACAGAGCCATGGCAGCCGCGAGCATATAGAACACACCAGCCATGTTATCCACATCCAGCTGACTGCTCATCACTTCATTCTTCTCATTATGACAGATACCAGTCAGCCACTGGGCCTCCAGCTCCTCCATCTCACCTAATACACAACATCACACAGTTAATACTTATGCACAGACTCACAGAAAAAAACAGGCTCACATCCTGGCTCTGTTCCAAACGCTAGCGAGCAGTTTACCTGGGCTGCATTTTTAAGCATTTCAGGCAAGCTCCTGATGCAAAGGCTGTTAAATAGGCGGCAAAATAATGTTGCCTTGTGACAAAAATAAATATATTTTTAGCTAGTTTTTTTTTAATTCATCTAAAATAGCAGAACAGTCTAATCTAAGAGAACTACACTGAGGAAAAAAAATTAAAAAAAAAAAAATTATACTCAGAATATGTTTTGATTATTTAAATGTGAAATGGTTAAGTAGAAACACTGAGATTGTATTTTCTTGTAAAAGCACAAAATAATCTTTATTTGGAATTTTATTTTATTTATTTGCATTTACCCATCATCTTCATTATTATATATTTTTTTAATAGCGATGACAACAAATTGCATATTTGACCTCTGTCCCTGCCTTTCAGTCTCCTAAACTTTCTTCTGCTATTCAAACATTTAGTCTCTTATGTTTGCCAAGGTCGCATATACTTTATCAGAAATACATGGAAAAAATGTAGTATTGTAAAATATAATTACAATTTAAAATAACTGTTTGCTATTTTAATATATTTTAATCAGTATTTCATGTTCAAGGTCAAATCTGTTCTAATCAACTGAATGTACTTCATGATATTTATCCTGCACATCAGGGTGTGCCTTTTATCTCTATGTAGTGTGTTTCAAATGAATAATTTATGAAGCTGCATACTATATATAGAGAGCAAGAATTCACTATGGTTGGGAACAGAGGTAGTGTTTAATACAGAGGTCATGAAATAAGTGAAAAAAAAAAACAGGAAAGAGATGCAGGAAAACACTTATACCATCTCCAATGATCCCGAGGATAGCAAGGTCAACCAGCCGTTTCCAGTAGGATCCTTTCTGCAGGGCAATGCCATATCCTGTTGTGGCAAAGATGTAGCCACTGCCAATAGTTACTAGCTTACAGCCATCATCACGCCCCGCCATATAGTTGAGCACAGCCGCGTCATATATGAAAGCATCCAGTTTACTATACAAACCAACAAAGCACCATTAGTGGCTTGTGTATACAGAAATATCAACATTATGTATACCAGAAGTATTCTCGTTGACCAAGCACAGTGAATAATGTGTGTATCCCAGCCATACCCTGTCTTGAGGCTGACCAGTGCATCCTGAACTCCAGTCTGATGGTATTTCACCATGTACTGGTGCATGTCTGGATAGTTTTTCCTGATGTTTCGCTCTGTGCTCCCATTTGGCACGGTCCCGAAGCGAAAAGGTGGTGAATAGGAATAGGGACTCTGAAACTAGAAAGGATAGAAAAAAAACACACCAATTACATGAAGAACAGTGAGGGCACCTTTAAGAGATACATGGAGAGAATCAATACAAGCTCAAATACAGAAACACATCCAGGGAGAAAAACCTAGTGACTGGTGTAGTTCAGATGCTCCATCTAGTTCATTTATAATGACATACGGATGCTTTCTCAAAACCTAGTGAGCTGCCAACTAGACAGCACACTGTAAAATATGTTTTGTCAGGTTTTGCTTCATGTGGTTACATCTAAATTAACTGGTTTTATCCAAGTCAGAGAAATTATTTATTACGACTTGAATGAATCAGAATACATTAGTTTACACTACCAAAAAAATGTGTGTCATCCATAGATAAGGTAATCTCACAATGGATTTGTGCTGAGCTCAGCAACAAATAATTGCTTAAATGGCTGACAGAGCCAGAGTAAGATGATGTTTATAAATGTAGGTATATATTTATATTAAGTCGGAACTTCAATCTCAAATGTTGTATGCATATATTTTCTCAGGGGGCACCAGTGCCCTACACAAGATAAGACATGATTAAAGTAAAAAAACACATCAACTACTAGTGTATGTAGGTTCTCTACATACACTACCATTCAAAAGTTTGAGAGGTCAGTAATATATATACAGTATATATACACAGTTTAAGACATGAATACTTATAATCAGCAAAAACTTTGAAACATTGAAGACTGGTGTAACACTGCAAAAAATTCTGATTTGCCATCACAGAAATTAATCTAATTTTTAAATATAATAGAAAACAATAACAATATTTCAATTTTTTACTGTTTTTGATCAAATAAATGCAGCCTTGGTAATTAAGAGACTTATGCTTATCAAAAACATTTAAATGGAAGAATAATTATCAGACAGTATTATCTAGTCAAATATTATAGTTCCATTCTAACATACAGTTACAGGTACAGATATAAATGCAGGTTCATGTGGCAGACACACACAAAAAAATTACCTTTCTGTCACTAAGACCTGTTACTTGGTCCACAAACTCCTCTTGGATCATAAAGGCAGCCAAGTTGGCAGTGTAGCTGGCCAGGAAGATCACAGCGAAAAAGGCCCAAACAGACACAATAAATTTACTGGTAGTGCCCCTGGGGTTCTGTACTGGGACAGAGTTGTTGAAAACCAGACCCCACAGCAGCCAGACAGCCTTACCAATAGTGAAGGAGGGCCCATGAGGGTCTATAGAAATGCAAGACAAGAAAGAGGGAAAGTTAATGAGTAGGAGTTAGGAGTAAATGGGAAATCATCAGAGCTTTGTGGATCTACAGGTTTTTTAAGGTGCTTATTGTTTCCATTTTTAATGCTGGAATTTAATTTTTAAACATTTTTTCAAAGCAGATTTACTGTGGTTGAGGTTGCGTATCATACCTTTGCCCTGTGCCAGGTTTCTATTAAAACCGAGCGGACTGATGAATTCAAAGAGGAAAACAGCGATTGCTGTGACGATGAGTAACATGACGAACATCATAACCCACACTGAAGCACTGAAGGGTTCTGAGGGAGGAGAGAGAACAGAGAAAATGCATGAGGGAAGGCAGAGAGAAAAAAAATACTGGTTCCAGAGGGATATTATTTCATCTATTACCTAGAAACGCAGAGGGCGACACCGTTCCATTGCTACGTGACACCATCACACTGATGCCTGTCTCAACAAATGGGACAGAGAAGTCTATGGCCTCTGACCGCTCTTCATTTATGGTCAATGAACCCACAGCCATTATAGCCTTTTTATAGACTACCTATACAGCAGGGAAGAAAAGAAAAACACCTCAAGAAACAGAAAACACACTCATACAAACAGAAATAGACAGAAGAATATAGATAGAATATATAATGAAAGACAAGTATGGATAGATTGATAGACAGACAGGCAGACAGAGAGAGAGACAGAGATAGAAAGATAGATAGACAGACTGACAGACAGAGGTTAAATGATAGACAGCTATATAGAAAGAACAGCCATACAGACAAACCGAACGATTGATAGAATGATAAACAGAATGACAGAAAGGCAGATAGATAATAGAATGACGGAACAATAGAAAGACAAGAGAATGACTGATAGACAAACAGAACAAAAGATATACAGAAAAGACAGATGAATGACAGATAGGTAGATAGACAAAGCGATTAGATATTTTATAAGTATTAGATTTTAGTCAAAATATTTCCGTCTAATTCTAATTCCATCTCATGCATTATGAATTATCTACACTGGTAAAGAGTTGGATTCTCATGCGAAACATGGCCAAAGTTTAAAAAGCTATTTGAATGTATGAACTATATAATTCGGTGTCAAATACACTCCTTCTGGGTTTGTACAAGTTTGGGAAAGTTTTTTTCGAGCATGGCTCTTCATGTCTTCATGAAGGGAGTAATTTCTTGTATGGGCCCTTCTCCTGGAAAAGCATGTGCGCCCTTCAACTTCATCGGCAGCGCTGCATAGGACTTGCTCAAGAAACATGTCTCTAAAGGAGTGTGTTTTTAGATGTGAGGGAAAGATAACCTTGTTCAACTTCCCCAAAACCCAATGTTACGTGAACAGTGAATGCAGTTTATTTTTTCTGGGGCAGCAAAGGAGTTTCTCAAGTGTTTCACAAGTTCACGCTTACATATAATTAGCTGAGGTATGGTATGCATATTTGGCGTGCTGTCCAGGGAAGGGCTCCGAGCTTGGGAATGGCCCGAACCTAGAGTACCCCCCCCTTCCCCGTCTATTTATAAAGTGAACTCAAAGTGAGGCGATGGGGTGGAGGAGGGATGCTGATAAACCGTCAATGGATAGAGGTAAGTCAGCGATATTTATACTATGGGATTGATTACTTGATCATGGTCCACCTGTGTTGATAAGGCTAAGTATCTGACGCGCTCCTCCCGAATCTTGTTAATAAAACATCATTTATTTGTTCCTGTCATTTTGATGACAATTTTTTAATAAACGAGGCCCAGTTTGGTGCTGGATTTGCGAATGGTTTGATACTGAAAGACAGAGCAGACCTAGCGATAAAAGCTCCTGCTCATTATTCCGAACCAAAATTTGTGAAACTGCATCAAATTTCTGTGTTTTCTTGGCAGTCGGTGCACAACTTCTCGTCACTATATAGCTCCACTCACAGCATGCCTCCAGGAGCTTGGCTGTTTTTGAAGAGAATCGTAAAGCTGTATCTTTCTTTTATAAATATGATAAAACTCTGTAGATATGACGGATGCAATACTACTCTATAGGTACTCAAGATTAACATGAGATTGGGCAAAACTGTGTGTGTTATGTCCCCTTTAAGCTTAGAAACATCACCTTGTTTTGGATCCAATAAAATGTCTTCATGCATAGACTATCTTGTCTCTTCGAATTTAATCTAGATTTATTAAATCTGCCATGTGAACATATTTTCCCAAAAAAGTTCTGGGGACGAAAGCCTGATAGATTAATATAGACACACAGACAGAACAATAAATTGACAGCCATACAGCCCGGAAGAACAGACATCTGTGTGACTGCAATTTAAACTGATGATTCATTCATTAGGTTATTGAAAGTGACTTACCTCCCCCACCATGCCGTTCCACACATTATTGATCTTCTTGCCATGTTTGCCATTTGTGACCAGGTAAAGATCATAGGTGAACTTTACATTTCTGGCAATCTTCTTCAAGATGTCTATACAAAAGCCCTTGCAGCACTGCTTGATATAGGAGCCCTCCGTGGTATTACTGCAGCATATACAGGCACAGCAATATAGAAAACAGCTGATACCGAGAAAGACTGAACTCAATCTAATATGTTCTAAATTTAACACAAACAAAAGTTCATAACCACATTAGAGACTGCACAATTATTTTTGCATTCCCCAGGGAAATAAAGCTCTCATGCTAAAGCTTAAGATAGGATGTATAATACCTGCACAACCTGCAAGTTTATTCAAAACTGGTATTAATTGCGATAGTTTTTTCTTTAAAGTTAAATAAACGAAACAAAACTCACTCTTTAATGTGTTTCCTGCAAGGTACAGAGTTGCGCATACATGTTCCAGTAAGAATGTCCACATCATCCACTATAACAAAGGGTCTTTCCTCTAGAGTCACAATGCTCAAGTGGTTCTCATCAGCGTCCATGTCCCCAAATGAGTTATAACGTGGCCAAACTGGAAACTTCAACTTCAATGTGTGGTTTTCCCATCGTCCCATCTGTAGACACACACACAAACAAATATTGGCTCACAAATAAACAAGGTTTGACGGTTCTTCTGAAGTGGCGTCCATTATTATTATGAGTTTGGGGACAATAATGTGATTTTCCGCTCTTCAAAACAAAGCGAAGAAATGTGATTGGAGAGGTGTTGTATATTTTATCCAGCAAGTAAATAAGTCACATTAAAAGACTGGGACCCATAGCTGTTTTTCCTTCAGTCTTCCTTATTCTCATTCGCCCTCTTTTAGAATGTTTTAATTTCCAGATTTTAGGGGTATATACATATTATACATTAAATATATTTATATATTATATAATTGTTTATTATAAAGAGTTTAAATCTTTTGAAATTTTTGCAGGCAATTCTCAGCTGGTGGATTGTAATCTAGAAATTGTATGCAGGCCTGTTTTGATGGGGTTTAACTGACAACAAGTGGGAAAAAAAGAAAAATGCTAATAAATAAAGCACAAACCTAGCCTGCAAATGTGCACAGTCAGGACAGAAAAATAAATGTGCTTATCAAGTTTTAAAATGGAGGAGAAAATGCTTCCTATATCTTTTGTTTACGTTAAAGGCTGTCCAATCAAACTTTATCGTGTTTTGATGCAAATTCATCTGTTTCTTATAATAATATGACTAATACAAATATTATATTTGGCCTGGTATTTGTTCCATGTGTTTGGCTGATAAATCACACTTGTGCTGCTGTTTATGCATTAGCAAAATTCTCAGTTTTCCCATTCATCCTATGTCATGTTAATCATTTCACACATTGTTTGGCCTGTGGAGTTCATGCTAATATTAATGTTAATGTTACTTTTGTACAATAAGGTCCTGAAACAAAACCATTTAGGAATCACAGATTTAAATAGTCCTCTGGGGTACAAACTAATTTTAAGAAGTGCCTTAAAACTGCATGTGCACTAATTACAAAAGAAAAAAGCGGTTTAAAGTAATTTCAGATAGTACGGCAAGATATTGCTGTTGCTGCTTGAAATGCCATGTCGACTACTGCCATGTCAAATTTACACCAGGTATATGCACAGCACTCTATGCAATAGTTATGCATTCCATCAGGTGTGTGTGCTTTTCTGTTGCAGCTTGAAATGCCATGTCAGCTACCACTGTAACAACATAATGTGTCAGGTTTACCCCATGTATGTGCACTGCACTCTTCGTGCAGTAGTTATGTGTCCCGTCAAGTGTGTGTGCTCGTCTATAAGCTCCGATAACACGATCGGCTCACACTCTGTTCAAGCCCCGCTGCAGTGAGAAATGATTAGTGTCACACTTTTCACACAATCACTGCAGGGTTTTAATGTGAGTGTGTGTGTCTTCACACACACTGCAGGGGCACTGTCAAAACACACAGCATCCAACACACCTCAGAGAAATAACAAGTCATTAAAAGAATGCATGAGTGAGCAAACGATTACGAAAATGAGTGTGTGAAGCACCGAGATAGAATAGGAGAACATGTAAAGCTAATAAGAGAAAGGGAGCAAAGACAGAGAATAGATTACTGTACAAAAAAACAAGCAAATTATCATTGCTAATAGCCAAAATAGAGACCGAAATGAAAAAGGGCATTAACCAGCACAATCAAACTGGATGGAGACACATGTGCACTCTTCTTCAATTTAAAGCTTGAAGTAAATACGTTATGAAACCAATGCCCTAATAAGGGCTATTTTGACTCTTTATGACGAAGTAAACAATAGTTTAAGTCATATGTCATGTGAAAAAAAAAAACCCAGGCTGGGAAAAGGGAAGTACAAATGAAATGTTCTTCTTCTCTAATAGCAAAGCCCAGTGCATTTTCAGTCACAGTCACAAAAAGGCTCTGAGCTAGTAAACAGAATATTGATTGCTTATGGTTCTAGAATCCCTTACAGGCAGAGCTAATAGAAGAAAATGAAGATTCGGGCCGGATATAAAGATTAAAGGCTCTTACCTTCTCCCATTCTCTCTGTGTGTTCAGAACAATGACGACCAGCTTGGGATTGACTTGGTAGCCATCGTCCATGAATGAATGATCTCTACCTCCTAGACTGACACCCATCATATATCTGCAACAAACACACAGACGCACACAATATCAGGAAAGTTACGACATGATTTAAGGTTAACTTGTTGGTCTGTCTGTCTGTCCGCCATCCACCCATCCATCCATCTATCTATCTGTCATATTGTGTTTGGACAAAAGTTTTCATTGTCTATAATCATTCAAATGTAAGTGAAAATCTCTGAGGTAAACAATATAAATAACGTCTGATTGAATGCCACTAGCTGTCTTATCTATTTTCGCAATACATTAAAATGCCTTTGTAATCTTAAATGAGGTAAACATAAGTGGATCCTAGTTTTGTATTTTTTTTTTTTTGCCAAAACCCAAATTCACTGAGCCAGCAAGCACAAACACACAGTCTTGCAAATGCATTTAGACACTCAACTAATACATTTTAAATGGACAAATTATGCATAGTTTTTTTTTCATCTTTCAATGCATTAAAAGTTAAAACTTTAAATTATTTTGATGTTGAATGTTAAAAGTATTCTGAACAACAGCAACAACAGTTTAAAAAACTATATCTTCACTATTTAATATTTGGTAGATCCACCCTTTGCTGCAAAGACAATCACTTCTTAGGGTGTGTAGTAGGAGCTTCACACACTCTACAGGTGTTCATTTGCCCTTTAATTGAATTCTGGCGGATTAGCTCCAGGTTTTTCAAGGTAAGAAGATGATACTCATGTTGTTTGCAAATTTAGTTTCACATACTGATGCTGTTGGAAATTCACCTTTATGTTCTTAAATCTGTTGTTATTTTGTTATCAGTGACTGACTGACTTTGTTTGTTTGAGAAACAGGTTCTCTTGTTTTTTTTTTTCAGCGTGTTCTTCATCTTTTCTGTAGCCATACACCAGTTTACACCAAACTGTTATTCACTCATTAATATTCTCCTTCTCATGGACAGTTTTCATGGAGCTTTTTGTTAGGAGCTTGACAACAGACTCCATCCTGTTTCAAAGCCTTAATATTTTTGTTTTTAATTAATCTTTGTTGTTCGATGCTTAAAATAAGGTCACAGGTTTCACACAACATGAAGGTGAGTAAATAATGTTTGGGTTGTTTTCCTTGAAATGTTCCCAATGGGGAATATTATCTAAAAACACATTATTCTAGTTACTTCTGAAAGTGGTTTCTTTTGCTACATCAGCCTCCTATATGGCACCATGATAATGCCTGACTGCTCATTCAATTTTTTACTTTCTTCTCAACTGTTGAACTCTGTAACTCTTTCAAAGTGATCTCTGGCCTCTCTTACAAATCTGATTGTGTGTACAGAGACTTTTGAGGGATGACCTTTTCTCGATTTCGATTCACGTCTTGGGGGTTTGTGGTAGTTTCCACTTCCTCATAATTGAACCAACACCGCTGGGACATCCAAAGATTTGGACAATGTTTTGTAACCTTTCCCTAAAGAATTTGTCTAACATTATTGAGGACATATTAAGAATGCTCTTTAGTCTTTATTTTCACAGCTGTCCTTTAGATTAACAACCTGAATTATTATCCTGTAACTGTGACATTTTTGTTTATTTAGGGAAGGTTATAATGACTCACAGGTATAATGCAGCTGAACCTGTTCAGATCCTCCACCAGCATATTTTGTTTTATTTTTTGAAAGTTATCAACTGATTAAAATTTTTATAAATGTTGTGCTGTTTAAGTAATCAAATGAACTGAATTAATAGCATATTTGCTGAGAAAAGCCCCCAAATGAATTCAGGGTTTTATTGTAAACTAAAACCATGTGAATTACTGAAGATACATTTTCAGTCAAGATAAAATAAAATGGTATTGGCAACTAACTGAAATAAGCTTAAGTACTAAATGACTAAAGACTAAAAGAGAAATAAAAATAAATTTAAGCTAACTAGAAAATGCTTAAAATGTCAAAAGCACATAACTAAATTACTAAAACAAATTTAGAATTTTTTTGAAAATAATGAAAATAAAAGCAAATAAAAAATCTATTGAAATATTGATAATAATACTATATATATACTATAACTATAATAGTATATCAATAACTCTAAGTCATCTTTTTTTGTATAATTAATTACTAAATCACTATTTTATTATACATTTACTCTAAACTTCCAAACATTGTACTTTTGCCATAGGGGCCGTTCACATATCGCGTCTTTTGTGCGAGCAAGTTCGTTATTTCCATTGTAGGTGCGCGGCATGCGCGCTCATAATGGAAGCAATGCGGTGCGACGCGCCCGTTTTTTTCCAGGCGCGTCCACACCGCATAGAGTTAAAAACATCTCAACGTTTCACCGCGGGTGAAACTAACCAATCAGCTTCATCCTTTCCCGTAACAACGTTGAAAACTCAGCCAAGATGAAGGAACAGCTGTTCATAGCTGTATATGGATTGCCATTTTGAGATAAATTTAGTAGCAGAGCTACTGCGAGCGATTTTTAGTGCTGCAAATCCACTATCCTTTGCTGAAATTTCCGCGTCTTCATGGAGAGAGCACGTCATGGTTGCTAAGCAAAGGCAGACGCCTCAGGAGCGCTTCTGCCCGAGTGCTTTGGAAAGAAGGAAAAAGCGTTTTTAGGCGCGATATGTGAACGGCCCCATAGTTGTGAACTTCTGTAACCTATAGCCATTAAATACACACACACACACACATCATATTCCAATTTATGTATGTATGTATTATGTATTAGATACAATGTAACCATGAACTCAATAATTTACTATTTTAGTGCTTAAAAGTACAAGTGCCACAGGAACCTGAACAATGATTTGTAATGAAGTAAAAAGACGGTTTGGTTAAAGAATTCATTCTCTCAAAAAGAAAACATCTGTTGTTTACTCACCCTCATGTTGTTCCATAACCATATAATGTTCTTTCTTCCGTGGAAAACAAAAGAAAATTAAAAGTTCGACATCTGCCCTAAATCTCCTGGAAAAACAATCAGCATCTTTTCAATTAAATGTTGATCCAGTTTACAAAAACTGTCTGACTCAACAGTTCACAGGAGGGGAAGATTACTATTATACACAATGCTATCACATGGCTTCAGAAGACTCGGAATAGAGTACACAAGTTGTATTGACTACTACTATCATACTTCTACAGTGCTACTCATGTCCTTTGAAGCCTGAAAGCTTCAGTCCCCATTCACTGTGATGGCATGGAAATGAGAGACCAGTCCCGTAATACAAAATGTCTCCATCTGAATCACACAGAAGTTTGGTCACATGGGTCACATGGGTTTGGCTCAACATGAGGGCAAGTAAATGAAGCCAGAATTTACATTTTTGGGTGAACTAATCCTTGAATACTTTTGCCAGTCCGCGTACAATCACACAGACTCCTCTGAATAACAGAATCTCAATACTGTATCTCTGCCTTCTCTGTGTAATGCACAGTGAAGATTAGCTCAGCTGGGCACTACTCAGATGGCACAAACACACACAAATTCTCTTCGGAATTTAATTAAGAAACAGGAACATAACTGGGAAATGGGGCTTAGCTTCAGGCAGAAATGAAAAGAACAGGGTCAGAGCTACACCTGCTACTCAAACACAGCTTCTGTTGCGTGTGTTTGTTTGTAAGTGTGTCTTATTCATATATTAGAGATTTCCACAGTGCAAAAATGAACATTGATTTTTGTCACAGCCATCACAGAGTTTTCTCTTAAACAAACACATCATTGTGTGCATCTAACAGAGAGATGGGGGAGAATATTATATACTAGACATTGTGCAGGGTGACCTTTATTTTGCATAGTCTTCTGGAAATTATTGGAAGCTTACAACTAATTATGTCAGTGAGAGTTTGTGGTTTATAAAATGTCATTTCAAATGGCTTTCTGTACACAGAGCCTCTTTATGCATGATCTCAATTAACAGTGAAATGTTAGTCGGAGATTAGATGTAGTTAAATGCATATTAGGTAATGATTATTCCGCATGGCGCCGCGAATGCTATTAATCTTTCTCTGGTCAGGTCTTTGTTAGTGCTGTGCTAAAGCGTATGATCATTAACAGCACTGTCACGACAAATTATTGCAATAGATCACTTTGTATAGATGAAATGTAAGTCACTTCATATTTACATAGAAACTGGAACCCTTGAATAATAAATCAGGCTTTGTAATACAAATATTGCACCTAAGACTAAAATGAAACATAAAAAATGAAATAAAATATAAAATAAAATCCATAACACAATATACATATAACACAAATAACAAATATATTCTATAGTCTGTTTTTCCTTTACTTTTTTTAAACCAGCCAACCTGAATATTTATTTTTATTATTCAATAAAATATTATATATATATATATATATATATATATATATATATATATATATATATATATATATATATATATATATATATATATATATATATGTAAAATAAAATGTCGTCCCATGAGCCTTTATTTCACATGAAAGAAGTCCTTTACATTTCTGTATATATTTCATAAGTCTTTTCATGGTGATTTTCTTTTCATATTTCTTTTCATCATTTTTTCATATAGTCTTTTCATATTATTCATTCTCTCCTCCCCATAAGTGGTTTATCTCTTCTGTTTCATGCCGTGTCAGTGACTTTGCATGACAACATAAAAAATATGTTTGCTTATATTAATAGTTCACAATGCATATTAGGCCTTTTACATTTAAAGGACACAAAAACATTATTATGATTATTTAGACAATCACAAACTTTTATGTAATAATCATGTCAGGCCAATCACATACTAGGAACACCTACAGTATATGTCAGTACGAATGCCCTAGCAGCCACATGTTAAAACTCTTCCAGAACACCCCAGCATGTCCAGTCTATAAATAAATGCCAAAATGTTGAACAGTTGAACGTCAACAGACACGAGACAGAAGAGCATTTACATAAGACTTATGAAATGTATTGCATTTTAAAGTAAAAATTTCTATTAAATGTATAAAGTAAAACTAAGAATTTCTCAGATCATAAACACAAAAAATGCAGAATTATTAACTGAATATCAGAGACCTTTAAATGGCATTTGGCTAAGATAGACTATGTAAGTAAACACAGGTTTGTCAGTAATAATACCCGGGCTGACATATACAAAGCAACCAATAAGAACTGGCCTAGCAGTTATTATGTTGTTTTGTGCGCTGAAAGACAATAAATAGGAGGTCAACAACGAGGGAAAGCTACAACATAATGCTTCAGAATCGATTTTCAGAGATCCTGCCTTGCCTACAAGCGAGGGAAGTAAACAAGGCCAGAATCAAAGGACAGTAGGCGCAGAGGAAAATGTCTGATGGAAAACAGATTCATGTTCCCATAATACAGGGCTCCCACCGCTAAGGTGTTTAATGTTTAAAAAGTATATCAAACGTTGGAAATACCCCCAGATGAAGTCGACTTTAAATCTGTACAGTGAGAAATACAGTACATGTGACTGCATTAAACTGAGTGAGGGGGAATAAATGAAACCAAACAGCAGCCCTCTATACGAGCAGATGATAATCGATGCCATTAACAGTTAATGTGTCAGACTGTGAATAATTTGGAGTAAAGGAGTTGCAACAACTTTGGCAAAACAAAAAGGCAGACACCGTTGCCTTAAGCTGTGAAATCACTCAAGCGCTTAAAACATGTCAGCCTCGTGGCAGCGTCTTCTGTGTAAAGGTGATAATGTTGCAGAAGGTGCTTATGAAAGGAGCTGTTGTGTTTACGCTTGAGCAGATACAGCAGGTCTGTGTTGGGCTCACAACAACAGTCAGATAAACACAAACACAGGCAGAACTTACAGAGTTCTCCAACTAACTAAAGTTAACCTTAACAACTAGGGATGCAGAAAATAACAGGGACTGCCGTTTGGATTAATGATGTGCAAAACTACACAAAAATATGCATATGAGCCCATATCTGATCATAAAAAAGAACAAATGGCAAAAACAAAAAGAGTTGTGATTTAACAACTTCTGTCTGTATACTTGCATGGACCTTGCAAAAAAACTAAATTACTATAGTTAAATCCAATTCATCACATTCCAAAATTCATAACCCTCACAAAAATGGGGATCTTGAGATCATGTAATAATAATGGGAAGTGATCAATTGATATTAGATTCTGAAAATATGGACAATAACAACAAAAATATTAATATGAACAAAAAAAATTGCAAAATGCACTAAATGTTACATTTAAGTTTATTAGAAAATTAGCTAAATATATAAAAATAACTTTTAAATAAATTAAAATACAGCTTCGTCACTAGTACTGACAATGACTTCATTTTTTATTTCATTGTCACATGAAATATGTAATGTACAAGAAGTGAGAATTTTTTTTAAACGCACTGTATATCTTTTGTGTGTCTTCACATGATATTTTCCAGATCATAATGATGTTAAGGTTTTTCATATATAGATCAAGTTACTGTCATACAAACTCGTTAGGTCTCATTCACTAATAATTTTGTGCATGCTGTGTAAAATGCATTAATTCCAATGTTGAAATGTTGGTATCATGACAACCCTAGTCCAAGCAACACAATCGAGGTGCTTTATTTTTTATCTACTAGAGAGAGTTATTCATTTTTTTGATGGAGTCAAAGATTCAATAATTCACATATATTCACATATTCTTGATTCATATTGCTAGATGAATCAGTGTTTTGAAATAAATTGCTTGAACGAATGATTCAATGATTCACACTTCATTCTAGAACGAATCAATGTTTTTGGGGGAATTTTTTTTTTTTACTATTAGTACTAATGCATAGACGGTCTGTCTGGAAAGCACAAAGACAGATAATCGTGTGAGTAATACAAACAGTGAAAAGTTGAAACGCTGCTTCACCAATCAAACTGAAACAAACTTTTATGATATATGATCAGATATTCAGAACAACAACACTTACTTGCTTATGTTATATTACTTAATTATACTGTAAAATCTGATTAATCTGTACTGAAAATACTGCGTTATCGTTCGAGGACAGCTGTATGTATACATATGTGTGTGTGCGGGAGAGGAATAACAGTCTTAATTAAGACAACACGTACAGTACATTTGTCAGAAACTGGGTTTAGCCTCTGGGCAGACAGAAGGACAAAAGCCAGATCTACACCTGCTACTCAGATGCAGTATTTTTGGTCTTAAGACATAGCGTCAACTGTTTTATGTTCTCCAACTTTCACTAAAATCTTACAGAACATCACACCAATATTTCTGATTACAACGCCATAATTCTCTTTGATGATCATTCTGTGTTACATAAACTCCGCTGCTCACACTATACTATATTTGTGTACTTTGCTTTTACAAGTATCACAACACATCTATCCATCTTTCTTGGAGGCATTTCGAAGGTTAAATCTAGCTCTGTGGATGGTGGCGTCATACAAAACGTTCCCACATTGAAGAGTCTGCAGTGTCCCAGATACAGACAGCCTTAGCAACGAGGGAGAGATCAAAAGGAACACCTACTCGGAGCAGACGGATACCAACACTGCAAACAGCTACTGATGGTAACCCATAGCAACTCCTGATAACTGTGCATTCTGAAAAAAAAAGAAAACAGCCACAGCAAGTGCCTTCGCAATCTAAACTAACAGTAGATTTTGTTTCCGACTACCGTGTGTGATATGGACGTCCTCTTCCCCGATGAAGACATCACAAGGTTGCCCTCACAGCTCAGAACGGAAATGAAAACCAATCCAATCATTGAGATATAAAAGGAATTGGGCAGGAGGAATTAAATGGGAACCAAAATAGCAAGCTTTGTGCTTCTTTAAATATCCAGCACCTCTCAAATGGAGCAAGAAAATGTCTTGCCTGAAAAACACTCCTTGTTTGTCACTGCTTAGTAAGCTGAGACCTAGAATTTTTTTTTTTTTAGATGCCTAAAGGCCAAGAAAAATTATTTAAGCAACAATAAATAAAGGGTATTTGCAGAGTTTTTCTAATTAAATTCAAGACATTTGCACAAATAAAATCAATAGTGTGTCCAAGTAGAACAAATCAAAACAATTTCAAAATAAATTAATCAATTTCATTTTCTTTTACTCAATTTTTACTTAAACACATTTAGCAAGTTACTGCAAGTTTAAAATACTCAAAACATATTCAGTATATACTGATGTACTGACACTTATTTATGTATCAATATATCAATACATACAGTACTGTATAAATTGGAGGTTAACCGATATTGAAGTTTGCTGATAAAGATAATAATGAAAGGTAATAAACAGATTATTGTGCTGACACTAGTAAAATATACATCCACCAAATGTGTTAAAAACTCTTTATCTTCTTTTAATTACAAATAAGCCTGAAATAAACTAGGACTTTTGTTATAAAAATGTCTATGATTTCCTACTGCCAGCCGCTAATTCAAAAAGATGACGAAAATAAAATATGCACTCTAATAGTCATAATATATCAAAAGTAGATCATAAGCAATCAAATGGCATAAATGTATAGTATTCATTGACTTTGAACTGCTGTGGAACCACAGGCCTGTAGAATCTGCATCCGCAGTGCTGCGTTTGTACATGCAGCATTCACATTCAATTAAGTCAGTCTTTTGAAGTTTCATAATAACATTAAAATGTATCACAATTTCTGTTTTTCAATACCCCAAATTTAAGACCTCTTTTGTTATACCATTTAAGATACTTTGGACTTGAAAAACTTAATTTCAAACATTTTAGGGACCCACAGGATGTATTAAGTAAATATTGAATCATTTTATACTTACGTAATATCAGTTACACAGTTTTACAATTTTCTGATTCCAGAAGTTGTAAGATCTATTTGTTCTTCAATAAAACACATAGTTTTTAGTTATTGACATAATGGTTATTGATTGTTTATGTTTTAGCAATTTAATTTAGGTCATTTAGATTGCCCATGTCTCCTCAACCTATGTCTTATCCACTTTGTTTGGCTCTTTTTCCTCATTCTTTGCAAATCGCAAGACCTTCCTCCACATTGTTTGCTGACATCTTGTCAAGAATGGATTTAGCATGTGCATGATTTTGTGCCTTGCGAAGGGTGCTGAGTTTGTGTCTTGTAGTGCGTGGAGGTCTGTAATGCCTGGAGAAAGCTGTCCGTTAGCATTCGTTTCAATGCCAGTTGCGCAGTCTTCTTGGAAGTACGCAATTTGAATGCTGCCATCTTTGCTCGCAGCCACACAGTACCGGACACAATTGTTTTCAAGTCAATCAGGGGCCAACTGGACCATGTTAACCAGCCAAACCTTGACCTCTTGGTGTATTGCCTGTCCTGATTTGTCTTCTGAAATAACCAATATGATGGCTTTAGCTTGTCTTCTGGCCCCAAAAGCTCTAAAAAGCATCCAGATAACAGACTGACCGGTGCACAAGTTGAAAAATTGTTCTCTGAAAGTTTGTCTTTACAACTCATTCAAAGTTATCTCAACATGACGGTTACAATGAAAGGATCACTTACATACAATAAAACTGCTTTTTTTAGTCCACTCATGTAGTGAAGATCATTTTGACACATTTCTCAAAAGTACTACTCATTTCTTTAAGTACTATTCTCATTTCTAAGTGCACCTATTGCAGAGTGGAATAATGCACTCTGGAAAACCATGTTGGCCACTTTTCTGGATTGAGTTAGAAAGAAAGGGTACTGTTAGCCAGTGAGTTTGAGGCTTATAAAAGGAACTGCTTGCCCAAAGAAGTAGGTGGCCAAGCTGTAGTACAGAAAGGCGAGCCAAAAGACACAGCATGAAGCATCTACATAAGTATGTTGAGATTACAGAATTTGAAAAAGATTGTGCTTTATCATGTTAACGTTGATGTAATCTCTCTTTCTCAACGTATAACTACCATTGCACAGTAAATATGAAAGGATTTGCCTTGGGTTAGTTTTGTATATGTGTATGTTCATCCATTTCATTATGAAAACAGATTTTCAAGCATGCAACCATAAGCAATCCATTCTTACCTTCGCAGAGCACTTGGCGGCACCTCCGGCTTCTCTGATTGGCCGTGGCAGCTAGCCGTTCCATCAGGTATCCGACCTTCCTCTCTGAACATGGCAGCGGCTGCAGAACTGATAATTCCCACAGCGTCGTGCACACGAGTCTCCAGGGGATAATCCCATTCGTCGTACACCACAGATATCATCCCCGTCGGAAAGGTTTCTGGGATTTGTTCAAGATTTCCTGTCGTCAGACCAGGAACAATCCACACAAAACCAGCCCCGGTGAGCCCTAGCGAACGGGCTTCCTCCATAACCAATGTCGCTTCATCTTTGGAGCAGTAGAGGAGGATGACAGGCGACTGGATGCGTTTAAGCTGCACGTGGGCTCGATCCTCAGGTTCGCCGACGCCGTCCAGCGTCACTACACTCTGAAGATCCCAACGAATGAAACTGTGGTCCACCGTGACGCGGACGGTGGCTATGAACTCCTGGAAACCTGGGAATTTGGTGGTGACCACCGAGAAGACGTGCCAGTCGTATTCCTCCATTATAGAAAGCATCAACAGCGCCTCCTGCTGGAGGGAGGCCCCAAACTGGAAAAACGAAGAACTGGCATCCTATAAAAAGTAGAGATAGAGAAAGAGCAAGAGGGAGAAAGAGCCAGAAAGAACAGGTGGTGGAAGAGAAAAGGAGAAAGGGAAACATGAGTAGGAGTGAAGACAGAAAAGGAAAGTTAGATGAAGAACTGCAGGGAAATACAAACTATGTGTTGTCACATCTGACTCTGATAGTTGGGTAATTGTACTTCCACCTGCATTCTTGCCAATGAAGAGTCGTCAGTTCTGATAAATCAACTAAACTATCATTATGTATTCAAGCTCATTTGGTTGGGGCTAGAAATATGCCTTTATCTGAAATGTATCTGAAATCCAGCCTTGGTGAACATAAGAGATGGTAGTGTACTTTGATATTTAATGTCTAATGCAATGATATTCGTAGATTTTTAAGTGTGTTACTTTAGGTACTCCTGCTTTAAACCATAAAATAACTGCTTTTATCCAGCCGTAAAACGTGAAATCATTTTATTTCATCACCCCTGAGAAATATTTGAAAATGGTGGAAAGGCTGTTTCTCACTGCCACTGATAAAGCAGAAGTTCCTTTAACCTACGACTGAAGCCTTCAGCTTTGCGAACGTGAAAGTGTGAAAAGGTTTACAGAGGGAACAGGAACGAGCAAGAGAGAAGGGCAGGCATCAGGAGCAGACAGTGAGCCGTTGAATACAGGAGAAAGGAGAAAGACAGAAATTGCTGCACACTGTCACACTGGAGTCACTGACTGAGTTAAGAATAATGACTGCATCCTTGTGCGGTGACAGCTTGATATCTCAGAATACACAAACACATAAACGAGCAACAATGGAGCTTATGAATATCATGGTTCACGGGCTGTGCAAACACATTGGCGCTGATCTGTCCACCACGGTGCTGTGACAGATTTAAAATACTGAGCTTAAGCAAACAGTGATACGCAAATAAACAGGTAAGGAGGAGGTATTTGCCGAGGATTAGCACCATACTTTGAGCAAAATAAAATAAAGAGGCCAAAGGCAATTGAATTTACATGAGGTAAATGTATGCTACTCAAACTGTACTTCACTGTAACCGAACCTACTGAGAAAATTGAATCTTCAGCTCGTAACTGAGTCACAAAGCAAAACATCTCCACTGATCCAAAACTGAGCGAGTACCAAACCTCACATAAACCAGTTATGTCACATTCTAAAAATATATCACACAAACAATTCAGGAGACATTAAAACTGTGTCCCAGATACACTGAGGAGTTAATAAATCAATGCAAATGTAAGGGCTGCACTCGATTGTTTTGGATGGTCCCTTTTGCACTGTGAATGCAGCACTTCAGCATTTAAGAGGCTCTAGGATGAAACTGGATTAGAGGTATGCACACAGCTTGGGTGCGCTCACACATACACGAAGGCCCACACAAATCTCAGGTGTAAACGGATATAAGCCAAGGTGCATATACTGTACGTATATAGCCATGTAAATGTGCGCACACATATAGTGTGTTTAATCAAAAAATACCCGCTCTCAGACCCGGTTTTTCGAAAATTAATCATACAGACTCACACATAATTTTTATATTTGGTACTGAGGTGCTGAAAGGTTTTCCAGTTTGGCAGGAGGTTGATAAGCATGTGAAGAGGGTTAGAATTTAGGTGCAGACCTGGAGGTTTGCAGGTAGATGCACACACAAACAAACGCACAAAAGATGTGTGACGGGAAATTGCTTTAATCAGAGAGGGTCTGGAGAGTCAGAGTGTGGAAATATCCTTCCATTAAAGCACTTCTTCAATTTTGTCACCCATTTATTTGTCCACACATCCTGACCTTGGAGCTGCCATTTTCTTGATAATGATGCATATGAATGTTGCTCAATGAAATTTCTTTTTTTTTTTTTTTTTGATTGCCAGTATGAAGATACGCAGTATAATCATTCACTTTTTGTATTCCAGCTTTGGAATGTCATGCAAATTTTAAAACAGAAGGAAAAATCACATCAATAATTTAACATCTGCTTGGATCTTTTGAAGTAATCTCAAATGATATGGACAGACTCCAGAGATTATCCTGATTATTCACACATACTTACTGATGCTTGACATCCACACATACTGATAGCCCTAGAAGAAGTTCATAATTCATATTTGTATTTCCGAAATACAGTTTATGAAAGATTATTTTATTTGTTTATGATGGTTGTTAGCATTATGATTCAGAATACAACGCTTGGGAGTTTGCTGTCCTACGGTCATTTATTTATTTAATTTTAAATACAGACGCTTAAACACATTAGAGAGTAATGAGCTACTCGTGCACTAAAGACATTTGGAATAAATCTTTCTGAATGTATTCTATATGTCCCAAAGCAATCCCATTTTTTGGTGGAAAATGCCTGCTGTTCTCACTTCATCAAAGCAGAAGTAGTACAGAAAAAGCTTCCTGTTCTCCTATTACTCAGCAGAGACTGGTCAGGGTTTGAACAACTGTGTGACTGACACTCCTGGGCAAAAAACAAAAATAGCTTTAAAAATAATAATAATAATGATTTAAAAGAGGACCTCAGGACAGGAAAAGAGACTAGCATCCACCCCTTGTACTTCTGGAGCAGAATAATGGAGGTGGTAAGCAGTCAGGGTTGACTTGCATCTCAATATTTTAGTAAAACTGTATCAGTAGCATGTTGGTAATTAGCCAATATTAGAAATGTTTCAGATTATTGATATTGGTTGTTATTGGTTATTTAATTGTACAGGTTCATTATTTTTACATTTAGAATGAGTGTTTTATAATGAAAAAGGCAAAGCAAATCTTTGAAAGAAATAATAATTTAGTAACCCTGTTAAATGAAAAATGAAATCTCCATTTTCATTTTTTACATTATAATGTTGTGATGCTCAAATGTACTTTTAGTGAATGATTGATATAATTTATTTTTCAGAAAAAAAAGTATATGGAATGTAAATATGATGATTCATCATTCAAATATTTATACTTACCAAGAGCTGTCAGTGTTTTTTTTTTTGTCTGTTTGTTTGAAAATAAATAAATTAGTGGTGGGCCGTTATATTCACCTTGATATTTTATATAACCGACTGGCTGAGGCCAGCCTAAAAAGATGCTCAGGACAGTTGACGGGCCACTGCTGCGCAACGTCATGAAAGCTTATCATTTTCACGTGTTTTTAAGCCTTACCGCTTGTCGATTTAAACATAGAGCATCCAAACACAAGACGCGGAAAAGCTGAACAGAGTAGCTGGATACTCGCGCGCTGTGTTCGGTGCGCACGAGAGAGATTGGGAGCTGCGTATCACGGACAGCGACACTGAACCTAGCTCTCTTCTGTGAATCTCTCCTCGAAGTCCCTCCTGCACCTGAACGAACAAATACAAATCGCAGTTTGAACAAACAAAAATATGTGAAAGAGCCCAATTCAGTACTAGCGGTGTTCTGGTGTTCAGATCTAACGCAGAGAAAGGCATCTCAAAACACTTCAACAACGAAATTGCTTATTTTTGCTCTTGTGCCGACAAATACATACAAAATATGTCAAAATATCCACCTTGGAAATTATGCTCGAAAAAACTGTCAGTTATTTCTGAAGCGAAAGTAAACAGTTGAGGAAAAAAATGGGATGTGTATGATATTGGATGCGTTCATCGTCTCTTAAAGTGACCAAATTTTTGATATATATATATAGCAAAACTGTAATAATGTGAGAAATGTTGAAGGTGTCTAAATAAATGTAGGTTTGATTGTATATTTCATTTTTACATTGAAGACTATCCAGTGCTATTTTACATTTAATTATTTGGTTTCTGTACCTTGACACCTAAAAACTTGAAAAAAACTTAAACATTGGTGTGAAACTGGCGTAAGGTTGTTTGCACCTTGTGCAATGTGAAATTAGTTTACAGTTTTTTCAAGCACTTTGTGATGCATTTTGGAAACAGGAGATGAGCCCCTTTTCTAATGCACCACCTAGCTTGATTAACCCCTTCTCAAAGACTTACTGTTTGTCAATTTTATTTGGGTAACACACATATTTTGTATGCCTTCGGCAGAATTCAAATGAGCCATTTTAATCTAGATTAATTTCAAGATCACAGTGAGATTAATCTAGATTAAAAAAATTAATCTATACCCACCACTAAAATTAATACTTCTGATTAATTAAATGCATATTTGCAGAATAACAGTCAATTCAAGACATTTAATAATGACATTTAAAGATATGTTACAAAAGCTTTCTATTTCAAACAGGCCACTTGTGTTTCCACTTTTTTCTAGCTGCTGAAAATTCAGTTTTGCCATTACATTATATTCTAAAATATTTTACAATAGAACATAACTATTACAGCTGTAGTCAGAAAGGACAAAATCATTTCAGCTGGCATGATTTTGGAGAGAATAAAATACATAGTCCATGATGTTTATTAATTTAGACAGTACTCATCCAATTATCTCCAAGTAAGAGCCAACAACAGAACTTGCCTTTTTTGGTAGAGCATGTTCAACCCTTTAGCATCCCCTCCTCTGATGATCACTGAAGAGCTCAGTCATAAAGGATAGGAGCGATTTGGACCGTAATTCTTCCTTGGAATGAAAGTGGTACCTCAGGCATTCTGCTAGATCACCTGTCTCTGCCATTGCCACTGGGTGCTGGGGTTCCACCATTGACCTCTGAGATCAGATCAAGAATGTACACTCAGAAAGGATCACCTTTTATACGCTGGGAGCCAACACCATCCAGCCAGCTCATGTTAGCCAAGGGCTTGAACTTACCTTCATAAAGATATATTAGAGCCAAGGGATCCATCAGTCAGAAACTGACCCTTACAAAAAAGTCCAGGTACACAGAGGTACATGAAGCTTTTGCAAACAAGTGTACTGTTCTGTTGATAACATCTATGAAAGTAATAGAAAACCAGACTGACCTGAACATGATTTCTTGTACATGGTGCCAACCGACAATCCTTGACCTTGCTACTTATATGCTACAGCCACTGACCCGGAAGCTTGACAACAAATATTTCCTTTTTACCTCTACCACTTCAAGAAACCCACTGAGAACAAAAATTTCGAATCATGTACACTAACCCAAGTATCTGAATTAGTTGCACTGCATTTTGTCTAAAGTTCAGAAGGGGTGGAGCATTAACGCGTTCACACTGCACAATTTTAGCCCTTATTTACACTCGCTGACACGTTTTGCGAAATCGCAGACAAATGCCCGAAATCGGAGGCAAATCCATGCTTGTTTATGCAAGTGACAATCACGCAGTGTGAATTATCAAAGATGTAATCTTAGAGAGTTGCCAAAGCCTGTAATATATTTGGCATGCTAAGTATATGGATCTGTCAGCGATTCAAAATTGACTGCTATGAGAAAAGCCAGTGGATATCATACAAGCAATTTGCTAACTTTGTGCAAGTCAGACTTATGCCGGCAAACGTCTTTTACCATGATAGTGAAAGTAAAAACGTACGCCGCTTTCGGCATCTAACAACGCATTAACAGCATATATTCTCACAGCCTGTGAGTCCATGACACTTCTGGGGATGGGGACTTCAGACAGATAACCATCTAGCTGTTGACCAGTTGAGCTTGTCATCTGCCTGACATTTGAGAAATATTTGAGAAAGTATATTTAAATAGTACCAGGGCATAAATAAACAATTTTTTAATCAAATTAAAGCAGAAATCTAGCAGAAATATGGCTACAATCTGGTATTAAGTATGTATATGTATATGTATATATATATATATATATATATATATATATATATATATATATATATATATATATATATATATATATATATATATGTGTGTGTGTGTGTGTGTGTGTGTGTGTGTGTGCGTGTGTGTGTATATTATTATTATTTGAGGCACTTTCTTGCAGAGTTTCAATTTCACTGAACATTCACTGAACATATCAGACAACGATGGTGCATGCCCAGAGACGAGTCTTTTTTTCTGCGCTCTGATCTGTCTCCTGCGCTTCTGCATCCAATTATTGGTCTTTATAACCCGGATCAAGCACATTCGCAATGAAGTGCAGAGGATCCGAAAAGATCTCAGTGAGACGTGTGCTAACAGACTCTATAAGACTGTAATTTTCTTTGTTTTCACTTCGTGGTCCGTCTCAATCTCTTTGTTGGGAGACGCTTTAGATCTGCGAATAAAGGAATTTAGGGGTGTGACGGTTAGTATATAACCGTGAGACCGACGGTTATAGTTGAACACCGTCATTAGAACTCTATAACCGCCAAAACCGTGTCATTAAAATATTTTTTACAAACATTTTTTATCAAAAATTATTTTCATTTTTTAGATAGGATCATAAGATGCACAATATATCGGGAGACATGGTTTTTACCACTTAATGAAGTTTTGTAAATCGTCAGACATGATATTTACCACTTCATAAAATTTTGCTTTGTAGAAAACCTTTCTTAAAAACGAATTTCGTTTTGTACAAATTTTATCTTAATTTTAATAAATGTTTCATCAACCAATTGCATGTATTTTAATAAATAAAAAGCAAGTAAAGCAGACAATGATAACCGTGACATGGAAGCACCAGCGCGCCGCTTGCACTGCACTGTGACCTAGAGCACATCTCATTGTAAATGAAACTCAGCGTAGGCCTATGCCTCATACTTTAGCATTAAATATCTTTGCTGCATCCTTTCTAGAACAGACAATGGCTTTTTTTTGCGGCTCGCATCAGCAAAGCATTGCATCGCCATAGACCGCAAAACAAGCAGTGGATGGCGGGCGGGTGCGGCTTTGAAATTTGCTGTATGATTTCCATGAAGCAAAAAACGAGGACGGAATCTCGAAATCCAGTCATGAAAATGAAACTTGCATTTTAATATGGACAGTCATGGAATTTGCCAAAGTTAGCATAAAATAATCAAATCAAATCTCCATATGGACCAGTATCTGTAAATGTTAAGCCGCAAAAGTTCTCTGCGCGCCTCTATGTGAATTAATGAATGGCAGAGACGTGCGGGTTTGTTTACTACATAGACTGAAGCGCATGACGCTTGCATTAATTTCAGCATCTGAGCTTCAGAGTTCTCTCTCCTTCAAGCGATCTGAACTTTTCAGCTCATCTCAATGGACGCACAGCACACCTGTATTTGATGCTCTGTAAACTCTTTGTGAAGGCACACGACTCACCGTCACTTTACTGATAGCGCTGTTTCTCACACATGCAAAGAGAGAGAGAGCGAGAGTCTTACCACGCTTAAACAACACGCTATATGTAAACTATTCTTTGTTGTCTTCTCCTGTCAAAATAATGGATTTAATTTAGAATTATTCATATTCATTTTCGAACAAGCAGAAGACATACCAGTTTCTCCGGTAGTGGGCGGAGCTAATGGGCAAATGGCAATGGCTTTTTTTTGCGGCTCGCATCAGCAAAGCATTGCATCGCCATAGACCCCAAAACAATCAGCGGATGGCGGGCGGGTGCGGCTTTGAAATTTGCTCAAAAAACGTTGGCGCGGATGATGAGTTTTGTGACAGATCTCCCCCCCCCCCGATGGTTATGTTATGAACCGTCACATTTGACTCACGTCATAACCGTCATCACCAATTCTGGAACCGGCACACCCCTAAAGGAATTAGAAGAGAGAGAATGTTCTCTATTAAGACCCACTGGTGTGAAGTGAATGTCGCGGGGAGCTCGTGGTCTGTGCTATGCAGGTGCACGTGCAGGTCCCGGTTTCTGTTTGCGTCATCACAACATTTTGGCCGTGTTGTTTTGGTGATAAAAGTATTTTCGGAAAATTTTTGGTGGCCGAATATTCAATGCATCTCTACCTAATACGTGATATATATATATATATATATATATATATATATATATATATATATATATATATATATATATATATAAATAATGGTTTCATTTGTTTTATTTTTTTTTATGTTTCTCTTGTGACCTGTTTTTGAAAGTTGGTGCATAAAATTGATAATGTTACTGAAGTGTAACAATTTTATTTAAGCTATAGGCCTACAATTCATTGTAGGCTATAATAAATCGGTTTTAAAATACATTTTAAAACATATTTATTGAGGAGTAGCCTAAGCTAATAGCCTAATTTTTTATTTTCCTCACAGGCTGTGAGTCACAGCGTGTCAGTTACGCGGTGTTATAATAAAAGTAAGTATTTTATTTGATTTATTTGTAAGGCAGATTTATGTTTGATTTATGTTTAAGTGTTTAATGGCTTTAAATGATGATACTTTTTGGTAATCAGGCTATCAAAAATTATGTAAAAATGTGGATTTAGATTTATAAATAACATATCGGTTATTGGCATATTGGCTTATTAAAGTTAATCTTTTCATTAGTCTTCTCCACTAGATGTCACCCTCTTATTTACCTGTCACAATGTTACAACCTGTTTTTATACAGTCTATGGTTACAACAGAAAGCTCTTCAGTCACTCATTCAGTGATTATCATGGTGGAGATACTGTTGACGTGTGCCGAACATGCCGCCATGCTGAGGGGAGTGCAGGCCAGAATCATGGGAACACTGAGTACCAACACTACCATTTCCATTGGAGTTGTCCCTGGGATGTTTAGACGGCTGTCTGTGACAGTACCCCTTACGGCCAAAGTCCTAAGCTACATACCCAACTTATATGTTAGGGCCTCTGCCCGGGCTAGAGCTGAAGACTTGGAATCAGGAAAGAGATACGGCTAAGAACCTAGCATTTTACAATAAATATAAAATGTCTTGCCTGTCACACAGGGGCTAATCTTCGTCTTCGCACATCGCCTCAATGTCTGCACAACTCTTATGCCGAAACCGATGGATGCGAGAAGAAAACGGCCTCTTTCATTTTTTTTTTATCTCTGTATGGAAGACTCACCTGAGCTGGAGACTTATGGTCAGAAAGATAACGCTCATTGAGGCGGCCTCACGGTGTCACCCTGTTAGAGCACTTTCATGGCAAGTCCAACTTTGCTGTGGCGCGATCCATAACCTCCAACAGCTCTACATATGCAGGGCAGGAGAATTGAGAAGGCTCCGCCTCAGCTTCTTCACCATCCTCAAATATCTCCTGCTTTTCCTGGTTAACCTCAGTATCAGAAATTGTTAAAGATATAACATCCTCCTCCTGAGGCTCTCTCTCTTGTCTGCCGCCAATGAGCGCAAAAGTGAAAGTCCCTCTCTAAACCATTCAGACAGATCCACCTGAAATTCTCACAAGCTCAATCTCCTCCAGGCCTCAGCAGTGGTGGGTCCTGAACCGCGGCAAGCAGATGGCTGCATTTTTTCCAAAGAGAGACAAACGGGAGCGGAGCTTTTTAATTGAAAAAAAGAAAAAACGCTCACAATGCACGCAGACTGCCTCCTCAAAGACATTGCGTGCATGCTCTTCATCCAAACAAATGACGCAAAGATCGTGTGTCATCGGGTGTCAAATAACACAGAAACAGATGCACACATTGTCTTAACGCTTGCTAGTAGTCGCCATGACAGACAGAGAAAGATTGCTCTTACCAGTTCTTTCAGATGCACGCTTCAAACAGAACAGTCAGTGAAGACGAAGAAGAGAATGACATTTTCTCCTGGTGCCTGTTTATAGACACGCCGGTAGTGACGTCAGAGGCTGTCGCCGGCCAAATCGTTGGTGTTTTTTCAATGTATGCTTCAGACACGGGTCATGACAAGGTGTTCCCCATAGCAACCCCTAGAGGACGCAGTTCGAAGTTTCCTTTGAATGGGAAACACCAATTACATCCCCAATTGCTCTGAGAGTTCATTAGCATTTTTTTGTTTAATTTGACAAAACTACTTGGCTTCATCACACTGTCTCCTCTCCACCAGTACGCTGTTGTGTGGTGGGCGTTCTGGCACAATATGGCTGCCGTCGCATCATCCAGGTGGATGCTGCACATTGGTGGTGGTTGAGGAGATTCCCCCCTTTCATGTTGAGTACCCAGAAATCACATTTTATCTAATAGTTAGATTGCAGTACACAAAAACAACAGATTTCAAAATATTTTTTCAATGTGCATTGTACCATGACCGAACTATACTATAATAATATTGTGTCTTGGTATTCTTTCTCATTCCTGTCTCTATAAAGACTTGCTGAAGGCAGCGATAGAAAATTTTAGCATCATAAAATTACTCTTGCACAGAGAGGCTATAACAAATGATGAAACCTCAGGAGTAGGAGATAATGAGCCAGTTAAGCTAGCAAAACAGAGATAAATTAGATAACGGCAGAACTGGACAGACTAACAGAAAGGAAAAATGTGCAGCAAGAAAGATCCTGACAGTACCCAAACCACACAATTTCATCTGTGAATCAAAGGTATATGGGTACGACTGGTTCTCTCCAATTTGTCATTGTTGGTGATTAAACTGTTGGCTCTTATCCACTCAAATGCCTTAATCACTGGATGATTGATTTTTCCCTTGGCAGCTTGACTATAACTCTGCTTAGGCACCCTATGAGCGTTCAGGCACAAACAAACTATTTTTTTTTTTAAGCAATTGTTTAATCTGAATCCAACTGTGTGTTTTTGATATCAGAATGACAGCAAACAAAGGTTGCAACATTACAAGCCTGGCAGAGCAATACAAGGGAGCATGTCCATTGTCTATAGTCTATGAGCTGTTAGTGTCAGGTAATGAATAATTACTAAACTATAGTTAGTCTACTGCTTTCCACCGGGTTGTGCAAAATTCAGTTTTGAAGAATTAGCTCCATTTCAATTCAAACAAAAATAAAAAAATTAACTGGCCATGTCACACAAGAATTTACTGAACTTTAATTCATAGACATTTAACACAGGCAACATGCAGGGCAATTAAATGTTCAAGTCTACTATGTGTCTGTCTCTTTTGGACTGTCCAGCTATCCACCCATCCATAGATCAATCCATCTATCTATGCACCGATCCATCTATCGTTTTATCCATCCATGCATCTGGGTTTCCCATACACTATTTTATTTGTGGCGGCCCGTCACAATATCCACATTGATCGCCACAAATATCCACCACCCCTGCCCTTAGCTACTGCGTCTCACACGTGAGTGTGACTATGGAACTATATTTAACAACCCTTTTAAGTGGCTTTTTTCCATAAAAGGTACATAGTGACATACCTAGTGCCTTTTTTGGATAAATCTTGGCTATCATTCGGTTGGAAGATGTCGCCAGTACTGCTCCGCAAGTGCAAAGTCTGACTTTTCCTGCACAGTATCCCCTCTCTCTGTGTCTGTTCTATGCGGCAAGCGACAGAGAAGCAGCACATTCAGTTGGCCGTACCTCAGCCGACTCATCAATAAGGGAGCATAAAAGAGTGTTTCCAAGCTATTGTCATTTACGGTTTTGATTTTTAAATGAACATAATTCATGTTAATATGCTCATAGTTTGTTACTCAGACACAGGCAGTGTGCTGCAAGTGACAAAAAAGTAATATTGCCAAAACCATTGCATAGTCGGTTTTAAGTGTAGATTTTATCAGACGGTGTCGCGATTATAAAACAGGATTTAAGGAATAAAGTGAGAGAGACTCCTGGTTAACATGTAATATGTATTACAGTATTGTAAAATGTTGTAAGAACAGTACGTGACAGTTCATGGAGTAAAGTGCCTAATTTTGTCTGAATGCAAACTTAAAGCACTAATGTCATACATATGCAAATTAATGTGACATCATCTGTCTGTTTTTATGATACCAGTGCCAAATCAATACTTTATAACTGTACCAGTGCCTAAACAGTGCCTGAACCAATACAAAAAAAAAGAGCCACCAAAAAACAAAATTAAAAATGTAATAACATTAAAAAAACATTAAAATATTTAAAATAAATATACATAGCATTCACATGCTCTTTGGATGCTCTCATTTCCCAAGTTGCGCTTCCCTTACTCTAAGGCTAATAAATATTTAGTTTCAATAAATGAATTGACTTAGTGCTGTCTGTCACTGTCTTTAATCAGTTCTGTGAATGACTATGTTATGCCACATGCACTGTAATATGTTTTTTATTAAAAATATTTTTTTTTATGGAAATAGCAACATGATCACTTTATAAAGTATGCGTTCATATGTGATAAGGGATAGATTTTCGCTGAAGGAAACAGCTATGGTGTGATGAGGGATGAACCCAGTGAAAATTTCACAGTAGATGGGAAACCGATTGCTCCCTCATGACCTTTAGTAAACTGTATTTCAGTCAGGATCACTCTGTTCGAATCAGAATATTGTAGAGGTCCTGAACTTTATATTTGGCCTCAGGCTTCACTCTGAAGGGATTAGATTCTGAGCTATCCACAGGCAAACCTCACTGAGGTTTAAACCCCCGAAGCCTAATCAATTAAAGCTGCAGTAGGGAACTTTTGACGCTCTAGCGGTTAATAAACAGAACTGCTTGGATCTTGCGGAAGAACATCGTAGCCGGATCTACTTCTCTCTGTTTATGTCTATGAAGAATCACAAAGGTACTGGGTTACTCCACCGCAGTACCCCCGAAGCAATCTAAAATAGTCCGAATATAAACACTTATTATAGGTGCACCCTAGTGATTCAGGACAAGCTAAAAACACGGTTTGGAAAATGGATTCATGGTGTACTCGCTTATTATATACATTTTTCTACATTTTGAACACAAACAAAGTTACAGACCGCAGCTATGATTGGTTGTTTTTTACCGGGAGCGCATGACTTTCTGCAAATGGCAATAGGACCACTGAGAGGAGCCAGAGGAGCTTGATTTTTTTCACAGATTATCTGTCTCATATTCTACTGTCAGGACATAATGACAGGTTTAATGAATATGTAAAAAATATTTTTTTACAAAAGTTCCCTACAGTACCTTTAACAGATATATATTTTAATATGCCCAGCTATATATACCAATAAGAGTAATACCATACTGTGGATAATATTAAACAATCTGATAAACATGAGCTGGATAGATGATATATCTCCATGGGTGAGCAGTTAAGAAATTAAGTTATGAAATTTAAAATGTACTGTACTGTCTCTGAGGCTATCACAGACCCGGTTCTTGACCGCTATAGAAGGGTGGGCTGGCAGATATCCTGGGTGGGAATTTTTGGGTGGGTCTTCATAATCATCACATAGTCTAGATATTTATACTGTACATATTGCTATATTAACTATATCAACTATATTATATGTGCACTGAAAAAAAGCTTTCATAGGAAGCCTAGAATATCATGCACTTTCTTTTCTTTATTGAATAGTAGGAAAAAAAACAACTCTGTTCTCTTTCTCTGGATCATTGTTTCTACAATGGTGACTCTTTTTCTGTATTCAAAATGAGCAACATGTATACAATGAGCTAGTACATCATGAATTCATCTTCAAAACCATGTTTTTGTCTTATCCCAAATCACTACGGTACACTTATAAGTGCTTATTTTTGGACTATTGTAGCCTGGTCGGGTCGTCACCGCTGTGGAGTAACACATGCCTGCGTGAATCGCCATAGAATGTTCTTCCTCGGTATGCGTGCAGTTCTGCTTATTAACCACTAAAGCGCCAAAAGTTACATAGTGCTGCTTTAAATGGATTCAGGGGAAAAGTAAAAGAACAAGAATAATAATTTTTGTAATCAATCTGAACTGCAAATAATATTTTTTTCCAAATATGCACCTATTCAATTTCGGGTGTATTGCCTACATGCATTTTAGGTGCTTATATTATGCTCCTGCCCCGATCATGCTCGATGTTATATGGCCGGGTTTTTTTTAAATCATTAAAACTGCTCAGGTAATTTTTGTTATTAGCTATGATACATGTTCATGTAGCCTATTAAATTCCCCATAACTCAAAAACTCCTTGTAATAGCGCACAAATATTTCTGCCCATTTTTTGCTCCTGGTCATACCTTTTTTTTTGCAAAAGGCTGAATCTCCGCATGAATTCAGCACGCCTTGGATTCAGCTAATAAAAGAAAAATGCTGCAATTTTCTGGTGTTATTTATCCAATTATATCTTTAAAATACATATTTTTTATATATCTATAAATATATCTTTTGAAAATACAGTCCACTTCAGATTGGTTTTAATCACTGCATTAAATTTTTTTTTTTTTAAATCTTTATCCAATTCTGATTGGTTGGTCAAGATTGTCATTAGGCTGCCCATCACAAATTTGTGTACAGTTTATGGAGCTTATCGCTTTTTTGGAGAACCAGGACAAATATTTCAATCGGTCCCTCAGGCATTTAAGTGGCACCGAAATCTGAGTTCTGATTCAGTTCTAGCACATACCGGTTACATAGGGACGTGGGTTTTGGTACCAAACCCTACTTCCACCACTCTTTCAAAACAATCTTTCATCAGAACACTGTACTTGTTTATTCTAACCATCCATCATCCACCTAACCATACACTCAGCCATCAAAACGTAACATTTCTTTCTTCACCTCCACCCTGACATCTCTCCATTCCTAAAGGCCTTTATCACAACAACTACTCATCCATCAAATACCACTATGATGCATGCACACACACACATAGACGAGAGATATAGGCAGGGTTTCTATTCTGCCACATGTGTCACTTATCACTTGTGTGTTCTCTCTTTTGAAAAAAGTAGAATATATTATATAATTTAGTATTCAGTATGCATACAGAAATACATGTATGTGTGTGCGGATGTACATTAGTATTCAGTGCTGAGTCTCTCTTTTTGAGCGGAAACACATAATTGTTTCTGCTTGCAGAAACAATGCCTTTTTAATGTCTCTATTATTCTCCCCTAAGGCCATTCAAACCCCCAAATACTCAAAATCCCAGAATTCATTAGAACTTCATTATTGTGGAAAACTCAAAAGTCCAATAAACTCGTAAGAGCAGAAGCATCATGCGACTAAAGAAAGACTGAGTTCATACTGTATGGTGCAATTCAACCAAAGTAAGCATTTCCTCCAACACCTTGCCTTTTTAGATCAGAAGTAATGAGAGCTCAATTAAAAATCATATTCAAATCTCATATTAAACACTACCTGTGACTGGATCCACACAGAACATGAATTGCATTGGTCTGGGGATCCCTGCCAATTATTATTAATATTATTATTTACTTAACCACTTTAAAAAAAAAACTTTTTGGTTGCTTTTAGTCAGAAAACGTAATTAAAATGGCACATATGGCAAGACAATATAATTTCACTTACCTGGCCTATCACTTAAAGCAAACCCTTCTTAAAAGTCTGTGTTAAAGAGCCGTGTTAAAGAGCCGACTGCTGTGACGGAAGCCTATTTCCAGCTTAGGCATGTTCCCCCTTTGTTTTAAATTTTTTAATTAAAGGGAGGCTAACCTCCCCTATAAGGTTTCTTTTGTCTAAAATCCTCAACGCTGAAAGTGAACACTCAATCCTGATTGGCTGATTATTTTTGTCAACGGAGCCACAAGAGCTCAGCTCTCCCCCGGCCTCCCCCTCCACTTCTTTATCACTTAGCGGATGTAATTAATTTTTTGGGGAAGCTGTGCTGTCCCCTGATGACCCGCCACTGGTCTTTGCACATTTTTTTTTATCTGACAGTGATGGAAAATCGGTGGAATGGATTTAAAGTGTATTCACAACCCATTTTACTTAAGTAATGTGACATATATGAAGATGGATATTACAGGATAAACAAAAAGTTGGATAGCACTCAGTTTCATCCATTGAAATTGAATGGACTGTTAAAAGTGGGCGTTATAAACCAAAGTGTGGCAAATTCACAAAGAAGGCAAGTTAATGCATTTTGCTGAAACATTTTTAATACTTTTTTCTTTGGAATAACATACACCAACGATGCACAATAAGACCAGGAACACATTAAGGATGTAAACAGGGTTAGTTTTGTTTTTTTGTTGACTTAAAGCGCACATGATCTATCTCCTTAGATTGAACCCATTGGCCATTGGTGAAGTGGCTACATTGTGTTGTTGCTGACTTGCATGATGTTAAGCTGCTCTTAATTAGGTTGCATCGCCCATAATTGTTCATCATTTAAAAAAAACAAAAAAAAAAACATTTCTTTTCATTTTACTGCTACAAATCACTATTATTGTGAATATACCTTTTTTTGATAGCTGAAGGTATTACCAAATTGTCCAAAACATTGATTTAAAAAAACAAACATGCAAGCAAGCAGATGCATGTGCAGAGCATTTTATGTGGAAACTGCAGAAATTATGCAAATTATGTGAAAATCTGTCCAGTTTTCTGCTAGTTTCATGCAAGCCTACCTATAACCACTGCTGTTATGCCCTTAACCCTTGTCCATGCCAGGAACACCATTTATGGCTGGCTGCACCCGTCTTGTTGCTCTTTCTCCTGTTTCTGTCAGTAGAGCATTGGCATGCCAAGCAGCCTTTCCAGTATTCCCAGGTAGATCAACTACATTAAATTCATGCAGCAGACCCAGAACTTCATACAAAAAAAGCAAAAAGGCAACTCTGGATAACAAAACAAAACCTCATGGGAGCACAACACTTCCCGGTTAACTCCAGGCAGAAAATAACAAAATAAATGGAAAACAATAATAAATGAAAAAAATAATTATTAAACTTATTATTATTATTATTAAAATTAAAAGTTTTATCTAGGGATGCTTGACAAATGATATAAAATAAAATAATACAAATTGTAAAAAAATAAAGTCATTTTTGTAAACAATTAAGTTTTTTCATGGTCGAAGGATATTCTGACCTGTGTGTCTGTGTAATTGAACCTTGATTTAGAGTGTATAGAGATTTGTGAATAGCAACAGAGGTTCAATTTTCTTTCAATAAAGTGTGCAAAAATCTCTTCGTAATGATGGAATAAAAAAAAACAGCCTCCCATCAAATCTACATTGCAAAGAAGTGATGCAACATAACATAAATCGCTTCAATTAAAATTCACAATGATTTCTACACTGCAAGCACAGTTTTGTTGATTATAATGGGAGCAATTTAGTTCTGTTGCATCTTCCAGTATAGATAAACTCTACTGATTTATCTTGCTTTTTAAAAGTACCTCTTAATCTCACATTCAAATGTTTTACTTAATTTAGAGGCAAATAACTGTGAATATTCAGCTGATTACTTTAAAAGTAGGGGGAAAAATTCTGTCATAATTTCTTTCTGTGCTCATGTCTTTCAAAAACCATATGCTATACCCAAAGGAAATCATAGAGTATGTTAACTGACTCTAATTACTAAGACTAAAAACTGAAGTTTTTAAAACTAAAGAAGTGTAACAATAATGCACTTTGAAATCAGTTTAATTACACGTTTGAATATGTAAGGGAAGTGGATTTACATTTATTAATAATAAAAATAAATACCATGTCTATTTTCTGGATGTGGGCAATATAGAAGAGCATGTGCTTTGGATACATTTATAATAAAATACACAAAACCCACTTATTGCAAATTATATAATCACATAATTCAACATAATTACAGAACAGAATTAAGGTGAGAATGACACCCAGTGCTGCTGAAGTGGCCATTCTAAGCAGTTTCTGGAAATGGACTCCCTTTATAGACATAAAATTATGTTTATTTGGATGGGATGCCAGCTAAAACCACAAACTTTTACAAAGGCAGTGTAAAAACTTTAGTTTTCAGCTTCAGTTACACTATACCATTACGATAAAGGTCAAAATAAATGAGAAGCATTGTGAAAAAATATTATACCACAATCACATACATTTCCATCCCAACAGGATTAGATTTCTCAGAGGACCAGAGTTAGCTGAAAAACACTAGATAATTTGCCAAGGTTATGTGAGAAAAACACAAATGCGCTTGCTTCGGATGGAATTAAAACCATGACGGTGTAAAAAACGTCTGTGAAAAACAGTCCTAAACAGCAAAAAGATAGGAAAAAAGGAAAGAAAAGAAAAAGAGAAAAAAATTAGCATATGAAATGAAAAATACACTGAAACTAGTATATACAGTATTGTAGTGCAAAACTATAATAACCTTAACACACACAGGCATGAAGATGAACACATTCCCTGTTTTTATATGCAGAAAGTATGCAAAAATCAAGTCATATTAGTTTCCTGTTTTTTTAACCTTACCCAGAGTAATGTTCTGTCAACATTCTGTCTAGCACATGGCAACAGACACCTATCCAGTTCAGACAAATACAGAAACATTTACAAGGTGGCTCACAGACTGAAGAAAAGACTTTACTCGGATCTCATCAAAATCATTCACACCCCCACACACATTTAGTTGTGAGGCACTTACCAAACCCTTCATCACAATCACACACAAACCAAACATGACAGGCCAATTAATTGATTAGACCGCCAAACAATGATTAAAACCATGCTGTGTTAAAAGAGGTGAAATCATGGTGAAACATTTTCCTTTCTGTTTTCCTAAAAGAGCATCTGCCATATTAAGTGTGTCTGAGCGCTGTAATGACGTTACTAGCATCTAAAAATCTAAAACCCATTCACTTGATCTTTGTAAGTGCTGTTGGTGAGACTGCTGAGGGCAAAATAGTTTGTGCCAACAGCTTGCTTCAGCAATGTAAGCAAAATGTATATTAAGCTTGATTAGAAAAAACATTAGGAACCACTTCCACAAAACATCCAAGTCCAATATCTGAGGCACTTATGAGGGAGCATTTCTTTTTCAAGGAACGCTTCCTGTAATTTAGCTATCTGACGTCTATGCAAATGATTATTGAACTGTTACAAATAATTTGCATATTCCAATGCCAAGCTATTAAGCCACAAGGCAAAAGACATCAAGCTACAGTATGGTAAATAAAACTACAGTGCAACAAGAGTTCAGTATCTGTATTTGCTTAACAACAACAAAAAGTAGTTTTACAAATGCATAACTATTAGGGATGTACTGATATTAAAATTATGGGCAACAAGTTAAGCTGAAACTACGGGCAAACACAATAAATGGACAATATTCAAATTACAGTATTTCGAAAAATAAATAAATAAAAACATTTGATTTTAAATGCTACAAGTGAATTTAGGAATCACAACGTTACGATTTAGAGCAGTGGTTTTCAACCTAAAAATGTCATAATGATCACAATTTGATATATAATTAAATAATGAGAAATAATAAACTGTTACTATGTGTTCACTATTTGAGCTTGCTGATTGGTTTAATAACAATCCGCCAGTTTATCTAACATATTTTTGCTGCATACATCATATGCTACAACAGATTTAAACTAGAGCCCGACTGATATATCGTTTTGCCGATATTATCAGCCAATAGGAGCCTGTCGCCTATATATGGTATCGGCGAATATTCTGAACGGCCTCTGAACGGCCATAAATTACGGATTTGAAATTATGCTGCACTTCATTCATTTGCCCATTGTCATATTCATGTAATTTTCACTGTGTGCTGAATGTAAAATGAGTGTTAGCCTGGCTTTATTTGAAAAATATGATTCCCAATGCACACAAACTTCCCAGAATACTGAGTGCCCTGTTGGTTACAGTGTTTACTTTTTAATTATATTTTTATTAAAAATGTATTTTTGAAAAATACTTTGTCATCTAAAGTATGTTTTTTTACACATACATTTTTTAATCCATTGTCAAATTATTTAAAATTGCTTAAATACTAATTAAAATACAAAATAAATTATACCGATTATCGGCCCCCCTGCTTTCCATGATATCAGCATCAGCATATCGGTTGACCACTAGTCCTAACCAGATGTGATGGCGACACGCAAAGCTTTTATTATAGAAATGGTTTCTATTCTTTGCAACGTCGCGGCTGGAGCAACAACATACAAAATATGAAAGTCACAATCTCAGGTACTGATTCAATGTTAAAAGTGTCTAATGTAAGTTTGAATATTATTTTACGTGTCATTTATAGCCATACTGAAAAAAAACAATAGATAGTTTACCTCAGATCTTAAAAATAAAGCAAACATGTTCATTAAAACTGTGAACTTGGAGTGAACCAACTAGTGTATTTCATAATAAAGATGGTATCAGTCACTTGGAATGTAATTCTAATGATATTAAAAAGATTTAATATTCATAAATAAGATTATAAACTTGTCCTTTTCGAAGGGAGTGCAGTGAGTTTCTGCTCTTCTGAAAGGCTGTGATATTTGATTGATTCTGTGGCGTCACATTGCGTCGCATCTCATATGGACAGCCAAATTACTTGTCCAGGTATCTTGTTGAATATAGTTAGGACTCGGTTTAAGAGTGGAGACATCTTATCGTGTTGCAAAGCTCATCGGAAAAAACTGGAAAACCTCAACCAATTTTACCCGCCACAAATAGCGGGAGTATTATTTTTTTTTTGTAGAGGGCCGCAGAAACATACATGTTTGGCTGTGTGAGCCATGAGTAAAAAAAGGTTGGGAACCACTGATTTAGAGTATGAAAAATGTATACTTATTTTGAAACTTACTTTTGCCCATCATCTTAACTCACTTAATTCAATAGGGGAAATGAGTCTACACAATTATTTATTAAATAACAACAATACCAATACTTAAAAAAAAAAAAAATTCTAACTGGGCTACTAAATAGTAAATAAATAAATGAACATAAAATATGAATTTGAGCTAAAATTATTTGATTAGAGAAGAATAAGATCATATTATTAAAAGGATTGAGATGAGTTAGACCTCACTATGCCATACTTGACCAATCAGAATAGACTTTCCAAAGAGCCGTGTTCTAACCTCAAAGAAACCTCTAATTTAAACATCAGAGCAACAGCTTCATTAATAGTACATGACAAAATATGAATTAATGTGTATGTGAATAGAACAGCGTTAAAAAAATAATGAATGTGAACAGTTACAATAATTACCACAGCTAGCTAAAAAGAAATTTAAAAGGTACAATAGTTTCTTGCTTTGACATTATGTGTGATCTAAAGGTTTAACAAATAACAAGAAATCATGAAACACTTAATCAATAACATACAGTATGTGGAATTCTATGGATTACCATAGAAAATGATTTTAGATTCCATACAATTGCATTGAAATTTTCAATACATTCTTTTATGTTCCACTGAAGTAAGAATACAGGTTTGTAACAAAATGAAAGTGAATGCATTAAAGTTAAATGTAGCCTATAACATACATACATACAGCCTATAACAAATCTGCTGGAGCAGATTCTGAGCAGGATTACAGATGACTTCCAGTATCTGCTAAAGCTGTACTCCCCGAAGTTTTAAATGAAAGCCATTATCATGAGCCTCGATGTTTACTTTGTTAAAAATCTGTCAGCGTCAAATTGAAAGAAGTGAAGGAAATTAAGACCAACTCTGCTGTAACAAGTTAATCTTCTTGCTAGAACATTGTCAAGTTGTCATCTCTTGAGCAACAGCCAGCAAGCATCATCTAAGCAATACAAGAAGATTCACTCAACACTGCATTAGGATAATTGATGATGGAGATTATTATGAGAAATGCTTCAGACTAAGTGGGATAAAAGGGCAGTAACAAAGATTGAGCAAGGGTGCAGACGATAACAGCAATGGAGAAGCAGCTGGCTCAGTTCAAGCTTGAATAAACACATTGGAGAAGCAGGTGCATGAAATAGATCACAGTGATAGTTGGAAAAATAAAAGGAGACAATGAGGATGGCGCAAAGACTGAAAAACATTTCATCATAGTCTAGTTCCCAAGATTAGATTGAGAAATTTTCACGACTGAGAATCAGATTTTGGATGGGACTCAACATTAAAATACTTGTGTTACTATTTAGCAGTGCCACTGATTAAATCTACAGTCCAAAATATACCATGTGACCAGTGTACTTCAACTTCAAAGGACTCTGAACCAGTTGTGTTCAGTGAATCAAATACACTTTTGAATCATTTAGAGTGGAAACAGAATCTGACTCACTTACTAAATCAAATGATGTCTGCATTTAAATCTGAAATCTGATTTATGCTGTCTGTCTGTCTATACAAAATGCAAAAAAATTGTTTTACTCCAGTAAAGAAATTACTTAATTTGACTGAAATTACCTGAATAATTGGGCAATGTAATTTTTCAGGGTTAGATCTGGTAAAATCATTTCCATTTCATTTAAATAAAACCTCTGAAAAACACACCAAAAAAAGAAAGAGCAAAAAAGCTTGTGGCCTTCCTGGGTCCAAGAGGTTCTGGAGCATATGGTGAGAACTGAAAAATTCAAAGGTTATGTGAGTAATCAAGAGGCAGACACGGGCCCTAGTGGACACAGTTTATAAAGGAATCCAACTATTCACACTAAAACATACATTTCCTCTCCATTTAAAGGGATAGACAACCAACAAATGACAACTCTGACTACTCAGCCTCGAGATTTTCTTCTCTTCCAAGCAAGGTTTCTAGCAGGTTGTATTAATTCTGTAGTTCAATTTAAATAAATAAACTGTAAGAAAAACAGATGGGTGAATGAATAAACCAAAAATAAATAAAAACAGAAAAGCATCATTAAATGATCAAAATCAATTACACGGTTGATCTATTTATGATGTGCCAAATAATTATTTTCTTACATAAAATCTCTAAATCAAAACACATTTAATTTATCATATGGCTATATATAGTGTACAGTTATATGGATTAGTGTCTTTTTTTGGAGTTTGACAGCTGCTGTCATCACCATGTGTGTAAAACACAAGTATGGATGTTCTGCTATATCTAAATCTTCTTTTGTGTTCCTCTGAGAAATAAAATCCTACGTGCTGAGGAACATTAGGGTGAGTGGATGACAGCTGATTTTGGTGGGATATTTTCACACTTTATTTTGATTGTATGTAAGAATATATCCACATGCGAACCAAAAACAGCACACACAACTGAATCCAGCTAATTTGGCATAGTTAAAACACCTGCATAATCATGCAGATTAAGCATCTCCCTTTTGTAATCGTCCTGCCAAATCAGTTGAAAACTCACTATGCAGGGCCACAGCAAATAATTATTAGACCTACATGGTGGAGAAGTGAACATAACCCAAAATGTTTGCTTGCCAGTCCCACCAACACTATTTTTTTAAAAAATATTTATTAATATTTCATAATAGTGTTTTTAAAGAGTATGTTGAAAAACATGCCTGGGAAACATTTTCATTCAGAAATAGTTGTAATTACAAAGAGACCATGAGTAACACTGAATTAAATATTACATTTTGAATGCAGACTTCAAAAAATTTGATTGTGCATTGTGGTTCTGCCTTTCTTTTCTTTTATGGAGAGAAGCAAATGTTAGCAGAGATAACTACGGCACGGTTTCAAAGAAGGCAGCCTGCATTAATCCCCTTTTTCTCTCTATCTCTTTCTCTCCTTTTTATTTGACCTCACTGGCGGCACTGTCTCCCTTTCTCTCTCTTTCTCTGTCTCCTGTCATTACTTTGTGCCTTGCTTTCACCAAAGGTTCGTCTAGAGTCCTGCTGGCCAAAATCTATGAAAGGCGCTCAGCTTATGCAGCCTATTTCATTCCTTCTACAGGGCAAAACAGTATAATTTTTTTCATCTCTCTCTGCCAACATTTCTACTAGGACCACCATAAAAACACTGCATATTTAGCATGTATTATATTTTACAAACATTATTTTTATACTTATGAAATGTGAAGTTTCATTTACAAAAAATACAGCAAGGCTTAAAACAAATGTGCATGATCATCAGACGTGGGATGTAGTGACAGCAGCCACAGTTGTGACAGTTGTGTCAACTGGCCTAAAACACTGTCACACTGCCCCCAGGCCAGCGGACCATCATTACTGTTGAGCTATGCTCTGTGAATTTCTCTTCCTCTCACACAGAAACACATGGTCAGAGCCATAATTCAGAAATACTGGGTTTTCTGATTCACCAAAAAGGCTACTATTGAATACAGTATCTATTGTTATATTAGTATATTATATAAGTCCAATTATAATGTTAATCAAGTCTTCTTGAATCAGAAAGTCCAAAACAATACAAATTATTCTAATATGCTGATCAGGTGCTGATAAAAATTGTTTCATCATTGATTAAATTTGCACTGTTATTAAACTGAACTGAATCAACACTGAACCGTCTATAGCTGAATAATGACACTACTTTGTTTTAACTGCTTTAAAGCAGAATTTGGGTTGTGTCATATTTGGCGTTTGCATTAATGATTCTGTTATTTAGCTCTTTAATACTGTGAAGCTGTTTTTAAAGGTGATTTGAATAGACTAGCCAAAAACAATATCTAAATAACAATTTGGCTAGTAGTTAAGTGGTTAATTTTTTTTCACTCAGTCTTGGTGACATCAAAAAAAAAAAAAACAGTTTTACAGAATTGTTGACGATAGAAAATTGACCTAAATTTGGTCTAAATGTGCACTGACAATAATTAGACCAATAACATGTTTTAAAAGTAGTAAACAGGATCAATTCTGAATTAATGTTTACATTTGTATTAAGATGCGTTTTGGTCGATTGGATCACAAGTGCACATTGAAGACACATACCCATTTACACCTGGTGTTTTAATCCGTCTCTTTTGTCCACTTTCAACCTCTTCTGACCATATTACCCCCAGTGATGCTAATTATGTCAAGAAGTGGGTAAATGGGTGGATTCTCCAGTCTGCGTCAAAAACACGGGGGATGGGCTAAAGTTATCCCGCACTAATATTACTTCTGCTTGTACTTACCGCTTTTGTTTATTTTTGTATTATTTTATGTATTATTATTAGTAATAGAAATGCAAACATTATAACACTTTCTCATTTGCCGTCAGCACTAAGCAGATATGTATTTATTTAATTTAAACAAATCTTTGAATGCCTAATTAACATTTAATTTCACAAACCTTGCAAACTTAGTCGAATACAGCTGTGAGATCTTGTGAAGTGTGCATTTTTATCCAGCAAGATAATGTGTTCTCTGTGCCACTTTCGGTCTGTGTGAATTGAATGCCTTAAAATTTAAACTCGTGTTTTAAAATTATGCTTTGCCCACTGTTATATTCATGTCATTTTCTCTGTGTGCTGTATGTAAAATGAGGTGCAGCTGATTGAGCCGCAGCCGGAGCAACGCAGCGCTCAGCTGATCTTGCAGTTGCTCAGTGTCCATGCTCAGCGTCTTCGTAGACAACTCCCTCAAAACAGCACCGCCGATCCCACCCTCGTCGCCAGTATTTTGTAGCACACTTGAAGGAATGAACAAGCATGTGTTTTGGTTGGGTTCTTTTATTCAGCCAGCATCATTCGCAACAGCTCCGTACCACACAGTACAACATAACTCAATACTGATAGTCTCGTTAAAACCTCGCGTGAACTAACTTTTCTTTTCTAGGTTTTTCTCCGCGGGTTGTCTCTGGCTTACTGCCACCAACTGGACACCCATCACATAGCTGTATACTACAAATTGACATGCATGTACTGAACACTTAAATAACCATTATTAATAAAATAACTGAAATTACAAAAACTATTACATGGGGGGGGGGGGGGTCTAGCTTTTAACTCACAATTATCTTATAACAATTATACTATTCTATCAATGTATATTCTAGATTTCCCCACAGTTACCCTAGCTTTATTTGGAAAAATATAATTCTCAATTCACAGAAACTTCCCAGAATACTGAGTGTACTGTTGGTTACAGTGTTTACTTCCTTATTAATTATATTTTTATTAAATATTTATTTTTGAAAATTACTTTGCCATCTAAAGTATGTTTATTTTACACATGTATTTTTTAATTTTCTTAAAGATTAATCTCTCTCTCTCTCTCTCTCTCTCTCTCTGTCTCTCTCTTTATATATATATATATATATATATAAATTTATATATTAGTGGTGGGCATAGATACATTTTTTTTCTAGATTAAAATGGCTCATTCGAATTCTGCCGAAGGCATTCAGAATATGTATGCTACCCAAATAAAATTGACAAACAGTAAGTCTTTGAGAAGGGGTTAATCAAGCTAGGTGGTGCATTAGAAAAGCGGCTCATCTCCTGTTTCCAAAATGCATCACAAAGTGCTTGAAAAAGCTGTAAACTAATTTCACATTGCACAAGGTGCATACAACCTTACGCCTGTTTCACACATACTCCGTCTGCAGTGCGTATTCATTGCATATTTTTTTACACACCCATGTTAACGGATTCCAGTTGCGTTCCAGGAGCATTGCATTTATGTACCGAGTAGCGAACTGCAAACTGGTCTTGTGTGAAAGCACATCGAGTCCGTGCTGCACCACATACGTAACAATAATAATAATAATAATTCCTTACATTTATATAGCGCTTTTCTAGACACTCAAAGCGCTTACATGGTCAGGGGGTATCTCCTCATCCACCACCAGTGTGCAGCATCCACCTGGATGATGCGACGGCAGCCATAGTGCGCCAGAACGCCCACCACACACCAGCTTACTGATTGAGAGGAGACAGAGTGATGAAGCCAATCAGCAGATATGGGGATTGTTAGGAGGCCATGATGGTCAGAGGCCAATGGGCGAATTTAGCCAGGATGCCGAGGTCACACCTCTACTCTTTGCAAAAGACATCCTGGGATTTTTAATGACCACAGAGAGTCAGGACTTCGGTTTGACGTCTCATCCGAAGGACGGTGCTTGTTGACAGTATAGTGTCCCCATCACTACTACGTAAAGCACAAGGACTGCACACGCACTTCAGACGGAGTATGAGTGAAACAGGCGTGAGCAGGGCTGTAGCTGGGGTCAGCGAGGTTGTACCAGTGGGCCCTGTTTGAAATTGTTTAATTTGTATGTTCGTTTATTTTTATTTATTTGTGTTATTTACACAATGTTTAAGTTTTTTCAAGTTTGTAGGTGTCAAGGTACAGAAAACCAAATAATTAAATGTAAAATAGCAATGGATAGTCGTCATGAATGAAATATACAATCAAACCTACATTTATTCGGACACCTTCAACATTTCTAACATTATTACAGTTTTGCTATATATATAAAAAATTATATCTGGTGTCTGAATAATTTTTGGTTTGACTGTTAAAACTACAAAGTAATTCAGTCAAGAGCAGTGAGTGATTTTCATTTTCTTGGATTAACATTACAGCAGCCAGTAGCTAAATTAGACGCGGTCACTTTAAGAGACGATGAACGCATCCAATATAATACACATCCCATTTTTTTCCTCAACTGTTTACTTTCACTTAAGAAATAACTGACAGCTTTTTCGAGCATAATTTCCAACATATTTGGACATATTTTGTATGTATTTGTCGGCACAAGAGCAAAAATAAGCAATTTCGTTGTTCAAGTGTTTTTAGACACCTTTCTCTGAGTGAGCCCTGAACACCAGAAAACCGCAAGTACTGAATTGGCCTCTTTCACATCTTTTTGTTTGTTCAAACTGCGATTTGTATTTGTTCGTTCAGTTGCAGGAGGGACTTCAAGGAGAACTTCGCAGAAGAGAGCTCGGTTTAGTGTCGACAAAATCGGTTGACCAAAGATTAAAGTGCAGTGGTGGGGAGAGAGGGGCACAAAGAAACACTTTATGACTTTTTATGAGTTTGTGTAAATCCACATCGGGTTCAGAATATATATATATTTTTATCCACACACTTGTCTATTAAAAATATGTTGCTTTGTTTCAAAATTACCATATTTTTCGGACTATAAGTCCCACCTGAGTATAAGTCGCATCAGTCCAAAAATACGTCATAACGAGGAAAAAAACATATATAAGTCGCACTGAACTATAAGTCTCATTTATTTAGAACCAAGAGAAAATATTACTGTCTACAGACACGAGAGGGCGCTCTGTGTTTTCAGTGTAGACTACAGGAGCACTGAGCAGCATAGTGCGCCCTCTCGCAGCTGGAGACAGTAATGTTTTCCCTCAGTTCATGTCAAATTAATTTGGATAAATAAGTCGCACCTGACTATAAGTCGCAGGACCAGCCAAACTATGAAAAAAAGTGCGACTTAAAGACAGTATATATGTTTTTCTTTATTTACCCTCCAAAAATGAAAGTTAAATGTGACCACATGACCCGTAGGTGGAGTACATTGTAACATCTGAGGGGCACGTTGTAACTTGAACATATGACAGATTAAAACGTTATCTGATCAAATGAAAAAAAAATATACAAGACAAACTAGAATATTTATGTAATATATATATTTAAAAAATGCCGATACTGATTATCGGACGATATAATGCTATCATCTTTTTTTATTCCCTAATATCGGTATCGTATCAGCCCCAAAAAAACATATTGGTCGGATTCTAATAATACACATCCTAATAATTACATCTCATAATAGTTTCATCCTCCCTTCAATGCAAGTCCATCAGTGGAGTGGAACTCAGTAATGATCAATCGGTCTATGAAAGATACATATATAATCTGCGGGATTCTCAGTTCTTGTGAAGTACAAAATCTATGGTTTGTGTGTGTGAACATGAATGTGTTATTCTTAGAGCATCAAGACTCTGCTGATGGAGAGAAATAGCTGCTGCAGGGTACTCATGAATAAAACACCAAAGTTACTCAAGAGCATATCTATTCACACACACACATGCACACATACTAATCTAATGGGAGCTATATGACTTGATGGTTTACACACTTCTCACACACGCACCCAACACAGGGAAGAAAAAAACTACTATGAGCTGAAAACAGCTTTGTCAGTACATACAAGTGGGTTTTTTTGGGGGACGTAGCTGTTTTGCACATTGAATTATATTGTTAAATTTTTTCTTGAATGGCTTCTCTGGCCATTAACTTTGAATTTTCTCTAGCTCTCTTCTAGTGCAACATCGGGATGTCTGGATGTCGGTCCACACTAAGTGACCTCAAACTCACTAAATAATTCACTGGGCTCTGGGATGCATTGGAATGTTTTTGCAACTTGACAAATGTTGCCACTGCAGCTTCAAAGACAAACTGACACACTTCATAATGAAGTGGACCGAAACATCAGAGGCCAAGATTTGCAGTCACTTTTATTCTTTGACCAACACAATCATAGCAACTGCTAGGATCCAGAGAAATGGATCTCTGCACTGCAAATAATTTGGTTTATTCAGATTATCCAGAGCCCTTCAAGGTGCTTCAGAAATCCCTCCCCATGGGTAAACTCCAAACGGATTAGACATTAAAAGCATTATTTTCCTGCCATAACATCATACAGCATTGGAAAATTTAATCAGTGTCAAGTATAAAATTACAGACTGTCAAATACAGGTCATTTTAAACACTGTACTGTTCTAAATGCACATATGGAGCAAATAAAACAAAAAGCTTCTCAAATAGGTCACATGTTCATTTGGTGCGCAGTTACCCAGTTTAGTTATTGCATTATGAATTATGACTTTCTTTTTATGCATTCTGACCCCTGCAAACGCCTACACAAGAACTATACATGAGATTTAGAAGCAGGACTGATGAATAATGAACAATCCGCTTCCGACAACTCTATAGTTTCCCGTCTGGACCAAATGTACCAGCAAATGGGGATATACTTCTCTCATTAAACTACAAGTTCAGTCTTCTGTGCCGTATCTCAAATCCTGAAATCAAATTTCTGCACCATTTAGTGCATACCCTAAAGTTTTAACTTTTAGCTCTTTCCACTCAAGTACAAATTAGATTAGAAAAATCATATATGCAATGCAAATCAGACTCAAAAGGAATAATTACCTCTGTCAGCACTTCGTATTCACTTAATATTATTACTCAAACTTCTTATGGACTAATCTACAGAGTTCGTTTGTTAGCAGAATTAAGCAGATAATAATATCTTTAAATTGGTATTCTGAAAATAAAAAGGCCCCATGCTGCAAGCCCCTCATATGCTAGATATGTAACCGGATCTAAAAGACACATAGGGTAACCCGTCAGTTTCCCGCTTTGCTTTCATCCTGTGGTACTAATGGCTCTAATGCTTTCATCTTCCACCTTATGACATACTGAGATTGATGCACAATCCAAGCAAAGGTTGTGCCAAAAGACCTTAGCTCAGAGCCGACCAGCCAATAGCAGCACAAGATGAAAGCAAAGGCAGGAACCTGACTAATTTTTGGAATTATGATTTCCTTTGACTTCTTTTAGACCAACTTGAAAAGTAGAGTATTGTGCAGAGGATTTTGAAGTTTATCATTATCTTTATTGCTGGGAGATTATATGTTCAAAAACTTATTTAGCAGCGCTCTCTTGATCTGGATAATTTTAATAAAGTTGAAAAACAATTTTTAGTGTACTGGAGAACACATTTATAATCTTAGAAATGTAAATGTAAAATAAAGTGTATATTAACCTAGATTAATCAATTCTGCCAAGGATTGTTCATTGATATTATACATTACCTAATTAATTGTTTAATATGAACCTTCTAAACATTATATATATATATATATATATATATATATATATATATATATATATATATATATATATATATATATATATATATATATATATATATATATATAATAGAAATCAAAAATTAACCTAATAAATTCTGCAAAAGCATTATTAATCGTTAGTTCATAGCATGCTATTTTGATATATATCAAAATGATAACAAAGGTGTACACCGTTACATTGCGTTTTCATTAAAATGTATTTTTTGACATTTAGCATAAACTGGAAATAACCTTATTTTAAGTCACAATTTTTTCTACTTAAAACCAATATGAAGTCTATGAAGTCCACAGTGTCTTTCACTTGACCTTTAAAATGTCCCTCATCAAATATTCTCAATTGATTTTATGTTAACCTCGTAGCTTCCTTCAATAGCAATGATATTCAATCACTGTAAAATTATATTGATATATTGGAAAACATTTTGCATAGTATAATAAACACATTTATCCATCAAATATATTTGTACCACTAGAACAATGTCAGACTGACAGGGCTGTGTGTGTGACCTGAGCTAGGTGTGATCAATATTTCATGGGATTTTTGCAGTGACAGTAAGCATATCACTCTGGCACATGCTGCTGCCTTTCAATGTATTTGTACAGCATTGATAAGCACAGTGTGAGACCAGCCATTAGAACAAAGCCCTGCTGATGCTAAAACACACACTCCATTCGCTTTCTCTCAATCTGTTTTTCCTCTTTCCTTTTTCTTTTCACTCTGTCATACAAACACACACACAAAGCCATGCCATTACCGCACTGCTGGTTGCTGTATTATGCCTAAACACACCCAGCAGTGAGCCAAAGACTTATGCAAACACTGTTAGCATGTTAGAAAAATCATTTATGTTCATTTGCTATGGTATATTAATTTGTGTGCAAGAATAATTTGGTGAATAACAGTTTTCGTGAGCCCTCTGCATATGTAATATCCTTTTTAAATGCATGCTACTCTGCAGTAAAAAGAGGTCAGCTAGTGTTACCATCGGATGCTTGATGCAGAGACATCGCTGCTGACTGCACAACTGACAAATGTCTATCAAAAATGGTTTTGTTACTCTTCAGTGATTTGGATGGTTTGGAATCTGAATCTGAATGAATGTGAGCAGCTAAATCGCATAATGGTCTGCAGCAGTGATTCCCAGGCAGGGGGCACTTAAGCAGGATCCAGGGGGTCCTTGGAAAGATTTCAGTTTTAGATTGTTAAATCTATAAAACAGAAAATACAAAAAAAACCTACATGTTTTATTCAGTTCCTTAAGAAAAGAAAGGGGAAAAACTTGTGCAATGGGTGTAAGAGTATCTTTTTCACTAATAGGGCTGTGGGGGAACAAAAGACAAAAAAGATAAAGAAAAAATCTGTCTACACTATGTAAAATACAGTATTTTAGAATACAGTAGAATGTACTGTAAAAAAATGCTTGTAATTTTTACAACAAGAGACTTGGAATGCTACAGTAAAAAGCTGTAAATTGGCTGTAAGTTAACTAAGTTTAACATGAAAAAGTGTACCAGAGTTTAACGCCATATTATATGTACATTTTACTGTAAAATAATAGGCTAATAGGGTTAAATTGTTTTTACGTACATTTCACGTGACATTTTGAAGTGGAAAGACTGACAGCATTTTCTTGTAAAACAAACTTCAAAAAACTTTGCTTTATTCACCACTTCAAATATAGTTTTTTTTTTTTTTTGCAGTGTCAAATGTTTTTTTTTTCATAGTAAAAACTATTAATAACTGTATAATGAATATGGTGAAATGCATTCACATGACATTCCCAGAATGTATATTTTATTTCTTATTATTTTAGCTTTGCTACAGGTAATGTAGATTAAGGTGTTTTGGGTTACATTATCTTTTATTTAATTCATGTTTATTGCCTTATTTTATTGTTTTGTGTAACCCTGATAATTTTTTGTCCTTTTAAAACCCTGCTCTTCATCTATACACTATACATACAGTACTGGCTATGTTTTAAAGCAAACTAGAATTTCCCGTTTTATCACCTGCATTATTATAGTGTTTTTTTTTTTCTTGTCCATTTCAGGGTAAATAGTGTAAATATTTTTGCACATTAACATTACATTAATGAACTACACAGCTAAAAGTTGTAAAATATACAGGAACCAATATGCCATCCCATAAACACTGGAAACAGTCACAGTATTTTTAGCGTGAATTTCTGACAACCAGAGCCGTCAGTTTTCTGTATTTAACAGGAAATTGAACTTTGAAGATTGAAAACAACACAGCATAGCTTACTGTTACACAGGAGAAGAGGAAAACAAATCACAACCAAATCTCTGTAATCTAGTGACAAATCAGAAAGGATTCCTGACAGAAAAATGAAACGGCTTTGACAATATACTCAAAAAAGAAAAAGAATAAAAGGGAGTGCTGTACATGCAGATCTACGTGGCACAGGTTTCACTGTCTTTGAGGACTGTCTAAAACATCCCTCAAAAGACGATTATGTAATGTAAATGGTTTACGGTGCACTGTGCTATAGAGGGACGAATGATATGGCTGAAAAAGTTCCCATGATGCCATGCGTATTTTGCTCACCCCCATGGGGGCTTCATAAAAAGATCAAACTATAAAAACCAACAAATTTTTCCCTCACTCAACCCTTCTTCTGCTATACATCTTTCACTGTGTCTTTCCCATGTGTGTGAGTTAAAAAGCTTTGAAACAGAAAAGCTCCCTGTGGTTTTTAACCTTTTCTGACTTAATAACTCTAATAAAGCAGGATTATGCAGTGTACATCCTTTGCACTGTAACGATTTTGATCTGTTGTTCCCACTGCTCTGAGAGCCCTTCGAGAGCAAGCGTGTGATTGCGAGCGCACGCGTGTTAGGATATTTGTGCACACGTTTCATATAATTTCTCCACAATCTTCACAGTAACAGCTGGGGTTACGTTGACAACACCCCATTACTGCTCCGGTAGCCTTGGCAACACCGTGGTGACACCACGCCGTCTGCCAGAGGTAAGAGAGGTGTTTAGTGCCGTGGACACAGAGCATTTAAATTCATCTCCCTCATCTCGCATCTGCCTTCTCTCAGCGCATTACTTTTATATAAATTAGATTCAATTTATTTTAGAGTTGAAAAATGTAATCAACTGTAAAATGGCCTTTGAGAGTCAATGTGAACGTGGGGCGATGTTATAAAGATGATGATGCTGCCGGTGTTCAGAGATCCTCCAATATTTATCATCTGGCCCTCGATCTATACGTCTTCATCTGCATCTCTCCCTCACTGCGGAGGAGAGTTGAACAGTCAAGCTTTATTCTGTCAGGCTGTAATTAGTTTTCAGATTCGATGACACTTCTTTTGTTTATTCATTCATTGCTGTGTCTTTTTCCACACTGAAGCCTGGCTTGGAGGAGTAACAGCCTTTATATCAGATGAGAAATAAAACCGTGTTTCATATTCTCAGAACGCTCCCTCACTTCTCTCTGAATTCTCCCCGCACCTTCTCTCTATTCTTCTCAAAGACTTTAACTTTTGTGTTTCCTTTCTTTTTTCCCCATCCCACTCTCCCTGTTGTCTTGTTCTGCAATTCCCTCCCTCTCTCCTTCCGTCCATATGTTTGTTGTGCTTTTCCTCTAAACTCTCGTTCAGATCTCTCTCATGGCCTCTCTTTGTTGATACTAATGTCTGTTTGCTGTTTTGTAACTTCCTGTAAATGAAGCCAATCTCCAGCAGATATAGGGCACTCAAGGAAATAAAGTCAGCAATTTAAGTTATCACTCTGAACTCTGGGGAGACGGTCAACTTGCTAATGCTATAGTCTGTCCTGCAATCAGACAATGGCTAATGCATCTGACATTTGTTCTGTCTGATCCTGCATGCATAATACCAGTAATAACGACAATCTGAAATGCAAAAGGAATAAAATATACCTGATTTGTGACCAAAACTGCAAAAAAATATTTGTATTACTATACTACTACTACTACTACTGCTAAACAGAAAAGACATGGCAAATAACAAAAAAAACATTAATAATAATAATAATAAAATAATTTTGCAGTTTAGGAAACTTTATGGAGTTTTACAAGTGTTTATCCAAAAGTATATCCCTTTGCTGTCTAGAAAAAAAAAAAAAAAGAAGATATTAACTAAATCTAATTTGTGATTTGTCTTTCCTACAGATGTTTTTCTGCACCATTTAACACTAATTTAGTCACATCCTCATGAACGTAGAGAGTTTTAAGATTTCTCTTGGTAAAACAGAGATTAGAAACTCCCATCACTACTAATGCTAAAATCAAAGTCAAGCTTGTTTTTCCAAACACTTTGTTCAATACGTTCCCAACTCTTTTACTAAACAGAAATGACAAGGCAGATGTGATGTCTTGTTACACCTACTATGTAGAATCCATTTTCAAGAGCTGCACATCCTGTCTAAACCAGTCATAACATGACAGGTTTCCAGCAATAAGTAATATCTCTCTTCACTTAGAGTGAAAATGCTGCATGACTTGACAAATCACAGCCAATCAGAAAATATTCCATGTTTAATATAAAATTATGTGGGCAGTGATTGTGAATCAGTAAGATTTTACTGTGTGCAGTGGTACCCAAAATAGAAACTAACTTACCCCTTCACTTGACACGTCTAGCCAGGAGACGTAAAATACATATAGTATAAAATCACATGCAACATATGTATATTGCTGTAGATTCCTGCTGTTAAAATGTGTCTTACAACAAAAACTAAAAGCATATAGGGTTCTGATAACTGCCTGCACTAAAATGTATTTAACAGCAATACAATTTTGGTTGGGTGTCAATATCCCTCGCATGAGGAGACAAGCAAATGAGCAAGCCAGTGGTCAACCATTAAAAATCCTTAAATGGCTGCTGTCTCTGGCCTAAAAATCTGCAACAAGTTTTGTAAATGGACTAGGGATCAGTCACTAATGAACTGTGTAATATTGTTGAGTCACTCATCCATAAAGGGAACTACACTTTACTTACAGTTATTCGGACTGAACATTGGTCTTCTTTGACATATTGCCTAGAGGAGTTGTTTAATTAGTGTAAGGAAGATGTATTATTTCTGGGGCACAGCTGGCTATTTAAAAACATCTGACAGAACCATATGACATTGTTCACATTTTTTCAAAGGTTCAGCTTGAATTTAGCAAAGAACTCCTTTCTAGGAATCATTCCTGGTCTAAATGATTCATTTACAAAAGGATCTGATCTGGTGTTTACAGGTTTGTAATATGGGCTGTCACTGAAAAAATCATTTTCGATTTTTAAGACATAAGTGTTCATTGAATCGATTGTAAAATCGATTTTTCATGTCTAAAAAAAACTGTTTCTTTTTCAACGTCAAATAACGGACGAATGCAAAGAGAGTGCTGGAAATGCATAAGTCAGCAATATTTCTTATTTATTGGCATGAAGTGCAGAATAACTAACAGCAACAGGAGTGCAACATTCTCAAAAAAAAATGTATATGCAGAGGGGACGGCTGCCATAACAAAAGAAAAACTTCACTGCAGGCTTCAACCCAGCTGCATTTACGATTTAGGCAATTCAAAAATCTCCAAGATTATTTTAAATAATGATTCAATCCATTTCAAACAACTGTTCAAAAAAATTTAACTTTAAATGGACTTGAGAACAGAAAAATGTGTATTTTTTTATTGAACGTAACCGACACTTAGGCTAGGTGGCACTAGGCAGGCATAAGGAAATGCACCAAAAGGCTAGGACCATTACAAATTTATTGGACAGGAAAACAAGTCGATCAACATTTCAGGGTCCAGAGCAGAGCGTTTTTTATTCACTGTATGTCCAGCTGTTGAGAAGACCTGCTCCCACCGCACTGATGTCCCAGGGACACTCAGGTACAGCTGCGCAAGGTGGGGGTATTACCGGTCGCTGTCAGCATGCAATGGTCCTTTTCATAACTCAGAATCTCCTGTAACTAGATGCGCAAATGAGGCGAATTCGCGTCTACCGCACCGCGAGACCTCCAGACGCACGTAAACGCGTCTTTACATTGACTTAACATTGAAATAATTCACGCCATTCTCTGTGAACGCAGAGAGATCACTTTCGACGTCACTGGGTCTTATAGGCGTATAAAATTGCTGGTATTTTATATCTATCTTTCGCAACGCATACTGCACTTTCGGAATTTTTCATTTTATTTTTCTGCTTGTTTGTGAGTTTTGTTACAGCTATATTTTTTAATTGTTTAATTCTTTTAAAATGAATAGTGTACATATTTGGTTAAAATCGATTCCCTATTTTCATTTTCGAAATGTTTTTTGGTTGGTCCGATCGATTGTGTAATCGATCTTCGAACTAAAAGTGACAGCCCTAGTTTGGAATGACATGAATATAGGATTACATACATTTTGACTGTCTACAGAGATGTTTGGACATTGAGACAAGACGCAAACTTACAATTTGAACCAAACGGAGAAGATATAATGCAATGTTATTTGTCTTTGCAAATTGTCTTTGTGTGTGGGGTTCAAAATGTTTTAAAGGCTTTCTTTTATTTTTAATATCCCTCGCTCTCTGTACTTGTTTGGTAGAGGTCAAACCAACTGTGTGATTGTAGGAGTCTTTTCATGAGTCACGCACTTTTAGATACAACAAATAAACTGGATCCTGATTCATAATATTATACACATTTACCTATTTATTATTATACATTACATTCATGTTGCTAACTGAACAATTCAAACTATGGACATTCACATTCAGAAATCAATCAATATACGTATGCATACACCATAAAGCATCACTATTAGTAGTCTTCATATGTTGGGCTAAGGTTTTTTTAAGCATTAAAATCCATTGTGTAATGTGTTGGTGCTACAGACACAGATGAAACCACAAATCATGTTGCTTGCTGAGAAGAGGTGTGCAATTACATTTCTAAGTGAAACGATTTATGATTTTCGCCTAGAGCATGTTAAAACTGGTGTAAAAGTACCACAAATGTTCATTGAGGGAAAGAACCTGAGCCATTATCTATAGGTACTAGAACATCAGAGACTTTGGGGCAGGCTTTTTAGATTAGCAAACACCAGAAGACCATAGCAACTGCACAGAAACACACTAAAAACAACTCCGAACACATTAGCAACCACACAGCGATGTCCTGGCAATCATCCCAAACACCCTAGCAGACATTAAGATCTGGAATATCTAAGCCAGAGAATGTTCATTTTCACATTTCATTTTGAAGATATAGTTCACCCAAAAATCATATTTCTGTCATCATTTACTCACCCTCATATCATTCTTTTTTCTGTTGAACACAAAGAAAATATTTGTAAAAAAAATTGTAACAGTTCTGACTTCCAAAAAAAAATTTTTTTTCAATAAAATAAAAAAAATGCACTAAATGTTCCTCAAACGAAAATGTCATACAGGTTTGCATATTAGAACCATCCCTTTCATTTCTTCCCAGACATTTTCACATTCAGCAAATGCATTCTACCCTTAATGTCACTAGTGATTTTTTGAAAGACCCTGAGATAATCTCTCAATTAGTCTGCCTTTATTCTGCCTAATGTTCATCAGTGCCATATTAGTCTTGAGGGTAGCTGGGATTAAATCCTTTGGGGAAGTTCAAATAAGATAAGATATGCACATTACCTTGTACATTTTAACCTAGACTCTGGTTGGAATCATGTTATGAATCAACTACTCCTAAGTTTCTTGGCAAAGCTTCTTTAATAGCTGAGCTTTAAAGAAAATACAGTGTTTACCTTCGACAGAGTAAACTCAGCAGGAATGCTGGCAAAATGGCAGCTCTAATACTAATAAATGAAAAATTATCTTGTTCTGTAATGGAACAGAGCTACTGTATCTCCCTCTCCCAACCCTGATTTTTTGTTAGTGTGCGAGTGTGTTTATACTGCACACTTCCCACGCGCAGTGAGCCTATGACTTGCATAAGAGAACCTCACCTCTTTAAATCTCTCCTTCTCTCTCTTTCACACACACACAAACAGAGACACAAATACACAAATCAAACTCATACTAACCAGACTAATATTTCTTTAAAAGCCCCAAAATAAGACATTTTTCAAAAGGTTGGAAGCTGGAGAGCTAAATCTCACACAGCAATGTCAAAACCAAACCACCAGCACAAGATGGTGAGCAAACCATAATAAGCAATAAGCTTCAAATTCATGGTTCAGTTCACTAATAGCACATGCTGTGAACACAAAGCACTTCGGGTCATTTCTCAATTACAAATATTTTTGGCCTTTACAACTTTACAAACATATTGACCCAACAACACATGATGGACAATTTATCTACTTTTATAGAAAGCACAGATTTTAAGTATATATAAAAAGTATCTTAAAAAAGCCACATCAGTATATAAAAATTATGTCAATGTTTGGCATCAGTAAAACATTCTATTTTGCACTTGTACTTCTATTAAGATAGGCTTACTAAATATTACAATTAAAAAAAAAAAAAAAAACCTATTCATCTGAATGATTTCTGAAGGATTATGTGACACTGAAGACTGTAGTAATGATGCTGAAAATTCAGCTTTGCCATCACAGGAATACATTTAATATTAAAACATTAAAAAAGAAAACAGTTTAAATTTAAATAATATTTCACAATATTTCCATTCTTACTGCATTTTGATTAGTACATCACACTGCATAAGCACTTTCTAATATTCAATGTTAATTGCCGATATCCAATATTTTTCAACTCATTTTGGCCCATGGCCGATCCTGATGCCGATTCCTATACATTTCCTTTTGTAAACAACACCAAGTTTAAATTTTCAATTATTTGATTAGTTTTTAACAACTTATTTGTTAGAATTAAATAAACAATAATTAAGTTCTTTCATAATGACAGTACACTGAAGCTTTGAAAATAAATATTAATAATCTATATATCAAATCATTGCATATTTCTTTCCCCCAGAAAGATTCAGTAGTAACTGTTGATCGTGGTAACATCCTTGCTGTCTATGAAGGGGTTTGGAATGACATGAGGGTGAGTAATTAATGACATAATTTTCATTTTTGGGTGAACTATCCCTTTAAGATGTGTGTAAAAATCTGTTCTGTTTTTGTGAAATTCAGACTTTATTTTTTTTTTACTACCACCACATATTCCCACCACGTAACGGTTTTTATCTCTTATACTCTCAGACACAATACCCCATTCTCTGCCATTTTTCATTACCGGAGAGATGCTGACAGCCCTAACATCAGTGATTGACAGCAAAGAATAAACCACAACATTGTGCTAATGTCATACGCATGTCAATGACTTGCTCACTGCAGTTCATGCAGCAACAACTGAACTTTTTCGGAAAATGTTGTTGTGACTCTTGAAATTTAAAGGTAGTCACTTTCATTACACAGTAGATTTTTCTTTTTGTAATAGAATTGTGCATGAACATAATCTGACAAGGACTGACAACCATATTCTGTTGCCGTGTAAATATAGACATACAACACTCTCACTGTTCAATGACAAATATGTACATATATCTGTATGTATGCTGTATATCTTCTTTAAATCTAATATGTTTTCTTTGCCCTTCTCGAAGGACTCTAGTACATAATGCAGCTGGACTGAGAAAGTCATCCGACTTCATAAATTCAAAAGAACATTTTACCTTTTGAACCCAGTTGGTAAAATGTCCACTTGTCAATAAAAAACAGATTTCTGCCTGAGGCATTGTGGGAAGACTCCATCTTTCTCTGGCTTCCTCTCCTTCTTTCTCTTGATCTCCTAAAGAAATTTAGAGGATACACACACACACACAAAAAAAAATCCTGTAGCTAGGGAGTCTCTTAACTATTCGATTTAGTCACATAAGTCATTTTAATTTCATTTTGCTTTATTAATTAAAAAAATATATATGATTATTTATTTTAATGTGTTAATTTCGTGAAGGAAAACTATTGAGAAAACTGTTCGTTGACAAGCTTTTTTCCCATGACTAAAATGTGACGATGTTGAGACAGACGTCAATGAGGTCAATAGATGATAACTATCACCATGCAATTTTGTTGACTATAAAAGATGAAACTAAAATTTATTAAAAAAATAAATACTTTACCAAAAACAATTTTATTTTTGCCCAAAAGGAGACAAAATATTATTGCAAACTACTGTACACACATCTACTAAATGAGCTTTTTGTGTGTGTAGCCAGATAAAAAGAGTTCAAATCTCTGAATCAGAGCTCCTCTGTTACAAGGATACATTTTCTGCCTGGTGATTTGCATATTTTTTGCAATCTGGCAACCATGCGCACACTCACTCTTCAATGCGGAAGTGCTGACGCCGATGATCTGAAAACACAGACAAATCAGCTGGAGTTTAACGTAGGGCTGGACGATTATGGCCTAAAATCAAAACCTCGATTAATTGAACATTTTATCTCGATTAAGATTAATCTTTGATTCCGTAATCTGAATGATTCCGATTCTTATCGATTCCTAGTTTCGATTGCAATAAGATAAAAAATCCAATATAAAAAAAGTCAAACATTTAGACGTCAAATATTTTTACAAAGCATGCTGTTGCAGCTGAATAACATGAGCAAAAATAAGCAGCCTACAAAACACTGCAAGAGGAATTTTGCCTGTGATTAAAAAAAAAATACCATGGCAAAAACAACTAGATTAATATAAATTTTAAATATTAAAGTGTTAAAGACAAGTAATACGATAGGTCACTAATAAGAAAGGAACAAACAAATCAATTAGCAATATCATAAATAAATACAACTTAACTAAGTTTCAGGTACAGAAACCGGCCTGAGTCTCGGTGCTGGCATGAGTTGTTATTGGGGGAGGAAGTTAATGAACAGTGGTCTCTTCCACCCTCAATACCCATGGCTGAAGTGCCCTTGAGCAAGGCACTGAACCCCCAGTTGCTCCCCGGGTGCTGTATATATAGCTGCCCACTGCTCCTGGTGTGTGTTCACAGTAGGTTCACTTCTCATTGCTGTGTGTGTGCACTTGGATGGGTTAAATGCAATGCACCAATTCTGAGTATGGGTTACCATACTTGGCAAATGTCACAACTAAAATGCTCTAAAAAAAAAAAACAGTACAAGGTTGACTAAATATGCTAATAATTAAAATGTCCAAAAATAACACTGCTTTATAGTTAAATAATAATAGTCTTATTGCTAAAATGTTACATTTGTATTTACTTAAACTAGTCTAAAATGCTGAGACTTTTAGTTGACTAAAACTTGACTAAAAAGAAAACAGTACATTTAACACAGAACTAAGTCTAAGGGGCCCATCATACATACGGCACCAGGCAAGACGCAAGTACTTTTTGATAGTTTCAGCCCAACACATTTATCATTTGAGTCCTGCGCCACGTTGTTGAAAGAGCAAATGCATTTGCACCCATTCGTGCGCTCATGGGGGTGCTGGTCTGAAAACGTGGTGTTCAGGACTTCAGGCACATTGTTGGCGCGTTGCTATTTTGAGACAATTGAAATAGACTGTGCCATTGACCAACTAAAACCTGATGTAAAGTCTATGGTGCAGTATTTTCTTATTTAAAGATCACAAACATGAATCAAATGATTATTCAATTAAATGTTGAATAAGAAAAATTATATTGACTTCTAAAAGCATTTTTTGTCATGTCTATTTTATAATCTTTGTTTGGGAGCTTTTCTCAGGAAATACTAATATACACACAATACATTTTTGATTAGTTAATTGCCATATCAGGTCATAAATTGAATTATAATCTTTAATAACAACATATGAAAAAATCATCTATAACATTTACTACCCGTGGAGCAACAACTGTACAATTTACATGTCTAAATACATATTTATGTATGTGTCCTCTGATGTGCTACCGATCAGGCATGTGATGTGCTGATACTGATTGCATAATCATTAAACCTGTGTATCACCAGCAAAGTCACGATATGACACCTATCACAATACAGAGGCTAGGTTACGATACGTATTACGTTACAGGACTACACTGAACCTCAGTAGAATTAGTAGAAAGAGTAAAACAGTTGTTTATAAGCAGTTGACCTCTGCAATATGAAGGGCCTCCATAACTGTACCACAGTACAAAAATAGGTAATGGCATATGTTTAATGTTTACATTTGGCACTCCCCACCAGGTACATTCTGATTTTTTGCATTTAATTTTTAAACCCAGAAATAATAATTTACTAATTCTAATAAATTGATATTGTAATGTACTGATATTAATAAATGAAAAAAATATAATTGCAAAAATGAATGCACGCTCTTCTTTTTAAAAATAAAATGAAAAGAAGAGATTAATTCTAAATTAATGAATTGTCTTCTGCATCTTACGCACACACATGTTCAGTCACTCACACAGATCACGCTTTGAGTGCAATCAGACATTCAGGAACAAACTTTTTAGCACTGCCCCGCATATTTTTATAAACTATAAATAGCTTAATCGCTAAAGAGCTACATCATCTTTCTCAAAATGGAGCTGGTAACATCATTGTTTCTAAAGGAATTAAAGCCACAGCTTTAGTTAATAGTGAAATGTGGCAAAACGGAGGTAATTCATATGTGCACAGCCTCTCTCCTTTCTTTCTCTCTCTCTCTCTTTCTCTCTCTCTCTCTCTCTCTCTCGTGTAAATAAACACTTGATTGATTACAATGTTCTGAGAATAGAATATTGAAGTGGAGATCACTAAACTGCAAGCTAACAGGTGTTTTCAGAAAGCAAGGGTTTATAGTGGAAAGAGAGCACGTACACAGGGTTGCCAGGTTGACAAAGATAACTAACACGCTTAACAGATATTTCCATATTGCAAAATGTTTCAGGGATAACATCCCTTTATATCAAGCTACCCCGGTTGTGTTCCTCTGTGGCCAGATTAAACCTTGCTGTAGCCTATATATTATGCTCTATTCATTATTTTTTAGAAACCTTGCACTTTTCCACTCGATTTTAAATGGTGTTCTTGTATCCAAATTAAGCACTGTCCACTGCTGTGCACGTGCCACAATATCGATACACGGCCAGCTGTATCGATATTTGTATTGTCAAATATTTGTGATCAAACATTCTCGTATCGATATTTTGAACACAGCACTAATAATCATCCATTAAAACTTGTTGACAGTAGTACAGCGCAGCACACTGTCGGTTAACTAATAGTGAAAGATCCCTGCAGCACATGAAATGAGCTAACACTTGATAAGATGACAAGTCAAAGGACGATAATGACATGGCATATAAACGTAATATGCACGAAAAGTTCTATTTCTGTAAATCTCTGGCAGACTCATAGCATGAACACACAGACTGAGGACGGGGGTGAGGCACAAGGTCAGCCAAACTGCAGCCTGCCCGGAGCAGAGGGTGCTCAAGTGCCTTGTTCAAGGGCACAATGAAGGAAGGTTGTACGATGCAGGGTCTTTCAGATACACTCTTCAAAATGAAGGTTCTTCAATAATTCTTAGATTAAGTGAAGAACCCCCTTATCAACAAGAATCATTTTTCAGTGTGTAAAGAGTTCTTAAGGGAAGGTGGTTCTATATTATTGGTTTTGAGGCTCCTCTTTCAGAGCACGAGAGACTTTGAGGAATTTTCAAATGTTCTTCACTTATCAGATATTTCTCCAAAGGCATTACTTAGGGAATACAAAGAGACTAATATAAGTTGTTGACATTCAGTAAATTAGAGGTACATTTGGTAACTGCAGTTTTTGATGAGAAATGTTTGAATTTGCACTTTCAATAAAGGTGATATATATGATAATCACACTATTTATTTTAAAAACAGCAAAAGCACGAATAACTTTACATCTGAGGCTTTTAAAGACTCCGTTTGTCCATTATTTATTTCTAAAGATACACGACAATGTATAAAGGGCTCCATTACCTTCTATGTTACATTATGGCCCTGTAGAAACAGTTTTTGTAAAAAATAGGCTATCGATAGCGTCAGAACCACTCGACTCTCTGTCCCATTACCGTACAGACAGGAGGAGAAGCTCGCAGGCAATTAACTTAATATGGCGTACTGGCGTTACATTTTAAAATACTATACAAAATAATTTACGCACAGCTACTAGAAGATCTACATCTGTCAGACAGGTTGCTGACGTCGTCAAGCTTAGTTTGAGTCTGCGCGTCAGAAACGGAAGTGCTATAAAACGCTAAAAATGGGCTTCAATTGTCTCAGTTGAGTTCCAATGGGGTCGCTGTGTCCATTTCTTTTACTGTCTATGGTTTTTACGCCTTACCGCTTGTCGATTTAAACATTAAATCATCCAAACACAAGACGCGGAAAAGTTGAACGGAGTAGCTGGTTACTAGGGCGCGCACTGTGTTCGGTGCGGAGAGAGAGAGAGCCGCATATCACAGGCAGCAACACTGAACCGAGCTCTCTTCTGCAAAGAGAAAGGCGTCTCAAAACACTTGAATATCGAACATGCTTCTTTTGGCTCTTGCGCCGACAAATACATACAAAATATGTCAAAATATCCACCGTGGAAATTATGCTCGAAAAAGCTGTCAGTTATTTCTTAAGTGAAAGTAAACAGTTGAGGGAAAAAATGGGATGTGTATTATATTGGATGCGTTCATCGTCTCTTAAAGTGACTGCGCCTAATTTAGCTACTGGCTGCTGTAATGTTAATCTAAGAAAATGAAAATGAAAATCACTCACTGCTCTTGACTGAATTACTTTGTAGTTGTAACAGTCAAACCAAAAATGTAGGACAGTATGGACTAGTGGATGCAAATATTACACAGCAAAAATATAAATTTAAATATGAATCTTGCACAGTGCAACTGCACTTAAGTTCGATTCCCGTTTTGAGGTCCTTTGCCGATCAAGCCCCCCTCTCTCTCCACCGATGCTTTCCTGTCAGCTCTCTACTGTCCTGTCCCAAAAAAGGCAGAAAACTCTCATAAATTTTACTCTAAAAAAAAAAAAAAAAAAAAAATATATATATATATATATATATATATATATATATATATATATATATATATATATATATATATATATATATATATATATATATATATATATATATGTATCCTGCAAGTTCTGCGTCTCTCACTGTGTGAATTAATGGTGCAAACACGCGGTTTTGTTTATCACACACACAAAGTAGCGCATGTAATGCTCAAGGTGTTTTTAGTAGGGATGCACTGGTTGACCGGCCATAAATCGGAACCGGCCGGTTTTTGCTTAAAATACGCGATCGGTTTTTGGTCTTCTTTAGGCCGATTTTTCCGGAAATGTGGCCGCGTGCACAGACTACATTGTAATCTTTCGCTATGTCACTTGTGTGGAAGTATTTCAAAATCTGTGCGCAGGACACGGGCAGCCGTTCAGCACTGGAAATGCAGAACTACATGTATGGGGCACAGATAACAGCAGGAAGCAATCAGCCGTTGGTGTACTGGCGCACAAATAAGAGTCCCTTTTCTGCGCGCACTAAAGCTGCGCAAGCTTACTGTTATCGGTCCGAGCCCTGAACGAGAGTAGACCGTGAAGAGTGTGAAATCGTGAGAGTTGTCATCTTCATCCCCGTTGCCGATACGATCCGACAGGACTTGGGCAGAAATCATATTCATGATGAGCTAATGATTTATTAACGTAGTAGAATGAAGCAGGGTGAGGCTGAAAGCCATCGAAGCAAAAGGCCGCTGAATGAGTGCGACACACAGCACGAAAGCAGCGGAGCTTTTGTTATGCCACAGTTGACTGCTTCCAGTCATGAGTATGGTAAAATAGGGCTGGGCGATATATAGAATATTAGCGATAATGTGGAATAATTTTGACAATTATTATATATTATATATATATTATATTGGGAATATAGAATATACGAATATAGAAACACATCCACAGCAACGTGCCGTGAGCACACGCATGCTGTTATTCACACATCTGCCTGCATCCCTGTGTAATGCATGTACCGTATTTTCCGGACTATAGGTCGCGCATTTTTTTCATAGTTTGGCTGGTCCTGCGACTTATAGTCAAGTGTGACTTATATATCAAAATTAATTTGACATGAACCAAGAGAAATGAACTAAGAGAAAACATTACCGTCTACAGCCACGAGAGGGTGCTCTATGCTGCTCAATGCTCCTGTAGTCTACCCCTAATAAACGTAGAGTGCCCTTTCACACTGTAGACTGTAATGTTTTCTCTTGGTTCTAAATAAATGCAACTTATAGTCCAGTGCGACTTATATATGTTTTTTCCTTATCATGACGTATTTTTGGACTGATGCATCTTATACTCAGGTGCGACTTATAGTCCGAAAAATATGGTAAGACTGCCGTCATTCAAGTAATGAAAGCGTATTGCAGTAAACAATGTATTTTGCAGAACCACAAAATAAACGATAGAGCAAAATATGAATCTACAGATTTTTTATTTCGTACATCTGATTTATATAGTAATATTGCCCAACCCTACACACTGTGATCAGAGTTTCCACAAAAATATTAAGCAAGGCAAATCTACATATTAGAATAATTTCTGAATGACTGGATTAATGATAATAAAAATTCAGCTATGCATTACAGGAATAAATGACATTTTAAAATACACTGAAATGACTTAAAATTGTAATAATACTTCACAATATTGTAGTTTTTGCTATATTTGATCACTCAAATGCAGCCTTGGTGAGCATAAGAGAAACCTTCATTTTAATAATGTAGGATCTCACCATTTCATCTGTTTCTCAACCTGATAAAAAAATTAAAATAAAAAAAAGGAGAATATACATGTACTGTCATACAGTTCGGTAACAGAAAAGTGAGAAATGCTATCCTGCCTGATCAGACAGAGTATGGAAGTGAATCATAAGGGGTGATCAGTCCCACACACAGCTACCGTGCATCGCTTTGAACAGCTACACATTTCTTCATCTAATCCTACGCTAGGCAGTCTTTGATCATGCAATGACTGCTAGACCATTATGACCAAACATGGACATTCTCTATGAAACAGCACCTGAAATAAATATAGGCACATCCTCTAGATTAGTATTTATGTAACTTCAATGTGAAATATCAAAAGCATATTTAGCTGTGCCCTGGTGCATGCTGACATATCTATCTATCTATCTATCTATCTATCTATCTATCTATCTATCTATCATTTTTGAAAGAAGTATCTTATTTTCACCAAGGCTGCATTTATTTATTTAAAAATACAGTAAATAGTCAAATAATGAAATCTGATAAATTAATATCATTTTCTCTTTAAATATATTTTAAAATGTAACTTATTCCTGATCATTATTACTCCAGTCTAGAGGTCTTCACAGTGCACCCGAGACCTGTCGACCCGGGACCCGTACGGGTTTTGGTCTATATTTTAAATGATCAGCCGTGTCCGGGTCGGGTCTGAATCTATTACCTCTGGTCCGGGTCTGTTTAACATTGTGTGTAATACCCGTGCGATCTGAGTCATCGGACTTGTGTTTTTTGTAACTTGCAACTTGTAAAATTAGGTAAAGAAAAGTTAGCTGTTAGAAGCAGAGCGCGCAGACTCAGAGTTAATGCAAGTGCCCGCACGGTAATAATGCTTGCAGGCTTGACACAATTATATTTAATATATTTCAAATCAGCAACACAATCTGAGGTGAACTGTAACATGAATGACGCTCAAACTGCGTTAAACATATGTTAGGTTGATACAGCTAGCACGCATGTGCAGTCTCCAGCATGTTTCATGTTTCTATGGCAACCAGTGAGGGACACTTCGACTGCCACACCGCGCTTTACATTTTCGTTTAATCTTAAAGTTTTATTGGTCAGATTCAGACTCGACGCAGAATAGAGCAGAGAGAACAGAGATGATAGCATAAAAATAACGTCAGTGGCGTTATTATAGTTCAAAAGGGCAAACAGTCACAGTTATTGTGCGAGTTAACTCGAGTCAGAATGTAACGTTACATGTGCACAGTTGCATTTGTCATCCATCACCGTGACATCAAGTGGACTTTTGAAGCTGAAATAATGAGTGGATTAAGCTAGGACTTGGAATAACGAGAGGAATAACATGGATAACTTTCTTGTCGGAGGATTGTAATGCATCACAGGCAGTCAGGTACAAGGAAGAGAGAATACGGCTCCTTAAATTAGGTAAGACAGAAAGTTGTATTTTCCCCAACAGGTTTATTGACTTGTAATAGCAATTTAAGGTGGAATATGTGACAATCGGATCCAGCCGGGTCTGTGTCTTCCCGGGGGGTTTGGGTCCAGCTTGCAAATAACATATGGGTCCGGGTCGGGTCCGGGTAGACATTTCTCAGATTTAAACAGGTCTGGGTCCAGCTTTTGAAAAAATAGATGGGTCCGGGTCGGTTCTGTTTAGTACATTACAGGTCTCTTTCGGTTTCGGGCACAAATATTTGGACCCGTGAATACCTCTACTCCAGTCTATGTCACACAATCCTTCAGAAATCATTCTAATATGCTGATTTGCTGCTCAGAAAACATTATCTTCTTATTTCTAAACATTCTTTATTATTAATGTCAAAAACATGTTTTTTGGAAATTACTTTTCAAGATTCTTTAAAAAAAAGGTTCAAAAGAACAGCATTTAGAATATAAATATTTTGTAACATGTGAATGTTTATGACACTGCTGATTTATGTACCCCCCCCCAAAAAAAACAAAAAAAACAAATTGATCTTAAACTTCTGAATGGTAGTTTATATAGCAGTGACTTATTGTTTTAAAAGGCAACTCGAGCTGCCTGATGCATATAAAAAAACAGATCAGTTTCAACGTATTAACAATCTCTTGAACTCACATTGCCTGTCTTTATAATTCAGTCTCTCACCCTCACACACAAAGAAAAGCCTCTGGCCCAAGACAAATCCGAAAAACAGTAGGAATTATGAGGTTAATGTTTCACTCTAAATCAATTAGCCTGTGTGTCTACTTCACTATACAATATTCATAAAGTTAGTGTCGCACAAAACGCAGAAGGCTGTGGAACAGGGAATCTAAACTTAGCCCTTAAAAGCTGCTTTCAAAGGTTTTTTTAGTTGTTCTGCCCGTTCTTCTCCCAAATAGACTGTCATTTTCAGTGAAGGCAGTGCAAAGAGGGAAAATGACCTCATTCGGTCTTGAATGCAGCCACCAATCTCCATGTTCGTCGATTGTCCTTTACAACCCGCGGGAAAGAAGTGACGAGAGGAATAAGAAGAAAGAAAATAAGTGAGGACGAGAGAGACATGTTTTTGATCTGCCAGGGAGAGGAATCCTTTATGTTCTGATAAACCCTGAAGGAAGAATGAGAGAGAAAGAAAATAAAAGAAAGGGAAAGAGTGAGAGATGGGGAGAAGGAAGGTCCACATATAGAGGGATTGCTGAGATTAAAAGAAGAGGGGACAGACTGAAACTTGACAAAGGTCTGAGAGCTTTATCTCTTAAAAGCTCCATCTGATCCTATGGTTCAAAGCACCACAAACAGTACGGGAGCTTCCCTGTAACCTGACTTGAAGTGACACTGACTTTACTAGAGATTTGTTATCCAGTGTCCTAATGACAGTAACCGAATGTAAACGAATTTCTAATTTCATATCTTCCATCTATAACAGCTTTAAGAACTGCAGTGAGTCACTGTGACAGAGCCCAAAATAAGTAGGTGGCCATCAAGGCGCTACTGTTAGGAGAGAGAAGGATTTATCATACAGTATTGAGCGATGGCAGATCGTTTGTCCACTGTGTACCATTCCGGAGCCTTGTAAAGCATCTTAAATTACATTCCAGCTTAGGTCTGCCATTGTAACTTTATTTCGGTGTCTGGTTGAAGTGCAGCGATACATCACACAAAATAACGAAGGACAAGTTTATTTTGGCTTATACAGGACTTTCACTTAAGCTGTAGTGATCCCTCCTTGGGGGCATTTGGGAATGTAGGAACACAGGTAAAGTGTTAACAAGAGCTGGCACAGTATTTCAAAATGACAGAATGCTGTTCTAAGCTAAATAAAAACTGACATCTTAAATGACACAAAAACATCGGTAGTCTATTTTCGTGCTATAGGCCTAAATATTTTGGTAATAGATACAGGACCATTCAAAAGTTTTTTAATTGATACTTTGATACTTTTTTCAAGAAGAAACTGTTAAACTGATCAAAACTAAAAGAAAAATAAACTTGAATAAATGCATAACGGACATTTTCAATATTGCCTTTCATGAAGTGTGTAATGTACCTGTATTTGAATGCAAACAAACTACAAGGTGTAAAGAGGAAAGTGCATGATAAATAAATGTATTGTCTCCCAAAAGAAACAATCAACTCTGAACAGCAAAATAGAATCATTAGAATTTTCCAACTTCCATGACAGCTACATGGGGTTACACATTTGCAAGATGCCCGTCTAGGGATATGTCAGTATCAAATTTTCCTGTTGCGATTAATTGCTCATGCTTTTATCACGGTAAATGGTATTATCACGGTATTGAAATATATCTATGGTATGTTGTAGTCCAGGTTAAAAAAAGCCTATTAAGTCTTAATACTTAAGTATTTGGCACTCTGATGAACATCATAGCAAATACACAGATCTGAATGGCTATTTAATATTATTTAACCCTCTGGAGTCAATTAACGCGTATACGCGTTATGAGTCATTTTCTCCTGATAACCCCGAAAATAATTTAAATTACACTTTCAATTTTAACCGTACAGATAAGAGCAATACATCAATCGAATCTGTAAAGGGTCTATTTTTTTTGGGATACAGACATAATAACAACAAAACTTTGTGAACTTATAAAATAAAGATAACAAACAAGATGTGCTTTCTGCAGCCTTTGTCTGCGCTGATCTTCATTTAGAAACACGTAATTAAAATGAACTGTAACTCTGTGAATACTCAACGAAGGGGCATGAGAGAAATATCTATAGAAAGCATGATATGTCTACTTTTAAATATGTTTTAGGAAGTAGCATAGCTGCTATATTTATGGGGTTTTCAGGTTAAGGACTGTCTGCAGTTTAATGCCATCTGCTGTCAGAGAGTGAATGTGATTTCATTCAGCGCGTTTCTCAAGTGTTCCCCCATGTGCTTCTCATGGGTGCTTGTTTACATCAGAGTGATCACACGTCTTTTAATCAACATACAGCGTTGTGGTGCATTTTGAGAATAGTATTCTTAAAATGCATTCCAAATTTGGAATAATTTGTAATGTATAATTATTCACTGTATTTATAAGTGCCCACGATAACAATATAGTGCATTAGCCAGTTGCCCCAAAACTATACCCACCTTCAACATGTCATTTTACTGATGACTGCTTTTCTCAGGGAGTTGATCACAGTATACACAAACCACTTGCTCTATAAAAAGACAGTACCCAGTTTATTTGTACTAGCTGGCTCCACTGAACCTGTATGACAAATAACAGATGTTTATATTTTCTATTCAGTTCATAATATGGAATTATGGCAATGGACGTATAGTTTCCGACAAGTGCTGCAAGCTGTAGACCAATCACCAACAAAATTGACCATCTGACCAATCAGAGCAGAGAAGACTTACAGAAAGGAGGGGTTTAGAGAGACTGAATCTTAGAACTGCTCTGAACGAATCGTTTGAGAATTGTTGGAAAATTAGGTGATATTAAATGCATATTATGAGAAAATGAAAGCAGTGTTTGACCTTGAATGCATGTACACCTATTGTAGGAGACTCCCAAAACAATATTAGGAACCTTAAAAATGGCATAATAGGGGCACTTAAAAAAAACATCTTACTGGCTCCAAACCTTTAAATGTACTATACATCATGATTTGAAAAAGTATCAACTGAAAAATTACCTATTAGGAACTGCAGAATGTTTGTGCTAAAACTACACTTTTTAAATTATAAAGATGTTTTTTTTTTTTTTTACATTTATTTCTCTCTTTTCTTTATAATTACATTTTATTTTAATTTTTTTTATTATGCTACAACATAAAACTAAGTAGCATTAACCGATCCACTGAAGGGAGTTTTATTGTGGCTGACTAAAGAAATCATCAAACTAATGTCACCGTGACATCAGCAAACTGTCTTATAAGCTTGTTAGAAACAAGTTGGCTTTTAACCTTCGAGTGGGTTTTCTGTGCGCTTCAGTGTTTTTTTACAGGCACTTATTTGGCACTGCTGATGACATCATATGATCTAATGTGCCAGTGCAACCTCAGTCTATTGTTAAATGAATAACAAGAAAATTTGAGTGTGTGGGAGATAGATAAGCGAAAAAGAAAAGGACTGTGTGTGTCTGTACACGTCTGCCTGTAAGTGTATGTTACATATTTAATTTATGTCAGCCCCTCTATTTTGTTCTTTTCTCCCATAATGCACCTCTCTAATACAGATGGGATAAAAGCTTCAATGGGGTAGAAAACAGCTTTAGTGTTTAACTCTTCAGGCCTGACTCTCTGTCCTTCTTTTACTCATATAGACCCTAAACACATATGCCCAGACCTCATTCCAAAAACATGCAACATGCAAACCACATAAAGCAGCTCATCGAATATTCAGTCCTGCCCCCTCAGTGTGCGTTAGTGCTCCCTGCCCTTTCTTTCCCATATCAGGAGTGGAAACATGGATAAAAAGATGCGCCTTAGCGCCTTCATTTTTAATAACATAAGAAGGACAATCTGGGTTTACAGTGAAGCGAAGCATCCTCCAGGACCCTCAGATACACACTCTTAAAACACACTCATGCTCTCCCCAGAGTACACTGCAAAAAGACATGCAGTTGAACTTGATCAAAGAGAAACAGTGGTACAAGAGAGAACACTGTATTATACTATAGAGATAAAGGCCATTCTGAAATATTCTAAAGCAATAGCTCACACAAAACATACAATTATGGCATTATTAAGCCACTCCAAACTTAAAAGTTGTAGTTTTTCGATGGATCACAAAAGGATACATTTCGAAAAATCTTTACGTGATTCTGTCTAACTCCTACTTTTTTAAATGTCTTCTTTTGTGTTTCATGGGAGGAAAAAATGACTAATATAATAGGTACTGCACTTAGAGATTAACAGATAATCAATAATTGAGGCGGGTCTACTGTACCTACAAATGTACGTAAGTGTATACATGCAGTATGCAGCCACAGTTTTTAACAAAATCCACTCATACAATACTTCAATACTGACAGTAATGTAAAACCATACTCTTTACTTAATTTTTCATGCAATTTGTGATTTAAAAAGAAAAACATTTTGTGTAGAAAATAAGTCCTGTGCTAATAGCATCATGTATGCAAAAGTTAAATTCGGGTGCCAAATATTCTATAGCGCCAAATCAACTTAATATGTCTAAACACTAAATTCATGAACACAGTTAACTCATTTATCTAATCTGACACTGAAGTGGTTTTATTCTGTTCAGTCTAATCAGAAAGACTGAGACCAGAAACATCTCATGCCGACCTTGATGTAATGGTCAGAGGTTATTTATATAAATAATTAATAAAGCGCTGAGAAAAGACTCATTTCATTTGTGTGCAAATACATTTGGCTTGATATTTTGCTATTTTATGTAAGGAAAACTTCATACATGCCAATGTACACTTCTCAGACACATTAAAAAAAATCTTACTGACTTGTTATTGAACGTGAACAGATCTGACAGTAATTGTGATATTTTCTGCCTTTCTATTTCTGTTTATTTCAAACTTGGAAATGCATTGTGCTTGACATGTTATTGCGCAGCCAATACAGCCAAGACTGTATCAGCCTCGGTATCAAAAGGAACTCTGGGAGATGATTTAAAGAAGGGATGAGAAGTGTTATGGGAGACAGCAAGCAGGGGGCCTCTTAATGTTTGAGTTTCATTCACATCAGCCACAGCATTTGACTCCCTAAGCAGCGCTTCCCTCCCGAAGAGTCTCTTCAATTATTACCCTCCAAGCTCTACAGCGGCAGCAGGGCCTAATGTGTCAAATACCAAGTTGGAGAATGTCGCTCGAAGGAAATTAGATAATGAAAAATCTGATCCTTATGAATTCTAAGCAACTTTCAATATATACACTTGCCACCACAAATAACTTGTCATACATACAGTGAGAGAATAAGCAGACAGTAAAACAAAAAACTAAAAGCAAGAAGCTACTAATTACATAAAAACTAAATGCACATTACATTAAGAATTAAAACATCACAAACTTAAGCAAGAAATGTTTCTAACCATGAGCTTTGACAAAGTAGCACAATACACTTACTTTGTGGCTGTATTTCATCACTGTTAAAAGGGATTGTGCGTTCATCTAAAATTATCAAATCATTATTTGGAAGGGTAGTTTGAAGTGAACTCAGCCAGATGATGCAATGGGATGACATGGTCGTCTACAAGAAGTTTTTACAGTTTATGTGGATGAAGAGTGTAGTAATGGCCTAATAGTCAAATGCATCCATTTGATGATTAATTAAACATTTTTAAAAATCATTGATGTTTAACATGAAATAAAGATGGCATCAATGAATCCCTTTGCAATCATGAACTTTCTTGGCTTCAATGCTCAACTCTTTGAGGCAGCTCTGTCACTACCCCGGCCGTAGGTTTCTGTCACACCCACACAACTGCAACCCATTTTGCTATAAACACAGCTCATTGCCAACTTTGCAAAAACAAATAGACAGACAGAGGGACAGTGACAGGAAGACTGGCAATCCGTCAGGTTATATCTGATGCAGATGGCATGACTGATAAAGAAAATCTGTCAGGTATCTGAATTGTGTCTCGTTTAATGCAACACAGCTAGACAATCCAAAACATGGCATTAAATATTTGAAATTCAGCTTTATGTTTAGGCCTTGGTGGTAAACATCCGACTGATGCCAGATATGATTAAATATTCTGTGGTGGGCTGCTGAAAATGCAAAGTTGAGGACATATAAAGCACAAAGCATGCTTACCTTTTCGGCCATTGTCATGGCAGAGCCACCATGGATTCCCAGTATGGGCATGGAAGTCTGAGAGGAAACAAAGTCCAGCATCTGTGCCACAGCTTCCTGGTCCGTGCCATCTCCATAGACCAGCCCATGCAGTCTCTGTCGGGACATGAGCTCACACAGGTGTGTAAGCATGCTTCCTGGGTCCGTCTGGTTCACCTGGACGCTGAGAACAGTCACATCCAGAGGCGCACCTATCCCACGAGCCGGACGCAGGGCTGATTCGGATACAGTGGGGGTTTGGCCCAGTATCACAGCTACACTCAGGGATGGAGGCTTCTCTGCGGCCTGCGACCAACCCAACAAAGCCCATAAGACCATCAAGAAGACTACAGCTCCCATCATTCCTGGCTTCAGCCCCTGTTAAGATAAGAAGTTTTAAAAAGATGCAAAACATCAGGCTTACCAGATCTCAATAGACCAAAATCAGATCACATCCATAAATTACATTCACCCTGTTACTTTGCATGCAATGATTCAGTGGAGGGGGACTGGTAAGCGAATTCGGAAGACAAGCTTTTAATGATTAAGATGATTTGGCACTCTGTTCAACTACTCTATCATTTCAAGTCAATACTTTTCAATTAGCCTAAACAGTTAAATGGAACAGTGGTTCACTTATTAGCAATTAACACTGATGTACTGTCTTACAATATGTCATCGTGGTTGCATTTAAATGGCCTTTCTAATTGATAGGACTCGTCAATAGTTTATAATGATTCTAGGCGGAATTTGATGCCCGAATGATTCCAGATGGCTAGTGTAGCTGTCTCTTAAATTACAGTAATAATTGATGAAACCATGCACTAACTGGAGTGCATTATAACTTCATGAGTGAAGAACAGCTTACACATGGTTAAATTTAAGTGCGCTGATGTCAGTGGTTAAAAGATGGTTTAATCTCAAGAGACTGAATGTAAAAGTCAACTTTGGAATTAAGGAAATTGTACTTATGGCTTAAAGGAATAGTTCACTCCAAAACTCAATCGGCACATATCCCTATTCATTTTTACTGTAAGGAAAACAGCAGTGTGAACATACTTCAAATAAATATTTTATGTTACAAAGAAGAAAAACCATACAAATTTGGAATAACTAAACAGTAAGTGAATAACTGACAATAAAATAGATTTTACTTTTTCTGTTCATTTGGCTCCTTTTATCAAGGTAGAGATACTTTGCTATCAAACATGCTTTGATAGCAAGACTGATCGAATTCACACTGAACTTTTCACTCTCAGAAATATCACTGGATACACCTTCTTCATCCCTGGAGTTTAGTCATCAGTCATATTTGCACCTCCATTTCATTCACCGACTACATTGGGCCATAGTCAGTAAGCACAGATTAAAAAGTACTCAGATATTGTTGAAAATTATATCAAATATATATTAACTAGAACAGTCAAATATCATGTTTCTTATTTAACTCTGGCTGAATATATCACTGGTAGTACACAAGCAGGGCACGTATACAGCAGCATCATGAAATCATATGAGTTTGTCTCTTAATATACTGTATGTGCCAGGGCATGTAATTTTAAATCAATACTCATCATGACACAAAAATCAATAAAATGAAATAAACCCTACAGTCTTCAGAGCTTGAAATTTGGGAGTTTGTTTGGGGTGCTCGGTAAGGAATGATGTGATAAGAATTTGCTGCCATCAGCTACTACAAATAGTACCATTTTTTATCACCAGTTCTCAACAAAGGAAAAAGCTTAATGCAGAAGCTCATGAATGCACAGCTTAACAGAAAAAGTCCTACATTGGAATATTAGATGGAATATATTGCAAACTTGCTGTACGTGAATATTTCCAAGATCAGCACATTTTGAATAATTTTATCTGCATTTGATTAAAAAAAAAACTCCTGCAATGTGACAATTTTTTTAAAGTATAAATATTAAATATAGTCTCTTAATTAAGGAAGCAATATTCACACACACACAGATGTATACATACACACATATATATATATATATATATATATATATATATATATATATATATATATATTCATAAATATACTAGTGTTGTCACGGTACCAAAATTTCAGCATTCTGTACCGATACCAGTGAAAATCCACGGTTCTCTGTACCAATTTCGGTACCAAAGCAAAACACAAAAATATGCTAATTTTTTAAAAAATTTACTTTTTAGCACTAAAAATAAAACCAAAGCCATTCTTTATACTTATTTACAATTGTATTTAAAGTTTTTCTACAGTTATATAATTATGAAAAACAGTAAACAAGTTTCACCCAAATTTAATTTGTCTTCTAATTTATGAAATTTAAACATTTTATTTTTGGTAAATAAAGGGGATTTGCTATTAAAATTAAAACATGGAAGAAATATTTGGATTTATTTCTTTAAAAAATAAAGTTTTATAATTTTTTTAAACAGTAGTAGCAGTATCACATACATTTTACTAAATAATAGTAATATTTCTAGCACTTTATTAATTATTATTAAAAGATAATACTACTACTAATTCTACTATCATACTAATGTATATACAATGCACTATGAATTGATGAGCTGCTGGGTTCATGAATATTAATCACATTGTCTGCGTTCGGTCAAACTGATTTGCTAAAATCAAAACGGGGACAGTGCCAGCCAATGAAATTGCCATTTGCGCATTAGCTCCACCCACTACCGGAGAAACCAGTATGTCTTCTGCTTGTTCGAAAATGAATATGAATAATTCTAAATGAACATTATTTTGACAGGAGAAGACAACAAAGAATAGTTTACATATAGCGTGTCGATTCAGCGTGGTAAGGCTCTTGCGCTCTCTCTCTCTTTGCATGTGTGAGAGACAGCACTAGCAGTAAAGCGACGGTGAGTCGTGCGCATTCACAAAGAGTTTACAGAGCATCAAATACAGGTGCGCTGTGCGTCCATTGAGATGAACTGAAAAGTTCAGATCGCTTGATGGAGAGAGAACTCTGAAGCTCAGATGTTGAAATTAATGCAAGCGTCATGCGCTTCAGTTTATGTAATAAACAAACCCGCACGTCTCTGCCATTCATTAATTCACACAGAGACGCGCAGAACACGGATTCATATTTCAAACAATTTTTGCAGCTTAACATTTACAAATACTGGTCCATATGGAGATTTGATTTGATCGATTTATTTTTATTAAGTTATGCTAACTTTGACAAATTCCATGACTGTCCATATTAAAATGTAAGTTTCATTTTCATGACTGGATTTTGAGATTCTGTCCTCATTTTCTGCTTCGCGGAAATCATAGCGCTGAAGCGGGTTTGAACGGGACTTCGGTACTACCGGTACTTAAAGAAACCTGGTACCATCACATGTAAAAAAAAATTGTACCGACTTGGTACCAAAGTACCGGGTCTTTTGACAACACTAACATATACGTATACGTATACATATATATGTTCATTCATTACACACAGACTGATATATTTCAAATGCTTATTTCTTTTGATTTTGATGATTATAACTGACAACTAAGGAAAATCCCAAATTCAGTATCTGAGAAAGTTAGAATATTGTGAAAAGGTTCAATATTGAAGACACCTGGTGCCACACTCTAATCAGCTAATTAACTCAAAACACATGCAAAGCCTTTAAATGGTCTCTCAAAATTAATCATCAAAATTAAAAGAAATAAACATTTGAAATATATCAGTCTGTGTTTAATGAATGAATATAATATACAAGTTTCACTTTTTGAATGGAATTAGAATATCATCAAAAAGTTGATTTATTTCACTAATTATATAACCATGACCTGTATAAATAAATATATATATATATATATATATATATATACACACACACAAGAAAATTAAATTATTATGCTGTTTTTTATAAGTAATTTTAAAATCACAACATTGATACAGCAATTCATGAGCAGAAGTGGATGACTGTTACTGCCTGATGCATTATATAATTCCTCCTACAATGTCATTTTTGAATAAATGAAGCAAAGACTTGTTTAACACTTGACAAACTAATAATTTATTGATGCGTTTCCAATTGTTGGCAAACACTTATAACAGATATTAAGAGGGTTTTGCTTCTGTCAGCTTAAACATTCAGCTGTATTGTGAAGCATACTAATTAGTGCCAATCACGTAATTGCCTAATTGCTTTCTTGATGGTTGCACTGGTAGTTTGTGAGGGTCCAAAAGTGGTGCACGCCTCAATGAACACATTACAGATTCCAGATACAGGCAGTTGTGCTCTGTTTCCCCTGTAACTTTCTCATTTAGTATACTTGCTACATCCATAATTGGCATACTCACAGAGCAACCCCAGCAAAGCAACCATGCCCTTAAGTCTACCCCGGACTAGCACTAAGTGTTTCCAAATGCATCTGTCATATTTGTTGGATGTTTTACAAGTAAACGGTGTGTTTTCAGTCACATTAGACATCACCTTCACCCTAAGCTTGCAGAATACAACTAAAGAGCAGCCAAGGATATAGAGACAGTTAATTTCGCTTGCATACAAAAACAGACCCATGGACTTTTATGCATCAAAATTTAAGCAACGCTGCCAAAAACGTCTTGCCAATAGGAGTGTTTGTACGAGTGAGGTTTGAGTATATGCCTGGAAGTACCAACCACAGTTCTGATGGTCTGTCACAGCCCATATTTCATAATTCAAAACCACAGCATGAAGTGCCAAGTGCATATCGGCTCCTCTGTTAGCAGAATATCACCGCTGAGATCACTTCTCTTCGCAGGCGAATGGGGAGGTTGTGGGTGGATTTCTGAGTTTGACTGTGTGGAAAGGTGGAGGGGTCAATAGTTACGAGTACTCTCAAAATAAGCACCTGCACTAGGTCCTCCTCCCCAATCCATCACTCCACATCACTGACCAACACGTATGCTCATGTATTCCTTCATTTTAAGGACCAAAACATATTCTACAGTATTTAAATGCAGATAGTTTTTAGTTTTTAAAATATGTGTAGAAAACTGTGGTATTAAATAGATCCATTTTCTCATTCATGTCAGCTACCGTTATGGTGAGGGCAACAGTTTGAAGAAAATTTTGCTATGCAAATTTAAAGTCAGTGCATATTATAGCAAATTCCATTTTAACTGCCAGACATTTTTTGTAAGGTAACTCCATTACCCCCATTATTCCTGAGGTTTGGTAACATCACAAGTGCGTTCAACAGGGCAGTGCATCAGCCAAGTGCTCATGTATGCATTCACATATTTTATTCAATTTTGTTCCTGGACTAAGGCATCACAAGAGTTGGCCCAATATAGCAAATGTAAGGAATGCATTGCTGTATGTATCTCGGTGTTCAGTTAAGGTCATTTTATCAAGAATAGGTGTCTCTATACATAAATGTGTAGGAAAGAAGGGGGCGGTTTTTAAATATTTCAGCTTCTAAAATTGTATCCTCCATTGCAGGAAAGACTATTTCAGGCCTGGTCCTGTAAGCAAGAGGAAAACATCAAAAATGTGCTTGGACAACGTGACTGCACCCAAATCTGCAAGTCCCTCATTCCCCGTTTAGACCGAACCCGCGAGACAACGGCGCCCCCATTCGGATCTCCCCGTCAGCCACTTCACACCTATTACTAAAACGTTCAATATTTAAAACGTATCTTACCTTGCGTGTCACGAGGTGTCTGTGAAGGAGACTCGCCGTGGTTGAAATGTGCCATCTGTGAAACTGACCGATGACTTGTGAACGTTATCCACGAAGACTTCCTCACAGAGAAGGCGCGTTTCTCGGCGCATTTTTCTTTTCAGACCTTCGGCGAACCACCTTGACAGGAGCTTAAGTGTTCAATGTTCTGGGGGGAGGGAAAGTCAACCACAATCCTTACACCAGGGTAACAAAAATGACAGAACTCATTATTTAGAGTATTTCTGTAACTTCTCGTTAGTGTTCAGTTGTCTACGAGCGAAAAGCCACACCAAAAGGCTTCGCGAGTGGGTAAACTGATCTGCGTGGAAGCGTAACGGTTCCCCCGCACAAAACCAAGTCCCCTCAGAGGCGGACTACAACCACATAACCGTGTTTTAAACAACAACTATCAGGGAGCTTCGAGAGTAAAGTCGGCGGTTAAAAGTGTGTGAGAGACCCGGCGTGTTTAAATAACGGCCGGTGTTGTATTCCCCTCACGCGCAGCGCGCGCGGGGTTTGTCTCTATGTAGGGCGCTCGCTCGCGCAGCAGGTGTTGCGCATCAGACGGTTGAAATAATTTCTCCCGTCACAAAAATAAGCCGACGATTTCGTCAACGGGAAGCTCCATCGACTCCCAGTTGGCTGTAAGAGAGCGAGCCCACATTTGTTAAGGAAAAATAATACGTTTTTGATGTTTTATTGAAAGTAAAAAGAGAACAACTCACCTGATATCCCCGTTGTACATTTCCAATACACCAGTCGGGAAATTAAACCGCGTCCTCAGGAGTCTTCATCGTATAACCTTGATCTTTCTTTATAAACAAATCCGTCAAGTTCAGCGCTCTTAACGGCTTAATTCCACCAGTGTCCTTGTGTTAACCGTGTCCATTCCTTACAGAGATTAACCAGAAAAAAAGCAAAAGGAATACACGTTCAGTGATTCAGTCGACAAACAACGACCACATGGGTTTTTTCACCTTAATATTTCTGTTATTTTTTTTCTAAGACTCGAGTGCTTTCCGCGGTAGGAGATTGTGGAACAGGTCTGTGTGCCGCCTCTGAGGGGGATTCCGTCAATAATATCGCATCCTTTTGGAGAAAACAACAGCAACGCGCCGTATTCAGTCGTTAAAAGGTCGATAACGGGGGTGAGGTGTATTTTGGATAGAGATTCCTCTGCGACACCATCGACTGAACTCGAGACATCATGGGAAACTGTCGAGCGCATGCACGCTCCTCAACATCTCAGCGCGGATTGAGACTGTACTCGCCAATGCCTCCCACGCGCTCAGCTCCGCTCCAAATTCAACTCAATTCTCTTACCTTACCACTTATAATTAAACACAAACATACGTTTCATACACGGATTTTCTGTCTGTTAACGCAAACAGACTAGTGTCATCGCTTAACTATTTGAGGAAATCATTTGGTTATGATGCGCGTTCATATTTCCATCCAACTTTACAGACCATTGCTCTCAGACGCACACTCCATGAATCGAGTTGATGGTAGATTGAGGCTCTCTCTCTCTCTCTCCGCCACACACATGAATACAGTCAAATGATAATGAGCACCATTAACAGTCCCTGCGCACGATGGGTGCGTCAAAACTGTGGAAAATTCTCAATCACAGGACGCCTCAGTAAACAAGTCATTTTCCCGCTCGATGTTGCAAAAGTATGTCCCATCCACTGTCGCCTCCACGTGTTAAAGAGAGAAAAACAGTTCAACGAACCGACTCCTGTCTGTCTCAATCAAAACGGTGATTTGGGGCTTGCTCCGTTTGCGCCAAAATTGGTAGTTCGTTATGAGTCAGACGCTCCCAGCTGTGTAATTTCCCTGCAGGAAATCCACGGGAGCCGTTATGATCCCCAACTCATGCAATTAAATCAAATGATTTTATGCTCTAAGATCATTCACCCAGTCAAAAGAAAAACTGCTTGACAAGTCTATTTAAAGTCTTTTAAACTTATGATTATGTGCGCGTGTTTAAGTATAGATGTACAGAAGACACGTGCCCCCTCATATTTTTTGAGCCAAGTGGATTTTAATGCAAATATCTGTATCTTTAAAAAATTAAGCCCGCACGATTACTGTGAAAAAAAAAAAGTTTGCCTTCTGGTCATGTCTAACCTTACAAAATCTGCTAGACAGAAAGTTCAGCAGATTACCACCAAATTCATAAAATGCAACACCATCTGATTCCATTACCTGAAAATAACGAGTAGCTAATATACTGTCTAGCTATGTTTTATTACATTTTACTGTACTGAAATTCATTTTGAAGATTCTCCCCCCAAAAAACACCACAGATTCCATCTGGGCATAGTCATGTCTTATCTCGCCTAAGGTACTGAATGAGTCAGAACTGCCACTGGTGCCCCCTGAAAAAAAAACTCTCTGTTTAGATATATTTAAAATAATGATGCACTTCTACTCTAAAAGAGATGGTGGAATCTTATTTGAAACATTAAGATCAAAAGCATTTGTAGCACTTTATTCTGCTTTTCACAACACAGACCAGCCAGTCCACTGTTTTATGGTTACCAGGAAAGCACGCTTCAATATGATGTAACACTACAAATTCATTTAACAAATATATCATTTAACCATTTAGCATAAACACACAGGCACGCATCCGCAAGCTACAGTATGCCTCAGGAACATTATTTGTCTTGCTGTTTGTCCTCACAGGCATTATAATTACTCATTCTTTATAGGTCAACCTTTATATACTAATATATTCATGTTTAGAAATTACCCACTTTGACAACCTACATTCCACACAACGATTTTAAAGAAATAAAAGTGAATACAACCATGCAGACTACTATAAAGTAGATCTGACATATCTAAACTCGCATACATTGTAATGTACTGCTGCTTTTTGTTACCCCCAGCATTTTTTGTCTCCCTCAGCCAACCAATCATGTTTCAGAATAGGCTGGAAAATGACATTTTACAGTCCAGTGAACAAATTTCAGGATGATAAACTTTACCATTTGTAACAGCAGGTCCATTGTGATTATCCATGTCTGTGTATCTAAGTTTGGAAACCTATGCCCATTATCTGCTTGCTTGAGCAAATAATCCAAATTCATGGCTCAAAGGGAACCCTGATTTGCTTTGGCAGGAAATATCTTCCTTATCTTTTCAAATCATACATCATCTCATATACAGAACACATCAACAAATGTTTTAGGACATTTATAGTAGCAGAATCTAAACCTTACAGACTTCCAGTGGCTCAAACAGTAAAGAATGGATAGCAAGGTCGAGCATTCTGATAAAATCTATTTCTTGAGTGGAAAGTAAATTGATTTAGATGAAATTATCTAACAAATGCATGTTTTCTGGAATGTATTTCTGCTAGCTATCCATTCTATTCATTAATTCGTTGTCTAATTAACACAGGTTTGTGTTTATGTGTGGGCATGGAAGCAGTTTTGCAGACCCAGAGTATCTGAAACAATTATTAAAAATTATTTTATACTTCGTGTGAATCACTCAAAGACACAAGCACTTATTTTAAATTGGCCCTAATATGCAGTTAAACTGGGTCAAATTAGCAGTTGTTTACTCATTAAACTAAAGCCCAGAACTGACTTGAAAGGAGTCGCAGGTAATTATCCAGAAAGCTCATAATGAAAAAAATTTTCGATTGAGAACAGATTTTAGACATTTTCTTTTAAGGAGAGAGCTAAATGATATGCTTTGGCAACAGACACAAGCTCATGTTGACTAATGAAGATCCCATTTCCTTGGACTGTTTGGATTTACAATAAACATTTCACTCACATTTCATCTCACATCCACTAACAAACATCAATAAATTGTAATTTTGACGTAGACGAAATAAACCAAGTGCAAACAGCTACAGGATCACGAAACATGCACAACTTCATGAATAAATGAAGGAATTAAGAAATAAATGAGTAAAGAAGAAATGGAAGAGAGGTTTGCACAAGTCTGTCATGAGCACAAAAAAGTGGGAAATTTCTGTCTCCATGGTAACCCAATTTTCAGTGTCACCACTTTTGTTACCAAACAGACCATGCTACATTACATAAAACACACACTCACAACCCCCTTCACACACAGGCAAATGTGTGCATACACACACAAACATACATTCATGCAATAGAACAGCAGCGTTTCGCTCTAACAATAGAATTTGCTTGACAGTTTTAGCTTTGATGCACCATAATATCTCTAGAACACAGCCATCTTTTGTAATTGCATTATTTTTTCTTCATCAAAAGTAGTCGTTTACACTTTAACACCCTATCTATACCAGAAACATCTTGAGCAGTTCAAAATGAAACACTAAGACAGCGTTTACTATAATATTAATTAATATGCAGTTGTGCATTTGCAGTTAGTTTAAATTAAAGCTAATCTTAGTCCTTATGCATCTTTCTTTATACACAACATACTAAAACAAATGCACTAACATGAGCCCTGATGTGCATGCATGACCTCACGTAAAACACGCATGCTTTCACACATACTATGAAAATTGCATTCTGCACATAATCTCATGACAGAGTGGTGGGGTGTTTATAATGTCTTTAAAATGATACATAGATTTAAGTATTAATTATAATTCAAACCTATCTTCATCAAATTTATAATAATAGATACTGTAGATAATGCAGAAAACAGTAACATTTTTCCTCGAATGCAGTGAATCATTCTCTAGAGAAAGCAAAATGTCTCATTTTATTTGGGATGTAATTTTGCAGGATGTCCAATTTTGTAGTAAATAGTTCAATTTATTACATTGATTCCTGTTTTATACGCTCAATGCAGAATGAGACAGTACATAGTGTGAAATGATGTTGAATAATGGATGCAGTATTATCACAATGCAATGTGGATGCAATGTTGAGACTGCCAGGCAATCTTGCAACAAGCTACAATACATACTAAATCAGAGGTCATCTCAGGCCAACACTGTTACTAATTCAATAACAAAAGCCATAAACACACACAGTACATCCAATATTACAGACATAAACTACAGAGGTTTTCTGAGCTTTGTGTATTCAATATCCAGCACATAGTCATTAAATGAATTTGAATTCTCATTTTGTATTCAAAAAAGTGAGCTTTGAGGTTTTAGCTAAATATGTTTTGCAGATGAGTGGAGGTGGAAATGTCCAAATACAAACTGAAAGCATTATGTATAGCTGAACCTGATGTCCTTTTTTTTGTCCAGGACATTAGCATATTGGGGACCCTTGTCACGTTTCTGGATTGGTCTGAAATTTTTCCCTTATATAAAACGGCTACTTTGTTAGGCCAACTTTTCTGGCAAAAAAAAAAGATGTGACATCTGGTCAACATATACTTATAGGATAATTTCCTTTTTGATGATGGTAATTTCAGTCAGATGATCCAGTTAATGAGATGAATGGGGAGAGAATTCGAAGGCTCTTCTGAATGCTAATGAGCAAGGTGTACAATATTGCAAGAACTCATAAACAGCCAGATGGACAATGCTCTTGTTTTCACCACAGAAATGGTAGCACTTTATTTTAGTCTTGTTCCTTATGTACATACTATGTACTTATTATAGTAATTACAATAACTATGTAATATCTAGGTACTAACCCTGAACCTACCCCTAAACCTAAACCTAACCCATGTAGTTACCTTGTATTACCAGAACTTTCTTAGATAAATACACTGTAAGTACACTGTACATGTAAATAAGTAGCTACATGTAATTACACATACTGTAAAATAAAGTGCAATCACTATAACACTATATATGAATAAGAAAGTAATGCAAGGAATAATATCACTGCTACCCAAAACTACAGTTTAAAGACAGTTTTAACCAGTAATTCAGTATCTCACTATTTCTGAGGTTTATTTGATAGGACAGCTGTGTCCAGTCCTGTTCATGGAGGGCCGCTTCAATGCAGAGTTTAGCGTCAGCCGTAATTAAACATACCTTAACCAAACATACTTTTAATCAGCTAAGCTTTTCAGACTTACTAGAAACTAAGTGTTGTGATACAGAATGGAGAAAAACTCTTCAAGCTCGAATTATGATGTTTATTGTAGTGTGTCAATGATTATTTCAGCGTACTGTTTCCACCTTGTTACATATCAGATTGTGACAAAGTGAGAATGCTCTTGCAGAGAGTAAAATAAGGAGAATGGTAAAAGGCTAATGCAGTAATCATAATAAGGCAGACACGCTCAATAGTTTTCAGTTACATCAGACAAACAAATCCAAATATGGCATAAACCCAAGTACTACAAAGAAGTATGCGATTGAAGTGACTCAACTGCTTGTTTACACTATCATGACTTATAACAACTTTAGATCCTGGCTACTTAAATATACTACCAAACAGTAAACAAAGAACAGGTGCGTTCAATTAACTCGTAGCAATGCAGTAGGGTGAGACATCTGGTGGCTGGTGAATGGAACTGCAAGGACTGACTATACAGTAGTCACCTGGATGTGTTAGCAAATCATGTAAACTCAACAAAACTGTACATTTTGTACAATTGTACAATTCAGCTGCTAATCAGCATCAAGATAGCAATGTTATTATGTAATATACACTGAAATAAAAACGTTTTTGTTTACATAATATATGTATGTGTGCTGTGTATATTTATCATGAATGTAAACACATGCATATATATGTTTATATAATATAAATATTGGCATGTAAATACATGTAAATATTTACAATATATACTGTATGTGTGTATATTTACTTATAGAAAATAAATATACATAGAACACACACATACTGTATATTATGCAAACAAATATTTTATTTTGGATGCGATTAATCGCGATTAATCGTTTGACAGCACTCATTTTTATTTCATTTTTTTCAGGAAGGATGCATTAAAATTGATTAAACCTGATTGACAGCAAAGAATTTCTAATTGTTACAACAGATTTTTATCCAAATAAATGTAGTTCTTTTCAGCTTTTTTTTCTCCTATCCCAGCTTATGCAATTTAGCATTAAATGTGATGTATTTAAATTTTTCAATATTAAAATACTTTCTTCTATTTCAGTTTAATGTGCAGAGACAGCTCTAAATAAGCCATTCGTGATTGATTTCCCCAAAGAGGGTAACCAATGTGGCTCTGTGGTGCTTTCAGCGTTGCTCTATTAGTTCAAGTCTATACCTGGCAGACAGGAGGGACTGGTTGGAAACTTATTATTTTTTCAATTCTGATTGTGCTGCTAGAAAATTATACTAAATTCAAAACAATATATATGGTATAATGGCCAATTGCAGAACCTAGATTATTAGTGTTCTTTATGGTAGTCATCAATTTACAGTCATTTGTAATTAAAATAATAATTCAATTTTAAAATAATATTTTACATTGTTCAGAGTTTACCACCTAGCTTACTGTTACTGCATGTTACATCGACCCATGAAGTTCCAGGTTCTTTAATAACTGTTATCAAGGTCAATGGAAGCCAATACAACATATTTTAGCTCATGACATGCAACACAAAAGTCAGTTCGTTAAAGCTTGAACGGACTCCCTCTACGGGTGTAAATCACTGAAGTGTGTGACACTAACTTGAATGATTTACAGTCCCGCAACCCCAGTGTCACTGCACTTTAGCCATTAGGAGAGAGGATGTGCAGAAGGACATTTGTAAAAGTCAGCTGGTCATTAAGTCGAGGGAGGAGACGCACTGTCCTGTCTGATAATGATTTATTAAGAAGCGTTCAGATCTAATGGGGGTTTGTGTGATGGCTTGTGTGTGTGTGTGTATTCATCTAAGTGTAATCCGCTAATTTAGGGTTGCATGGTTAGCTTCATCAAGCTGAATGGCTCACTGTAGAGAGCATGTGCTTTGCTCCACAGTTTCTGTAATGACAGTTTTACTCCGAGCCAATATCTGGAGCACGCGTGGGCCTAACACATACTCTGACGCAACACACACATGGTGTCCTGGTTACACCACAGATCCGACAACAGCCAGGAACCACATATATTCAGACAAACAGGCTATTAATCCACTATTTAACTTTAGTTGTGTCTACAAATGAACATTGGCGTGTCTGTTAAAATGTACAAGACAAAAACACTTCCTGCATGACTTTTATCTATGGATCTTTGTGTGTGTGTCTGTGTATGTTATAACTTATTAATTTATTGCTGACTGTTTTTACTTTAATGATTTAATAATTTTTTCTTTTACAAATTTCAAATGTAAGTTCACATAAACTCTGGTTTAAATGAACAGGGATCCACCATATTGAATTAAAGTGATAGTTCACCCAAAAGTGAAAATCCTGTCATCTGCTCACCCTCAAGTTGTTTCAACCCTGTATGAGTTTTTTTCTTCTGCTGAACACAAAAGAAGATATTTTGAAGAAAAAAAAGTATATATATATATTTGAATATTTAAATATTTGAATATGAAGTTGATGGTCCCCATGAACCATCCCTTTAACCATTCAGTGTAAGGAAACTATAATGGAAATCAGCAACAGATAGCATATTACACTAATAATATCCTATTTAATTTGGAAAAGTATTCAGCTGAAGTGATTATTTAACTCAATCAAACAATCAACAAATAAAAATAAACTCCAGTTTTTCAAGACATTTATGTAAAACTGGCTGCATACTGTAATTTAGCCACGATTTGACTTCCTAAGACAAATTTTGTGAATCCTAAAAGATTCTTCTGACTTTAGGCCAAAATTCTGTTGTCTTTCATCACTAGTTTGACATATTCACCAGCAAATGATTAATGATGATAAAGCAGGGGATACTTTCTCTTCATTAGTTGTATTTTCAGCACAAGCCTTGATCAAAATTAACAGTAGATAGTTTTTGTATTCAGCTCACATCACTGAACATGTCACGGATTGATGGTGTAAAACTCTGGACAAGTCTCTTTGCGTAAAGGACTATTATAAATCACACAGTGAAGAATGAGAATGCTCCAAAGAGCATCTTTTGTCTCACAGTACATCCAAGCACTTATAAATAAAAAATAAATAGATAAAAAATCTGTTTATGTCCACGTTTAAATGACGAAAACATCCCTAAATCTTTGTACCTCACTGTATGTGTAGAGGATCTCAGCTGAGCTCTGCTTCAGGCTTCTTGGTTGTACTTTATAACCTACTTTGGATTTCTGAGTGGGACAGATTTCCCCAAAGTCCTGGGCTTTCTGTAGCTCAGATATCTGCAACTAAGTCCACACTCCTCTACTGACATGCAATATAAAGTGCATTTAATATGCCATAATACACCAGAGGCAAGGCATTGTATTAAATTAATTACATAACATAACATAGCCTCATAACATAACCACCCCTCACTTGTAAAGGAAAAGGGGTATACTGGACATTTGGTGTTTTCCCAGGGAATGGACTTTTGACATTGACCTTGTGGTCTTGGTCTTAGGCAATAGATGACAGAAACATGGCATTAGTCTGGGTCTTTTTCTCTGATGTCTTGATCTGGATTTGGGTCACTGGTTACGGTCTCAGACAACAGACAGTCTATTTCCAGTGTTTTTGGCACAGCATTTTTTCATAACATTACACAGGGGAAAGAAGCCTCCACAGCTCCTGTCCTCTTTGGTGGACCCAGAAGTCTTTGTTTTCATTTTGTGTTCATCTGGGAAATCCATTTTTAAGGTGGTTCATGTTTTTGTTCACAAAAAGACAGAGTTTCTGTCAGAATTTCAATCGGAATATCTGGGGTTTGGAAACATTGAAAATAGTGTGACAACTTTCTTAAAAGATTTTGTAAATGACTGCTGGAATAGGTTTAGCATTTCCTGTATTTCTGGTCATTAAGTGGAGTTCTTGCACTACGACCTTTCAGACTGTGTGCCAAAAAGCAATGGCAAAATGAACATTATTATTCTTTTTTAGTTCCACTTTATGATTATTTTGACTTCTTCACTCCACAAGTGTTGCTGATATTGTAAAAGAATAAAAGAAAAAAAGCATATAAATGAAAACAAAACATCTTATTGCACAATTCTGATAATAAAAAAGGCAATTAACTAAACTGTTTTCAACCGAAATTATATATAGTTTTTACCTGCAAATGCAATGCAATGGTACATGCAATGGTACATTTGACAAAATTTGACTTTGCATTACTGTAGCATTTTACAGTATTTTTTTTAATGTAAAAATTGTTTTTTTCTGTGTACCTTTCTTGATTACTTTTAAAGATGAGCCATGTTGCAGCTGATTATTTTTGCTGCACAGTTGTTGTGGACTATGCCCGCCCTTAGTCATGACGCGAAGGCTGAGGTTCTTTAACTGATGTTTAATGTGTTCTGGACTTAGACTCCAACACCAACACCGTAGAACTGAGTAAAAAAGGGTGAATATACAACAAACATGTCATACATTCAGTTACATGTAAAACACACATGACTTTAAACTCGTACATAAACAGAAAATACATCCACATACCACTTTTGCCTGCTTATGAGCTAAGAGAGGGGGTTATCTTGAAGCTTCTTTATCGGATGACTTCTAAATAGAAATACTTTAAACTTTGCAATGATTACATCATTCCATATGATCAGCAGAATTGCTCTGTGAAACTCGGACCGCAGTTCTGACTCGTTCTCCGTGACAAAACAGGAAGTGACATACAAAGGCACGATGGGAGCAAAATAAAATATAACCAAAGAAAACTCTTAGAAAGAATAAATATTCCTCAAATATACAACAGTTGAGTATATAAATCACAATAAGCATTATAAAATAGTCGAAATATAAAAATATACAGATTAGACTGATCAAAAAGTTACTGAAATAAATGAGTGTTGAAGTACACAAGTGCCATCTAGTGGAAATAAACATTATAGATTCCGAAAGCTTGTAACAGCAAACACACTCCCACCATCACGCAATGTGTGATTCTTAAAAGAATTTACTTTATAAATACTCAGTAACTCAACATGAACTAATAAACATTCAGTGGATAAGTATTTGTACACGTTTAACATACACAGTTAAACACTTTTCAAACTTAACCCTTTTAATCAGCTTCAAGTAGTAACACTGTTTTGTGTATGGGTCTTTCTAAGTAGACTGACTTATTTGTGCGTGCACCCTTGCTATCTAGTGTTGCATCACTAACAAGAAGTTTAAGTCTTCTCACCATTCCATCAGATCCTGGGAAAACTTCTACCACTTTAGCTAGCTTCCACTGATTTCGTGATGCCAAATCATCTTGAAGCAGAACGATATCATTTATTTTGGTGTTTCTCCTGCTCTTATTCCACTTACTTCTCTGCTGCAGATTCAACAGATATTCCTTCCTCCACCTGGTCCAAAACTCATTTGCCAGAAACTGAACTCTTTTCCATCTTTTCTGAAGATAAAGATCTTCCCTCACAAACTCTCCAGGAGGTGGTGCAATGATGGTGGACTTCATTGTTAGTATATGATTCGGCGTCAATGGTTCTGGTCCCACAGGATCATTGAGGTGCTCTGAGGTCAATGGTCGACTATTTACAATCGCCATTACTTCATACATGAATGTTCTTAAGGAAGAACTGTCCAGTCTTGCTGCAGACTTGTCTAGGATGGACGTTAGTACACTCCTTACAGTCCGGATCTGTCTCTCCCAGACACCACCCATGTGACTGGAAGCAGGCGGGTTCATGATAAAGGTACAGCCTAACTCTTTCACACGTTCTTGATCCATTCCCTTCATCAACTTCAGGAACTCTCCCTTTGCACCCACGAAGTTGGTACCTTGATCACTATAAAGCTGACTTACATTGCCACGTATAGCAATAAGACAACGCAGTGCATTAAGAAAGGCATCAGTACTAAGATCATCCAGCACCTCAAGATGAACAGCTCGCGAACACATGCAGGTGAAAAGTAGTCCGTATCTCTTCAACTCTTTCCTTCCCTCTTTAACATAGAACGGACCGAAGCAGTCCATGCCACTATAGGTGAACGGAGGGGTAGCTTCCATCCTTTCTGGTGGCAGGTCAGCCATCCTTTGCTCCTGATTGCATTTCCTCAGCTTCCTACACTTAATGCATTTGTAGATGAGAGATGAAACTTCGCTACTGCATCCCAGAATCCAAATACCATTGGAGCGGATTTCATTGATGGTCATGCCACGACCTTGATGTTGCACCTTTTCATGGAAGTGTTTTATGAGTAAACGAGATATATGATGTCCTTTAGGAAGAATGGCTGGATGCTTGACATGAGAGTGAAGCTCTGCCTGTGTCAATCGTCCTCCCACTCGTAAGACATCATGGTCATCGATAAACGGACTTAACTTGTACAGCTTGTTGAAAAGACTTGAATTAACTTCCTTGCCTTGTCTTAGATGCTTGATCTCGTCACTGAACACTTCTTCTTGAACGATGTAAATTATGAATTGTTCAGCATCCTTCCTTTCTTCAAGTGTTGTGGAATTGTTGGATCTTTCTACCAAACCTTTCGCACTCCTTGCACAACGTTTGAGCCTTGCTATGGCTTTCACTGCCCTCTTCCAATCTGAAAACCTTTGCAAGCGATCTGACAGACACCACTCTTCCCTTGCCTTGGTCATTAGAACCTGTGCCCTTTTGAATTCCGGGTCTCCATCATTAACTTCTCCCACCTTAATGTCATCCTTAGGGAGTTCTCTTTGCCATAGGAAACTTGGACCAGTAAACCAGTTCGATCCCATGAGTTCCTTTACGGTGAGCCCACGAGAGGCATGGTCAGCTGGATTTTGTTCTGAAGCCACATATCTCCATTGACTAGTCTCAGTGCTTGTTCTGATCTGCTGAACTCGGTTGGCTACAAATACATGGAAACGTCGTGCATCGTTGTTAATATAGCCAAGGACAACTTTGGAGTCGGTCCAGTAGTATTCACGAATGCCATCCAATTCTAGTTCTCTTTTGAGCAGATCACCAGTTCTTGTGGCAACCACTGCAGCTGAGAGCTCCAGTCTGGGAATTGTTGTTACCTTTGTTGGAGCAACCCTAGCTTTACTCATAACAAGAGTGCAGTAGACTTCTCCAGACTTGGTTACAGCTCTGAGGTATGAACATACTCCATAGCCTGACACACTGGCGTCTGAAAAATGGTGTAGCTCATATTGTTGAACATCCTTGAATGTTGATGGCACATAACAACGTGGTATCTTCACCAAAGACAGGTTATGGAGGTCTCGCAACCAAGCTTCCCAATGCGGCTTGAGGTCATCAGGAAGTGGTTCGTCCCAGCCTAACTTGTCTTGACACATCTTTTGTAGAGTCCTTTTCCCAACTAAAATGAAGGGAGCGACGAATCCAAGAGGATCAAAAATGGAAGCAACTGTAGACAGCACACCTCTTCTAGTAAAAGGATTTTCCTTTACTAACACTCTGAAATGGAACTTGTCTGAAGCCACGCACCATTGGATGCCGAGCGCCCTCTCTACTTTAGGTTCTCCTAGGGTCAAGTCAAAGTCAATTGCCCCTTCAGTACATTCCTCCTTTGGAATTGTGGCAATCACCGTCTTGCTGTTGGTGATGAATTTATGCAAGCGAAGCTTTCCGGTATTGCAGAGACCCCTGGCTTCCTTTACAAGCTGGATTGCCTCTGCTTCAGTGTCCACACTCGCTAAGCCATCGTCAACATAAAAATTACGTTGTATGAACTTCACTGTGGCTTGATTAAACTTGCCTTGACCTTGTACGGCAAGGTATTTGAGGCCGAAGTTTGCACATCCAGGCGAGGAGGCCGCTCCGAACAAATGGACCTTCATTCGAAAAACTGAAGGTGAGGCTTCCATGTTTCCATCTTCCCACCATAGGAACCTGAGGTAGTCCCGATCCTTTGGAGCAACGTGGAACTGGTGGAACATACGCTCCACATCACACATGATGGCTACTTGCCCTTTCCGGAAACGACACAAGACTCCAACAAGGGTATTTGTGAGGTCAGGCCCAGTCAGTAGATGCTCATTCAGAGAAGTATTCTGAAATCTTGCAGAGCAATCAAAGACGATACGAATCTTGCCTGGCTTCTGTGGGTTATATACTCCATGGTGAGGTATATACCATGCTGGTTGACTACTTAACTCCATCTCTGGGACCCTTTCAGCATCGCCTCTTGCTATTATGTCCTTCATGAAAGCCATGTAGTCCTTTTGGTACTGTTCATCTCTCTTTAAACGCTTCTCTAGGGATTTGAGTCGATGCTCTGCACACGCTTTGTTGTTTGGCAAATCTGGCCTCTCACCCTTAAAAGGCAATGGCATCTCATAGTGTCCATCTTGCACTTGCTTAATGCCTTCATTCAATTTTGCCAAAAACCTTAAGTCTTCTTGCGACGTTGAGACTTCCTCATTATCCCGTTCTACAAAGTCTGACTCAAAAACCTTCAATATCTCTGCCGGAGTGATCATCTCTTTAACCTTGTTCCTCTGTACAAAGCAGACTTCAGACTTGAGTTTGTGAGATGGATCACGAGCTGGTAGAACTTGCTTCATGATAATCCTGTGACTCACACCGATTTCATCTTCATAATAACTGTCGTCATGGTTGTATCCAACGATACTCCAACCCAACACGGATCTTTGTGCAAATGGCTGATCTTCATTGCCACTGAGAACATCCCTGGGAAGTAAGGCTTGAGGGCAGTTGTAGCCTATTAACAAACCTACTTCACAGTCAAGTGCAGGAGCCATTTCATCTGCCAGATGTTCTAGATGAGGCCAATTCTTTGCGGTTTCACATGTGGGTATATGAGATCTATTTGCAGGTATGTAGTCTCTAGTATAAGTTGTTGGAAGTTTGATTTTAACTTCAGACTGAATGCCTCTTACTTGTAGACCATTCAATTTGTGACTGGACACAACCTTCGTTTTGGATGTTATGGTGGAAATCTTGAGTTTGACAGGCTCTTTCTTGATATCAAGTGTCTCAGCTGTGTCCTTTAAAATGAAAGTAGTGTCGCTCTGAGTATCAAGCAAGGCATACACTAAAATCTCCTTCCTTGGTTCATCTGTTGTTGAGACATATACTGGAATGATTGATGACGTATGAGTGCCGTTCCTTTCTTGAACTACTCTGTTTGAAGTCACAGGCTTAGACTCTTGTACCTTCTGTGATTCGGCTGTTCTATCTGCAGATCCGTGATTGACCTTGAACTGATCTTGACTGGTTCTAGAGCTTTGTCCTGGGCATTTATTTACACGGTCCTGGTGTAGGCTTGTTGGGTGACACTTCTCACATTTTTCACACACACTCCTAGAGGTGCAGCTTCTGGAGTTATGACCAGTCTTAAGACAGCCAAAGCACAACTTCTCAGACTGTACAAACTTCAATCTTTCCTCAATTGGTCTTTCCATAATTTTGCGACACTTATGAAGAGTGTGGCCTAATCTCTTACAAAAGACACACATAAGGCTAGTCCTTTCACTGGAACTAGTGGTGAATGTCTTTGCACTTGAGTTGCGATTCCTCTGAAACTTATAATGATCTTGATCTGATTGCTTGAACCTTTCTTGCTCTGCTGGCTTTATCGCTTGCAGTGAGGTGATAGGATTGCATGCGATTCTAGCTTCCTTGTTAAGAAATTCAACAAAGTATTTGAAATCTGGGAATCCTTTGTATTCATCTTGAAACTTGGTGACTACTCTATTCCAACGTGAACTCAACCAGTCTGGCAATTTGGCTAATATTCTTTGATTTTCAACACAGTCATTCAGAGCTTGTAAACCTTGTACATAAGGCATTGCTGATTCAACACTGCTTAGGAAATCTACAAATTCCTGGAGGTCTTTGCTGTCTTTGGTAGCAATCTTGTGCCAAGACTGTATTTTGTCACGGTAAGATTTGCCAACTACGAACGGATTGCCGAACCGGTCATCAAGGATGTTCCAGGCTGCCGTGTAAGCCATTTCTGTTCCAGCCACAAAATGTCCTTCAATCGCTCTCTTGGCCGGACCACCTACATACTTGCGTAGAAAGAATAGCTTTTCTTGTGATGGCAAGTTCTTGCGATCAATTAACGTCTGGAAGGACAGCTTCCAGTCATTATACTTCAGGGGATCTCCAGAAAAAACAACAGGTTCTGTAATTGGAATCCTATTGGCTGTAATCGCTTCAGCCAGTGCCTTCACAAGATCATTAGAAGCTTCGTTGGGAGCAGGCCATGTAGGTGACTGAGAGATATGAGCTTGGGGTAACCTTTGAGAAGAACAAGAGGGTTGGTTGAAAGGAGCAGTGTCTTGAGCGAGCGTAAATGGCTGAGAGAGAGAAAAAGGAACGCTTGGTTGAAAAACATAATGTTCTTGCCTTTGTTGAAGAAGAGGAGCAGAACGCTGTTCTCCCTCATCACCTTTGATGCTTTCAGCATAAACTTGCAGCCTTGCTTGTGCTGCGTTATGTCTTTTTAGTTCCTCCAACCGTTCCACTTCTTTTTTCTTTTCTTCCAGCTTTATTTTTCTAACAGTGCTTTCTGAAATAAATTGAGCCCTTTTCCTTGCATTCTCAGCTTCGGTTTCCCTTTCTTGAGCTTCTCTTTCTGCTGCTAACCTTTCATCCTCTGCCTCCAGTTTCCTAATTTCCTCTTCATGTTGATGTTGTGTCTTCATTATTTTAATCACTTCTTGTGTAGCCGCTACTTCAGCCGCTGCTTCTTGTCTTTTCTGCAGAGAATCACTGTAAGATTGACTGGACATCTTGGAAACAGACTTTGACTTACTGGAGGTTGCTGAGATGATGCTGGACACAGTGGCTTCAAACACTGAATCTGAATCAGGCCAGGGAATGTCCTTAGGATCACCGTTGAGGAATCTTTGAGACTTCTCATTTGCAGTGCTAGTAATGGCAAGGCAAGTGTCATTTTTCCTCCGAATTTCAGGTTCAGGGCTTGTGATGCTTCTTATATCACCATAAATATGGTCGACCTCAGACTGAGTGGCATTAATGGTGCTCACAACTTCACAAATCAATTCTGCATCATCATTGTTCTTAATGGCTCTTTTCAAACCATTGATGTGATACTTCCACCTTCTATACTTCTGCTCAAAGCTTCTTTTCAGATCATTTAGTCTAGCGTCTTGCAGCGTTTTACCCTTCTCGGTAAGCGTGCGTGCTCGCTGGCTTCTTCTAATATCTGAGAGCTGTGTATTATCTATGTCCACCTGAGGTTGTTGTACTTGTGCAGCCACTTCAACTTGTTCAGTTATATCAGCCTGCTCTGATGGAATGACCTGCTCTGCATTGTCTACGTCTTGTGCAGTAGGGGTTGTATAGCTAACTTCTTTAGTAGCCAGCAATGTATTTTCACTTGTGTTTGACATGCTAAACCTGTGTTGCACTATAATGTGAATATTCAAAGAGCAATCTAAAGTTTAGTGTAAAGCGGTTATCTCAGCTACACTTATGTGATCCAATCATGTAAATGATAACAAGCTACAGAACTGTCAAGAAGTAGTCTATGAATTCAACTTGTAAAGAAAAAATGTGAATATCAACACGCTTAAATGATGAAGTATACACAAATACTTGAATACAACAGAAAATTCAAACTTTAGTCTTATTTAATAGTAGCAAAATTGTTTATCTGTTTAGTCCCTTTTAGTTTCTTAATAAGTCAAACGATAATAGAAAAATGTCCAACTTTATCTTAGAATGGGAATGATGGAAATACCAGAGCAATTGAAACCTCAGTGACAGTTCACAAGACCTTGCGCTGCTTCCAAGTCACTAACTTCAAAAGTGCTTGCTTGTTCAGCCTTTGCTTGCTTCAGTCAAGTCAATTGCAATCTTTTCATGTTGTACTTCCCTCATTCAACATGTGGCGCCTCTTGATGGCCGATTTCCTCGTGCAGCTTTACGATCTGATGCAGTTGGCCTTCACCGACGCAGTAAGTGTTCTACTATGCCCGCCCTTAGTCATGACGCGAAGGCTGAGGTTCTTTAACTGATGTTTAATGTGTTCTGGACTTAGACTCCAACACCAACACCGTAGAACTGAGTAAAAAAGGGTGAATATACAACAAACATGTCATACATTCAGTTACATGTAAAACACACATGACTTTAAACTCGTACATAAACAGAAAATACATCCACATACCACTTTTGCCTGCTTATGAGCTAAGAGAGGGGGTTATCTTGAAGCTTCTTTATCGGATGACTTCTAAATAGAAATACTTTAAACTTTGCAATGATTACATCATTCCATATGATCAGCAGAATTGCTCTGTGAAACTCGGACCGCAGTTCTGACTCGTTCTCCGTGACAAAACAGGAAGTGACATACAAAGGCACGATGGGAGCAAAATAAAATATAACCAAAGAAAACTCTTAGAAAGAATAAATATTCCTCAAATATACAACAGTTGAGTATATAAATCACAATAAGCATTATAAAATAGTCGAAATATAAAAATATACAGATTAGACTGATCAAAAAGTTACTGAAATAAATGAGTGTTGAAGTACACAAGTGCCATCTAGTGGAAATAAACATTATAGATTCCGAAAGCTTGTAACAGCAAACACATGGACTGTAAAAACTCAGTTTAGTCTGTAAAAGTATGACTCACCTCAAGTCTGAGTTGCAGGTATTCTAATATTTGCCAAGGTATTGCAAATACTTGCAGGTCTTCAAAATTGTTATTGGAGTATACAGTATGTCATGTATCTTGAGCTGCATCTCAATAATCACTTAATGCAGATGTGGATACCTATTGAGTTTAAGGTTACATTCACATTCAAAATGTATTTTCTCTCTCAAATTATGGTTTTGCCAATAATAAGTCTATCAATAAAAAATTCTCAGGAACTGCCACCTTAGCAAAGTGGCAGTTGTTTTTTAATACATGTGGGTAGTGAGAAGAGTGTTTTTCTGACAGTGCCAAACCCACATTTCTTATGCTGTCGTCTCTTTACACTATTGCAGTTAACACTGTTTTCACCTGGACAATGTCTCTCTCTCTTTCTGCATGAGAATGACTAAGATCATTATCACATGCAGATTCCATGGCTGCAAAACTGACATGCTAGAGAGAGAGAGTGAAAATGGGAGAGAGACAATACAGAAGAAGATTTTTACAGATGGACCAATCAGAATGAGTCAAAAATACTAAGGCAGGAAATCATCAGAACGAGAATAACTTGGCTAGAGAACATTTGGAAGTAGGACATGGGAAGTCAAGTAAGAAGACAACTCTACACTCTAAACATTTTAGGCTTAATATTTATGTATTTTACTTGCATACAAATCTCAATGTAGTGTATATTTTCCGGTCATACATAAACAATAATAACAACAAGAAACAATACGATTTGTGTAAAAGTATTCAATTTGTGTATGTGTTTCAAATACACAGTGACCAGGTTTATATATTTATCAGGAATGAATCCAGTTTGTTTCAATCTCATACATTTTAACTTGAATATTGCTTGTTTCATGGCTAGCCATATTTAAACCACATCCAGATTTTTTTAACTGTTTTAAAATGGATTTATATACAGATTTATGCAGATTTCTTGGGATTTTAATAAATATATATATTTTTTTTAAATCTTCAAATGATGAATTTGTTTGTTAGAAACACATGACTTGAGTTTTGTAGATTACTGTAGTGTTTTATCAGATGTTTGGACTCTCATTCTGACGGCACCCATTCACTGCAGAGGATCCATTGGTGAGCAAGTGGCATACTGCATAATGTCTCCAAATCTGTTCTGATGAAGAAACAAACTCATGTACATCTTCAATGGCCTGAAGGTGAGTAAATATTTAGCAAATTATCATTTTTATGTAAACCATTCCTTTAATAATATTCTACTGTGACATTATAAAATTTTGAGAAAGCAATCATTTTCTCAACCATAACGTCAAAGCTTGGGTATTTTACCCTGAAAGCAGCTGACTGAAGATTTATACTTGCATGTTTCCTGGAAAATATGTTAAAATGTACAAAATACAAATTCTGTATCTGATGTTTGAAATCAAGATTGAGGAATTTATTTATTTTATCATTTTATTTTAATTTATTCATTAATACATTTTTGCAGAAATAGTGAAAAAAAGTGCATTGAGTGTATTCAGGCTTCAATAATCATAAGGAATATTACATGAAGAAAAAAAAAACACAATTATATTAAGAACATCCATAATATTATCCACCAGAGGGCATCGGGTAACCTTATCGAAAAAGGGCATCTTATTGTTTTTTAAAGAATGCAGATTTGTTCTCAACATGACTCATCTGGGTCAAATCAAACAAAGAGAAATACTCAGTTTTCATCTCCTACATAAAGAAATCCTTTTGTGTTAGGTGATACGTTTTATCTGTGCTAAATTTCCAGAGTTTTTCCAAAATATTAGCTATCAATGCAGCTTAAATAAGAAAGATTAATGGAAACTTTCTGTCTCTCTCATCTAGGAAAGACAGATTTTTAAGTCCAACAAACCATTTGCATGTGTTTCAGCAAGGTGCGTAGAAACCAAGCAAAATCAGCAGGATCCACTGAGCTTTTGCGATGGCAATTTAAACGTGAAAAGCTGTGGGCCCAATATATGTTTGAACCCTTTGACAGGTTTAAAACGCTAAGGGTGGAACTGATCCAATATGTTTATAATGTTTGCGTTAATCACCTTGTCTGTATACATTTAGCTGGAAGTTTATTTATATAGACAACTACTTTGTGATGTTTATGCAAATGACGTGATGTAACATTCTCAGCTCTGGGAAAACCCCAAGGTGTCGTTCCAACCATTGACAAGATGCAATCACTGCAAAAGATACACACGGCCTGAAGCAATCCAGCTTGTCAAATGAAAATGCTAACAATGTACCACTAAGTATTTCAGTTAAATCTGAGTGTTTAGTTGCACATTCGATTCTTTAGTGACCGCAAAAAGAAACCTATCAGTTCTAGCGTAATGTAATTGCTGTTGGTTTTGAAAACCTGCCCAGTTAAATTACATTACATTTTAAGTGCAGGAATCAAGAATAGTTATCACTCAGTTGGTGAATAAAAGGATAGGTGCTGACTGATTTCCTTGATCTAAATACAACCGTATGATTTCTAAGAAATCACTGGTTTCTGGTGGAACCAGTCCCGCAGAGTAATTGCACGAAATGCCACATTTGTTTCTTTTTCTTTCAAAAGAGCACACCGGTTATTTTGTTTGAAGAGGCCATGCAAGACGGTGAACGTTTCAGAACTTGTACAGACAAACACACAGCCCATGCTTGGTCAACAGCAGTTGTGCCAGTAAATATTCCAATTATAATATTTGGTTTTGGTGGATTTATGTCATTATTATTTATCCCATCTCAGATTTACTATCAAGGGACTGTGCACATGCAAACTAAATGTGAACACACATACATAACACCCTATAACTGTTACTAAAAACCTCATTACATTTGATTTTTGTTCAAATCAGAACTGCAAATATCACACTTCTCAAATCTGTCACTACTCCATACTCTCCTTACTTTCACTGTTTTGCTGCTAAAGGAGTTATTCTTGTTCATTCTACTCCTATATATGTTTTTTATGTTTCAGGATCAGGTTTCTGTACCAACTAAGCTCCCATTTAGTCATTTGATTTGAATTTTTGAATGGTATGTGTATTAAAACGTCCCATCAAAATAGTAAAATCCAAGGAATTACCACAGGGAAGCAGTGCCCTCTTGTGGCCAATGTACACGACAAAGTAGCAATAATGTCTCTCATTTCTGTTCAATTAGAATATATCCATATATTTTAAAATAAGAATATATCTATATCACTAAATATCACCAAACCCCACGAAAGCAATAGGATTAAAGCCCGGATCCACGTGTTAGTTTACCTGAATGAGGTCAACAGTTCATGTTTTCCATAGGGATTATAGGCTTTAAGGGGTGGATAGCAAAAAGAGATATAACAAGTCCGATCAGCTTTGTGTATTTTAACAAGTATTGTGGGAGGTGTAATTCAAAGATCTTAAATCTTTCATTGCTGAGAAACTGAAGAAATGAAGGTAACTCCCATTCACTTACTCCTGATATAATGTAGCCTATTTTCTATAAGTGTAGGTATAACATGTTTGAACTCCCTCCCACCAAACACAGTATGTGATTTTCTTTTATGTATTTGAGAGACACTCACATGACTTAGATTAATACATACTAGTATAGAAATTAAAAGTAAAAATGTAACACATTCAAAGTCTATGGGAAATCAAAACTGAAATGTATTTCTTAATGCGCAAATTTCCTTGTATTTCTCTGTTTGTTAATCCTATTAAAATCAAATGTTGCCTTAATTTTTGTTTTTCCCTCGTCTGACACTACTTCCTTTTTTATAAAACACTTTTACTTTTTAATCCCTTTCCCTTCAATCACCTGACTCCATTCACGTGAGCAATGATCTCATCATGGTCCAATCAAAAATAAATCAACCTCTACATTTTTTTTTTTTTCACTTGATATGTTTCTTTAGCTTGGAAAAAATGCAAGTTATGGACGAAAGTTGGTTGTATGGAGCAATTCATGTTCACTAGCTATGCTGCTTCACAGCCACATGCAAGCCAGATACTAAAACCAATAGACTTTATCAAGAATAAAAATTTAATTTGAATCTACTATGTAATTGTAAATTTTGATATATGAAAGAAGTGTGTTATGCAAGAAGGAAATGCTGCATTAAACACCGAAGTGCTATTAATCTTGTTCTCTTTCTGTCTTTCAGGTTTTTTGATTTATAAGTACACCACACAACACAAAGGCAGTTTTGTTGAAGGACTTACTGATTAATGGACGTCAAAGAGGGGTGATGCCAAGGCATGCATGAAGAATACTTTGGCCTGTGAAAACGTTTCCAGTCATCACAACGGTAAAACTCACTGAAGTGCCTGGTTGAACAATTTGTGCACTGACTTCTGATAAGAGAATGGGTTCCAATGGTTGGATGCTGAGTGAATCTCAAGAGGCTTTGACTGAGGAAGAGAGAATACTGTGGCCTAACTGTCATCCTGTACATATGTCCAGATATATATAACTATATATACACTCTGACTCTATTATCGTTTGCATGCCCACTGGACTATAAATATATGTGTAACATTGTTAAACTATGTATAAAACTGTTAAACTATGTATTAAAAAAACTTTTTTTCCTCTCTCTTTTTTGAATGTCTTATTTACTCATATTATTACCAAAATGATCCTTCTTACTGTATCCATGGTTGTTATTTTATAAATGTAACTCTATAAATGGTTGTATATAATTTTTTTATTGTACTGTGTTGCTTTAAGGTAAAAATATATATATATATATATATATATAAAATATTAAAAAAGATATACATATATATCCACAAATATGATCTCATTCACGTACCTTTCTCTCTAAGATGAAGCCCAGTTGTTCAGTTGTTGTGGCATTCCTCATATAATATAAATAGTAGTAAATACCAGTATAAAGTAATGATAATAAAATATAAATAGTAGCAGATGAAAAACTTTCAGTTTAAGCACTAAAATTAGTAAACTATAACAGAAAAAAACAATAAAGCTTACAAAATACAAAGCCAAAATCACATAAACTTAAACTTACTAACTTGAAATATAGATACTATTTATATACGTAAATAATACTAAAATAACTGACTGAATAAATGCATTGATGTAGATGTCCACTCCTGTGTAAGGTATGTGAGGTATTCGGGACAGAATCACAATGGATGTCTTTGTTTCAGGTTTCTGTCCTGAAAAACCATGAACGTAATGAGATCATTTTTCATTTTTTTTTTTTTTTGTGTGTTTGAAAAATGCAAGAGCCAAACATAACTTTCTGTTTTATTACGCAAAAGAATTGTCAAAGGTAGATAGAAAAAATAGATAGATATGGAGGAAAACAAATGTTTTCCTGTTTTTGTCTATTAGGGTGTGATTTCAATAAGCACAGTGGTCGGTGCATGGTTTGTGATTTCAACCTATGATTCTGCTTCAGTACTGCTTCTGCTGTGAAAATACAGACGAATGCACAACATGAACACAGTTGTTTTAAACATGTACAGATGGCCTGACAAGCACATGATGACATGCAAAACCGGCAAATTTCAAAATCAGATCATTTTAATAAATAGTCATACTTTTGTATAAGTGTAAAATGAGGAGAAAGAAAAATGTATTGCTTAACACATTTCCGATGTAGGCTGATGCATATAGAACTCATATTTTCCCCTAGATGGGGCCGTTTCTGTAAAGTCTGTATGAGAGAGGTTACTGATTCTTTTTAGGGTTGGGCCACATTACAAGAAACTTATCCGTTAGAACAAAAGAAATGAAAGAGAAATCGTCATAGAGAGATGACAGCAAAATCCACTTCAAATCACCTCAAATAATTTATCTTTAATAATAAAAAGCAATCCTAAACAAATGAAACCCTTGCCTCACTATAGGTGAAATGCATATTTCTGCATAGCAGATTATATAGCCTACACATATGTACCAATACATCAAAATAATTCAACCGTTCATACTGATAATGACATCAACAGTGCGTTGTGGTCAGTGGTTTACATTCATATATAAAGACAGACAATACTATGTAAAGGTAACTGAATAGTTAATTCTGTCATTTTACAAATATTTAAACTTTGCACTGGCCCAGTACCAGAAGAATTGCTGTAAAGCAATTGAAGGCTTGTGGTGGTGTTGCCCTGTTCTTACTGCGCATTGAACAAATTATAATAATAAAAATGTTTTGTAGTGCATTGTTAATATCGTAAAATAATCCAAACAATCACTACACATAAATACAGTACATGTTCTAGTTGGGTCAATGAAGAGCACAGAATCATATAGGCATGGTCACATTGTCATTAAAAAGAAATCAGCATGAATTGAGTTTGTTGCACAACCACCGTAAAGTTGTGTTCAGGTTGTTTGTAATAATTGTAATAAGCAAAATCGGCATTATTGACAATGAACAAAGGACATGTTTTTGCCCAGTGAAATTGCTAATGTGACCCCGCCATATGAAATGCATTGTTTCCAATAAATCGTACTTTGTTATAGAGCTGCAACATCTGTAACATCTTCATATGAACTATACACATTCATATACTAAAAGGGTACAACCACAGAAATTCTTTAAGTTTCTTGCTCACAGGAAGATGTTGAATACTATCTTTCCCAAAGCTCCCCACCACAGCTCTTCTCGCCAGTTCTTGCAAGCTCTGCGGCATTTCTCCACGATACGGCATACTCAGACTCTTTTTGGGGGATGCAATATAGTATCCTAGTAAGTCAAAAAGGCAAGTGAAAGTATGTTTACTGCCCGCTAAGCTGAATCCCCCATCCTTCAGGAGCACCCTCACACTGGTCGGGCCCTCGGGAGACTGATAGCTGAGAGTGAAGAAAACATTTGCTTGCATGCTGTCCCGAATCAGGAATGTCCCGAGAGGAAGTTTGGCAAGTCGAGCGTGGGCTTCATCTACTTCCAAGGGACCCCAGTAAAATCCACTGTGGTTCAAGTATTCCACAGACTGGGTGATGAGGTCACATTCCTGCTGGTCCCGAAAGGGGTGAAAGTGTGTCGGTGGGACAGTACAGGGTTTAGGGGACTCGGCCGGCTTGGATGGGCCCTGTTGCGCATCTGCATGGTCAGTGTCATTGTGCTGGACCATTCTGAATCAGGGCCCACTCATACCATTCCTCCATGGTCCTAAATCATAGATGAATGATTATGTGCCGCCTGTTTAAAGAAACAAAGAGTTCTAACATCAAGAGTTGGGAATGGCTCTTGCACAGACACAATAAAGAAAGTCTGTGGGAAAGCGCATAAGTCTGTGCATGAAAGCACACTGATATCAAGTGTATTCAGGTTTAATTAAATTTGTCATTATGAAACAGAAAGCTTACCCTTTCTATGCGGATGATGTTCTATTAAGTCAGTGTGGTGTAACTAGCATAGCCTACAATTGTTGACATTTGATAAGAAAACCATAATACAGAGAAGACCCCTGTATATTAGAGCTGCACGATTATTACAAAAATCATAATTGTCGATCATTCAATTGAAACTGTAATTGCGATTATTAATTATGATTACACTGAATTATATTTATACTATTATTTGATGCAAATGCATGCCGTATTTTTATATGAAAATAAACAAGCTGAAAACACTCTAACTGGAAAAACATATGGTGCTTTTCTATAGTTTTATGCCTTAATTGTCAACTTAAATCGGATTTTTTTTTTTTTTTAATTATACAAAATAAAAATATAACTGGTATTATAATGTTATACTAAAACAAAAAAATGGGGGGAAAACCCTTAAGATATGTAGAATGTAAAAAAAACATCTTAAACACGCAGAATAACATGAGTGGACTTTGAACAACTAACTACCACTTTGAACGATTAATTGTGGTATCCATAATTTTAATCGCGATTAAAATTTGGATTAATTGTGCAGCCCTCCTGTAGACCCTTGTGTCTTGTGTCAAATCAATCTGTGAACTTTTATGAAAAGGCACATTTTGTTCAGGTCAAATGGAGTAACCCCAGGAATATACACTTCACAGCGAAGAAACATTTTTGGTTCCACAAAGAACCATCTCTTTCTTACCTTTTCATAATCTGAAGAACCTTCATTCGTCACAAAGACCCTTCTGTGAGATAGAAAGGTTCTGCAGATGTTAAGGTTCTTTATGGAACCATTTAGATAAAAAGGCATTGTGAAGCACCTTTTTTTTAAATAGTGTATAAGTTTGAAAAAACATGTTTGAAAATCTCATGATTAAAATGAACTATTATATATTGTGTGTGTAGCCTACTGTATTTTATTGTGCACTTTTACTTGATGACTAGCTATTGGTTACACCGCATTTTTTTTTTATCAAAAACGGTCAAAAAAATTGTAAGAGAAACGTATGAAATCAATAGGCTATTAAGAAATTTAGAAGTTTAGAATTTGTGATGTACTCGAAAACTTTCTTACGCTTCAGTGACAAAGGAAAATTGATTTCCTCACGCGTAGGTACTGTAGATAGGCTACTCTAAAAATAAAGATCCATATCAAAAAAGATCCATATCAAAAATATAACAGAAAATATTTCAGTAATTTGGCTGAATAGGCTACATTGCACATTTTAAACATATATTTGAAACGTAAAATCCACCATAAAAATCTAATGTGTCATTTTTCGTCGGCTATGTAAAATACTTTGAAAGTTTTATATATGGTCTTTATGGAAATAAGCGTTTAGGTTAGTGGACGAAAAGCGAAGCCCCCTGCCTTCTCCGAAATACCAGAGCAACAAGTAAAGAAAGAACTCCAAGGTATCACATGACATTAAAACCTTAATAAGCACTATGTGTACCGAAAAGCTTTCCATAAAGCGTTAATCCACGGATAATGACACGGTGAAATTAAAGGTGAACGAAACACCTCCGGTCCGGTCTCAGATGAAAACCCTCTTGCCCACTTACCGCAAATGCAGTTAGATGTTCTCGAAGCCAAACTTCTCCAGAACTGTGTCAAGATTTCCTGCGATGCTTCATTTTTAGTTGTAACACATCATTCTTGTCTCATAGGCTGACCATTGCTAAGGATTGTGAAAGCGAAAGCTAGCCAAATAAAGCAAGGCGGTCTCGTCTCTAGCATACAAATAACAGGAATAACTCTTCCAAGAACGGCCAGAGTCTATATCAAGGACATATGTCTCTGTCTATGCAGGCGTTATGCAATTTAACGTATTTTATTTAGGCTACACTAGCCTCTCCGTAATCTGCAGTGAAATACTAGATTTGGGAATGGGGTTGGATTTTGGCAGCTCTCTCTGCCTCTAGATAAAATAGGCTAGGTCACCTTCAAAGTGGCGAATATATTGGGGATTCAGCAAATAATGAACATTAAAAGCTTGTTATAAGCAAGCTACTGCAGTATGTGTTGACGACTGTGTATTTTACGTTGTTATTTAGCCTGCTGTTTTGATCTGAGGTCTCTTTCACTTTCATTTCGGGAGGCATGTTTTACTCTAAATCACGTGATCTTCAACTCATCTCGTCTTACGACAGGTTAAGAGGTTAAAGTACCAGGTCTTATCCTGGTTTAATGTTGTTGTTTAAGACTGTAACCCTAAACAGACATATGAAAAAAAAAATTAAAATTAAATAAAAATGAAAATGTTTTTTTTAATAGATTTGGAAATGTATGGAAATGATAGCCTACTTATGTAAATCCACATCATCCTCTACTAGTACACATATAAATCAATAGTTTATTGCATTTAATAGTAAGATTATTATTATTATTATTATTGTTATTATAGTACTGCAGAAAAAAAAACATAAATATGAACTTAAATTTAAAGGCCTATAAGAATCAGCCACTGAAAATCCTATAAAAATCAAACATTATTTTGAATATTAAGAGACAATGTCCACCTTGAAGTCTATGATTGTTATGGCCCTGATACACCCATTAAAAAACAAAATATGATTTTTATTTTTACTAAGAGAAAACTAAATAAAAAGGCAACCAAAAAATGTTAAAGTAACCAATCTTGCACCAGACAGCTGTTGTATATGTGCAAACATAAAAATAAAAAGCAGCATTTAACTGAATACATACATAGTTTCGACTTTAAATGAATGTTATGATTAACTGTTCTCTCTGTAGATTGCTTCCGACTCTTACAGTAATCAGATGATCTCTAAAAATATCCTCTGAGTGGCAAAGCAGAATGTATACATGGAATAATTCATCCTACATTAAGTTCATCTTAGAAAACACTCCCAAATCAAATCCCAGTTTATATATTTAACAAACATGTTTGTTTGAACCATTATAAGTAATCAATCAATAAAGGATAAATCATATTTTAATGTATCTTAGCTATAAATGTGCATGTTTTGTTGGCATATTTCAGAAAAAAAATACCTTGCACTGTACTGCAGATGAATCCAGTTGTATTTTCACCTGAAGGACCTTTAAAAGGATGAGATGAGCCCCAAAATACCAGAGATCTTATGCAACTGACATCAACTGCTTGCACAATCACCTAAAATTTTGCAGTTGAGTAGGATACTGCTCTAACTTCATAGGAAAAAAAAAAAGATTTACCACATCCCACCATTGGTGCACACAGCTGCTTTTTCATTTCAGTTTCACTTTAGCTGACCTAGGTATAGATCGTGTCATAAGTAGGTGTAAATATCTGAAAGATAAAAGATTTAAATACTGACAGTCAGAGAGAGACATGGTTGGCATAACTGTATAGTATAACACCGTAAAGAGGAAAACAAGCATATTGTATTAAAGAAAATGGATAGTACTTCAGTTATTTGTTGATTAGCATAATAATGTAATAGTGTAGATTTCAGAATAATTAGGTTCAACGAAGATTCACTTTCAGAATGACACCTGATTACGATGAACTGGCATGATCATCCTGAAACAAAAAGCAGGATAAAAGGAAAAAAAAAACACATTACAACAGCACTGTTATTTCTGAAATCATTTCTAAACATTTCATTTTACAGGAAAACATCCCTATCTGACCAGCTAGTTTCACTAACCTAAAACCAACAGCTGTTAAAATAACCACAAAATTTGCCTTTAGAACAGACCATGCAAACGGGTTCCAAGAAATGTACTTGGTAATAAGCTTACACTGCACTCTACTGGCAAACCACCAGAGACTTAAAACAACTACAACAAGATTAAAAAACATTATAGTCTGCATGAAATTATATGCGAAATCGATGTTATAGGTTTTATTGTTTACCATACATCAAGCATGGAAGTATTGTTCCCAAGCGATAGACTTTTCTCTCGGTGACGAAAGCGGTTACTTCATCCGCGTAAATCTTGTCCTTCAAACTCATGTTCATCTTCATTCACTTATGAGTGCAACCAACATTTATATTTCAACATTCAATTAACACTTGATGCATACAACCAAGTTACACTCGGATGTACAGCACAGTATAGAGGAACAGTTCTGTCACTACTCCCATTTTATTGGGACTTTTAATATTTTTTTAAATGACAATCGTGTACATGATAGAAAAATTAAACATCTGACCAGTTACATGCAGAAACACGAGCTTCATTAACCACGGTCCACTCATGTAGTGATGCAGAATAATTTATTGTATTCTTAACCCCCTTTAACTTTCTATTTGTAGTTTATGATGAGGCAGATGCTGTTTCATGTTCCTCCTTCCTGCTGTGTCTCATCATGTAGACGGCAGCCGTGAGTGCAAAAACACCATATGTGGCAAGAACAAACTGGAAAAGGGAATAAGTGGGAGGTGGGGGGGGATGACACGTTTAGATACAAGTGACGTGAGAGACGATCTTACTGTTGTCTTTGATCATGCAACAATCTGACAGATCCTTAATGATCTTACATTCCTGCGTCCTCGTAATGTGTAGCTGTTAAAATGTTTCCTCCATCCTGTCAGTTCTGTTGGGGTCGGTGCATCAATCCCAAAGAGCTGTCTCTGTCATTATAAAAACAACAAGGAATTATGAATAAAACCACATCCATAAAATAAAATGAAATAATTTTAGCTTTAGGTGGTAATACCATGGTACTAAATAAACCTTAGATACAATTGCATTTCTTATAATACCATGGTATGTCCAAATGGCAAAATATAAAAAATCTATTTTTATATTTTATTTTATTTATATAGGCCTATTTTTATACTCATTACTTCATATATATATATATATATATATATATATATATATATATATATATATATATATATATATATATATATATATAATGACAGCAAGCATAGCTGCTTTAAAGTCACTTGTCTACCTTGACTTCGCTAATAAGATGACCAAAACTTGTCAGCGGAATACGTGTCTTCACAGGGGAGGTCGGCATGTCTGTAGAAATAAAACTCTCTTTTAAATCATGTACTGGTGCAAATCAAAGCAAGGCACAATGTAAACATTAGCACGTCAGCCTTGAAATGCATATACGAACTTACTGAATCGATCTAAAAATATATATCGTTTCTACAAAGAACACTCTGCGGTTGTTTACAGCTGCTTAGTTCCGGATTTTTTAAATGTCAGCTCAGCATCCAATTAAAACTTCCTAACTAAAACGTCGAGCCAATGGCTACAGGCCTGGAGGCGGGACTTTGAGGCGGTAACTATTTAAAGCGCCCGTGTTTGAATTTATGGTCAAACGTACGTGGTAACACAGTTGGGTAGCAGAGGTCAGCCAGAGGAAGTTGTAATGTGGCAATGGATGGGTATCTGTTAACCATTTTTATTTAATTTCAATCTCAATTAGCCTACTCTTTTCCAGATCCAGTAGCCTGCCAAATGGTAGATAATCATTACCCTATTATTGCATAATACTCTTTTAGAGCACACAATATGTGGTGCTCTAAAAGGTTTAAATACACAACAAATGATTATCGGTCAAGTAGGATTGAGGTTTTGAATATAAGACATAAAAAGTAATATTTTTTGTTGAGGAGATGTGCTATTATTTTATATGTAATCAGACTTTCACTTTTGGTCTCGTAGCACATCAAATCCCTTTGACTGACTTTAAAGAAATGACCCAAGGCATTTCTAGAGACCAGAATGTCATTATATGATACACACAGAAAATGTTTTCTTTTTGTAGAAACTATGTTGGAGCCATTATACAGAGTTGTAATTTTTTATTATTTTGAGTGTATTTAGGTGAGGTATTGATTAGAGACAGGGTGCACAATGAAAAGTAAAACAAATGTTTTGACCATGTCTGTGCTGTGTTAAGCAGGACTCGTAACAGTTTGTCTGGAATGTAAAATATTTTGTTTATGAAGACTAAGTTACGTTTGTTAAAGTTTATTTTTTGGTTGTTTGCAATATGCCGAATGGACAATAAATTGATTGGCATATCCAAATTTATCCCAAAGGTATGGACAATGTATTCATTTTTTTATTCAAGGCAGAGGCAGGTTTCAAAACAAGACACTTTGTGGCTAGGTTTCCTTTCTGAACCATTAGTGTAAAACATGTTTAGAAGTAATACCTTATGACATGCTTTCTTCTGTTTTAACTATCCAAGAGAGTTCTGATGCTAATAGAAACTTAAGTTAATGCTGCAAGCACTTCTCTTTTTGAGTAAGTCTGCATATTTATAAAACGTGACTTGTATACACTTTTCTCTATTTGTATCTGAAACTCAAACACAGAAATACTGTTGTGCCATCAACAGTCCAAATCACCTGGAGCAGAAATAGAGTAACTTTATGTGTCCCAAGTTAATTGAGAAGGTTGTTTATGTCTGATATAGGTTTATGCCTCTTTTCACCTTTGCACTTTCATCAGAGCAATTGCTAAGGTCTAAAAGAGAAGGACATTTAATATCATGCCAGAAAAACCCTTATCAAGATATTTTATCCATAAAACATAAAAGCAAGTAATCAACATAAAACCATAAACATGACAGCTCAATATCCCTCTCTAACATTTTCAACATGAGGATCCCAGTATTTTATCACAGGGCTCTAAATATTTGCTGTGCCTTGAATTATGAAAAGCACTGCGGTTGCTACACCACAAGATTGATGTAGAGATGCTTTATAGTAAAAAAAAATTAAGCAAATTCATGTCTTGCTTAAAAAAAAGGCTACTTCCTCTTTTCGAATCCTTAATTCAGTGTTTAGTGAAGTGAAAATAAAACGGAATCTGAAATAGCTTTACAAAAAAATATTTGCATAAAAGCCATGTAAGACATTTGAGGCAGTCTGATTACATATCACCCAACTATAGATATATACAGTATGAAGCATGCGGGATGTAAGTACACATGCTCTGAGACTGGTCTCTATGGGTGGTTCCCTAAAATCTATGTTCCTGATAAAAGAGACATGATTTTGTAAGGCTCAATCAGGCTATTGAGTCACTACATCCTGTGACTCACTCTGTGTTTGCATGCTTGATTTCTGTTTGTTTTCTCCTTTTATGACAACGGCCAATCTGCAGTTTTTCGTAGAAAAGAGGACAAGACTTAATAATAATGGCAGTCAGGTAATCAAAGTTGACTTCTTCTGTCTTGAAATATTCTAGACTGGTAGCACTTTAATATCTAACATGTTTTAATGCTGCATTCACAAGCTTGCGGTTATACAAAACGTGGTGTAATATTGAGGTATAGCCACAGAACGAAGTGAAAGTGCATTGATTGACTGACCGTTTTGGATCAGAAATTGTGGACTTCTGGCTTGTGCATTTCTCCTTTTGTGTATGCTAAATGTATTACTGTGACGCACAGCTAAATTTTCAGCAGCCATTACTCCAGTCTTCAATGTCATATATTTCAGAAATGATTCAATTATGCTTATTTAGTGTTCAAGAAATTATTCTTATTAATGTCAATGTTAAAAAACAATTCCGCTGCTTAATTTATTTATTTAATGTGGAAGCCATGATACATTTTTAAGGATTATTTGATAAATATAAAGTTGAAAAGAACAGAATTTATTTGAAATGTTTTTTATTATTATTATTATTCTTACATTAATTATTTTAATTATTCTATTAATTTTATGAAAATTTCGGTTAACTCTATAAATATACATGCAAAAACTTAAAACAGATCAAACTCCTTTAAAAATCAATTCGGTAAATTCCTTCATACTAATGCAGTACATTGTGCAATATTTTTACGTCTTGTGTTTAAAGTGTATGACTTTTAATGAATTTTATGCATCTTTACTAAATAAAAATATTTATTTATTTAAAAAAAAAAACTATTTTTTTTACAGGATGAGACCCTTGGAAGCAAAGGAGTCCGTAATACTTTTTTTAATAATTTTGGCCCAAGGCTTTGACTACTCCTGGACATGTTATTGTGATCAGCAATATTTTTGCAACTGTTCATTAAATCATCTCCAAAAGGTCCCTAAAGTTCCAGTGAATGCTCTTAGCCTTGACCTGTCATTCAATCAAATTGAGTCTATTGACATGAATGATCTCAGCCCATATAGTGAGCTGAAAACCCTGAACTTGCACAAGAACAAGCTCAAGTTTATACACAAGGAGGCTTTCAAATCTCAACATAAGCTGGAAGTTCTTGATCTGTCCTTAAACAACCTAGAAAAGCTATCTTCATCTTGGTTCCACGAGCTAAACTCTCTCCAGCAACTGAACCTTGTAGGAAACCCATACACCACCGTGGGACCTGCTCCCATTTTCCAGTCTCTCCTTAACCTAAGAACGCTGCAGTTTGGTAGTCCTTCACTGAGAGAGGTGTACAAGAATGGCTTAGATGGGCTCACTCATCTGGATGAGATGACATTCATTGGCAGTAACCTCAAGTCATATGAGAACGGCAGCTTTAAAGCAGCCCGTCCAATCGGTTCAGTCTCTTTGAGCCTTCAGAGTCCATTTCAGAACGATCCAGAATTAGTCTCTAAGGTTCTTAAAGATGTCTCCCACCCTAAAACTCGGCTGACTATCAAAAATGTTGAACTCAGAACGAACACTTCGACAGAATCCTTTAAAGCGGCAAGAGAAGGTGGGACTGAAAGCTTGAGTTTCCATAATTGCACCACAACTGATGAAGCATTTACCTCTTTTTTGGTGGTCATGGATAATTCTTCTTTGTCTTACATTGGTCTTGAAGAAGTACATTTGATTGGTCAAGGGTGGTGGCAGAAAGCTTCGTACACACATTATGAACACTTACATACAGCCTACATACGTAATCTTGACATCCAAGGGTTCTTTGAGTTCAGTAGCATGAAGCAATTGGGATTTCTGCTGGTGAATCTCCACAAGGTGTCCGTGATCAACGGCACAGTGTTTGTTATTCCTCCGATAACTACAGTCTTGTTGAAAAAACTTGAATATTTAGACCTGAGTCAGAACCTCCTTTCAGACCTGACAATTGCACCGACGTTATCTACGAGTTTTGGTGCATATCAAAACCTCCTCACTCTTAACGTGAGCCAGAACGTTTTAAAATCCCTTGGGCTGATGTCTCAGTTGACCACTAACCTTAAGAGCCTCACAGATTTAGACTTGAGCCATAACAGTTTTGTTTCTATGCCAGAAAAGTGTAGCTGGCCAGCGACTCTCAGGTTTCTGAACCTTTCCAGCACAAAGCTACGTAAGATGACCCCATGCCTGCCTTCTAGCTTGACAGTCCTGGATCTCAGTGAAAACGATCTGATGGTGTTCAACCAAAGATTTCCCCAACTCATTACGCTTATACTGACAGGCAACCGATTTAAAAAACTCCCGCAGGGGGAATTATTTCCAACACTGCAGACACTGCTTATCCAAAGGAACGCCTTGCGGATGTTTAACAGTAGTGATTTGAAGAGATTCAAAAACCTACAATATTTGGAGGCAGGGGATAACAATTTTGTGTGCTCCTGTGAATTTGTATCTTTCTTTAAACGGGATGTTAAACTTTTCATCACCCTAAGGGACAGTCGTCGCAGTTACGTGTGCGACACTCCGTTCACTCTCAGAGGTGATTCTATTGACAGTGTCAGATTGTCCGTTTTCGAGTGCTATATGATCCCTGCTGTCTCAGTACTTTGTTTTGTGATTATCATAGCGCTTGGACTTATTGTTGTTACTTGCCATAAGCTTCACGTTATATGGTATCTGCAGATGACAAAAGCATGGATACAAGCCAAAAGAAAACCTGCAGTTGGTCGACTGGCCGATGAGCTCCGCTATGATGCTTTTGTATCTTACAGTCAACATGACGCTGAGTGGGTCGAGGAAATCCTTGTTCCAGAACTAGAGAGCACTCAGCCTCCGTTTGCCCTGTGTTTGCACAAACGGGACTTCCAGCCGGGCCGCTGGATCGTGGACAACATCATCGACTCGATTGAGAAAAGCCATCGGACTCTCTTTGTTCTGTCTGAGCACTTTGTTACCAGCGAATGGTGCCGTTACGAGCTGGACTTCTCACATTTCCGCATAGTAGATGAACACAATGACTCCGCTGTCCTGGTACTTCTAGAACCAATCAAGAAGGAGACCATTCCCAAACGTTTCTGCAAGCTGAGGAAGATTATGAACTCCAGGACGTATCTGGAGTGGCCGGAGGAGGAGGAAAAGAGAAGTGAGTTCTGGAGCAATCTGAGAGCTGCTCTACAGAGAGAGGAATGTTAATGGCTTGCCAGGTTGTGTGACAAATATAGATTAATCTAAAATGGCCAAGTACCAAAATGCAATGTCTGTATGATGCATTACTTTAATTTGCATGCTTACTCTATATACAGGGCTAACATTAACTAAAAGCAAAACTGAACATACAAAATATTAATAAATGCTGCAATAGTACGTAAATAAATCAAAACTAACAATGCTGTATAATTTATTTTAACAAGTGCAAAGTTTAAAACATGTCAAAGCCATTAAATGTAGCAATGTGGATAAAGGCGTAACCTTAAAAGTGTCAAAATGCAGTGCCTGTAAGCTGAAGCTTTAGGCGGGGGTTGTTTGGATAATACCAGTTCAGATGTGCCTCCTTTTACTTCATATGTAGGCCCATTGTTACTTGACAGACTATTTCACATGACGCGTTCCGAGCACTGACAGCACTGTGAATGCATGTGTTATCAGAAGAACGTGCACGAAGTGAAGGACCACAAGTTCATCGCACGCTTCTTCTGCAGCCACCGCACCGACTTCATCTGGTGAACAGTGTTTGTGCAATGAGAAATGTGACAATGGGAAGTTATCTATATTGTTATTTTCTACTTTAATGACTGTATATCACCAGTATGATGGTTTCACAGTGAGTTCAGCCTCTTTTCTGTCACCTTTAAGCAAATAACATTAGTTTGAATAAAATGCCAATGTATGTGACAATAGCAATAATGAAGGTTTCTAAAATCAGGTTTTACTCCTCTGGTAACTTTCTTTTGTACATATCTTATTAGATTAGACTTATTCTTTCGTTTTTAGCATGTTGTCTGTACATACTGCACACTTCTCAATTTTTAAAGGTGACTTTAGGTCTATTTTGTGTGTCCTTATTGCAAACGATGTGATGTAGGTCTCTTTTTCCAGAAATCACATGATACTGGCCACTTTTAAACAGTATTTTATAACTTTGGCTCCACCTGTTGGATGTTTTTTAGATTTTTAATTGAAGATTAATTTTACTTACTGTAGGCTATGCAATTTCAGTATGTGTGCTCATAACTGATTAGTGAAAGTAGTGGTGAGGTAATAAAGGCCACATCAGAGTTGTTGTTTTTTTTTTTCATTCCTCTATTGTTGTCAAAATATAACATTCTTGTTCTCATAATGAAACCTAAACCGAGCATGTTATTGTATGCAGTGAATTGACAGTGTACTATCTTATACAAGTGTGGAGCTCAGCAGGTGGGGGATGTCTGTATTAAATGCTTTTGTTGCCAATGCAAGTGATTCAATGAAAAGGATTTTGAACAGTAGTAATCAGTCAGGGTCATGCATATGTTGTTAAAGAATAAACTGTAAACTTTGACAGAATATTGCACATTTTAATAATGTAATCACAGACTGAGTCCTTGTTAATAACCTGACCGATGACCCACCAGTGGGTTCATCACAAGCTAATTAGTCAACACACTGTTTGAGCAGTATGAGTCAGATAACATTTCACAAAAATCACATCTGTCAGGTTGAATGAGGACAAGCCTTGTTTATTGTTAATAAACTCATATCTTTTTTATGAGCCCTTTGTCAGTATCTGAACATCAGTTGCATCAAGACAGAATGAAGAATATATAATATATACACAGAATATGACATGAGAATATTCAGAAGACTAATCAGTCTTCTGATATTAAATATCTCTCTGTGGGTCAATTAATCGTTTTAAGATTTAATATCATATGTTGTTGCAAATTACATTCATGCAAATTAAAAGGGGGATATTTTATTGACAAATAAAATACAAGTGTTGCTCATCCAGTCTTTTGCTCTTGAACAGTAATTGCAAGGACAGTCCCCTTGGTGGTGCCTGGGGTTAAGTGTCTTTCTTTCTCAAGGGCACAATGGTGATTTTAGTGAACACTTGTTCATGGGTTGCTACTAAAGGGGTTTGAATCAGTTCCTATCATAGACCACTAGGCTTCAACCACAATGTTTGCATCAGATGCTGCTTGAAAGAGAACCGAAACATTTTCTGAGAAAAAAAAAAGCTTAAAAGAATTGCTACTCTTTCAGAAACAAACCTTTTAAAGTGCAAGTAAAAGTACAAGGTAAAAAAAAAGTCAGTTTAAAATCAGTTCAAAAGCCAAACATAGAAAAACATTTCTCTGGAATGAAAATATGCTTCTGTAGAAACTAAAGTTACCCCCCTTTCTGCACATATCATATTAGGGGGTGATTTTTTTGTACACAGGCACACAAAGCTATGAGCTGCTGTCATTTTTTAATAGAAAATTACAGCTTTGAGTGCCAACATTTTTCTGTAACAATTTGTCATCGACGTGACAGTTAAAAAAAAAAGAATACATGAGATGGCTTTGGGGGCTTTTCAAAAAAGACTGGTCTCTAAATAACCTGTAAGGTTTCTTGAGTTTTCATCAGAACCTAAGTTTCTGCAAAAAGTTTAAAGACTGCCCTCCAGTCTATCATGAGGGGAAAAGGGTATTTGAGGCACCTAATACATACACTGAAGTTTAATTTGTGACTGAAGAGTGGGGACAAAGATATTAAAGTAACTTAGTATTATCTAAACTGGTTTAATGAATTGAAAGGGTTGAAAGGGGAATTGGATTTCATGCCTGTTTTAATACTTTTGTATGGGCTCCTTTTAAGGAATTGTAATAAATTACAGAACTGGTGTCACCTGACTCAGCAGGTTCTCTGGGTAAATAAAAACCATTCACACAAGTATTTCAATCTACATATTAAAAAATGAATAAATTAAAAATATGAACTTGAAATATCATGGCTGACCAGACTGGGAGGGTTGTAACACTACTTTCATATGTATTTCTATTCAACCCACAAAGATTGCACAAAATCGGACAGTTTATACCATGACATGACATAATTGCAAAATAACATGCACTCACAGAATGTCAGTTATGTTTTTAGAGTCGTTGCCTAGTGTTTAATATCTTAGTTTTATTTTATATATATATATATATATATATATATATATATATATATATATATATATATATATATATATATATATATATCAGTTCAGATTGTGGTTTTGAATTTAAATGTTTTGAATATGTTTAACATTTCAAATGAAAATGTTTCGCATTCATTTAGGTGATAGATACAGCAACTATAGTTGTCTTTTTAAAGGAAATTTGATTATGACAGTAAATCAGTCAAATTTTTCCCAACAGTTTTGGGATTATAACAACAGTGCTTCTTGTAGCTACTTTATGATTTTGATGATGTAAACACAGTAAACTTATAAAGCACATTTATGCATTTAGCAGAAGCTTTCGTCCAAAACAACTAGTTCAAGGTTTATACTTTACCAGTTCCTGCGTTATCTGGAAATCGAACCCATGACCTTATGGTTATTAGTGTCATGCTCTACTTTATAAACAGATATGCCTAAAACAAAATACAAAAACGCTATAGTATAGCATGCTATAATATTAAAATACAACAAAATATTAAAACAATACACTGAATAAATATTAAATGTCCACACAGTGAGGTTAACAACACAACATTCGATTCCCACGTAGCACACAGTGTTAATATTATTTTATGCGTCTTGGCGGAAAGCCACTGTGGTAAATGTTTGCAATGCGCTAAATCAACAAGTGTTGTGCATCTGGCGATCGTTCAGTCACCCTTCTAGTGACAGTTTCCTCGGAATTCGAATTCTTTTTTTTTTTTTTTCTTTTTTTTGGACGGGTTTCTCAATCGGGCCGCCTTACTAAATGGTTTTTCTGCAGTCATTCAAAACGGCTGCACGGAGGGGGCGTGGTTACAGTCTCACTGACTGAAGCACCGCTGCTCGCGACAACAGTCAGCTGGGGAGAGACAGGCGTTTGCGCGCGCACGTGCCGACCAACCGGGAAGCGAAGCGAAGCGCAAGCTGAGCAAGACCCCGTACAACAGTACAAAGTCGAGGAGATTTCTACCCACTACATCCATTCCGTCCCCATCATGGCCGACCCAGAGGCTGCGGAGGGCGAGGGGGGCGCGCGAGGCTTCGCCAGGCAGGGCGCGCTGAGGCAGAAGAACGTGCACGAAGTGAAGGACCACAAGTTCATCGCGCGCTTCTTCAAACAACCGACCTTCTGCAGCCACTGCACCGACTTCATCTGGTGAGTATGCTGGAGGACACAAATGTGTTGTTGTATGTAAACGGCCGCGAATGGCACAGGTGACTCACTTGATGCTCGTGACGGGAAAAACAGTAAAGAGTTTGAACGCTCTCAGACATCCGCAGTGCTGTCAACACTGAACAAAGACGCCGAGCGCAGACGGAAAAGACGAGCGACAAGCGACAAGTCCAGCGCAATGTGTTTAGATTTCAGTGCGCGCGTTTATGCAGTTGCACATTTATTTAGGCTCTTCTCTTGTTGTAGTAACGATACATGCAAACTGTCTATCAGGACAGGAGAAATCCTTCTCGTTATGATTAAGCCATCATCACCATCATCATCCTAGAGATGGATTTGGCGATTTTGCGGAATATGGCGCGCCTGCGCGTCTCGTTGCTGAGCGCAGAGGAATGCATCCAGATTTGGCTTCTGTGTTGTAATCTCTCACACAGTCTCGTCTCTTTTGCAGGGGTTTCGGCAAGCAGGGCTTCCAGTGTCAAGGTAAGTACTTTGGGCCTCCAAGAGAAATTTGAGTCTTTACATTTTCTATGACTGCAACTGTTTATTTTCTGTTACATGACAGCCGCTTCACTTTTGAACGCAAGCGGTGTTGCAACTGTTCTTTCATTTCATTTGCTTGTGTTTGAGGAAGAGATACAGAGAAGCTTTTTGGTTTTCTAGTGGCGAGTTGAGGAAATTGAGAGTGACAGCTGTTGTTAGTTTTCACAGCCTACACTCACTGCAGTTTGTGACTATTTATACGGTTAATTCATATAAATGTATTTTGTATGAGCTTCTACGCCTCCCTGACTCTTATGCTTACTTTTTCCTCCATATGGATCACATAATACATTTCATCATACATTTTTTTTTCATAAAATCTGTTTTTCACATCTTTTCCGCCATTGAGTATTTCCTTGGGTAGTTTGTTTCTGTATGGGCACATATCTTAAAGTTCAGCCGCAGTCTGAACTATTATTTCCATTCCATACAAAAGCACTGCTAGAGAAAAAGCATTTGTAATTGAATTGAACTTTCGTCTCTCAGCTTGGCATCACTGAGTATAGCCCTTGGTGACAACTTCCCCGTGTGAACTACAAAATGAACATTCAGATATGAAATACAATATTCAGGCACTGTTGCCATGAACGTCAAAGCCCAAACTGCAGTTATACTGGCATTTGGCAGCATTATTCTTTATACATCACCTCCTACTCAGATCATTAAAGGGCTGTTAAAAAACGCATCATCCACAATTACTACACTGCAGTGCTACTTTAATAAGATGGCATAAACATAGTAGGAGAAACCAGGGCTGGTTGTCATGTATTTTACAATGTTTTTCACTGAAGTCAACTTTAAAAAGCATTCAGATGACAAACGAACCACAGCTAATGTTAAATGAACTGCTTTGTCTATAGGTGAAATTACTTATGGACTAGGCAATTAGTCTTATTATCAAATCAAGATTCGCCACCTGTCAGAAAAAATGAAACCTTTTGTATCTTTCTGTTAAAATGTCAAATTGCTACAAGTTTTAAATGTTTTTCCAAAACATTTGGCTCACTGTAATGTGAATAATCTTTGATATTTAAGTAGTGACCATTATGCTGAGCATTAAGCTAAGCATTACAGTACAATTAATACACAGAAACTGTCATCTGTGTGTTTCAGCACAATGAGTTCTGTACAAATGGACTGCACGGCTTGTCTGCCGAAATAACACCTCGTTCCCATGTTTCCTGCCTCCACATGGTCTTCAACAAATTCTACATTTCTGGAATTGATTAACATATTTTATCACAGTTAGGGCTCCATCAATCCTCCATGGATCTTTATCTTTGCAATCTCTAATATTGTGTTCTGTAGTGAATTAGTTTTCTGATAGTTCGTCCCTCTGGCATCATCTAATGTATATGAAAGACTGCCAATATAAAATCTAGGCTCCGTTTTATAATCTAATGCCATTTTGTACAGTGTGTTGGCATGATATCATTTTTTTCATAATTGCTGTAATGCATAGTCATACAAAAACTCCATCCATTTTGGCAGTTCTTATATTTACCAAGCAGAAAGACGTATTCACTCTGTTGATATATTTATAGTACTCCGCAAGGGCCAGACGGGTCTGCTGCTGATGCAGTGATATGTTAACAGTTAATGTTGATCATTTACTTAACACACACACACATACAAATGCGATCTCATGGGTTCTTTAAATTCCTGATGCAAATATTAATAGGTACATTTACATAAAAATGTAAAACACTAATATGAGTTTCACGTTTCATACTTGCCTCTTTTTATTTTTCTTGTAAGGGTTTGTAATTGGTAGAAGTGAAGGAATGAGAGTAGGTCAGAGCTGTGTGTCCCTGAACTGCTTCAGGTAACAAAGAGTTGTGTCTGATACCAGCACAACAGATATTTTGACCATTACATTTTACTGGCAAATACTTGCAGACTGAGAATGAGCTGAAGAGAGTGAGGTGGTGCATACAGATGATAATGCAAACAAGAAGTTGAAGTGAAGGCTACTACTGTTCACCCAAGACATTGCACAAAATGCTTGTATTAATGCCATTGCTAAAGCTACAGCCAAAAATAATGCTTTTTATGATGCCGTCACATTACTAATTCATCCATTAATGTCACTGCAAAACATGTACTTGTTGTGCTCCTGCGTGCATGTAAATGTATAAACCCAAGCAGGCAGGGTCATATTAGATTACACAGGCCTGAACAAGATGGAACAGTGCCAAAATGTGATGTTTGGAAAGGTAACAGTTACAGTCATTGTTTTTCATTTACATTATGATTCTTATCAATTATATGTAAGCTTACTACACTGAAAGTATTTCCATATTCTAGTGGTTGGGAACAGAGGTATCCGAGCCTAAAGTTTCTGTAAAATGAGATAAAAGAAAATGGAGATCATAATGGTTGTTGGAAGTTTTTTTTTTTTTTACTTTGAAATCTGATACAACTCATTGCTTGCTTCCTCTTAACATATTGTGTTCCCTTCCATTTATTCTGCAAACTGTCTTTACTTTTTTTGTTTAAAAAAAAAAAAAAAGATGTGTTACTGGAAGTAGTGCAAAATTCACAACAGTGAGTAGTTGCCAGGGTTCTTCTATGTGGTTGCTAAATTGTTCTGAGTGGTTTTTTTTAAACCTTTAAAACCTGGTTGCTTACTAGCTTAAGTCTAAAGAGCCCATCCGTGAAGTCTCTCTATAATGTCCTGGTCTCTAGTTATGGCTTCGGTTCCTCCTTCAGTTCACTCATTTTTCTAATGAAGCTCGTCAGATCAGAAAACAGAGTGCCACTCAACAGACAATGACTGTGAAGTTGACAGTAATGTGCATGACTTCTACACTAATAGAACACTGGATGTTATGATAGTGACTGCTTGGAGAGTTTTAAAGGGACGGACAAACTGATAGCAAGCCTTTGCTACAGAACCCCATCATCACTGACAGCATGAATCTTCTGAATCACACATCTGTAATGACTGGAGGGCAACAATTGAACACACATTTATAATTAATAATGACCTTGACTCTAATTATGATGCATAGCTGTGGGATTTAAGAGATTCCATAATTAATGTGTGTAAAGGCCTAGTTTCACCATTTGGTTTGTGTTCACTGTAATTCCTTTTGAGTAGTGACTGCTAGGCAAAGCATCACTAAGCATTTGTATAAAACCTTATCACTAAAGTTAAGGGTTCTCAGTAAATTTCAATGCTGAAACATTTGTTGTATGCTGTTGGATTTGATGAATGACTAATATTATAAACTAGTGCTTACATGATCAACTTGCATTGTCACACTTGTAGCATCATAAACAAACCCGTTATGTAAATATTGAATATATTTAATGCAGAAGAGAATACCGGAACGCGCTGATCCCATTTTAATCACTGAAGCTGTCATTGTATTGTGTTACACTGTTTTGAGCAACTGTTTGAGCTACACAAGCAGAGTTATGGACTCCTGCAGTGCTCTCATAATAATCAATGAAGCTGTCTACATTGCCGTATATCTTATGTACTCTGCATCCACTCTTTGCGGATATCCAATTTTCTTCTTCTTTTTTGTCCATGAATCCAAAATAATCCTTTTCGATATTAAAGCTTCTGGTGTCAGATGATGATTTTGCACCAACATGCATTAGAGCTGTGTTCAACTGAATGCGTATCTTTTGACCTCAAAAAGAAAAGGTACAGGATGTTTTTCTCTTCCCTTTTAAACATTGCCTGCTTATTTTCTATTCTAACAATATGTAATCATATGGTTGGGTTAACTGCATTCAGTTAGCAAAAGTTCTGAGAGCATTCCCTAGAAAGCTGAGAACTCAATTTTCAGTTTGTGCCAGTTAAACTTACATTGAACTTACACTGAAGGAGGGATCTGAGCCACATCTAGAATAATCCTAGAACATCTTAGCAACCACACAGCAATGTCCTTGCAATCATAACACCTGAGCATTGTGGCAGTTACATTTGCAAACACCTCTGTCATTTTCTTTATTTATCTCTAGTGTGTTGTATTTAAGAACATGGCCCATATTGTCCAGGAAGCGCAGGAGTAATTCAGGTTGTTATATTCACTTTAGCACTGAATATTTGTGACACTAATTTAAGGTACTACGACAAGAGGTACAATGGTGGGCATTGGCTGCAAGCAGTGGATTAAAAGCTTTAAGTTTGGTAGTCCCTGTTCTTCTCCTGATTTAAGACTGCATTCACTGTGCAACAAAGGCAACTGCAGCTTTTCTGTCACTGCTGTGCCGTATTTTAATGTTTGAGATGAACCAAAGGTTGAACTTTTAGTGCAGGTTCAAACTTGCTCAGCTTCGAAAGCAAACATGTCAAAGACGTCATGGTGGGATTGTTTGTCTTATCTTAACAGTACACAAATACTGCGTAGGTGTGAACTGGCCATGCTATGCCACTTAAGGTGCCTCTCGTCAAGAAAAAGTTTGAGATGACGTTAATGTGCCAAATTATATTTCAAGATGTCTATAACAGGACAAATATGATTTCTTTAAAAAAAAAAAAAGTAGGTTAGGGAGAAACTGTGATGTCCACAGGCAGGTTGAATTGTTGGGAATACTTAAAAAGTTAGTGTTGTACATAAATACATAAATGTAAATCAATACTTGAACGGCGGCTTTCTTTTTTTATCCTCCGATATCTTTGGTGAAATTTGGTTCATTTTACATGCTTTGTAGAAAATTTACATTTTAAAAGCCTTTCCACATTAACTACAGTTCAAAATTTGGGGTCAATAAGATTTTTTATCAAAAAAATGTTTTATTCCGTAGTAATCAATTCAATTTATCAAAAGTGACAGTAAATACATTTATGATATTACCGAAGATCATTTCAAATAAATGCTGTTCTTTTAAACTTTCTATTCATCCAATAATTAAAAAAAAAAAATGTTTTCAACCTTGAAGATTGCAGGAATAAATTATGCATTAAATTGTAATGAGAAAATAGAAATAGAGAAGTTATTAATGATATTACCGTTTTTAATGTATTTTTGTCAAATAAATCCAGCCTTGGTGAACACAAGAGGCATATTTCAAAAACGTCTAGTGTATATAATCACATGGCAAACATTGTACACAGTTTGCTAGATGAAGGAAGTCACACATCTCACCCCACTCCCCTCTACATGTTTATAATTGTGATATTGTCAAGAGTTAGACCGAGGGAGACTATAAACTTGACATTTAGTGGATAGAACAGCTCCACACTCTTTAACCCTCAGGTCTTGTTGCTAGGCAACAGCTGACAGTTTAAAGAGGGAATGTCCTGGAATGCTTCTATAAAAAGAGGAAGGTTGTGCTGAGTAGAAGCGACTGTTTACATGAGAAGGGGAGATCCTTTAGCTTCAGTCTGGCCGCTGTGACTCAACCGTCCCTGTCGTCTCTGTTATGTAACGATGCATGTATTCTTGTGGCTGGAATGTCAGTGCATACCAGACTGTGGTTTCCAATACCCAGGTATTGATGTGTACATTGCCTGTCAAGTTTTGTGTGCAAAATGAACAGAAATGGCTTTTTTGTGAAACAGGTTTGCAGCTAAATCACAGATGGCAACAGTTGCCATTTGGGTTATCAACCTCATTAATAATTTGTCCAACAATACATATTTAATAGTCTGGTTAATAATGAATGTCAGCTCCCAGTGATTAAAGTCTGAAGGCCTGTGACGTTTGTGTGGGTTTATCTGATTGTTGCATCTTTCTTTATGGTTGTCAGACCCGTTTGATTTGTCAGTAACATTTACAATTCATTATGCTTAAAAATATACTTCATATAAGCAAGTTATTTAGGCAGTAAGACTTTACAGTAAGGTCCCATTAGCTAATGTCAGTTAATACGTTAACAACACAATGAGCAAATATTATTTGTGAATTATGACTAGGCATGTTCTTGACAGGTAAATGGTCAACCATCATAACTATTCAAAGAATCTGATCTTTAACACCTGTAAAAAATATTCTAATAATGTATACAAACTGGACTCCTTGTTCCTCTATAACTACCGACGGAAAGCAGTGTTGACTGCATACTTCTTAATAATTAGACTTTTGACTTGTTTTGCAGGAAACATCCGAAACAAGACACATTTACAAGAAGTGACTCTGCAAATGATTTTTAGACTTTGGTGATAAGTGTATTTTGTTTTTCTGCACTAATCTTTAATTAGTTTAGGTTTAAAATATATGGGGAAAAACTCATATACTTAATTCTCAAGTAAAATGATCATGATTCAAGGATTTGTATATATTTTAACCATAGAAATAAGACAAGGTTCAGTTTTCATCATTCAGTTCTGATCAGGGCTTAACTGGCAAATTATCATTAGCGGTTTATGATTATAGGGTTTGATTGCCACACTGATAGACAGATTATAAAATAGAGCAGATAAAAAAAAAAAAACTAAATATAAACTTTTACTAAATATAAATATTTAAAACAAAACCTAGTAAGAACTAAAACTAAATAAAAACTTTTACTAAATACAAATATTTAAAACAAAACCTATTAAGAATGAAAACTTTAGAAAAATTGCAGTGTAGTAAAAAAAACTTAAATTTTAAACTACTTTGTTAGTGTTATTGTTAACTTTCATAGTTGCAATAAAATTGATAAATATTTAGACTTATAGTACATTTAAATATTTACATGCATGTTTATATAAATATATACATGTTTGAACTAAAAAATTAGACCGAAATAAATTAAGTTAATGTATTAAAATTAAAACTAAAATATTAAAATATTATGGAAATATAAAAAAATGAACAAATTATAAACCTACCATTAATACAAATTCTCAAACTTAAAATTTGATAAAAACTGAAAACATACAAATGGAGGGTTAATTCAAAACATTAATAAATGTTATAAAGATACTGAAACAACACTGATGGATTGAGCTTTATTTGGACCCTTGAGCTGCCCTTAACTATGTCTGAAACAGATTGTATTAGATAAAACATATCTAACCACATGGCATCTGCAAACAATTTCCAGCGTTTACTCTGCACTAATGGAGCAACAAGTGACCAACCGTGTAGTTTATTACATTTACTATTTAACTGTTACATCCACATTTGACAACCAGAAAATTTATCTTCAGGATCGTTTTATCTTCATAGTCTTCATAGTAACTAGCTTAGCTTGAAAGTGTGCTTGTGCTGTCTTTCTGTAAAATATTGTGCACAATGATGGAAATGTTCAGAAATGTCCTAATGAAGTTCTCTCTCTTTCTCTCCCCCAGTGTGCGGTTTCGTGGTCCACAAACGCTGCCATGAGTTTGTTACTTTTTCATGCCCTGGGGCCGACAAGGGCCCCGCATCAGATGTAAGTAAAGCCACAAGCACTCGAAAACTCCCTCACCCACCCCCTTCTGGCTTCTCTTACGCCATCTTTTCTGATAGTGAAATACACTTCCGTTTCAGTTGAAGAAACTTCTTCCTGTGACTAAGCAGTACACACACATACTCACACACTTATGTAGACACACTGCTTGGTGAGCAGTTTAAATATTTATTCAACTGATGATGTACTTATTTTTAATGAAGCCTAACACTAATCATGTTCCTCTTGTGTTAGCTTGCATTATATTTTCACATGCAGACTGGGAGAGGCATCAGTTTTCTCTTCTCTAATCTCTATTTATAACCGCGCATCCTCCCTATATGTGTAAAAGCAGGCGCACACAAGCACTTCCTGTGTTGTGCTTTGTTTCTGCGTTGCAGCCGATTATGTTTGTTTTCCGTGAATGATACTGTACTTCGCAAGAGATATTTGTTGCATCTCCGTTGTGTGATGCTGATGCGTAGGAAAGCTTGATTCTTGACACTTTCACCATTGACTCCATTACAGAAGCTTGAAGAACACCGAGAAGGTGGTGAATAAGTAGACCACTAACCACTGTTTTGGTTGAATCTGTACTTTGCACTTCATTAAAGAAAGTAAACGCAACAGACTAAATTGTGCTTCTTCACATAGATGTTTTTTTTTATTATTAATCTTTGCTTTACATTATTTCTTTAGGTCTCCACATTGGCGCCCCCTAGCTGTAGGAATTTCTCATAAGATTTCATATAGTGCTGCAGAATTCTCTTCATTGTTTTTAAAATTCCCTCTTGTATATCTTGCTATCAGTTGCAGTTCTTGCTTTTCAGTTATGTGGGTGCATCTGACCTTTTGCAAGCTCCGTCCTCCTTGGTTATAGTTGCTCAGTCGCTTAAGTTTTACTGAACTCCCTAAAGAATTAAATGGGGGATTTATGTTAATTCTTAGTCAAATGTTCTCAAAAATTTAATGGATATTATTTGTGCATGAGGTAGAATTTTTGTGCAAAGGTGCATTATTTTCTGCCATTTTTCTATGAGTCAAAAACTATAAAAGCATTTCATTTTTTAAAATAAAATAAACGTTAATTGAAATAAAACATTTAAAAACTAATTTTATTTCAGCTAGCTGCCAATGCAAAATTTATTATTTTCGTTTAGTCTAACCTGGTATAAAATCTGAAATAAAAATGAATAAAAAAAATGAATAAAAAAATAACAAAATTACTAAAACTCTTAACTAAAATTCAGATAAAAATATTAAAACGATCAATTTATATCAATATTCAAAATATGAATAAAAACTAGTATAGTATCTCAGTGATACTGTGTTGGTGTAGGTGTTTCTTACATGTTTCTAATGATTTATTATGGTCACCTTCACTATTAAATGAATCTGTATGTAATGAAATGATTTCAAGCAACAGTGATTTCAGGCAGATATAGCTGTTCTTTTAGATGTTTTGCATCTTCAGGTGGGTGTAGGAGCTGAAACATGAGTCAATTCACACCATGGCATGTACTTCTCGATTCATATAAAGATTTGAGAGAAGGAAAAAAAATCTAAAAACAGCTTTATACTCTCACACATGTATGATTTTATTAAAATATTCTATTTTTATCTATTGATATGTTACTATATATTTAAAACCTATATGGACTATATACTTTTTCCGCTATACCTTGCATGACTGCATCTGTGTTTGCATCTGCATTATTGTAACCTACAGTTTAGTAATTTCACTCTTCTGTTGAGGAAGTTTTTTATTTTGATGATGAACTGTGTGTGTTTGTATCATAGGACCCTCGAAGTAAGCATAAGTTCAAGGTACACACATACTCCAGCCCCACATTCTGTGACCACTGTGGTTCTCTACTGTATGGGCTCATACACCAGGGGATGAAATGCGACAGTGAGTCTAAACCTGCACACACTCAACTATGAAAGCTCTGTAACAGTGACCTCTGCTGGTGTTGATCATGCATTACACAATCGACTGGTTGATCTGCTCCTCTGTTTGATCACTTGGAAATGATGCATGAAATGCAAATTGTTTATGTTCTGTATGAGACATTAAATCTGTTTACATAGATGTATTAAAAGGCAATACAAATCTGAACGCTTATATAAATATTCTATATAATGAAAAATAGCACCGCTATAAACATACATAAAAAATTGTTGCATACATTTGAATCGTTCAGTTGTTTAAATCATTTGTGCAGTACATGCATGTGTAAAAACAGCTGTATATTTAGTGTTCGGTATGTTAGCGTGGGTGTGATCTTTGTTTGTCTATGTGTCCTTGTGTCTGCGGTGATTGTGGGCATTTCTGAGTAAGTTGAGAGTGAGAAACAAACACCGCATGTGTAATGCTGTCAATCTAATTATGTGTGGTTTTCTGCAGCTTGTATGATGAATATTCATAAACGATGCGTGGAGAATGTTCCCAGCCTGTGTGGAACAGACCACACCGAGAGGAGAGGACGGCTGCAAATCATTGCTAGTATCACAAATAATGTTCTCACCGTGACCAGTGAGTTCCCACGCACACACACACACATTATATATATATAAGAACACCCTACAGTAACAACCACTCAGAGCAATGGCTCATATAATAACAACTCACAAAATAGCATAGTAAAGATATTTATAATGTTACAGAAGATTTCTATTTCAAATAAATGCTGTTGTTTTGATCTTTCTACTGATCAAAACAAATGATCAGTCTCACATACTTTTCAACTTAATTGCGAAACAAAAACAATTTCGACCTGCAAACCATCTTAGCCTAGTTTGTTTCCAACAGAGTTGACATGCTTTAATCCTGATTTATTTTGAGGAGGGATTTTAAACAATAGAATTAGGTATTGATATTAAATAATTAGTCTTGATTCTGTTCAGTTTATTTAGATGATGCTACATAAATAACAAGATTGGTTAATTGACTAAACATTTTACCACCCCTGAAACTACTACAGCTACACTATCAGTGTGTGGAGATTTAGTCCCAACATGGATATATAAAGGTTTTATTGATTTTAAAGAGAAACACTTCTAAATATTCTCCGTGCGCTGAATTTTAATGTGACATTTTAATAATTGGTCAGTAGCTTTTACAAACAAATGCTCTGGTAATAATTGACTTGCCTGGAGTAGTGAGGAAGGGCTTTGTTCAGAAACTAGAGAACCCACAGCGGTGCTAGTTTTGAATATGTAATGTTATAAGCAAATATCTTCAGTGTTCATTGTGTGTGTTAGTGCTGTTGTGGGATATATAATATATCAGCGGGGCAGAAAGCAAACGTTTTTTCTAGCTGAAAATTTCAGCTAAGCATGCAAACCATTACAAGAGTATTGAATGCAAATGCAATAATGGTGATGATTGCATGTTTTGGGGGTAGCCTAAAGAGGACTCCTAAGTCTTTGTGTCATAAATTTGGTAAAAAAAAAAAAAAAATTGTCTTCATGAAGAATGCTTCTATCACTCAGTTTAAAAAACACACAGCTCGGCAAAAAAGTGTTTCTAAACGAGTCTGTGTTTTTCTCAGCTCTTTTTGCCTTGGGCAGAAACTCCATCCTCTGGAAACATGAGATCAATCCACCAACGATTGCCCCACATCCCATTCACACATCCATCAGCTCTCTACAGATACATTTAGAGGCCTGAGTATATAGATAGAAGTTTCATACACTTTGCTGTTCATTTGCAGATTCTTTAGAATTAATCTGCTGATGACATTGTTTAAATATAGTAACCCCCACAACACCTACATCAAACAACCCTTAGCATCCTCCTACAAATACACAAACACCATCAAACAGGAAACCCCCGCTCCCCTCTCAAAAAAAATCATTGTCATAAAATCTACATATTTTTGAAAACTTAAACTTTGTTTTATTTCAGTTATTTGACAAGCCAAACTTTTTAAGTTTTAGTAATTTTATGTGCTTTTTATTAGTTTTTGTTGTTGTAAATAATTCTGTTTTAGTAATGTAAATATATAGAAATATATAAATAGGATTGTATTACATAGAAATGTTTCAGGCAACAAAAACTATTGAACAACACAACAAAAGGAATAAAACTTAAAATAAAAATGTAAATGTACAAATAAACGCGAATTCAATATGTTAATAAATATTTCAGTAGTATACAAATAATACTAAAAATGTATCTACTTTGAAATACAAATTACACCATTGAAGTACATATAATACTCCATCCATTGGTTTTCACATTTAATTTTTCCGTATTTTTTATTATAGTCAAGGAAGCTCGTAACTTGGTGCCAATGGATCCAAACGGACTGTCGGATCCATACGTGAAGCTTAAACTAATTCCAGACCCAAAGAGCGAGAGCAAGCAGAAGACCAAAACCATCAAGTGCTCCCTCAATCCTACCTGGGACGAACACTTCAGCTTGTGAGTGGCAAATCAGTCGAGGGCATTCATTTGTGTGGAATGGATATGGATGTTTGTTTCACATGTGCAATGTGTGTTTCCATCTCCGTGTTACTATAGTAACCTCAAAGATACAGATAAAGACAGGCGTCTGTCAGTGGAGGTGTGGGATTGGGATCTGACCAGCAGAAATGACTTCATGGGGTCCATGTCTTTTGGCATCTCTGAGCTGCTGAAACAAGGAGTCGACGGATGGTGAGCACTACCAGATACCTCCTACACATGAGACCTCAGCGCTCGAGGATTGAGAGCATCCTCTTCATCTGTTTGGATTGTAGGTTTAAATTGCTGGGCCAAGAGGAAGGGGAGTATTTCAACGTTCCAGTTCCACCAGACGGAGAGGAGGGCAATGAAGAACTGCGGCAGAAATTTGAGGTGAAATCCACGTCTCTTTTCATTAGTATTCACACTCTTTTTTTTTTATTTTTATTTATTTTTTTTTTTTACTTGTATCTTTCTGACAGTATTCTGATTTTGATTTACTTTTTTAAACTCTCCAGAGAGCCAAGATTGGCCCTGGCACTAAGAATACAGATGGCTCTTCAAAGAATGACATCTCCAAGTACGATGCCAATGGCAACCAAGACCGCGTCAAGCTCTCAGACTTCAACTTCATCATGGTGCTGGGCAAAGGCAGCTTTGGCAAGGCAGGACACACCATTCATTCATGCACACACACATCCTCGTTTACACACACAGTAGTGGTAGTGTAAGGTCTGCCAAAGCTAACATGGCTTACTTTTTGCGATTTAAATGCAGTTACCGTATTTTCCAGACTTTAAGTAGCACTTTTTTTTCATAGTTTGGCTGATCCTGCGATTTACAGTCAGGTGCGACTTATTTATCAAAATTAATTTGACATGAAGATATGACCAAGAGAAACCATTACCATCTACTAGGGGTGTAATGGTACGTGTATTCGTACCGGACCGTTTCGGTACAGGGCTTTCGGTGAGGTGCACATGTGTACCGAATGACCGAATGCAATATTTTGTGTGTGGAACATATACATTTTCGTGTTTCCAAACGAACATATTAAGTGGCGAATGTCTCTGCGTTCAGCGCAAATCCCGCCCTGCAGCTGATTCTAAGGCCGGTGACACACTGGCTGCATGGCGTGAGCGTGGCGTTTCTGCTGCGTGTCAGTTGCGTGGCAGCTGCATCGCATTTTCTGTGTCTTTACACACCAGAATCGTGCCTGACGCCTTTTGTAGGTGACATAGGGGGAGACCGCCGACAGACCAGGATCTTGTCTTTAATATAAAGACTTTACTTTAAATTTAAAGCCTACTGATAAAGGACACTGTCAACAGTATTGACGGCAAAATAGACTACGTATGTTTGACAGGTGCAATATGCCAGTGTGTCACCGGCCTAAGGTTTTCAAAAGGCATCACGCAAGTGTGAACATCACTACAACTAGGGAAAAAAACGATTGTGACTCAAACGCAGCTCCCATCGCCATTTAAACAGACCTTTGCTCTTAATTCCGATCGGTCCTACGCAATAACGAAACTGAGCAGGTCCGAAAATGAACCGAACTGTGACTTTAAAACCGAGGTACATACCGAACCGTGATTTTTGCGTATTGTTAGACCCCTCGCGGCTGTAGACGGTACTGTTTTCATTATGGTTTATTGTTAAACCATATTAGAATGATTTGTCTGATTTCTGAAGGATCATGTGACATTGAAACCTGGAGTAAGGATGCTGAAAATACAGCTTAGCTTACAGCATAGGAATAAAATACATTTTAAAATAAAATGCGTTCCTGTAGCTCAAGTGGTGGTAGAGCATTGCGTTGGGGTTCAATTCCCCGGGAACACATGATAGGTAAAAATTGATAGCCTGAATGCACCGTAAGAAAACCTGCTAAATGCATAAATTAAATGTAATTTAAAAAATAATTAAAGTTATTTTAAATCGTAATAATATTTCTAAATATTACTGTATTTTTGATTAAATAAATGCAACTATGCTGACCATATGAGACTTTAAAGATGGTTAGTATTCATAAAAAAATTTATTTTTAAAGACTGGTTGAATAGTCTGAAATTGAAAAAACAAAAACAAATCTCTGGTAAATAACTGGTTATTTATTTATAAATTATATCCATACGAAATATTAAACAAAACGTAATGCCATTTGTAGGCTTTGTATAATGTAATATCAATATCATAAAATCAATCATACATAATTGCTCAATAAATTAGGAAACTTCTTTCAGAATAATCATGTTGTCTTTCTGCAGGTGATGCTGGCCGAGTGCAAGGGCTCCGATGAGCTGTACGCAGTCAAGATCCTGAAGAAGGATGTGGTCATTCAGGATGATGATGTGGAGTGCACCATGGTGGAGAAGAGGGTTCTCGCTCTCTCTGGCAAACCACCCTTCCTCACCCAGCTCCACTCGTGCTTTCAGACCATGGTACACATCACACTCTCTGTACTAAGCAGATCCACATACATATAAAAACCACATTATAAACCTATGATCAGTCGTGTTGTTGCTGTTTGTAGGACCGTCTTTACTTTGTGATGGAGTATATCAACGGCGGAGATTTGATGTATCAGATACAACAAGTGGGAAAATTTAAGGAACCCCATGCTGTGTATGTATTCACTACTAAAACAAACACAAAACAGTTAAAGGAGGTTTTTTCATTAGTTAAAATTATACATTTAATTATTGATTGCACAAAATCATATTCTAGATTATTATTTTAAGACTGGACTAATGGCTGTTGGAAATGCAGCTTTGTCATCACGGGAATAAATTACATTTTATTATTATAGATACATAATTTATATCTATATTATAGATATATTAGTTTTTTATATTTTTTATTTCACAAAATCTTTCAGAAACATTACAAAAGCTTTCAAAGTGTTTTAAAATAAGACTTTGTTTAACATATATCAATAAGAGCAAAATTCGTAGTCATCAATTATCGTTATTGATGCATTTTAAGTATTATTGCTATGCCATGCTCACCAGACAAATTATTGTTATTTAGATTTATACATGAGTCAGATCAATAATAATTTTTTTTTTTTTTACCATCAGGTTCTATGCTGCAGAAATTGCCATCGGCTTGTTCTTTCTTCATTCAAAGGGCATTATTTACAGGTGAAATGATTGTTTACTTTAGGGTTAGGTTATGCAACAATCACAGTATTTAATAATCCATTATAATAATACACAAAGATGAAGAATAATACAAATATTTGTCAATATTTTACAAATAAATCTATTAATGATGTAAATTGTCCCTCCAATTAGTTTGTCATATTTAAAAATAATAATAATAATGAAAAGTAATTATTTAGTAAAGAATCATATTTTTGTCAGAACAAATATTTCCTAATGCGTGTGTGTGTGTGCTGTTGCTCTTTGTTTTCTGGGTTTGTTTAGAGATCTGAAGCTGGATAATGTGATGTTGGACGCTGAAGGCCACATTAAAATTGCAGATTATGGCATGTGCAAGGAGAACATGTTTGATGGGGCCACAACCAAAACCTTCTGTGGCACTCCAGATTACATTGCCCCAGAGGTGTGTGTGGATGTATGAGTGTGTTATGTTATTACACTTATGTTAGATTGCACGAGGCATATATATATGCTCTCCTGTGTTACAGATCATTGCATATCAGCCGTATGGCAGGTCTGTCGACTGGTGGGCTTATGGAGTTCTCCTCTATGAAATGCTGGCTGGACAGGTAAACTAATGCCACCTTCTCATTCTGGGTCTAAATTCAGAGCCATTGTCAGAAGTGATTATGTGATTGTGGTAGATGCAGTGATGCCAGTGTGTTTCCTCTTCTTTAGCCACCTTTTGATGGTGAGGATGAAGATGAGCTTTTCCAGTCCATCATGGAGCATCATGTGTCTTACCCCAAATCCATGTCCAAAGAAGCAGTGGCTATATGCAAAGGGGTAGGCGACACCCAAACACACTTTTTATACATTCTTGACTATGCTTGCATACACTAAAAGACACCATTACGTGTTGGCAGCTGATGACCAAGCATCCAGGGAAGCGTCTGGGCTGTGGACCGGAGGGAGAGCGAGACATTAAGGAACATGCTTTCTTCCGCTACATGGACTGGGAAAAACTACAAAATAAAGAAGTTCAACCTCCCTTCAAACCTAAAGCAGTAAGTAATAATGCAGCGGTTTGTTTTGTGTGTGTTTTATCAAGTGGTTGCATTGTAGCACAAGGCAATAAAATGCTATCCTTTTTACACTTTTCTTGTTCTTAGTACATGTGATGAAGAATATCTTCATTATTTATGTGTCTTCATTTTGTAGTGAAGATTTAGTGTATGTGGCCAAGATGCTGTGGTTCCAAAATGCTCAGTGCAGGAAGTAAAGCGTCACTTCATGCTCTGCTGTTAAACCACAAAGATAATGAAAACACAAATATGAGAGGCACTGAAGGATTGCTTTCATATTTAGACTCAAATTCTGCAGAAAACTGTAATGGATCATTTTAAGAATTTTGCAGGTTGACTCAGGATGTAGATATAAAGTGACCCAAAAACGTATTCAGACACTTAAACCACACTGAAAGATATCATTGTGTTCATTTTAAATGCACAAGCACAATTTTCAATGATAAAATGTTGCATATGCTGTTTTAAAGCTGACCAGCTGCTTTGGCTGAACAATGTGCAAGTGATTAATGGTAATGCACTGCTTATCTGCCAACATCTGCATCACTTCACTGGCTCAGAATGTGCACTGTGCTGCTGAACAACAGAAGAAAAGTCATCTTTAATTAAAATCACAAAATGTACAATGTACAAAATGTTAATGTACAAAAAAAATACATATATAGTTTAGTTTAGTAAAGTAAATATTTAGTATTACATCATCAGTAAAGTAAATATATATATTACACACACAGCACAAAATCATTTAATTTTTTCAAATGCTTTTTAAAGAAGTAGTATTTTATGATTATCAGGAGGACTATACTTATTTGATCAAAATATAGAAAAACAGTAAAAAAAAAAATATATATATATATATATTTATTTATTTATTTATATATATATATATATATATATATATATAGAGAGAGAGAGAGAGAGAGAGAGAGAGAGAGAGAGAGAGAGAGAGAGAGATACCATTTCTATTTTATTTTGATATGTTTTATCCCTGTGATGGCAAAGCTGAATTTTCAGCATCATTACTCAAGTCTTCAGTGTCACATGATTTACAACAAAGTTTAGGTCTAATTATTAAACTGACAACAATGCTAGATATTTGTTTCTGAGCTTTCAAATGGTATCTGGAATGATTGTATCCATGGCAACTAGACATTTGAAATCACATGGAGAGAGGCTGATGAGATTTTTAATGTGTATCCCACTTTTCGGATCATTCCTAAGCCCCTGCTGTTAACAGCTTGCACATGAGTATTCTAACAGGTTTGATTTAACTGATTAATTTTGAATTCTTCATGATAATTCTATATGTGCATAGATCTCCATGTAACAGTGCTGCCTGATTCCGGTTAAGGTTAAGTCGTCGTCTTGTTTTGTTCTTTAAAGTCTATATTTCTGATAATGCATTTGACTGTGGGCTGATTGGCCAGTTATAGCAAGCCCCACCCCACATAATTTTGCATTGAGGATGTGTGAGGTGAGTTCAAAGAATAAACATTTAAATATTCAATGTAAAACCCATTCACAGGTAAGTGATTTGGATTCCTTATTGTTTTCTCACAGTCACTGCTCTTCACCCTCTCACTTGGAATTGTCTAATTCCACAGATCACATTTTTCTGAATGCTGCACATTCATCTCCTGAAAACTAAATTTTCAGGTTTTTTTTAATGTGTTGACGTCTTGCAGCACAACAATTAGCAGCATCAGAAACAATGTTTCTAATGCAGAAAATGATGTGCATGAAATGTTTTGCTCAAACGAGAGCAGGAAGGTGTTTGACTGACAGTATGTGCATTTATTTTAGTTATGCAAAGTAGGTATGTGCTCATCATTTTCTATCATTACACATTCACTCAATTAAGAGTTACTATACAAGAACTGTTAATTTTATCAGACGTCTCAATATTTTTTTTTTTCAGTTATTTTCCCACATTTGAAGCTTCCATTTGTCATTAATTCTTCATTTGTTTGCTCACGCCGTACCATCATTTTCCCATCCCACATCTCTCTTCTCTCGTCTTCTCCACAGTGCGGTCGAGACGCAGAGAACTTTGATCGTTTTTTCACCCGCCATCCTCCCGTCCTGACCCCTCCTGACCAGGAAGTGATTCAAAACCTGGACCAAGATGAATTTCAGGGCTTCTCGTACATTAATCCAAATTTTGCATCTGTGAAATCCAAGTAGCCAGTTTTAGCCAAGCTCAAAATAGGGACCAATGAGATTACAGATCTTCAAAATTAGCCAATGAGAGAGTTTGGCCAGATTGATGGACGTAGTGTTTGATTCATATTGTTCCTTCCTGCTTATTATATTTTGTTTGATTTAAAAGGATCATGGAAAGAGATTAACTTTACCTTTGTAAAAGAACCTATAAGGAGTGTATTTGTGGCAGACTTGCGAGATTTTGACTATTTGATGCTTATATATCATAGACTGTAGTTTTATAGATTTAAAAAAGAATAAATCCAGTGTTATGGACACATTTCACCCCAGATATTATATATATATGAGAATTTAAGAAACATGCAAAAAAATGCACTCAAATGTGATAATGTGACAACACAACAAGATTGGAATTGTTTTAAAAATAGGCTTCATTTTATTTATTATCAATTTGTTTCTCATTATTTTCTTTTCATTTTGGGGTGAAATGTGACCTAGACCTGTCCTAGAGGTTTTGTGAGATTCACTCATTGTCTCGGATCAAGCATATCTTTGGAATATTAAATATAGCTGTCAAATCTATCTTTCTCCCCACATGCAAACGTGCACACAAAGTCCATGCATCTCAGATGAACCATTTACTGCTTATTGATCAGGATGTTTACTGGGTCTCACCCCATTTTAGTGCTTTTTTCGGTTGGGTGTTGTACGTGTGTTTGTGTGAAACTGTGCCAAGTCAGAGAATAAAGTTTAAGAGCTGGTCATGCAGCGTGTAGTTTTCCAACCAGAGCTGCTTGGATACTCATAAACACATCCTTAAACCAACTGGATGTGATCGTGATATGACTACAACAACTTAATTCCAGACATGATGATGATGAAGATGATGATGATGTAACTACTTACAAGAGCATATCTTTTATGTCATTATTCTGCCAAATCTGTGATGTATGACTTGTTATCTGTGCTTGGCAGTGTTTGGATCAAATTACTGTGAAACTGTGGACAGACTGTTTCTATAGAGGAAAATATATGAATATGTATTTGGAATATATTCATGATTTTTGTATGTCTATATTTTTTTTCTTCTCTGTGTTTATTCTCGCATACACAACCAGTGCCGAAATGTAGTCTCTGAATACTGATATTTTAGGATATATTAAATATGGTTAATAATATGCCCATTTTTGTTTTGATCATTGATCATACATTGACATTAACATGTAAAAAATCAGCAATAAATATCAGCATATATATATATATATATATATATATATATATATATATATATATATATATAAAACACGTATTAGGTGATCAGTAAGAAAATGGATTCTTGTATGCTTACCAAGGCTGCATTTATTTGATCAAAAATACAGTAAAAATCTAATAAATCATTCTAATATTCAGATCTGTTGCTCAAGAATCAAGTTTTGCTGTGGAGTTTTCTGTGGAAACCATGATGCATTTTTTTAAGAATCTTTCATGGAAAGGTTTATTTGAAATGTTTTGTAATGCATAGTTTTATTTGTCACTTTTGATCAATTTAATGCATCCTTAGTGGATAAAAGTAAATAATTTATCCTTTGCAAGTACGCCAACTGATTAGTCTTAAAAAATCAGCTACCTGCAAAACAACCATAAGCAAACAGCATATCCATATGAGAACAAAAGGAGTGTTTCGTGTGAAATTGTGCGTTTGGACTTCTGGGTCTCGTGAGGACGTGATGCTCCAGTAATTGAGTAGTTACAGGGACCAGACTCTCATGAAGTACTTCTCTCCAAGGCCCTTGTTCTTGAGCTGGTTTGGGCCTCTAGCAGAAGGTAGGACTTTGTCTTGATTGTCCTCTGTCTTGGATGAACGGGCATTGTGGTGTCTCTTTGTTCCTGGTTTATGTGTTTAGCAGAACTTTGAGCTGTTTGTCTCCAGTTGGTGGCTGGACTTTAATGTCGAAATGTTCATCTCATTCTCAATTTTTCAGACATTTATGGTCTAGTTTGCTCTCCTCTGTACTGTCCCTCCATGTTATTTGTGATTTAATTCGGCTTCCTCCGGACTGACTCTTGTCTTGAGTTTTTGATTCTGATGTAACTTCAAGCTGTGTGTTCCTCTTCATCACGTTCCTCTTGGTCTTTTTAGCTGTTTCTGACTTTTAATATCCGATTATTCTCTGTGATGTTTTTGGGTTGTCTTGTCTAATTTAAAGTCAACATAAAATTAAAATGGATCCTATTTGCTTTCTTCATGCATGTTTCAGGTGATTTGGTATATTTTGTCTCTGTAATTCATGATCAACTTTTTTCTGCTGATGTCACCAAGGCTTTGAGGGCTATTGGATCTTGTTAACTTATCAGCATTTTTCATGGACAGTTTCCAGTGGACAAATTCAAGTTTTTCATGTTGAATATCCTGCTTATCACAGAAACAGACCCCACTGTGAAAGTAAAATAGGTTTCAAATGCAATTTTGTGTTGGCTTTTTATTGCATTTCTGCTAGTATTGAACTGATCTGTAATGCAAAATGCCAACAAAAACCTTTGCTGAAGATGTGGAAAAGTTGTGTTGGTGATAAGTTTTAAAAATAAATAAATAAATAAATAATAAAACATTTTAGAAATGAAAAATTAGACAGTGAAAAAAAGTGCTAACGTCACAATGAGTGTAGTAATGTACAAAAAATAACTTATATTTTCAACGTTTGTTAATATCCATTTACAAATATTCATATACAGTAATTAAAGTTAATTTATACAAATTAATGTTCAAATTTACATTATCATTTAAAACTTTTGAGTCTGTAATATATTTTTTTAAAGAAATAAATACTTCTATTCAGCAAGGATGCATTATATTGATAGAAATCAATAGTAAAGACATTTATAATGTTACAAAAATATTTTTATTTCAAAGAAATGCTGCTCTTTTGAACTTTCTATTCATCAGAATCCTGAAAAATATTAAGCAGCACAATTTTGTGACTCTAAAGACTGGAGTAATGATGCTGTCAATTCAGCACTGCATCACAGAAAAAAATACAGTTTTTCTTTTTTTCTTTTATTAAAAATTTTATTCAATCTTACCAACCTCAAACTTTTGGACAGTAGTAACTGTATGTAATTAACTAATGTAAGCATGTAGAGACTTACTGTATTGTGATGTTATCAAAATTTTAAAAACTAAAACAAGTAATATCCTTGATCTTTAACACCTTGAGTTCAGGTCACTAGTTATAACCAAGAGCAGTGGTTCTCCAACTTTTTATACCAAGTACCACCTCAGGGAATATTTGGCTCTAAAATTACCACCGTAGTGAATAACATTCAAATACAGTAGAGAAGGCCTAACTATTCAACAGTTCTGCATAGTTAAAAAACAAGCTGGTTTTATTCCTATTTAGAATATTTATTGTTGTCAGCCACTTTAACATTGCAAATACACAGTTTGAACATTAACACTGCACTGTGCTTACAAACAGGTAAATAAAACACTTTAATACATTTTCAATTAAAATGTGTTGTACCTAAAAGTTAAATTAAAACTGTACTGCACTTAAATAAAAAACATTAATTTATACTTAATTTAGTGATTCCTCTGGTTACCACACTTTTTGAGAACCACTGACCTAGACTATTAGTGACATATGCGAAAAATTATGCACACTCATGGTCACACTCATAACACTCTTTCTCTGTTTTTATTTCAGAAAAATCGTCGTGACGTGGGTAATTTTGACAAGGAGTTCACCAAGATGCCGGTTGAGCTGACACCAACAGATAAACTCTTCATTATGAATCTGGACCAAAATGAATTCCAAGGCTTCTCCTACACCAACCCTGAGTTTGTCATTCAGGTTTAACACCAAACTCCAGTTGATTGCTCCATACAGGTGTGAGAGCAGGACTCGCTCGCTCTTATTACCCAGAAAGCATTGTTTTGTCCCTGTGCCATCTTGATTGTCCTCTCTCTTCACCTGAAACAGCACAAACCCAGCAGGTTCATACAGAACCAAACCAGGACTATCCTCAGTCTCAACCAAGGCCTCAGAAACACTGAAATGAATTCGCCAGAGGAGAGAGAACGGTTATGAAAGAGTGTATTCATAGTCTCCATGAGAATGTCTTCTGTTTTCATCTCCATGAGAATTATCCTACCTCTTTCTTTTATACATTCTCTCCATAGATTCAGTCAGCTTTTTCCTGCAGCCCCTCATTTCCAAATGAATTAGCCTGACAACACTAATGAGCTCATTAGGCCTTCCGCAACCTTGAACCGTTTAAGTTACAATCTGCTCTAAATTAGTGAAGCACTTTGGTATAAAGTTGAGTTCCTGTGCATCAGTGAGTGATAGATAAGCACTTCTTGCTAGATGTTTGTTTAAATGGTTGATATCTGTCAGCTTGGTCTGAGATTCTCAGCATTACAGCTAAACACATCCATATGGCCTTTAGTTTGCTCCCGGCAAAATGGCTTCTTTGTGTCATGATAACTTAAGGGGGAAAACATAAGACAACAGAGTCGATTTATGAATTGGCTAAAGATTTGAAAATCATAATTTTACATGAAAATGGTTTACATTTGTGGTCCCAGAAATATGTTGATTGTTTCCCTTCATTGCTGATCAGTTTGAATCTGTGCTAAAACAGTCTTAAATCAATTAATGAGCTTAACTGTGAGAGCCTCATATTGATTTTTTCTGGGAATTTGGTGCTCTTGATATTATGATAGTCATATTTAGTCATATTTATTAGATAATTATAACACAAGTCATAATTATGACATAAAAAGTCATTTATGAGAAGAAAATCTGTCATCATTTGAACTTGTTTCATTTTTCAAATCTTACAAATTCACATTTTCAAAAGTAATGACTTTTTGTAATTATGTCAGAATTTTGACTTTGATTTATGAATTTTCTCATAAGTCTCAATTTCAACTTTTTATGTCTGAGTGACTTAGTGCTCCAATTTTGATGTGAAATCATGTCATAATTCATTACCAAAACATGATTCTTCCTTATGTGATGGAATAGGTTTTTTAAATAAAAGTTGGCAAAATGCCCATTTTAGGGTTAAAACCCATTTGAGAGGGAAACCTTCTGCAAGCATGACACAAAGAGAATAACATGAAATAAAATATGCTTACAAAAAAATTATCATATGACAATACAGTGAATATGATGAGAATTACAAATACTGAATGGAAAATGTTAGAATGCACTTTCAACCTTAACTGTGTTTAAAGCATCGAGTTTCACCATTTTCTTTTTGAACTTTTGTCAAGTGCATGCGGTTGCAATCCTTGCTAAAGTGTGTTAGTGCTGTTTACTGAACTGGCATCAGGGGTTGTTCCATGCATATCACTGGCTGCAGAGAATGTGATTCGTTCTGTATGAGCTGAAGAACTACAACATTAGCTACTGTACCAATTTTGACCGAAACCCTAATGTGCCATATATTTTTGTGGGGGAATCTGCAGTGTTTGGGGAGCTCGTTATGTGCAATGTGTCTGTGTTAAACAGACTCCACAAGGAGTTTTAGTCTACCCTATGCATGCCTGGTAGAGCCCTTGCTCTTTAACTCGGTGTTAACTTATTAACGAAGTGTGCCAGTAACGGTTGGATCTGTTGTAGCATAGATCCTTTTAAGGGTTACGGTGTGTGAACAGTTCTATTTGTTTATGTTTTATTTTGTAATTAGATATACGAAATAGAAATATAAGTATTCTAGTCTTCCAAATGAAAACACGTTGTGTGAACATGTAAACAGTGAAAAGTTTAATCAGCTTTTCCTGAGGTGATAACTGGAAAAGTGGGGATAATGTATAAAGATATTGTAAAATATTTATTGTATAGTGCATATGGAGGGTTAAATGTTTGGTAAGACCAGTGGCCTGAACTACAAAGATGTGAAAGCTGGAAAGAGAGATTGAAAAGCTGTTATTTTAAAGCAACTTTATGTTTTGAATAATCTTGAAATACAGTTTTAAAATGCATGTGCGTAACTGTAAATGAATGATGTGGCCTTTACGCAATCAAGGTAATTGTCACACCTTATTGTCACACTTTAATATTGTAAACCCTGGCCGTTAGTAGGCAGTTATTATTTTAGTTTTTCTATCATGTTTAATGATGAAGGCTTTTAAAGGGCTTCCTGCACAAGAATCAACCGCCCCCCACCCCCAAAACAAGTTTTATACTATGCAAGACAGATGCATGTCAACAACGACACATCGACATAACACCAGACAGCAGCAGTGGTCGGCTATGGGGAGGGCTATCGCTGGTAATTGCAAAGAGATTTTGCATGTTATTTATTTATGATATGTGGATTATTAAAGTTGAAGTTTTCAAATGCCAATATGTGTGTTTGTAATTTTTTGTTAGTTTTTGTTATGAAGTCCCATAAAGAGTCCATAGGGTCTAAGGTTATTGGCCCAATCACAAAAAAGTGAGAAATGTGTACCTGTAAATTTCAAGATGTATTTCTATTTAAAAATTGTTACTGCTTAACTTTGCCACATTGCTGGACCACCATAGAGGGCACATCTTCCAATATTCATACTATTGAAAATATGTTGTTGTTGTTTTTTTTCCTATTCTGATTTTAGTGGGCCTACAAAAGTGAACGGGTGAGATTTAATTTAAACTCTAACTTAAAGAAAAGTATTCAAAGCTACGACTGAGGTGCTAGTGTAGAAGCAAGGATGTTAATCCGTGAACATGTTGTACTTTGTGAAATCACGCTCACCCTATGCATAGTATACGCAATTAAAAGTATAATTTTTACGGTTTGTAAATAAGCAAATGCAAATGACAGGGTAACTAGATAAATGTGTTAATTTGTGCATGTTTTTCTTTACAATGTATTGATCTTTTATTGCATAAGTTTATATGTGCTGTTCACGACACTATCGAGCGCAAAGTGAGAGGCGGTGCTTTGCATCCACAATCAGAGGCTCAACCCAAACCCATCTCAGTAGTATGATCCATGTGGGAATGCACAGACCAGTTATGGGCACACTGGTTTTATTCGGGGGAATATCGAGAAAACCTAACACCACCGTAATGTCTTCTGGGAAAAAGGTTTTCTTGGAGTTGATTTGTGATGTATAAGGTAGGTTTGGAGCGTTGATATTAGGATTTAGCCTACCTTAATGAAGGGGGTTAACCCTAATGACCTCTCTCACTTTACGCGTAAAAGCGCAACGCATGAGGAGCGCGTGCCAAAACTTCTCGAAAACTTCACTGTCACGGACACACACATGTGAGACTTCATCAACACGCGTGAATATGTGTAAGCCGTGCTAAGTGTACACTGATGCCAGAGAGCCGGGTGCAGGATGAAGGTGTGTAATCGTGGAGTGCAGATGCTCCTCACCACGGCGGGGGCTTTCGCGGCCTTCAGCCTGATGACCATCGCGGTGGGCACCGACTACTGGCTGTACTCGCGTGGGGTCTGCAGGACCAAAAGCGTCAATGACAATGACACCAACCGAAAGAACGAAGAGGTACTTACGCACTCGGGACTCTGGAGACAGTGCTGCATGGAAGGTACTCTTTTCCTTCAAAACTGTCATGAAATGCTTTTTATTACATGTACAAGTGGATGACTTGATAACACTGTAATAGCCTTTATATTTAGCTCAAACTATGATTGTGTTATGATTTAAATTCATGATTTCAAGTAAGTTGTTTCAATAGAACTGTGGTATAACTGTAAAAAAGTAACTTTAAAAAAAAATAAAAAAATGGTTGCTATTTATTTTAACTACATTATGTGTATGTGTGTTTATATATATATATATATATATATATATATATATATATATATATATGTTGAAAGTTAGTCAGCTAAATTTGTTTATTGATGGTAAATTGACATCTATTAAACGAATGCATGAATTAATGACAGAAAGGTTCTGAAACAATAACACAGTATCAGTTTGAGATTTAATGTTACTAAATAATTGAAATATTTATACTCTTACACCAAAAAATTGTAAATGATAACATCTGAAATGACTAAATTAACTAGGCTAAAGTCAAAATAGAATAACATCACTTAATCGACCTAAAAACATTAATTTATACCAACTTGTTTATGGGTTAAATCAGGTAAAAAATTGCTTTTTAATATAACAATTTCAAATGACCATTTTTACAATGTTCAAAAAAGTAAAACCACCATGCAATTGTTTCATAGAACAGTAGTTTTTATTTTTTTATTTTTTTTTTTTTACAGTACCATGCTAGTCTTTGAAGTACCTTGAATTACTCATACACATTCACTATAATAATGACCTTACCGTCACTGTCATTTTACCACACATTACGTTTTTCTAAAGCATGTGTGTCAGATGACTATAAATGTTTAAAAGTTGGAGCCGAATCAAACCTCTTTCCTGTTTCCTGTGGGTTGATTTATTTATCTGATTATTGATTGAATCTTTTTTTACTCTCTCTCTCTCACAATACGCATTCCTCTAGCTTCGACCCATCTCTCACACCCTCTCGTACTCTCTGACCTATATCACTTCAACGTCAATTCTTTTAATGGAAAGTGTAATGAAGCGTTGACTATGTTAAAAGGGCATCAAAGTGGCAGCGTTCACTTTACACGTGTGAATGCAAGATATATTAAGGGTACGAGTAGAAAGTTATTAAAGATGGCTGGTACAAACCATACACTTTATCTAAAACTGGTGTTCTCTGTAAGATCAGTTATACACACAAAGATATAGAAATCAAGCTTTTAAAAATGCAGATGCATGTACATGTGTGGTATCTACATCACAGTCACATGCACATGCAGTGATCATTTTGTAATAATAATAAAAATAAAAAAAAGTAAATAATTACTTTGGCTCAAGATATTTGATATGTTGAATGACACTTAGCAAAAGTTCAAATGTGTTTCCTGGATAAAAGAGAAGTAAAGTCTGTGTTTTGAGAATGTCTAATTAGTTTGGAGGATAATGATATTGTTAATGATTTGATAGCATTAGTCCAATCATGTGGAAAATGGCATTGGCTGAGGCATGTGTGATTGTGAAAGTATCTGGTGTTTCTTACAGGCATATTTAAAGGGGTTTGTAAGAACATTGATCATTTTCCAGAGGATGCAGATTATGAACAAGATGCTGCAGAATATCTACTGCGTGAGTATCTACACGTGTCACATTCAGTTAAAGGTAAAGCACATGCAATAAAAACCTGCTATAAAAATAGCATTTGCAAACTCTGTGGTCTCCAATTTAATCACTGATAAAACAAGGTTCCTTCCTAAAGATGCATATGTTAAGATGTATGTGAAAAAAGTATTTTGTTTTTTTGTTATTGTGTTAATCATACTGATACATCAGGTGAATACATGCAGATTCTTCTCAAAAAAAAAAAAATTGAGATGACAATATTATATATAATTTTGGACATAATGCTTTATAACCCATTTATGTAAAAATATGGACTGAAAAATTGAGTGGTTTAAAAATGATGGAATTTTGAAATGGAAAATACATAGGAACCCTGTAAAAGCGATAAAATAAACCAATAAGAATTAGAATCATACTAATTATATAGATTAGAGAAAAAACACTATTAGAGATTAGTTATACTTTGTGTGTGTTTGTGTGGCAGGTGCTGTGCGCGCCTCTAGTCTTTTCCCTATACTGAGTGTGGGACTGCTGTTCATTGGTGGAGTGTGTGTAGCTGCCAGTGAGTTCTACAAGAGCCGACACAATGTCATCCTGAGCGCAGGCATCTTTTTTGTCTCAGCTGGTATGTCCATGTGATCACATGTAGGTTTTTACCTGGTTATATGCACTACAGATGCTTTCAAATGTATATATGTATAATATTTGTATCCGCAAACAGTCATCACAGGGTGAAGCACACAAATAGCAGCCCTTTGTTATGTTGAGTAGATTTGGTTGATTCATAGCAAAGCAGATTTTGTATTACTTGTAACTTTTTAGCTTTTGACAAGTAGGTGGCACTGTAAACAAATGTATGTGGTATTCTCATGACTGTAATATGGAAGCCTATTTCTGCCACATAAGAAAAACTATTTGAGAAATCATAATTATGACAAAGGGGAATTTAGGAAGTAAAGAGTCAGACATATGAGATAAAAAGTTTAAGTAGGACATAAAAGAGGAAATTATAGGAAACCGTCTAAGAGATTATGACAAGCAATAAGGATAAAAAGTAAAGTCACCTTTATTTGCTTTTAACAATACAGATTGTGTCAAAGCAGCTTTACAGTATTAAATGGGGGGGGGGGTGTAATAATACAAAACAGTAAACACAAAATCTTCAGTTAAAGTCAGTTATGACATTATAATTGACTTAAAAAGTCACAATTATGACAGAATTCTGTCCTTTTACGTCATAATTAAGACTCTATTTATATCATGTTTTTGATTCCCATGATTTCCCATAATTGTCTTTTTATTTCATAATTATGACTTTTTTGTAATACTATTATACTTTTTTATCTTAAAATTTTAATTTAATATCTCAAAATAGATTTTTATTATAATAAATAGTATTATATTAAGTCAATTAATATGACTTATGTTTCTTGTGAAAGTTAAAATTATGATCTACTGAGTCATATTTATGGGATAAAAAGTCAAAATCATGGGAGAATAAGTCCTAATTGTGATAAGAAAAGGCCAAATTGATAATTTTTTGTCTTTTTATATAACAATTATGACTTTTTGTTAGACTTTCGACCGTTTTATGCAATTTTGACCTTTTCATTTCATAATTATAACTTCACATTTACATCTCAGCATTGCCTAGTTTTTATCTCATAATTATGTCTCAGTATCTCATAATGTCGAATTTTTATGTGGCATAAATGCGCTTCCATACAATGCAACGTTTCATAAACAAAATTACAGAATAAGTGCCAACTTCCACACTCAACTTCATGATTTTGCTAAATTATTATTGAAGGCAAAAAAAGGATATTTTTGTTTGTGGGGAAAAATGCATTGCTTTAATAATTTACGTAAGATTATTTTCATAAGATCACCAGTTATTTCGAGGACACCATTATAACTTGTTTGAAAATAATTTCTAAGGACATTTCTTAGCAAATTGCTCTTAATGTATGATTAGGTTAGAAACACACACACACACACACACACACACACAAGTGAGCTGGAGCAAAAGAAGGAAGGTTGACAGTATTTTAATTGTTATTTTTAGGCCTCAGCAACATCATTGGCATTATCGTGTACATCTCATCCAACGCTGGCGACCCTAACCAGAGCGAGTCGAAGCGCAGTCACTGGTACGGCTGGAGCTTCTACTGCGGCGCTCTTTCCTTCGTCATAGCGGAGACTGTGGGCGTCCTGACCGTGCACCTGTTCATCGATACGCACCGTGTGCTGAGAGCGCGTGCGCATCGAACACTCCAAACCAGCACGCATTCCCTACAGCATCGGCGCTCGAGCAGCTACCGTTCCCGTTACCGCTGGAGGCAGGGTCAAAACCGCTCCTCAGACTCCCGATCGAACGAACCCTCTCCGGCCCCGGCGGCCCGTCCCGGGAACGACCTCAGGCTTTACGCGCTGGGACGCGGACTTCCACCAACAGCTGCTCACGCGCTCGCGCACAACAGCCTCAGCGCCGGGCGTGGTTTTGCACATTTTCATAACTCTGTCATCGCTAATAACAACTTTGCAAATCCTCATGTCCTCACCATGCAGAACTCGTTGAAATCAGAAAGAGAGCTTGGGCACATACAGAACTCGTTGAGCACCGAGAATGGCTTTGCCTTTGCAAATGTACATGGACAGAATTCAATCAAACCTGAAAATGGAGTCGTGCTGTCGCAGAACTACAAACAAAACTTAGTGAATCTCAGTAAAAGCCCAGTGCATGCGCAAAATTCTGGGAATGACAATTCACCCTTGCAAAACGCTGTAAAGGAGCCTTCATATATGTCTCAAAGTAGCACTGCATCAAGAAGAACAACTCCGGTGTAAAAAAAAATATATATAAATAAAAAGAACCTATGCTGCTATATTATGCTATATGAAAGGCCATGAAGTGTTAGCTAATTCCTTTATTGAATATGTGCATATTATTTGCTTTTAGCTTTATGTACTAAATGAAGTGGATTGACTCTGCAAAAAAACTAATGGTGCTGTTTATCGTGCCCAGAATTTCTCATTCCAGTGGTCCAGTGATCAACAACAACAAAAATCCAGAAAGTGTTAAAACATTGTTTAGAACATTCGGTTTTTAGTGGACCATACTGGATTGGGAAAGATAATATACAGTTTTTATACAAATTAACAGCCAATACAATTGATAGGACAGATAGCCTGGAGCAACAGGGTTAAGTGGATTGATTTTAGACCCAATGAGGGCAGAACAGGATGGTGGCTTTAGTTTCTGGGTCATGCATGACTATGACTGAACCTTGAACTTTTGCATTTGCATGTTGCATGCAATCAGAAAACGCTGTCTTGCTACCTCAATTATTTGGCGTGTTCAAGTTTGCTAACACCATGTTTGTTGTCACATCTTCAGAATGGAGAACAGGAGAATATGAAAAAAGATTTGTTCTATTTTCAGAACAAATGTTCTATTTTCTATTAATTTCTCATTTCTTATTATTAATGTTAAAAACAGATGTGCTGCTTAATATTTTAGAGAAAACTGTGATACATTTTTTTTCTGGATTGTTGACAGACATTCAAAAGAACAATATTTATTCGACTTTAAAATCTTTTAATAACATTATAAAAGTCTTAACTGTTACTTTTAATAAATGTAACGTGTTATTGCTGAATAAAAGTATTAATTATCTAAAAAAGTTTCCTTAAAAGCTTGACACCAAACATTGGAATGGTTGTGTAGATTTTACAGAGTACACTGGAAGCAGATCCCCAAAAAAGACTTTTTTCAGTTAAAATATTTATTTTTTATTTTTGGCACAACAACGGTGTTCCTGAAACAGATGAAATAATCTCTCACTTGACCAGAGCTTGTTGGGTTTCCTGAGAATCTCCTTTAAGCTGTCCAGCTCTTCTCTAAATCTACAAGTTCCATGCCTTCACAGTAAGAGCGTGGACGGGACGCTTTCACCTGGATATGAAGAACAGTTATGTGTCATTCCCTTACAACAATATAGATATAAAGTATGAGTTTGAGAGTATGAGTCTTACTGTGGTGCTATTCCTGTTGAGCTGCTGCAGCAAAGGGAATGGGGTCCATTGAATCGGCTCAATTGGCCAGCTACAGACTGACAGATCACTAGCCTTCCCAGAATCCACCACGCCATCCGCCAAGCTGCAGTTGCTGAGATCCCAACCATACTGAGAACTGTAAGCCCAAACATACATGGAATTTTCTTTTACTTCTGTTGTGAGAATAAGAGACTTCTTCCTAAACTATTAAAAACTTTACCTACACCAACTTGTGAACAGTAGTGTACCATGATATTTATGGTAAATTATGAATTATGAAATAATATGCAAATATTACGTTACCCGTGAGGATATATGGTGTTGAGGTGTGTTCCACTACCGTGGTATGTGGATACCACAGAAAGAGTATCATCATGGTAACAGCAGGTACGGTCAAGTGCTCTCATGTGTAGTAATTCATCAGAGCGGGTGTAGGCAGGGTTATCCAACGAGTCCGCAGAGCCTGGCCAGGACCTTCCCCAAAAACGAGCCGAAAGCTCATCAAAGTGATTAAACCTGCGATAACTGTTTCCACACACAGAAGACAAAGAAATATTATTCACACATTCGACCCCTGTGTTGTGGCGCTATCACAGCCCACGGTTTGTTTTAACTGGCCAATGATTTCCTGCAAACTATTTCCAATAACAAAGCCAGGCTAATAGAGCTAAGTGCATGGGAGTGTGTGTATATAAAATGTGAAAACATGTGATACCTGCTGCGTGTTTGTTCCACTTTGGCTTGCATTAGCATGGTTTTAAAGCGGCGCACTGTGAGATAAGACAGAAGAGCCATGATTGCTGCGACAGCAACCAGTACTCCAAAGCACACGCCCACCAAACGTGGCCGGGTCATGCGCAGGTCACAGCGCTGGCCCATAAACCAGTAATCTTCCCCAACAGGACACCTTCAGGAAAAAAGAGTTTGGACAGCAGGATTTTAAACTGATAAAGCCTGCTGTATCATATTTGATATGCAAAATTTTGATTATCAAAATGATGGGAACCTCTCTGTTGTACACAATATTCTACATGCTCTCTGTCATCTGATTTATACCTTTTTATCAAGTAAAAGGCCTTTTGGTGTAATTGTAAAACCATCTTTGTGTTCTTTTACTGTGAGATCTTTACTGATTCTTATAAAGTAAAATAAAAATACTCTTTATATTGTTAGTAATATTTCATGCTAATTAGGTTTACTTGATTAAACATCATCTTGTAGAATGTAAAATGTAAGTTTCAAATATGATGAAACAGGCTTTTAAGGAACGGTTATTTGTACATCCCCTAATCATCAATGTATTGGGAGATGTAGAGTAACAAATTATATTTATAAGCATTTTCATGTATTTATATGCATTTCATGTCCCATGTAGTCTGCTATACTATTATAAAGATCTTGTTGATTGACATTAAAAGCTATCAGAATTTCATCTAATATTTAGAATTTGAGTAACTGAACCAAATTGCAAATTGTTTGTTCCTCTGAATAAAATCTATGGAAGCATATGGGTAGCATTATTCAATTTGGGATGTAATATGCAAAATGACAATGCAATATGTAAAATGGCAATGCATTTCTGTATTTACATTTACATTTTCCAATACATTTGTGCAACGTTTGGTGCAAAATGAAAATGAAAATTAAATTACATAATTTTCATTTGCCATTTACTACACCAGTTTTAATATGTAAAATTAATATTAATTTTAACGCTTTATAAGTTGCAAAATTAAAATGAAAATGTATTACAGAAATGATTAGATATGTCTAACATGTTAAAGCAAAAACTGTGGCAAAATGATCATTTAAATGCTATTTTTCTTAATTGCATTAACACTCACAGTCAAGACACTTACGATTGCATTTTCATTCCGTGTCCCGCAATGAATGTAGCAAAATTCAATGTGCACATTGAAAATGCATTCCGAGCCGATCACGTGTCCCCGCCCTCGCGCCACGTCAATCATGGTGTGAACAAGGCGGGGCTTACAGAAGGTCAGAGACTCAAGTCTCAAGAAGAGGATTCAATCAAGTGAGACAACATGGACAAGGCAGTTGGTCCGTGTATGTTTTGATCATTTCGGTTTATGGCTTCAATATTTCATTCGGACTTGTGGGCGGAGCTGAAACGCTGCTTTCATCTGATTGGTCGAATCGGATCGGTTTTCATCTGACAGCCTTCAGCTCGGTCTTGTCATTCTTTCAGGCAAAATAAGAGTCAGTGCGAGTGAAGCACTGTAATGTCTTAAACCACCGCTCACTGTTAATTAGCATAATATTTGAATCAGATGTAGCTGGGCACATAATTCGTGCTGATGAGACCTGCAAATTATTTCTAGGTTGTAGTATTGTATGAATATTGTCCCACTGATAAATACAGTGCAAATAGTTCTGTCCCTTTGGATAACAGTGAAGTGGAAATTAAAATCAATAATAGACTGAACAGTTCCATGTCTGTAACATTTACCACTCTCATCTTTTAAGTCATAAGGCACTAGGTATGTGTGTGTGTGTGTGTGTGTGTGTGTGTGTGAGAGAGACATTAATAAATAATTGTAAAAATTAATATAGTTAAATTTCTAAATAAAAATAGTAAAATTAGCTCTATGCTGCTCAGTGCTCCTGTAGCCTACCCCAGAGCGCCCTCTCGCGGCTGTAGACGGTAATGTTTTCTCTTGGTCTTGAATAAATGTGACATATAGTCCAGTGCGACTTATATATGTTTTTTTCCTCGTCATGACGTATTTTTGGACTGATGCAACTTATACCGAAAAATACAGTTAACATTATTATTATTATTTATTATGAGAGTAATTGACACAGACTAGAACTTTAATGTTTCACCCAATTCAGCTCATATCTTTAGACTCGTCCGACTCGTGTTGCTTGTATAACTGGCCAGACTTACCTTCCCAAAAAATCCTATTTAATTTTATTTCATAAATTTAACTATATTTATTTCCACTTTACTGTTATCCAAAGGGACAGAACTATTTGCACTGTTTTTATCAGTGGGACAAAATTCATACAATACTACAACCTAGAAATAATTTGCAGGTCTCAGCAGCACGAATTATGTGCCCAGCTACATCTGATTCAAATATTATGCTAATTAACAGTGAGTGTAGTTTCAGACATTTCAGCTGAAGGCTGTCAGATGACAACCGATCCGATTCGGCCAATCAGATGAAAGCAGCGTTTCAGCTCCGCCCACAAGTCCGAATGAAATATTGAAGCCATAAACCGAAATGATCAAAACATACACGGACCAACTGCCTTGTCCATGTTGTCTCACTTGATTGAATCCTCTTCTTGAGACTTGAGTCTCTGACCTTCTGTAAGCCCCGCCTTGTTCACACAATGATTGACGTGGCGCGAGGGCGGGGACACGTGATCGGCTCGGAATGCATTTTCAATGTGCACATTGAGTTTTGCTACATTCATTGCGGGACACCGAATGAAAATGCAATCGTAAGTGTCTTGACTGTGAGTGTTAATCCAATTAAGAAAAATAGCATTTAAATGATCATTTTGCCACAGTTTTTGCTTTAACATGTTAGACATATCTAATCATTTCTGTAATACATTTTCATTTTAATTTTGCAACTTATAAAGCGTTAAAATTAATATTCATTTTACATATTAAAACTGGTGTAGTAAATGGCAAATTAAAATTATGTAATTTAATTTTCATTTTCATTTTGCACCAAACGTTGCACAAATGTATTGGAAAATGTAAATGTAAATACAGAAATGCATTGCCATTTTACATATTGCATTGTCATTTTACATATTACATCCCAAATTGAATAATGCTACCCATATGCTTCCATAAAAATCAAGTGTGAACTCCATAACACTTTATAAGCCATAAAAGCCTGATGTATCAAATATGATACTTAAAAAACACAAAAGCTTTTCTTTTTTTTCATCTAAAGGTTTAATAAACTGCTCCATTCCAAAAATATTGATATATTTTTCTGACTATTATTTAATTTGTTAGGCTTTACTGAGTTAATCAGTGTGCACGTATAAATACACAGGTCTGGACTAGAATGAGTTGCAATTAAGATCAAATTGTATGCTGCAAATAAAGGATGTGACTATGCAAAACTACACTGCATGTAACTGTACATGCAACTTACTGGCAAATAGGCTGTTGCCCGAGGTGATGGACACAGATGCCATGATGTTTGCAGTATTCAGAGTGGCACACAGATGTACAGGTGGCATTGCCCTTTGAAGAAACACACTGGAAACCAGATGGACATTCAAACAACCATTCACAAACATCTGTCTGCAAACCTTGGAAAGAAACAAAGAAAACAAATTAAAAAAAATATTAAGGTATGATAGGTGTTCTGAGAGTGAGAGATATTTAAGTGGTTAAAATCTCGTTATTCAACACTCACCTCCCACAGTAATATTCTTCACTTTAACTCCCCCCACAAGTATTCCTTTCTTTGGCAGTGGGTTTAACCCCGCCTCTTGTAACAGAGACTCCACCCTTTCCAGCCAGGAGAGTGCTTCCACTGTTTGGAACTGCACTAGTGTTTGCAGAACTGGGCCACTGATGAAAAAATCCATTGCAGAATCCATTAAATCAACTTATTTAACACAAGTCTTATTTAAAATTATAAGTACTCACTGAATTATGAATTTCATTAAAGCAATGTCTGGTCGACAATATCTATGTCAGTAAAAATTTTACCTGTGCCAGGTTACATGTTGATTCTGAAATCCAGAAAGGTTGTGCAGAAATGTCTCCACCTACAGGAGTGGAAGAAGAGCAATGGTAATCAAATGGCCATAAACCATCTGCTGACATTTAAAATTTGGGGTTTCAAAAACTGTATTTTTATCAAATAAGACTTCTTTCAAAACATGAAAATTCACATAGCCTACAGAGGTTTGGCATGGTAGTGTATATAAAGTAATTCAAATGGTTTCACCTCAAGTAACCTCATGCTAGGGGCATAATCTCCTTCCAGAACAATCTGTAAGAGTACTTGAAATGTTTTTTCTGAAAAACAGAAGAATGCATGTTTTCTTTTTTTTTTTCAAAAAAAAAAAAAAAAAACAAGACTCATGTTTACCAAGAATACGGATAAGTGAAAAATTACTGGCCTCAAGAAGCAAAAGTGACAGATATATTACTCACCCTTGATGATTGCTGGCTGGTCCTTTACTATAAAATAATGGCGTGCATGTAGCCACTTCCTGTCAAAGCTGGATGCAGTAGAACGGATCCAAGATGTTTGAGTCACTGCTTGTGTAGGTACTGTGTGTGCTTTTGTTTTAATTAGATAAGAGCTTGTGGTCATATTTTGGAGAAGTCTGACAGTGCTGGGTTTATGCACTGGAATGTGTGTCTGGACCTGGACTGAAGTAGTTTCTGTGGACGTGGCATGTGGATTAATCTGGGGGCTAGTTTTCCAATGTGGAGAGGTCGTACTAACAGATTTGCTTGTTGGAACAGTTGTACTGAGCTGAGAGATGTATGGAGTTGTGGTTTCCAATGATGAAGTACTCAGTGTGGCGATCGTGTGGGCGGTAAACCCATTAGTGTTTTCTGTTGATACAGTATGAATGTCGTTAAATGGAGATAAGCCCAGAATTGTCTTCAAACTTGTTGTTCTAGTCTGAGTAGGATCACTCATTGTTTGACCACTACTCATCTCACTGATATCAGTTACGTCGGAAAATCCCACATTGCTCTGTGTGTTTTCCGAAGATGTTGAATATGGAGGTGTAGATGTGTATATAGGGAATTCAGTTGGCATACTTGATGTTGTGTTGGTATTCTGGACTTGTGATGGAGACCCATCAAGTTCTTCTAAATCAGTGCGGTTCTCAGATCTCACTGTAGTGCTGTCTTCAACCATGAGGTCAGAAGTCACATCATGACTAATCTGAGGACTTGACAAAGAGATTGATGGAGGGCTGGTGACGGGACGTTCTTGCTTGCCTTGTACTGTGGACGCTAAATACAAAGTGCATGCAAGCCCGATACACTCACTTTCAGATGGTGACAGATCCTTGTCCCTTTCTAGGGTACTAGGACTCTCAGTAGGGGTCAGGTCTGGAAGGATGGTAGCTGGGAAAGAGGTGAAGTCACTGGTTTCGTTAGTGTTGTGTGACGTCTGGTATGAGATTGACGCAGATGCGGAGCTGGTTCCCCGGGTGCTAGTATCGTGTTGACTTTGGGTTGTGTGTGAGATGAGGGTGGTTGATGCTTCCAAAGATGTCAAAGTTGGAGTCTCAAGTGTGTTATATGTAGAGTGCATGAACTCGCCTGAAGTTGTTGGCTCATTCTCAGCGGTAACATTTATTGGCGTCTCATTCGGAGACGTGGAGTATTCAGCCATGTCACTTTCAGAAAACGCTAATGTGTGGGTTTGATTAACATCTGGAAACTCTGAGACTGTTGCAGGCGTACTAGTAGTGAGTACTGAATCAGCATAGATTGTTGGATTAGTAATTAATTGATCTGCATTAGTTGACCTTGGAGAGCGATCTGTCCTGTCCACCTCTAAAGATATACGTTGGTTGTCATCTGTAATTGTGTTTGAACTCCCAAAAATCAAATCAAATTGACTCATCCCAACATCCTCTGATATTGTAAACTCATCCCTATTTGGGAGCGTCACCGTGGTTGCTATAGACTTGTGAGAACTGTCACTCAGAAAGTGTTTAGAAGTTCTGTCGAATGGCTGAATATAATCCGGACTTATAGTCATAAAGCTGGAAGTTGGAAACATTGAACTTGGATCATCTCTTTTTGTCATTTTGGGCTGTATTTTGGTATATGCATGTGTATGTGTCTGCTGTGAACTTCCTATATGTAGTTCAGTGTGTGAAACATCATTTGTGGTTAAGAGTACACTTGTTTTTGCCACATCAGTTGCCTGTTTGGGTGTAGTTTGTACAGACACCAATGGTGATTGGATTTCAGTAGAAGACTGCATCAAAATAGGTTCATTAGACAACATTGTATGTGTGTTCATGTGTGTGTCAAGGGCAGAGCTGGTCTGTGTATCAGAATAGGAATGTGTGCCAGTGAGTGAGAGGTCGGAGATCCAGGCTCCAGCCGTTTCCTGTCCATTGTTGGTGATTTCCTGCGGAAATATGGGTCTGCGCTTATCGTCCAGGTCAGACACACCTCCGCCCTGCTGTATACTCTCACCCCTGAGAGTGTGTGTTTTGGGGGCTGCATTGCTGCTCACTGGAATGTCAGCAGTGTAAGTTACATCGTTTGAGCCATTCGGAGAGGGAGACACCGGGTCAGCATCAGAGTGGGTGTAAGGAATGAAAGCAGGAGTGTGACTGTCCTCTGACGTGTTCCATCCTGAGAAAAACACACAGACAATGATGAATGGAAACAGAACTTATGAGATTATTCAAGACACAAGATTCCAACACTAACTAAGAACACTGCATTTATTTGTTTGCATATGTATCTGTATATACTAAATAACAGCAGAAGAAAGATAACGTTTTTATTTAACTTTGTATGAATAAGGAAACTATGGAGGATATTTAGATTTTTGCCAAGATTATCTGTATTGCATATATTTTTCCAATAAAAAAAAGATTCTAACACTAAGGGAAATTAACAAATATACAACAACCTTTTTTTTACTGGGTATTGTCCATATACTTTTCACAAACACTTTTTGAAAAAATGTTTTTGAAAGAATATGATAATAGCAGGGTACATAATTGCCTTACTCAGATGTAATGAGGAAAATGTTTCATCAGTCCTTCTCAAGCTCCATTCAATGATGGTTCTCCCAGTGCCAGAGAATTGTGCCCGCTCCTCTCTTTCATAGATCAGTGTATTCCCATTCCCAAATTTAATTCCAATACGAGCGCCTTTCCCAACAGAAATGACCTCTATCCAAACAGTCTGATTTTCATAAGCATCAATAATCCAAGTGCAGGTAACATCCAACGGTTTTTCTGTGTTGTTACTGGTAAATCTGTTCAATAAAAGGCTGTTTGGCTGAATTGAGCCACTCCTCTCTCCAAGAATTTTACCTCCACAGTCTTGATTCAAGTTCAACAGTGTGTTACCTACAGAAAAATCATCATCATCTTCAATAAGTTAAGAAACTTTACATATTTTCTTACCTTAAAGTTAGGTAATAACTTTTAATAACATTTTATAAAAAGTATCAGTACTTTTGGACTTTAACCTTGTTTTTTTGTGAGGTAAAATGGTTGCAACATTTACTCATAGTAGCCTACTATCAATGTAAATGTCCAAGAAAAACAAAAAACAAAAATAGCCTAGAAGTACCATGGTACTTCTGACACGTGTGTAAAATCTGTGGTACATAAAGATTCAGTACCTATATGTTATGATCAGGCCCACTACAGTATATTTTAAGATTACTATGATACATTTTTAAAAAGGATAATATATAGATGAATCATAAAATAAACTATTTAAAAACTATTAAATACAGTTTTTAATCAACCTTCTAAAATATGGTTTGAATATAAGATAATGTATTTAGCATTTAGCAAATACATCGTCTATTAATGAAATAGTCGTCTTACCTGGAGCGAAAATAAATAAGAAAAGATACACAAAACGACGCATTTTGCGAGCCAAAACATTCCAGGAAGGAATCCTTTCCCACAGTTAATTCCATAAAGATTATTTAACAATACTAAAATGATGTAGACAATAGACTATATAAAGTAGTCAAAAAAGTATGTGTAACGAGGATTAATTTCAGGCTTCTGTCTGTTCTTTAAAGACCTTCACAGAAGAGTCAAGTTCATCCCTCAGTCCGCCTCAGAAACCGCGTTGAACCGACCTCAGCTCAATTTATGAAGCTCGCGCGTGCGTACGCGCGCCTGTGAACGCGCGAGCTCGCCCAAGGGGTGTAGAAAACAAGGCATCGTGCAGACATATGATTACGATTAGGCATCTTTTTAAGAGGGAAAATGGGACGGAAGCGGTAAAACGTTAAGGGGACGGTGGAGATTTCAAGATTAGGTTAATTATCGAGGTTGTGTGTGTTTGTGTGAAAGAAAACAGAGAGAGTGTTTGTTTGCGCTCCCCTGACGAGCTTGTGCTCTCAATTCAAATCAGAAAATAGATTAACGCAGAAGGCATTCAGAGATCGTTGACACAGTGTGTTTTCTGTGATAGCAGTTTTAGGGGACGGAATGCAGGAATTGAAGGAATACTACCACCGTTTGTTTAAGGGTAGATTAGACAAACTCAGATTCTTAGACACTACATTGTAAGGCAAAGTAAAAACTAAAACTATACTAAAAGGTATTCTGACATTGAATAAAATTCAAACAATTTCTTAAAAGTCAATTGCATTAATTCATTTTAAATTCAAATCCCACTGCATTTAAAACTTTACTTAACCTTTGGCTAATGCACATAAATCCTGACATTCACACACACACAACACACACACAGGAGGAAATGCCTGGAGCGTCCCTCCCTAGCTTCTCATCATCACAGTAAGAGGTATATGTTCACAGACGTCCACTGACATAACACACACATAAACACAGAGGGAGGGAGAAGGATTTATTACACCTGAAAAGGAAACACGGGTTTAAGTCCATGAGATAGGAGTGTCTTTCAAATCAAAGCCTTTTTGAACTTAACTTAAACCAGAGTTCATCTCTTTTTACCCTAAGCTGAAGGTTAAATTGAAACTCCAAGTCTGAATAAACAAAAACAAATTTGTATGTCTAAATTAAGAAAGAATTATCATTATCATAAATCAAATAGTTCTGATGTGATTCTAAGTTTTGATAAATGACTAGAGTAATATTTTGTGTTAAATATTCTGAAGGAAATACAGACACAGTCCTTTTATGCTGAAGAGCTGATCCTGAAATACACAGACTTAAGAAATGGCATTAAAGGAATCCATGTGCAAATGTGAACAAGAATGTTAAATATCACAATTTTAAGGCCACTCTGCAATAAATGTCAAACAGCTTAATGTTGTTTAGAGTGAGTTAAAGGTTATTAGTGAAAGATTGTATTAGTTTTATTAGCATTAACATCAGGGGGTAAAGATTAAGTACTGGACTAGAAATGTTTCCTAATATAAACTCTATTGGCTCAAGCTCTGGAAAGTCTTGCATTAATATTTTAGACATTGAAAGAATCTCCAGTAGGTGGTGCTATAACATACCAAATACAGCCACTCCTAACTATGTACAGTAGTTTCTTGTTTTATACACTACTATTCAAAAGTTTGGGGTCAGCACGATTTTAAATTTATACTTTTATTTAGCAAGGACATATTAAACTGATCAAAAATGACAGTAAAGGCATTCATATGAATACATAAGACTTCTATTTCAAATAAATGCTGTTCTTTCAAATCAAAATTCAGCTTTACCATCACAAGAATAAACTGCATTTTAAATTATATTAAAATAGAAAACAGTTATTTTTTATGATAATGTTACACAATATTTCCTGTATATGATCAATTTAATGCAACCTAGCATAATGTTTCCAATAAATAAACAATTCCATAAAACATGAAACTTATTCAAAGTCTTTATTTTTGTAGTGTTCATATGTATTATTCACATTATTTGCACGCTGAATGAATGAGGAGCTTGTTCATGTCTCTAACAGACAAATCACAAGCAGCCACAAGCAAAATTATGAACACTGTTTAAACAGTTATCTAAATACAAAAAGAATAAAGAATGACAAAGAATAGCAGTAACATAAACAGTTCATGAAGAAAACGCCATGGTCTTTGTCATTTGATGGGATTATCTTTATCTGGATGAAAAAGAACAAACGAGAGTTCATAATAAGGTTCACCCGAAATGACTGAAGTAATATGAAAAGGAAACTCACAATGATAGTTTATGCTAATTCATAAACATCCTTCTTGTCTGCGATGTACTGAACTATCTCTTGTGGTGTCATCAACTTCTCTGCATCAGCATCAGGAATTTCAAAACCTGTGCATGAGAGCAAATACTATATCAACTGGGTAAGATAGATACACATTCATAACCAGGTATAATAATCTGTTTCTTTTAATAGTTATACATCAACAAGAACAAATGACACACATTCAAAGAATACATAAATACAAAGAAATGCCATAATGGGAGACTATTTACAATTACATACCAAATTCATCTTCCATGGCCATGATGATCTCCACCTGATCTAAACTGTCCAATCCCAAATCCTTCATGAAGTGAGACGTAGCCTGAAGCTATTAAGAAAAACACTTTAAAATTATCATCTAACACAGTTAATCTGCAGAATATGGTATATTTGGAGCTAATATTTCAACCAAAAATGTTGCCCATCTGATAAAAAACTATGAAGTCCCTTTCAAGGGAAGTCTGTTCACTCAGTGGCCATATTTGCAATGCCTCCAGGCAGCTCAAACAAGTCCTATCTAAAAATGAATGGGGGAATCCTGAAATTCCAAAATTACTCGCAATTTAATTACATATTTCAAATCAGCAAAATAAAATCTGAAATGAACTGCCCCATGAATGTTGTTTATTATGCTCAAATGGCATATTTTTTAGGCTACACGGACGCGCAGTCATACGCACATGCACAATAACAAAAAAAAGAGATAAAAAATTACCTATTTTTTCAATGCTTTAAGAGCATTTCTTGTTTTCAGTGCTTTTTTGTTTGCTCCAAGAGATTTACATATAACTTAAAGTCATTTATAAAATGTGCAAAATTTGGTTAACAAAATTCACAGATATATGAAATATTAAGCTTAAATCTTTCCAAAGCATGCTTAGCAGGATGAATTCTATGAAGTATTTTGTAAGATACTTCCTTCATTTTGTTATTGATACAAATCTTATTTGGCATTTTCCATGCTTTAAACCCAAAAGATATTACCAAATAAAGTAGACCAAAATAATCTTGCCGCAGTTAAGGACACAGAACAAAGAGCATTCCTTATAATCTTATTGCTAGTGTTGTTTTAAAACATCCGGAAGTATTTTCATTGAAAATGTTTTCAGATGGATTAACCATACTGATTTAATCTGAGATACAGTTTTTAAAAAGTAACACCACACTTGGATTGCGTCAAAAACAAAAAAGCTAATTCTCTTGGTTTAACTGGAAATGGGAATTTCTTATATAATTCAGTATACGATAACAAATACCCATCAGAGTTTCTATGGGAACCCGAGCTTCTAACGGCTGTTGCCGTGATGCAATGACTTAACCAATCAGCGATTGGCTCTTTCATTTAGAAAGAGGGACTATTCAGGCATATTGCACATTGCCGTCTTTGTTTTTTACCTTCTCTGGGCTGATCTTGTCGTAGAGCTTCAGGACGTAGAGGACACGCTCATGGATAGAGTCCAGGGTTAATGGGGGCAAGTCACCGTACTGCCTCCACTGAAAAACCTGAAATGAACTGATGGAGAACTACAAAAGAAAACAGAACATCTCAGAAAAAATACATTTTACAAGGATTATCAACAGACATCTGAAGCAGTGTTACTATTTAAAGTATTTATTAATTATTTGATTGAGCTTTTGTTTTTATGTTTCAAGTTTTTATTTAAATTTTAGTCTAGGTTTAATGATTTTGCTATTTGCTTTCTACTTGGGTTTAATTCATTGATCCAATTCTGTATAACGTTAGTCAGTCAGTTAGTTTATGCTAAAGCCTTATTTTCAATTTGTTTTGTTTTTTTAAGTTTTTTATTTATTATTTATACATTTATATTTCAATTACAGAAATTATTTTAACGATTATAGTTAACAATAAGCAAAATTAACTCAAGGTTCAGAACAATAATAACTAATGATACATGAATATTACGAGGTAAATCATATATTTGTTAAATGTCAGAATATCAATGTGTAAGAAAGAAGTTATACCATATATAATACATAGCGAAAATACACAAAAAACAAATACACCTTTAAACAATCATAAATATATTAATACTGTCATGTAATGTCTACATACACGCGATCCATAATAACTGTGTAAATCATAGCTGATTAGCAAAAGAGCTCATTAAAAATCAAAACATGCAGACCAGTCTAATGAGCTGTTTTGCTACATAGAGATGATAACACTTCGGTTAATTTAGAAACATTATCCTGAACTGTACATACAGGTGAATTTGTTAAAAAGTATTTCGTAGCTGTGATATGATGTCTTTCCATCATGTAACTAAAGACACGGGTAGGTCACTGGATGTCACGAGTCAATCACTAACACACACCTGCTCCAGCGGAGACTTGTGTCCATGAGTCAGCTGTGAGAATGCTCGTCCACGGATGAGCGGAGCTGCTGTTAATGTCGCGACAGTATTGACACGGTTAAAACATACAGTACGGTGATTCAGTGATCGGACACACCGGGCAATGACGCGCGCCGCCATGTTTCTCGATCCGCTTCCACAATGCACGAGACTGCACTGCGCATGCGCGCAACACTGTCTTCAATTGTGAATGTAAAAGTTTAACTTTTAATAAATATACTATATTTCATGATTATAAAAGAAAATTAATTGTGAATGTACGACATCAACTGTTCAATTTAGATTAACATACGTGTCAACTATAAATGTGTAGTTGTCATCTTTTTGACCTTTAGTATTATTTTGGCTGAAAACTATATATCCAAAACTGTTTCAGTATTTAAACATCCAAAACATTTTATTTATTTATTTTCCATAAAATGTCCTGTTTAATTCTGATTAGGACACTGGACCACAAAACCATAATATACACACACACACACACATTATTTTTAATTAACATTTACACATCTGAAAGCTGAATAAGCTTTCAATTGATATATGGTTTGTTAGGATAGGTCAATATTTGGCTGAGATACAACTATTTGAAAAGGGATTCTGAAGATGAAAATATATATATATATATTGAGAAAAACTGAAGTTCTTAGAAATGTATATTACTAACCAGAAATTAGGCCTTGATATAATTACATATATAAATATCTTCATGCAACATGATCTTTACTTAATATCCTAATGATTTTTGGCATAAAGAAACATTTATTACTTTTGACCCATTCAAATCATTGTTGGCCATTGCCAAAAAAAAAAAAAAACCCTGTGCTACTTATGACTGGATTTGTGCTCCAGTGTTACATATTAGCTGGGGCGTGTGGACAATAAAGCTTATACAATTTGACATTTTCTCATCTAAAAACTTTAATCTCAATATTAAAGGCATTAAAAGTGTTTAAGTCATTTATGTTTTATTTAGTAAAATGTATTTTACATACAGTGTCACATTTGAACAGTACAAATATTTCTCTGGTTTTGATTATATTAACTGTAATCAGCAAACAGCTTGTGTAATAATGTAACATTTTTCATTTTTTTAACAATGGCACTAATCAATATATTTTTGTTTTATTAACAAGTAGTACAAGTCATTTGGCATGCATTGTGCTGAATAGAGATGTATGATGTGTTTATGTAGATTTATAATGAAACACACTAACATCTCCATTCAGATATCCAGTCAGCAGCATATCTGGCCCTGCCCAGCGGGCTAGTCGACACAACTCATCCAGCACACCAACAACTTTAACCACGGCTCCTCTGAGATCCCAAACAGCAAGATAACCAGACTGAAAAACACCAACAAGCCCGGTGCCCAAGACATCACCATCTATTAACCTAGAGAATGAGACAAACATTCATTCATTTGACTTTACTGTTAACATTATGTGTTCTTATATTGGAACATTCATCACGTCTAATCTTACTGCTGTTTGTGTTGATCAGGACAGTTGATAGAGGTTAGTGTGATATGTTTGCCAGTGAGAGGGTTTGTGGCAATCAGTGTGAAAAGAGATGCGTTACTCTCATCATCACACACATTTCCTGCATTCTGAAGCAACACACACAGCACCCCCTGCAGGAAAGAAAGCACAAGGTTATGACTGGCACATACTCATTCACACAAGAACAATACACTCACTTACTCTGTAACAATATCCCTTCATGCAGTTTGTCATGGTTAAAGTCTTTTCCAGGTATATAGTCTGCAGCAGCTGGCATGTTTTCATGTTCCTGAAATTCACAAGTGTGACCAAAGCAATAATCAATTATACAAAAATAAAATACTAACAAGATATACACAGTATTAAAAATTATTTACTGACAACATTAACAAAACTGACTTCAAATTATACCTTCCTTTTAGCAAAGCATCAGAATATAGCAATCATTTTATCAAAAATGTAAAGAATAGTTCAGCCACACATGAAACTCTGCTGAAAATTTATTTGGGCCATTCAAGATGTAAACTGAGTTTGTTTCTCCTTTGGGACAGATTTGGAAAACTTTAGCGTTGCGTCATTTGTTCAACTATGGATCCTCTGCAGTGAATGGGTGCCATCAGAATGAGAGTCCAAACAGATGATTAAAACAACACAATAATCCACATGATTTAATTAATGTCAGCGAAAAAGTTGTGTTTGTTTTAATCAAATCTATTAAGATGTTTTAACTGTTACTTTGGGCTAAAATATGAGTCCTCTATCCTTCATCTTTCTCTAGTGATTGTTAATCTTTCTCTATTCTCATCTGAATGAGGAGAGAAACATGCACAGCTCTAGCACTGTTTACAAGTGAAAAGAGTCCACGTAATGCAACATTTTTTCACGTTCCAATGAAAAACAGAATAATCCTTAAAAGTGCGTTCATATGTTTTCGATGCAGAGTGCAAATTGCTGTGCATTTATTTGTGTTTTTATCTCACTGGAAGCGAAATTAAACTGTCTGAGCCTGAAGCTGTGTGTGTTGTGTGTCTCTATCCCCTCTTCCCCTCCTCTGTGCACCATGCCCACTTTTGTTTTGCGTATTTTAAAACGGTGAACAGAACTAACCAGTGCTGAAACACAGGGTTTCATTACCCTTTAATTATATCCCTATTTACAGGATGGATACAATTAAAGTTTCCTAATAAAAAGACTTTCAAAGATGTTTAAGACTCAAAATCGCCAAATTCTTTACCATATAAGGAGAGTTTTACATTCTGTCCAACCAATCAGAGCATCTTTTTCACCCTCGACAGCTGCAAGGGTCCGAATGTTCTGTTTAGCAGAGGCCAGGAGAAGAGTGTTCTTTACCCTAAATAAAGCAAGTAAATAAAAGTTTTGCTTTAAGTGAATAGTAAATAGAAAAAGGTTTCATAGACACAGGTATTTAAAATGCACATGATAGTTTATTACCTTCCATCTTGAGTTACTGTTAGCACACTGACTCTTTGTTGATCTCCAGGGGAGGAGCAACACACAAGCCGACAGTTAGACACACCCAGCACTGCTTGTAACGTGTCCTTGCACACAGCGTTCTGAGAGAATGGCCCATCCGTACTTGGACAGCAAAGGATCCTGCACTCAGGAACACACAAGGAATTAGACTGGCGTATATTGACTATAAGATGCCTGAGCGCAATGCCCCTAGGGTTTGAGTTCACAATTGGATGACTGTGGTAAAGGGAGTCAAAAATAGCATCATTTTGGTTTACCTAATAGTATTTTTGCTGTTTTGTATTGTACCATTTTTATTACCTTGCCTCTGTGATTTCCAAGTGACCCAGAGTGACACAAAGCAGTCCTGAAGAGTCTGGTATCCCTTCCAAAGACATCACGGACTACAGATACAAACACAGAATTCAAATCAGAGGGATATATTTTATATATATATAATTTTTTAGATATAGCTCAATTCATGTCTTGAAGATTAACCAAAGTCTTTCTTAAAGGTTATGGATAACATGAGAATGAATAATGACAATTGTTTCGCGTGAACTAACCTTTTAAACTACTACAAAAATTCAAAGAATTGTCAGCTTGCTGTCATATATGCTGTAGCAAATTGGTTTACCTGTGCAAATGTCCAGGTTTGTAAAAGACACCATGACTGAATTTCCTTCATCTGAGCCCAAAGGCAAACGCTCCATTCTCCTGCCACACATATGCACCAGTCCTCCGATGGCCATCGCACCAAACACAAATCTAACACACATCCACCCTCCAGCGCCTGAAAACAAAGACAATCATCACACATATGCAGGTAATTAGACCTTAGGACAAGTGAGCACATATCACTGCATTGCATATCAACTAATTATTTATTTTAATTTATAGATACCTTAAAAGTGTGCATTTCCTGCAGGATTGCAGAACAATGAACTTCATCAGTAAATGAAGTGCCAGTTAGGGATTCCTCATGCACTAATTTCTGGTTGTTGGATGGAACAGTGTTACGCTCCACTAACTGAGAACTGTTGTTGTCAAAACCAGTCCTTCTTTCTGTTCTCTGATAGGTGGAAGTGTCCAAAGAGGTCGTCTCAACAGGAGTTTGACCTACAGCTCCAGATTTCGCATTTTGGTTTAACCCCATACTTTGGGTTTCAGACCCAAGCTCAGAGCATTTATAGGTTTCAATGTCCATTTCAGAACTGTTCTTGGTTTGGATTTCAGACTCAAAGACAGTTTTAAAAATCACTGGTTCAGGAATGTTGAGGAGTTGAAGTTCATTTTCTGGCGTGCAATTGATCTTATTTCCACATTCAAGATTGCTTTCCGTATCAAGACTGCATTCACGTTTCTTTTCATTTTCTGAGATGATTGAGGATTCCATTTGCAGGACACTTAAGTTTTCATATCCCAGTGTAGTGTTGTTTTGGGATGGCATATGTGGTTTCACAGTATTCTGAACTTCTGTTACTGTTTCTTGACTTATTTGAGTTTGATTTTGTGATTCTGAACCTCCCTGATTTCTGATGTCCCCTGTTTTAACTGAGACTGATTCTGGAGACACAAATCCCATAAGTGGAACTGAGGAGGGAGACCTAAGGATACCAGAGGAAGAAAACAGAGGTGACCGGAGGTCTAATGGTGAACCTGGAGTCAAAAAGTGAGGGGACATTCCCAAAGATGGAAGGACAGGATCTTGACCTTTCTGTGTATGTGAAGTCAGAGATGGGCTCAAACTAAGTACCACAGGGCAAAGCGAGCTGTTCTCCAGGAGCATGTGAGATTGTTTTTGCATCTTTGTTTGCGCCTGAATCTCATTAATGTTTTCAGTTTCTGAGGATTTAAGTGGGGCCTCAACTTTTCTCTCATTATTTATGCTTCCGTCTGGTTCAGGTTTGATCATCTGTATACTGTCCATAACTTCTGAGGAGAGGGTCTTTATTTCATTTACAGCGTTGAGGTCCTTTTCTATCTCTGTCTGTGACTGGTCAGCAGGGTCTGACTGACAAAGAGGTAAACTATCCTCAAGAGAAGAGGTAGTTAGGGCTTCTGGAGTAAATAGTTCACCCGCTGAGTAATGTGCTTCACAATTACTCTTTCTCCCACTCATTCTCTGGCGCCTGCTGCTCTGCCGTGTATTGTACACAAGAGGATGCTGTACGAAGGGCTCTACGACTGAAGATGACAAGCGCAATCTTTCTAATTTTTGTTGTCCAAAATCCTCATCAGGCAGGTGGAAATCCTGGAAATCAAGTGCCGCCAGCAGTCCATTTTTCTTACCCTTTTCTTGAAGAGCCTGAATGAGTGAAGCTAATGATGGCAGAACAGGTGACTGATCTAAACACAAAACACATCCACAAACACATATTAACGATAACATGATGGTTCCAGAAAGAACAACACCTCTCATCTACAGTCATACATTTGGCAGACGCTTTAACCCAAAGTGACTTCCATTTCATTCAACGTATATTTATTATCATTATGTCTGTGCATTCCCTGAAAATCAAACCAATGACCATGACATTGCTAGTGTCATAATTATTTATTCAGAATAATTAAAAAATGCATACTACATGACACAGAAAGAAAAGAATATAAAAATCACATCATCTTTATTTTTTACCTGTCTGAGATGCTTTTCCAGATTGGCCGTGTTTTCTTCTGAAAATAGGGAACACATTTGAATCCGGGAGGAGTTGGGAATCAAAGCAAAGCTGAGAATCTGGTAGATGCGTAAAATCCTGAGTAACTCCTTGCTCTGGACTTGGCTTTAAACTCACTGTGGGCCCAGGAGAACAGACTTCCTGAGACTCTAGCCTGTCAAGGACCAATACTGATTGACTGGGTGATTCAGTGTGAGACGTGGACTTTGATTCTGCTTGAGATTTACTTGGGGAATGTGATATTGTACAATCAGGATCAGCTTTGGCACATGAAGCAGTGCTTCTCGGACGGCCTCTTCTCCCTCTCTGACCTTTTCTTCCACGTCTGGTCTGGTCAGTGGACCTGCAGACTGAATGCTCCGTGGTCATGTGACCTCTACCACTCGTTTGCGATTGGCTGAGCCTGCGTCTGCCCCGCCCCCCAGTGAGCTGGCTGTATATGACAGCATCTAAATCGACAGAGCTGTGAGATGCAGCCATGCGCCTTGTCGTCCGGATATAATACTCCACGGGAAACGGTAAACCCTCAACCAGCGTGCAAGAGTCCAGAAAACCAGATTTAATGTCTATCATGTCATCATAACCTTTATTTGAGTCTTTTAGCAGCTGGTTAGTTTGTTCAAGCATCTCTTGTGATTTGTCAGTAATCTGTACTCCCTCGGAAGACTGAGGGAAAGATGAGGTTTGGATAGACACAGCTAAACCTGAGTGTGATTTTTGCTCAGCGTTAACCTTTTTCTGGCTACGGTGAGAGTTCTGATTTTCTTCACTTGAAACTATTGACAGTTTGTTATCTGACTGGCTCATAGAGCAGTTTAATGCACAATCATTATCCAGTTCTTGTGATGGCTTAGAAATTTTACCAACTTTTCTTATTCCAATTGACCTGTCCTGGTTCTTCTCCCTCTCAGCCGACATCTTCTCAATTTCTCTTTCTTTTTTCTTTTCACTGTCCTCGTCTTCCATTTTACCATATTTTCTTATTCCTTTTAGACTGTTCTTGTTTTCAGTCCATTCACTACCCTCCTTTATTTCGGTGTCCACCTTTTCACAAATACAGTCTCCACTTCCATCCCTTTCTTTTTCTTGGCTGATTTCACTGTCTGATTCTCGCTCTTTGTTCCGTAGACGCAGTCGACTACGCTTAGAACGCAGGCGGTGGGCAGGGCTTCGTTTGCATACTGGGGAGTACAACGGCGGTGTGGACATAATCTCGATAAAATCCAATTGGACTGCAGGGATTTTTGGTACAGCGGAAATACCAGAGCTGTTTCTTTCTGCAACTAGGCCTGAGACAGAACAAAGAAAACCACAGTTTATTAGTGTTCGGGATACTTTTCCTTATGAATATGCATTATTATGTTTAACAACGTTTCAACATTTACATTACAATGAACAGTAAATGTGGTCATCACTGGTATCTCAAACCACTGAGGCTATGAATATTGACACATATGTATGCTGCCTTGGTCTATAACAATTTATCCTAATATTATCCGTTATGTTTGTCTCTCTATTCATGTTTTTACATTGAAGTTAGCCTTACTGGTTTGTAATTGCAGATTCTCATGGTTTTCTGAATATTCTGATGTTGGCATGGATGAAGACACAGAAAATGTGTGTGGAGAGTTATTCTGTGTAAGTCTGAGAATGGCATCATGGCGCTCTGCTCTCTAAACCAAAAAACACATGATATACATTAACACGTCTCATTATATTCATCACAATTTCAATTATATGACAACTCAAGGGCTGTTACACTGCAGAAATCAATTCAGTCTAACAGTGTTAACATCAGTTTGAAGATAAAGTCTTGCATAGCCACAAATATGGCATGTCTTTACTCTTTACCTGCAGTCTCTGTGCGGTCTTCTCATACTCTTGCTTCAGCTGCTCCAATCGTCTTCTCAACTAAAACATTCAATGAATGACAAATGAGGCAATATTTTCATGTCTCTCATATTAAGTAAAAACATTAATACATGCTAATTATACAAATAATATGATATAAAAAGTACTACTGGTATTCCAATGAGGATATCAGATGTCACATGGCTCTATACCATGTATGTCATAAAGTACAGTACTATAGTACTTACATAGCGCTAAAAGTTATTCCAAACAATGTCCAAAACAACATAACATGACCATGGAAGTTATTAGCAAATCAGTTTTTGTCAAATGGTGCTCCTACAAACTATATAAACATATGAACTCACGGTCTCTTTATCTTCGTTAGGGTGAATCTCCTCTGACATCCTGCAAACTAATATGTGAATAGATATTATTTCTATATTTGCACGTCAACGTAACGTTATTTATTTGACATATGAAAACATTACGAGAATCACAACCAACTGTAAACAACCACATAGACATAGGCAGACTGACAAGTAGGCTACTGATAGATAAACACAGAAGAGACTGAGCAAACAATAAGCTTCAATTAAATTAACATTTATTTACATACCCAGGAGAGAAGTTTACGCTCAAAAGTTGTGTTTTGACCTTTGTTTCTAACCTGACGAGACTTGCGGAATATTTTGCCACACACTCAACTGTCCCGCGAGTTCTGACTGCAGACAAAACCAATCGATAACAGACCACACGCTCTGACCTTCAGGTTAGTGTTACTCGCCCGTTACTGTTACTGTTACTGTTACTGTTACTTTTGTTATTGGATAATAAAATCGTCCTTTATATAAATATACATATAACCTATTGTATAATAAGTTTTTTTTAACTTAAGGATTTAGATGTAGACAGACGTGTGCGTAATCCGTCTCATCGGGACTCTTTAGTAATGTCTGTTTTTTCTCAGTATTTAGTGAATGAGGCTTAGATTCAACTATTGTCTTCCCTTTCTCGCAGCTATAAATTTAACAGTGTGGTAGATAAAATATTAGCTTTGTAAGTAGTCTGTTTGCATTAAAGAAAAAGAAAATCCAGTGATTCTGCAGTGATTGAGAACCCAGCTGATAAAAACATCACAATGATCCACAGTTGATCCACACGACCCCAGACCATCAATGTCTTGTAATGCAACAGCTGTGTTTGTAAGAAACAACTCCATCATTAAGCTCTTTTTAGCTGTTGCTTATATCCATATTGCTTTTTCTAGTCAAAAGGTGGTCTAATCTGAATTAATAGAGAAAACTTGCACATATCAAGCAATGTGAAAATGGTCTAAAACAGTTCTTAGAAAGTATGTTGTTGGTGGATTTTGATTTGAGAGAACAGGGGATGGACTTTTGAGAAGAAACCAATGAGATGGACAGCATAGGGAAAACTCCTCTGTGTGAGACTATATTTGATTGTCTGAGTTCATTTTAAGCTAAAGTATTTTTAGTGCAAATATTCCTTAAAATAATTGAACGGGAGGTTGCTAGAATGACTGAATTTTACTACTTATGAAGAAAATGTAAGTTGTACTCATCTGGACCAGTGCAACCTCCTTATTTTAATAATCTGCATGATTTGCAATTGTTTTATGCAGTATTTGTGTTAGACAGGACATTCATTCTCTGCAAGCATGGACGGCATGGGTACATTTAAGGACAGTGTCTCTACCTAATTGTTCTTTAGAGGCAATACTGATCTTATGATGTGTCTTCATGTGGTGTGAAGAGGACGTCTCCCCAAACTGTTAATCTTGGGAGATTTCCTGTCAAAAGGTGAGTCACACGCATCTCAGATTTACGCTGCAACAGCACAAACAGACTTATCTTTAAAGTTGCTTTAATATCATATTAAATATGCATACTAATGTAAATATATACTGCATTAAATATAATAAACTAGACAGCAATGTGCAGAAAAAGCAGAACTGAAGGCCAAATTAATCATCCTTTCATGTTAGTCCCAGATAGTTTGATGGACAGCAGCAACGGATTAATAGGGAGATAGACAGATAAAGTCACATTGACTGCATTTAGCCTTCAGACTTGCGTAAACACAGTGTTTGTGTGGAAAATATTGGTGCTTTGAGGTCACCGTTTGTATTTCCATGCCTACCATCTGACACCATGATTTTAATATGCAAAATATGGAAAATCATCCCTGACGAGCTCATGAAACATTGATATTTGAAATACCTTGTTTCTGACTTTTTCTTAATGACAAATACAGCCTAGCTTAAAGTATATAGTATACTTTAAGTATATAATGCTCCTTTGAACAGTTTACATATTTTATTTCAGTAAGCTAACAGAACGATTAATCATGATGACTAATTACTGGAGTTTTGTGTTTTTGAAAGGTCAGCCATGCATAAAGATTAAGATGATTAAATATTAGACATCAAATAGGCCTGTTCCCACATTAGTTAAATAACTAACCCTGCTGATAGATATGCGTACTTATCCAGGGCAGAGTAAAAAACAACTTTTATATAATTTGCCAAACCACACCTACAAGAAGTCAGGCTTCCTCAAGTCAGAGTCCTGTTAGCACATTATTTGTAAATTCAAAACTGTCTGTTAAAAAAAAAAAGTTGAAACAACAAAGTAAATATTACATCCATTGTTGTGAGATGAAGCTGTTTGTCAACTGGGGGATGATTATGGAGGGGTCTCACACTGTTTTGTATTTTTAAATAAATATGATACAATTATAAGTAAATAAATAGATTTACAAAGATTTAGCAAATTCACACAAAACTACAATATGATCCACAGATAGGGTTATATGTTTAACAAAATTAATATTAAATGTAATATGTTTAAAACATTTAATAAATAAACCAAATTTGCCCATTATTTATTTATTTTGTTTTTAATGTTTCATTAACCATAAAAATTTGGTTAGCCTCATTAATTTCTCATGGCGATAAATAAACTCAAGCAAACAGAAATCACGTTATTATGAGGAGCAACCCTTACTAAAATCAGCCATGGTTTTATTATCGTAAAAGTGTAGTATCCATGTTTTTGGTGCATTGATAACCATTTGTATTTTACTACAAATACCATGGTTAAACTATGGGTAGTGTAGCAAAACCATGGTTAATTGGTTAACATGGTTTAACTCCTATACGTTTTTTTTTGTTTTGTTTTGTTTTTGTAGTAAAACCATGGTTAATTTTGTCCTGTCCGGGCACGTTCTGTTACATTTATAAAACATTATTATCACTTTATTAGCCTATATATATATATATATATATATATATATATATATATATATATATATATATATATTTGCATAAACCCCAAGTGTTTCAACAGTTTGCGTTCGGAAAAATTTCCTACTTACCCCAGCTGAACTCACTGAATAATTCTTACAATGTCTTTAAATTCGTCAAACGAATCCAGAAACCCACGCGTCGCGTCATTGCGTTTCCATTGGCTACAGCTAGTAGGACGTGGGACGCATGCATGTAATATAAGGGCAGCATCCTTGCTTCATCTCAACACTTTTGTATCGCGTCTCGATGGCATAAGGATATTAAAAGTTTTAGATTTGTAAGTCTTACTGAATCTCTTCTGCAAATTATAATTTATAAAATTAGCAATATGTCTTTGCTGGTGCGGGAGCATCGGACGGTCCGCTTTGTGTTTTTGGGCGCCGCCGGGGTTGGAAAAACTGCTCTGATCACCCGTTTCTTGCAAAATCGCTTCGACTCCAAATACACACGCACGGTGGAGGAGCTTCACGCTCTTGAGTACGACACAGACGGCTCGAGTGTGCGCATTGAGATCTTGGACACGAGCGGTAGTTATTCGTTCCCAGCGATGCGCGCTTTGTGCATCCGAACCGGGGACGCGTTTGCGCTTGTGTACGCCGCGGACGAGCCAGACTCCTTGGAGGAGGTGCAGAGACTCCGTGAGGAGATCCTGGAGTTGAAGGGAGAGAAGTTCACTGGAATCACGGTGATAGAGAACAAAGCGGACCTGGGCAGTCGGAGTCGCCAGGCCACTGCTGAGGTGATGCGCGCGGTGGAGGAGGACTGGGGCGCCGGCTTTGTGGAGACGTCCGCACGCACCGGGGAGAACGTCACCGGTGTGTTTCGGGACTTGCTTCAACAGATGAAGTTACCGAGCCGCGTGAGCCCGGCACTGCGCAGACGGACGCAGACAATGAGCAGAGAACATACAGAGACGCGGAAAAAGCCTCCAATGAAGAAGAACAACAGCTGTATCTTGTCTTAATGCACTTTCACCTGATGTTATAATAGTTGTGCATCATACTGATGCTTAAGTGGTCTGGATCGATAGACTCCACATAAATGTTGGACAGTTTAAGTCTGATGCTTTATCATAATCATGTAACTCTCTAAAGGAGATTTTATGAGTAAATAAATATAAATAATGTTCTAATCAATATATGTTCTCTGTGCATATTCTTTACCTTGTTTCATAAAAGGTAATATCAAATGTGACCCACTTGGGCTAAAGTCACCTATACAGAATAAAACAGACATGTTTTCTTAGTTCAACCAAGAGTAATAATTCAGTAATTTGATTACTTTATCTGTCATGTAGTGTCTTGGTCAGATCAATGGCAGAATATATTAGTAAGTTTTTTTTTTCTGGCTATATCCTGCTGCTCTGATCCCAACACACAGAAAATAACACTTTGCATATAAGACTGGATATAGATATGCTGAATGACCAGACCTTTTCTCAGGAAATAATGTCAGCTCTGCACCTTCCAGATGGCCTTTTGTTATATATATCAGTCTGTGCATGACTCAACAACATGTCACACCCTTTCTTTGCTGATAATAAAAACTGCAAATAATATCATGTTCTTAAATGAATGATTCATGAAATAAAATTTGCTACACACCCACAGGCCATCCAAGATGTAGATTAGATTGTTTCTTCATTAGAACAGATTTGAAAAAATGTAGCATTACATCACTTGGATAAATGGATCCTCTGCAGTGAATGGTTGCCGTTAGAATTAGAGTCCAAACAGCTGATAAAAACATCACACTAATCCACACCTAATCCACACCACTCCAGTCCATCAGTTAACATTTTGTGAATTGAAGAGCTGTGTGGTAGTATAAGTTGTTAACTTTAAAGGTGCTGTAGGGAACTTTTGTAAAAAAATATTTTTTACATATTTATTAAACCTGTCCTGACAGTAGAATATGAGACAGATAATCTGTGAAAAAAATCAAGCTCCTCTGGCTCCTCCCAGTGCTCCTATTGCCATTTGCAGAAAGTCATGCGCTCCCGGTAAAAAACAACCAATCAGAGCTGCGGTCCGTAACTTTGTTTGTGTTCAAAATGTAGAAAAATGAACATAATAAGCGAGTACACCATGAATCCATTTTCCAAACCGTGTTTTTAGCTTGTCCTGAATCACTAGGGTGCACCTATAATAAGTGTTTATATTCAGACTATTTTAGATTGCTTCGGGGGTACTGCGGCGGGGTAACCCAGTACCTTTGTGATTCTTCATAGACATAAACAGAGAGAAGTAGTTCCGGCTACGATGTTCTTCCGCAAGACGCAAGCAGTTCTGTTTATTAACCGCTAGAGCGTCAAAAGTTCCCTACTGCAGCTTTAAGTTGTTGCTTTTGGCCAAAACACGAGTCCATAATTTACAAACAAAATTGTACTGTACAAGTTGTGAGTAAAAAAGGAATGGAATAATTTACAAATATCATAAACTTTATTCACAACAGAATATAGATAACATATCAAATGTTGAAAGTGAGATTTTGAAATGTCATGCCAAATAAATCCAAATATTTTGGATTTCATGAGAGCTACACATTCAAAAAAAAGTTGGGACAGGTTTAATAGGCCAGAAAAGTTAATTTTACATATAAGGAACAGCTGGAGGACCAATTTGCAACATATTAGGTCAATTGGCAACATAATTGGGTATAAAAAGAGTCTCTCAGAGTGGCAGTGTTTCTCAGAAGTCAAGATGGGCAGAGGATCACCAATTACCCCAATTCTGCGGCGAAAAATAGTGGAGCAATATCAGAAAGGAGTTTCTCAGAGAAAAATTGCAAAAAGTTTGAAGTTATCATCATCTACAGTGCATCATCCAAAGATTCACAGAATCTGGAAAAATCTCTGTGCATCAGGGTCAAGACCAGAAAAGCATACTGGATGCCCGTGATCTTTGGACCCTTAGACTGCACTACATCACATACAGGAATGCTACTGTAATGGAAATCACAACATGGGCTCATCCAGACAACATTGTCGGTTGCCAGCTAAATCTCTATAGGTCAAAAAAGAAGCCATATCTAAACACGATCCAGAAAGCGCAGGTGTTTTCTCAGGGCCAGGGCTCATTTGAAATGGACTGTGGCAAACGGATTAACTTGGTAATAAGAAACACACAGCTTTTCATTTCACAAGACATTGAACCGGAGTTGTGTGAATTAATGTGATGTTTTATAAGCTGTTTGAATTCTGATTCTGACGGCACCCATCCAATGCAGAGATGACCGAAAAACAAACTTATCTGGGTGAACTATTCCTTCAGTTCTTCAAAAACTGAAATGTGAAATAAATGTTAGGTAAAAATTGTTTTGCCTGAATGCACTTTAAGTCGCATCCGCTGAATGCATAAATTAAATTTTATTTAAAAAGAAAAAGTGAATCAATGCATTATAATAGCCAATTGTGTAACCATTGAATTCATTAGTTGTGGCATATCAACTTTTTTGTTCCAGAACTATCCAAAGCAGATTATGAATAAAAGCTCATCTTCCATCTGAACACATTGCTGCTCTCCTTGCTTCATTTCTTTGTCACCTCTTAAAATATATTATATTATATTTATTTATAAACAGGCCAGTGGACAAAATAATAGCTATATATGTACAAGTAAAAATAATATTTACAGCCACATCTACAATAATGACTGACTAAACACAAAAGTAAAATCCAATGGTAGCAAAATTAAACAAATGTAAAAATTAATGGTATAAACATTTAATCACTAAATAAATACAGCATGTATGCCAGTAATAATGTTAGTCCCAGCAGTTGCTGACCATGTGACTTTTTGTAGGTTGATGTATTTTGGAACTGTTTAATATAGCCTATGTGTAATTTATTCAGCTTTCAAGGAGGCTGACATGTTTTATGCAAACATGAAGTACTTCCTTGCATCCATGCAACCCACCTTTTTATATATGCTAAAATTATCTAACTGCCATGACAACCTTTTATAGTGACAATTGTAGTGTTTTAATCAGGAAACAGTGGGTGGGTGCATGCATGCATTTGTGAATGGACTAGACAAGAGAAAATCGTGAGCAGGAGAGTGAGAAAGACACTCATGAAAAACAGTAAACAACCTTATTAGGAAACACTTCACAGTATTCACACAGACACAGAAATGCTCTCAAAAAACACCCACACAGATAATTTAAGTCATGTCTTCTCTTTAATGGTTTGATTATATGAAGAAAAAAACATTAGCATAATTTATTTAGAAGATCGTTATTAATTTTAAGTCTGTTAGAAATAGTTAAATATCATGAATAGAATATTGAATAAGACACTAAAATAAACACTAAGAATGGTATATATATATATATATATATATATATATATATATATATATATATATATATATATATCATTGTTTGTTACTGCTTCCTGACCTTGTAACACTGTTTTGGTTTTGAATCACAAGGGCAAACTTTGTGTTTATCTTGCTTTCTCTCCTCTACTCACACCCACACTTGTACAAACATAAAAACGTGTGTAATGATAGGTAACTTGGTATTTTTCCCCTCCGCAAGCTAAAACGTGCCCTCATTTGACCATTTGCACACACATAAATACCCAAAGATACACAAAGTGTTAAAAGCACGTGATAGATGGTTAGATTAAAAACTAGAGCAAAATTATTTACTTTTCGAGGTTAGATACTAAACAGACTTTAAGCACACGTGCTTGAATGAATGTGTTTACAAACCCAAGAGGGCACATGCGGCATAATTAAACAAACCGAACAATGTACAAAATCAAAGGATTAGCTGTATATGACATGAGAAAATAAAATATAGCAATTTATCTTCAGGTGATTTTTATTTATTTCTTTATTTATTATTATTACTAAATGTAGTTGTTTAAATTACAATATAAATAATTTACATTTAATTAAATACATTTAATTAAATGATAACAAGTTAGTGGACTTTGAATATTATTTATACCCCATAGAGACTCAATAAACCCCATAGAGATTCAACGTATAATCCATGTTATAAATCATAAAATTAAATCCATACGAAAACTATATAACGGTGTGTAAAGTTTCCCCAAAGTTAAACATCCAAAGAACACAAGCAAAGTTTTTCCGAACGCGCACGCCGAGTCCCATGATGCTTCGCTGTGTTTGGTCAGAATTTAAATCGCAGCAGCCAATCAGAGGCGGCGATAACGAATCGAGCACAATTCAAAAAGTAGCAGTGACTCACTGCATTCCCATCTGAGCAGCGGGCCGACGCACAGACTTTATGCCCGTTTAATTTCATTCTTATCAGCGAAATTTAGATAATACAGCGTGTATATTGTAGGTTTTCAAATTGTTGGGGTTATTATTTGAATGTAATTCGCAGCGGATGTGGATGACTGGTGAATTGCATGCGTGCTTTTCGGGATAAAGAAGAAAGGAGCAAGGAACTTCGACTCAGTTATTTATTTTTCAGGACTTTAGGTTTCCTTATTCGACTTAAATCGTCTCGTAAAGCGTGCAACGATGAGCGCTGCAATCGCAAAGACGGCGAAGCCATCGGGTCACGTCGACCCCAAATCTGCTCCTTTGAAAGAGATTCCTGACATTCTGGTGGATCCCAGAACCATGAAGAGATACATGCGAGGTCGCTTTCTGGGAAAGGGAGGATTTGCGAAATGCTACGAAATCACAGATATGGACACAAAGGAGGTTTTCGCAGGGAAAGTGGTGCCTAAGTCAATGCTACTGAAGCCGCACCAGAAAGAGAAAATGAGCACAGAAATCGCCATTCACAAGAGTCTCGATAACTCACACGTCGTGGGATTTCACGGCTTTTTTGAGGATGATGACTTTGTGTACGTGGTGCTGGAAATCTGCCGGAGACGGGTAAGATCAGGGAAACCGATTTGAAAACGGACCGTCAACGGTCGGTATTCCTGTCATGGCTGATAGTAGATTACAGAGCTTCAAACTTAACTCGTTAAAATAACCACATTCTGCTAAGAGTAACCGGTAATTACTGTGTTCTTTCAAAACGTAACGTTAAATGTTTTGTAAACGTTATATCTAAACTAAAACTTCTTCAACTTTCTCCCTTACGCCGCTGGTGGATTTTAAACTGGAGGATGTGACGTCAGTTGATTTTGTGTTTCTCGGAGACATCGTTGTTTAAAACGAACTGTGTCAGAAATGAAAACGATCAATAATACACACATCTTATTGTTTTCACTTCTACTAATGCCAATTCTACCAGATTTTATAATTAATTTACAAATAATTTATTATACCTTTTTTTTGTTTTTATAACTTTTCTTTCTTTCAGATTCTGTAAATTCAAATAATCCTCAAATCCCACCATATTTATTTTCTCCCCCCCCCCCCCCCAAGAAGTCTGAAATAAGAAATTGTTTATCCTGAAGGTTTTTGGCAAATTATTTTATTCCTTTGTCCTTTATGTGATGGAACTGGAGTTAAAGAAGTTTGTTTGAAGTTCCCGTCCGCTCCATATATTTTGTGCTTTATTTTTTCTTTCTTTCCATATAGTCTCTCCTTGAATTGCACAAGCGGAGGAAGGCAGTGACGGAGCCTGAGGCCAGATACTTCATGCGCCAGACTATCCAGGGTTGTCAGTATTTGCACAACAATCGGGTCATCCACCGTGATCTCAAGCTTGGAAATCTATTCCTCAATGATGACATGGATGTGAAAATTGGTGAGGAAAAAAATAATTGTTGTTGCATTACTTTTTTTTTCTTTTTTTAACCCCTGACCTTTTTAATTTTTTATTTTATTTTATTATTTTTTTAAATCAAGACTATGTACCATTTCTCCTTTTTTAGGTGACTTTGGTTTGGCCACTAAGATCGAGTTTGATGGAGAGAGAAAGAAGACCCTGTGTGGCACGCCGAACTATATAGCCCCAGAGGTGCTCTGCAAGAAAGGCCACAGCTTCGAAGTAGACGTATGGTCACTGGGATGCATTCTGTAAGTCCAGTGTTAAACCAAACAACCATAGAAGCATTTGATGTAGATTTTCATAAAACATGATCTCTAATGAAATTCTGTCCTTGCATAAGGATTAATTTTTTTAACTGTGCATGTGCAATTGCTGATGGAGATGTAATATGTCCATTAGATATACACTGTTGGTTGGCAAGCCACCATTTGAGACGTCCTGTCTGAAGGAGACCTACATCAGAATCAAGAAGAATGAGTACGCTGTTCCTAGAGTATGTATCTTTGCATCAGGAGTTCACCTGTTGTACTTGGATGCTGGCATGAAATGAAAATCCTTTTGTGCCCATTGTGAACGGTTTCTTTTTTTTTTTCATAAAAAAAAAAAAAAAGTAAAGCTTCTAATGTTTAATCATTTAATTGTGGTTAATTCAATTTAGGTAGGCAACTTGCTAGATTTTGTACTTTCTATTGTTGAATGTTTAAAGCAATTATAAATTGAATCTTGCCAGATTGTTGGCTTATTGCAACATGTTTTTTTTAATTTTTTTTATTGTTTAGCACATTAATCCAGTTGCTGCTGCTCTGATTCGTCGGATGCTGCACGCTGACCCGATGCTCAGACCTTCCGTGTCCGAGCTGCTCACTGATGAGTTTTTCACCTCTGGTTATGCGCCTCTGCGGCTGCCCACTTCCTGTCTCACTGTACCTCCCAGGTTCTCCATCGCCCCCTCCAGCCTGGATCCCGCCCTCCTTCGCAAACCCCTCTCGTCACTTAATAAAGGTATGTGTATAGAAAAATCTATTTTTAAAACTCTTATCTTGTAATTTGGCTCAGCTGTGTTGGAGTTCAACACCGTGTCCCTCCACTGAAAATCTTGTCATTCAGAAATATTTCAAACTTTCAAGTTGCCTGTAATCTATCTTCTGTGTGCAAAGGAACAGATAGTCCTATTGAGAAAATGGGGAAAATGGAGCAGCCACAAAGTGAAGATCTTCAGCAAAGGTCAGTTCTATCTATGTAGATACCAGCCGCTGTTTTTAGATATAGAAATATATAGATATAGATGGTTTGGTACATGCATTTGGAAAATAGTATCAAAACCAGGATTTTAATATAATTGTAAAAACTGACTTGCATCCATTTGTATTTAATGGTTTTATCTGTTGTTCTGTACAGGGATGGAGTTGAACAACCTGACACTCATCTAAGTGACATGCTGCAGCAGCTGGCCAGCCTCAACACGGCCAGGCCATCTGAGAGAGACTTTATTAGACAAGGTAACCACATGGATTTTCTGCATCGTGCCAGTGAAGGGTTGAACTTGTGGCTGTATTTGAATGGAAATGAGAGCAGGAGCTACTGTAACAGCAAGAATCTATAAAACTGTAGTTTGTGCATTTGAACATAAAGCCACAAAAATATGTGCTGACTGGTGTTTGTTCAAACTATTGATGAGCACAATGCAATGAATTTTTTTTTTTCTTCCTATATAGAGGAAGCAGAGGACCCTGCATGTATACCTATCTTCTGGATTAGTAAATGGGTCGACTACTCTGACAAATATGGCCTTGGTAAGACCCCCCCCCCCCCCCCACATACACACGCAAACTGTATAATTAGCATTTTTCTCTGATGCATCTGTTTTGTGCACATTATGTGGATGATCTACAAAAGGCAAACTTGTAAGCAATGTGAACTCTCTTCACTTTATAAAAAAATAAAGTTACTCATTGCGGAAGAACTTTACAGTAACTGGTAAAATTTATTGTCTGAGATCACATTTCAATTGCCCTAATTAGTGAAACCTTTATTTTAGGTTTTTGGCTAAATTTGTAGAGATAACTACTGCTAGCTGCAGTTTATTTTAAAGGAATGTGCAAAGTCTTAATATGCGCACGCCGCACAATATTCATTTGAGGTGGGTTTCTACATTTGGTAAGAAAACATGCATAAACTGTGATAACCCTTTTACTAAATACATGTTTCTCAGTTTAACAAGTGCTTCAAATTTATTACGTGGGGGGAAAATTATGCCTTCTACGGATACAGCACGTTGTTGTTGTTGTTTTTTTTTTTTTACTATTTTGTGCCAGTTTTGCATGCAGAATGGAAAAGGTGCTTTATTCACAAATGTTTTGTGACATCCCAATTATGTGCGCACATGTCATTTGTAGCTTTGGGTGATGAATGATGCTACTTGCATGCTTTCCAAAAATATTGTCCATATTTGTACTTTTGCATTTATTATTCATTTGTATAATGTTCTTTTCCCCTTCATAGGTTACCAGCTGTGTGATAACAGCGTAGGCGTTCTGTTCAATGATTCCACCCGTTTGATCATGTACACTGACGGTGACAGTTTGCAGTACATCGACCGCAACTCTGCAGAATCCTACCTCAGTGTTCGCTCCTACCCTTCTGCACTCTCCAAAAAGGTCTGTGCGCACTGGAATTATAACACCGCGAATGACTTCCATAATTCTCTGTTTCAGGTTTGCTTATAAAATAAAAATCTTTTTCTGGTGTAGATTACGCTCCTCAAGTACTTCAGGAATTACATGAGCGAGCACTTGCTGAAGGCCGGGGCAAACATAACGCCACGTGATGGGGATGAACTGATCCGGTTGCCTTACCTCCGCCATTGGTTCCGCACAAAGAGCGCCATAGTGCTACACCTGAGCAATGGAACCGTGCAGATCAACTTCTTCCAGGTCAGAACCTACCATTTTTGAAATGGGTCTAGTACTTGTGATGTCAAACAAAATACAGAGGTATCCGAACTCATTTTCTCTTTGTGTTCTACAGGACCACACTAAGCTTATTTTGTGTCCCTTGATGGGTGCAGTGACGTACATCAATGAGAAGCGGGAGTTCTACACCTATAAGATGAGTTTAATTGAGGAGTTTGGGTGCTGTAAAGAGTTGGCCAGCCGTTTGCGCTATGCTCGTAACATGGTAGAGAAGCTCATGGCCTGCAAAAGCACCGCTACATCAGCCCGTTAATCCACTGACATCACAATATGTATAGCTTTATGAGATCAAACTTGTCAGTTTTTTGGGCTCTACACCAGGACTTCCTCCTGCGGATCTGTTGTTTACTCCTATACTATCACTTGTTTTTCTGGGTTGGGGAGTTTGTGACCATGCCAGCTCGCTGTATCATGTGAATGCTCTTGTACATGTTTTAATATTTTAGAACTTGTCTGTTTACCTTTTGACTGTTCTTTGTATAAAAGCTTTCGGACGTTAATCTTTTAATGTGTAAGAGAATATTTGAAATGAGTTGGTTTTCCAAAATAAAGATCTTTTTAGAGACATTTTGATTGTTAGATACTGTTAATGATAAATACATGTTTATAATTGAGTTTAATTAAAATGTAAGTGTCCGGAAAATAAGTCTTTAGTGTTTTTAAATCAAACATGAAACCTTGCTATCTATCAATCCTTTATTTCAATATTCTACTTGTTTCATGTTGAGTTGCTGTAACTTAATATGCTACTTTATACTGTTAGGGCTTAGTAATTATAAAAATAAAAAAAATCCATATAGCAGTATATAAACAAACTTTATAAAATTATGAAAGATTTTGATTTCAAATAAATGTTGCTCTTTGGAAATTCATAGAATATCCTTGAGGAAAAAAAAATACCTTCCTTAGAAATTTTAAGATGTAAAACAGTTTTCCATATTTATACATTTCTTGATCAGCATATCTTAATGATTTCTTAAGGATTATGTGACACTGGTGTAATGATGCTGAAAATTAAATTCAGCTTTGCATCACAGGAATAAATTGTTTTAAAATCTATGAAAATATATGAGGTTTTAAATCTATGAAATATAGCCTTGCATGTTCTCAATAACCTGAAGCATATGTTACATTATTGTATTAGTGATCCTGTGTCTCAGTGTTAGAGCATTGTATTAAAAGTGCAAAAGGTTGTGGGTTTGATTCCCAGGGAACAGACGTTAGGTTAAAAGTGTTAGCCTGAATGCACTGTAAGTTGCTTTGGATAAAAGCGTCTGCTAAATGCAAACATTTATTTTTTACGGCAGCATGTGCAAATAAGACAATGTTTGGGGGAAACCATGAGGAAGATTAAAGGTACTTACTTCACTACATCTTAATGAAGTAACTCTATGTCCTCTTTGGTAGTGTTTATTTACATTGCCACTGCACATGAACAAATCTTTTTTTAATGTTTTTGAGCTTGCCATTTGCATCTGTCACCAAGACCACTTATATTAAGAATAAAGATGGCCATTACAAAGCTGACAAATGATTTAAACATTAAGCGCATTTACACAATAACAGCTTACCACAACATAATGGATTAAATTCAACGGCTGAGAAAATGTAGAGCAATGCAATCAAATGCTTAAAGGTACAGTTTATTTAAGATTATATCACTCCATAATGTTTTGCAGGGCAAAGTTAGTTTCATTTTTAGGTTTCAAACATTTTTCATGTAGTTGACTATAAGTCAGTTGTTGATGCTGTAATAAAATGGCACAAAAAAGTATAATAGCACTACCACATTTTTGTACAACGGTAATACCATTGTGTGTTTTGTTAAGTAACATGTAATTAACACAGTATCCAGTGACATGGAAATCCATAACAACAATAATCTGAATCAAGTATAAGAGTTTATAATTTGTGCCAAAAATAGTTCCAAAGATTTTTATGGCAAATACATTTAATCTTCACTGGGTAGAAAAACAAAGGCACTAGTATTTCCACATTCAGTGAATATTTCCAGTGGCAAAAATCCTCAACACTTAATTTATAAAAATACATGTTTAAAACTAGCAGTATAAAACTAGTGTACAGCAGGCTGTAAAATGCTTCACAATATTTGGTTTTAAAGCTGTAACACTGAGAGATGAGGATGAAGATGCAATGTGAGGTGGAGGATCCAAAAATGTAGCCACACAAAGCAAAATCAAAAGAAAAAAATCCCATTCCCAATGTATCTGAATCACAAAAATACATATGCATATACACGTGGTGTATAATATGACAGACAAACTAGTTTTTTAAGTCTAATTATGAAATGTTGTCATAAATCTGCAAATATCAGTGGACGTTTTGCTGGCTTTTATCATTCTTTAAGCATCTAAACTGGCTGAAGGAATAGTTCACCCAAAATGTATTTCATTATTTGTTTCTCACACAAAGGTATTGAATATGAATATCCTGCACAAGATGGACCACATATGTGACCCTGGACCACGAAACCAGTCTTAAGTCTCTGGGGTATATTTGTAGCAATAGCCAAGAAAACATTGTATGGGTCAAAATTACAGATTTTTATTCTATGACAAAAATCTAAAATAAAAGTCATTAATCACTTACCCCCATGTTGTTCCAAACCCATAAAAGCTTTGTTCGTCTTTGGAACACAATTTAAGATATTTTGGATGAAAACCGGGAGGCTTGTGACTGTCCCATACTGCCAAGTATGTTACAATGTGAAGGTCCAGAAAAGTATAAAAAAAGCATCGTCAGATTTGTCCATCTGCCATCAGTGATTCAGCATTAACACTATGAAGCAACGAGAATAGTTTTTGTACCCAAATAAAACAAATAATAATGACATTATTCAACAATTCCTGTCAACAGTCTCCTCTGTGTCTCTCCACATCACTCAAACTGCCTACGCTCTTCTGTGTCAGCCGCGCCACAAGCATGAGCTGTTTCTACGTGTATTTAGCTTTTATTTGAAAGATAACAGTGCATCCTTGTGGAGCGGCTGATATAGAAAAGCATACGCAGCATATGGCGATATGAAGAGAAACAGAGGAGAATATTGAAAAAGGAATTGTTGAATAAAGTTGTTATTTTCATTGCTTCATAATGTTAAGGTTGAATCACTGATGGCAGTTGGACATCAGTGTCTTTCATATTTTTCTGGACCTTAACAGTGTAACTTACTTGGCAGTCTATGGCATAGTCTCAAGCCTCCCGGTTTTCATCCAAAATATCTTAAATTGTGTTCTGAAGACGAATTTAGCTTCTACAGCAGGATAGGCAACTCTGGTCCTGTAGAGTTTAGCTTCAGCTCTCATAAACACTCACCTGCCGGTATCTATCTAGTAATCCCGAAAACACTGATTGCCTTCTTCAGGTGTGTTTAATTAGAGTTGGAGCTAAACTCTGCAGGATAGTGGCCCTCCAGGACTGGAGTTGCCTATCCCTGTTCTACGGGTTTGGAACGACATGTGATTAATGACAAAATTTTCATTTTGGGGTGGAGTATCCCTTTAAGTAAAGATCATGTTCCATGAAGATATTTTGCAAACTTCCTACTGTAAATATATAAAAACGTAATTTTTTATTAGTAATATGCATTGCTAAGAACTTAATCTGGACAACTTTAAAGGCGATTTTCTTAGTATTCAGATTTTTTGGCACCCTCAGATTCCAGATGTTCAAATAGTTGTATCCCGGCCAAATATTGTCCTTAAAAACCATACATAAATGTCAAGCTTATTTATTCAGCTTTCAGATGGTGTATAAATCTCAATTTTGAGAAAATATACACTTAAGATTGGTTTTGAGGTCCAGGGTCACATTTATGTTTTTTTTTTCACCCCCTTTTTAAACTTTTGTGGTGAACTATCCCTTTAAGAAACTTTATTATGAAAATACTTAAAGGAACACTCCACTTTTTTTGAAAATAGGCTCATTTTCGAATCCCCTAAAGTTAAAGAGTTGAGTTTTACAATTTTAGAATCCATTCAGCCGATCTCCGGGTCTGGCGGTAGCACGCTTATCTTAGCATAGCTCATTGAATTTAATTAGACCATTAGCATCTTGCTAAAAAATGACCAAAGAGTTTCAATATTATTCCGGTTTAAAACTTGACATTCTGTATTTACTTTGTGTACTAAGGCCAACGGAAAATGAAAAGTTGTGATTTTCTAGGCCCGTTTAACTACAGGGGAGTTGGAAATAAAAAAAAGAAAAGCCTATTTTCAAAAAAAGTGGAGTGTTCCTTTAACTTTCTACCTAATAAGAATATAAGTAGTCAGGTGGTGATGCAGTAATCCTGTGTGGTAAAAGTCAGAATTAAAATAAACAAAACTGACAGAAATGGTAGAACACATGCCAATCTACTGGCTGATGTCAACTCATCAGAAAATATGGGCTTTTTATTTCTTTGCTATTTGTTTGACATGATAAAACCAGCAGCAAACAATGGCAGCTCTGTAAACGCCCTTAATAAAAGCCCACTCAGTAACTTGTTTGGTTAATCTAACCTATAAAACCTGTTTCTGTAAAAGCATAAAAAGGTTTACATTTCATTCAGCAAGTCCAGTTGGATGTTTAGGAACGAAATGTGCTCACAGTTCTGAAGTTCAGAATTATACACTGACAGAGTCCTAAAGGTCTCTGTTTCCTCAAGGATCTTACTTTTCGTCTCCTGTCCAGCGTAGTAACAAACAAGCATGTCTCTGTGGATGTTCAGTGGTGGTAGTATGGGTGAAAGAGTCTCTCGGAGGCACAGATGCCAAGCGCTGAATGCGTGTGAAGCAGTAACCGGGGGAAACGGGAGGTAAAATATACCACGAAGCCATCGGGGACTTCACCCAGAGCTGTCTGAACCTCTGGTGGGAGCTCATGATAATGATGTTTCTGTTGAAAGACATTACAAGATTTCAGATTTTTACAGAAGGCTTCACATTCTATTCTATTCTATTCTATTACATTACATTATAATTATAATTATGGTTCACAAGTCTGGGGGCAGTACAATTAAAAAAATAAAAGAATACTGTTATTCAGCTAATTAAAATCAAGATGAAAATTCAGCTTTGCCAACAGAGGAATAAATTATATTTTTACATTTATTAAAATATAATGATTTGTTACAATATTTCTGTTTTTACTTTATTTTTATCAAATAAATGTAGCCTTGATGAGCATAAGAGACTTAAATATTAAAAACTTACCAACCCCAACTTTTAAATATTATATTATAATATATTAGAAAACTAGGGCCGGGACTCGATTAAAACAATTTAGAAATAGTACATTTCAGAAATTCAGGAAGCTTATAGGTGCTGGAACCTTCTGTAAAGAGTTTTTTAAGTAAAACACAATACTGTCAATTACATTGAGAACATTGGAAACACTGACTATTAGAAAACATCTCTTTGTTGCTTCAGAGGCCATAACATACTAAGTCCAACTCTCAATAACCTTGGCCAAAACAATAAAGAGTTCAACATAAACTGTTGCACCAACAAAATAATATATAGTTCAACATAAAGTGTAAAGTCCACGCTAACTGCTATATGTTTTGCGTTGAGGTGATACTTGATGCTCGATGTGCTGCAGTGATATGAGAAGCGAACGCTAGTTGGTGCTCCAGTATAATCGGTCCGCCGAAACAAATCCAGTGAGAAACGTTCCGCGGTGCAAAAATAAGTTATTAAAAATGCGGGAATTTTTTTTTCTGTAATTAATTAATCTTAGTTAACGCGTTATTTTTTGTGTAATTAATTAATCTCAATTAACGCGTTAAAGTCCCGGCCCTATAGAAAACATTATATTATTATCATTAAAAAGTCTGTTGTCACTGATTTTTCTTTTTTTATTATTATTAATTTTTCAGCAAAGATGCATTCAGTTGATTAAAGTGAAGGTGAAAATGATTTTTCAATCATAGGAATTAATTATATTTTCAAATATATTAAAGCAGTTTAACAGAAAAAAAATCACAATATTACAGTTTTTACTGTATGTCTGAAGTTTTTCAACTTTCAACAGTATTTTACAAATCTTACAGACTCCTTTTGAATGATAGTGTATATTATATTATATTAAGTGCAATGTTAATAGTTATTTTAGTGATTACTCACTTCTCTATGCAAAACATTTTATATGTAAAAACACATAACACTTACTTTATTTCTCATTGCTCTTAGTAGGTCTCTCACAGAGTTTCCTTTATATGTGCGAAATTTTCTAAGATCTGCCAGATGGAAAAAGATTGATATTAGACAAGCAAATATACATATATAAATAAACACGTTTTAAACCATTTTCATTTCATATGCCTTAAAACATTCCACATTTTATTCAATATTTCTCTAAAATAAAAATGTTTTAACAGTATTTTTTGTAATGGTAGCTGGCAGTGCTTACCAGTCTGTAGTGGTGCTGAAATGTGCATCCTCCAGTTGGTTCTTACCACAGATCTGCCAGAGTTTTCTAGACGGGCCACTATAGCGCTATCTGCTGGCTCCTTCTCTATTCTGTCACTGACATCCTAGAGCCAAAGAACAACTTCAGCACTGCACTTTCTCACTGGACCCTTCACTGAATACGCACACACAAACACACACCTGAAAGAACTGCAGTTGTTTCTCTGGGCTCCAGAAGAAAGGATGTTTGAGGACGGACGCTGCCGAAGGACGGGTTTCCGGTTCAGCACTGATCATCCGCTCAATCAGATCTCTGCCAATCACATCCTCTACAAACACCAAAACAACCCAAAAAAACAAATTTTAATTTTTTTTAATCTAATTTATTAATTGAAACCTATTAATCTGCAAAACCACATTGTTATTAGTCAATGCTAAAAAATTTAAAATGGCCAAATAATATGGTTTTACACACACACACACACATACACATATATATACCATTTTCTACATTTAACTTCATGATAACATTGTCTACACAAAATCAGAACACTTCTCAAGGCAAAAGTACACATGCATTAATAAATTCATGCATGCACAAACCATGTATATCCTCCATAAAGTGGTCGAGGTTATAGACTCCAGAGAGAATATTAGCTTGACGCCGCAGAGTGTCACCAAACGGATGCTGTCCTTTGGACGTCACATAATAAAACACACATCCAGCCGAAAATATGTCCACTGCACTTGTCTAAAGACAGAACAAAGAGGGGAAAGGATACTTATACAGGAGACTTATACAAAATATATCTAATTTAATAAGCTTTTAAAATTCAGTTGAGCACAATATCTGTTTTTTTTTAACTAAACATGTGATGTGTGTGTTTTATGCATGTCTACGGGACATACAGGGTTCCCTTTTGGAGCATTTATGAGTAATTCAGGGGCAATCCAGCCTTCGGTTCCCGGTATTCCAGAGCGTAGGCTGAAACTATGGCGACCATCTGGAAGCTTCTTACACAAGCCGAAATCTGAGATCACTGCCCGGACTCGACCCAACGCCCCCGGGAGAGAGAGCAAAATATTCCGTGGCTTTAAATCCCTGTGAACTGAGTACAAAAGGGACATGCAATTACAAATGACGGTGGGGCCGTCTGTTTGCGTGCATGTATGCCATCAGCATCCAGGTACTCAATAGCAATTAATAAACATTAGTGCAATGCAATACTTCCATGTGCATTTTTAAGACGTTACAGGAAGGAAGATATGATAAGAATCATTGCTATGGCAATGGTGACTCACCAATATTGAGGGAGTGCAGGTGACTGAGGCCACACATGGTCTGGTCCAAAAGGGACACTGGGTTCAGGTCTGAATAAGGACAGCTTGGGTCCTCCACATACTACATACAAAACAGAAGGTGCATGGAAACAAATCAGTTATAATACAGCTTTAAATGAGAGTTGATTATAGTAATATTAATATTATTCATGAATATTTATTATGAAAATAAATAACAAAATGTGGTTATACAGTTAGGAAATACAGCACAGTACAGTAGGGATGTTGTTTTTGTACATAATTTTTTGTACATAAGGCTACATGGTTTCAATGCTGTTTTAAAATGCACTTTAAAAAAGTGTTATTAATAAAATATTAATTTCAAATAAAACAACTATAACCACATTAATTAGAAATGTATTCAAAAGTATGTTAAGAATTTTGAAAGCTAAAACTGAAATAAAAAACGAATAAAAAGACAAACAAATATACTAAAACTTTAAAATTAAAACTTAAAATATAAAAGCTAATTTAACATATTAATGAATAGTATATCACTTATACTAAAATAATGTGTATATTATATTTGACTACGTTACAGTAAATTATAGTTTTTGTGCAACTAGCCTAACTCTAAATCCTAACTGACTTTTAAATTCTAACGATACAATTCTCATGTTATTGCCTCATGTAGATCGACTTCACCAATCACGATGAAACAGCGAAAAGGAAATTGAGTAACTTTTATGTTGTAACACACATGCTCACACTGAAACACACCTGCTGGAGTGTAGCAGCACACAGCTCTATGGCAATGTAAGTGAACTGTCTGTCCCGCTCTGTGCAGAAGTAACGGATGACATTGGGATGCTCGTCTGATTCACGGAGGAGCTGAACCTCTCGCTCTGCAAACTCCACACACTCTGGAAGAATACGCTTTACCGCCACACGCCGGCCGTCAAAATCACCCCTGCATGTATAACACCAGTGAAGTAAAGGTAAAGATGAAACCAACCCACCAAACTATTATTACAACCCATAAAAACCCACCGGAACACAAAGGTTCCCGCTGTCCCATGGCCCAGCACCTCAGCAGGACTGAAAGAGATTTTACCAACTCCCACAACGTCAGGCTGATAACCTGAAGAATATGAGTTGAACACGATTTAAAAAACACATATCTAAAGGCTTATATTATAGTGAACAACATAGATAGGTGTGTAAATGAATTAAAAAGCTTATTTAGATCAAATAAAAAATGATATAAGCAGAACTTAATAAGAAAATAATTCCTATAATGAGTTGTAAAAGCAACAGTTTGGTAAATAATAGTTTGGATTTAATTGGATTTACACAGAAATGTGTTTTTGTGTTTCATGAATAAGGCTCAACAGTTGATATGGAGATAGCATAGCTTCCGTACTCTGTGATTGGCCAGCTGTCGTACATGAGGCGGAGTCTTTGCTTGAGAATGGCGTTTGATTGGATGCAACAGAACTGGTCTTCTCTGAATGGCTGTTGTTGTGGTTGTAAGATGAGGTTGAGGGCGAGGCACTGGGTTCTGTGTTAGCGCTCTGATTGGTCAACACTGGCAGTGGGTTAGAGTCCACTGGCTCTTCAGATGTCTGGGATTTTTTGATAGGCTGATTAAAAAAGGGAAAACAAACTGTTTTTATGCCAGTTTATTTATATTACATACATACGTATATAAATATTACATACATATTTTTATTTATACATATATATGAGTATGTATATTATCATAAAAATAAACTTGAATTGAATTATAAATATTAAAATAAACTCTCTACTACAAACCCTTTTGTGTGTTAGCAGGAAGGCAATCCACGCTCCAAGCAGCAGCGTCACCACCAGCACAGTCATGGGGTCAGAGGTCAAGGAGTCTGGCAACACAGGGGAGGAGCTGTGCTTCGTTACCGGTGGCAACTGTGAACACAAGATGACAAGTTTGTTCTTGGATGTTCGTAACGCTTGCAATTTCATCATGCATGAGATTTTCAACGATCTACATCCAATTATAAAGTTGCTATAGACACGATCTACATGTTGCATTTACACACTCACAATTGCTTTTTAACTGTATGCATTTCTTCTTTTCTCTAAACTGCTTCCTTATGTGGTTGTCAAATAAAACTGCCATTGCATATTGCGAATATTGTGGTGTCCTTGATAAATTGTCTTTGTTTTTATTTCATAGGTTGCTCTGGATAAAGGTGTCTGTAAAATGCATAAACGTTAATATGAATGTAAGGCATGGCAAAAGTTGCATAGATTACTTCTATGGTACTTAAGTGTATAGGTAACTTATGATATTATTACCTTTTTTGACATTCTATGAAAATAACAGTGTAAACTAAATTTTTTTAACAAAAGAAATAACATAATGAAGGCTTTGAACAACATGAAGGTGAGTAAATGGCAGACTTTTTCATTTCTGAGTGAATTGTGCACTGGACTCACTGGGTGAGAGGGAGAACGGAAAGAAGAGCCAGAAGCTCGAGGTGGGATGACTTCACCAGAGCGCTGCAGGTTCTCTGGGAAATCTCTCAACATGGTGGTGTGAGCCAAAGGAGGCACTTCATGATGACCTACTCACACACACACACAAACAAACATTAACCATTTACAGAGATACACCACTGTTTTAAAGCAGTTTTAGAAGAGTTTTAGGGCATATTTTTGTCTAATATACGTTACAAACTTCTGAAACTGCTGAACTACAACTTAAACTGGGGAGTTGTAGCACTGCACATGCATGCACGTATTTTGATGTACACGTACCAATCAGCAGCCACTGATTTTGCAGGGAATTGCTGCTTCCTGGTGGATATTTAACATCAGTGCTGGGTGTGATCTCACACTCAGGCCGCCCGTTACCCATTGTAACGCCAGCGGTGATCGGCCCCTCAATGCGTGCAAGTGTAAGACCTTTTGGCTGTCATGGGAACAAGATATAGTTATTAAGAAGGAAGTTTTACTGTTGGTTTTGAAAAATGGATTGCAAAACTTACCACTATTGCCACACCTTTGTGCACAAGAGAGGTAGAAGCATACAGATGAGAGTCCGTCTTGCCAACATAGAGAGTAGGACTATCAAAATATGCACACATGAATATATAATTAATTAATAAATACTTCTTTATAATGAGTTAATCATCAACTGATTTGTTTTATAGTTAACTGCCTTTTAAGGCATACAGGTTTGGCATGCAAGGGTGAGTAAATGATGACAAAAAAAATGGGTGATGAATCATCTCTTTAAATAAATGGATTTTTAAAGCCTAGTGTCTTACACTAGCTGAGTCTTAGTGCTGTGGTTCTCCTTTGTGAACTGGTAGACCCACTTCATGGTGTGGGACTGTGTGTTTTCTGCAGTGAAGGTCAGGTAACGCAGGGTTTCTGTTGCGACCGTCAGATGAGGAGCTCGCCGCAGACTGTCCTGACTCCATAAATAAAACCCTGCTACTGGAGAATCAAACTTCTGCATCCACAACACCTCACCAGAGTCCCGATCCACCGTAACCACCAGACCGTCCCCACTGGACGCAAAGTGGGACATCTCTGTGATTCACAGACACACTCAGTTGTGATGAATTCCAAAAACAACATGCTTACGCATTCTTAAATTCAATAGACTGGCTTGTAAAATCTGTGCATGCGTGGTGAAGGACCTACTATATTCATATTTTTTGTCATCATAGAGAGGCGCAGAGTAGTCGTTGTAGGTAGCATTCCAGCGGAGTTCCTGAGTCTTCGTATCATACATGGTGATCATATATTCTGCAGACATACATGTGGATACATGCATCACATAACCAACCAATCAAAAGTTTGGGTCCAGTAAGACTGTGAAATATAATTACAATTTAAAAAAATATATTTTATATATCTTTATATTTTATTCATATTTAAAAAATTTAATTAATGGAGGAATTCATTTGCAAAACAGATCAAAAAATCATTTTCAAAAATCATGTTTTTTCATTGTGCATACCAATTAATCTCAGTCAAACTGCAGTTGGGTTGTTTTGATTAAGTAAAAATAACAAAAAAATGAATACAGCTAATTACCACAATGAACCACAATACAAAACATGATAACATCATAAAAATATGATTTTTGGAGAGTTATCTGTTTTTGCAAATAAACTCTTCAATTTACAAAACTGATTTTTCAGCATCATTATGCCAGTCTTTAATGCCACATGATCCTTCAGAAATCAATATAATATGTTGATTTGATGCTCATGAAACATTTCCTATTATTACTAATGTTGAAAAAACACTGTTTAACAAACACTTAATAAAAAAAATAAAAAAAAATCTGATATTTTTCCTTAAACATTTTTCTCTTTACTTTAACTTTTGTGAAAAATGTGTGTGTGTGTTACAGAATGACTCAGGGTGTTATAATAAAGAGAAGGTTCATGTATGTGTGTTCGGACCTGTGCGACCAATGTACAGCAGAGGGGCAGAAGGGCAAATAGAGTCCGAAGAAGAGGTGCTTAGACTCGTCTGTTTTTCACCTGTCTGAGGATCAACCACAAACCAAGTGTCCTGTTTTTTACCTGGGAAAATACACAATACAATAAATGAGAGCGTGCAAGGCCATGGAGCTTTTCACAGATCATTGTGTGTACATGCTATCAGGGTTTTGCTCAGCAAAACTAGTACATGACTTTTAAGCTTTTATTAATTTGAACAAATTTTAAAAAATCATACTGAGCTGGAAATCACTTTTATTTTTAAAAGCACCACAAAGTGCATATATTTAACACTGATTTCACCAAAAACGTTACAAACACACAAACATGTCTGACATATATACCCGTGTAGAGCACCCCATCAGAGCTCCTGCAGGGAGAAGACTGGACCAGCTCTTGAATCGTGAACGGGAGTTTCTGCAGAGAAGATTCATATGAGTGACTGAGCTGTGACTCTCTGACAAACACACTCGCAGCCCTTCCCATGACACTCACCATCAGACCTTCTTTGCGCTTGCCTCCTAGTACATACAGACTGCCATCATTGGGATCCGGTAAAAAGCCTGGCCTACAAGAGGAAACAGACAACCTTAAAATCGGATCATAAAGGTGGGCATTATATACCAGAAATGTGTCAGACCTGAATGCAATTTTAAAACAATCACTATATTATTATTATTATTATTTTATTTTTATTTTGCTATTGGTGGTAATAGTATCTAATAACCTGCATGCCTTAAGTGATGTTATTTATAAAAAGAATGTTGTTTCAGAGAAAAATCAAGTTATTACATTTTATCCAAGATACTATCTTTTAAATGCATGGTGTCTGTAAGATGTTATTTAATTTAATTTTATATTTACTTTTTACTTTCTATTATTTATAGTATCCTAAAAACTGTATCATGGTTTTAGGGTTTAATGCAATATTTAAAAATTAGGCAGCACAACTGTTTTCAACATTGATAATAATAAGAAATGTTACTTAATCAAAAATGTTTGCATTAGAATCATGTAACCCTGAAATTAAGTAAACTGAGTAACGGCGGACGATAAATGTATTTTTGCACTCATGGGAATAACACATTTCTATTTATTTTTAAAATATATTTTCAATTCAAAGTAAAATAGAAATGTTTTATTTTAAACAGTAATAATATTTTAACAATATTACTGTTTATAATGTGCTTCACTGTATTTTTTTGGAGAGCATAAGTGACTTTTAAAAAAGAATTTTTTTTTTAAATCTTACCGACCCTAATCATGTAGTAGTGTAGATTCATTTAGATTCTGAAGCTGTTAAACACTTACTCTTGGAAATATGTAGGAACCTGTATGATGGGATCTAGAAGAGAGAGAAAGTAAAATGATTCTGGAAGTTGTTTGGCAGATAATAATACTACGTACAGTAATTACACTACTCTTAAAAATATGTCATGGAATAACAATTTTGTTACAACAAAATGTTGTCTTAATGCGACAACAGCACTACAAAATGACAATATTCTTTTTTATCATTTGTCATAATGCACATGCATGCAGATGCGCGCACACACACACACACACACACACACACACACACACACACACACACACACACACACACACACACACACACACACACACCTTCTTTTAGTGTCCATTTGATGTCTCCTGTCTGTTTACTGACAGCATGCAGACTTCCATCCAGTGTAGAAACAAAGAGCAGGGATTCTGGGAGAGAGACTGAACTTCCTCCTTCACACTGAAAGAGAAACCAGTAAAACACCATTTCACACATCACACTGCAGATATCAGACTATTTAAAACTAATCGCTACCTGATATGTATCCGTAAATACCCCAGTGTGTCCTCTTGAGACTGACTGAATGTGTGTGTGTACTTGTGAAGGCCAACATTTTTAAGCTCATGTTTAGCTTTAAATCTAATGCCAAAAACATGACTGTAAGAGTTAGATTCGTGGGGAGTGTATAGCAAATATGTTATTTACGAAAAATCATGTCTATATGATGTCCGCTCTAACATAGCTTCAGAGGTTTGTGTGTGTTTGTGTTAGAGAGCACAGTTAACAGTCAACGGCTAGTAACCAGGATATCCTTCTTTGTAACGACACTCCTATATTTACCAAAAAAAATTGCCTGACATTATATGACTGAGAATGACAACTTTCAATGAGTACAAAAAGTAAATAAATTATGAAATGTACTTGTTGTATGGCATAATTAGGCTGTTATTTCATTAAACCATACAATCATTATTAATTTGAGGGGATTCAATTCTTTACATTTTCAATAATTCATCCTGAGAGCATAAACAGCTGGTATTATTACCTCAGGTCAAACTAAACCTGAAGCTCTGCCTACAAACATTATGGGTCAGTAAGTGTTCAAAAGAAATTATCATATAGCATCACATCATTTAAAACTCACTACTCTGTTTTCTCACACATTCATGGAAATTCTTGTTATAACACACATGCACCCGCTCTGGGAACAATGCATCATGGATTGCGCGAGCTCTCCAGTACAAACTAAAGCCTATTAAGCGCGCGCCTATGCAGGTCTCGTGCTCAGGCTCAGGTAATATGACACTATTGTAAGAATACGAATTGAAATTAGCTTGAAAAGCTCTGTTAATAGGGTTGTGTTTCCAACTTTTTCCAAACGTGTTTCTTGGATCGGTCTTTTGAGCTGATTCATTTCGATGAACCTGTCCAAACGAGTCACAAAATGTCCAAGCACTTGACTGTACTGGATCACTTTGTTTAGGAATTAAGCTGCGAGGTATATATAATACAGTTAACAATATAAGGAAAAACAATAGTATTATAATTATTATTTAATTTGATTCAAATGTTTTCTTATGTATTATCAATACCATTATAAAACTTTTCAAAAATGCATTTTTTACAAAAATGACATAGTTACCACAGATGTAGTGCATAAAAACCATTAGACATACAGTATCTAATCAAACCTATAATATAAAACAACAACTAATTCAATTCAAAATAAATGTAAAAATCTGCGAAGGGACGCTTTTGAGCGATAACTAAAGAATCTGTGAATCGGGTTTTAGAATACGTTCGTTCAAATGAACCGATTCGGCGAAATGATTCCGACTCGCAAACTTTATTCATTATTAATAGTTAATTCACTACATTACTTTTTAATTATAATACAACAGTATAATAATATCAAATCATTATAATATGTGATTTCTATATTATTCTTATTTATTTATTATTTTTAATTAGCATATCGTTCCAAGAACCTCAGAGCACCCGCCTCTGCGTAGCCAAAAATAGACGAACACATAGCCATGTCCCCGTGCATTCCCTATAGAGACCAGCAACATGAAGTGGTAAACACATGCGGTCCATTTCCCCAATTTACCTGTGACACGTTTCCAGCCAAGCTGAGCAACAGCAGCAGCGAATGCCTCCAGTCCATCATTTCTCCTTGAATCTGCCAGGTGTGTCTGTGTTAAAGTTGCGGCGTGTTCTAGGTCCGTGTCAGTAAATATACACTGAGGTCGAAAGGGCTACAACAAAACGCCATAATCACAAAGTACCGGAAAAACTACACAGCGGCATACTCAATCACTTACAGTACTGCTTCAGTTCAGCATATGTCTGTAACATGCCAGACAACTGAGCCTATATTATAATAACAAATATTGCACATTTCCGCGTTGGGACGGAACTGGTGATGTCACTCAAATCAGTAGAAAACTAGAAGGCACGGCCATGTTTGTTTGATTGACAGCGCGTCTGACCAATAGCCACTCGCTGCGCTTGACCTGAAAGGCGGAGCTTCGAGAAAACGGCATGTCATTTTAAAACGCGTGGAACAATAACAGTTTGGCCCTGACGATTGATGACAACAGCCCGCTCTGTCTTTTTTCTTCTTTTACATTTAACATAGAATATTCTCTCTGCTTAAGTAGGCAAAATAATTTTTTACTTTAGCTACTTTAGTTTAAGTGCCATCGGAACAAGTAATGTTTTATTATTTCATTAAAATTAAGAAAGAATTACATACTGAATCAAACATGTATGACTTTTTATGTTCAGTCGTTTTCTCAACATAGTTATTTAAAGAATAAGAACTGTACATTCTACAAACCAACATAAACTAATGTAATCTGAGGTAGCTGTCTCCTAACATTTACATTTAGTCATTTAACAAACGCTTTTATCAAAAGCGACTTACAAAAGAGGACAATAGAAACGATCAAACTAACAAAAGAGCAACAATATGTAAGTGCAATTGACAAGTCTAGGTTAGCCTAATGCAGTACACTGGCATATATATATATATATATATATATATATATATATATATATATATATATATATATATATATATATATATATATATATACACACACACACACACACACACACACACACACACACACACACACAAAGAATGCAATAAGATATAATTAAAAAAATAGAAAGCATGTGAATGTGAATGCATGTGAATGTAACTTAAGTGAATGTAACTTCTTTGCAGATACATACATTTGAGCTCTGTGAAAAATAAATAGATCGATACAAATAACAAATACATAAATATATAAAACTAAACTAAACATCAAGGATGTACAAGGTAACAAAATACCATTATTATGGCCAACAAATTATGTTATTAAACCATGGAGAACATTTAAAACAATTAAATGTGTTTTAATAAAGTGTGGCATAACCTCAAATTATAATTACATACCATGAGCTCTGCTGCCCTCTTGTGCAACATTTTTAACATCAAGCCCACTAAACGATAACCCACTAATACAGTTTAAAAAGATCTACATAAATGTGTGTTTGTGTGTATAAAATATAGCCTATATATGTGTATTAAAAATATGTGAGCGGTTGTCTTTGCAACAAGTTGTAGATAGATGTGTATCTCCTAATTATTGTTTTTTGTATTCGCTGTAATATCAACGACTACAGCAGTTACTTGAACGGACTTTAGTTAAATTAATTAAGGATTAGAAACGACTGCAAGCACTTGTGAAAAAGAATATGTGGCAAATCGCAAAAGATTGGATACGCTTCACGATTATGCGTGTCATCTTTGCGCAAGGGACCATGCTAATCTTCTCTGTATCGATCCAATTTTAGTATATGTGTTATTTCAAACAACACAAACCATTAGCGGGACATGCCACAATATATAGATCAGATATTGGCTATTAAAGCACACGATGGTAGCAAAAAGCTTAGACAACAAATTAATTATATAACAAGTTTTTTTTATATCGTAGAGCGGTATAGGGAAAATCTGGAGTACATTTAAAATAATAAAAACAAAATGTTTAGGAGGGTTTACTCCCCTTAAATGTGAGCGTTCTGGGACATATGCAAAACAGTTGCGTTCCAGCGGAATGATTGGATAATTCTGTTTGTCTTATTTACATAAAACACGCCCCCTCATTCTGTCTGCAATTTAGATTAAATTAGAAGCAAGGGAAACGAGGGAATGGCATATTTGATTAAAAGTTTAATTAAATGCTGTTTACCATGCACGCGTATCATTGGTTTAGTGCATACAGTAGTAAGGAAATTACATTATTTTATCTATTGTAAATTTGCAATTATAATACATTGGAAAAGGACAGTTCAGAAAAGGCTGATTATAGAGTTTTCAAACAAGCAATTTTCTAATATAAATGTTAAATTGTAGTATTTTCCTTTGTTTATTTAATTGACCATGTCCATACAGGACTTTTATCGCGTGGATGTAGGTCTTACAATGGAACCGGAAGTACATTTACATACAAAAATATATTCCGCGAAAAATTCTGTTGTTGATGTGCGCTCTACTGCTTGTTTATTCGTATGTCAGGTCACATGTACATTTCCTGTTAAAACATTCAACAGACCGCAAACATGGACGAATATGATGAAATGTACGGGATTGAAGATGAATTTGAGAAACAGTTTGCGGATGAACTGGAAGTCATGGCTGAAATGAAACGTAAGTATGAGTTAATATCGATCTTAAGTCTCTGTCTAATGGTATAACCACTGACTGCTCCTCATAAAAGTGTTTTAATAAAACACATTTGTGTGCGTGTGTCATGTCTTAAATTATACCATAGTAGTACCACGGTATTAACTGAAGAATAAAATATCTGAATGCAATTGCTCTTTTTTAGTGTCAGAAAAGGATTCATGATATTGTCTTGAGATACATTTTACGAACTAAGATCAAATTATATATATATATATATATATATATATATATATATATATATATATATATATATATATATATATATATATATATATATATATATATATATAATAAATATAAATATACATACATTTGTATGTATGTATATGCATATCTATATATATTTACTAAACGTTGGAAAATTATTATAGTGTAATAATAACATAATTAAAACAGCTTGTTAATTTTGAATGTATGAATGAATGTTTCTGTATGTATGTAGGCGAACATCCTTCAAGTGTATGCAGTAAGAAGCCGATTCCAGACGTTTGAGGAAGCCATTGTGTCCGGTGATGTGCCATTGAGAAAATCAGTAAATAAACCGTGTCCTGAGAGCATCTCACCACCAGTGTGTGAGGAGGAGGAATCTCTGAATAAGTGCATTACAGGGGATTCTCATGTAATAAAACAATAATTCAGAGCTACACTATCATTCAAAAATTTGATGTCAGTGAGATTTTTATTTCTTGGTTTTGAAAGTCTTTTATGCTCACCAAGACTATTACAATTTTAAATAACTTTTCTATTTTAGTATATTTTAATATGTAATTTATTAATGTGATGGCAAAGCTGAATTACTCCAGTCTTGATCTTTGTTACATGATCCTTCAGAAATCATTACAGTATGCTGATTTTGCTTAAGTATGCCTAACATTTATTATTATCAGTGTTGAAAACATAATATTTTTGTGGAAACCATAAGAAGTCTTTTTCAGGATTCTATGATGAATAGAAATTAATTTTTTAGCATTTTTTGTAATATTATATGCTTTTATTGTAACTTTTGCTCAACTTAATGCATCAGTGTTGTATAAAAGTGTTAATTTCTTTAAAAAAAAAAAACCCGTTCCAAACCCGTAAGACCTCCTTTTATCTTTGGAACACAGGTTAAGATATTTTAGATTTAGTCAGAGAGCTCTCAGTCCCTCCATTGAAACAGTGTGAACAATATACTGTCCATCTCCAGAAAGGTAAGAAAAACATAATCAAAGTAGTCCATGTGACATCACAGGGTCAGTTAGAATTTGTTGAAACATTGAAAATAAATCTGTCCAAAAATAAAAATTGCGAAGACAATGGTCTTCTTTTCCTGGTCTGTTGTGAATGCGTTCAGTGGAGCTGTTGGCTTTCGAGGCTGCTGACGTGTTATCTCTGTTATTGGGCACGCCAGATAACACATCAGCAGTGCTAAAACAAATTGCATATCATCTGTACCATGATTGGTGTTGACTGCAGTTTAGCAGTTTTCAATACAAATTTTTTTGATAAATAAATACAAATATGCTTATGAACTCCTTTATTTAAAATGTAAAAGGCGCTACAATCAATTGCAGCAGTAAAATTGTTGATTTGAGCCATTTTGCAAGTTTCCATCATGTACCAAAGTCGAGCCCTTTGAAGATTGTCAGTCATCAAGTGTTCTAGGAAGAAAAGAAAGTTAAGAAGAAAAAAGCCTTCTCCTGGAGCTCATCTCCCCCAAACTGAGGCCGGTGAGTGATTTTGAAGTCTGCAGCGTAAAAGAACAAGAAGGTGGCTAACTATGATTATGATTCCTTGTAAGGTACTCAGCTTCTCAAGTTTGGAGTCAGATTTGTTTTTATTTCCTTTTTGAAAAACAATCAAACAAATAATAAAATAAATTAAGCAAGCACACATGAAATTGAGGTGATCAAGACATTTATAATGTTACAAAATGTTTCCATTTGTTTCCAAAAATACTGTTCTTTTAAACTCTCTATTCATCAGAGCATAGTGAAAAATTTGTGTTTAATTATAAGCATATTGCAATATAAAATACATTAAATGCAATAGTATTTAGCTAAGTGTAATATTACTTAATTTTCCGCTGAAGAGATTTGTCAACATGTTTTCATTCATTGAAACAAACAGTTCAAAATAACCGCTTTTTGGAAATGAATCAAACTGAACGAGTTCTGAAAAAAAGTATCACCATTTCCACAAAAATATTAAGCAGCACAACTGTTTTCAACACTTCACAACCGTTTTCAACTTGAGCTACAGATCGCAGCATATTAGAATGATTTCTGAAAAATCATGTGACACTGAAGACTTGAGTAATGCTGAAAATTCTGCTTTATCATCACAGGAATAACTTACATTTAACAGAAAAAGGTTATTTTAAAATGAAATAAAATGTCACAATATTACCATTTTTACTGTATATTTTAGTTTTACAAATAAATGCAGCCTTGGTGGATCGTGATGTTTTTCTAACAGATCAACCCTCAGCTTTACAGCACTAGGGAGAAGCAGCAGCTCTATGATTTGATTGACACCATGATCAACTATAACCTGACTTATAGACAGGACCGCACACCAGAGGGACAGTACACTTGTTCTGGAGCCATGAGTACATGCAAATACACAAACAACATTACCCTGATCTACAGACATATTGTTCTGTTGGCACTTAAGTTATGCATCTCAGACTTCATCACAAGAATACACAATAACACACACAGCGCTGAGAGATTCTGTATGTGTTTACCTGTTCATCACGATTTATGAGAGATTAAGATGCATCTCCAGATTATTGTCTCTCCCTCCCCTACTCTTCCCCATTTTTATTATTCTTCGTCCACAGTTTCACTTTGGCGATTCTCTCAGATGAGAACTTGGAGGTTTTGTGTTACTTGCCTCATTGCATGGATGCACATGCTCATCACTTAAATATTTACAAAGACCTACAATCCTCTCTGTGGCTTACCGTGTCCTAGCACTCACAATGATTGAGGGGAGTGATGCTGACAGTGTTCACAAACAAGCTTTGACAGTCATGTGTGGAGCACTTGCTGCTAACCCTTTAAAAGTCTTCTTGGTGGAGCTAAAGGTGGATAAAAACCTGGAGTGAGAAGATAACCAAGGGAACACTTTGGGCTATTGGATTGGTTTTCAGACGGTGAGTTCAAGCTAGAACAGAAGAAGAGCATCTCTGTTCATCCTCTACATTTACCTCTTATTCATTGAGCATTCAAGTTCTGCTATGTTTGTATTTCTGTAAAACAGACTAACCTAGTAATGGTCCATTCTGAAATGGCTAATGTCTAATGAAATGCAGATGCATACATCCACTACTGTTCAAAAAGTTGTTTTAATGTTTTTAAAAGCAGTCTCTTATGTTCACCAAGGCTGCATGTATTTATGCAGTAAAAATAGAAATATTGGAAAATAGTATTAGTTTTCTATTTCAATATATTTTCAAATTTTATTAGCCTAATTCCTGCTGAATTCTCAGCAGCCATTGGTCCAATCTTCAGTGTGACATGACATTGTGTTGTTTAACATTTTGTGGAAACCCTGCACTTTTTCAGGATTCTTAATGCAGTCAATGCATCCTTACTGAATAAACTAATTAATTTCTTTACTGTTCATTTCTTACTGTTTTTAGTTTAAAACTCTAGTGTTTTCACAAAAAATACACAAAATGTAATTTTATGTAACAAAGAGTAATATATACTTAATTCTTTGCTGTAGAGGTTTCTATCAGCGTTTTTGTTGTTGTTGTTGTTCTGATCCCAGAATCAGTGTTTTGCATTGAAACAGACAGTTCAAAATAACAGCTTTTTTGAAAGTGAATCAAACTGAATGAACCAAATGAATAAGCCGGTTAATTGTATGTTGATAATATTGAACTGAAATGAATCTAACCCTACTAGTTTAGATTAGATAGGGCAAATATAACATGTTTCTGAAGTTTCTTACTGATATACACGTGTGTTTGTGTTCTCTCTGTGCTTGGTGCTGTAGAATGATGCAGCAGTCGTTCCTGCAGGCCCGCTGCGAGGAGACGCTGGTCACCTCGGATTGGGGGATTCCTCTGCTGGTCGCCCTGTTACTGCTTCTGCTTGTTTATGCCTTCCTGTATCTTCCTGCCATCTCTTATCGAGCTCTGCTTCAACAAGTGCTGAGTAACCACACTGAAGCCATGCCACTGGAAAGTAACAAGACAGACTGAGGATTGTACAATTCCCATGCCAAATGTTGAATGACAGTGAAAGCTAACTGCATTTCCATTGCATTGAGGAGAAATGGTTCAGCATTGTTAACCAAGATGAGGCCTGAAGGGAAGAAACAATCACATCTCACTTTTGTAATTAATACACAGCAAGCATTTCTATATATATATATATATATATATATATATATATATATATATATATATATATATATATGTGAAGTCTTCTTTTGTTTTCATGTGAGATGCAATGTCATATCAGCAGCATAGATATATTGAAGTATCTGCCAACCTTTCATTGCTGTCCTGTTCTCTCGAAATGGAAGAATTAATTTATTTTAGTGTGAAAACAAACTTGTGAACTGCTCCATACTGCTCCACAGAACATTCTCCAACTGTCCTAGAGAAATGACTTTGTGTACGTGACCAGGAATACCCCGCACAACTAATCCTGCGTTTGGATTTTCATCTGCTTGTGTGTATTGCACATATTGTTTAATTTACTTCTATTCCTGGAAGAGTGTTTCACCTTCTGAGTAAGACGGATTATTGAGCTCACCCGCTTTCCACTCTTTAACCATCTCATCTTCATTTATATCCCTCCTCGTTAGATTCCCTTGTTTGGGTTCTCTTTGGAGTATAATAAAATGTTATGCAAACGTTTATGCTGTCATTATATTTAGCTGTTTTCATGGACTTGTCGTACATTAAATGACCTGTGTGTGTTTCCACAATAGTGTAGAAGATGTGGTGCATTTTCCGGGTTTGCCTTCGTGGAGACAGTTAACTTATCAGGTGAAGCAGCTGATTGCCAAGGAGACAGAACTGGAGAGGATGAGGAGGGTGGAGAAAGCCCAGCAGAAAGAAACCCACAAGGTCAAATTCACACACACACACACACACACACACACACACACACACACACACACACACACACACAGCCTGTGCACAAATATGCACATTTAAAAAGAGAATTAAATCAGTTATATGAGTTTTTTTTTTTCTGAAAGTTTGATACTTTGCTTTCAAGTATGTGTTTTTTTTTTATTATTATTTTGTATGGTTGTAGTTGTGTGTGTGTCACAGACACTTGTTTCACCATTCATTTGTAGTGTAAACTGTACTTTTACATGCACTTTGATCATTTTCAGTTTGACTGAAATATCATGACTTTGGAAATGTTTACTGTTTTGTCTTAACTACAGTTGTACTTTTTTGTGGTGTTGAACTGACAGACCTATATAATATAACTGTATCTTGACTTCATCTAGTATGGACACTAGACAGCAGTGAAAAACATTTCATATATTTAATCCTTTATATATTGTCATGTATACTTACTTAGATAGATGTTAACCCCTAACAAAGGTTACAACTATACAATGTACAATGTGCAGAGCTGTAGATAATCATGTTTTAATAAACAGGATTGTGCAGATTGCAAAGTATTTGTTCTGTGTGTTCAGGCAGAGGCAGTTAATAAAGTGCAGAAGTGAAGAAACAGATCAGCAGGGACCATCAGCAGAGGCTGGAGAACAGACTGTGGTGGAAAAGCAGGGTAAATAATCTATATTAAACCATCTTAAATCCTTTACATCTGTCCTTAAACCTCCTATACTCCTATAAAAATCCCAAATTTATTTTCCTTAAGTGCAGTCCACCTTTAAATGAAATACTGTCATTCAATAAAAAAAGTGATTGCAAATGAGCCAAAAAAACCCAATAATATTTACATATTGCATTACTAGTTTAGATTATTATTTGTAACCTAATTTAAATGCCAATTGTTTTTGCTCTGAAGTATTTATTAAATTCTCCCCTTTATCCATTTTACAGTGATTCTGTGCCACCAGGTTATATGATTATCCTCATACTGCTTGACTTATGCTTCATAATAATCCAAGATTAATTGGGTTAATAGTGGATCAGGGTCGAAGTGCTCACACGTGATGACTTGTTTATTTATCCTTTCCATGTTTATAGCCTGAATTGGATTTCTTTGGTCTAGCCATTGTACCCAAGTGTGTTGTTGTTGTTTGTGTTTTTATATCTATATCTATATATCTATATATCTATATCTATATCTATCTATATATATATATACATATATATATATATATATATATATATATATATATATATATATATATATATATATATATATATTAGGGCTGGGAAAGTTAACACGTTATTATCATGTTAATGCATTAATTGATTAACTCCAACAATTATTTAATTTAAATTTTTTATTATTATGAAAGTCCATTGCTCACTGGCTCTGAATAAACATAGAGACAAATCATGGGTCACAGGAGGGGATGCTCCCGATCAAAGGCTAAGAATCAGCATTCACAAACCACTGTCAGTGATAAATAGTATATAAATAATTTATATATAATTATTTAATTATATATAATAATTTAATAATTTAATTACATTAATGTTATTAGTTGAGATTTAGGTTACAATAAATATTTTAACTACTACTATGTAAAAGGAACACTACTGTAAAAATCACTTTACTTGTTAAATTGTTTGTGAACCAAATGTTATTACACTTTTGTTCATATAGCAGTAGGCACAATAAACTACTTTTCTGAATGCATTATTATTTTTGTGCATAACAATTTGATTAATCACGATTAAAACATTTAATCGTTGCCCAGCACTAATATATAGATATAGATATAGATATAGATAGATGCTTTTCATACTTTTATGCAATAGATCAAAATACAAGTCTTCTGTAACCCGAATGCTAAAAATTAACTGATCTCACCTTCCTGCAGGTGAAGATGCCAAAGGAGCTGGAGTGGTGCATATTGGTAAAGCCGTGGGTGACATTGACATATGGTTTTATTTAAATGAAGGTGTGTCAAATACAGTGCGCAGAAACGTTTACATTCGGGAGTTACTTTAAAGTGAAATGGTCAAGAAAGTGAATGAAGCCCATGTTCATTTACCACTTAAATCAATACATGAAAAACCCCAAATTTTCTGAACCTTGTACTGTAAAGTTAAAAAACAAACCTACAGATCTACAATATGTGAAAAAGAAAAAGCACCGGTTCCTCTTTTTGTTGTTGTTTTTTATTGTGTCCTTGTATAGTTCTTACACTTTTATAAATACATGTTTTCACTAAATAACGAGTTTTTATAATTTTTTTCACAATGTCATGGCATGATAAGCGTAAACAAGAAAGCAGATTTAAATTAGCATGTTTGTCTGTCCTAGTCAAAGTTGGGCAGTGTAACCATGACTGTGGGCGGAGTCACTCCTGCTGCCATAGTGATGAGTGACAGCTCCTGCGCTATATTATCACACATTTACTTGACTCCACCCACGGGTTGTCCTTCAGTACATCTGGATTCAGAAATGGATCCTCGTTCATTTTCTCCTCGATCCATTTAGTTAACCTGGAAATAAATGTATAGCAGGAGTATAGAACTTAACACACACACAAAAATATACTTATATAATATACTTTTGATATTTTCCGAGCAGATGTATTCAGATTTTTATACATGATGCTTATATTTTATATGTGAATACCATCTATATAAATTAAAATAATAAGGTGTGCATTAAAAAAGATAGATAATTATAATTTTTTTGTACCTATTTTTTTTATTTCTTCACTATTTTATGACAATTGTTTAAGGTTTACAGACTCCTAGTTGGAAATCACTGTTTTGAAACAAACCAAAGCAGTAGATTTGTAGGTTTGAAACTCACTCTGGAATCGTGACGGATGTTTTCTCTCTGTTAAACTGTAGCTGCTGCTTCAGACTGTCCACATGATTCTTCAGCTGAGTCTCATCTAGCTCATCCATCTGTAATACCATTGATCATGTTTCTTTTAATGTTACGTCCAAGTCTCAAAGATGAATTATGTGTAAATGATAACTACATATTTTTATTTCAATATAAAATAATTGTATATACAATTGGCCTACCGTGCAAAGTTAAGTAGATTGTCAGGAGTCCTCCAGCAAATAGCTTGAGTTTGAATGCTTTGTTCCACTTAAGAGGAGGGTGTTTAGTTTTTTCCCTTTTGTAAATTTCTGGTTTACACAAATGAGATTAAGATACACACCTATTTTTGAGGCTATGCTGCATTCAGACTTCTTTGTTAATCAAATGATCTCTCTGCGTCATGAGATGTAATGGGAGGGATGTTTAACTCACTGTATATCTATGTAAAATACATGCAAACTGCCCATTTGGCTTCAAATAGCAATTTCTAGTCTTTGCCAGAGAAAATTAACTACAGAATTAATGCTGTGATGTTATCACCAGACCACTTGTTGTTTTACATTTTGCAGTCACTTGATAACATCCATAAATGTTATTTAAATGTCATAATCAAGTCAGTGTGTTTGCCAAAAAGTTACATTTTATAGTTTTTTTAATTGAATTGTAGTTGTAGCATTTAAACAGTAACTTTTACAACAGTTCGGTACATAAACTACCAGATTTTATTGAATCGATCCATCATAGGAATAAATTGTATTTTAAAATAGTGTTTAAAAGATTTTTATTGTAATAATATTGCAAAATGTTACTGTTTTTCATATTTTAGTAAATGTAATCTAAAGCAACTTGCAACAGTGAACATGTTGGAGAGCTCTACTTCCTGTCATGTCTACTTGGGATTGATGCAGTAGTAGAAACCGTAGTGTTTGCTGTTTGTTTACAAGTGAAAGCAACTCTCTGTTAATGAGATCAAGAAGTGCTACGAGTGAGCGATGTTTTTAGTTGCTAAGTCTGTCTAAATCATGTCCCTTAAGCCACTTATAGTAACAGCAAAGTCCCTGTAATGCACAATGTGTCCACAAGAATGGTGATAGACTGAGATGTTAGCCAGACCAGTGACTTCATGACATAATGCATTTGACAAATAGGATTTAAATTGCATTCAAGCAATGCATTTTAGTTTTAGTTCATGCATTCGCTGGGAATCAAACCTATGAACATGGCTTTGGCCAATAATTCTGTCCATTAACAGGACATTTTATTTTAGTCCAGTCTAAAATATACCAGTAGCCTTGACAACAAATTTTCATTGTGAAATGTAAACATTGGACATTCAAATTGTTTACAGTAGGTGTTGCAATTATATGTACATCCCATTTTCTGCAATTTAAACTAAGTAAAAATCAGCTATAAGGCACCCAGCTCTTCAGTTGCTGGGATGGACATCAGCCACTGCAGGACGCATATCAGTCGACCACTACTCAAAACTACCACCTTTCTCAAGTCAGCACAAGTAAAAGGTCACACAGTGTCCGATCTGTTAAATGCTCTTCTAGCTGATTTTGTCCACTCTACCCAGGACTGTAGCTCCAGAAGCGTTCTTGACCCCTCGTAGCCACTCAGAACATTTCAGCAAGACGCTCTGATCCACACTCTCTTCATCTTCCTCATATTCCACGTCATCGTATCGGTGATGCTCGTTTAGAAGAGAGATCTTCAAAAGTGGAATGTTGGATCGAGAACCTGGCTTGGCAGACAGACGGTCTTTCTGGTGTGGTGCTGTTATGTTGCCGCGGATGGCACAGAGCTGCTTCTCACGGCTACGTTTCTGCAGGAGCAAGGTGGCCTCAGGAGTCAAGTTGAGAGAGAAGTTAGATTCACTATTCAGTCCATGGCCTGATCCTGATGAAGCCTGTGGACTAAAAGAGCTTGTGGGAATGTTTGTTGCAGAAACAGGAAACGTCTTCTTGCTTGAGGATTTCACTGAGGAGGTTGTTGCCAAATTGGTTGTAGAGGTACTATTGCCAGAAGTACTTTTCGAAGAAGTTGGTGTCGAGGAACCCAAAGGATCAGCGGGTCTTGAAGTCATAATCCAAGTGCTTTTACCCTCTATCCTCAAGCCAGAAGGGGCTCGACTGGTAGGTAGCTTACTTTTGTGTGGTGTGGCTTTCTTGCACCGTTCCTTCACAGAACTTCTTTGTTCCACGGTCTTGACCAGAATGACAGGTGACGGTCCTGAAAGTTTCTCTTTGCCTGAGCTAGGAAGACTCCGTGGTCTTGTCACAGGCGGGAAAGGCATCTTCACCAGATAGAGCAGCACGTAGGACAAGAATTCGGTTTTGGAGGTGTAGCGCGACAGAAAAGGGTCTTGATCTTTTGCATGTTTAGGGCTACCTGTTATTTCCAGAGCCCCCAACATCCACTTCTTTCCTCAGACACAGCCACTGCAGAAATAGCATGAAGGAATAGTTTAGCTCTTTATAGGGTGTTGGGAAAGGGGCTTGGCAAAGGCATGATGTGCGGATCCTCTGAAGAAGGTAAGCCTAACACGTGCAGCTTAGAGTTGCATAACGGACTGAGATGTAAACATTCACTGCAGTAGTTGCAGTCTTGCTGGGCTGTAAGATTGTTAGGGTTATAATAATCTAATAATCTTAGTCACATTAGTTAAACCATCTTTTGTGGGACAAATGATGATAAAATACACAATCCCTACATAGCTGACTGCAATAAAGGGTTTGGTGTTGTGTATACATTGCAATTTAAGATTGAAAAGACAGGCCTTGAGTTCTATCCATTACTGTAGATCAAAGTGCTTGTCAAGCACTAGTATGTCTGATCCACACGTGATCCACAAGCGTTTTCCCCAATTAAAGGATTTAGGGGTTTACAGAACCTAATCTGTTTAAGAGGTCACGTAAGCTTTCTCACACCCAGCCTATTACTTTATTCTCAGGAAAAGGGTCTTCCTCCATGCAGAAAGATTGTCATTAAAACCTGATTATGACAGCATGCAGTAGGTTATGCAGGAAAGTGAGGATGTCATAACTTGTTATAAATCAGGCAGGAGAGTCTTTTGTAGGCAATGATGTCAATTCATAGCTCTGGTTAATATATTGACCGATCACTTTTAGGAGTGAAAGAGTAAAAAACTACTACATAAGACTGAGATCCAACCTGAATGATGATAACAACACAGAATAATGTGAATTCAGTAGGCTAGTGCTCATCAAAACCTTTTAACAGTTTATTTTTACAGACTTTATGTTTTAGTCAACAAAACCTTTTCTCTCTGGAAACCATGTCAGTTTCAGTTTAAATTATTTTAAGTTCAATTTTCAGAATTATAAACATTGAATACCAACATGTGAAATTAAATTAAGAAAATGCCTGGGAATGTTGGATAACAAAAATATAATAGGATTATAAAAGCGTGAAAGTAAACTTTTCGCAGTATTGTTTTATATTAATGTCCGTTAAAACAAGAATGTCAACAAAACAACAGTTTTTAGAGCCAGTGTCTCCAAAACTGTTTAATTATGACAGACAACAATGCATCATAAGATCGTTTTGTTTGTAGTGTGTTCCAGGGGCTTAGATTATACATATATATATTTCTTACCTAGTGGAGTAATAGTAATAAATGTGTAAATAAAAGGGAAATACTCACAAAGTTGGCTAAACCTACCTCAAATTAGTACTTAATGGTTTGATTCCACAACCGATAACATAAAACCTATAAAAGACAATACATAATTTACTGTAGGTGTCATAAAATGTAAATTTGACTAATTTGAGAAATTTTCTATTGTGCGTCTAATTTGGCTGAGATTTAATCATTTTGGATGTGTAAGTTCAGATGTGATGGATTCTGATCTGTATAGAGAGTCTAACCCTGTAGGTGAGTGCACTTTTCCCATGTCACACACTGCTCCCCCTCATTCACAATCACCATCATACTGGTAAATAGCTTCCCACCCATCCCAACTGCGTGCTTTTATTTTTTCCTTCATAAGTTATAGACTCCAGAGCTATGACTAAATCCACCTGTGCCATGCTGGGCACTTTATGAATCTACTCTCCTTGAGTACTGTGAATCAGCAGAGATGTACAGGGACCATCTTCACTTTTTAGTGTTCACATTTATAGTGATATTTTAATGCTTTCAAATACATTTTTAGTTATGACGGAATTTTGAACGAATCCATTTCAACGTATTCTTTAAAATAATTTAATAAACATTCATAATGATGTTTTAATGCTTTCAAATCTTTAGCTATTATATAAATGTTAAATTAATCAATTATTTACACAGATTCTGTTAAAATAATTTGATCAAATTTGCAAATCACTCTGCTCTATACGAGAAAGCTTGTTTTCCTGTTTTTGACAAGATTACTGAAAAACATGATAAATAATATATAATTCTTTTTTTTTTTTAATAATTGGTAACAAATTTATATCAACAATTATTATAACAAAAAAATCTTCTGGCTCAATCAAAAATCATTTTAAATGTTCCAAAACAACTAAATCATTCCACTGTAAGAAAAAAACCCATTATAAAAAGCACTATGTAACTAAAATATATTTTATATGACAAAAATAAAACATGATGCCTTACAGGACTTCTGCAAATACGTGACTGTTTCTCAAAGGAATTCACTGAATATACCTAGGTAAAATGACAGATTCACTAAATAAAATTCCTGAGTTACCTTAAATAATCCCAGCACAACAAGCTCATCTCCACCTAAACATTTTTTCCAGCTGTGTGAGGTTATTGATGATGTCAGTGCTCGGCTCTTTTCTTTTTTAAATCCATGTTATGGGGGCGGAGCTCTTAAGAATTTGGGGAGGAGTCACACAACAAACATCATGGAATACTCAAAGGTACTACTCTCTGTATTTGAGTTTGGAAAGGCACCTAGGTCGGTAAATAAGAACAGAAAGTTGTCAGTGCACATATTTTAACATTACCAGGACAGTACACAGGGGTGTTTTTGTCTCCAGACAGGTACAGCCGTAGTAATGGTATTATTGTGATGTTAAGGATGGTGCCAAGGGACTGGACAGAGAGAGGCGCATCTATAGCAGGTACAAAAAAAAGCTGCAACAGTATACTCCATGTTGCAAATACACACCATAAATGTACAAAAGGACCTTTTGTTGTAGTCCCAGACGTGTTGACTCTAATTTGCCTTCCAGTCTTCTTTATGCACTTACTTTATGTGTCTTCATTAGTAAGTAAAGAGTCATTCAGGAGACACTTTTATCCAAAGCAACAAACAACCCCACTTAAGTTAAATGACTGGCTCAAATGCACAATGGTGATAGCTCACAGTTCATTTCTTGTGGAGATCGAACTAGCAACTTTCCAATTACCAGCCCTAAATTTAAGTATAACACCATTATTAATCTGGAGTAGGTTTGTTTCTTTGAAATTCATGTTAAAATCTCTGGGAAACCATCTGAGGAATCTTAATAAAGAAAAAAGTAGCCTACTGTTATACTTAGAGTTGAAATATTGATTTGTCACCTCATGGAGCTGGACTTGACAGGACAGGAAAACCATAAAACCCCACATGCAAGAAGATACACTTGGACCAGTAGCTTGTTGTGCTGTTTAAGAGCTCATTCAGAATTGCTTTTTGTCAGTCATACTAAAGTTTGAACTCCATTGAAGGGATAGTTCACCCAACAATTAAGATCTGATGTTTATCTGCTTACCCCCAGGGCATCCAAGATGTAGGTAACTTTGTTTCTTCAGTAGAACAAACCAAGATTTTTAACTGAAACTGTTGCAGTCTATCACTCTTATAATGTAAGTAGATGGAAATCACGGCTAAAACATGCAATGAAATAAATAAAAAAACATACACAAACACAACCAAATTAAACCTTGCGGTTCATGACAAAACCTCATGACACAAAACAATTAATCTGTGCAAGAAACTGAACCATATTTATATAGTTTTTTTTTTACCATCTTATTCACGCAATGTCCCAACCCTTCTAAGCGTGTTCTCAAGCAGGCCATGAGGCGACGGCGTCTTCTTGCTTTATGGCAGATGGCAGAATTATAAGTGCATTGACACTTCTAATTGAGATTGTAGATAGAGTGTGAAGTAAATAATGCAAGCCTGCGACCTGCCATAAAGCAAGACGACGACACCTCATGCACCTGCTTGAGAACACGCTCAGAAGAGTTCTAAAAGTTCCGGACATTGCATGAATAATCCAAACTAATATTTTACTAAGTTTTATTATTTCAAACTAAATTTGTTCTGTGGCCAAATTATTATTATTATTATTTTAATGCTACTTGACTGAAGAAGCAATTTTTTTTTTTTACATTTAGTCTTTAGCACATATTTAATTAAGGATTCATTTATCCGTTTAGATTTTTGGAAATGCATTGAACATCTGCTTTGGTCAGCGTATGAGGGGTCTTTAAAGCTTTCATTATATATTTTTAGGTTACTTTTGTTAAAATGTTGCAATTAGTGTATAGGTTAAGAAAGTTTTTACAGATTTACAGAACAGCCGTGCATGGTAACGTTCAGATATACTTTCTCACTTTAAAAGGAATAATATGGTAAAAACATATACAGCTATCAGATCAAATAAAGTTCAGTCAGTATCTCATCTTATTTGTTCAGGAGAGGTCACATACGGTGTAGAGGTAATTAAACAACAGCAATTTAACATCTGTTTTGCTGAGCTCTTATCCAACTTTGCATAGACATGAAATGAGGCTTGACAAGACTGTGTTCACTCTCAACATTCATTTGTACAAAAATGTAGAGAAAAAAGGCTACAAAAAAACAAAACAAAACAAAAAACATCTGACCTCCAACAATACAATGTCAACAATAGAATATTTTAGGAAACTTTATTTCCACATTATACCTTCAAATATTTAAATAATTCATTTTTCAATGTGTTCAAAAACAAAAGCGAGTGCATGTTCTCTACAGATATTGCAGCATTTCTCAATAACTCGGCCACTATACTTAAACAGCCCTGAGATCATTACACTGGCATCATTTCCATCACCCAGTCCAACTCCAAAACAAGAAAAAGTGCAGTCTCTAGCTTTGACTATTACAACAGATTCTGAGCTCCTTTATATTTTCATTGCAAACATGTATTTGAAAATTACATTGTAGTTGAACACTGAATTGAATATCATTCGTTTCATTTCATAAATAAATCAGGATTGTGGATCTTCACTGGTAGATCACCTCTGAGAGAGAGAGAGAGAAGGTATATGGATACAGAAGAATTTACAGAAGAAGTATCCGCCTTAGAAGTTGAAAGTCATGGTGAATATCACTGCACTGAGGTCACATGGCTGGTCATAGCATTCAAATTATAATCAATACTGTGAAAAACAAAAAACTTGGATTATAGTCCTCACGTCCATTCTCAATAAGTGCATTTTTTTCTCTCCAAACAAACATTTTGAAAGAGATTTGATTCTAAAATATACAAAACAAAATGTCTCCTAATCTCCTTTTTAAATTAGAATGCAAATCCATGTTCAGTTATATCAGCTCCGTCTTCATAATCTTACGAAAAGTAGCAAATTTTGCTTTAGGTAACAGCCATCATTCATTTCATTCTAATGGCCATTAATGTAGTTTTCTCCGAGCGTTTAGACCATCTGTTTGGATCTGGCTTCCATCTGTCAGAAAACAAAATGTTATTTTATCTCTCAAAATAACACTAATGTGATTGTTCAATGTAATGCTCGCCTAATTTAAGCAAATCAACCTGAAACGACACACATGACCCATTTTACTTTTATAATTTCACAATTCCTTCATAACATTTCATAATTTAAAATATGGCAGTGATTAAATTAATTCAATAAATGTATTGATATTGAAAATTAATAAGCTATGGTAAAACCAGGAACATGCATTACATTTACAAGTTATTCAAATGTGCAAACGTATTACAAGTAATTGGAGTCCATTTGGATTTCATGTTGATTTTAAAACAAAACTAGAACAATGACATCATACAGTCTACGTTATTTTGTCAAAAAAATTAATAAATAAATAAATAAATAAATGAATGGATTATTATATAACCAAACTGTGTAACTTTGTATGTCAACTATAACATTAAAAAATGTAATTTATTATTAACAACAGTGCTGTCCACCAATACTGGCACCCTTGGTAAATATGAGCAAAGGCGGCTGTGAAAATAAATCTGCATTGTTTATCCTTTTGATCTTTCATTCAAAAATAAAAAAATAAATAATAAAAAAATAAAAAAAATCACAAAATCCGAACCTATCATTGAAGTAAAACAATTGATCATCTGGACCATAAAGCACCAACATGGAGCTGGGAATCTGAAGGATCTGGAGAGAGATGCTCCAAACTCTTCAGGCATTATAGGAAAAAACTAACAGGTAAACAACTATGGTTTTTGGAAACACACCCCAGAGTGGTTATCTTTGGGAAAATAGAGTCCCAATAATTGTGGCCAACAAGCATTGGAGAAAAACATTTATTTCATCATGAGATTTTCTACCCATTTTCAATTGTTTTACTTCAATGAAAGTTTAGAATTTTTTGAATGAAAGATCAGAAAGATCAACAATGCATATTTATTTGCACAGCCACTCATTTTTACCAAGGCTGCCGATATTAGTGGAGGACACTGTATATGAAACTAGAGATGATCAGCTAAACTAAAACTCAGACTCATGCATTACTTGTGACACTTCAAATAATGTTAAAAAGATAAACTCAAAACAATCAGCTAAAGATAAAAAAAGAAGATATAAACAAGCAAGCAAACACCAAATCAAGAGCTGCACAATATTGGAAAGATTTATATAGAAAAAATAAATAAATTGAGATATATATATATATATATATATATATATATATATATATATATATATATATATATATATATATATATATATATAATTTTTCTTGGGGAAAACTTGAAAAATGTATTAAGATTGTTATAAATAAAAATTTTAAATGAGAACTGTTGTAATAATAATTATTATTTTAATAATACTGTAAAAAATACTATTTATAAAAAAAATATTTTTGTCTAGTTTTTATTTCAATATTTCGCAGCCCTAATTAAGATGAACATGAGCAATGTGAGGGTGTTTCAACTCTATCTCTATGGGCTTTCCCAAAGGTGTGTAAAGTTACCTAAACCAAAGAGCCATGGTGTTAAAGAATGAAGAGGAGCAGGAGAAGAAACAGGGACAGACAGAAGATGAAGCGTGCTAGAGCACAGCATGGAGTTACCTGAAACAGGAAAGAGAGGAGGAGGAAGAAGAAAACACCAGGATGACAAATGTAACATTACAGCGATGGAGCAAAGTGCATTAAACATCACACAAAGATTATGAATTTATTAAGCCTCTATATGTAGTTAAAGGTGAAGTGTGTAGTTTTGAAATGCTAGAATAGTTATGGAATCAATAGTTATGTGCAGTAATTGAAGCATAAATAACACACTCTACCTTTAAACAAACAGAGATGATGCTTACCAAGTTCTATGGTTCTTTTCAGGATTAATATCTGCTCACCGTGTGCGAGACCATGCTGGAAAGTTCCCGTTGCTTGGCCAGGAAAAACAGCTCCATTGCAGGCCTGAGGCTGTCCAGGGAGTTTGGTGCCAGAGCTGAGCCCAGGGAACGGGAGAGCATGCAGGGGGGCAAAGCTCGGTAAAACACCCGGCTGTACTGTGGTGGGGTATGAGGATGGAAGGAGCGATAGAGAAGGAGTGGGAAGCGCTGGGTTCCCACAGGAGATCTCACCAGCTGCCTGAAACACAAGGAAAGAAGAATATACGTTTTATTCAGTCCAACTATAAACAAAAGCTTTTAAAACAAATCCCTTGCCTCTTAGGCTCCAAAATAAATGACTAAAACAGACTTAACTGAACAAAACTGACAGTAAACATTTCAAATTTGTTACATAAGATTTTCAATAAAATGTTTTGTTCTTTTGAACTTTCTATTCATGATATATATAATGAAATAACAAAAAATAAATATTAAACAGTAACTATTCGAGCTCGCTGATTGGTTTAAGAATAAACCGTCAATTTATCTTAGATATTTTTGCTGCATATGTTACAGAACAACAAATTCAAACATGCATAAATGGCTGTTAACTTGTTTCCTCCTGACTGCTCGCTCCGGTGACTGGTTTTCATGTTTTGCTGAGCAGTGCCAGCCAGAGTTATTTTCTGTTCATTGCCAGTTCATTCAATAAAGACAGTTAACAATCTAGCTTCTGAGTACTAAATTATTAACCCGACAATAGCAGGGTCAGTTCATTTTTTTGCAGTGGGCCGCACAAACATACAGTATGTGTTTGGTTGTGTGGGCCGCGAACTGAAAAAGGTTGTGAACCACTGTCATAGGGAATCTATGGGCTATCTATGGTTCAAGAGGAAAATGAGAAACAAGAGCCCAAACAATGCAGATGAGCTGAAGACCACTGTCAAAGAAACCTGGGCTTCCAGACCACCTCAGCAGTGCCACAAACTGATCACCTCCATGCCACGCTGAATTGAGTCAGTAATTCAAGGAAAAATGATCCCCTACCAAATATTAAGTACATGTACAGTCAATTAACATACTTTCCAGAAGACAAATAATTCACTAAATGTTTTTTATTGGTTTTATGAACCATTTTAATTTGTTGAAATTATGAATTGGTGGGTTTTTGTTAAATGTGAGCCACAATTAATCATAATTTTAATTAATCAATAATTTTAATAATCACAATTAAAAGAACCAAAAGACTTAAACTAATTCAGTCTGTGTGCACTGAATTTAACACACGAGTTTCACAATTTGAGTTGAATTACTGAAATAAATGAAACTTTCCTCGACATTCTAATTTATTGAGAAGCAACTTTAGATTTCCGAAGAATTGTGACAACGAAGACTGGAGTAATGATGCAGAAAATTACACTTTAAAATACAGAAGATACAGAAGATAGTTTTTGTAATATACACACACATACATATACACATATATATATATATATATACATATATATATATACATATATATATATATATACATATATATATACATATATATATATATATATATATATATAGTGTGTGTGAACACTAGATGTAGATCATCATACAGATTATATGATCTACATCTAGGAAGCAACCAATGTGTGTCTTTTTTGTATTTTTTTTTTTAAATGACTTACTGCTGCCATAGAAACTGGTGCGTCACCCACTGAGGTGGTAGTGAGCAGCCTGGCCACTCCCTGCACCACGGATGGACAGTCACCCTCAGCACCATCTGGCGGTGCCACCAGCGTCAGTTTAGGAGTCGCCCTCTCTCCAGTCTGGAGCCGCTTTGAATCTGAATCCATAACAGACCTGGTCCACATCATCTGGACCGACCCAGCTCCCTCTGCGATCACTGGACTTCTCTGAGTGCTGGTCTGATGGTTCTCAGTTTTATCACCTTCCTTATGGTTCTGATTAGATGGATGGGTGGAGAAGGTGGCAGATGTTTGTGTGTTTGATGGCGTTTTGGCAGTGGTGCTCAGCGTGGCTTCAGGTTGAACGCTCACAGGTACACTCAGGCGTTTGCGTTTCAGTGCTGGTGGGCCCTGAATTTCTGAGTTATTCTTACTGTCCTCAACGGCAGCACTGACCTGTGCATTCAACATTTGAAAAAGCAAGGTTTAGGACCAGACTTCCACCTATATTTTCCTAAAGAATGCGACATGCAACAGTGTACTCTACGGCTGGGGTTTGCAGTTTTTCCTGATGTACCTTTTTTAGTTTTGTTGTACCTAATGGCTTCTTTCTTGCCCTGTAAAATCAAGAAAAAGGGTAATTTATAAACAAGAACTTTGGTTAAGTTTACACGTTCATTTGTCTTTTCTGATAACAGAAAAAATAATGACTAATTTTCTTCAGAAGAGTTGGATATATACAGTATCTGGGAACTGTGTAGCAGTGTAGAATCATACTTACACAACACCTGTGATGTGGCCATGTGCTTTTCGGGTTTCTATAAGCAGAATCCTATTAAGGACAGGACAGAAATTAATCAAATGATTAATAACGATTAACTCCAAGCAAGATTTCATAATGCCTGAACACTGATGGTTGATTTTTTTTATTTTTATTATTTTTTAAAATGCAGATTCTAATGCTTTAAATTGATCAAAAGTGACAGTAATAGACAAATGTTGTTCATTTGAACCTTCTATTCACAGAATTCTGAAAAAAAGACAGTTTTTAACATTCATTATAATAAGAATTTTTGAGCAGCAAATCAGCATATGAGAATGAATGAAGGATCATGTGACACTGGAGTAATGATGATAAAAACAGACAAGTTTGTTGTGAATTACTCGTCACTTGTAAATGTAAATTAACAACTTTAACTTGGCTCTAGAGATTTCACTCATGTCCAAAATTTCAGAATATTAATAATTTACTTTGTATACCTGGATTGCATCCATCCTTTAGGCCAAAGTGGTTTAACATCAGCCTCTAGGAACACTTTCAGATATTCTTCCAAACTAGAGCATGTGGGCGACTCCGAATCATAAATAATCATCTTCAAATTGACAATCTCAAAGAGTAACTCCCTGTAAAAGTCCATTCAGTGATAATTGTTTATACTGATGACCAGTGCGTACACAATTAATTAATAATATTTAATCTTATTACAAGTTCTGGTATTCATTAAATTCAAAGACTATGTAATGAGAATGTACAGCATTTACTAGTAGCATTCAAGAGAGCTTTAATATTCACGCGCGCACACACAAGACCCGACCTGATCTCTTCATTCCATCTGAACCTCTTGCGAGGCCCAAACACTCGTTTTCCACCCCTCTCCTCTTCTTCTTCATCAGAGCCATCAATCCCCCTCTCTTTCTCAGCTTCGAGTCTTAAAACACAAAAAGAACATACAAATTAAACCGAAGTTGCATTCTAATAGAAAACTTCAAACCAATTAAAGAGTCAGTAAAATAGAGTTGTGCATATTAACAGTGATTGATTACTTGGCAGCTCTGGCTTGAGAGTGAGCTTGGCAGTGATTCTGGAAACGGGTGATCTGTTCTGGCATGGACCTGGCAACTGCATTCTCCAGCTTCTTCAGCAGCTCCTGCAGCTGTTCATCCTGATAACACACACGACCAGCACATTACACGTACAGAGACATTTAACTGGAGTTCAGTTACACACACATTTAAATGTTTAGGGTTGGTAAATACAAAAAACACTGAAAGTAGTCTCTTATTAGGGAAGTCGTGGCCTAGTGGTTAGAGAGTTTTACTTCTAACCCTAGGGTTGTAGGTTTGAGTCTCGGGCCAGCAATACCACAACTTAGGTGCCCTTGAGCAAGGCGCTGAAACCCCAACTGCTCCCCGGGCGCCGCAGCATAAATGGCTGCCCACTGCTCCGTGTGTGTGTGTGTGTGTTCACTGCTGTGTGTGTGCACTTTGGATAGGTTAAATGTAGAGAATGGATTCTGAGTATGGGTCACCATACTTGGCTGTATGTCATGTCACTTTCACTTTATTCTCACCAAGGCTATATTTATTTAATCAAAAATAAAGAAAGACAGTACTATAGTGAAATAACATTACAATTTGAAATGACTTAACAGTTTTGTCTGGATTATTTGATGAATAGAAAGTACAAGAGAAAAACATTTATATTAAAATAGAGATCTCTTGTATTTTTTTTTTTACTTTTGTACCGTGACTTCACATTTCAATTCAGTGCATCCTTGCTAACTAAAAGTATTAATTTCAAAAAGTTATAGACCTCAAACCTTCAAACAATATATTTCAAAATCCTTTAAAAATCTATTATAAAATTGTATCTAATTTTGATCGATTATGATCAAAGTCATGTCACTATGCTGAAGGCTCATGCAGTTTTGTAAGTTCACAGACCTGCTGTAGACTGTGGAGTTTTTTGACTCTTTTAACCAGAGTGCCTTTGCTGCAGGACAGCTGTGATGCCAAGTATGAGAAGATTCTGGAGCGTGCTTTCCCACTAAGCTGTTTAGAGTTCACCTCCACACTGAACATACAAAGAGAAAGAATCAATATATTAGATGCAAAGTATGCTTGCAAAATGTTACCCGTTATATAATTAATGTAATGCAACTTACTCTAGTAGAACACTGTTGAGTTCTGAAGACAAAATCTCCAGCTTGTTTTGTCCTTCAATTTTCTTAACAGCCTAAACAACAACATAAGTAATGCATATAAGAATAAGTAGCATATTCCAGCAAACTACTCTAAAGTTGTAAGAGCAAATAATACCTGGGAAAACTCCTTAATGCGTTGCTCTAATGTAGGTGGCAGACCATCGGGAAGTAATGTAGTAGGTTTCTCAGGGACGGACGCTACCAGAACCTCACCATTATCTTCCAGGCTTGGAGAGCAGATGTTCTGCGGCTCCCCTAAGAGTCTATCAAAGTCAAAGTCTTGCTCTGCTGCTTTGACCGCCTGAAGGAGGTCATCTGCACTGGCAGAACCAATGAGTGTGAGAAGAGGGTCAGCTGATATGGACGGTTCTTGAACCTCAGCTTGCACGGTGTCATTGAGAGCATGCAAATCTCTCTCTCTATTATTAAACAACTGCAGCTGCTGAAGCTTTTCCTTGTGGAACTTCTTCAGCATCTTATCGATACTTAGTGGCTTCTTATTTTTCTTCTTCTTTGCAGATGATTTTTCTGGTGGGGTGCTGAGAAGGATAAAGAACAATGAGGGCATTTAAGAAACAAATCAATGAAAACCATTATTAAAGGATGTTGTGAAAAATTAAGAGTAGTAAACATTGTAATCTGTAATCAGCAGCAAAAACCTTTTTCTGGCTTCGTCCCTAGTAAGCATGTCTTCCTCTTTCTTTTTCTTCCCAATCTTCTTGTCTTTTCCTTGCTTAAGCTTTCGCTTCTGAGAAAGGAATCGGAGCAAATAAGATTTAATAATGTATGGTGTCTTAATCTTTTGCATACAGCTGAAAATAACTGTACACAACAAATTAGCATTGCAATTTTTGCAAACAGAGGACACACCTTAGGTTTAAAACCGCTGTCCTCAAAATCATTCTCGTTCTCAGAGGCTGGCCGGAACTGCAGAGTTCCAGAGTTGATGTAGAAGCCTCCGTATCTGGTGGTGAGACAAGCTGGGACAAGCTCATCATACTGCGACATGCAGGAAAAAAGACGACTTGAGTAAAACATTCCTAATTTGATGCAGGCTATCATCTGGCCTGAACTTACAGCCTCAGAGTTGTCAATGAATGAATCCGATTCATCGTAACCAAAGCCTATATCCACCAGATCCTGTAACCTGTCTTTTTTTCTTTTGCCACCTCCACCCTAAACAAGAAAAGGGTGGATGTTAATGAATAGCTTTAAATATGCACACACAAAACATTAAATTTGACATATAAGCTTAATCCTGTTGAATCACCATATGCATCAGCAAGTGTGGTGACCTTTGAACTTTACTTTTTTTTCCACAATCCACAGAACTAACATGATGAAGCTAGAAATATAATCTTGGCACAATTCATACTCACGTATTTTGCGTCAAACTTTTTTGCAAGCGCCTCCAGTTCTTCTCTCTCCTTGTCCTCCACCAACTCCTCTAATGTCTGTGGTTTCTTTTTCTCAGTGGTTTCCTTAAAATGAGAAACAACTGATTTATCTACATCTACCAGAACTGGTTTTATCCTCAAGGACTCGTAGGCACATTGATGAAAAACTAAAGAAAAAAGAAATTAAACTGAATACTGGTAAAATACAAATATCGGCTGCTGAATTGACAGTTAGATAATGATTTATAGGCCTACATATACAATTTTTTACTTAATTCTAAATTTAAATACACAAGGTAGATGCTTACTTTGTCAACACTGCTTCTTCTGGATCAAAAGCAATTTTCCAAGTATGTATTTAACTTTTGACTATTTCCCCACAAAGTTCAAGTGTTCTGATTGAAAGTTGTTAAATACAAACTCAGAGCATTTATATTTTGCAGTACTTTTGTTCTTGCATACTTGTAAACAGTTTTGAAATGTTGTCTTAAAATCATGATTAACACAACAAGTGAAATTCAGAAAATAAATCAGTGCCAATGCTTGTTTACTTTTGAGCTGATCAAATCCAGGTAGCTAAACTCCGGGCAGCGTTGTTCATCCGACTCGAAGAGTTTTAATTCCACTCTTGTCACAGGATGCGGAGGTGGGGGCGATCCAGCTGCAGGCGTCGGTGCAGGTAAACCCTGTTTGACAGGCTGGTCACCAGCATTGGGGATCGTGGGAAGAGGAAAGCATGCATTGCTTGAGAGAGCGGTGAGATGAATTCTTCTTGGAGCGGCCATTGCTCAGACCGACAGCAACACTCCACGATTCTTCCCGAACAGGTGCGCGTTTGGTTGATTGATTATGAACCTGTGAAGCCAATTGAACTAAGTGTTACTTTCCGTCCTTAAAAGGTAGGCTACGTGACCGCACGCAGCGTTTATCTCATGCTCCTGGAGTCCTGCACTAAATTTGCACGTTTCAGCTGACAAAAACTTTTCATGTCTGGAGTAACGACAAGGGGAAGTAAATAAATAACGTTTTGTGATGTTATTTTTGTAGAGTAGGTTTAATAATTAGGAATAAGTTGTTTTGAAAACGAAACTTGAGCAAACTTACCTTGGTTTTTTAAAATGATTTAAAAGCATAGTGTAAATACAAAAATAATCCACCACTTACGCTACATTTGTCGGCCTTTTTTATATCGTGCCAACGTCAACTACCAAAAATGTGCTAACTGCCAAAAATGTAACATAGGCCTACGTTAATTGTTTTAAACTGAAGAAAACCACTTTATTAATGGGAATTAACCATGGTTTTATTGTAGTCAAAGCGTAGTAAACATGGTTTTTGTCCTAAAGATTAATTTTTTTATAACCATAATTTTACTACAAATAAAGTTACCATGGTTAAACTAGTGTAGCAAAACCATGGTTAATTTGTGGTTACCACGGTTTAACTAATAACAATGGGTTTTTTTTTTTGGTTTAACTTGTAGTAAATATAATAGCTATATTATATAATACCAGATTAAAAGTGATAGTGATGGTTTTTTTTTTAAACGTCGCGTGACGCCATGACGCATCTGCGGCGTAGTGGAAATATTTGTTTTATCGTAGCCTATTATGTACGATAAAAACCTTAGCGTAAAATATTTACGACTTAATACGTTTTAGAGCGTAGTTATGCTTGCTGCGGCGCTAACGGGTAGCTATATATCCGTGTGCTTTACAAAATGTCTTCTGGAACCGGTTTGGGAAACTACTGATAGACACTGCATCTGTAGAAAAAGCTATAAATAAAACATACCACGGGTGTTTATCCATGTCATGTAATGGTGAATCGTTGATATGCTGTCTTGTATGGCATATTCTGACGAAGTGTCCAACATCCAGTCTCTCCGAAAGCGTTCGTTTCATTCTATCTCCGCGGCCCTCGGTGAATCGCGCAGCCGTTCTCACGCCGATAGTCGAATACTCTCCATAAAGCATTCGCTTGAGTGATCATGGCAATGGAAAAATCTCGTTTTCAGATGCAAAGCGCAAATAGGAGACTGTTGGTATCTCCAATATGGATTAGTCGATGGATCACACTGGCGATCACAAGCCTATTTGTTCGATGTAGTATTGACGATCAGTTATATTAGTAGCGATACATTTTTACAAAAAAAAATTCATCACTGATATGGACACCCACAACTATTTCCAAAATCACCGTTCACTGCTCTCATTGGATGGACCACTGCATAGTCAGTCTAGTCGTCATCATCCTGCGCCTGAATTTTTCATTGGGAAAGGAACATTATTGTACTTTTAAGTTAATAATGTTGTCTCACGTTTTTACTGTTAAACTGATGTATACTAACAGGTGAGGTTGGAGAACAATAGCCTACTAATAGACTGTTACTGCCGAGTTTATGAAATCCTCCTTTTTCTCATTTGCCATATCTCCATTATAAATCTCGTAACCAACATGGCATCGTGAACTGTTCTTAACCTAACATTAGGATAATTGTACGCAACTTGGATTAAAATAATAACCACAGTGCTATCGTTCAAAAGCAACACAGTGGCGCTGTCCATGGTACTGAAAGGACACCGTCTATGTAGGCCACTGAAGTTAAGATATCCACCACCAAATACTTACAGATAAGACTGCTAAATCCATGCACTGCAAGTTAAACTGTATTTGTATGTAGTGTTTGACGTGGTTTGGTCTATGCTGTTTCACTCAAACAGAGGAAGCTGTCTCTCTGTCTTTAAATATTCACATTTTACGATTTGAAGAATCATACATTTAATAATCATTACATAAGAATTAAGTTATTAAATACGAATCTTCATAAATATCTGTATCATGTAAAAAAGGTTCAGTTTAGACTGATTTTGGTCCAGTCCAAATTAGAAAAAAAAATGACTTCTGAGTTGACATTGATATTAAAAAAACGCTTTTAGTTTCAAGGCTCTACTGTTTGGTTGTGAAGGTGACCAGAAGATGGCAGCAGATTTCTTAAAACCGAATGGAATTGGTTTGCTCAACTTCTAATTTGGGGTGTGGGTGTCAGAACACATACAGAAAAGTTTGTGAAAATGAGTCACATTAATTAATAACTTTTTGCATTTCATGTCTTGATCATTACCAGATAAAATGTAGTACTTTTAAATTGTTGTAATTGTTATTTTTTAGGCTAATTCAAATGCAGTGACTTTTAAAGAGAAACTGACACATTGACAGGTTCTAAATTCCAAATAATAGAGATAATCTGGATTTGAGGTCATGTTTTGCAAAAGATAGCATATAACAGAAATGTGTGGAGACACTTCCTGCATCTTAAAAAGGATTTCTGTGGAAGTTTTTTGCTTAATATAGTGCAGTAGTTCTTAATTGTGGTCCAGCACTGCATATGTTGCACATCTTTTTGTTGAGGAAAGAAACTTTTGTTTTGGTTGCACACCTGATTCATCATAATCACCACCAACCAGTGTCTGTCTCTCTTATACTATGATAATGAATTATAGACAAGATCGGTTTAAATCATGAAGCCATTTCACACAGATTAAACAAACACTGGTAATAAAGGCAGGCCATTTGATCGACTTTAAAACATTCGGTTTTTCGGTCTGCTTTTCGTTTCCCCCAGTGGAGATTTCTAAGCCTTCTCTTTAGCTACATTAAGATTCACCTCATCTTCTTCTCCACGGGCGCTCACCGTGGAACGAGCCTCTTATGAATCGAATTTGACAGTCACAAAGGCGTCATAATTGCAGTCTGTCTCATTCCATTCCATGTTAACATATCACAAACTTATTCAAACGTAATTCGGGACGCATATGCTTTCGCTATCTCTCTCTCTCTCTAGCAATTATAAATGAATTTCACGGTGTAGGCTTTTAATGCTAATAAGATCCCCCCTCCCCGCTGGCTTGCGAAGGCACGGGCCAGTCTCTTTGACAAACAGGGCGCGAAAACCCGTGTTGTGCGAGAGAGACATGTATGGCCTCAGAGAGAGAGAGAGAGAGAGAGAGAGAGAGAGAGAGAGAGAGAGAGGGAGAGAGCTGACACAGGATCAGATTGCATCTCTTTTGTTTAACCAGACTCCTGTTTCAATGAGCTAATGGAGCGGAAGAGTTTGGCGCCCCGCGGCATGAGAAGGCCGACAGAAGCGCAGAATTAAAAAAGGTGTCAATAAATGTGTGAAAGACAATGAGCTAAAACACACACGCTTTATAGGGAGGACAAAGAAGGACAGATGGAAAGTGAGGAGGGGGTTCCGACCAGTGACAGGACCCCTCAGCGTTTCATCAGAGCGCAGAGAGAGTTACAATATTGTCCCGGGATGATTTAAGGCGCTCTGGGACTCAGGTCCCCAAAGTGAATAATTTAGTCCTTTTATTAACTTGAGCAAACATGAGCTGTTTTTAATTAACCAGTTAGATCGGAGCACTACGGCCAAATGCATTCACCAGTGGGTGGTTCGAGAAAAAGCTTAACGTAAAACAAGTTTGACTTTCGGAATTTACTTCAACCAGTTTTGGTCAGGATACTTACTCCCACAGTTGTTAATTGGATTCTTATGACACGTTTTAGCAGGATAAACGTGTGCAGTATTATCATATGGTATCATTGCTGTAAAGTCTATCAACGATATCATCATAATTTACTGAATAGGCCGATCTAAAGTTTAGGGAGGATGACTCGGATCACCACTAGGATGCGCTGTGACTACCATTGAGAGTCCTCTGCAAGTAGCCTAATTAAGCAAAAATGCATGCATGTATTTAACTGATAGGCTCATCTAATTATTCTGTCGCACAATTTACACCTTTAATTTGCTTACCGAGAACCATCTTTTGGGACTGAGTAAACATCGTTGGAGAACAAATTATTGAAAAAGAAAGGTTTTGGTATTGTTAAAACATTTATATAAAGTTTACTAAACTTTGCTTTTGCATTATCCTTCATTTAACCCAGCGAGGCTGAGCGATATTTGGTACACAAAAAAATAATATTTTTCGGTAAATAAGTTTAATAAAAGAAATATTTTTAGTCTTTAGGGCTTTCTTCTTCAAAATTTCACTTTAATGTGTAACCTGCCGTTTCTTTGTGATTATTTGTGAAATGTACTGGCAATTTTCCCCACTGTATTATAAAGTTTGGACATAATAAACCTTTAAAAAGATTTACACATTTTGGGTGCCTCTACACAGACACACCAAGTTTAGGTCTGAAAACCTCTAATGAGCTGACGCTATGATGATTATATAAAAAAGGTGTCTTAAATATGAAGAACCCCCAATGTTCACTTCTGGAGTAGGCTACTCATGGATTAGAACTAAGACTGTTTTGTTCTACAGTGTTTTGGAGGAGGCCAAGACAAAAAGCACTTCTGGAAGACAAGAGGTGGGCAAAGAAGGTAATTCATTAAGCAGCAGAGTTAACCTGCCTCGCCTTAATTAAAACATCTTCGCTAGTTTACACTGTGGGTACTGGGGCGTCTCTGGGGTTTTGGGTTTCCTGCGCGCAGCAGATGGCCGCGCCGGCCGAAAATAATAGTTGACGCTCCTCCTCCCATGCTTCATTGTACCAGACCCGAACAACCGTGAGCCCGCGAGCCACCGGGGGATTAGAACGGCGTGGATAACAAAGAGATATTAACTATTCAGGGCCCTCACGAAAGACCGCGGTCAGTGCACATCAAGACCCTGATTGATATCTAGGCGATGACATGAGTCACGTGACGTGAGATTTGTTTATTTAGAGAGCACGAGAGATGGGTGATCCCGAGGAATAGTCTACCTCTTTATGTCTCCCAGCAGTTCTTGTAACATCAATAAGCCTTACTGAGTCAAGCCAAGTCACCTTTTTTTATAGCGCTTTTAACAATACAGACTGTGTCAAAGCAGCTTTGTATCAAAATAGGAAAATACTGTGTAAGTGCAAAAGGACAATAGTAAACATTCAATTCTCGGTTAAAGGCAGTTCATCATTGAATTCAGTGATGTCATCGTCCAGCTCAGTTCAGTTTAAATAGTGTGCTCAACCAAGTCGACGATATCGCTGGAAATGAAGTGTCCAGAAGTTTAATCAAGCCAGAGGCGACAGCTGCAAGGAACCAAAACTACATCGGTGACAGAATGGAGAAAAAAACCTTAGGAGAAAACAGGCTCAGTCGGGGGGCCAGTTCTCCTCCGGCCAGACGAATCAGCAAAGACAGATCAAAAAATTGTAACGGGGAAGTTTATCATTTAACCCTTTAACCCTTTTTATTATTTGTTATTTAGGCTATTGATTCTTTAAAAATGAGTTTTTGTAACCAACTTAGACATTATGTTGTCATGTTAGAAAGCACTCCTTTATAACCTCTTTTATAAAAACTACTTATAGCCTATAGCATATATGTATATATATATAAAATTTTTAAAATGATTAGGTTGTTATTAAATCATTTTACATTTCTTGATTCTTTGTAATAAAACGTTTTTGAAAATGTATGAAACCAACTTGGACACAAGATACAGTTCTAAGAACTGGCACGTGTTTTAAAATCTGTTGTTTTATCATTTGTATGTGTGTGTATACGTGTGTGTGTAGTTGTTTATGCTACATTGTGGGGACCAAATGTCCCCACAAAGATAGTAAACCTTAAACGTTTCGATATAAATAAGGGGGAAAGTGACTAAAAATAGTAAATTATGTTTATCTAACAATTCAAACAGGTTTTCTGTAAGGGGTAGGTTTAGGGTTGGGTTAGGGGATAGAAAATATCGTTTGGTCAGTATAAAAGTAATAAAAGTCTATGGAAAGTCCCCACAATTCACAGAAACAAACGTGTGAGTGTGTCTTTTTTGTCGTCTTGGACGTCCTTATTTTGTCACTGCCCTTGCGTTTTGACACCCTGGCACTCTCTAGTACGTTAAGCTAACCTTTATAAAATAACAAGACGCTAGGTGGCGATAAAGGAATGATTTCTTTTTCCACATGACAGCTGAAGTTTTTGACAGCTGTAATACTTGTGTGCTTGATCACCAAATGAAGTCCTGTTACAGGTCTTTTCTGCTAATTTTCCTCACTTTTCATGGACATGGATGATCAGTATGCTTTTAGCACAAACGCGAGCGCATGGGCACAAAGACACACAGGAGCGCGCACTCCCGCGTGCAAGTGATACATTAATGTGTCCTTCAGTTTCAAAGTGATGAACGGGGGAAATAGTGGACTGTAAAAATATGTAAATTACCCTCACAAAGGCTCCGAAAAATTGGCGTCATCGCCATTGCTCAAATGATATCATTACTATGTTTTGAAAATGTTAATCTGTTCAGTGGATTTCCCTGGGGAGGCAAGTAAATTAGTTCTATTTCCGTGCATACCAGCGCGAGGCAACGGGAAGCGACAAGCACCTTCGATTCGCTGATTACAATTAGACAATCCCTGCTCGGGGTCTGTCAAGCATTGATAATTTTTGGCATATTAAGCACGTTTTAGCAAAAGGTGATAAGTCAGTTTTAATTGAAATGAAATTATTACTCTAATAGAAGTTTGAGTTATTGTTATTAAAAGCATTTCATTTTGCCCTACCTCATAAATGCAGATCAAGGTAAGATTTCTGAAGGACATTGTAGGTTAAGGCTGAGTAAAGTAATTTGAAGTGGAACTACGTTTTTTCTCTTTCTCTCTCTCTCTCTCTCTCTCTCTTTCAATCAGGAATGCAGTAAATTAAAACTCGGAATCAATCGCTTTTACTTTCTGCTTTCTCGGCAGTCAGACCAACAATTGCAGATAATTAGTGCGCGGGAAAGTTTTAATTGCATGATTATCTGAGCGGGATTAGAAGGAAATTTGCCTGGTGGGATAGCCTAGTTTCCCACTAAAACACCAAACTCTGTGCTTGAGTGAAACACAAACACAGAAAGGAAAATCATTTTACACTTTAATTGGTTCCGTTTGTGGATCAAATGACTAAATTAATTTACGTTTCACACTCTTAATTATCTGTGCATCGACTAATGTGCAGTTCAGTTTTGATAGCTACAAATTAATTCACATTAAGTTAATTTAGTAATTAAGACCTTCAAAAGAAGTATATTGATTTTAATTAAAATGTTTTATTCGAGCCTAATGGTTAGCTATGATTATCGTTTAAAAGTACCTTGTTTCAAGCTTCAGGGTGCTGAGAGTTTATGAACTGCCAAAACCTTTTCATCTTTCTGGCTGAACTTTGTATTGAATTTAACAGGCTACATATAACCATATAAACACGTTGGACCCGTTTAACTTATTTAAATTGTTTTTATTCATAAGTGTAAAAATGAAAGTATTATGAAGTCTTCCTAATGCAGTATATGCAGAATTGATAGATCATATTAACATGCGAATAAAATCTTCAGGCAAAACATTCAAAGTGCTTTGCATTTCATTTTGACACGTGTTGATTCTATATCCAGATTTGTTTAATATAATATCGCCTAAGATATAGGCCTATAGATAGCGAAAATGTGATAAATTTGGAAACGCACTGAACCCTGGCCCTGGCGTGGCTTGCGTACGTATTATTAACAAGTTAATTAAAGCCTGCACATCTGACACACTCACTGTCGGATTAAAAACAACGGGCGCCTTGCAACGCTTCGCAGGGGCCGCATGTCAAGGGTTGTCTACCCAGGAGCCGCGTGCGTCTAGCGGATACCGCTTGCTCAGAACTTGAGGGGTTCCCTTTCAAGAAGCAGTTTTCTAAAAGCAAACGACAAGAAGCCAATTATTGAACTTGTATGTCTGGGGACGGGCAGAATGAAACGATTTCCATAATTCCTGTATGCGAAGTGATGAAATGTTTGGGATAAAGAGTGGAGAAGAGAGATACAAACCAAGTAACATCAAACGCGCGCTCACGCAGGCAATGTGTGCTTTGAAAACGTCTAGCGCTTGTAGAGAGGCCTTTTTTTTCTTTTCTTTTTCTTTTTTTCTTTTTTGGAAAGTGCTGGTTTGAAATGAACACATTGAAATGCAGAGAGGCAGCCAGCCAACAGACTGCGAGGTCAAGTGACGAACGGATTATATGCTTCTCCTTAATAATATTAATTAAACAATTTGCATGCTAATAAGGTAACAATTATCGTGCCTCTCTGTTGAAAGATTTAGGTTATTACTACACGCCATCCGGGTGCTGCTGAGGGTCAGCGCAAGCGAGCGAGTGGTGAGAAATTTCAACTCAAATTAACATTCTGGCAGCTGGAGAAATTGGATAAATAAAGTGGAATTAATTCTCGGTAATGGAGGAGGAGAGCAGGGAGAGAGAAAGACCCATGTACTTACTTTATACATGAACAGGATTGATTACCATCCTGTATTCAGTACCATCTCTCTCCTCTCTTTCTCTCTCTCGCTCACACACCACACACTTTCCCAATTTTAAATAAAAATGACATGAGCTGGACATCGTTTACATTTAACATGTATAGAGGCAGGGGGATCTTCATTCTACATAAAAACTTAAATGTTTACAATCATTACAAAATCACAGTCTGATGAAAGAAGATATATTTCTTTTAGTTTACATTTTATTCTGTAGGAACACCGTATACACTCTAACATGTGTGCGCAATCATTCACACATTACTTCTTATGAAATTTTGTCCTTTACATTTGAAAAAAGTCGATGTTTTAGCCATTCTTTTAAATGTTAATAATTTTATTTTATTGATTAATATGACCCTTTCACACACCACAGCGCCCTCTTTTAGATACAAATGATCAATGGAATAGAAGCATAGGCTAATTGATTGTTTGCACGAAATTGCTTAAACATTTAAGTGATGTCAGTTTTTGTTTGGTTTGTTTTTGACTCAGGGGCCCAATAATCTAAAAGCCCTATACTGAAATAGCCTATAAAAACACGTTTGAAAACACGTTTGTTTTCATATAGCTTCCCCCTCACAGATATTCTATCAGAGTCGCTTTTGTTTCGACCTTATTTTTTCATAACACCTGCCAAGATCATGGCCACAGTAATCAGAACTGTGGAAATGAGTTGAAACGATGCGAAGCGCGCTGGAGTGTAGATATTAGAAAGGCTGAGGTGCTTGTAGTTTTAAATTCATCTTGACAGCTCGCAACAGGGTGGGTGGTGATGCATGCATGCTTCGTCCGTTCTAGGATCACTCTATTCAGGGCACGATGCCTCCGCGTAATATGAGAACATCATTTTACGCATTCGCCAGACATTCCTTGAAAAGTAGCTGACACGGGGTACATGACGTTTTTGGTTGTTAGTATGTGTTATTCTGCTTTTATTAAACTAATGTGACGTTTAGAGCAGAACAATTAGCTATTGGAACAGAATCAGTGTGTTTTTATGTAGCGGCTGTTTAGAATGTAGTCGGGGAATCAATCAATTTGCCGGTTTCGCCTCCTCCCTCTCGCCTAGTTGTGATGTCTCATGTCGTGTTGTGACAGCGCTGGTATTGTTTATTGAGGTGGATGTCAGGTATAATTAGCAATCGATATGGAAAACGTTTGTGTCGTGGCTCTGACGTCACCGAAGATTAACGTTCCTTATTGGTCGCGAATTCCCTAGCGCGAGAGCTAGTTATTTGGACAAGAGGAGAGTTGATGTTGACAAAGTAGGAGAGAGCGAAAACCTCGCGCGCCTGCCTCGGTCTCCTTATTCCTAAATCGGGAGCGCAAAGCATGTCAACTCCGTCCGTCTCTTCACGGCTGCTGCATGCGCTCTGAGAGAAGAGTTGGAGCTCGTTTTGGCCAGACAAACGCTTCCCTGATTCCGGAGATGCAATGATGGATAGCCGGATCCTCGAGCATCCTCATGCCCAGTTTGGAGGCTCTTTGGGAGGCATGGTTGGAATGGGTTTCCCCTATCACATCAGTCACCATCATGTTTTCGATATCTCCGGACACCAGCTACAGTCGGCGGCCGCTGTACCTTTTTCTATAGACGGATTACTTAACGGATCATGCTCGGCGTCTGTTGCCAACTCCAACCCACTGCTGGGATCTGGTTGTGGTGTAAACGGGGATAGCCAGTATAAACTCAGCGGTAAGTGAATGGTTATCCATGAAGAATATAGCAGGCTGTACAGTTTGTCAATAGTTTTAGCAAAACATATAGACTACACGAGGCCTCTCGTCAAAAAACATGAAATGCTTTTTTCCCTAGCCAACATTGCACACTTTATAAATAGCTTTGTTTCACTTTTATGAGTTCAATTAAACTGAAAAGTAAGACGATTTTACTTGGACAGATAATACACCGATAGTAATGAAATGTCAAATTCTTCTTATGATAACCACTGATTATCGTGTGTTCAAGTCCGTTTGATTTATGTTTAAATTCTATTAGCATTTCTGGTCTTTGTAAATATCAGGATTATTAAATAGCTACTTCATAAATACTTTGATATAAAATGCGACATTAAACAATAATACCATTGTATTTTAAGAATCATATTACTAGCATTTAAAAGGATATTGTGACCTATATTTTTAAAAGTAGGCTACAGGCACTATCAGGCACTGCACTTGTGTGACATGTTATTGTAGAATTGTATTTGACAATAATTTGGTTGTTGTTAAATTGTAATATTTTAAATAATTAATGTCAACAAAATTGTAATTATACAGTTCCAAGTAGAACTGCTGGAGTGCATATGTGCATGTTCATGTTTGCATGCGCGTGTTCTGACAGACTCTGTGGTCCTAGATGCTGGAGACCTCGACAAGGAAAGCCCTGGCTGTAAACGGAGGCGAACGCGTACAAATTTTACGGGCTGGCAGCTGGAGGAACTAGAAAAAGCATTCAACGAAAGCCATTATCCGGACGTGTTCATGCGCGAGGCTCTCGCGCTACGTCTAGACCTTGTTGAGTCACGTGTTCAGGTAAATGATGGTTTGTTATTGTCATAACAAAATCTTTCATTGACCTTTATTATAATGGCCTATTTACTATTAATCAGACAAAATATTACATATAGCCACGCTTTATGTATCATATACATAATTTTTTTGTGTGTTACCTTTTTTTATGTAATATTTGAAATGCTAAAATTTTAAATAGGCCTAGTTATTTCTTCCAAATGCAGGAGAACAGGGTAGACATTTTAAAATAATGGTAAAGTCTACATGATAAATGTTCAACCAATAATTCATCTGCTAAAAGCATTAATCGATCATATAATAGAGTGATTTGCATAACATTTATATTCATGCTGACTGATCACTAGCTGAGCAGTAAATGCATGTTAATTCTAAAGCAGATTATTATAAACAATTTAATAATTTCATTCTGCTAAAATGCTGACTGATTTTTAAAAATGATAGCCTACTAATATCACGTTTGATTGCCTAAATATAATAAAACACCCTTATAAATCTTTTAGTTAATACAATTACTTGTGATCAGTTTAACCAATTCTTACTAAACATAAATAGGCCAGTGGGTTGTAAATTATACTGTGTATACTGTGTTGAACGTGCAGCCTTTGTCTGCATTTTCTCTTTTTGTAGAAACTCGACGCTGGATGAGAAGCAGTCTTTTTAGGGAGTTAAAAGCTTAGCTTTCTATTATTCTTATTTCTTAAGGAAGATTAGCCTGCGTTATCGTTAGGCTTGTGTGCTCACAGATTTTAACGACATTAACATTTTATGTGTGTATACACAGCTATTGTCATGTATAGCCTCGATGTCTCTATGTTAGTATGCGTCTTAGCCTGCTGGTGGATGCTAACTCTCGTGTTATCAGCGCTGAACAGACGGCAGTCGCCATGTGAGGGGCCTGGGTGTGAGGTGCGAGCCTGCTGCTCTGCCTCTTCTGGGCCAAATCTGTCCTAGCGCTTATACGCGCCTAAATGAACTTTAGGGGAACAGGCCCAAATTAGCCACGCAAGAACCAGGCTTAATTGAAAGACTGAGAGTGAGCCATTACATTGAATCAATTGACAATTAAGACAAGCGCATCTGTGGCTGTGGGCTTTATGAAATATGCTTCGAGGAAAACAGTTTCCCTGTCCAAGTTGTGGCATATTATTGGAGAGCCTTGGATGTATATCAAATAGAAACACAAGACGAGCATCTTGTCAGAGACTTTTCTTTTTTATGAGAAATCGGCTAGTGCTGTTGTTATTGTTATTGCTGTTGTTGTTATTTAATTGAATACATGCATACAATTAAATATAAAGAAACAATTCTTTCATTTGTGATGTGTAAATGATAATACTTTGATAAAGAATCGAAGTACTTGTAGATTTCAGATTTCAGCATTTATTCAAACATTTATTTTAATTTGTCATTATAATTTTGCCAATCAATGTTCTTTAGCCTACATGAGTTTGATATATGCCTTGTATATATCAAATATACAATATATCAATATATGTAATTCTGCTTAATTTGTTGTTATTATAATGGGCTAATAATTACATGTAACGTGTAACAAGGACACCTTAAAATACAGTGTAACCCTACCTGCTTAAGAAACTGAGTAAAGAATTCACAACCTTTTCTGTTTAGGTGTGGTTTCAAAACCGGCGAGCTAAATGGCGCAAAAAGGAGAACACGAAGAAAGGGCCCGGTCGACCGGCTCACAACTCTCACCCCACGACCTGCAGCGGCGAACCAATGGACCCAGAAGAGATCGCACGACGGGAGTTGGAGCGCTTGGAAAAGAAGAAGCGAAAACAGGAACGCAAGCTGCTGAAATCTCAGAACAAGCTCTTAGCAGGTGAGCTCTTCCACACACCCGGATCTGACAGCGACAGTGGAGTATCGCAGAGCACCGATGGCGAGTCCACTCCACACACCGGGCCTCAGCCTAGCGCGCACCGACAGCAAACAGAACATATGTGTGACCAACATCCACGCCACCAAAGAGCCGGTACAGTCAACGACACAGCGGAGCCCATGGACTCCACGCGGAACTCTGCACTGTGCGCCTCGAACGGCATCACACGCGCCTCCACGCTTCAGAAACTCAACCCATTTAGTGTGGAGAGTTTACTAGCCGACTCAAGTCCAAGGAGAAAAACTACCCTGGATGTCTCTCAGTTACCGCCGCAGCGACCACTGGTCGGAAAAGGCCATTTCCTTCTGTATCCCATTACCCAGCCGCTGGGTTTCATTGTGCCACAGACAGCGATGAAACCGAGTCAGGATTCAGGAAATTCGGGCCAATACTGTTCCACGACAGACACCTCAAACCAGAAAAATATCATTCACTTGTGCAAAGACACAGGTGCCACAAACGACGAGCTGCAAAGAGAAAGCAAGAACTCTTCCATGCAAACTTCAAACACAAGCTCAGAGAAATGTTATGCAGAATCGAATTCGCCGCAAAAGGAGTTTGAAAACGACTCAGAGTCCACAGTCACAAGCTCTAGCCAGAAAGAAAGCATCTCTCCTAACCTGTCTGAATATTCAGACACGAAACCCCGCAGGTCTGCTGACACAAATACAGATGGAGAGGATGTTGACATGGACTGAAATGTAAATAGGCCAGAAGCGGTGGCGCCAAGTGACTTGTCACAATCCCAAAGCTGATAACCATACGTTTTTGTATACAAGACTGTTTGAATTTCATTTTTTATACTTTTCAAAAACGGATATTCTTGATTCAGGTGAACTGTCGGCTTAAAATATCTGTTCCAATAATCTGCGAACTTGAAGGAAACAAGTCAGCTGTGAGCAGCAGACAAGAACAACACATCCTCAAACATTGTATAAATGATAAAGTATCGAAAATATTTATATATGTAACATTTTGATAAGTAATAATAAGAATAAGAATAAAATATTGTGAAAGAAAAGACCTTGTATTGCTACCTCAGTGCTTACAGTTAGCATGTCTACTTTGTTTATCGCTTTGAGAAGCTGCTGTACAGCAGGCTCGTGTTTATTGCTTTAACAAATTCATTCATTCAAAACCTCCAGTTAAAATGAGGTCTCACGCCGCGGGCGGTAGGACCCGGTCAGCTCCTGTGGAGTTTTGATATGAAAGTAATTATTTTCCCGGTGGCGGCTGGGAGGATACGTTTTTTTTTTCTGTTAGCCTGAAGGGTTATTATACATTACCGATTCCTGCGATATGAAATCACATAAACTTCCAACAATAATAGAATTAGCATGAAAGGCTGGCGAGTCAGATTGAAATGGGGAAATAATAGCCCAGGCAGCTGCGAGCGTACGTGTGAGGATGTGTGTGTGTGCGTGCGTGTGTGTGTGTTTGTGCACATGAGGCAAGCCTGGGTGATTCGCTGGGTGGAATTTTCATGAGGCGCACGGGCCTGTCAGGGCACGCGTAGGCGGCGATATTAAGATAGATGTTCGATGATATCCCTCATTGTTCTGTCGCGTACATTGATGTTCCTGCCTTATCGGCCTATTGATCATTTGTCGCTCTATAAAAGAGCAGCCCCTCTCTCTCTCTCTCGTTCTCACACACACAACTCTCTCTCTCTCTCCACACACATGCATTACACCAATTTAGTCTAATAATGTTACCCACAGGGTCAAAAACTCATGGCACACTGAAGCATTTGCGCTGGAAAATATTAGCATCAGTGAATTAATAAATATACGATGATCGAAATGAAAGGTAGATGTCTCAGTAAAGACGCACCCAGCATGGTTCTGCAATGGATTTTTTCCTTGCTTATACTTCTTAAAGCAGAACCTTTAATTATCACGTTTCCAAAAAGATTTACTCCGTACAAGTGTGCAATATTATACAAGTGTAAAACCGCCACCCCTTCGGTCATCTTCATTGAGCCCCTGCATTTGCAAATAAATGAAAAGTAAACGGAGGGACTCGAGCTTTACCCTATGAATGGCATCTTCCAGCCTTAATAACATTTACATAATTTCTTATTTCGGGTTACTGCTATTTGCACTGCATGAGACCTAGCTTATAGGAAAAATAATGAGAGAAGCGAACATCTCTGGGGGGATGCGCTACTTCAGCGAAGAGAAACATAAATGTTTTAGTGTAGGAAGAAATGAGCCTATAGCCTATTTACAGTGGCATATTTTCTATATGAGCTGATCCTGAAGGTCCGACAATCCGTCATTACAATGCATGAATCCAGTAAGCACTAGGCACACTTTATTAAGACAAACAATGAATTGATTTAGACTAAATGAATTGATGATACCACGGGCTCTCTTCAGGTCTGGTCCGGACCCCAGTGTTGTAATCTAGTATTGTGGACATTTTGAACTCGGGAGTAAAAAGTTTTCACTTTGAGCCCTGAGACTCATTATATACCGAGAAGGGAGGAGTGTAAATTGTTTTTACGCTATTATCTGTCCGTAAGACGCAATTTCTCTTGCTAATTACGAAGGTGTTGCTTCTCATCGACAGCCGGCTGCTGATTTTCAATTTAACTGATCATCATACATTCATTTCTCCGCATGATAAATCTACAAGGCCGCCATGCCCTGGGTACTGAGTGGAGAGGGGGTGGAGGGGAGCGTGTGGCTGTCAGGGCGAGTTAATGGGGGAAGTGTATGCGCCAATGAGTGCGGATCAGGCAGCTAATTTACCACCTCCCGTAGCCTTCTATCTGCGTATCTCATTTCCTCTTTTCTCCCGGGAGGGATTGCCACCCTAGAGCCACCTGCACAGACAACGGACAACGGGGTTGTCTTTTTAAAATACACCCATTAAAACCTTAACGTGGATGAAGGCCCACAACATTGTGTTCTGAAACTAGGATATCATATCAAGTTTCATTAATGCTGTTGAGTTTCTCATTTAATTGCATGTCACAATTTTAATTACAAGCAAAACATTTGCACAGTGAATTATCAATGTCAGTTCTCGCTCTTGCTTTCTTTGGGCAGACTGTGGCCTTTAAACTGCAAAGGCGGAGAGTATAAGATGAATGCAAGGCAGCATAGGTAGTTGACACATAACATATCCATGTTATGATTTTTTTGTGAATATTTATGTTAATGTTTAAGAAAATATGTATATGAAGTGTAGCCTATTAGTTTTCCATCGGCCTTCAAGAGTTAATTATATTTTTCCAATGTCACCGTTTTTTTTAGGTCTTTAAGTGTCCTACTAATATTCCACAAATTCTCAAACTCTCAAAATTAATGTCAATTATATCTACCATTAAAATGTGAATTAATGCAGACTGTTTAATTATGCAGAAGATATTGTGCAGAAATAAAGTTATGAAAACTAATATTTTAAATATTAAATCATGAAACTAGAAACGAAGACAACATGCAATGATAGAAGTATGAAAATACAAATGTTACATAATTATAATAAAAGACATCTACAAACAACGAATTACGCATCCCAGTTACAAAAAAAGCCAAGCTACAACAGAGTTTCCTTTATAGGACTCAAAGCTGGCATATGTTGCATCACATTTACACTGAATTTGGAGCAAACACAAAACCTGCTCAGCTCACCTTTACTTTTGGTATCTCCTGAAATAAATGTGGTATGAAAATATATAATTATGTAAATACTGTTACTACTTACTGATCTACCGTTTGCACTTTTAATGCGTCTGAAAAGTTCTTAATGTAACAGGGGGTTGCCTGTTTACTGTACTTTGTAAGACTCACAACAATTTGTTTTGGGATCCTTTGAGTGGGGGTGGGCCTGTGATGGTACACCGCTTGAGGGAGTAGCGCACAATTTCCTCGGTCGTGTCTTTAGGCCTCGGTAATTTGGTAGATAAATCAAGCACGTTTTGGTCTCAGGTTTAGACGTTCAAGCTCGGTGATTGATTCGGGACCCGCGGTACTACAGGGTCACTGACAGGCTGGATAAATCAGACCAGTTCAGCGGTCGACTAATGAGACCAGATTATTTTTCAACAGCCTGAAACGAGCGTGAAAAATAAGATCTACCTCATCCCGAGGTGTCAAATCGATTCAACATCACTGTGCAAATACACACATTTGCGCACGGATGGGTCCTCATTGTTTAATTGGACCTAAAGCACAGGTAGGCTATCATATTAAATTGTCACAATTAATCTACAAGCATGGCGCTCAATGCGCAACAAAAGAATGTTTCACTTAATATTCTGAGGTAGCCCAAAGGCCTAGGCTTTGAACATGCCCTTCATAGATGGTTGACTAATGTGAATTAACATTAAGAGTAGCTAAGAGAGGTGCGTTAGAGAAGCTAATGTTTGTCTGTTCAATATAAAATTATTGAGATTATCCTTCTGAACTGCTTCATGCATCTGCCAAGTTTAAAAAAAAAATATAGGCTATATATAGGATTTACATTAAGCCGCCCACTCCATATTACACATTAAAAATAATAATAATAATAATGGTATTCTCTTATATATATATATATATATATATATATATATATATATATATATATATATATATATATATATATATATATATATATATATATATATATATATATACACATACACCGAGCTACAATATATGTATTGTAACCAAAAGAAGTATCCTTGTTTAACTTTGCGAACAGAAATCGCGTTCCTCTGAAGTGGTAACCGTAGCAACAGTACGCACTTCCAGTATCGAACGTTACATAGACACACGTTACATTTTCACACGCCTAAAACCCTGATAGTGAGAAGAAAAGAGTGACAAGACAGTAGTAGCCTCCACTGTGAGCGAGACGAACCTGAAGTGCAAGTCGATTTAAATAATTCATTATAGAAACAGAATAGACATTTCTTCAAAACAGAATGATCCAAATTCCAATTTAAAGGTATGATATTCCCATAGGCTAGAGTTTTATTGACTATTTAATATTTCCACATTATCTTAGTTTATTTATTCGATAAATTCCAGGCAAGAAATACATTTTGTGTCGAACATCAGGCAAATGGAAAAGGCAAAACTGTTAAATCGTAAACAATTGAATTAAGGCATCGAATGTGATGCGTTGCAAGCACTATTGCAGGTTTGCATTAATTGAAATGTTCGGCTGGTATGGTCGGATTTTGTTTCAAATCAATTCCATGGGTGTTTCGTTGCGATAAAAGATGATAAAATCTAGGTCCTACGCAAGACTCTTTTGCACTTCAACAACGCCCTACCAGTTTTCTTCTCCTCATGAATTAATCTCATTTAATAACTGTAATCAAACCAGTTTATATAAAATGTAAAATGTTTAAGTCGTTATTTAGACTATAGAGCTACTTCTTTAAATGGACCCTCCTGCTTTTTGAGTGGGGCATGTTGGTGTTGGTGTTGGTAACGATCTCACACCCGCGATTCTGATTCTCCAGCCTCATTCTGTTATTATCACCTGACCAAATGTGTTTCATTTTTCAAGAATGACTCCCTGAGAGATGGTCACACACGGTTAACCCTGTATGTACCACACACACTCTCTCTTAAATAAATGTAAACTATATGTAAAGTGACCAATGGAATCCAAAACATGGATTTAAAATGTCAAAGAAGATAGTGAACCAGTCATCTGTGAACTTGTTGAGGTGTTGGCACAGAAGGCATGGGGAGAAGTAGCAGATTGGCACAGACTGAGGCTGGGCTATCTTTATTTTGTGCCAGGGGAGTGCCAGGGCAGGGCAGAGCAGAGCAGTTGGGCCCAGTCTTACACACACATGCCCACTATACCCCTGGCATCTATCACCAGGAAACCATGATCTACTGACCTAGGGATGAAGTTTGGGAAATCAATGCAAGGCAAGGGGTCAGAGAGATAGAAAATGAAAAAAAAAAGACAACGAAAGGGAAGAATGATCCCTTGATGAAATATACATCGTACATTTAGAACAGTATACATTGCTGTTGAAAATCCAGTTTTGCTCATACAGGAATAAATTACATCGTAAAATACATTAAAATAGAAAATAGTTATTTTAAGTAGAAAAAATTTCAAAATGTTACTATTTTATGGTATTTATGAGCCTAAAAATATTAATGATTCCAAATATTTGACTATAAATATACATTTTGTCTTACAAATTTAATATATAGTTTGTCAAGAGGCTTAAAACTAAATAAAATTAGGTGTTTTAAATTGAATTAAAAAAATTATGCAACTTCAAAGGTGAAATATTGCATGTTCAATGCTTTATTTGTGTTCCAGTTTTCATGACCAATTGAAGCACAATTAAAAACAGTACATCAGTAAATACTCTATTAAACCGAAAAAATAAATTTAAACAAAGCTGTTATGAAACGGCTTTTGATACCACAACTTCAAAAGTCATTATAAGTTATATCACTGCCATTTTGAATTGTAAGAAACAGGGTGAAATTAGTAATTCATTATCTTTATTCTGCTATGAAAAAATACACCTTATATCATAAGAAAGGACTTAAATTAAGATAGCAAAGTCAAAATGTAATAAAAAAGGGTTGATTATTTAATATCACAGTGTATAACATATAAAAGTTGTTATCAATTTGATTATAGAATTTTTTAATTAGCAGTGGCAGGTCTGCTTGTTAAATGGGCATTCCCAATACAGCAAAAACAACGATTAAAAAAAAAAATCACATTAGACCCAATTAATTAGTTTTAATTTCATTCTAAATGCACTGAAGTGCTTGTTAAATGGAGGATGAGGCGTATTAAAAATGCCAACCTCCGCTCACACACACATACACTCAGAAGGAATGGTAAATAAACAGCTTAAGCCTGCTTTCCGGTGGAATGGGCAACAGACTCCCTTGGTGGCACCCGGCAACCATAATCTGGCGTAAATAATGACATCTCTCTTCACGGCTGCAAGCTTTAGCCAAATTAAGATACACACGCTCACACATACACACACATGCACAGAGACAAAGAGCTCCAGCCAGTATCACTAATTATTTACTTTGGGTTGGTCTACACTGACCCCCTGGCCACACCAGAGCCTGCCAGGACCAGCAGGGAGAGACGAGTCAAGCATCTGCTGGGAGAGAGAGAGAGAGAGAGAGAGAGAGAGAGAGAGAAAGAGAAGAATCAGACCGTTCAATTTAGTGAGTGAGATTTCAGACCCACAGGTGTGTGTGATTGGATGAGGACAAAGAAGTCTGAGAGTAATCTTTTTTTGTTGTTGTTGTTGTTGTTTTTTTTTTGCTAAAATTGTCATATTCAAACATTTGGGTTGTTTTGTGATAAAGTCTCATTGGCTGGTCTGAAGTATTTGGGTGATGATCACAGAAAAGTAAACCTGAAGAACTTTTCTTTTCATAAAGAACCTTTTGTGCAATGGAAAGTTACCATGGACGTTAAAGGTTCTCAATGGAACCATTAGTGGCCAAAAAAACTTTATTATTTTTAAGAGTGCCTATAATTCATTATGAGAACTTTGGGTTTAAATGCAATAATGAATTTATTCTGACAGAATGATTAGTTTATTGGTCATATGCTAACAGTAAAGTGGAAATTGGTAACATTTTTACTTGCTATATCACGAAAATCTGTTATGTTGAGAGAAACGTATACATTTTCACAAAGCAATGATTGATATTTCATTAATATAACATTCATTTGAAGGGGAAAATGAGGCAAACATTCATTGATATTGCATTATATTATATTTCTTGTAATCCATTTAAGCAAAACTATGAAAAGAACACACACACACACACACACACACACACACACTTTGGCTCAAGTCCATGACTTATAATGGGTTTTAAGCTGGCATAACTCATATGCTAAATTAAATAGTGTCCATTGTTTCCAATGTTACATTTGACAAATCTTATTTCAGTTTTCCATTTGCTTTGGTGCGGGCCAGTGGGCATAGTCTTCCTGCAATTAAAAAGGGTTTGATGTGAGCTCTCTCTCTCTTCCCCCCATCCCTTATTCCCTCTCTCTTAAACTTATAAGAGCCAAAGAACAAGAGAAAAACACAGTTTAGCTTGATTTCAATTATAGTGTTTTCAAGCAGTGACAGTTTGGAGCTATGATGAACTGTGATAAACAAATTCAAATGTTGCATCTGCTAAAAATGGCATCTCTTTGAGGAAATGACAGTTACCTTCCAAATGCATGAGGGGAAGGAAGTATCTCTATTCTGTGTTCTTGAAAAAAAAAAAAAAAGCTCACCCACTGCTGTCTAAATCATAAATAATCATAAATCTGCTTTATTAAATGAAGACTACTATTATAATTAATATTACAATTAATATACTATTATAATTAAGCCAATGTTATTATTCAGCTAAGCAAAACTAATTAACCTATAATCAAACTACATGATTAATATAGAATATGCAAATGATTCATCACACACATATTCAAAATATTAATGATGAAATTTTTATGCACTTGCTGTTTTTAGTGATTTATTAATATGAATGAAAAAGCATAAAATAATGTTTTGTGCTGACACAGTTATTGGTCATCTGCTGTGATTGACACATTGATCAGCCAATAGGATTGTGTCTTAATTTGAGCAACTATGAAAAAAGTACTTGGCAGACTAGGCACCTAATGACAACTTTCTGTCATTTTAACAGCTAACTTATATATGTTTACATGGTTAAAGTCTTAGCACGTTTAATTATTACCAATCCTGTATTCTAATAACAGCAGCACTACTTTTGGACTTCTAGGCAAAGCACTCCAGCGGTTCGCAGTATTAGGCGTGACTAATGTCAGGTTGAACTCTGCTCAGGCCGCTAGGGTGAGCAGACACAGTAATAACAGCCATAGCTCATTTAGTGTGCAACTTACCAAGGACATCGAGCTAGCACACACAGTTACACTTCTTCACATACACAGACACGTGCACTCACACATTTTATATGCGTTATCTTTGCCAGTTGTGTTTAGTCCCTAAAGGTTTCCAGGTTTCGGATGCTATTTCCCTAAACACCCGAGTGCTAAATGGGAGCTGATGCATCTTCCAGAGACTGTGAACGAGCTGCGTGAATATTTAACACTAAACAACAGAGAGAGCGAGAGAAGGAGAGACAAAGAGAGTGAGGAGCCTCATTCAAAATCAGTTTTGTCCACAGACTCTGTCAGGTAAGTCAAGAATCAAATGTCACCGATCCGACACACACTCCAGCACAAACAGATATTGAAGGTAAAACGCCAGTGATTCCATTTCCTCTTACCGCACGATTTCTCCTACCTTTTCAAATCAAAATGATCCCGAGTTAGGTCACACACACACACACACACACACACACACACACACACACACAAAACCAACACAATAATTGAAATATTTTCAACCTGATTAAGCCTAGCACCCCGGGCTATGCCAGTTGCTATGGCTCTGCGCCTTGGTTGCTAGGGGGAGTAAATCATGGTGCATTATTTGATTTTTGTAATAGATATGAAAGCTCGATTCGGCCGATTAAATGTCTCCCCGTCTAGCACCTATAAGACCTGAGGCAGAGCGTGAGTGAGTGAAATAATGGAAAAGAAGTAGAGATTTGATATGGCTTTGAAATTGCAATAAAATGTTATGGGTAATAAGAAAAAAATTATAAAATAAATTTATGAAAAAAAATATATATATTTATTATTGCAGTTAACAAACAATCATTTAGTAATAATAATAATAATATATATATATATATATATATATATATATATATATATATATATGTGTAGACCTGGGCTAGTTACACTTTTTATGACGGGTTTATTTTTTAAAGTCATTTTGAACATTTGAATATGTTGAAAGTGATTTTTTGTTAAATAAATGAATTGAAATTTATTGTTTTAAACACATAAAACAACTTATTTAAAAAAATTACAACTTAAAATGACAATAAAAACATAAATTTACACCAATATGGCATTCATGAAAAATACCCTTGTCCTAAGATCAAACTTTCAATAAAAATGATCCTAATTCAAGAAAGTTAGTTTGAAACCAAGAGCAAACCAATGCTGAAGAAAACACACTTCTTGAGTAACTGGTCTCCAAAACCTTACAAGTTACTGAAATACAAGTCCAGTGTACAGTGTATATACAACTAGCCCCGGCCTCCTCTACTATTCTGTTTTCACACCCTCGGATTACAATGTTACTTTACTGAACATGTTACATCATTGAATTTAGCATTATGTCTCCCTGAGCAGCTTGTACATTATCCACATATTGGATCAAACTCTTTATCTGGTTAAAATGCTCCACACACTGAGTTACATTTTCCTCTCCCCAGTTTTATTAGCTACATTATCTTTTATTGTCTGAGTGTTGCATTATAATAGTGGAACTTTGTCATCTCCTAATAGACCAATATATCTGTCAAAGGATTTTAATTGGCCGATATTCTATTAACAAGCAACTTATATATATACAACCATTCAAAAGACTGTGGCCAGTATAGGATTATATTTTTGAAACAAATTAATAGTTTTATTCCGCACGGAAGCATTAAATTAATCAAAAGTGACAGTTAAGACATTTATAATGTTACTAAAGATTTGTATTTCAAATAAATGCTGCACTTTGAACTTTCTATTCATCAAAGAAACACTGAACGTGACACTGAAGACTGGAGTAATGATGCTGAAAATTCAGCTTTGCATCACAGGAATAAATTATATTTCAAAATATATTTACAAAACAAAACAGTTATTTTAAATGGTAATAATATTTCACAATATTATCATTTTTTACAGTGTTTTTATCACATAAATGCAGCCTTGGTGAATAAAAACATCACTTTCACATATTGTTGCATTTCCATCTATGCCCTTACAAAGCACCATATGCAATAAAATCAATGCATTTATGCAATCTTCTGACATAATGTAGACCATCCATATTTGGCTTTAATTCAAATTCATGATTGATTCTTGATGATGCATGTCCTACACTGTCCACTCCTATCTGTGTCCTAATCTCATTTGTATTTCCTTGGATCTCGTATAATTTTTCCCAGAACTGTCTGTGAGAGGATGTGCCTTCTGGGGACTTTGTGATGTCCGGTATGATGCCAGGAACATTCAGCAGAAGGGAGGGGCAGGAAGGGCTCTTACAGTGACACCAGTGCAGCTGTTACAGACGGTGACGACAGCAAGGTGTGATTGGCAGAAGTATAATTGCATTTTAAGTGTTGATGTGCATAAAGTGTAAATACCTGCCTGGAGAGCCTGTGTGCTGAAATATACGTTTGTGCGTGTACTAATTAAAGCCTGACATCCAGCTTTGTTCATCCTCTATGATTCTAATTAGCAATGAGCTGTGCTCTCAAAAGACAGTTCTGAAATACACTACACAAATCACTATAATACTGCTGTTGACATGAGAGGCAGAGAAAAAGAAGCGAAGGAAGAGTGTGGGGGAGAGAAAGAGGGAGAGGATGGTGTGAAAGCGGGCTTTGAGAGATTAGAAATTTACATATCTTAATAGACAACCACATACTCACATTCTTTCATCAGGAAAGTCCCAGTGCAGCACTGGAATTGTGAGTAGTGGACTGGCAAGGCAGAGAAATTGATTGTCACACACACACACACACACACACACACACACACACACACAAAATACTAACTATACAACATACAAGAAAAGACCAACTCTGGGCTGATGGAATAATTAGCACTTTGGAGCCAAGCAAAATAAGCATTATGTCTAACATAGAAATAAAATGTTATTGTTATATTAATTTCACAAGTGATAAATAGTAATAACAGAAAAAGAACCTACATGACTAAGCTAACTATATGTACAGTAGTTGCAAAAATATACAGTGGTTATATTTAGTTACATTATTATTTTCTATTGTGCTAAGCTGTGTATTTGACCATTGTCCGAGGCAAACAATTTCTTAAATATCTGAGCTAGTTTTAATCTGTTATGTATTACTATTCTCACATAATAAAACAATTGAAACTGAAATCCATATTTCATGTTCATATTTCACTAAATGCATTTATTGCAAGTAGCCTAATGTACAGTCAGCTGATTATTATCACAATGTGATGTAGAATAATATAATATAATATATACCAATTACCAGGATAGGTATCTGATTATATTATATTATATTATATTATATTATATTATATTATATTGATGCATTCTAAAATAGGCTCTAAACACCACAAAATTTGAGTATATATTTGATTAGAGTATACAGTACTGTAATATATATATATACATTAACATTATTTATGTACCTTACTGTAAGTTGTGTAGTTGAGAAAGTGTCTGAATTGTCTGAAATCAAAACAAATATGCACTTAATCTATGTACAGACACATATGATCTATCTGGAATTATTAGTCGACTTTCTAGTGTGTATGTGTGTGTGTGTGTGTGTATGTGTGTGTGTGTGTGTGTGTGTGTGTGTGTGTGTGCATATAAGTCTAGCAGTGTCTGACACTTCCCTCTCCTCTGGAGAATATGACCTCTTCCCCAGTCTCACTCAGTAATTGGCTAACTAATGTGTAAAGAGGGAGGAGGGGATGAAACTGAGATGAGCATAATGTAGGACAGCATGTTTCAGAAGTGCAACCAGTGGTAATGCAGTATTCAATTTCAATTGGCGCTTGAGCTTCATTTCTGAATGTACATTGTTCCTGGTTAACCCTGATTAGCTCATTGAGCGCTTGTCGATGCGGAAAGAAACTGATGGGAGCGTTTCTGTATAGGTGTGTGCTCTCGTGAGCGTTCTCAGAACATGAGCTCTAAACTGTCTTGGCAGGTGTTGATTGGAGGTCATTGGTCTTGCTGTAGTCTGGACGCTCAGATCAATAAAACACTCCAATCTCTTTATCTACCACCTAACAGCTATCAGAGAGTGAAAAAAAGAAAAGAGGGCGAGACAGACACAAAACACAGAGAGAGGGGGCTGGTTTTCTTGTAGTTGGTCACTTACTGAAACTGGATTACACTGAAACTATAGTTGGACGTGACGTGATATCTGAGTCACCTTTGAATAACCAGGATATAGAGAAGTTTTGTATTCATGCCATTCTCCCTATCTGTTTTGTTCTTAAATTAAAGTTACAAAACATTGACAAAATTTACTTTGTTAAAGGAATATTTCCCCAGAAAATATACTGTATGCTTCTTGATTGAAACAAGTTTGGAGAAATGTAGCATTACATCACTTGCTCAATGGATCCTATGAAGAGAATGGGTGCCGTCAGAATGAGTCCAAAGTCCAAACAGCTGATTAAAAACATCATATAAGTAGTCCACATGACTCATGAAATGCATTGTGAAGTGGAACGCTGTGTTTTTGTAAGAAACATCCATCATTAATTAATTTAATTTATACACATCCCTGATTTTATCATGACAATTCATCAGTGCATGTTCCTTTAATGAATTGTCTAATAAAAAAACCTAAACTCTCAGCATCTTTTTTTCCTGTTACACTCATACATATGACTATGTAAGTAAAATGGGAAAATATTTACCTTAAAATTAAAGAGTAAAAGTCATGCACTCCAATTTAGTATATGTATTTTTAATTTCTAAAATTAAAACTACACTGTGGCAGACCAAGGTCACTTTCCTTGCTATTTCTTACTCAAAAACATGCAAAAGAAATTATTCTTTTGTGCAAGGTGCTTTGAGAGAAAGTAGCCCAAAGAGCATGCTTGGATACACACTTTGAAAATCCATCAGAAATTGTAGGTCATGCAATCCATGCACTTTTACATGCATGCTATTTGAACACACATTTGATTTTCATATGATTTGGGATGCGCTAATTCTCATCATACACATAGCTGGGTATGTAAATTGGGATGCAACTAGTCTCTCAAAAGACAGCCGTCGTGTAGATATGGTTTCTGGGTAGCACAAAGGAAATCGGCTTGGCGTAAAATTAAAAGACGACTTACAATGTCAATCATGTACACACACGTGTGGGCACTCAAATGCATGAATGAGTTGATCTGGATGGTTACACTCATGCATTTTCTCCTTTAAGCGGTGGCCCCGGGAGTAGATCAGGTAGAATCCAATGAGCAGTAAATGATTGAGACATTAGAGCTGCCTTTCTTTAGCTCTCAGTTGTTAGAGTCCATCGAAACAAACTGCCAGATTAGATTACTCTAAACCTGCTCTTAGCTCCACATGAGTGTGGGAGAAGAAAAGAAAGACTGAAGCAGAGGAAGAATCAGAGCAGGAGGTGAACGAGAAAATAGCTATATAGGTAACTGCTGGTTAGCATGTTAATTTATCAAACAATGATTGCTAAAAGGCTCTTGTATGTTTAAATTTAAATGTTTAACATTTTTAAATTAAAACATGAATGTTCACTGACATCCAGTTCGGAATTAAGATTTTTTTTAAAATGTTTTGATATTTAATATTGTAAATATAAGTAAAATATAATGTAATATTGAAATATTTTTTAGACTTAATTATTACCTTCGGAAAACATTTAGAAATATAAGTAAAAATATTTGCTGCTTTTTATGGAAACTGTAATAGACAACTTATCCAAAAAAAAGGCTTAATTACAGTAAAAAATAAAATAAAAAATTCAATACATTCAAATAAATGCATACCCCCTCCCCCCCCAAAAAAAAGATCCCAAAAGCAACAATTCTTCTTTTTTTTTTTAAACTGATAATAATAAGAACCATTATTTATAATTGATCACAAATAATAACCAAGCATCAAATCAGCATATTAGAATGATTTCTGAAGGATCATGTGACATTGAAGACTGCAGTAATTATGCTGAAAAATCTACTTTGCATCACAGGAATACATTACATTTAAAAAGATATTTAAATATAGAGAGCAGTTATTTTAAATTGATATATATATTTTATTTTTAAGTTAGCTTTTCTTTCAAGGTAGCAACGTTAAAGTAAACTTCAAAAAGGTCATCCATATATAATATTCTGCCTTGTTCAGTGAGACCACAATAGACAGATCATTTGAGGACCTACAACAAAGCCCTTCACTAGGGTCCCTTAAACTATAGTAATTCAAAGCTATATTTGCCTCATTAAAATTGTTAATTAAGTGAAAGATCATATCATTGTCCAATTTTACCATCTCTAAACCACTGAGCAAATCAAAACAGTAGTTTTAGTTATTTATATTCTGATTGCTTGCGATTAGCTTATTATTAACTGGAAGTTGGATAGTAATTAAAATCTGCCACACTTGATTGATTGTTGATTTGTTACTGAAATTCAAAACATGTTGCCGAAGTTAAACACCACATACTACTTTACTTTTGTATTAACAATGTACACATAGCTTTGCAAATACCTCAGCGTTGTTCATTGTTATGGTTTGACACTTTTCCTAAAAACAACTAATTGACATAGGTCCCGCAAGGTACTTGGAGTGATAGCCATGAGAGAGAGGGAGAGACTGTATTGTTGGAGTGAAGCACAGGCACTTAAGTTGTTTGATGCGCTGTAAGTGTGTAAGTGAAGCACTGGGGGCTAAAGCTGTTTTTTGATGTGTATAAATTGCACCTCTTTGATGTAGCTGCTGCTTTCTGAATCCAGTTTGATAAGCTTGTCAGTCGGCTCATCTGCAGTAATTACTGTCAGTTCTCATATTCCTGTAGATGAATAGACTACGCAGACTTGTGAAAAGAACGTCATTACATTTATCAATGAATCAATTAATCCGCAGTTTAATTTATGAAACACATTTGGTAATGTTAATTCCCTCAGAATCAAAGTAGGTACTTGGCTTTCCAACAAGCTTTAATTTGACTGCCGTGTGTCTGAAATCCAAATGCAAAAGACCGTCTGAATTGGCACTGGTCAGAAAGGAAGAACAAAAGTGGAGATAAGCATTGCAGCCTTCATTTACTGAAATTCAGGTTGGATTGTTTCAGTTCCCAGTTTCCTCTATAGTGTGGGATCAATTATATTGCCATATCAATGATTTAAAAGTGCATTAATAATATTTTGGCATAGTCTACTCACTATTTACTGGATGCTGTCTGGATTCAACCCGTTCTCATCAGTCTGCGTATAAATAACACGACTTTACACTTTCTATTTGCGTGTAATGCATACGCCAAATGCCATTTTTGCGTGCATATGATACGCCAATCCTTCCCATTAATTTCGGTGGAGAGCAGATGCGTCCGAATAACACGCATCATCTTCAGCGGCAGTGACGTCACTAGCGAGGCTCGTTCAGTTCACCTGATGCGCGTACACCTTCAAACAGGTAAGCAAGGGTAAATATATTTTTTTATTCTTCTTTTTGTAATGATATCACGTGGTTAAGCGTATTGTTTTAATTATTTCAGTATTTCTGCATCACGTTAGACAGGGCCGTGTTTTTAAAGGGCAGTTTATGCTCCAATTATGGGTCAGTGGGCTGCTCAGCTAGCCTACCATTGTCATTAGCCTAAGCTAACCTGTACTGTTTATAGACCTGTTGCAGTTTTAAATAAATTTATGATGTGACATATGGGTCTTCAGCTTTTAGACATGACTAATACAAGCACAACAAAGCACCCAACCCAATATCGCGTGATAATCGTGATCGTGTAAAAAGTCCACACATTTAGCATATTTTTACAATACTAGCCTAACTTTTGCTTGACCACGTCATGTGTAGCCAATACACACACAGTAACTACAGCATATTTACCATGCTTCTCCTACTGTAACCGTAGTTTTACTCTGGACTTTGTAACGCACATAACCACAACATTTACTATGGGTTTACCATAGTAACCATAGTTTTACTCTGGTATTTGTATTTACTAACACACAATAACCACAACATTTACTATGGGTTTACCATAGTAACCATAGTTTTACTCTGGTATTTGTATTTACTAACACACAATAACCACGACATTTACTATGGGTTTACCATAGTAACCATAGTTTTACTCTGGTATTTGTAGTTACTAACACACAATAACCACGACATTTACTATGGGTTTACCATAGTAACCATAGTTTTACTCTGGTATTTGTATTTACTAACACACAATAACCACAACACTTACCAGGATTTTACCACAGTAACTGTTTTTACTCTACACTATTTGTAAAGCACAGTAACCACTAAGTTTGCCATGCCTTTAATATCTTTTTGTGATGTAATTGTAATTCAGTGTTTTTTCTGTCTTGCAGTTACGTCGGATTACATACTCCACAACAACCTGTAATCCAGCAGATCTTTAAAGAAGCCATCTCTTGTAAAATCTCTCTCTCTCTCTCTCTCTCTCTCGCTCTGCTAGAATTAACAGGGAACTTCAACTCCACGCTCCCAATGCTGATATTGAAGAAGCTGTCAAGGGGGCTGAACAAGTCCTTCAAAGGATCAACCCTTCACAGGTAATGTTGAAGACTCTTAGTTATAACTGATTTGCTTTAATGAACGCATCCTTATATTATGTGTTAATCAAATATTTTGGTCACAGATCATTTTAACACACTGTCTCAACATGTTTATATTTCAGGAAGGCCTGTCATGAGATTTGAATTTGACCATCTTGTGCATTTATGAAGAAGACCAAAAGCTGCAAAGGCAAACACTTCCAATGGTACGTCAGATACATTTTTCTCAGCATTTGATGTTTCTTAAATTTTGGTTCACTTAGCCCATCAGGAAGAACACTCAACAAAGAGCATGTTGTAGTAGTAATAATTCATCCAATAATCATATTATATTGCACAAGCGTACTTGTACAAAATTCTACAACTTTTACTCCTACTGCTGTTATTGGCCATTACCACAGCTCCCATCAGATTGTGCCCATTGTAAGAGTGTTTATATCATGAAGTTTAAATGAAGTCCATTGTATTCTTTATTAATCTTTACAAATTGGTGCCGCCTCTTCCTGTTTCAACAGTACATGATATCTGTCCACACCTCATAGTCTGCCTTTCTTTCTATGGTGATGTTACTGAACACATCTGTCTTAGAAGCAAGAGAATGGAAATCCTAGTTTAACTTTTCAAGTGCTACAAATCAGATCTTCAATGAATTTGGGCAATCAGATCACTTAAAGTTGTTCACACAAAGACCAATAACTATAATGAGAAGTATTTTAGCATCCACACCAACAGACAATACTGTACAATTACTGCTATGCACACTGCAGTTACAGTATGTTGTATTCTGCCATTTGTTGTTGTCAGTGTTTTTTTTGTTCATCATGTGATAAATTATCTTTGTTTCTTCTTGCAGGATTTCTCACAGATTACTTAATCATTCTTCATCAGCTCTTCACAATATCAGCCCATTCAAAAGCTTCCAGATCTTCCTCTCTTGTGTGACACATCTGCTCTCAGTCCTTTACTGCCAACCTCCAGTCTTAGCATTTCTGCTTGTATTCATTTTTCCTCTACATTCATCACTCCAATCTCTACTATAAGCACTCCTGTATATATATATATATATATATATACACACATAATAATAATTATTATTATTAACCATTTATTTGTTTTGCATTTATTCACAATAGAAGCAAACAATGATTACAGGATATATGTTTTTAAAGGTGATAATTGTAAAATATTGGAGCATTGTTCTTAATCATTTTTGCCTATTTGGTTGATAAAGGGAAGAAAACAATATATTTTCAACTGTAGCCTTGATTATTCTTTGGCATCTTTTGTCAGGATTTCTGTAAACAAATTCCCTTTTTATTTTTGAATATTAAACTTATGTTTTTTGAAGGGAGTTTCTGTTGCAATTTTGTTTGTTTGTTTTCACTTAGTTACCTCTATGCATTTTTTTTTTAATCAACTTTTCTTTTTTTTTCATAGTGGAATAAACTGGAGAGAGACTGTTCTGGGCACTATGTTTATCTGCGAAAAGTTTGACATATCAATAAACACTGTAAAATGACTAGACAATGAGTGATTGATGTCATGATGTTTGTTTGTTTGTTTTCTATTCCTATAGTTCAACTGGTGGATCTAAGAATGGCAAGTTTTTAGGGTCCATTTCCATGAAACGTAGATGTGATAAATTGTTTACCTTTAATACACTATAAATACATTGTAAATATTACAGAAGGAAAATTGAGTAGTAGAAAAATATTGTGTTTAAATAATCTTCAGAGGTGTTTTTTTTTAAGCAAATGAAACATTTTGACATTTATTTTTCACACAGTATATGCAAACTTTTGAGTTTAAGTACTGTACACTAATATTAGTGTAAACAATGTAGCCTATTCAATACAATGGGAATCATACCTTCGTTAAAACACAAAACAAAAAAACACCTTTAATCAACGTATTTCTTGCTGCATCAGGGTAACTGCAGCTTCTGTCCATTCACTACAGGAACCCGGAAGCTCCCGGCATAAATGACTATATATGTACAAGTTAGTGTGACGCCTCTGCTCAACTGGGTTGCCATTGGCTTTGACGTTCCCTTGGCTCTCGCAGAACTCGCTGTGATTGGACTATCTTTTAACCCAAATTATAAACCGCTTAATGTTGCAAAGTCCGTTTGACTGTAATTATTACGTCAGTAACACCTTCAGTTAACAATGCAGTGTTGCTATGTCGTGAGAAATTACCTCTTTACCGAAATCGTAACCCTAACCCTAAGCACAACTCCAATAAACTCCAAATACCAGCGCTAATATTACTCGCGTTCAAACGATAGAATGGCAGAGGCTTATGGGTAATGTAGTTTAAAATGTTTAATAATTAAAAAAATGGGAAAATGCAATCTTTTTTAACAAAGGGTAATCTAAACATGTTCATTGTGTAAACATTAATGACATATTTAAGAGGCAGGCTGAAATTCGATATTTTACTAAGTGCACTTTTTTAAACACCTTTATACCACCTTTCCATATATGTTTGAAAACTCTGTCCAACATTATTTAATAAGCATAGCATAAGTAGTTGTCCTGCCAATTTTTTCTTTGACACTATAATCAGACTTTGATTTACAGCCATTTGAAATTTACATTTTTTTGCTCTTCTAGGGACTCTACTGGGCCCTTGAAGATGGAAGGGCAGTAAAACATACACATACCTTTTCTCATCATGGACAACAGACTGTGCTGAGTCATAATTTTTAAGTTTTTCTTTTCAACAAATTGCCAATATGTAAGTTGTAAGTCATGTTTATCTTAGAATAAGAATAGAACCATAAAAATATACATCAGTGCCTATTTGGAATAGGCTCCAAATATTGAATTATATCAGGTGCAAGGATACAGTATTGAAAGTAAACAAAGACACCAATTTAAACAACCAATACATACTGTGACACTTCATTGTACTTTCACAGTGTCAATGTGTCATTCAGTAAGACAAGGTACAGAGAGTGTGTAGTTTATAGTGCAAAGCCATACAATTCATGCAATGCAAAGAATCATAATATTAAGAGCTAATTTGTCTCTGTGTAAAATACTCCTCATATTTGTCCTCCTCGGGTACTAAACATCAGTAATGTGCATGCTCATCTTGCTTATTATACAGTACTGGATTCATGTTGATCTTTCCCTTGTACATCACCTTCAGTTGTACATGAAATTCCTGCAGCATTATAGTCCATGCAGTATCTTCTAATGCAGCTTTCAGCCTGCCCTTCATCTAACTGAATGCCATTAATGTAACCAAATGTTCATTTCTTAATTAAAACACATTTATCTATTGTTTACAAAATTAAATGGTGTTTACCAAACACCATTCTTAATATAGAATATTCACCCTACTTTATTATCCAACACCATGTGCAGTACTTTACTGGAGGATACAACATAAAGACAACTAAAGTAGTGTATTAAGACAAATGATATACAATTTTTAACAATATTAAAAATGGGTTATGTTAAAACCATATTTTTCTAATCAGATGAAACCATGCAAATGCATGCATGGTGAAATGTCTTGAGCCCCAAAGAATCACATCAAGTTTTTAGAGCTCTCCTGCTTTTCTTCCTCTTCTTGCTTGTCCATGTCCTGGACATATCATAATCTTCCATGTCATACATTTTTTTTTGCAGTTGTTATGCAGCACCCTACAGCACAACTGATGAACAAAAGACATGTAACTAATTTAAATCAAATATCTTTATTGTCACAATACAATGAACACAAGTATACAGGTGATGAAAGTCTTGGGTGCAGACTGCAGCGTGACAGTATGGATGACAAATGAATTAATTCATGAATATATATGAAATACAAATTCTGAATATATATATGCAACACACATATATAAGGGACTCAATTCAGGTAGAGAACAATATATGTTAAAAATTATGCTATACAAAGAGCATGAATTGAAAACAATAATAATCACAGTACACATACATCTCTGCAGTAAAGCACGGTATGAATTAGTGCAAACAGAATGTCAGGGTGCATAATAATATTGAGTCCAGTCAGCATAACTGATAAGAGTGCAGGGCATATGAGGTTGGTGGGGTGTGTATAGTTTTACTGGTATGAGTTCAGTTCAGTCTGATTGCCTGTGAAAGGAACTTGTCTCACTGTCTGCTGGTGTAGGTTCTGTGATAACGTCTGCCTGATGGTAACAGTGAAAGCAATCCATGGCTCGGCTGGCTGGAGTCTCTGACGGTCCTCCTCACACTCCACCTGGTCTAGATGTCCTGGAGGGCCAAAACATGTATTTAGGTTATGGTAAATCAATAAACAATATATAGTATTTTTATTTATAATTGTTGCACTGGACTTAACATTGATTCTTGTTGGGGATATTGGCCAAAAGAATCCCACCACAACTAGCTCTCGTTGTTTAGCTGTGATGTTTACTTTTACAGGCCGTAACATCTGAGCTGTCGCAGTAGAGCGGTTTGTGAATGCAGTCTTCACAGAAGATAACTGATGGGTTCAGGTAGCAGTGATGCACTCGGTGGCCATTCAATTGATATCTTCATCAATTGGCTTCATCTTAATTCAAACAAACAGACAAAACAATAAGTCAGCAATAACCATTCTAGAGTAATAGTGTTGGTGAATACAGTTGCAGGTGTCAGTACTCACCATATTCAGTCATTTCCTTCCCAAATCACAGAGATGATGCACAGCTGATTTGCTCATTTTAGGAGCTATAAAAAAGATGTATATGTGAAAAACTATAACTGCGGACTTGAAAAGTCTTTTGAGAGATCAACATCAATGTTGTACCACACATAACTGCATTGAATTCAGACATACAAATTGAAATGTGAAACTTTTCACCTTTCTGTCTTTTCTTTTGGGGCACAAGAAGTCCATGTTCATTCCTCATTTCTTTAGGACTGGTTTGACTGATTTTCTTTGCGTTTCTGGTCTTCAGCTGTAAAACAAGAAAATATTTATTGACCCCATGTTTAATCATTATTGTTGTTTAAAAATATAAATAAAGCAGATATCATTATATACTTCAAGCACAAGTTCCTTGGCAACTCTAGTAGGCTCCTGAGTTCATCTGTACACATCAGATTCAGCGTCTGAGAAAATGCCATCATGCAAACTCTCAGTTTCTGCCTTACAACAGAGAATAAAAGAATGTGTGAGTGAGGGAGTACAGCATGAAGATGAAGTGAAAAAGGCAGAGAAAGGCAGAATTGTGTGTATAAATTTAACAGAATGAGGGGAACATTTAAGAGATTTAAGAGAACAGTATTGTCTGTTGGTGTGGATGCTAAAATACTTCTCATTATAGTTATTGGTCTTTGTGTGAACAACTTTAAGTGATCTGATTGCCCAAATTCATTGAAGATCTGATTTGTAGCACTTGAAAAGTTAAACTAGGATTTCCATTCTCTTGCTTCTAAGACAGATGTGTTCAGTAACATCACCATAGAAAGAAAGGCAGACTATGAGGTGTGGACAGATATCATGTACTGTTGAAACAGGAAGAGGCGGCACCAATTTGTAAAGATTAATAAAGAATACAATGGACTTCATTTAAACTTCATGATATAAACACTCTTACAATGGGCACAATCTGATGGGAGCTGTGGTAATGGCCAATAACAGCAGTAGGAGTAAAAGTTGTAGAATTTTGTACAAGTACGCTTGTGCAATATAATATGATTATTGGATGAATTATTACTACTACAACATGCTCTTTGTTGAGTGTTCTTCCTGATGGGCTAAGTGAACCAAAATTTAAGAAACATCAAATGCTGAGAAAAATGTATCTGACGTACCATTGGAAGTGTTTGCCTTTGCAGCTTTTGGTCTTCTTCATAAATGCACAAGATGGTCAAATTCAAATCTCATGACAGGCCTTCCTGAAATATAAACATGTTGAGACAGTGTGTTAAAATGATCTGTGACCAAAATATTTGATTAACACATAATATAAGGATGCGTTCATTAAAGCAAATCAGTTATAACTAAGAGTCTTCAACATTACCTGTGAAGGGTTGATCCTTTGAAGGACTTGTTCAGCCCCCTTGACAGCTTCTTCAATATCAGCATTGGGAGCGTGGAGTTGAAGTTCCCTGTTAATTCTAGCAGAGCGAGAGAGAGAGAGAGAGAGAGAGAGAGAGAGAGAGAGAGAGAGAGAGAGAGAGAGATTTTACAAGAGATGGCTTCTTTAAAGATCTGCTGGATTACAGGTTGTTGTGGAGTATGTAATCCGACGTAACTGCAAGACAGAAAAAACACTGAATTACAATTACATCACAAAAAGATATTAAAGGCATGGCAAACTTAGTGGTTACTGTGCTTTACAAATAGCGTAGAGTAAAAACAGTTACTGTGGTAAAATCCTGGTAAGTGTTGTGGTTATTGTGTGTTAGTAAATACAAATACCAGAGTAAAACTATGGTTACTATGGTAAACCCATAGTAAATGTCGTGGTTATTGTGTGTTAGTAAATACAAATACCAGAGTAAAACTATGGTTACTATGGTAAACCCATAGTAAATGTCGTGGTTATTGTGTGTTAGTAAATACAAATACCAGAGTAAAACTATGGTAACTATGGTAAACCCATAGTAAATGTTGTGGTTATTGTGTGTTAGTAAATACAAATACCAGAGTAAAACTATGGTTACTATGGTAAACCCATAGTAAATGTCGTGGTTATTGTGTGTTAGTAAATACAAATACCAGAGTAAAACTATGGTTACTATGGTAAACCCATAGTAAATGTTGTGGTTATTGTGTGTTAGTAAATACAAATACCAGAGTAAAACTATGGTTACTATGGTAAACCCATAGTAAATGTCGTGGTTATGTGCGTTACAAAGTCCAGAGTAAAACTACGGTTACAGTAGGAGAAGCATGGTAAATATGCTGTAGTTACTGTGTGTGTATTGGCTACACATGACGTGGTCAAGCAAAAGTTAGGCTAGTATTGTAAAAATATGCTAAATGTGTGGACTTTTTACACGATCACGATTATCACGCGATATTGGGTTGGGTGCTTTGTTGTGCTTGTATTAGTCATGTCTAAAAGCTGAAGACCCATATGTCACATCATAAATTTATTTAAAACTGCAACAGGTCTATAAACAGTACAGGTTAGCTTAGGCTAATGACAATGGTAGGCTAGCTGAGCAGCCCACTGACCCATAATTGGAGCATAAACTGCCCTTTAAAAACACGGCCCTGTCTAACGTGATGCAGAAATACTGAAATAATTAAAACAATACGCTTAACCACGTGATATCATTACAAAAAGAAGAATAAAAAAATATATTTACCCTTGCTTACCTGTTTGAAGGTGTACGCGCATCAGGTGAACTGAACGAGCCTCGCTAGTGACGTCACTGCCGCTGAAGATGATGCGTGTTATTCGGACGCATCTGCTCTCCACCGAAATTAATGGGAAGGATTGGCGTATCATATGCACGCAAAAATGGCATTTGGCGTATGCATTACACGCAAATAGAAAGTGTAAAGTCGTGTTATTTATACGCAGACTGATGAGAACGGGTTGCTGGATTTGATTCAAAATCCTTTGATGTGCCCATTGGTAGTAAACGAAACACATCCCTGAATCACATATGAAGTCAATTAGATACAGTTGCAATATTACTAAATGTTATCTCCATTAAATAAAATACCTCTTATCTCTTTCAAGAACAAATTGAGTACACTAATGGTGTTTAACATGCAAATGCTTCAAACGTACAGCAATTTGAGGTATCGCAATTATCATTTGGCATTTTGATGCATAGCATATATTAGAGCTGTCGTGATGACTTAATGGAATTAAAATATGCATCTTTGTTAATCATCGCTTTTAACAATGAAAACAGTCTTTTTTTGCAGTGGAAATGTAATGACAACTTAAGATATTTTAGAAACTTCATTAATGTAATTTAATGCATGCATGATTCAAACAAAGAATCATCAAAACAAATGTACTTTTTATATATACATACATTTATGTATTACTCTTTAAATGTTTGAGGTCTGCAAGATTTTTGCTTACCAACATGGGTTACATAAAAATGTAAAAGTGTTCATTGCAACTTTTGATCATCTAATGCACCCTTGCTAAATAAAAGTATTAATTTCTTTAATATCACACACACACACACACACACATGCACACACACACACACACACACACACACACACACACACACACACGTAGTGTACCCTATAATATCACTTTGTATGAGTCTGTGGATTTTGTGACAATTTTATATAAATTTCAAACTTAATATGCATTAACTCAAACATACATAAACTAATCATGCTTGAATTTCATAAATGACAATTGTAATTTTGCTTTGTTAAATCTGCAGTGGCGATGCATGTGATTAAATGTGGTTGTGTGTGTGGCTTTGAGTAGAAATGAAATCTACTGATAGACAGTGGCAGCAGTATTGATTTCAGAGCTCAGAAGGTGAACTCACTGTGATCTTAATCATAAAACACATTTAAGATCAGATATTACTGCAGATATTGCTAGCTGGTTAGGAGGTTTCCTCATCTTTATATAATATCAAATCATATTTATTAACGTATAAACACAAAGGTATTGACTTTTATTTTACTTTATATTCTATTAAAAAACTTACTATTGTTATTTAAAAATGTTCTGGTATCTTGTGTAAAACTAAAAATATACACCCAGAGTGTAACGTTAAATTAAATGTACAACTTTAGAATTCAAAATACTAAAATAGTATTTTCTTGTCAAATGTACTCCAATAATCTTTTTTTTTTGGTATAATGTCTAAAGAAATGTCCTTCGTATTGATTTATGCATAAACACACTCATAAACATACAACTGGGATGCTTCAGATCGAATGAGCTCTAGTGATCCATCATACTTGCCCCTGTCAATCAATCGCCATGAGTGACATCTGTGAACTCTCTCTGTTCCCGCGTTATCTGCCATCCCCGGGTTTAAGTCTAGTGTCAGACTGAATAGGAGTCACTGTAATGGAAAGAGAACAGAAAGATATAGTGAATCTCCCTTTCCATCTGACTTTACATTCAGCTGACCTTGACAGTGCTCTCTCTCTGTAAAGTGGAAAGAGATTGCTGGGGCCCCTGGTATCCAGGCCAATCATCAGGGGGCTAAACACCCCTGCGCCCTCGGAAAAATTCCTGTTTAGCTTCCGATTACAGCGATTCTTGCGTTTTATTCGCAAAGACTCGGTGCTCTGGCAAGCCGAAACGGCGGCCTGGATAACTACCCATTATCCTGCAGTCCCGCTCCACCGGCTCGGCCAATAAAACCCCAATCTCCCCCTAAACAGTGGATATGTTAGCGTGAGTGTGTCACTCCTGCTATAGGCTTTGCATTACAATTCTCAGTTTGTCTGTGAATGTCTTTGGCTATAATAACGTAATTGATGTGAGAGAATTGTGTGTGTAATCTAAATGATTGTGGATGGGTGATATAATGGCAATATGATAGCCGCCTTTCCCTGACTGCTGAGCCAAATAATACTGTCACAGTGTCATGTTAGCCCTGGGTAAAATGGGACTCATAAGAGACAGCAATTTCCTTCCACTCTCCTCCAATGTCGCTATAAAATCAATTAACCATCACGACTGACCTTTCTCTCTCTATAAGCTTTTAGATCATCACACGCACAATGTAAAACTGACATTTATATAAAAAAGAGAGGGTGAGTAAATAAAGAGATAAAAAGGAATGGTAAGACATAACATGGGGAATTCAGTGAGCAGTTTAACCAGGTACTAAATGTGCAAACACACCTGCTTTTTATTCAAATTGGGCTCATTATAGATTGCAATTAATGCTCTGATTTTACCACCTGCTTTCTGCAGAATAAAAACGCTCAGAACAGATACTTAAACAGCCACACAGATGGGAAATCAAAAATTACCTGTATTACAGTGTATGATGTAGCTGTCCATCAGTGTAAACAATGTGCAAAGTAATTAAACCAAAAAGTACACGATTTATAAAGTTATTGGCTTCTAAAGTAAGGAGTTGACTCTGAATAGCTGAAACGAGTCGTTATAGATTTCAAATCTTTTGCCCATCTCTATGTACCTCACTAGGAGCACTTTGCATAATAATCTCCGCCTACCGTGTTGGGAGTAACGGATCTCTGACCAGCCCCACCCCCCACACACAGACGCTCTGGTTGGTTTGATAGCGTCATGTCGAGGAGACAGTGTGTTTTTAATTGTAAAGTGTTTGCTTTGCGATGAGAGGAATAAGACATAATTCACCCCAAAAAGATGCTAACGCATTGTTTACCATGAAGCTGTGTGCGGAACAACCAATCAAACCTGACTATGTTAGTTGACCAATCAGAACACAGTATGCTACCGAAAGGTGGGGTTTAAGGAAACTGAATCTTTTGAACAGCTTCGCGCGAACCGTTTGGGGATCTCTGAGAATTGAGGTAATTTTAAAATGATATTTTGACAAAATGACAATGTTTTTTAACCTTGGATGGATTTAAACCTGTTGTACAGGATTTATAAACAGTGATAGGAAGCTTAGAATTTTCATCTTACTGGCTCTTTAAGATCAGTAACTGTGCTGTCCAATTTGCAATTTTGAGGCTACAGTTGCATCATTCCCTGATTTGTGCAATTCTAGTTTTAAGTGCAGTGTGTGCATATAAGCTAAGCAAATAAGCAAATAATTCATCAGCATGCAATTACTTAACCCCACTTCTTTTAGGTAGGATTTTGCCTGGCCCTCTTAACAACGAACAACTTCACTGGTTTTTCCCCTTTCTGAAGCTATAATATAAAATATAAAATATTATACAATCAATGATAATACTCTGGCATTGCCGATTTGCAGAATATCCTAATTTAATTATTATTATTATTATTTATACAATAAAGAACTCTTAGGCATTAAATCCCTGATTCAGGAAACCCTCAATAAAAAAAGGTATTAATTAATTATTGTATTCTAGTTAGATTTTTCTTTTCCCCAAAAATGCTAGTTAAAGTTATTGCATTGGACTAAAACTACTAAATCGACTTTTCTCACATACTTCCCCAAAAACATTTGATATTTTTTTGTATTTTGCTTTCTTCCCCCACTTTTCTCCTACTTACACTTGTCCCTGGATCAAAAATGACGAGCCTTTTAAAATGTATCATGTTATATTATGACCAAATATTGGATGATCCACCCATTGTGGATTATTTTGGCAGTGTTCCCTCAAAAGTGATTCATCAGCTCAGTTCAACAGTTCAAAAAAGAAATACAAAACCTGTGTGGACTAAAAGAAAATAAGTTGATTAAATGATTAAATCTAAGATTGGTGATATGGTATAATGAGACATTTAAAAGCTATTTTTTGTCCTGGAATACCAAATTATACAAGCATTTTCAGCACATCAAAAACGGTAAGGCAGGATGGTACAGAAGGCCCAATTTATCAACTAAAAAGGGACTTGACAGGGGAAAATGGCCAAAGACAAACTGATGAGGAAGAGAAACCCCTTCAGATATACAGTAGTTGTAGGTTGTACTCAGCTTTGACTTTGACTTTGTGCTGTTTATTTTGTCATATATTATTATTATTGAGGATAAAGCAAAATAAATGAATGTTCTCTAATGTTAACTTCCCATCTGTTGCATCACAGTATGCTGGAAAGAGCTGCGAGGTAAGAGCATGCTGTGAACGCACTGCCAACCTAATCATGTACTTTGTTTTTTTTAATGTGAAGTCACCTTTATTTATAAAGTGCTTTATACAGTACACATTGTTTCAAAGCAGATTTGCAGAATTAAACAGGAAAGGAGCAGTAGTAGTTGTAAAATTTCAGTTACAACAAAACTTCCATTTCAGCTAAAAACAAATCAGCTTTATAGAAGACGTGTCAATATTTATGTCAAGTCAGTTGTAAATTCGATTCAGTTCAATGGCTGTCATCAATTACAGAACTAAATCTATGCAGCTACAGAGATATTTGTAAAAATAATTAAATTCCACTCAATGACTTGCCAAATTTCCCAATGATTAAATGACTACCGAAGACAATAGCATGTTATAATGCATATGTGATTCAGTACATTCACTTTAATAACATCTGGTTTCTAAATATTCTGACATTTGAAGCAATGTACTGATAATAACCTTTATAACGGCACTGAGCTGTCTGACGACAAACAGATTTCCGATATCAGTTGCAGTCTGAAATACTGATATATTCGTTCAGTGGTTCACACACTCCTGAACATTAAATCACTGTGCCAGACACCATCTGAACAGTGGCGGCTCCAGACAATTTTGATTGGGGGGGCAATGGGGGGTCCTGGTCATTTCAAGGGGGGTCTCATGAAAACCAACAAAAAATACAGTGCACACGACTAATAACTGCATATTACTGCTACTAAACAACAAAAACAACACAGCACATCAACTACTTTGTTTATAATTAATTAATCAATTGCAGTTTGCAAACAATATGCTCAAACTTTAAAGGGTTGGACCTAATCAATAATTCCACCTTAAATATTGATACAAAACATAAAAATCTGATACACTGGAATATAGTGATTCATATTATTATTACTGTTTTAGTTGTTGTTGCCTAAAATCGAACACCTTTGCAATGTAAACAAATGACAGGCTACATTTGTTATTCATATCCTTCACACTGCACTTTGATGTCAGGTATATTATGCATTTTTTTATTGCCATTGATATTTTTACATTTATTTCCAGATAGATATTATTGAGTTTACAGGCTAATGTGGTCTTGCTGTTGTAAACACTGTTGCTATTGTAGAAAAAATAATAATATTTGCGTCACATTTAAAATATAATTATATTTTAATTCATTTCTGAATAGTTTTTATTTTTATAATGATAATTCAGAGAATGAGAAAATCTGAATAAGCCTTACCAGTGTTGTGATAATTATTTTTAAGGCACTCTATTTGTTAAAAAATAAATAAGTAACGTTAGTGTAATATAATAATAGTGTAGTCAAATAACATAAAAAAGACCAGACCCCTCGATGTCTGTGAAACTTTTCTCCCTCAAACAGCACGCTAGCGTTACTTCTACACACAGCAACATATCTGCATGTTCTCACATCACATCGTTCTTGTAAAATAATAAGTAAATAAACATCAAAATCACTTCGCTGAGACTGAAACACCGCTTACCAGCTGCCGCTGTGTTGAAAATATCCTTTAGCAATTAAAAAATGCGCGTCGGATGAGGTCGTCGTAAGGTGAAAGGTCATCATGTTGGTCATTTTATTTACGGCTAAATTATTATTAATAAATTGTACTAATATTATGATTGGGCGTGGGCAGGCATTCACAAAAGGGAATGTTATTACAAAAAAAATCGAGGAGATTTTGCTTTGACAAAAGGGCACTTAAGGGGCAAAGGAGCAGGTGCTCAAGTGAACCGGTTCTTTCGGACAGTTCGATCAAATAAAACTAGTTGGAAAAAAAAAAACGGTTCACCGGTTGTTTTGCGCTCGATGTAATGTCATTCGCGACGACTGCCCTTCTTTCAAGCCTTCGATTTACCCGCGCTCATAACACTAGCACAGAATCAGTTCAGAATCAATCATCAAAATAATCAGTTCAGGCGAGCTGTGAGTCAGTCTGCTTCATGCTGAATCACACATGCGCAGTATCACCAGCTCCTCGGTTCTCGAATCGGACGCGTCTGACAGAAACGATTCTCGTTTAGTGTAAGAATAAATGTAGAATAATTATTATTTATTATTATTCTGCGTAGTTTGAAGATATTTTTATTTTATTTATCCCGGATATATATATATATATATATATATATATATAATCAGGAAGAGGAGGGGGGGTCAAATGGGGGGTCAAGGCGTTTTTTGGCAGGGTCTTGAGACCCCCCAGGACCCCCCCTGGCGCCGCCGGTGCATCTGAAAGACATATGTCTGAGTCCACACATACACAGCAGTTTCACATGCTGGACGTGGGACACAGAGATTTGTATGGTCACAAAGAAAACAGGTGAGAGTCTCCAAAAGTGATAATTCCCATGTACCTCCGTGACCCGGGAGAAATGGTCACCCTGCTGAGTGTGTGTGTGTTTGGTGTGGAATATGAGAAATTCATCTCAAAATATTGACAATTCACTCTACTTAAGCTTAATCTCGGCTGCCAAACTGATACATAGTGTTTTCAGTAATGTAATTTATTAAAGACCTCATTCTCAATACTTCTGTCTGTTTCTCAGCATAGTGAATGTACGTAGATGTAATCTCTCTCTTAAGTCATGGTATTGCATTATACCAAGATTACCATGGTAATACCATCCATCCATCCATCATTTTGTCCAATTTTTTGGAATGTCCCATTGAAAGTTTTTAATATAATCAATACTAATGTATAGACATTTTAAGAAATGCACTTGATTCTTGAAGTGCTGCATGTATTCTTCAAAATGAATGAATTTGGCTTCAGCAAATTGAGTGTTCGGTTTGAAATTGATTTGAACCAAAGGCAATTATGGGAGAGGAAAAGACAAAATGAACAGGTCTGGGCATGTTCTACAGGATAAAATGTATGACATCATACTTCCATTAGAGTCTCCATATTGGTGCAACATCTTTGAATGAAGAGCACATATCTTACATTTTCAAACATAATTGTCTCTTTATAAAGCTAAAAAGAGAATAAATTAGTTATTTTATCAGAAAATGTGCTTTGTAGCAATGTGTCGCATTAATAGAGATATTAGGAATATAGATAAAAAGTAGGACAAGAAAAAGACATGGAGTTTTTGACCTATGAAGAAGACTGTAAAGAAAATACATCATATCAGCAATTCTTTGTAGGTTTAGACAACTATAGACCTACTGTATATATACACAAACACAGATCAGTCGTGATAAAAACTAGTTTCACATTAAAACCATTACAAATGATATTGTAGGGCAGCACAATGCAGAATATGTATACACACTAACAATTGAAGGTTTCAGGTCAGCAAGACTTCTCTTCTACATTTTTTTTCTCCATCAATTTTTTTCAAGCTCTCTGAGTTTTAATTACTAAAGAGATAAAATACTTTGAGAGATAAAATAACAAATGATGAGGAAAAGAGTGTGTGGTGTTCTGTGTGGCTTCAGTTTCTGTATAGACTACTGGGGCACAAAAAGACACACCTTTGGCCAGTGCTAATCACAAACAATATAAATACACACTATTAATTTTAACAATTAAATTGACAGAATGACTCTTAAGTGTAGGCTTTACACATTGAATCTGTTCATCTGCATCTTTTTTGCAAACTGGAAAAGCAGCATTGTAGCGCAAGCACACTCACCTCATCAGACTTTCCCACGCTCTACACTGAGGGAAGATAGGGGGTATCTGTGACCAATTGATCTTCGGCCCTGTCCAACAAATCTAGCACTGATCACCTGAAAACAGGAAACAGGTGGTAACATGGGTTATGTCTCCACTCCTGTTCACACCCTCCACACACACACACACTCATGCCTCATGTCGACATTTATGGGCCTGTAGTTTGAAGTAAACACATGGTGAGGAAAGTAAATACAAGCAAAAAACACAAAAACAACACCAACCAGTCAGAGCAGGACAGCACAGGAAACCACCATTGCCACTGCTTTTAAATTATACAGAGCGCTATCATTTCAGAATGTAATGCATGCATTACTTTTGATAGTTTGAAGTTGAATTGTATATTTTAAACCTTATCGTATGTATTAAATATAACAGGAATAGTTGACCCAAAAATGAAAACATGCTGAAACTTTAGTCACCTTCAAAACATCCATGATCAGTTTGTTTCTTCATCTGATGTTATTTGATGGCCTGGATTTGTGTGGATTATTGGAAAGTGTTTATCAGCCATTCTCAATCTGATGGCACCCATTCACTGTAGAGGATTCAATGGTGAGCAATTGATGTAATGCTATATTTCTCAAAATCTGTTCTGAAATCGAAACAAACTTATCTACATCTCTGATGGCTTGGGGGTGAGTACATTTTAAGCAAATTTTCATTATTGGGTGAACTTTTCCTATTCCGATCTAAAACCTCGCACTTTTAATACAAGTGTCCACCAAATGCAAAAATTTAGATCACAGTAATAACACACAGAATAATATCAAGAATCATAATAACATCAATAATAATGCTTGAATAGCAATAAGAAGTCAATTTAAAAAAGCATTTTAATTTAGAGCAAAATTTCTGAGGATTAGGGCTGCAGATCTACAAACATGCAGATCAATTTTATGCTGTGCATTCATATGTGTGCTGTTATCTTTACGGGACCTTTTCACAGACCACATGAAAGCAGCTGCTGTCTCAAAAGAATACATTCAGAGATAACAGCGGATAAAGTAACACCAGTAATGTCATCTAGTAAGCATTCAGACCATGAGGAGAGAGCATGCCAAACCAATTATGCTGCTCCTGAAGAAAATGTGACAGACAATGCATTGAGGCATGACATAATCAATTATTGTTAGCATAGAAATAGCAGATATAAAAAAGATCATGAGGAAAGATATTTGTCATGCATGACACATTTGCAGCGGTTCTTTAGACACGCTATGTAACTTACATAAGCAGTTTGTGACAGCAGTGAACGGGAATGTACATATTACATAGACTTCAGAATCTGACAGATGAAACAAGCTGAAATGAAAGCAGTAATTTTCAATAGATAAATCATGTTGATTACGCATTGTTGAAATATAAATGATAACATTCATATGGACAGCAATAACCTCATTACAACAGAAAAAACTGATCTTGAATTTTGTATAAAAACAGCAATTGTTTTAAGTATATAAACGAGATTACAAATGCACAGATGTGACAGCTCTTTGGCTAGTTATTATGTGATTGAATTTCTGTATGCATAAAAAAATTATGCATAAATTGTTTCATAATCTCATAACTTGACTCACTCCCACTCGTGTCTGTGTGCAGGTAAATATAATGTGAATTTAAGGAACAACAATTAACCTCTAAATGGTTTCAAAACAGTTGAGGAGCTGAGAGAAAAGTGAATTTTCTTATAATATAAACTGCAGGTATTCAGAACAACCAAAGTATGAAGACATGCATGAGAAAACAACTGACCTCAAAGCAAATGTTACTATCTTTTATTTTAATGGACAATAAAAACTGTCAAATTAAAAAATACTATTTGAAGAAACATGAAAATGTATCATCTGAGTCCTAATGAGTTGGAAAATAGCAATAAAATAAATTTACTATGTATTTTTATGTTCATATGTTCATGCTAATTTAAGTTGAAAATTAATTAAATCTGTAGAAATTCAACTCGTTTGTTTGTGTGGGTGTGTATATACAGTATATAATTAATCAGGCCTAAATTGTTGATTCAATCAGGAGCTTAACCCCTCTGAACGTGGTCAAGTGGGTTTGGGGTGTGTGAGGTCTGGGGGGTTTAGGGGTTGTTCAGGCTTGGCTGGTAAAACACAGTAGCAGGTGAGCTGGGACGATGTGGCAAGGTGGCCTCTTGGCTGAGTAATATCCCAGAGTGCACTGTAAATCTCTGCCTGCTGTTTTACTGCTGCTCCAGGCCGGCTCGCCGCTAAATCACCGGCTATGGAGCGATGACGGGAAGAATGACTGTTTTCATAACCTCGCTCGGCTGTCAGTGATACGAACACACAAACCACATACACATTCCCCTGTCTTTTCCTGGTGTAAACACACTTTTCCTTTCATAAAAACAGCTGAAGACAAGTAGAAAAGTGTATAAAGCTTCAAATAAAAGCTGTGTAATATTGCATATGTCATACATTGTTTCTTTTTTTTTTTTTTTTTGAAGTGGTACCATATAAAATGATTGTTTTTCATAGGCATTACCACAGTATTTTTTGAAGCACCTTGGAGTGCTACATAACTGCATATTCATAAGGCAATCATTGAGCAACATGGTAGAAATTTCAAAGTGTGATTATATTAATACCATTACTGATCGCATGGTACTTTTTGTAATGCCATCTCTCTGTTCTCACACTTTAAATTTGTCAGGTGGTGCAGAAGATGGTCCACTAGAGACTGAAGCTATATTTTGTATACCACCCAAGGATACATGATACATCTGTCTTTTTGTGGGAACAAGAAAAATCTGATAAATTCAAAAGATTTAAATTTATCACCATTAAAACATAAAGACAATTTAAGTACTGAAATGGACAAGACTGTGCTTTGCACCATGAGTCCTCTGCAAACAGCTGGTGACTGAAAATGTTTAACCAGACCTTCAGATGAATTAGTCAGACTATCATCATGAAACAGAAGCTGTCTGAAATTTCGGAATGACTATCAAAAAAAAAAAAAAAAAAAACTAAGGTGGCACTTGATTTTATTCATCAGTTGTTGATTGGATTTTGAAAAGTAAGACTTGCTGCATACTAGAATGGAAGCAGATCTGAACTTTAGCCCAGCCTTGTCTGCAGGATATCACAAGAGCAAAGTGCAACATTTAGATTTTTTATAATAAAAGAAATAAAGATTCAGTTTATTTTAAAGTGTCCTAGTTTCAGTGTACATAACTAAGTACTAAGAAGTTAACAACTTGCACTTACTATTTGGGTTAGAATTACAGTATGGTTTACGTACGCACTGTTCATCTCACATCTTCTGAAGATCACATGACCAGCTTAATACTCCTCCCATTATCAGAGACGTTTAACAGCAAAACTACTTGAATGCTGACAAATATGCCTGCAAAACATACAATGATAACAAACAAAATAATAAAGGTAATTGTGACTTCTCACAAAAAACAACACAACAGAGAGATGTAATGTCAAAATTCAGATAAAAAAGTCTGCATTGTCATATATAAATTCAGAATTCTGAGATATAAACTCGGAATTGCAAGAAAAACGTCAGAATTCCTTGTTTATATCCAGCATTTTTTTTTTTTTTTTTGCAGAATTGCAAGAGTCAGAATTGTGAGATAAATGTAACAAATTTTTTTCTCTTTTTATTCCATGGCGGAAACAGGCTTGCATATTAGTAGATGTCAGTATGAAGGCAAAGACCACTATTGTATCAATAGTTCAGGAAACTGAATAATATTAATAACATCAATATTAATATGAAGAGAAAAATAAATTAAAAGCTTGGCATTAGGGCTTTTATAGTAAGCTTCAGCATTCTTCATGTATTTTCTTTTTTTTCCTCTTTTTTTTATGAATTCAAATGTTTTGTAAACACTGTATGAAATTGCAAAAGCCTTATTGAAAACACTTTATGAAGTGCACTTTTAAATATTAATTAGTTGCTGATCAGCACAACAAATACAGAATTTCTGTGTTTGGCATGGTATTGTCCTTTGAATAAAATAAACATATACCATGTTTTTTCCCATAATTTCACAACAGCGAGCTTGCCTTCTCTCGTGCCTGTGATCTCTTTCTGGTCACCTGGAAATGCTCTCCTGATCCACTGTTCGCAGGAGCAGCAGGAATGACCATTATCCACCACGGATCACAAAGAAAGGCCTGCAAACTCCGGATACAGAGTAAGAGTGAGAAAAAGGGGAAGAAGAGAAAGAAAGAGAGAGGGTCACACTTCTCTGACATGCATTCATCCGATGGGTCGTTTCATCCCTGAAAAACAAAAACACCACAGAAGAAAAGCAAAACTGGAAACCTGCAGGAAGGAAAAAAGAAATCCAACCGGGGGGGAATAAGCAGCAATTTAACCTCACACACACACAAAAACAGATGTACACACACATACACACACACATACTTGATGTCGCATGAAAGCCATCATAAACTCAAGCTCTCTCTCCCCCTCTCACTCTGAACTGTGTGATAAATGTTTAATTAGGAGACTAATTGTGTGTATAATTAACAGTCATCAATCTCATAACATCGGAGAGTAATCATCAGCTAATGCTATCTGATGTGTACTCACACACACACACACACACACACACACACACACACACACACACGCAAGCACCCCTGCAAAATATGCGATGCATATTTAATGTGATTTAAATATCCATTAACACTCTATTATTTCACTTTATAAGAAAAAATCATGCATAAATTATATATTTACATTTTTGAAGAAAATATGAGTGTGGTTGTTGCCATGCAAATCTTGTTGCCATATGCTAAGGTGTTGGCGGTGGTTGCTAGGGCACTGCAATGCATTTGCCATGCTGCATGAATGTTTTTTGCATTGCAATGAAGTTGCCCACTGGCTCTGGTCCCTACGTCATGCAAACCTATAGCTATTTAATTTCATTGTCCATAAAGCAATAAAAAAAGTGTGATCACTTAGAAAAGCTTTGGCAAACACCACTAATGAATTATAATTATATGTCTGTATCATTACCTGACTGTTCACTGGATTATCCATAAGGTCAAACTCAACATAAAATCAAATGTACATGATTAGCATCAAGACATATCACCATATGCTGTGATCGTAGAAAAAATGGAAAGCAATTTGTTTTAGTGTAATTGCCTTTAAGATAGTGTTTTTAAATAAAAAAATGTTAATAGCACTGCATGGTGGTAAAGAGTGTAATATTCTACGCATTCGAGATGTTTTAAGTTCTATTTTTTGCAAAGTGAGGATCACACCGGTGGCTGAATTTTGCATGTAAATCTCACTACAGATGTCAAAAAATTACACATCTTATACTGTCAAATATGACAGGAGAGTGACATCCTTAAATTATTCCCTAGACATGGTCTCGGCTCACAAGCACACTGTCTGCGTATGCTGAAAGAGAGAAAAAACCCTGTTAACGGAGTGATGGCGGATTCAGATTAGGAGAAGTCAGATTATGTCAATGTCAGAACATAGATCTGGATATACTGAAATGCTTTAATGTAGCCATATCGGTTTAGTCCATTATACGTCTCTACACACACAGAGACATGCACACACATGGTCAAAGACATACGTGGTTTTACTATGATACCAAATACTCCTGAATGTCAGATAGGATCCTTCTGAATTTCCCCTCAGGGATCTATAAAACACCTTTATCTCTGTATCTGTGAGTGATATGTAGCTGCAGTGGGTCATGTGTTGTTTACACATTTGTAGAAATGACTACTACTTGTCAACAAAGCAAATATACTCAAAGAAATATTGTGGATGCAATCGTTCAAAAGTACATATACAATGAAATTGTGGATGTGAGGAAAAATGCAGAATAGGTTTCTGACAAACTTTATGGTTCAAAAAAGATTTATTTGTATATATAAGTAGACATTTTCATTTCATTCCATAGTTTTCATGTTCGTGTTTACATCAGCCTTGTCAAGAATAATTGTTGGAAGAAATATTCTTGACACAAAATGATGTTCTTGACAATATCAAAAAAATAATATATTTTTTTTACTTTAAATATAGATGGGGCTAATGATTTTTCCTAATTAAAGTTATTATTAGCAAACCATCACAAAGCATGTTTTGACAAAAATGTTGTGGGCTGTTTTTTTATGCATTTTTTGAAGCACATCCATATATAACCACTTCAAATGAAATGGTAACATTTTGAATTTCTCAGGCATTAATGGCATAATTTTTGAAAATTTCTCAAATATCTTTAATACCTCAGCTGTTTCTCTTAGAAAGAAATGTAATTTAATAGAGATCAAATAAAGATTTGGCTTAAATGTCTTGTCCTGACACTAAGAGCCCAGTAAATGCCAAGGACAAAAAGTGCAAAATCAGACGCATATATGACCTCAAACATTTATCATCAAAGACCAAAATACAGGAGAGAGTTTTCAACAGACAAAGTAACTAAGAACTGCAGTCTTTTACAAAAAGGTGACAAAAAATGGACTTCTGAGAGATAATATTTTCATCAGGGAATATTTTTTTTTCTTCCCAAATCACATATAATGAGCCTGTAAGTGTGGCAAAACAAGATTCTTCCAAAGCTATTAAGATGAACATCACTGAACACAATTCTATTTAGACTACTTCTCAGACTGCACCTGAGTCTACCTGCCAAAACAGTACAGGCTTCACGTTGAACCGGTTTGAAAACATACAAAGATTAAATGCTATTTGTGAGGCGTTTATGTGGATCATGTAAACAACTACACCTTGCCATATTCCAGCAGCCCGGCCTCCTTCTCATTCTCCTCTCTTTCTCAGGCTCCCTCACTGCCTCTGTCAGATTGACATATTGGGTTAATAAGTGCCTCTCCCTAGCCTGAGCAAACTGATTAAATATTAATCCTGAAGTGGAGGTCAGAGAAAACTAACAAACAGCCGCTTGGATGCACACACGCTCAGACATGAACACACACACACACATCTGCATTATCAGAAGCGTTTAAGCTGTCTAATTAATTTCTCTGCTCATATGGTGGCTTTAAATTGCACTGGCTTGTTCATGAACACATACACCCATAATCTCATATATAGACACACACACGCAAATACTCACGAGATCGTACTGAAGCATGTTCAAAACAATCATCCTAACAAAGACAACCAGTACAGTGTGTGATCATAAAAGGCGTAAATAATTCTGACAAGGGTATACCGAGTCAATTAGCATTCATTCAAGTGTTATATATTATATATATATATCATTTTCAAAAATAAGTTAACAAAAGTGACAGCTAAGACAAGTTACAAAAACATTTCTATTTCAAATAAATTAATGATCTTTCCATTCACCCAAAAATCCTGGAAAAAGGGTATTATTGTTTCCACAAAAATATTAAGCAGTACATATATTTTCAACACTGTCATAAGGAAATGTTTCTTGAGCAGCAAATCAGGATATTAGAATGATTTATGAAGAATCATGTGACAGTAATGATGTTCAATATTCAGCTTTGTCATTTTAAATATGTAATACTATTTAACAGCCGTACTGTATTTCTGATCAAATATATATATAGCTTGGTGAGCATAAGATATTATTTCATCCTTGTCAGAGTGACCACATCTCATCTGGCAACCTATGAAGGTCTTATAAGTCAATGAGGGTCTGACTCAAGCAATTAAAACAAGTGAATGAGTAACTGAGGCGGAGGAAAAGAAGAGGTTCAAACTTCGGAAGCGTCATTCCCAGTGGATGAAGAATTATGGCATAATGAGAAGTTCCCCCTCTCCCCAACCCTCCGACTGGATTTATAGCTTCACTTCTTCATGTCTTCATGGAGTCATCTGCTCACACTTACTGTATATCATGAGCTGGGTGTTGGAGAGTTTTCTCATATGGTATTATAATTATCTCTTTAACAGGATCTATTATGACGGCAGTACAAAGGGGAATCGTTTTTTACAACCTGCCATCTGTGTGTGTGAGTGAGCAGCAACTACTGGATCATTTGCTGAAGTCTGCATAAGATGTCATGAAAAATGAATTAGCATTAAATGCATGCTGTTAAATCATACGCATTAGCCAGTCATGTCAACTACTGGACGTTTCCTGTCAGTACTACTACAGAATCAGATTGTTTCTGGACCAAACACACCAGTCCACAGTCAATGCAAGTACAACATTAAATAATTCAGCACAGAACATCTTCCTGCAGCCTAACAGATTTTACAGCCTAATCTGTGAGTTCTGTATAAATAGAGCTGTATAATCTTGGTTCTGGATAAACAATCAATATATCAAAAAAGAAAAATACACAGGAGAGCATTTGCTGGATTCACAATTAGTGCAAAGATCCTTTTAAATGGACAGTTCAGTCAAAAATGAAAATTGTGTAATCATTTCTTCATCTTCATGTTGTTTCAAACCAGATTTAGCTTTTTATGGAAAACATAGGGTTATATTTTGAGAAATGTTGCAGTGTTACAATGGAAGCTGATGGTAACCAATACTATTTGCTTACCAAAGTTCTTAAAAATATCTTAATCTGTGTTTCACAGAGAGAGAAAAAAATACATATGTTTAATGGAACAGTTAAAAAAAAAATTATTTTGCTGAATTTTGCTAAACATTTCTCTATCGAAGATGCAAATGAGTTTGTTTCTTCATGGGAACAGATTTAGAGAAATGTGCAGTAGCACATGCTCATCAATAGATCCACTGCAGTGAATGGGTACCGTCAGAATGAGAGTCAAACAGCAGATAAAAACATTGGTGAGCAAGTGGCGTAATGCTACATTTCTCCAAACCTACATCTTTGATGGTCTGAGGGTGAGCCCATTTTTAGCAAATTTTCATTTCTGGGTGAACTATTCCTTTAAGTCTCTCAAACCTCAAGTATACATGTTTTATGAATCTCAGGACTGATTCATTTAAACAAACCTGCTCATAAGAGTCATTTTTTCATGACTAAATGGCATCATGGCTCATTTTGCATGTAGATGAAATGGCATTTTTTCTTGTCTATCACAAACATTAGGTACGTTTTAAATGTGACCACTTTAGTGGAAGTCTGGACCCCTGCACTGATATTACACAATGTGATATCAATAACTTACTTAATCTCCAAAGAACTATAAAGCCATTATCTCAAAAGCCCAATGAAGAGGTTTCCTTGCTGATCTTAAGCTGTCTCTCAGTCTCTTCCGGTTTTCACCTAAAATACTAATGAACCTCAGTGAATGTGTTTAGCTTCCATTTCCCTCATGCATTCTCTCCCTGTCTTTCACACACTCTCTTGATGAAGCTCATGGGAACCTTTTCTTTTCAATCAAGAAAGAGCAACTATTTGTATGACCTATGAACTCTGCCAGAGAGCTGGATCCTGGACTCTTAACAAGATTATCAGAGGTACACGGCTGTGTGTTACAAGAACGGAACAAAAGATAATCAGCCTTTCAACAGAAAATAAAGACTCATCTATTCTCAGTGAATCGCTCTCTCTAAGTCTATATAAATGTTTAATGTCTGGCAAATGAGCTTCTTACAAGAGATAACTGTAACTGATGTTACCTTGTTCAAGTAATCTGGGCAAATACGTGTAGGTGCATAGAAAAAGGTGAAAATTAAATCACACTCACACACTTTTAACATCTGCACATTGTAACCCACCAAGCATAATCAAAATCTACTGTTAATTAAGTTTGTAAAGATAAATAGGCAATAAGGTGGTTGAGTCTAGAGCCCACACACATAAAAACTCTATCACGCAGAAGCACTTGCAGAAAATGAGGCTTTTCCTCACCCTATACGTGGCGTGAAGAAGACAAGTTAACTCCCACGGTGAGCATGTCAGATAAATTTTCAAACTGCCGCCGTTGAAAAAACACCCTCTCAAATAATTAAAACCAATTCATGTCAATTAGTTCCACATGGAATGCAAATTAAAAGAGCATAATTAATCAGAGCTCTTCGGTAAAGGCGGGAGGAGTAATTAGCAGGGTTTAATTCCGTCATTTTAATTGCATTTTTCTAATTGAAATTTCGTACACTTGTCTCACGTTCCGAGATGGCATTGTCTCAGAGAGGTGGCGGATTGTGCGATTGTGTGTCTGTTGGCGAGGGATTCATTTGAACCGGTGATGTGTGTACTTAATTTGATGATTTCTTAATATATATTACAATCAAGCTGATGTCAAAGTGACAACAGGTGGAACATCCACTAAACATCCTCTACTTTGTAAGAAAGCAAGCTTACAAATGTAATGTTCAAAAGGTTTTACATGTTACTCAAATGTATTTCAAGGTAATACCATGCTACGTATCCAAAAAAACATTGTATTTTCAAGGTACATGTTCCAAAATAGGTTTTAAGCATATATTTAACCAGAAGTACAAAAAAACATGTTTTTTTGGGCATGGGACAATGGTACAATCATGGAATTTTGAGACTGTACCATGGTAGTATTCTTGGAAACACCATATAAATACTATGCTACATGAATTTAATTACCTCAACTTATAAAGTATTATCATCTGATACCATGGTGCAGTGCTTATATGTAAGGGTGATAAAACCATGGTATATATTATGGCATTTAAATGCCATGGTATTTCTACGGTACGCCAAAATATTTCCAAGAACACTAACAAAACATTGTACTTTTAGTAACTACTTGTAACTGTACCATACCAACCCGATCTCATGGCAATTCGTAAATTTTTCACAAGGTGGCTTATTCGTACGAATTCGTACGACCACACTCGTACAAATTCATACGATTGTTGCCAAATCGTACGTATTTTTCGAGTTGCACAATTCGTATGAATTTGTACGAATGACCTACACCTAAACCCGCCCCTAAACCTAACCGTCACTGGGGTTTAGACAAATCGTATAAAGTCGTACGAGTGAGGTCATACAAATTTGTACGAATAAGCCACCTCATAAAATACATACGAATTGGTCGTGAGATAGCGTTGACCATACTAATACAGTACATGTTATCTGAGAATGTCCCATTCCAGGACAAAAATGAAGGAAAAATCCAGATGTTAGATCTTGAAGTACACCAATACAGACTAATGTCTTAGCGACCGGATATTTTTCATGACTTTTTGACTCCTCACCCTGTGATGCCACTGAAAGGTCAAAGGGTCGAATCTCTGGACGGAAGCGACCCGGGTGGGAATGAAGACTATAGAGTCTCTCATCCCGTCAACCGTGCACGCATGCACACAAACTCACACAACCGCAAAGACCTGAAGCTGTAACCCCCTCTGCTTGAAACACTAATTGTTTTTGGACAGGGTAACATGAGCGAGGGATGAACCTGAGAGAGGGATCAGTCGGAAGAGGAAAAGAGGAGGACGGGACCATGGGGGCCAGAGACGTCTAATAAATTATACCTCCACTGGATAATACATTTTCACCTATGCGGAAGAGGGAAAGAGAGCAAAAAGCAGAAAGATACTTCAGGTGGTCCTCTGAAAACTCATGTATGAAACTAAAGGAGAAAAAAAACATCAAATAAACACATGCACAAGAAGTTTCCTTCAACCCAAAGCAGCCTTGACAGTATCATCATCATCAAACAACAAAATAGGGCAAGTTTCACTTGATAAAAATCAGTTCAAACAAACTAATAATGAAAAATACTTCTACAACATGTATTAAGTTGACTTCAACCTTTACCAATACATTTTAAAATCTTGGTTAACATAGTTAAATATAAAAATATAATAATTTTAATAAGAATACAACTGTTCACTGTTAAGTTATGTTAGCTCACGTCCTTTAAATAATATTAAAAGATGTTAACTATTGATTTTCATCTTTCTTTTTACTTGAAAATAATTTTACTAAATGTTGAAATTAACTTATAGATATATGAATTTTATTGAAACGTGTTACTGAAAAATGTCTAAAATTATACATTTGAAAAACGTAATTGTCTTTTTGTTGGTTTTTAATTATTAAAAAAAATTATAATGTCACAGTATTTATATGGCACTCCAAATGCTAAGCAAAGGGCATTATTATTCAGTAAAAGTATATCTAAACTAAAACTACAACAAAAAATATTTATAGTTAATTTAGTAGTTATTAAAGTAGAAATAAAACAAAAATTTTTGGATGAATTTTTTTTTTTTTTCTGTTAGCTGCCAAGTGAACATGTTTGATATGTGTTTTACAAGCTGAAGCACAAAAATTGCTAACTGGAAATAAAATAAATCAAAACTAAAACTATTTCTAAAGTTACTTATAAAAACAAAAGTACAATGAGCAAATGTATTAAATAATGTTAAAGGGATACTCCATATCAAAATGAAAATTTGGTCATAAATCACTTACATCCATGACATTCCAAACCCATAAAAGCTTTGTTCGTCTTTTGGATGAAATCTGGGAGGCTGCCAAGTTATACTGTCAAAGTTCAAAAAAGTATGAAAGACTTCGTCAGAACAGTCCATCTGCCATCAGTGGTTCAGCCGTAACATTATGCTCTTCTGTTTCAGCGTGCCACAAGGATGCACTGTTTTCTTTCAAATCAAAGCTAAATACACGTAGAAACAGCTCATGCTTGTGGTGTGGCTGACACAGAAGAGTGTAGGCAGTTTGAGTGATGTGGAGAGACACAGAGGACACTGTTGACTGAATTGTTGGTGGAACTGTGGAATTAAGTCATAATTTTTGTTTTATTCGCGTAAAAAAACTATTCTCGTTGCTTCATAATGTTACGGTTGAACCACTGATGGCAGATGGACTATTCTGACGAATCTTTTCATACTTTTCTGGACCTTGAAAGTGTAACTTACTTGGCAGTCTATGGGAATGTCACAAGCCTCCCTGTTTTCATCCAAAATATCTTAAACTGTGTTCCGAAGATAAATGAAGCTTTTACGGGTTTGGAACGACATGGGGGTAAGTGATTAATGACAAAATGTAAATTTTGGGGGGTAGTATCCCTTTAATATATGAAATATCTTTCATCTATGGAACAAAAAAGCAGTTAAAACAGCATGAACATTCTTCAAAATATCTAATTTTGCATTCCACTGAAGAATAAAAGTCAGATGGATTTGGAACGACATGAGGGCGAGTAAGTGAAGAGAGAATTAAAAATTTTGTGTGAACTATCCTTTTAACTAGGGTTCTAGTTGAACACTCTTTCAACAAGGTAAATGAGCTTAATTGAATGCTTTACACCATTAAAACTGCCCCAGCAGAGAGGACGCCAACCTGTGTGAGTGTGTTCCTACTGTAATGGCTTTTCAGTGTGTATATGAATGCAAACGACCCTCTTTTAAAAGCTCCCCCTCCCCACAAAACATCCATTAAGACATTTCATTTCACCAGCCACAAAACGAGAGGGACTCCAATAAGTAACATATTAGACCACTTTAGCTGCATGGTCAACCCTGTTATGATGCAGAGAGTGGATTTCTTTGGATGTGTGCATAGGTTAAAGAATCATTTATATGCATAAAAACTCAACCTCTGCCACTAAATAACACTCTGGTTTAATTAGATTTGAAGGTCAGCGTGTGCTGATTGGAAAGAGCATGTTAAATTATCATAAAACCCTTGGAAAAGTGTCAACATATTCCGATTTGACAGACCCTTATGTTTAATTCAATTGAAATAGTGTGCATTAGTGCAAGCAAACCTTTCAGCACATTTTTGCACTGTTTTGTCACGTAGCCTAAAAAATACACTTCATGTGGTAAAATCTAAATTCACTAGTTTTGTTCAAGACTAAATATTATTTAATATTGCTGTATCAACAAGAGTGCATTATGTTAGATCATGTAGAACCTATGTGTATAAAAATATGAAAGTTTACTTTTTACACTTTAGACATTTGGTGAAACTGTTGGAGACAAACACAATGTAATGAATTGAAAAGTTAGATTTTTAAATATTAAGTCTTATGTCTGCATATATATGTATATATGTCATTTATTCCTCTGATGGCAAAGTTTTCAGCATTGTTACTCCAGACTTCAGTGTCACATAATCTTTCAGAAGATCTAAGCTGATTTCCTGCTCAAGAAATATTTTAAGTTATTGTAAATTTTGAAAACAGTTGTGCTGCTTAATATTTTTAGCATTATAAATGTCTTCAATGTCACTTTTGATTAATTTAATGCAGACTTGGTGAATAAAATTCATATTTTATCATTCCGTAAACACACAGACATCTATGCAATTCAAACATCAGAACAGTTGAATATGTTATTCAAAACTGCAAAGACAGTCAAATTTAAGTTCTGGTCTTTTATTTATTTATAGCAATAATTGATTGCAATATTCTCTCTGTATCTGTATATTCTCTTTGTAATAGCCTTGAATTGATTGAATGCCTCATTAACCTAATTAAAAGTAAACAAATTGACAGTATAGTTAACTAAATCTTTTGCATATAGTGGGTTTACAGTAAAAGTTTTCTTAATGATTTGCTATGTAAATGTGCGGGAGAAATGGAGAAAACAGTTTCTACGCAGGAGTGTGTGTGTGTGTTTTCAGGGTGTTTAGGGGGTTAGAAGGTGTTTGAGGGGTGACAGCTTGTGCTTTGATCATTAGAGGAAGAGGAAGGGACGATTCTTCATGGATTACATGATCAAACGCAGTGAAATGCACACAAACAAAAAAATGTACTCACTCTCAGACACACAGAGCAACCGGAGATTTGTGAGTTCCACTCGACTGATAGTCTGACAGCTCTGACTAATCAATCACTCTCTCTTTTCCTCCATTCCCTGAATAAACGAAGGGGAAAAACATGAGTGGAGCTCTCCCTCATTTCCAGGGAGTACATTTTCACACAGCCTTTTTTACAGACATGAAAAAAAAGTACAGAATCAAGTAGATCTTTGTAACATAACATTATTATAAGGTATTTAATATTGCCACAACTCAACAGACATGAGCTCACCATTATTTTCAGCTGTATCCAAATTCCTCTAATTGGTGAAGTTTCACTGGTTTCAGTAGAAGCAGTACTGAATCAGATACATTGGTTGATCTCAGTTTTTTTGTGGTGTAAACAACAAATAAATAAATAAATAAGTAAACAAGAAAAAAAGCACAAAAAAAAGTTTTTTCAAAATTACAGCATCAAGTTTAACTTGTACATTTTGCTCATACCTAAAATGAAGTTCAGCAAAGTTTCACTAACCAAGCAAGTTACTTGTACAAGGTTGATTGCTTCTAAGATCAAAGTAAACATGTCATTTAAAATCCACCATATAACACTATACATAGATACATAGTACAATTTTAACACAGAATAATAAAAAAAAATTGCATGTAGGATATAGTGCATGCATATTGTATGGTTCTCATGACACAGAGTACATGGTATTAAGTGGTACACCAAAAATATCACAGTACCACCAGGGTACAATTTGGCACGTTTTAATTTTTTTATTTATTTATTTTTTTAGAGGAGGAAGTTGTTTCTGCCACAGAATGAAAAATGTATTCTTAAAAGTCTGACTTTTTTCTCAGAATTCAAAGTCAATTTGTGATCAATTCAACCTCAGACTAAATACAAACTATGCACAATCAATGCATTAGTGTAAATTCTTAAATGCATATGTAGTTGTAAATGTGTTGCAATGCGAGAGTGTGTGGGTTTCTGTAAAGCATTCAGTGTGTTTTTCTCATTGTGAACTGTAAACTCTCTCTCCACAGGAGTCTAACAACACCTCCCCGCGCCACTCAAAACACACACACTCTCTCTTGTTCTCTTGAAACCTGTGGTAATTGACCTGAGTCATTTTTATCATGGACTGCACTAGTACCTGGTAAAACCATTGATTTGGCAAATGAGGTCAAATCTGGTTCACACACAACTGTTGTTTACTTAAGACACAATATTGTCAGCAGACACCACTGCGTTTGCCCACAAGTGGCTGCCGGCTTGTTAGTGGACATGTCATTTGTAAGTCTAAATGCTGGACAGCTTTAAAACTTATAATAACTCCTCTAAAAAAAGTAAAATAAAAAGTGAAAATATACAGCTGATACCTTAAGGAGCTATTTCTACACAATGTGACCTCTAAAATGACTATTTCGGTATAACATACATATATTAGTTTAACAAAGTCAGGTTAATTAATCATATTCAATAAAATATTACCACATAATGCATGTTTATAGGCTACAACCTAAACCTTTTGGGGAAAAAAAATAAAATAAAAAAATAAAAGTAAAAAATATATTTACATTTAAAACTGGATTTGATTTTGATTTCAATTTTAATATTACTTTATTTACATTTTGGAAAAGTATTGTGTCCTCTGTCAAACTTGCATTTGCAGTTTCATATTCATAAGTGTTTCATATAACTAACTGTCCAATAAATCCGCTATTGAGTTCATGTTACAGTAGATGCCCTTTAAATAAAATGTTGCCTTTTACCTCACACTGAGATATTCAATGTGTAATTTAATATCATCCATTCCTAAACTGGCACAGAGGCCCATCTCCATTAAAGTTTTAACACTTCTTATATGAAAGGAGCGAATATTAGTTTTTATTATTTGATTTCCCTGGTTTTCTAAATCTGTGTCCCTCTCTGATCAAATTGCCTTTGGCAAATGAAAAAAACAATTCTTCATTTACCTTTGCTTATCTCTTTTTGTTCATTAACTTCAGTGAACTGCACTTTTTTCTGTTTAGATTTTTGTAAGAGAAAATCACAGGCCACAATTTGCTTTAAAATAGCTTGATGGAAGTATTTAATTGTGCAAGTCTATATGCTTGTATATTCAATTAACACTAGTCAGTTAATTTGCAATCTCTAATGCAAAGAAAGTACATTTGATAGTCAATCTGTTTGGTAGGTCAATCAGTGTTATATGAAGATTGGGTTACAAAACCAAAATAAAAGAGAAAAGAGTTTTGTCAGGTCACCTAAAATGTGCTTCATGTAGTTAAATATAAAATTTATTAATATGACAGAATCTGCCTGAATACATTAGGTTACATCAATAAAATGACTGTACATCTACAGTAGATATTCAGTGAAATATAAAGGTTACACAAAGGTTTAAATATTTCAACCCACTTTATTGTAGCTTCCTAATTAATTATTATTTATGCAAACACGGTCATATTTACATAGTTAAGTTACACTCTGTTAAATTGTAACTTGATATATAAATATAAACAATATACCATTTCAAACGTTAGAGCTGTTTATAAAAGATTATTTACTGACAAAATAAATAAATTTATTAAAATCCACCACACTAACAGTATGATCTATAAATAATGTCATTTTTTAAAGATGTAAGATTCATTTAATTGGAAGCAAGATAAATAAGATTGAAAACACAAAGCATGGATTAATCAAACGTAAGCAAATAAATGATTTGAAAGCATTCTAAAATCTGTGTGGAATCAGCAGACAATGACACTATAATTTCCTCCAGCTTTCCTTCTCATTTCACTCTCCCCAGCCACGTTAAAGTGGTGATTAGGTGTTAACTAATCTCCACTGCCCAGGGTGCGAGCAGCTCCTCCCCTTCTTTCCCTCATAAAAAGCAAAGGAGTAAAAGAAACAGTAATAATTCTCTCTCTCTCTCTCTCTCTCTCTCTATATATATATATATGTGTGTGTGTGTGCATTTTTTTTTATGCTTTTTGAAATTATTAAGACTTGATATTTTTATTGAATTACTTCTGTACATTTAGGCTGATGTAACCTAAATGTGCCAATTGTAAAATTATTCAGTATTTTCATATAAAACACATCATTCATCCTGAAGATAAAGGTGAGAAATAAAGGATGAGAGAACCAACTTTCATTAGATGGGGGGTAAAAACGTTTATTTAAATAATTTTTATAGCTCTAATAAATGGATTGGTTGTGCTTCTATAACTCAAGACACAAATGAGGTCGGCTTCCAGGGGACCGCTGGAGATCAGGTGTATTTAACCCCCTGTGCCTCCCTACTGCTTGCTCTACTTTTCTTGCTCTCATTAGAACTGTCAGTTTCTTAGGAAATCCCCTTAAAGCAATAACTGAACGGTATGATGACTTAGGATGTGTTTTTTTCCTAACAAACACTAAATTTATAGCTATTATATTGGTTATGATAACACAACCCCACCCTCATCTTTTTCTTGCCGTCCTTCAGCCCATCCCCCTTGAGAAACCTCGGCTGAAGTCTCGTGCTTTCTTTCTTTTCCTCCCCCTCACCTCCAGCACTTCCCCTTCATTTCAGTAAAATAGATTTTTCAATTATGCGTAGAGTGGAGGGAAACGTCTCACATCTCAGGGCTTGACCCCATTTGGGTGCAGAGTTTTTCTTGGGCAAATTGACACACTTAACTCCTACTCTTACAATAATCGGCCCAGATGAAGGCCTCTCATCATAAAACCAGTCGTCTTATGCTCAGGCAATCAATAAGCCAACAAATACTGTAATTGAACATGAACGCATTACACTCGTTCGTGTTTAAATGAAGTTTGCGATACTTTACTGTAGATTTACTGCAGATCACTTCTAAATCAAGTTTCAAATTCTCTACTGGGTTTCCTTCCCTGGGCAAGGAATGATTGTCTTTCACTATAAAACGACGAATGAAAAATAATGTACAAATAAAATAGATTTTATATTTTATAAAGGAAATGTGAGCGATGCTGCAGTGTTCTTGGTTGTAAGCGCGTTGCTATGCGGTTGTTTAATTTTTTTTTTTTTTTATCGCATTATAAAAATACAAATAAAAACTGGAATTATATATTTTTATGTCTTAATATATATTATCTTATAAGCTTAATTTTTATGATTCCCAAACTAAACAAAAATGAAATAAAAATGGCCAAAAATTTATATTAGTATAGGATACATGGAAAAAGCATAAAAAATGTCACTAGACAGAAATAAAGTGATTTTTGGAATACGTACAAGATAATGCTGTGTCAGTCTTTCTACTTCAACATTTTATGTTTATACTACTTGCAGTTTTTTTTTAATTATGGCTAGGAACAATGCTCTCATTCCGGCGTAATAATCAAGTAACTTTGCTGTTGTACCACCGGTTCAGCAGGTGCAATCATATTACGCAGTGCCTGAAAATAGTCCACAGCAACTACACAGACTAGCTAGGGACTAATTTGAGGCGCTGCGTGATATTATTGCGTACCCATGATACGACAGCAAAGTTACTTGATTATTACGCCGGAATGAAAGCATAGTTCCTAGCCATATTGGCCTAGAAAATCATAACTTTAGACTTTCCATCGGTCTTAGTACATGATGTAACTACAGAAGAGTCAGGATTTAAATAGGAAAAATATCGAAACTCTTTGGTCATTTTCTTCAGTCTAATCAGATTCAGTGATCTATGCTAAGCTAAGCTAAAAGTGCTACCACCAAACCCAGAGATCGGCTGAATGAATTCGTAAACGATAAAACTCTGTTTCACTCTAGGGGAGCCTGTTGTCAAAAATAGTGAAGTGATCCTGTAATAGGTTAAATTAAACTTTAAAACTATAGTAGGCCTAACCCTAATGATAATAATTCCTCATTTGCTTTTTTTTTTTTTTTATCGTCAACTAAAGATCACTTGCTTAAATCACTGTTAGCATCCCTATAGAAAGAACAATGAAATACAATCAATGTGAATCTTAAAACAGCATTCACACAATGGCAAAAACACAATCACTGCTGTTCTGTAAAGGAGATATAAGGGTATAGTTTGTTGTCTGCAATTCCTGATCAGGGATTCAATGCCCCAGGTTATTAAAGGCAGCTTAGGGGCTGTGTATCGTCTGTGTGTGTGTGAGGGCTAAAGGGGAATTGATTGCCTCCGGGCATGTTTAACATGCTCTAACAGAGACCAGAGACACAGCGAGACGCGAGTCAGATGAACACATAAACTCACACACAAAGGGTGAAGCAGGCCAATGGTTGGACTCTCGTCCTCTGCCCCTCACCCCTCTCTCTCTCTCTCTCTCTCTCTTTCAGAGTGAGAGCAGCTTGAGACTGGGCGGATAGTAATTATGGGGGAGTCACGGTTCACGCGGTCCACACCCCTCCCATTGTCTCCAAGTGTGTGCGTGTGTGTGTGGAGTACATTGAGAGAAAGTGCTTGGTGGGTAACATGCTGTAAGGGCGTGCTGACAGCAGCATCTGGACACCGGTGGGTGTTGAAAAAGCTCTCGCACGCGCTCACATTGGGCTGTAGAGCAGAGAGGTTCATGCCATCTTGTGGTCTGTGAACACAACGCACGCAGGTCATTCCTGTTACACTTACATTCCCCTTACCTTCCTACATCACATACTGTATGTCTTTATACACTGTATAAAATATTAAAGATACTTTTAAAATAACTGTATAAAATTCATGTATCTCTACATTACACACTATGTCTTTATATACTTTAAAATTTTTTTTATAAAATGTACAGACATACTGGATAACATTAAGGATCCCTTTTAAATTATTTTTTAAAAATTATTGATTTCCACATCACATACTATATTTCTATTTATAGTGTATAAAATATATATTTTTAAAAATTCGAAAAATTCATAGACTTCTATATCAGGTCTTGATATACTGGATAAAATATTAAAGATCCACTTTTTAATAAATTGTAGAATATTCATATATTTCCACATCATATACTGTATGTCTTTAAATACTGTATAATAATATATTTTAAAATGTATACATTTCTATATCACATCTTAATATACTGTATAAAAATATAAAAAATCTCCTTTAAAATAATTATATAAAATTCACATATTTCTTTATCAAATACTGTATTCCTTTATACACTGTATCATTTATTAAAGAAAATTTTATAAAATGCATATATTTCTACATCTCATATTCCTTAATATACTGGACAAAACATATAAGGGACATTTTTTAAAGGAATTCTTTTAATTTTTTAATTTTTAATTTTCTACTATACCAAACAATACCACAAGTTGAGTCAAGCAGGGAATTTGAAATAATAACTTCAGCTTGTAGATTTAATGATTATTTAATAATAATGATTCTTTAAAATGCTTTATTAAATTACGACACGAGTATATTTAGTTTTTAAAAGTAACAGAGCTAGAAATTTTTGAGTATATGAATCACTGAAAAAACTGGAATGGTAAATTGTAAAAACAGCCCAAATGCAATTCACTTTTAGCCATTTACAGCAAGAAATTCTGCAGTTTTCCATGTTTTAAGTTCTACCGCAGAAAAATGACAGAATTAGGGCTTAATTATAGTGGAACATGCTATTTTGGAGACATAATGTCAATATGCTTCATTTGGCTTCGAGTTTAATCCATAAATAATGCACATTTCCATAACTGTTTCAGGGCCAACACTGCAAAGAAAATGTTGGAGAAAAACAGAACAAGGCAGAACTGTAAAAGAGTAAAAAAATATGTATGAAGCAACTCAAACTAAAAGATTATCAACTAGACTTCTGCTTTTGCTTTTTTAGTTTTGTCTCACATTTAATGAACATCCAAAGGTGTAAATATTACTGCAGATTGTGTTAGTTTGCAATGTAGGCTCCGACAAAGTGATCCGGTAAAAAAAACTCTCAACTTTCAAACACACATACAAGTATGAGAGTACAAATTGCTAGAAAGTGCAATTAGTACCATCCAAAACATTGCATACAGTGTGAACCTCATCATGAGGGAAGCTTCTTTTTCTTCATTATACACAGAACTAATGCACTCCAGCACATGAAGCTGATCATTCAGTTCAGTTTAAACTCAGTTTGTGCTCAGCAGAGGAAAGTAGAACTGGACTAACAAATGTAATAAAGTCTAATGCCCTCTCCTATTATTACTAGATCTTTTTTTCTATTATGAATTAAAGACAAATGATCAGAGGAAACCAAACTTCAGCAGGCACTGCATTTATTCAGGCCTTAATTGAATCAGTTCTTTATACATCTTGTCTCCATGTTAACTTTTGTAATCTTTTTCAGACATTACATGCCATTCTTTTTCCTCACTAAAGGTCCAGAGTTTACTTTATTTTTTCTTGCAACCTTTGGAATTTTTACCTCCCATCAGAAACCAAACTAACCAAAACCAGTTTTGTGCTCCAGCTATGTTTGTCCAGCTGGCTTTGGCGTACATATGCTTGGTTGGCTCTTAATGTGACACACTGTTATTTTAATTTATTTAAGCTGTTTTCCAGTCTCATTTCCAATGTATCTCAACAAAGCAGCCCTGGTTTTAAATGTATGATTAATAAAAAAAAATTCAGTGAATATATATATATATATATATATATACATACAATTTTGTACATAAATACAATTATTTTATAATAATAATATTCAAAATTATTATAGAATATATTGTTTTGGATATGTTCAGTATATAGTTCAGTATATTACACTGATGAAATTGCATGCCAGCTGTGCATAAAAAAATCAAATAAATAAATAAAAAATAAGCATGACCAAGTATTGCATTGACATTTTTGTAACACAGCCACCCTGAAATGAAGGATTTCTACAACCTCTTTGAAGAACTTTGACAACATCAGCACCATCATCAGTAATATGGCGACAAATGGCATAGTAATGTAGCATGACAAATGAGTGTGATAGTATAGCACTCTACTGTCAGTAAGAGTTAATATGAGATTGTCTGATAATGCCTGCAGCAGTGAATGAGCATATTAGGAGATGTAATTAACCATGAGACGGTGCGGTGCACAACTGGAAGCACAGAGACAGATGGACAGAGAGGTCATTTGCAATAAATAAAGATGGCCAGCAGAGCTAAAGAAAATGAGATGCAAGAAAAAAAAATTGGAGGAAAGAGAAAGAAACAAATAAGAGAAAAGAGAAATGAGAGAGAGAGAAAGAGAAAGAGGGAGGCACCAGCCAACACTTAATTAGCTGTCATCAGCTCAGCACCACAGAGAAAAGAGAGTGACTAATAATTAATGATAAAAATGAGAAGGGAATGGGAGGGAAACACACAAAAGAAGGGGGAGAGGGGTTAAAGAGTAGAGGAGAGATGGGGGGAGGGAGAAAGTGAGAGTAAGAAAGGGAGAACTGATTTGAAACGAGAACTAGCAAAGCCCCGGGGTCATTAAAGTCAATGAGACAAGCGTGCGTGTGAGAAACGAGAGACTGAGCCTTTAAAATCAAACGGTAGGTAATTGCCTGGCTTAACCTAGCCTGAAGCTCCAGGCCATATGATGTCATGAAGAGAAATGAAGGAGAGCGACGCAGGAACCAATCCTGAAGGGCCCCAAATTTGTGAAGTCATCTTCACAAACACAAAATATTAGTCTGCAAAAGCATACTTTTTTTTTCATTGGCTATTGTCATAATTAACAAGAAAAAATATATATATTATGAGAACAAATTACCATTCAGATAAGAAGCATTTTTTTTAGTTCAATACATTATTTTGGAATTTTTTATATAATTTAAATGATTTTTAATACAATTTTCCCAATGATGGAATTTCAAATAATTAAAATCATATTCAAATATGCAGTTCAATTCAAACTATTTAACTATGCATATTTGTATATTTCATTTACATATAGTAATATATATATATATATATATATATATATATATATATATATATATATATATATATATATATATATATATATATATATTTATATATAGTAACAGGAAAGTGATTTTATAGTTTTGAAAAATTTGCTGTGTAAATCATAGATTATCTGATTTAAAAATACAACAGAACAACAATTTTAATTTAATTTATGTAAATGTACTTTTAAATTAAATTAAAAAGCTTTTTATATAGTTGTAATTCAATAGTTTTTAATTAGTTTTAATTATAATGTTTTTTTTAAGTATTTTATTTCTTGGGTAAAACAGACAAATATTGCTTGTATGTCGTTTAAAACTATTACAGTTTTACCCTTCCAAATACTCAATAATTTTATGTAATAAAAAGTATTATTTACAAATGCAGCGATGGTAACTAGAGTGACTGGTTAATTGTTTTGCCGTGTAATTATTTTAATTAGCTACAGTATGTTTGCAGCATGCCAAAGGGTATAACGAGAAAAACATGACACGTTATGCATGAGGAAAAGATACACAGGATTTGACTATCCTACAGAGGAGAGACTGAAAGACCCTGTTTATTTAGCCGTATGTGTGTGTGTGTGTGTGTGTTTGTTCCTGTGAAGGAGAATATTGTAAAATCAATGTGTTTGTCTATGGATGCAAGGCTAATTGGAGGTGTGTGGACTGCACTGAAGCACATATGCCACACAGAGCGGTGCTGAGCCAATAAATCAGCAGGAAATAGAACTGACAGATGAGCACAGAGAGAGAGAGATAGAGAGAGAGAGAAACAAAAAGAGATTGAAATTTTAGATACCCTACATCTATTCTAGGATATAGACATTTACTTAATGAGTTACAAGATTAGTTATAACTGTGATACCAATAACAGAATTTCAGTTTGGTGATTTTCTAGAACGCATGACCCGAAGTCATACTTCATCATCTATAAAGATGCTATTTCGAAGACTCAATAAAATCAACTTTTTTGTTTTTTATGCCATATATTTGCTACAGAGTACTTCTAAAAGCTGACAAAATAATGTTTTAGCAGATATGGAAATTACAACAGTACTCTTTATCCTTTGGGACTGTGAAGCAAAACAAGTAAGGATCTTGTAGTGGCTCAAAGTGAATTTTCTGACAACAACACACTCTAGAATGTTAGTTATAAAACCTCACGGTCTCAGCTACATCTCCCAGTTCACTTCAGCTTTTCTCACAAAGAAGGCAATACAGTAGGCCTGCTACAGTATCAGATGTCAATACCAGACAAATGGTCCAAAACATTGTATAGCTGTCCACCGTACATGTACATTTAGCTAAAAATGTCTTTACCTGTAGTAGAATGTTTCAGAAGCTGAATACACCGTTGTTAAAGCTAAAAGACAATTTCTTCATCTCTGACGTAGGACGAGTTTGCAGATTTGTTTCAGTGAACTGTAGGTAAATGTCCACTTCGTCTCAAGCTCTTTTGATTTTCTATGCTGTGTGCACTACAATGTCGCGTTACTTTTGTTTAGTGAGTGAGAAACAGTTCCGAACGCTTCACTTCGCAAATGATTCAGACAATTACTAACTGTATGGAGAGGGAACCTACTGACAAATTCAATAAATAAACAAACAAACAAGCAAATGTACAAATCCGAATTTGAACCCAAGTACCAGCATACTTGCATGCTTTACAATCAACTGAATTAATTATTTAATTACTCACTCACTTGTAAGTTCATGAAAGAGTCAATGTTTTGAACAAATCGGTTGAATGAATGATTCCGAGACTCACTTATGAAGACAGCCACCTTCTGGCGAAACTATGTAACCTGCAATGTCACAATTTATTCCTCACCGCTAATGAACAAATTGTCAGTCTGTCCAGAATGTGAAAACAAATCAGTGAAAAAAAAAACATAGTAATTAACTAAATACTTTATTATTACTGTGCAAATACTTTTAAAGTTCAAAGGTATAAGGTAGACCAAAAACCTCCAAAGACTGCCATTTGGTGCCCTATCAAAAAATAGATGCACATCAATGTCCATACCTTTGTGTATCAAATTATCCCAATTAATGAATGTGAATGAACCCCAAAAATTCAGACTGCAATGTTCATGTCCATACCAGTGTCCCATCAGTGTGACTGTGAATGAACTCATCTTTTAACAAATTTACAGAAGATATCCGCACTGCCAGAATATCTCAGCATGACATGGTACACTCATCTGTGAGAATGGGACGATCTGCTGATTTCAAATCGTGGGTAAAAGCTCGTAGAGTAATAGAACAGACATGCTTGAGGATTCCGCTCTGCATTTTGGCAGCAGCCATCAGTGGTTCATTTGGGTTGGCATGAATCTAACAGGGATATTTCGGTCTGAGGTCTCCCCACACATCCATCTCCATTTCTCGCTCTCTCTCTTTCTGGCCAGTGTTTATTTTCATTTGGCTTTCCACTATGCAATATGGAAATCAGACAAAATTAGCAACACTGGAAACCCACAACTTATGATGTATGTGTTTTTAGTGAAGCATGGAGTGATTGGGTTTGTTTTATCTAAAAAAAACAAAAAACAGTTGTCTATATTTCAAATGTAGCAGATAATACACTTGAAAGCTGTGAAGGATAATATGCTAATATATCACAAAGCCAGTGTCACATACATAAAAGAGTCTAATTATAATTCCAAACAGAAGGAGCTCTGATATGACTGATGATATGGTTTTATGGTCACTTTAGTAGTATTTCAAAACAAATTGCTTATGGTTTTGAGGGGTTTGCACCCAAGTTTTTCAATTACGTAGTGTCTATTCAGCAATAAAACGATTGTAAGGATGAGTGTTTTAAACAAGGTATTTTCTAATGATCATGCTTCCCATAAGCACACCTCTAGACATCACAATCTGCTGTGACCCCTGTGCCGCTACCATGGAAGCCGTGTGTGGTAACATTATTACCCATGGGCCTTTGAGTCAAAGGTTTGCCAGTGGGATTTAGAGCAATCTCACAAAACAGCTCATGTACAAATGCAAAACAAAAACGGCAGCGCTTTGCTTGTCACATACACACAAGCAAATAAAAAATATGAACATAAATGGAACATGTATATATATATTCAACCCATTCAGTCTTACTTTTCTGCACATTATTCACATATATTATTTAAAACAGATATGAAAAGGTTTAATATGCAAACTATGTGAAGACAAATAATTTTGCAATATATTTTTCAGTATGGCTTCATTTAATAATTCATGGCTACACTTTAATCAAATAATTTGAATAGTTTTATATATTTTCAATTCACTAACATTTATGATTTATGTTTAGACCTAGATGATTTTGTGTAGACATTAAATTCATTGTGCCTGGCATTCATAAACTTACATGAACAATACAAAAATGCATTTCACTGGGTGCATCCCTTATTTTAAATATATATTAAGCAGCACAACAGCTTTTAGCATTAGTAATAATAAGAAATGTTTCTTGAGCAGCAAATCAGTATTTTAGAATGATTTCTAAAGGATCGCGTGACACTGAAGACCGAATAATGATGCTGAATATTCATCATTTCATCACAGGAATAAATTATATTAAAAAACATTAAAATAGAAAACACTTATTTTCAGATTTCAATATTTTTACTGTATTTTTCATCAAATAAATGAAGTCTTGGTGCGCATATAAGACATAACATAAAAAATCTTACTGACCCAAACTTTTGAGCTGAAGTGTATTTGGTCAGTGTATATTAATCAAGTTGGCTGGATTAAGTTGGAGATACATCCAACTCACCACGATGTTTCAGACATTTCAGCTCATTTATAAAAAAATGTAAAAAGGGAATATGCATCAAGCCCTGTGTTCATAATAAAGTATGCACACACATTTAATCTCATATCACACGCTAGGAAGAAATCAAAGAGAATTAAACTACTGTAATACACTAAAAGTATTTATGTCAGCGCATTCATTTCAAACCAATGACTTAAATAAAAACATAAAGTTTATAAATAGCTTAGAACAGTCTTGAAAAGTAGTCTTATGCATTAACTATAAAATAATCACTTAAGACTTTATTTCTTAGCTGTAACTTTTCACACATGTTATTTAGTTCAATTATTTCTGAAAAAGAATCAAGAATCAAGAAGTGCCATAAAAGTGCTCAGAGACAGATCAAGACCATTTCCTTGGAGAAATTCTAATCATGAAAACATTTAGAGGTTCCTCCAGATGCAGCGGTGAGCGGAGTTTGTTAGATTTGTTGCTGTTTGTATCCAGGCACCCAAATACACAAGTGAAAACAAGCTCATTAGTCTAAATGGTTTTCTGAGTCTCAGAGCGCCGTTTTGGACTTCAAATCCTCTCTGTGGATCAGACCTGTATTTTAAACCACATTTAATTGCTTAATACCTGGGAAAAGAAATTATTCAAATTGCCAATGTTTTCTTTGCACATCATTTGCGCCCCTCTGAGTATTTGTCAGCACTCCAAGTTGACTTACTTTAATAGATACAGCACTGGTATACAATTTGCTGAAAGGTTTTAAAATGCAAAAATGGACCTGAAAAGTTAAAAAAGCTAAGATCTAGCTGTATTTGATTGCTGGGCCAAATTCTTGAATATTAGACTGAAATTACTGAAATCCTCTCAGTGGGTTTCTGGAATAATTTTGACCCTCTTGTGTGGTAACTGGGTTACTTTTTATCTAATCATAATTAAGATCCTGACATTAATAACAGCCACAAAGTACAGATATTTGGAATTAGATAATTGGAGTTAAACGTGAAACACTCTTTAACCAGATATTGTGTGTCTTGGCTTTTTATTCGTCTCCTCATTATAGATGCTAAAAGGATCACAACCACGACCGGCCTCTAATGAAACAGAGGGAGAAACTATGGAACACAAATCAGATCAGTGAGCATCAAAGTGGGAATTTCCAAACCCGTCACGACATTTGCTTGGATAAGGCAGAGAGACAGACAGAGATGTTGATTCAGTGTATGTCTGATTTAATTGCTGCCATATGCAGCTTTAACAGGAGCTTCTTTCCACTAATGAGACCCAAGAGGGAGAGGGGTTAATTACTACAGCTGCAGTGTGTGAGAGACAACGAGAGAGCGAGGGTGAGTGAAAGAGAGAGAGAGAGAGATGTTCCCTGGAGTCTTCATGTCTCTTTGAAGGAGATGTTTAATGAAGTGCTAAACAGGCAGAACAGTCTGAACATACACATACTGTATTATATATACACACACACTAACGTTCACACCTTTTTTTGTTCATTATTATTTGTTCTTTGGTCATGGCACCACCGAAACCAGAGATCAAGGGTCTGTTTTTCAGCCGCTGTTTGTTTACACTAACTGAAGCTGTACTATACATTTGCATTTATACTAATACAGAAGACAAAATTAAATGCATGGTCAACATTGGATTTTACTGTCACATTCACAAATTGTAGAGTGAACATGGTGCTCTCAATGAATCTATATTCATGTACAATTATATTTAGATTGTAGTGTACTGTACTTCAAAGATGACAATGATATGCTTTTTACTTTTGTTGTTAGTGTAACTCCATCTGCAGATATTTAGTAACATAGAAAGAATGGAATAGCATTTTTGTGAAACATCCTCCAAGCAATAAGCTCTACTTACAACTTTGAAAAATAATTTTTACTGTGTAAAAGTAGGCAGTTCTTGGCCAAAATAGATCATTCAAGACTTTATTGTGAAAATCAAAGTCTGCCTAGGTGCATATAAATATAAAAATATGACCTATTTAAGTATAAAATGCAAAGATAAATATTGTGAATATAAGTTGTGGTGTTGCGTTCAGATATGAAAGGAAGTCAAACATTTAAAAAGAGTGCTGAAAACTTACTTTGTGGAGTCTAAACATACACTGGAACAATAAGCTTGGGTGGTGTTTTGTCAATTTGCACATTTTACTTTGTGTTCAACACACCCAATTTACATAATTGACACATCTCGGCCCAGATATGTTTAATAAAACATTTGGAAAGTTGATTTGCAGCTTTTTATTGCATGTTTAAAAACAATTTGGCACCTATTAGTCAAAGCTTTGTTTTTCAGGATTCAGACAGATGTTTGAGAAACGCACAGGGTGTTGAAAATCCCGTCTTGCAAACAGCTAAAGCTGGTACGAGTGAGAGCTGAGAATGAGATGAGGTGAATGTGAGAACACATCCACGAATCGCACGAGACATTATTAATGTCTTATCAGGATGATGTCATTATCATGCTAATATCAAATTATATGATAGATGACACAGAGCCAAATTATGCCGTTATCACACAAAGCAATTAACAGATGATATTTACACAATATGCATAAATAAATCAGATAATTATCTATGAAATAAAGTAACAGGAAAGAAAAGGCAGATCTCCAATGTTTTTCCTAGATAGCAATGAAATTAAATGCAGACAAACAGACCTTTTTTGTGGCTAAAAACATACTCTAAACAAGCACATACTGGAAATGTTTCTGGCTAGTCAAGATTGATTATGCATTTTCATTTGGATTTTTGTACTTAAAAAAGTAAACCTACAAAAGTGCTAAAAATGCTACATTTGCTACTTAAATATTATGAACACATATCATATATTTTTTAACTTTGTTACTTGAAATAAAATACAACAAAAAATCAGATAAGGCAATAATTCTCTTTTTTGTTTAACTTGATGTACTAACACTAAAACAAAAATTAATAAAACAACAAAATTACAACAACAAAAAAACTAAATTTTTAACTAAAATGTAAATGAAAAGGGAAAATACCAATAAAACTAATTTAGAATATTAATAAAAACAAAGGCAGAATCTCAGTGACACTAAAATAAGACTGACACATCAACAATACACACACACACACACACACACACACACACACACAATATTTATATTAACCAGAATTTTGGATCAAATACATGTTCTAATGCTTTTAATGTTCAATGTTTTAAATAAGTCTCTTATTCTCACCAATACTTATTTGATTAAAAAAATATATATATAAATAAAAATACAGTAGGCTAAACACTGTAATAATAGGAAGTTATATTAAAATGTACAATACATTTTCTGTAATTTATATATCTGTTACGTTTCTGTAATTCTGTCATAAGTCACATGAAGCTTCAGAAATCATTCTAAAATGCTGATTTGCTGCTTAAGGAACATTTCTCCTTATTATGAATGAAGAAAACACTTAATTTGCCGCTTAATATTTTGGTGAAAACAGTGAAAAAGTCACTGTTTTTTCTCAAAGGAATATTTGCAGAAACTCAAATGAAACATATATCAATGCTGAGCCTCCTGAGCTGAGAAAGACCTTCATAAAAAACTGAAAATACAGCTGCACTCAGTAAGATTTTGGCACTCACACACACAGGGCAGAACGGTATCACAGTCACACTGAACAAGGACACGGTAGCTATAGTGATGTGCACTGATATCGCCATGGTGACATCCTGCTATCACTATGGTAGATACCCACGGTGCCAGAGAGCAGCAGACACACACACACACACACACACATTCACTTCCTACAGATGCTTCTCTGTGAGTGACACCTGTTCCCCAAGTGTGTGAGCTTCCTGCCAGTACAGGAAGTTAATCCAGTTAAACATGGTTCTCGGTGTGTGAACTGTGTAGTGATGCAAATGTCCACCAATAACAAACTGACGTGTATACAGTGAGGAAAAAAATCTAATTACTAAACAAATAGACATGAAATATTGTTATTATTAGTAAGTGTTTCTACTTCATATTAATGACAGAAAATTAGATTCATCAATGACATTTTTCATCTCCTCCTCACTCTCCATATTTTGCCACCTGATCTGTCATTTTAACCTCTTCTGCCAAGCGTTAGGCAGACACACACACACACACACACACACACACACACACAGTACACAGACGAACACACCAGATGCCAATTTCAAAAGAGACATCTTAATAGTGCTGTCAATGAATTAATTAGACGTGTTAATGAGCTAATGGCAGCTCACTCTAAATTAAATTAATGCCGTAATGGGTTCAGACAGAGAGAATTAGCTTCAACTTCTCAAAATGATTCTTGAGTGTGTGTGTATGTGTGTGTGTCATCTGCTGTAAATGGATCTAAAATATACACAAAACCCAGGGATGTCTCCATCCCCCAAAGCTAATCAAGAGGCACTTTGCAATTAAAAGCTTAATTATTGAAAGAGAGAGAGAGAGAGAGAGAGAGAGAGAGAGAGAGTGAATGAGTAAGTGAGAGAGAGAGAGAGAGAGATCAAAAAGATGTTGCTGTGAATTTAAGAAATCTCTATCACTGTATCCCAGTATAAACTGCCACTATTCAAAGTATGTACTTCCTAGCGAATGGACAAATACTACTACTTGGGCATGTAGTAAGACAATCCCAAACTGCATACGTCCCTACTATCAGGCCAAAATGAGTATATGAACAGAGTTCACACAGTCAAAATAAAGTACTGTATAGTCAAAGTGTCCCTGAATGACTCACTTGTTGGAGATTTAGATTTGCACATCCAATGGACACTTACTATCCCTTGAGGCATGGGAGAGGATTTGGGAATGACAGGGAAATGACAAAATTGGTGCTGGAAAGTCACATGACAAGGACATTATGAATGTAGTACACTACATCTGGACTACATTCATATTACATAACTTCTTTTTCCTTTTTTTAATCGTCAATAAGTAATTACTTATAAAAAAAAAAGTACCTACACAGAGAGTAGGTGATTTTCATGTGTATATCAGTGCACAAATTATGGGACCTAACTAGGGGTCAACGTTTAGCTGGTTAGCATGTTTGCTAACAGCAGTGAGTAAATGAGTTCACCTGTTTGGCGTGATGAGATTTAATGTCCCTGACAACCTCTGACATCCATGAGAGCCTGTTTCTGCTACAGGATAAAAAATAAAAAAGAATTTTGTGAAAAAAGTAAAAAAATTTTAAGATATATTTGCAATTTTTTATCCCATAGTGAAAATGCTTTCATATGTTCCAGATGTAAAAGAGGAATCAACTGTCTGCGCTGTCATACGCTGTCTGAAACACGTCTTTGTGCATGGGAGCACTTTTGTGGTGTTATTATTGTTTACTTTGCGCACAAAAAGTATTCTCATAGCTTTGTAAAATTATGGTGGAACCACTGATAAATATCAATGTCATAGCAATACACATTTTTCCTAGAATGTTCTTTCGACCCAGTAGCAACTCCATTTCCCAGGCTGTGATCGTTGGTTGGGGACCTCTGCCATAAAAATCACATATGGGGTATTACATATGCATTTAATGTCATAGAATAAGATATGAAAATATCTTGAGCTTATGTAAACCACAGACTGTGTTTCAGGCATTTTACTAAAAAGCCCATTGATTTTGGAACGATGGAACCAGAAGAACTTATTTCCAGTATTTAGCACTCATTCCTTCTGTACTCTAATCGAATCCTGCATAATATTTTAAACAAATTAAATGTGAACACAGCCAATGAATTAGAAAAAAATAAATAAATAAAAAAACTTGGACTGAGATGGAGGGTAAAGGAGGATAGAATAAAAATGTATCTTTGCAGATATTGCTTTGGGATACAGGCAAATTATTTTTATGCTTTCCATCATTCCAAAGTGTTCTTTCCCATTGAATTGACTTCATTGTTTTTCCATTTTAATCATAAAATCTGCCAGCCACTTCTGTTGCACATCTCTTTTACCTTCTCAATTCATGGAGGGACAAAGTCACGGACTAATTGTGTGTGTGTTCGTGGTGTCTCTCTCTGTTGGGATCTAGCATTAGTTACAAACACCATCTGCTTACTACAGGATCACCTGCTAGCAAACATTTAACCAAAACACACACACACAATACCTGCCTGTCATTGAGTACCAAAATCGTAACTGTAAGAACAAAGTTTAAGAGAAGAAATGTCAAAAAACTTCCACTAATAATGTTGACAAATAATGTTTTATTACCTAATGCTTAATTACAAATGTCATTCAAATTTGATTAATTACTTTATTTAAAGACGGGGGTGTGTAGTCTGTAGTAGTCTAGTAATTCTTTAAGCTGTGGTTGTTTGTACTGTATACTGTAAAACCAACTTTCTATAGTCATGAAAGTTGGAATGGAAAAAGGAAGCTGGACTTATCTAATGAAAGTGATGAATGTGAAGTATAATGGTATAAACATAAAAAAAATGTTGTCTTGTGAAATGTTTTTGCCAATGTAATCAGCTGCTATTTACATTATCAACTACAAACTGTCTTGTAAGTTGTCTAGTTTGTTTGATACCTGTTCTGTGGCTCTTCATCTTTACTAGCATCATTCAGCGACATTTATTCAACACAAACACTTTAACGCTGTGAAAGGCTTGACTGCATGAAAATTAGTTTAAATACAAAAAGCTTTTTGAACGGCTGCTATAAAACTGGAACGTTTAGAAGAACAATGCGAAGAAAATGGAAATTTAACTCACGCTCATCTTGCAATATTCATACAGAAAATCCCCGTAAATAGCCTACGTACAATAGCAAGCTTACGCTTCTCCCTGGCCAAGAGTTTGTCTCTTATTGCTTGTTAATTACTTCATCCTGTTTTTTGGCCAAGAAAGAAATAAATCATGATAATCTTCTGAAAAACAAAATAACACTCCCTTGTGGAACCTATAAAAGAACCTCTCAAAGTGCAAAAGAAAGAACTGCGAGTCACATGGCCCTCCATTTCCAAGCCGAAGCAAGGATTTCCAAACAATTGCGCTTTGTTTCTGTGCAACAGGAGTGATATAGGCACCCTAATTCTGATGCTTTTGAATCCAGAATGCTTTGAGAGGATGTATTAAACAGATATAATGAGGTTATTCAACAAGATGTTTCATGTTCAACAAAAGTGTCTTGTGCAAACACGCACACAAGAGCAACAGCCAAGAAGCTCGTCATTAGCATACAATTGCTGTACTGGGAGCATTGTTTCTGAATCTCTTTAAAAGGGGACTTAAATTAAATCAGTCTGATGACAGCTTTTCTTTTCATTCTTCACGTCTTCAAGCACTCTTTTGTCGTCCTGTAATCCCCTCGGCCCAAACTTTAATCCGTTTCAGAAAGATACAAACACAGCGTAAAACTTTCAGATACATAAAATGCCTTCCAGGGCCTGAAAATCTCCTTTATGGATATAATTTGCTCCATTGAATTTTGCTGTAAAACATTTTCTACAAAAAAAGTACCTGCACATTTCCGCCACTCTGGTGTAGCACCCTTATCAAATCGAGGATGTCCGAGTCTGATCCGCTTGTAAACACACAGAAAATGTGTTTCATGGAAACCGTGAAATGCTTTGTGCGTGTCAAACCTAGAACGAGTAAAAGTCATTTTTCTGTTGCTTTGAGATCCAGTGTGTGTATGAATACACAAACTCACTCACACACATAGCATAATTGTAAATAAAATCGACACAGTTGCATTTTAGGATCACAAGAAAACCAGACACACCAGATTATTTTGCACATGCGACAAACACACACAATTGATTCTCTCCGAACATACGCTCAGGATTTTTTGGAGCAGGCCTTACCCATAAAGGATGTTTGAATGGTGTGTTTCACACATTTTCCCTGCAGTGAAAGGCATGGAATAGAAAGAACTTGAGATGATTGGCTTACAGGCCCCTCACTGCGGGGCCCGATTCCTCTGCAGGCTGTGACAGACAGAAAAGTGGAGGGTGAAACTCTTTCAGATAGACACGGTGCAGCTTCAGATTAGGTCCTGAAGGACTATAAAGGAGCACTGACTGATAGAAATGGTTAGCAATGGTGTTTTAACAACCAAAATGTACTACATAAAAAGTACCATGTTGCCATTATCTTTTATAGAATTAATTTTTACCATTATTCATTTTTTCATGGTAATAATGTTTTTTTTTTGACAACACTATGATTACATTATACTAGTATACCATGACATTCTTTGAATTAATGTGGCTTATTCATCATATATACTACCATTTTAAAAGTTAAAATATATATATTTTTATATTATATAAAATAATAATATAATATAATTTTAAATCTTAGGATTTTTTATGCTTAGAAGAAGTATCTTATGCTAATCAAGGCTGAATTTATTTGATTAAAATAGCTGATGACAAATGACAAATGTCATTTTTTGGAGTCACTTTTGCATCTTAATGCATCATTGCTGAATACAACTCTTGTGTTGTATAATGTTTTAAAAAACTAATTCTTACTGAACCCAAATTTTTAAACCGTAGTGTAAATACCACTGTATATGTAAATTCTGTTATTAAAAAAGTATTGTAATGGCAGTACCATTGTATGGTGAAGGTGTACCATTATATTTGTTCTCTTTTTACTTTTTTGCACTCTAATGTACTTACAAGAATACCATGGTACTACCATAGTGCTATAATGTTACAGTCCTGTTCCTCATGTACATACTATGTACTTATTATAGTAATTACAATAACTAGGTAATAACTAGGTACTAACCTTGAACCTACTCCTAAACCTAACCCTATGTATACTATGTAAGTACACTACAAGTACATGTTAGTACACGTACTGTAAAATAAAGTGCAACCATAATATATATATATATATATATATATATATATATATATATATATATATATATATATATATATATATATATATATATATATATATATATATATTACCTATACAATATGGCCTGTGGTAATACCCTTTTATATACCATATAATATGGTACTAAAATTCATGGTATTCCAATTACTTACATTACAGCACCAAGGTACAGCACTATGTAGACCTCAGTATTACCATCAGATGCCATGACTGCACCATAGTACTGCCAATTGAAATGGTACAAAACAACCATGGTAGTACTATGGTACCATTATATTATTTTTTCTACTTTATCATAAACCAAGTACTGTGGTTGTAACATGGTAAATTATATTGGATAGCACTTATGTTTTAATAATACATTTATTGCATGAAGTGAAATGTTAAAGTGAGACCCTTGAGGTAAGATGCCCCAGCTCCTAGCTCAGCTGGTCTTGTGATCTTAACCATGAGCCCCATGAGACGACCATTCCCATGCTTATTTTAAAAAAAGAAAGAAAAAAAAAAACAAAACACTTCCTTTATCAGGCTATGAACACAAAAACAACACACTGAAGCAAACTGAGTGATAAGAATGCAAACCACAGACTTGCATGCAGCAGTGCAAATGCGTACACACATGTGCACATGCATACTCAAAATGCTAATTACGGCGAAGAGTGTGAAAGCTCATTCGCCGGCCAGACTAATTAAACAGCATCATCTCATCTATATTCGTAATTAAACACTTGAGCATAATCACACAACGCGCCAGGACTCCAAACGAATCAATTAAAAGCGTCTGATTAATTAATTTATTCTGACTACATTTGTCCCACTTTCTAATAAATGGATACTTTGTAGTCATTTCACTTTAGCCTCATTTATCTTTTTTTTTTCTAACCTCTTTGTTGTTCTTCATAAGGTTGACCACAGGGCAAATCCATGTCATTTCCATTTTTCGCTGTTGCACTATTTTCTCTTTTAAGTTGCGTTAAATTGAGCCTGCTTGAGGCAAGTGCTTTAAAGAGAAAGAGAGAGAGGCTGCAAATACATACCCATGCTTTGATACCATTTAACATGCTTAACATACACAGAATAAAAAGGTCACCCAAAACAAACAACAATAAATCAATCAAATCTGTTATTATTTATGCATGATTTTCTTTCTTATGTGGAAGACAAATGAGAAATTTTAAACTACAGTTATTGGCAAGTAAAGCTTTCATGCCTTAAAGAGAGGGAATAACACATTTCTGATGATCTATCTATTCAGTGAGCTATTCCAACAGAAAGGTTGATCTGATCCAGTTCTTCATTTCATGAGTGAACTATTCAGACTGGTTTCACATGATTCTTTGAAAAGATCTGACTAAAAAAAATCATGAATCACTTACTTCGTAAACTCTCATGAATGCACCAATTTAAATGTCAATTTGTTTCTTACAGATTATTACACATTATTATAGTAACTGTATGACTTTAAAAAAAGGCTGAAATATAGTTATATGGACAACTTTTATGATGCTTTTTTTTCTGTCCTTTCTTGTCAGTAAAACTGGATAATCAAATGTATAAAAGCAATCAGTGTCAAATATCTCCTTTTGTGTTCCACAGAACAATGAAAGCCAACTAGACGTTTAATTTTTAGGGTGAACTAAAACTTTAAAACACAAGCATTGCATTCATAATGTCAGACACACAGAAATCAACAAAGCCTTTTAAGTTGATCAGCTTTATCGTTTCTATGTACTGTGCAGGGAAAGAATGAAAAATGTATGTTGACAGACAAGTGTGTGTGTGTGTGTGTGTGTGTGTGTGTGTGTGTGTTCCATCGACGGCTCCCCGCCCCAGCGGTCCCATTTACCTAGTACAGTGTTCAGGTCTGCGATATTAATTAAGATAAATTCGCCTCCATATTCTGCTGCTGTGCTATCACCCCATTTATCAAAATTAGGTTCATTATTTCTGTGCGCCGGCAGAATTATTACCTTTTTCATGTCTGATTTTTATTAATATTCATAATTTAATAACACAGCATTTGAAGCTGTCCGCAGAGGGAGCATTTATGAGATAAAGAACTGTGACATTCACAGACAGGGCAGGCAGAAACACACACACACACACACACACACACGAGCGCGGTCTGTTCACACAAGGCCTGTGTTGATAATTTATTTCAAAAATCATGCATTATATTTACATAAAACTGTTGTTTACATTTTAAGTGGCAAAGTATATTCATAAGTGTGCCTACCCTTATGAAACATGCATAAAATTATGATTTACTGTAGCAAGACCATTTAAAGGTGCAATAAAGATACTGTGACATAGACTTGGACATATGTTTTTGCACTTAAAGATTACCAAATATTTATGTACAGATATTAATTGTAATATCTTGGTATAGTTTAAAGTACCATAATATTACAATGTGATACTATCATTATAACATGGCACTGCCACAGTATATGATTTGGTAAGGGTTTTAAATGTACTGAAAACCCTTACAAAGAAATATATGGTAATCATTTCAATACGAACGTACCTTGGGGTTCCTGAATGCCTGAATTATCCTGTTCCATCGATGTACCATGTTGTTTGGTTCTGAAATTTGTATGGTACATTTCGGTGCATGTCTCTTTAAATGATAATGAGCTACTGCTCATCTAACCCCTCTTTTCATTTTTTTTTTTTTTTTTTTGGTATTCTGTGGCACATTACCATCATAAAACAAAACTAATGTACATGTCAAAATTACCATAGTACAAATAAATAAATAAATAAATAAATAAACAAGACAGATTATGTCTTTTAAGTGTAACTGTGGCACAAAAAAAAAAAAGATAATACCATAGTACTGTTTTAGATTTGACTATTTTTAATAGAGAATATCAGGATTAAATTACATATATTTTTAAATCAGCTCCACCCGCCATATTGGATACAATTTTTCACAATGCATTCTAGAGTGATGCTGCCGAAAAAAAAAGGCAAATTATATTAAAATTTATATTTTTGTGCTGAAGGTAAGTGTGTAACGAGGGGAAAATGTACAACCGTGACGTATTTGAGAAAAGATGATGCAGTTTTGAAATTTTGCAATATCTGTTCCTGTATTTAAAATCACGTTACTATGCCAACATTTCCTTTCCTCACACTCGCCTCCCCTCACCTCCCATCCATCTCACGTTCACCCTGCAGGTGAGCTGAGCTGAATTGACATTTTCCTCCCTCGTTTTCTCTCACCCTCCACCTCTCCAGTGCTGTAATTTGGCATAATTAATGCTAACATTACTGCTGATAATTTAGCTACTTAATTAAACTCAGAGGACTTCATTAAGGCCGGGATGGCACTGTGACTTGTGTGTGTGTGTGTGTGTGTGTACACATCATCAGTGTCAGCAAATGTGTGTCAGAGACTGGGTGTGTGTGTGACATAATTTGCTTGTGAACAGCGACTTGGTGGGTAATTGTTTTTGTCATTAGATCTGTGGCGGCGATAAAGATGGGCACAGATAAGGGGCTTACTATGCATGCGTTGATATTGTCATGTTTTTGTGACGCAAAATAAAAACCCTTTGTCCGCATGGTGTGAACCAAAAATGCTAAGATTGCATTTTTAACATTCTTTATTTGATCTTCAACTAAGCTTTTGATTAAACTATTAATTAGAAGTCAGTATGTATACTCAGCATATTAATTACATTTTTCTGTATACTGTCCAAAAGTACAAACACTGTGTGCAATACTGTATACCATAATGCAATAGGCTCGACTTGTTTTCTATATAGGCAGCATCTTGTAATGCAGAATTCAAACAGAAACACATCTGATTTCAAGTGTTTTGCATAGCATATTGCTAACCACACACACACACAAACACACACACACACACACACACACACACACACACACACACACACACATACTGGTTTCCATGTTTGATGGGGACCAGCTTTTTAATCATCACATGTGGGGACCACCCTTTCTAAAGGGTTTTGAGGTTTGAAAAAAATTAGGGACACTAACCATAGCTCTCTTAGCCTATACACGACTTCAGACAACTGAATTAATGAAGTAATGTCTTGACCATGCTTAATGGGGACTTCTGAAATATCGGGTGAACATGACTTACAGGGACCAAATTAGCATATTTTATGCATATCATTTGCATAATACACACACATTCCCATGATTTGAGGGGACCTTGCGCACACACTAATACACACATTCCCATGATTTGAGGGGACCTTGCGCACACACTAATACACACATTCCCATGATTTGAGGGGACCTTGCGCACACACTAATACACACATTCCCATGATTTGAGGGGACCTTGCGCACACACTAATACACACATTCCCATGATTTGAGGGGACCTTGCGCACACACTAATACACACATTCCCATGATTTGAGGGTACCTTGCAACAACAAATATTACAAATGACAAATAAAAGGCATTTTACTGCATTTGATATTTTGCTCTTAAAATGGGTTTAATCCACAAAGTAAAATTTAAATGTTTATTAGTAGTACAAAAGTTAAAATTTTGAAATTTCACTTTATTTTATGTGGATCTATACTGTAGTGAGTCCTGCAAACGGTTCTAGTGATGCAAAGCTTCATTCTCGCACAAAAGCCCAGTTTCACAGACAGATTACCAGGAATAGGCCTTACTTAAATTAGGGTATAGACAGAGGTGGGTAGAGTACCCAAAAACTGTACTCAAGTAAAAGTCAAAGTACTAGTCTTGAGTAGTTACTTGAGTAAGAGTATCGGATAAAAAAAATCTACTCAAGTGGTTAGTTACTAGTTACTTTGGGTCATATATACTGAGCCTATTTTTATTAAGATAGATAAAATGTATGTAATGTATGTGTGTCTGTGTATAAATGTTTATATTTCATCAGCCTTTACTCCAATTTATGTAATTTATTATAAAACCCTGTCTGTTTACTTAAGTAACAGATATATGTGTCATGGCATAACATATTTTTAATACGCCTGACTTTATATTAAATGTGAATTTTACATTAAAAGTTAATGTGATATAAATATTGCTACTAATCTTTCATTGTTCAGAAAGAGAGCAAATAACATTTACTTTATTAAAGATCATTTTCACTGACAGTCTAGATTTCAATCACTCTCAGAAACTACCATTAAAATCACTGAAACTGTTAACACTGTGAAATCAATATCTTAATTATAGATTCGTACACACATCTGCACTTTGTTGTTTCTGACGAGAGAATTCTCCAGAAAGCGGTCTACAATCAGTGAGCGTGTGAAGGAAGCACCGACATTTCAGCGATGACTCATCGGAACACCTCTGATTGGCCATTGCATTCAAAAGCTCAACAGAATCGTGTGTGATTGGTTAATGTGCAGCGCTGTAAAAACGCGTCTGTCTCTGGCTCAGCGCCAGCAAGCGATCACAGATCTGAATTTAGCAGCTGATGATATGACTTGCTGAACGTACTCGCGCCGGTGTGATTGTATTACAATTAATAAAATCTTAATCAGCTATTTTTTGTCTTTTGGAAGCTGCATTCAACTTGACTCCCCTCTGTTATAAGCCATACACGTACAACAGACTAATGTCACAGTGGTATCGTGTAGGCTACTGTAATCGAATGTAGCCCAAGTTATTACCTGTTAAACAGTAGACAGCACACGCGGTGTTCATCTAATAAGGATCTCCATCCAGAGAAAAGTAGACGGCGCGTTTGGAATAAACTGAAGCATTTACAACATTTATTGCATTAAGATAAAGTAACGAGAGGAGCGTAACCCACAGTAACGAAGTAAAAGCACAGATTTTTCCCAAAAAAAATGTACTCAAGCAAGAGTATAAAGTCTTTAAATATACTCCGAAAAGTATTAGTTACCCCCAAAAATTACTCAAGTAAATGTAACGAAGTAAATGTAACTCGTTACTACCCACCTCTGGGTATAGAAACAGCTTCTATTAAAATGCCTTAGAAAAAAACATTACTGGTTTGCATTTTGAGACAAAACAATGGCACTGACATGTTTTACAAATCCTTCAGTGCAAGTTATCTTCAGTTAGGACGACTCTAAGTTGCATTTTGCACATGTGAATACAAAGGATTTAGCATAGTGAATGATTGCCTGTATATGTTCCAACTCATATCATACCCACAAGTCAAACATTTAAACCTTTCCACTTCGAACTATTCTTTCTTTAAATTATTTTAAAGTAGTGTTTAGCCCCAGCCAACCACCCCACATCAGCTACTACTCACTGGATACTTATCAATACAATAAACCTACTACTACTTGAACTTCAAGACAATAATTCAGATTAAAATGACTGAATTCAACTTTTATTTAGTTAAATTTCACATAACTCTAAGTCAAACCTCAAAACAAAACCTCAAAAGTCCTGTTATACTAAATGTAAAAAAAAAAAATATATATAAACTCTCACCATGCTTCCTTTCACAAACATGGATTTCAACTTTTGTTAGACCAATGCTTTCAGCGTGTGGCCTTGCAATGGTTTAACGGTTTAAGTTATTCTATTTCTTTAAGTGCTGCTGTGGCTTTAACTTTAACAAAACTTACCATGGCAGATAGTTGCATCTTTACAGTATTATCTGCACTGCAATTTCTTTTTGAAAGCTGTAATGCGATTATAAACATAAAATTTTACTGTCTTCCAATCGCGGTTCCTCAGAGCTTGTGGTTCAGCTTTCAAACATTTCTCACAGTCACTCTTTGCTGGTACAGTGCCAGATATGATGAATGACTTCAGGTGCCTTTCCACCGCCTGCACCTCTGCCTGCTGCCAGGGAGCTTTCTTCTGGCTACTTTTACCTTAAAGTGATCAGAAAATAAGAAATGATTAAGAGTGTATGCTGGAATTCAAATCTGAAGTTCTGAATTCTGAATTCATTCAAGGATTCGATCTCTCTCTAAACCCTCCTTTATCGAAGCTCGACTCTGTTCTGATTGGTCAGATGTCCCAGTCTGTTGTCGGTTCTACCGTTGTTTGAGAGTAGGTCAAATTACACATTCGCACACAGCCAATGAAAACCAGAGGCTGGGCTTTTGTTACAAACCTGTGTAGGTTCATGCAGGAAGCAAGTCTGGAATTACGCAGGACTCGTTTCTTCCTTTTGGGAGACTAATTTAATTTGTCCTGAACTTTGACCTTTTTACATTTGATCTTTTATATTACACACTACATAAAAAGGTCATACCTGAGTAAGCATAAAAGGGGTACTTTAACTAGAATTAGGTCAGAAATTTGTGACTAAACACATAAGATATAACCCGGTGTCTGTAGTCATTTTTTTTGAATTGTCGAGAGAGAGAGAGAGAGAGAGAGAGAGAGAGAGATTGTTATTCTTGCCAGATACGGTGCATTTATGAATTTCAGAAGGATCTATGACCCTCTCTAGAGACAATATGCAATGCATTTTTTTTTTTTTTTTTACTTAAGTAGATTTACTTAATTTCCAAATGTGTTAAATTTACTTGAAAAATGATTGTGCAAAAACTTGCCAAATAAAAATTAAGTAAATTTACCTCTTGTTTTTTTTCAGTGTAGGGTAACTGGTGGCTTTTAAATGACAGAGGCATGAATTTAGAATTTCTCAGGGATAAAATGACAAACAGATATAAACTTAGTAAAAATTAAAATTGAGCATTCTTTTTTACCATGTGGCTGCTACTGCAACGTTTAGCCAATTCTAGTTGAATTTAATCCTACAGAAAACAACAGACGTACCAAAGAGAAATATGTAAAGAGTTCACCTTTGCAAGGTGGTCTCATAGCACTGGCTCCTGAAGACATCGGCACTTCTGATGATGGTTTGCCTCTCTTGTGTGACATATTCCTCTCGGTAGCAGGAAGTGCCACCTCGGCTGAAGCTTTGATGGAAAATAATCAAAGTTCAACATTTTCAGAAAGAGAAGTAATATATATATATATATATATATATATATATATATATATATATATATATATATATATATATATATATAAAATAAATAGTAGTAAATGTGCTATAAAATTCTGACAATGCACAAGTGATGGGTGTTATTGTCCAACTCATGATTTTAATCATTGCAAGTATAGCTGAACTACAATCTACATCATGTCTTTTCAAGAAACATTTTAGAAAAAATAAGCTCAAACTCTTTAAACAGAGTACTTCGTTTTATTTTAGTCAAAAAGGAATCATGTCACAATTCGTTTTGTGCCTCGACCCACCCAACAGAAGAGAGTGGATCAGCTAGCTTTACATAATAAATGTAACTTTCTCTTATGAACCCTTAATTTTATAGTATTAAGTTCCTCAAAAACAAAAAGTTTACAATAAAACATGTTGATAATAAAATAGATAAATTTATATTCATACTTAATCATATGTAATAAAATGATAATGTTGAAGAATAGCTTGGAGGCATTTGACAGTAGTTTTGACAAAAAATAAATACTTTTTTAGTGTACTGAATCATCTTCTGCGCTGGAACAATGTGTTTGCCCATCAGGTCTTCACAAGTCACTGGACTGATAACAATCAATAACTACAAAATGTAATGGTGTATTTTGACAGTAATACAAACCGTCAACAGTAGATGAACAGTGTCCCTCTTGTATGCTCCTGTCTTCCTCATCACAGTCATTAACTTGTTCTTCCTCATCACAGTCAACTACTTTTTCTGTGGAAGTACAAAATACAGCTTTACAGTGGTATATAATGGTTTGCAAACTTGGTATAGGAATAGATGGTTAAAAAAAAAAATCTATTAAATTAACAAACCATCAGGATCTATCCCAATTTCATCCAAGTTCTTGCCATGGAACTCAGCTAATCTTCCTTGCTCAAGAGCCATTAAAACTTTGCTGATCTTGGCTAGTTGCAGGGTCTTCTCAGGGAGTCGATAGAACTCACGATGGATTCTGATGTCGTGCCCGAGAAAGTTTGCCAGCTGGTCCATCTCGGTGTCGGTCATGTTCAGCACTGTTGAAAGGGTCGCGGCATGCTTACGCAGCCTGGTAGATGTCAGTGCCTTGGGACACTTTGCACCACAAGCCTTTGCAAAGCCACGGAGGCAGTCTGACCCTCGGAAATGTGTCATGGCTTCTGGTCTAGCAAACATATAGGCATTGTCTTTTAAAACCCCACACGCCTCTCTCTGCTTAACAAGGAGTTCTAAGGAACACAGCATTTTTGGAGTCAGAAGGACTGGAACTGGCCGACCACGCTTTCCCCTGGTGATAACCCTTGTGAAGTGTCTGCAGAGTTTCTTCTCCACTTCGGAGAGAGCCCAGTCCACATCCTCATGTGGATCAGAAGTGTCTCTTGATAAAAACACAGACAAAGGCATGCTTGCCACCTCTCCTTCTCTCCGCCGATTAAAGAGAATCATCTGAGCTAGACACACCTTGGCCAGCTCCATCCAGGCTTTAGTAGATGGACTTTCAGAGAGCAGGTTGAACCACTCATCTTGCACTTGACTGAGAAAAGTATGCAGTTTTTGTACGTCTTCAGTAAAGGGCATGAGCGTGGGCACATTCCACTTTGCTTCCCTGATATTCCTCAATGCTGTAGCAGAAATCATCTCGTTCCACTTATTCGCATGGACTTCTTGAAACTCACTGGCATTCTTCACAAGCTGTTTGTCATTGGAGATTAAGCCCTGAGCTTTCAAGAGTTTGCATACTTTAACCAGGGAATTCCCAAGCTTGTTAGCAAGAGATGGAATCAAGAATTTGTCGGTTTCACTGTCATACCCACATGTATACTTAACAGCTTTGACGGTCTCCATGTACTTCTTTGGATTTACACAATCTTCCAGTGTTTTTAAGGAGGTGACTTTCCTGGCATTGTGAATCAATCTTCCCAGTTCTCGCATCTTCTCCCGCACACATTGTTTATTCTTATCTGATAGCCCACCTTTGTTCAACAAGTGCTGCCCAATATCAGTAATTACTCTGTCATTTTTTATTATATCTGTGATTGGGTCAGGATTCATGGCACTGATTACTCCCCACAGTTGTTTGGTCATGTTTGAAGGCACAGGCCCTGTGTAGGTACACATGGACTGAACACGGTTTTTTCCTGGTTTGGGAGGGTCTGATTGTGGTTGAAGTCTACAAGTACGCATGTGTCTCCACAGGACCTTTCTTGTAAAAAGTCCTTGACAGTATGCACAATGCATGAAATCTTCTCCCTGCACTTCTTTACGTGGTCGTTTAAATGGCACTAGTTCCCCCTTTCCTGACTCCATAACAGCTGCATTGTGAGCATAGTTTCCTCTGTTGCGAATATAATCAAGCTGGTTTTTCCTCTCCTTTGAACCCTTTGGAAAGCTTAGAGCTCTAGCCACATCAGACTTATTTTCATGTGAACTTTCTAGATGCCTTGCCATCTTAGCATAGGGTTTACTGCAGTACAAGCAGTAATGTCTCTTGTTGTACACTCTAGCACCATCTCTTTTTTGGTATGCACTAACAACTATTCCGTCTGTTGTGTTCTGACTTGAACTGGGTTCTTCTCCTGTTCCAGATGCTTCAGACGCAACATTGTGCATTTTGTCTGACGTTGTGGTGTCACAATCAGGGCAACTCACTGAGCCAGACTGATCAATATCCAGTTCATCAAGAAGCCGACGTTTTGCCTGGTTTAGTGTAAGGCTAACATCACTGTCACTTTCAGAAGTGGTATCTGGAACATAATCATCGGAACTCTCTGGTGTAGAATCAAAGAGCTCATCAGAATCTTCAAGATTTGTATCTTTCATCTAAAAATAAAATAAAGAAAGAAAGAAATGGGTAGAACTGCTGCAATTAATTGATCATTTGATTTTGACAATAGTAGCCAATTTAATGTGTCTCTGTTAATCTGTTGAGTTTTTTTTTTTTTTCTCAATTTTGCAAGTCACATGTGATGATTTGCTGCTTCTTACCATGTTATAATAAAGTTCTCAGTGCAAAAGTTATGAACAGTTGTTCTGACAAAAAAAACAAAAACAAAAAAAAACTGATCATTTTGGTCTTAAAGTAAAATAAAATTGAATAATTATCTGATACTTTGCAGTCAATATCACATGAGAATATATTAATATTACATAAATTACTGATGAGGAGAATGATCTTAGGAATGAGAAAAAAAAAAAAAAAAAGACATCACGTCTCTTGTTGTGACTTAAACTTACTATGACACTTTTAGTCCGTCTCAGTTTTGGCACAAAAATCTCATTTTCACTGTGGTTCTGGGTTGCAATCTGTAAACAAAGTATAAACAATATTTGACATTTCTATTGCATTTGAAATATGAAAATAAAAAAGTTGACCAGAGATCAAGAGTGGAAAATATCCCTGTCCAACATCCTCTGTCTGCGCTCACACACACACATATTGAATAAAACGGGCCTCATGGGGACCTTTCACACACAACGTTTAGTGTTCCTCATGGGGACCAGATTCATCTAATCTCACACAACATCTCAACTCCCAACACTGAGCGACCAAAAGTGTGTTGTGGGGACGTCGTGAGTGAAAATTTTAAAGCACCAATTAACCAAGAAAAAGTTACTTGTGAAGGACAAAACTGGCCCCAAATATTCCACTACCTCTAACCTACTGGACACATGTTGATAAACTGTTGAGGGAACTAGTTTACAGCAGATAAGCATCAAAATATGCACCAAAAACAAAAAAACATGAAAAGACTGACAGTAGACATAACTTTCCATTGATAAATGTGACCGTACCTGTTGAGGAGACCTGGTTTGACCAAAAGCATCATCCACTGGAGTCTGTGACTGGAGAGAAGCATCATCAACTGGAGTCTGTGACTGGAGAGAAGCATCATCCATTGGAGTCTGTGACTGGAGAGAAGCATCAGAGTCACCTGCTGCTCTGCTATTAGCAGCAATGCTGCTCTCCTGCAAGAGACAACACCAATAATGAGAAGATTTCACAACATGGAAACATGGGGGGGGTGACATTTTACCCATTAGGCCAGGCATACAACCCCCACATTTAACCCCTAAATTGGTCTAAGAACATAAGACCCTATTATTCAATGTACTTAAAAAAATAAAATAAAAAAACACCGACCCTCAAGTCATAATGGTTACAAATTATTTTCATATTTCTAATAGATTCAAATTCTAATTTCTTCAAAAACCAAAAATTAGTTATTTCTGCAACTTACTTGGGTTCTCCATGGGCAGTCGTCTCCCCCATAATCATATGTGATTTCTTCTCCTTCTTTAATGTCTTTCAGCGCAAATAAACACAGGTGTGCCTTTCCATTCACATCGATTTTCTTCATCTTACAATTTGGATGTTGGTGGTCATCGTTAACTAACCGCCCAAACGATCCATCTTCCCTAGATGCATCAATGCTTAAATTTGAGAGAAAAAAAAGGGAAAAGGATAAATACAAGTGTTATAATGCATCAACACAAATCAGTGTGTTAGGCTGCATTTACACTGCATGGTTCAATTGACCCAATTCCAGTTTTCTTCATCCCATGTGGCACAGATCAGATAAGAGTCACCAGCGTTTAAGAAGGAAAATGAAGAGCATGGATTCAGATATTATCAGATCAGTTTCAGGCCTAATTCAGGACTAATTACCCCTTAGCTAACTGTTAACTGGTCAAACTAGTTTCATAAGACAATGAATGTACTATTGAAATTGAAACTGTAACAGTTTTTTTTTTAGATTGTCACCAAATGCCGTTTAAAATGCACACACTGGATAAGTGTCACTCTTAAAAAAAAAAAAATCTAAGCACGTTGTCAAAAAAAGGGATACATTCACAAAATCAGAATTGGTCATGAAGACCTGTAGTGTAAATGTGGCCTTATTTTAGCAAAAGGAATATAGCTTTGGTGCAATGTGACTTCTTACCACCATGTTTTCCCTCTCCACTTAAACTCGAACATAAAAACAGCACAGGATGGGTGGTAGAGTTTTCTTCTCCTCTCCAGCTCTGCATAATTGATCAACTCACCCCTGTACTCCACAATAAAATCTCCTTTGCAAAAGGAACCTTTTGCAAATAATCCACGTCCTGCAGATACAGCAAAAACATTTTCACCAAAAAAATTAATTAATAAATCTTGCAGAGATAAAGGGTGATAATTGTGCACACAGAACACATTAATAGTAGCTTATTTAAAATATTCTGCAACCTGGTTCCTAATTAACATAGATTTTCTATTCCATACTCACAAGGTTATGGTTCCATATTTCGTAATTATTAAGTGATAAATCAGTCATACCAGACACCACCTTACCTTTCACCGCATTGATGTAGTTCACCTCTAATTTAGTTTTGTCAGACTTCGTGACAACATGATGCATGGCATCCTTAAGAGGGCTGATTCGTGGTGGCATTTCAATCTGGAAATATATATATATATATAAAATAAGTATAAAAAAGTATTTTAAAAAATTACACCGATTATGGAGAGATATGCAGAATTAAACTAAGGTGTTTATTAAGCAGATTTTATCTTTATTGTCATGCAACACTGTATTGTACTTACGTAATGCAACAGTTCATTACAATGTTACATTTATCAATGTGACAAATCAAAACTGAAGGTTACATAAATCTAGGACAATGTTAGCGTTTAGGGCCTCAACTCACTACATTAATTTAGGCCCTAATCTCTCACAAAATGACAATCTGTTCCTATATAATCCCAGGCCTTGAGAACTGCTGATTTGGACTACTCTTATGGACGACCTCTCCATACAAACCCTGGTTTAGTTTAACTACTGTCATTACTACATCGAAGATTAACCTTAATCATTTGTTCATTTAAAGCTAACGTTACATACCTTTTTTATTTTGCTTCATTTCTCTCACGAGCCCAGTTAATTATATGATTAATATATAATTATAATTATATATTAATAATATGACATAAAAAGAGAGGTTTTTGTTATCCTAAAAACTTTTTTTTTTTTTTTGGAGTAACATCTAAACAGTTTTATTTTATTTATTTTTTTTGTAAAAAACCATAGTTAATTTTTGTAATGCAATAACCCCTCCAGAACCCGTGACCAAACAAGAAATGTAACATTTCTTTAATATAAAAAAAGTAATAATTCCCCTTCCAGAACTAAAGCAAAACAGACAGAAAGCAACTTAATATGCAAAGAATCGCTACATTAGCAATCAGGCAGGCTGAAGATTTGATAAAGATTTTCACTCAAAAATGATTCTTAAATTGTATGATTATGCGATCGCTAATTGAAAAACAGAGAAATATCACAGGCCATACATAGGCCTCAACAGTTAATTAGCACCACTGTTAACTAGCTAGCTAGCGACTTTAGATCTAATTAACCTAATTGGTTTTAAATGTGCTTACCTTTTATTTAACTTTTTGCTCTGCACAACTTCAGAATCTCCTCGAATCTCAAACAATCTCCTCGAGTCGGTATCTCCTGTAAAGTCTTCTTATCGTCTGTCCGTGTGAAGTGTCCACTTAATACGCATATTTTCATATTGCTGCTGATATCGTTCCTAATGAGGACGATGAAGTGGGCGGGGCCTACCATATATAGATAATGTGTGTGTGAAGAAGCGCGCGCAGTACCGCTGAGAAATGTTTGGGGGCGCAGCTGAGCACTCCCTTCACACTCACACATTCACGGATAAACGTGTGTTATGGGCCATCGCTGAAACTCCGCCCATCACCTTCAAAACAGCTCCTCTAATCATTTATATGGCTTTCCCTTATGGGGACCTGACTTTTGGTCCCCACAACGCAAGAGGTCCCCATGACGTGACTGTGTAAACAGACTCATGTCCCCACAACGTGATGAATACCAGAACACACACACACACACACACACACACACACACACACACACACACACACACACATATATATATATATATATATATATATATATATATATATATATAGTAATTTTGATCAAATAAATGCAACCTCTGTGAGCCTAAGAGACTTCTTTCAAAAACATTACAAAATGAAGTGAACATGTCAGGGTAATTTTGTTTACGGTAGCATGCCTAAAAATACTGCCTAGGCAGCTCACTACATTTTGGAACACACGACACAGCTACAGTCTGTGCTCAATGAAAACTCTAACAGTGAGAGAGGACTAAAAGATCCATTTAAAAGAGGATGCTGTTTTAGCTAAAACAGTTAAGTCTATCTGCTATAATAATTACTGTCCAAACAGTGGAATGAATTATGCCTCATTCATTCATTATGCATGCGAATCACTGTGTGTAACTTGGCCAGTGAGTTTGAAAGGTCCTATAATTCACTGCTGTTTTCTTATTCTGCTCTGACCTCTCTCTGCTCACTCTCTACCATCCTGCCACGTCTTATTAAAGTCATCATGAAGACAAAATTGACCCAATGTACTTTCTCAATACATCCTGGTCTTATTGTGCATGATTCATCTGTATCTGTATATATATATATATACATAACTGTTGTCTTGTAAGCTAAATACAATGACTCTCTCTGCCTCTAAATACCAAATATACTGTTAACCAATAGACAAATAGCTATCCAGGCATACTTTTAGGTTGCTGTTGAAAGTAATGCCGCTTTTATATAAAGTCTGTGTGAACTGGCATATTGTGTGTACATGTGTGTTTAAGGTGTGTACCTGTGTGTATTTGTGTGCTTGTAGTGACAGGCTCCAAATCAGTCTGTTCACATGCTGAGTGGGTTTTGGATTATCTGTGTACTAATTAACACCCGGCCCGAGGCGAGGACAGAGGGTCTGTCTCAACCCCATGAAATACACACATGCATGCACATGCAGGTACACGCAAAATTCACACCACATTACACACCCCGGTCACTGATGAGTTCATGACCATACATACACACACATGAAGGTAAAGCCTTCCAAAAGCGATGAACTAGATTTTCACATTTTCTGGAGAAAAAGTGAATGTTTTACCAATGCAAAGCAGTGCTAAATGCTAGGTATGATGCTATTCATTTGCTAGGGTGTTCTAGGCGGTATGTAATAAACTAAAGTCAAAAAGCCCCAAGGTTTGTCCGTCAATGAAAGTCTATGTGATTTTTATTGTATTTTTGTTGTTGTTGTTGTTCATTTTATCTTCAGTCAGGTAAAACTCCTAAATTTGATTGTATAGAAAAAGAATAAAATATCTATTCTCAGTACCTTTGCACCAATATTTCAGCAACCTAAAATATCCAACCTTTTTTTAGCAAACAAAAATGGATTTTCAGTTGCTCAAAGTTTGGTGCATAATTGCCTCATATTGTGAGACTTATTGAGGAAAGCAATAGGAAATGTGTCATTTTTCGAAATTTTAAAAAATATAAAATTTCTGCTGAGGCATATGTTGCCAAAGGAGTTCTGACTGAGACTTTCAGATATAAAAAGTAGAATATTAATGGAAGGCCAAAACTATCGACTAAAACAGTGATAAAAACTAAAAAACAGCGACTAAAAACCATTTCATTTATTTTCCTTATTGTGAAGAACATTTGAATAAACAGAAGAACCTCTTTCCACTTCCTCCACTTATAAAGAACCAATGCAACGGTGAGGTTACGTGGATGTTAGAAGTTCTTCATGGAACCACAAGCTTAGTTTTTTGGAGGATAAAAAAAAAGATGGTGAATTGATTTTTATCATTGTAGGGTGGTTGTGTCCACACACTGCTAAGACACAAATGCAAACACCTACTAAAAGGGAATTTTGCTTCCGATGTCCCTTTTAACTGTTTCTATTCCTGTGGGGCATGGTGGGGTTCATTACTGAAGAACTTTATTACAGTATGAGGAGTTCTAATACCCAGTTATCCCCAAATGTATTTTCAGTTTTAGGGAAAACTACATTTTCGGTGCATCACTAATATCATGTCCTGCCATATCCTGTAGCCAAAACCATGCAGTACAAGTTATGCACTTATGTTTTATATTGTTTAATAATTCTAAGCTAGCTTTACCAATGTATGAAACTCTCATTATCAAATAATCAACATGACTATCCGAGAGTTGTTAGAAAGTGGTCCTACATGAGATATGCAGTATCTTAAGATTCAATCTCCAATCATAACTATAGCCAATTCATAACTCTCGGTTACAAGGTAACTCTTTTAGACGAGAGGATACAAGCTATCCATTGCTATCAGAGTCTTTCGCACAGACCATGAAAAATAGGTCCGAAACACGCCTGGAAGGCATTAAAAAGATGCGAAATTACTTGTGAAAAAAGGGGAGAGAGTGTGAGACGTATGGAGAGCAGGCCTATCAAACGACTCCAGGCAAGATGATACGATAAGGGCATAATCAATCAGGAGCGTGCAGAAATCCTTAAGTGGTTGGTGTAGCCTCCCTCAAATTCAATCAGCCAGCCTTAGAGGAAGCTTACATGCCATGAAGACATGCTGGAATGGGAAGCTCAGATATCAGCTAATTCTATCATAGGGCCATGATGAAGTTCTACACGCCCGTTGGAAAGGCAAAACTAAAAGGTCGGGGGCTTTTTTAATATTGAAAACTGAGGAATATTATATCATTCAATTTGTAATAGAGGGAGGGGAGATCTGATTAGGCCGTCTAATGTGCTTTGGCTGAGAGAGGTGTCTCTTCTTCAATGGCAAGCCAACAGAGAGATTGTAATATACTGTGATTAACTATATAATCCACTAAACGGAGTAGGATCTGTCTTTATCTGTGCAGACTACATGAGCTGAAATCAGGTTAGCTAAGAAACAAGACGACTGAACGCAAGAGGAGAAAGAGGAGAGGATGTGTAATGAGAGGAGAAAAATAAAGGGGAAGAAATGAGAGAGGAGATAATGGGGGAAATAGTGTAATGAAGAGGATAAATGGGACATACGAGAAATGAATGGGCAGATGTCGGTATGTGTAGCCTATGTCTGTAAATCTTTTTCTGGCCCACTTTTATTGACAACAGTATCAAAGGTGTAGTTCACTTAGAATCAATCACTCCATTAATTCAAAATCTTTTAACATATAGGCCGATTCACACAGCGTTTTTGTGGTACACTGCAGTGCTTTTCAATTGTTTATTTGAACAATCGTAAGACGGACTGACTTTTACTCAGCGTTAGGCTACTCGCGACGTTTTGTCCCTAAGGGTAAACTGCCATCTGCGACTCCCAAATGTTTCCCAAAATAAAACGTCCTATAACATATACAAATTAAAAGAAGGCCAGTGTATTATATCATAAAATAAAATTCAACTCACATTGGTCAATATGGAGTAAGGCGTCGCTCCTACCATCATGAACACTGACTTGATCGATATGTCAGAACATATCTTGTTGCAATTTTCAAGCGATCTGCTCGTGAGACCAGTTAAATAATTTGACCTCGGTTCGCCCTAAATGGAGCGTCTGTAGCATTTAATGTCCAAAAAGTGAATTGGTTTATTGGGACGTTTCTTGTAAATTAAGAGGATACAAAAAGATTTACAGATTTGATTCCCTACATATCATAATGTCTTCTTAATAGCTAAATGTTTAGTTCATTACTGAGTTTTGGACTCCTTTATAAATGTATGTCGCAAGGGTGCAAATTTCATTGTATAGTTGGGGGAACGTTCGGTATAGGTTCACTACACATGCAGTTGAAAAAAAACAGCATAGGCTGGTTAGGTATGTTTTGAAGATGGGATGCTAATCTGGTTTAAGATGGTCCTTAGCTGGTTTAAACTGGACCCGCATAAACCAGTAAAGGACCAGCTTAAACCAGCTCAAACCAGCATCCCTGCTTCAAAACATACCTAACCAGCATATGCTGTTTTTTTTAACAGGCATAACCTATTATAATTATTAGCCTAAATTTTTTTGTCCTCCACATTTTAGGTTTCTTCTGGGAATGAAGACGTCTCTTATTTAGATATTCAACCGCAGGAAGCTCACTGATCTGCCACTTAAATCGTATTGAGCAAAACCCAACACATAGTTAGGTCAATATTAGCATAATATCAGTTCACACCCAGACTTATCGCCATGTTTGTTGTAGTGGGTGACTTACTATCCAACAAGCTACGGTATTAAACAAACTAAGCTAGTATGCTTATAATCGCTCATTGAAAAATACATCGGAAATCATTATTTTTTGTCATGACTAATTTATTAATGATAGAGCATCATCTGTATTAAAGAGAAAGAATCACTAAATACGATGTTTAAAGTGAATGCAATAGCCTTGACAGCCTACTTACACATAACTATTGAAGAAATGTGTTATCTCCCAGAAGTCTTGTATATGTGTATTAGTGAGGTAAAGAGGGAAATTTAAATTTGCCTTTACATTTGTCCAAATCAAGTTCTTAGCAATGCATATTACTAAGCAAAAATTAAGTTTTGATATATTTACAGTGTGATGAGCCATACAATGTTTTTTTTTTTTTTTTTGGCTATTGCTAAAAATATACCCCAGTGATTTAGGACTGGTTTTGTAGTCCAGGGTCACATATGTCCATTATATTATTTACAATATACAGTGGTTTGTGATTATATTTTTTTAGGGCCTTAGACAGCGGGGTTGTCCCCCTAAACAAACCCCCAGGATATGTTTGTTTGTTAGCTTATTTATTTTGGTTTTAATGTTTTTGTTTATGTTTGTTCAAAATATTGCATTTTTATGTTTCGCATAGAAAGTCATGGAGGTTTAGAACGAGAGGGTGAGTTTTTATTTTTGTTTGAATGATCTCTTCAGTGTAGCTACTTTTTCAAGCTTGTAGTGTAGAGTAAAAAAAAGTTACTTTCTTCCATTCATTGACATACACTGCTGTGAATTTTAAATCTTCCACCAACAAGACAATCGACTTCATTTTGCTGAATTAATATGCCTGCTGGAAATACCCTGACGCACATTTTCATTTCTTTTTAATATTTAGCAGACATATGGGACAATACATCATAAACTGGAATAATACAGGATGGAATAACTCTTGAATACGTTGTCACATTTTGGGCCAGGCCTTGTTGGTGTGGTGACGCCAGTGTGTGTTTTTGGGAGATGTTTAGTCATAAAGTAATAAACGTCAACAGAGAATGATAGTCACGATGATGGACAGGGCCAAAATCAGACCTGGCTTCACATGTCAGCAGCATTTTCCTGTGTTCAGACAGACAGACTGCAAAGTGCTGGATGAAACCGCACATGAGCCACAACATTCAATCACACACACAACAAAAATACCAAGAGAGAAACTTCACTTGCTACTGACGTCAGTTTGCGCTGAAACACACACGTCTTTTAAGCGATAATTATGCCAGCGCCATGTTAGGCTTGGCAACCGGTCCTTTTTCACTGTGATTTTGAGTTATCGCTTTGGAGAGTCTATATACGTGTGAGCGACACAGAGAGACAAATGACAAATTGTTCATGCACTCTGACACTCGCGTCAATGGGGGTGATTCACAACCGTTTAGAGCGAAAAAGCAGAAACGTTTTGAATTAGACAACAGAGTCTACACACACACACGTCTAATAAGAGTGGAAAGTGAGTATCATAGAGCAAGAAAACATGAAAGCAAGAGAAAAGGTGAGAATTTACTCTCTTATATCCTACAGTGATGTCAGCTGCCTCAGAGAGGTCAAGTGAAGGTGAGGGATATGCTGTGCTCTTGCCCACACATACACTCACAAATCTCCGTCTCTCAAGATAATGGCTTTAATCAAGAGAGGTAACACAGAGAATAAATGACAGTTTACTGTATGCTTTTAGTACTTGAGACAAATTAGACAAGTTCATGGATTATAAGAAGAGTTAACAAGAATACTGTAATGGGTGTTTTCTACTTACTTGAATGAAACATTAAAATAGGGCTGCACATTTTGGTGGAAAATCCATTACAATTACAGATTTTAGGTAATATAATTAAAGTACCTCTCCTTTTTTAGGTTTTAGATTATAAGTTTTTTTAAATGTAATTAATCTAATTTCAAGAACTTAATTTTTGGAATCTGATTACGTAATACAGATGACATGTAATCAGTTATTACCCCCCAAAAAATATTATATATTTTCTTTTTTCTTCAGAAAATGTAGTTTTTATTAGTACTTTTTGGAATTTGACCACTTAAGAGTGGTGAGAATGACAAGAGAGATAAGTGGGAAAATTGGAAATGAAAAGGGTTCAACAAGTCAAAGCTTGTGCACTGACCGCTGGGCCACATCTCTGGCAAGACTGTTCTAGTTTTTATAGTTTTTTGCTTTTATGATTTGTTCAAGACACAATGGTATGATGCTTCTTCAAAATATTCTCCAAGCCAGTGGTCTGTTTGGTTACTGTCACTTAGTCTGCAAAATAAATTAGCATGGCTATACTTGCAACATTGAATCAAAAAGTTATAAACAAAGTTTTTAAATATTTGTATTGAACTTTTATCAGTATGGCATAATTAAGCAGTATGAGAGGCCATGTATAAAAATTATTTTAACATAAATACAGAATTCTGGCATGAAACTCTAGATGGCACAGTCTGATAATGTAACTCAGTCTGACCTAATGACATCAGTATCACACGGCACACTGATTAGTTCTTTCCTATATTGGTAGCCAATGAGCTTGCTGCTCAACATACTAATTATGACTGGAGCTTGCCATAGCAGTTGCAGCTTGCTTCAGAAACCCTCCACCTTCCCCAGCTCCACCTGTATAGATCTGCTGCGAGGTGATTCATGTATGCTATGGGGTTATTTCATGCATGTTATATTTGCAGCAGGAAAACATTTCCTACATGCTCACAGCAGCATGTTGTGGATGTATGGACAGTAGCAAGTCTCGGTACTTGCTCTGCCGCAGAAGTGTAGCAGATCTATTCCTCCAAGACCATATATATATTAACATTGTCATGTACATCACCATGCCAATCCCCCCGAGAGTTGTCATGACAGAAAGAAGTGTGTAAAACATCAAATAAATGAAGAAAAATATTAATATTTAATTTAAATTTATTTACTGCAAAGGATTTATTGGTTAGCAAGTGATGTAATGCTAATTTAAGCTATGGAAAACATCAATTAACCCTGGTCATTTCCCTTATTTCTGTTTCTAATCTTAAAGTTTTTTTTTTTTTTTTTTTTTTTTTGCATATTGAAATTTTACATATTCACATCAAATAGGGAACTATCTTTAAAGTATGCTCATGACCCTTCTTGGGCATTAACTCTTCTATTGAGCCATCAAATACAATGTGTATTTGTGTAATTGATAGTTTTGAGCTCAAATACATCTGTGTGCAGTCATGAAGCTCTCTCTCTGCGTGTGTGTGTATTTGTGCAGAGCTCTGCACATGGTGGTGGAGTCTGACACGGGCTATCTCTCCAGGTCAGTGTAGATAGCTTTTCCATCTCTAATGTCTTTCCCAGAAATCTCCCCACACACAATGAAGAGCTTATATTCTGCCTTACGTGCATATGTGTGTGTGCTTAAATTCATTTAACCTAGGGCATTTATGACGATAAATTACATGGTTCAGCACAGTAAAACTACTGGAAGAAAACAATTACACATATTCATTCAGCATTTTGAAATTAAGCACCTGCAGAGAAATTATTTATTTTACAAATATATCCTCCAAAATGAAAGTGTTTATAAAATTACAAGCCACAGTAAGCTTTTACCTTTCAATAAATCATATTATCATACACTAATTTCTTTCACAAATCACATGATTTTCCTGGAATACAGAAGATCTTCATCTTACCATAAAAGTAGTGACTAAGGACTTTCAAGCTTTAAAGAAAAAAAAATGGCATAAAAGTGACAATAAACAAAAAATTATCTCCACTCTGTTACAGCTCTAAAAGCTCAACCCTTTCAAAAATGTAAGTTACTTTTCCGTTTTAGCAGAATTCAAATTTTTAGATCCATGATTTATGTCATAATATAAAATCATAGTATTAGCATCCACACCAGCGGAGAATAAGATCCTGTTTTTATGAGCACGTGCCACAGTTTTGGCTACTGATTCGCTTTTAATGGTCTAGTTTATTAAAGGAATAGTTTACCCAAAAATGAAAATTCTGTCATTAATTACTCACCCGTAAGTCTCTGGAACACAAATTAAGATGAAATTCAAGAGCTCTCTACCACCACGATCAAGGCACAGAAATGTATTAAGGACATCGTTAAAATAGTCCATGTGACATCAGTAGTCCAATTGAAATTGAAGCTACGAGAATACTCTACTAACAAAAGGAACGACTTTATTCAACAATTCCTCTCCTCTGCGACACATTATAGCACCATTTTAGGTGCTATCATAAAGCATTGCATGCTTTTCCTGAATGTAAACAACACTTGCATGTGATGCTGCTTTTGTAGAACATGAATGTGCTGCACCTTGTTTACATTCAGAGGAGATTGCACGCATGTGATGAATAAAGGCTTTCTTTTACTTTTCTTGTGCGCAACAAGTATTCTAGTAGCTTCATAAAAATCACAGTTGAATGATGTCAGTTGAACCATTGATGTCAAATGGACTATTTTAACATTGTCCCGTATGTGCCTGGATCGTGTATACCCTTGCTTTCTATGAAGGGTCAGACAGCTCTCGGAATTCATCAAAAATATCTTAATTTGTGTTCTGAAGATGAAACAATTTACAATTTTGGAACGGTATGAGGGCGAGTAATTAACAGAATTTTTATTTTTGGGTGAGCTATCCCGTTTAGGTAAATTGAATTCTGATTGGCTGTCAGTGTTTTTGTTCATCAGCTGAAAACAAACAAAAAATATATATCATTTTTACCTCTGCATCGTTTAAGGATTTATCTATTCTTGCAAAATTTGCAAAATTATAACATCTTTTTAATTATGGTCATTGGTGTAAGTGGGCCTTACACTATAGAGGATCACTTGAGCAAATCTATATTCATCACTCGATTCAAGCAGCAGCAAACAAACACTCTTAGCATAAATGCATATCAAAGGCAGCGGCGCATGTAAAGCTCAATGGGGTGTCCTCGGCTGTAGACGCTTTCAGTGGATCAGATATAAGGGAACACAGGTAATCCACTCGCCATATCAGCGCTGACAGAGTCAACACATACATTAGCATATGTTAGCATTCCTATTCTTGTGGTCTCACATGCTCTATAATCTGTCGCAGCAGATTTTTTTCACTGAACGACAAAGCCAAACAGATAAAGAACCGGAATAACTCTGTATGCATTAGAAGCCAGCAAACATGCTGCAAGACACAGAAATGCTAAAATGCATTAAGAAGGATCTTGGTCAGGTAAGGGTTTACATAGACACAGTGTGTACCTAGTCAGTTTCATAGGGAATCCCCAAAAGTAGTCCAAGTATTTAGTTTATTATAAAACTCTGCACTGTGGGTTTTCCAAAAGTGTTCACTTCCAGTTGTTCAGGAATTTTTAGTGTCTAAGTGTCAATATAGTTGGGTCATTGACACATGAGACAAGAACAGTTATAAAGTATGTTATTTTACATAAGAAAAGTTAAGCTTTTAAATAATAATAAAAAAAAATCTAAAATATCTTAAGTAATGATGCTGAAAATTCTGCTTTAGCATCACAGGGCTAGCATTTTAAAATCTATTTATATAGAAAAGTTATTTTAAATTAATATAGTATTTTACTGTATTTTTTATCAGAAATTGTTTTACGACTTCAAGAAAAAACAACAACATGTAAAAACTTTGCATAATGGAGAAAACATTTTATATAGAAAAAATGTGTTACTGAAAGTTACTATTAAAACACATTTTACAATTATATGAAGATAATAAAAGGTGACATTTTAGCACAACTACATTTCCAAGTTAAAGGTAAATTTTTGCATGTGCTTTGCTAATGGAAGAGAGAAACAACTAGGTGTAATCATTTAATAACTGCAGATGGACTAAAAATATAAAGGCATTCATGTTGACGATTAAAATTTATTGTACAGAATATAGAGGTTTGAAATTAAATGCTGGGCACTGGGTAAAAAAATAGAGACCTTTCAGCTTAAATCACAAACAGTTAGGCAACTACTTTGGTACAAACAGCTAAACAGTTTGTTACACACATTGTAGCTTTGATAAAATACAGTTTAAAGAGAGCAAGAACATTTAAAACAAAAAGTGCAGATCATATGAAAACAATTCGTATTTATGGTAAACCCAGGAAAAAAAAAAACCTCAATAAAAAACTACCTGGACAGTGGTTAAAAGTATGATCCTAGTGACTGATGAAACAAAATGATGAATCCTAACAGTCTTAAACAGAGACCCTATTAAATCAGTTCTTTCAAAGGTTGTTGAGAGATCATGGCATACAGTGTCCTGTAGCTGAAATCAGTCACTGTCTGCCCCCTGCTGTTGAGACAGTAGAAATGTGCCAGGATAATACACCATTAAAATGATTTAACAGGATAGTTTCCAGCGAAAATTAGTGATATTCTCAATTTAAAATACATTGTAAAAAGTTAATTCAGTTGGAGTCGGACCTTAACCTGTCCCTTTTTAACTTTGATCCAATATGAATCAGTATGACTTCATTTCTCTCAAAACTGTCCAATTCCCTAATGAAACACTAAGAGATACAGTCAACAGTATACAAAGGGTTCAAGTGCAAAATGTTTGTTAACAAATGCACAAATCACACCCACAATGACAAGAGACGAGGAGACATAAAAAGGTGCAAAAGTATGTTAAAAAAAAGTGTGAGAAAATATATAATGATGTAATTTCACACACACACACACACAAAACATTTGTTGAAGCCTGTTTAACTGCACTTAAGATTTAGTGGCCTGACCTCAAGCTGCAGCGGAAACATTCGATCTGGGACAAAACACACACACACACACACACCCCTTTTCATGAGGATCAGTCCTCTGTGGACGGCCGTTTACTTCTCAGACTAAACCACCGCGTTATGGATTTTCTCTTGCCTTTTACCTTTTCTTTCTTCATATCTGCAAATGGCAAAGCATAACCCACAGTTAACTGCCAGGTACAGAAAGTTCATTTCAAGAAACCAAGGGGTCATTTACTAATGGTGACCACAGAACATCAGTAACAGCTCTTAGGTCCATCCGGCAGTTTTTATGTCATGAATTGCAAATGGTTATGACTTTTGCCCACATTTATGCATTGGTTTAATTGGGTGGGTAAATTATATATTTTATTATAAGTAATTTTAGCTTCGAAAAGGCAGACGGATCATCAGCCAAGGCTAGATACCTATGGTTTCCATTAGTGATCATTAATTCAAAATGGGTTGCATTACTTTTCCTGTTTGGCCTTTCAAATCGTGGAATATTTAAACATGCAAGGAGCAATTACTCCAAAGATTCAAAGCACTTTGAGTCGGTGGGAGGAGAGTTGCACAGGTGGCAGTTATTTCAAAAAGAAAAACTTTAGTTTTAACATCAGGGATAGAAATACTTTGCTCAACCTCTGAACTGCTTTGTTAAAAGTGCAAATAGTATTGTGCAATTAATACAATTTTTTATTAGAAAACTTTTCTGTATTTAGCACATTAGATTGCAGTGGCTTATTTACAATGTTGGCCTTGAGTAGAAATCTCATGTGCAACCAGTTTTACCATATTAAACTAAATATTAATTTATATTATGTTGACTAGAAACAGACACTAAACATTACCAATAATGATTCTCTCTGCCATCAGTGAACAAATGGTGACAATAAACAATTGTCTCTTGCCTGCCAGCCTCTTATTATTTGCAAACAGGAAGGGATGTTCATTTTGAATCATCCCACAGACATTCAATGGACCATAATAAATAGAGTTGGCTGCAAATTTCTGTCTCTTTACAATCAGAGCCAGCTGGTGCAGAGTAATCCATTTCTATCTAGAGAAAAATGTAATGTAATTCCTTGTAAAATAAGAAATTGTCATGTTTTTGAGAAACTTTAAATGTTGGATTCATGAAAATATTATTTATTAAGCTTAAATATTTTGAAGAATTTCCTCTTCCTTTTTCAAAAGGTAAAGGGAAAATGTATTTTTAATCTCAGGTTTTAATGCTACATAACAGTCATAATATATACATAATTATACCTACCAAGATTCTCCATCATCTTATTCAGCTGCTCATCCTCCTCTTCCTCCCTGTAGATAGAAGGATAAGATGATTCACAAATGTCACATTTAGTAAGTTTAGATATGCAATAGCACTCTGGGGAAAAAACTCTGGGTTTTTGTTAAAAGTGAGCCAAAATCCTCACAATTAACAGGACTAAAGACTTAAACTGTTTCAGTCTGTGTGAACTGAATTTATTTAACACACAAGTTTCACAATTTGAGTTGAATTACTGAAATAAAATTTCCCATGACATTCTGATTTATTGAGATGCACCTGTGCATACATATACACATGTGTGTGTGTGTGTGTGTGTGTGTGTGTGTGTGTAATAATAATAAATAAATAAAACAAAGATATATACATAGCTAGCCTATGTACTTTAATGAATGTATTTAGTCATACTGTGCATATTATTATAAATCTTCAAGTTTTTTTTTCCATCAATATTTCGTAACTTCTATCTTCTGCTGAAGTAACCAGGGAAAGTGGATATGATGCGTGTTGCACACCTCAGTCTGTCTTCATCCAGTCCCTCCACTATAGCGTTCCTGTCGTTCACAATCCCCACAAGTTTCTCCATCAGCTCTTCTTCTCGTTTACGATCCCAAGATGTCTTCAGATGGTCTACAGGATAGAAACATCATTAAATAGCTAGATTAGATTACACAAGTGATATGAAGCTTTTGATCTCTTAAAGAAAAGTAGATTAAATTACCCAAATCACACAATCAGTTTACAACTGTCTACACAAAGCGTCATCATCCTCCTGTGATACAGTAACCCCAAAAAGTACGAGTGCCATTGCACTACACAAACAAAGTGTTTGATCAAGTGGCATCTGCAAACAAATGATGTTTGACTTTTTCCAGTGTTGGACAAACCTGGCTTGTCCAGCAGTTTCCTGAGTTCGGCCTCAACACTGGGTTGCTCTTCCTCTAGATCCTGTGTCTTGGCACTATCAGAACACAGTCACAGATAATTTAAGCGTTTAATGCATATTCAGAAATAAAAGATATTCACTATCAGCATTCCAGTAAGTCAATGTTTTACACATACATGTACACAAGCTCGGATTCGCGTCTCATGTAGACCTGTTTGTTTCTGATGAGGGTAAACCAGTCCACCATTAAGTCATTCATTAATGTGTCCTCTTGTCCTTCTGAAGAAACAAACAAAATACAAGATTTCTTTAAACATAATTGCATTTGTTTAGTCTAAGACGTGTTAAGAGTTGAAAATCCACATTTGCAAGATTTGTCTCCACCTGCTGGAGCACCATAGGACAACATCTAGACTTTGAATTATATATATATATATATATAAAAAGTTGCTAAATTTTCAAATTCATAAAATCCATTTGTTTTGCAAGATAAATGGACACAGTAAAATAATTCTTCCTTTATAATGTGATTGTCTGAGAAGTGGATCTGACAAGGCTATTCATTCTTTTATTATTTGTAAAAGAGCCGCTTTTAAGAGTGTGTGTGTGTACAGACCCTCATCACATTGTCGAAGTTGTTTTTCCAGCTCTACTCCTCTTTTCTCCAGCTCGTTCATATTCATCTCGATTTCCTTCAGTTCTTTTTGAATGTCTTCCTTCGGAATGTAACCCGGCTAAAGCAAACAGACACACAATACATCAAACATGGACTTTCTGCACAAACGACTTTGTACAGATCATTAATGGTTTATTTATTAATTTCAATGCTCTTCTATTCTATCAGAGGAGTGAAAAGACTTGCTTACTATGAAGTCACTATTTTGATTCTAACAGTATTCAACTATTCAAAGATAACTGTGCCCCAAAGGTCCTTTTGACCCTCCAAAATAGTCTAAATGGGCCCCTTGAAAAAGTATCTCCTCAACACTCACACACATCAGTGCAGACAGAAATGCACAAGACCAGATAACACATGTAATTATTGTTTTGCCACACACCTTTTGCAATTTGTGAGTTTCAGTGTCTGAAGGACTACCAGGAGATATGATGCTGCCACTGCTGGAGTCTAGTAGACAGACAGAGATGAAAACACACAGATGAACAGAGAACTAGAGAAACTAAGAATCAAATATACAACATGCAGTGCTCCTTTATTCATTTAAATGCAATTAATTGTTCATGCTAGTATATAATGCATGTTTGGCTGTACGTGGGATCCTTACAGAAAGTATAACTTTATTTGCATAGTTTTTGGACATGGTACCATATGAAAAAAAAAAAAAAACATGCATGTGTGACACTGAAGGACTATGTTCATAACCTGATGTGTAAAAATGGTTCTAATACACTGCAAAAATAAAATCAGTATCTTGATTTTGTTTCACAGTAATAATGACAACATTTTAACATCATTAAAACAAGATACATTCAAACAAGTGTTTTTGTTATTGTTGTTATTGTTAACTAAAACTTAATCGTTTTTCAGTAAGTAAAATAAAGCCGAAATGAAATAACATTAGACTAAAAACAAACTTATAGCTGAAACCAATTTTCCTAAGATCTTACCACTAGCTTTAGTCCCGTTTTTCATCGGGCTAGGTGAGGGAGCTTTGGGCGAGTTGATGCTAATGGTGATGGTTGTGGTAGATGGTGCAGGAACCGATGTCTGGGAGATTCCCAGACCAGATGCCCGTGGAGAGGAAGCTGCTTCTGGCTTCTTGGAGGGTGAGCCAGTGTTTTCTGTGGAACCGACAGTTCTATAAAAAGGAAAAGAGATGAGAAGATATGAAACTTTTCCGTTTTGTTTCTCAGAAACTAAATGTTCAGCATGGCTTCTCTCACCTCTGACAGGTGAAAGTTTGGGAGGGCGAGGCATGTTAAAGGGGCAGTTACAGGTGAAAGATCTTCATGGGGGGGGGGGTGCTTGTGTACTGAGCTCTATTGCTTTGGGGACTTTCAGATACGACCCACTGCCGGTCTTATTGGGCGCAGCAGGTTTACGCGCCAATCAAAACCAATCACAAGAGAGCGTGAAGGAATGGGAGGGACAGACTGTCTGGAGAACCAATCAGTTAATCAATGAAGAGCAGGATGATTTGGTTAAAGATGTTATTAAATGATTTAAAAGGAGAAAGAAAAAGATATTAAAGAACAAGACAGTATTAGTAAAGATCAAAAGCACATTTCATTTAGAGAGAAACAAGCACTTTAAACTTACTTTACAGGCTTGAGCCTGGACCTCCAATCAGACGGAGCTGTATCGTTTTCTGAAAGGACATTTAAAAAAAAATTCATTTAGAAATGGACATAGTAGACATTTTAAAAAATGAGAAAATTTTGGTTATCGTTCTTAGACGGTTTAGGAAGAAACCGTTCCTACATCAACTTCTTTGTTGGTCTTACAATAAAATTTGTATTAATAAATTAAATCTGAATTTTGGCTTACAACTACACTACTGTCCTAAAATGTGGCACAAGTAAGATTTTCAACTTCTATTTAGGATGCACATAATCAGATTTGACAGTAATGACATTTGTAATGTCTAACAATTAAAAATGTTAAAAATCCATCAAGCAAAATGCCCAAGATCAATGTCTGTATGTTATCAGTGCACCAGGTGTGTCTTCCTCACCCTTGCTGTTAAACGACACCGTGCTCGCAGGCCTGGAGGTTTTATTTAAGGTATTATCTTTGATCCAGGACGGCGCTGCAGCAGCCGGGGCAGTAGGTTCCACGCTGGTATCCAGTGCTTTGAGACGCACCCTACCTGAGGGGCCTTTAGCACCAGACTCCACAGGGGAAACATTACTATAGAAACCAAAGTGAGGAGAGATTGTGTTAATGATGGACATACCTTTTTATACAAACATGTCCACAAAACATGAATTTAAACAATCCTCGACATGCTTGAGTACATAAAGGCTATAATTCGGTTTCATTAATGACCCTTGTACACCACACCCTGTGAAAACAAGTCATAAAATATATGCCAGCTATGTAATGTGTGAATGATAAAGGTGAATCTAGCTCACCTGTTGTTTGCTTTCAGCCCAGCTTGACTCTGATGAGAGTTGTTGTTATTCTTTTCCACGGTCACCATCTTGCCGATCACAGTTTTGGCTTTCTCCTTTTCATTCTCCTTCTCTTTTTCGGTGTCCTGTGTTTTTGGCCCATCTCCCACACGCAGCAGGACTCTACCTCTACCAGCTGCGGCTCCTGCAGTGGCTCTAGGTGCAGTGCTCTCTGGTGTAGGAGTTTGAACATTTGCTGGACTCACAGATATAGTTGAGGTGTATGATGGGGTGCTCTTACTGGCAGGCACATTACTGCTGGGACTGCTGCATGACTCAAAGAACCTAGCCAAAGAAAGAAAGAAAAAAAACAATATTAAGGTTCTAGTCATTTCAACAAGCCTGCCATTTTCATGTGGCCATTATGGTTATTGAACATAACCATTAAAACTAAATTTTGTCTAAATAAGTGTATAAATATTATGATTTTATTATTATTGATACTACTACTACTACTACTACTAATAGTAAAATACATTTTAATAATAATCTGAAAAAAAATGAATGGTATAAATGCAAAGTGATTTAGCCTTCACAACATTATAAAGTACAGTATGAAAATGGATATTGATTTTGAGAATTGCAGTGTTATTAGATTTTTAAAAGGGAGTGTTAGATGATGGTAAAGGGAATTAAATATTTTAAAACAATAATAATAATTATTATTCAATTCTGGATGTTATGTTCCGTTTTGACCATTTCCAATAAAATATGGAATGTAATATGTACTGACATGGCACCAATATATCTTGCAACATGAATAAAAATAATATTTTAAACACTCTCCAATGATCAGCGATAAAACATGAAATTCTTAGAAACCATATTTTATGTAATTTAGCCTGCTGGAACATTACCCCTTCACCAGTCTAATACAGACCCTTTTCCTGATCCAAAGTAAAAAATAAGTACAATTATTTATATACCATAATTTTATTTATTAATAGTTTGAATTAGCATATTTTTTTATTTATTTTAGCTTTATTTAAAAACAAAAATGGTGTGCATTTCTGGCATTATATATATATAGTTTCACTTAACAACAGTGATCCAATAAAATATCAGAATAGTAAACTGAAAGACATTCACCTCTTTCTGGCTTCTTGGTTCTTCTCTACACTGTTGCCTGCTGGTTTAAGAGACTCTGTGGGTGTTCGGGGGCTAAAGGAGGTCTTCACAGTTGTAGTCTCTGGTGCTGGAGTTGTTTTTGGTGCTGGTGTGAGCCGAACCGCTGGAGTAGGTGTGGCAGTTAACTCACGAGCGGGTACACGGTCACTTTTATTGGCCAACCAGCTTGGTTTAGATGTGTTAGGTGTTAAACCAGTTTTTCCAGTATCTCCTGATGCATTCTGGTCAGTCTTGCTTATAAATGTGGATGGTGTTTTTGGTGGAGTCACGGTGATGTGTGTAGTCGGGACGGTTACAGGCTTCTCTATGCTTGTGTGTGTCTTGCAGATGAAAGTTCCCGCTGCTTTTCCAGGCTTGTACGTGCCAGAGAGAAGAATAGTGGAACACTCTTTGCATCTGTTGAATAGAGAGTTCATCATTAACAAAACAGAAAAAAATATTCTATACTTAGATCTGATAATGAAAAGACTTTCTAAAAACATCAGGAGATGATCTTCACTCCCTTTTTGACATGACAAAAAAAAAGTGTCACTGCTATTATTCACTGGTATTCTGCTAAATGATCAGCTGACTGAACACAAAACAATGAACCCTATAATAGCTGCCATACAGCAAACAATTAAAGGAATATATAAAACTATTTCAACTGAAAGTCAGCCATTACAAAAACGTTCCCAAATTACACTGCTCAAATTAAATCATTATGATGGAAATTTAAGCATTATATACATGATTCACTAGTCATGTGTGGTGGATGCATTTACATACACAACCTGTCAAAAGATTGGAATAAAAAAAAAATCCCTTTATCTTATGTTACCAAGGCTGCATTTATTTGATCAAAAATATGCAATATTGGGAAGTATAAACAACTGTTTTTTTGATACGCTTTAATGTCATTTATTTCTATGATGCAAAGCTCATTTTTTATCATCATTACACCAGTCTTCAGCATCTGATCCTTCAGAAATCATTCTAATAAGCTGATGTGGTGCTCAGATATGAGCAGTTATTATTGGTGCTCAATTACTAACAATGCTTCTTCGTATCAATGTTGAAATCCTTTTTGCTGCTTAATACTTTTCTGGAAACATGATCAGTTTTGATGAATACAAAATTCATTTTGAATAGAAATCTGTAACATTTTAAAGTATTTAAAGCATCACTTTTGATAATATAATGAAATAACTTAATAGAACTGACTTAAAGCAGTTCCTGTGGTACAGTTTCCCATCTACTAGGTGGCGCTGCACAAGGTGAACGTGCTGGTGGCACACGTTACAACTGCTGCTCAGAGTCGTTTTATTGGCACGTTCTGCCAAAACTTCTCTCTGGAAATTATGAAAAAAAATAATTAGTCATGAAGCACTGTGCAAACAATACCTCAATATAAGATTTGTTTATACCAATATTTGACATAAGTTATCATATCAGAAGTATGTAACCCAAGACAAGGTTTGTTATGTACCCATGAATTTGCATTACACACACTCGCACACACACCAGAAATACAGAACTACCGAAGTTCCCATGTGAGCTGACAGGTGTCAGGAGTTACGTAGTGTACCTTGTTTTCGTTTTCTGGTTTAGGCGTCTTGTTCTCTGTGGCTGGTTTAGGGGAGGGAAACACTTTAGCGGTGACAGGTGGGTTCTTCTTCTCAGATGGCGCTTCATTAGACTCTTCAGCTGGTCTTTTAATTCCTGCCATACCTCCAACTGCACATCCACAAAGTGAAATTATTTTAGCAATGCTAAAAATTGACAGGGTCCTAATTAGGTTTAAAAGTGAAGGCTGTCATTTCTGAATCACTGGAGGCACTAAATGGAATTGCAAAAATCTGGTTTACTTCAGTCTGCAGGGTTATAAAACTCCTAAGGTTTCACATTATGCTACCATTTATATTATCCTTTCTTTACACTGCACTTTTTTGAACATAGCTTGGATCTCAAGATTAAGTTGTATGGCTTCTGGATATCTGTATGTCTGAACACAATCTTAACTTTTGTAAACTGGGTGGATAACAGTTATACAGTTACAGTACTATTTGTCATGTATATGTCTTACTAGGAGAGCGTCCATGGAAATAATTGTAGTACTGGGACACATAGGTCAGGATGCTGAGGCGATCAGGCACTCGTAAAGCCACCATGTCTTCGGCATCCAGCAAGGCAGGAATACCCAACTCATTCTCTGCCACCTCGAAAGCCTGGTCAATAAATTCATAAAATGACAAAAAAAGAAAAAAAAAAAATATTTACACAAGAGGGAAACATCTGCGTGGCAGAAGAATTTGAGGATTTCATACTGAACGAGTTCAAATGTATTCACCCCTATCATCAATTACTAAGGACTGCAAAAAAAAAAATAATAATAATTCCGGATTTTAAGAGATGTTTGATATCTACAGGCTGCAAAAGAGGAAGAACTCGAGTAAAACCAAACATTAACTGGGAATAGACAAGGAATTTGACAATTTAAGCGCTTTTTACACATTAAACAACTGTATTTCTGCTTTGTATTAGCTCTTACACAGAAAATATTGCTTGACCTTATATACCAAAACAGGGACTTTTTATTTTCTTTGTCTGGTCACTATTACTCATAATAGTGTGACTATGTCAGCAGATCAGCTTTTAGCTCATGTATAATTCACAATGCTACAATGATGAATGGTTGAGCAAGTTTGTAATTTGTGGTGATTTTCCATCTAGAGGCACTAAGTGGTTAAACTACAATTCCTCCGTGCCCATTATACACACACAAAAATGTCAACTTGGCCCGGATTTCTTTAGGAGAAAAAAAAGCTTCCATCAAAAATAAACAAGCGCAGACATGAACAAGGAAAGAGAGAATGAGAAAACCATCTAGATTAAAATCAAGAGCAATAAAAGGGGAGGTATTTCTCAGTAAAGATTCATTAAAAACTTCTCACACAACATGTAATGTGATTCAAAGACCATAAATCTAGATGTAAAAGCTGGAAACCACTACAGATCATTACTAAAATTCTCACGCCAAAGTTACTGTTAGCTAATAACGAAGAATGTTAAGACTTATTTTTTGTATCAGACATGTTTTCTCACATAACAGAGCATTGCAATGAGAGGGAACAAAACATTTCATTGCCTTTGCACCACTGCATAGTTTGACAAACGAAACGTTGAACACTCGGTCTTGTGCAAGCTTTCTCTTTTACCTGATACTGAATCTCCACCCTGTTAACCATGCGTTACCTTATCTTAACGGTTAACACTTTCATTTTCACTGTCTTTGTCACACTAGCTCCATTTACAAAAAAAAAAAAAAAAAAAAAAAAGAGAGAGAGAGTGACATCCTTACATACTCACAAAGCTGTTTATTAGCATTTCCTTTGCAGTACTTTTCATTATGTGCTTTTGTATTGTCTCTTTCACAACAATGACCTTTTTGGATCCCATTCCTTTTCCGTGGAAACAGGAACATAAGAGTCTGCAGATGATGATTTATTATGGCCTACAACAACTCCACATGTGATTCAGCTGTTGCGAAAACAGAAGAAACCACAGAAATAGGCCTTAAATATGCGGCTGTTTCAGATCTTGATCCTGGTCAACCACACATAGGACCAATAGCTCTACGAGAGGTCTAGGAAACTTGCTAACTGTTAACATGATAGGGTTGTGACCTTTATGGAATGAAGGCATTTCCCAGAACACTTCAAGCTGATTCAGTTGTTTTGCTCTACTGCTCTGACAAAAAAACATACATGCTAAGGCCTAGGGGAGCATTTAACTTGAAAAAAAAAAAAATAACTTTTCATCTTTAGAAAAAAAAAAAAAAAAAGTATAAATGCTTTAAACCACTCATAAACCAAAATAGTACTCTATAGAACCTATATATTTTTTTATCCTCCAAGAACGGTCATATGAGGAAAAGTTTATTGTTAACTATTGTTGTGACAGTTATGATAATCGAAAGATACCAAAGGCAGGTATTCAAAATGAATAAAAAAAATATTTTTAACAATGAAATGGATAAACGGAATGTAAAATGTTATGGTAACTGCAACAATAGAAAGAAGTGATGAACGTTAGAAGAGAGACCATTTTATAAAGTGAGCAATCTTACCTGTTTATTGTTTTCATAGACATTTTCCTTGCTCAAAGAGTTAAAGTCTCTGCAAGAGAGCAGACAATTTGAGACAAGAGTACATGAGTAAACAAATGGTATTTTCCCCATGCCAATATTAACAATATACATCTGACATTAATACAAACACAACCACAAGCATGCAGTCTGTCAAGTTTAAACAAGTCGAATGTTAAGATTAATGGTGCTATTAGTTTTTCAAAAACAAAATCAGTTGCATTAAACCTAAAATAAGTATTTATGATTTTGTATATAGTCCTAAAAGCTCCAATATCCTCATTGTAACTTCTAGTCCAAATTTTTAAAAGTTCATATATTCTTATGTTCATATTAAGTTTTAATATAACATAACTGCTAATGTTCTGGGGCCAGTTTCATAAAACAAGTTTACCAAATAAGCCAGGCTTATTTCAGTTAGACTGAATTTTGAACCAAATAAAAATGAACCAACTGAAATAAACCTGGCTTATTTGGTAAACTTGTTTCATGAAACAGGCCCCAGGTCCTGAATTCAAAAAGTTGTTTTGTTCTTATCTTAAAAGTATTTCAGTAGCCTACTAAACATGTCCAAGCTCAGATTCAGTTCTAAGGTATCAGTTTCTACTTCGTTCTAAAGTTTTTATTAAGGTCTAAAAGTTCTAATGTTCTTTTTCCCCTAAGTTATACATTCCCTAAGTTTAAATTAAAACATTTTGAGTGTTCTTATTTTTCCAAGTACTGAAACTTTTACTGATGCCGTCACGTTCTCGACGTTCTGAATTACTAAAATATGTTTATGTCCTCGTCTTAAGTTCAAAGGCGTCTTTTGTTTTGAACCACAGTTCTAAATGTTCTAAAGTCTTAAACGAACTATAAACTGTTAACAAACTCTACGTTTGAATGATAAGCGTTTCAATTTTCGTCCAAAGTTCATATGTTGTCGTTTTCGGAGGACAATGCAGCGCTAAACCGCGCTCTCGTTCGCTGTGGGGAGGCTGTTACTTACATCAAGTCCGGTCTGTGTTTGTGAATTAGAGCGCAGAAAGCCAGACCGTCCCGGAAAGATGTTGTCATGTTGGTAATCGACACGTCCCGATAGCCTTCACACTGGATTTTGCACCACTGTTGAAGCGCCTTCACAGCAGCCATGGTTCGAATGCGACTGAACTCGAGAGCAGCACTTTAAACCGAACACTGAATCTGAAATTGCTCTCTTCCAATGTGCCACACACACAAACGGAACGCTGAACTGTGGGACGCTTTTGATTTTCACTTACCCACTCAAGTGATCTCACCGTCAGCTGTCCCAATGGAGAAACCCCTGAAACTCCTGAAAACTTATGACGTACTCATGGGTGGAGTCATAGGTAAACGTTTAATAAATGACTTCCCTTAAATTGCACCACATGGCACCTATATAGTCTACCATATACTGATGATTCGTGTACAAAGATTAAACACATAAATAGCCTACCAAACAAAACAACAACAACAACAAAAAACTTATTTATGGCAGTATGATGGTAATCTTGGAAAATCATTTTCATTTCAGTGGTTACTAATGTTACACATGTAATTTCAGTAGTTTCAGTACAAAATATCAAAACTCATCTATCTATCTATCTATCTATCTATCTATCTATCTATCTATCTATCTATCTATCTATCTATCTATCTATCTATCTATCTAAAATATTATTGATAAATGGATAACCTTAATGGTCTCCATTGATTTCTACAGTATGGAAAAAATTACTGTGGAAGTCAAAGGGGACCAGCAACTGCTTGTTTACCCAAATTCTTTAAAATACTAAATTTGTCTTCAGCGGAAGAATGAAATTCATACAGGTTTGGTACAACTTCAGTAAATTACATTCAATTTTATTTATTTATTTTGGCAAACTATATGCTACCTTTTAAAGCAGGTTAGGCCATTTCTAAGAGGCAATAGCAAGGTAATTTGGAAAGGATAAGATCCCACCCTCCCTGCAAATCACTCTCCAAAGCCACACCTCCTCCAAAACACATGAATGCACACGGGCGAATGCACCAGTGACACTGACACAAAGATGGCATTGGTGGAGAGATGAATGCAGTGTTGTCAAATTGCCTCATGCACCAGTGAGAAAACATTACAGTACAAAGCTCATAATATTACAATAACAACGCCTTCCATTCTCGCTGTGTCTGCAACAGCATAATGGAACGCGCTGATGACGTATCCAGTGTGTGCAACAAGGTGCACAGAGGTTTGCAAATATAGAAATTGACAGGCAGGTAGGACAGCCTATCATAATCTGCGGACGGAGGAATATGATTGGATTAACATTTTATGGTCCTACACCTTCAACCGTTGATATACATACATTTAGACCAGAAAAAATAAATTCCTTACAAATACAATTTCTTTTTTGTCAGTTTAAGTGTCTGAAAACTTTGTGTTGTGCTTAAAACAATGCACAACGCAAGGCTAAAATCCAATGGTATGCATATTCCATATTTTCATATAATCCTGTTACAGCCCTGTTTTGCAGCCAGCGGTGAAATATCATTTGCATAATGGCAGGTCAGTGTTCCTGCAGGTGGTTTTCTTTAAATGTTCTTATGGGTGTGTCTGTGTTGCTCCAGGTGTAGTTGGACTTGTCTAATCTCGCTGAGTCACTGAAGGAAACACAAATTCAGGCATGTGCTTTAGATATGATTGACCTATTTAAATACATAAACATAGCCTATAAGTTTTAAGGAATAAACTAACTTGAAACCAGTTTTTCCCCCTACTGATTTGTTCATATTTAGTTATCAACATGTGGCTATGAGTAGTAGTCTTTGGTTGCAGTACATACATTATCAATAAACTTGACAAAATAATCAATAAACAATGCAGACTATAGAATATTTATGTGAAAATACAGTACAATGCGTCAAACATTTGGACAGGACTTGGTCATATAAACTGATTAACTATAGTTGTCATTCTTTATATGACACATAGATGTCAGTAATAGACCACATATTAGTTAGGTGACAAATAACGTTGACGTTTAAATGAAGGCAAAACCAAGGTTCTCTGATATAAGTTAGGACTTCACAAATTCACATTGCACCACGTGCCCCATATTCACGTGCACTGGACAATAACTGATAGCGCACGTTTGAGGGGAAATGTCGAACGGTGATTAAAAACACATGAACTGATAAAAGAGCTGCAGTTTAGGAATGTAGCTAGTGTGAAACGTCAGTTTATGAACAGCCAGTATGTGCAGTGTAAAGTGCAGCAAGATAAGTTTAGAATTAACCAGGGTTAACTAATTAAAGCCCTATTGGTATTGGAATGTTCCATATTCACATGGCATGTTATTAAAATCTACTTGGTGAACAGTAGGCTGCTACAGAACACAAAAAGTCCTAGTAAAACCATTGTACAGTGATGGATAAGTAAAGAAATCTATGGCCACATTCTGTACTAAAATGTATGAAAATGTGGTCTGGTGTAAAACAGTCCTGATTAATTGCTTGCTGCAACCCACATATACTTTTATCTTAATTGGGACTTAAAGGGGAAACAAGAAATCAATTTAGTTTGGAAATGCTGACATAGCCTGCCAAAAGATGTTTAAAACTCATCATGGTGCGTCTCAACCATTTCCCGGAAACCCTTGCACTGAATTTGTGTGTGAAAATGTTCCCGATTTCCCAAAACCCTCTTGAGTTACCTAAGCATGGTGACAGAAACTGACATAAAGAGAACAATCATTGGTGTTATGTCACATCTTTGGCAGCTAGAAGTAAAGCAAGGCAACGATGGAGTGAGAATGTGAAACATCTGGAACCCGTTACCTCTGAAAGCCCTCAAAATGCAGAGAGAGGGGGAGTGTGTGATACTGTGCTGTTTTCTTTTAGGCCAATTTTTCTGAAGTAAATTATGCAACATTCCAGAATCCGAGGACACTTTTCTCTATTGCACATGGTAGGCCTACTCAGTGTTTGTTTTTCATTAAGTTTGGTTATTTGCTTGGTTTGGTTCTATAGCTTACTTGATGAATAATTTATGTAGTCAGAACTGATTTGGTTGAAATTAGGTTTTTGGAGTCATTAAAACACAGACTTTAAGAACAAGCATAAAAGGCAGCCTTTTAAACCATTTAAAAAATGTTGTCCATTTCAGCTAAAAATGACTATCTAGCTATTATATTTTCACAGTAAAACAATTATTGCTTTCCTTATCCTATGATTTACTTTTTAAAGAATTAAAAATACTTTATTCTGCAAGCATGCAATATGTTGATGCAAAGTGACAGTAAATGTTATTTTTTGAAACAATTCATCAAAGAATTCTGAAAAGAAAAAAGTATCACAATTACCACGATGATAATAAGTACCACTTCCTGTTTTGCTTTGACCTTCAACCTTGATCAAAAGATAATTTGTTCAAAAACATTTACAAAATCCGACTGACTTCAAACTTGTGAACAGTAGTATATTTTCCCACTGTGCACTAATAAAACTGTAAATTGACAAAATCTTAATATTTTGTCAGATTTTGTATCTGAATGTCAATACTGTGGGACAGAAAGCCTCCAGCTGCAGGCTCTTTATCTGACAGTAATAGTGCAGTGAATCAGATGTTTTCTCACTGTTATAAGATGAATTGATTGGATAATGACAGGAGCTAGCTTTGACATGTTTCATATTTGTTAACTGTAGTAATTACAGTATTGTTCAAAATAATAGCAGTACAATGTGACTAACCAGAATAATCAAGGTTTTTCGTATATTTTTTTATTGCTACGTGGCAAACAAGTTACCAGTAGGTTCAGTAGATTCTCAGAAAACAAATGAGACCCAGCATTCATGATATGCACGCTCTTAAGGCTGTGCAATTGGGCAATTAGTTGAATTAGTTGAAAGGGGTGTGTTCAAAAAAATAGCAGTGTGGCATTCAATCACTGAGGTCATCAATTTTGTGAAGAAACAGGTGTGAATCAGGTGGCCCCTATTTAAGGATGAAGCCAACACTTGTTGAACATGCATTTGAAAGCTGAGGAAAATGGGTCGTTCAAGACATTGTTCAGAAGAACAGCGTACTTTGATTAAAAAGTTGATTAGAGAGGGGAAAACCTATAAAGAGGTGCAAAAAATGATAGGCTGTTCAGCTAAAATGATCTCCAATGCCTTAAAATGGAGAGCAAAACCAGAGAGACGTGGAAGAAAACGGAAGACAACCATCAAAATGGATAGAAGAATAACCAGAATGGCAAAGGCTCAGCCAATGATCACCTCCAGGATGATCAAAGACAGTCTGGAGTTACCTGTAAGTACTGTGACAGTTAGAAGACATCTGTGTGAAGCTAATCTATTTTCAAGAATCCCCCGCAAAGTCCCTCTGTTAAAAAAAAGGCATGTGCAGAAGAGGTTACAATTTGCCAAAGAACACATCAACTGGCCTAAAGAGAAATGGAGGAACATTTTGTGGACTGATGAGAGTAAAATTGTTCTTTTTGGGTCCAAGGGCCACAGGCAGTTTGTGAGACGACCCCCAAACTCTGAATTCAAGCCACAGTACACAGTGAAGACAGTGAAGCATGGAGGTGCAAGCATCATGATATGGGCATGTTTCTCCTACTATGGTGTTGGGCCTATTTATCACATACCAGGGATCATGGATCAGTTTGCATATGTTAAAATACTTGAAGAGGTCATGTTGCCCTATGCTGAAGAGGACATGCCCTTGAAATGGTTGTTTCAACAAGACAATGACCCAAAACACACTAGTAAACGGGCAAAGTCTTGGTTCCAAACCAACAAAATTAATGTTATGGAGTGGCCAGCCCAATCTCCAGACCTTAATCCAATTGAGAACTTGTGGGGTGATATCAAAAATGCTGTTTCTGAAGCAAAACCAAGAAATGTGAATGAATTGTGGAATGTTGTTAAAGAATCATGGAGTGGAATAACAGCTGAGAGGTGCCACAAGTTGGTTGACTCCATGCCACACAGATGTCAAGCAGTTTTAAAAAACTGTGGTCATACAACTAAATATTAGTTTAGTGATTCACAGGATTGCTAAATCCCAGAAAAAAAAAATGTTTGTACAAAATAGTTTTGAGTTTGTACAGTCAAAGGTAGACACTGCTATTTTTTTTAACACACCCCTTTCAACTAATTGCCCAATTGCACAGCCTTAAGAGCGTGCATATCATGAATGCTGGGTCTCATTTGTTTTCTGAGAATCTACTGAACCTACTGGTAACTTGTTTGCCACGTAGCAATAAAAAATATACTAAAAACCTTGATTATTCTGGTTAGTCACATTGTACTGCTATTATTTTGAACAAAACTGTATAACATGTCTAGGTTTGCTGTATTATGTGATCTTTTAAAGGTAATAATTATGATGGCTTAATAAACAAAATCTCTTGGCAGGGGCAGCTTATGTAATTCATAAATGTTTTAAAAAGCATTGCTTTTCTACAAGCAGGATGCTCTGAAAGTTAAATCATTTTTAATTGCTCAGTTAATAACCAATCAAGAAAATCAAAGCCCTGTCCCATACTTCATTCCATCTTTGTCCCTCTCTTTCCTTGATTCTTTTCGTCTTCATTTCTTTCTGCTTGCATCGGCCCGTACAGAAGCAAGGCTTTAATCTCGCTGTCATATCATACTGGATGTGGAAGCACAAGTCTGGCTTTGATCATCAAACAGGTCTCGTGTCAGTGTGAGATGAAAGCTGAAGGTTCAGACGAGCAGATACACTCTCAGAAGAAGCCGGTTTACAATGCTTCTTATAACGACAAGAAAAGGTTTATTACATTTTCTTCAAGACGGAAACACATCTTGCTCAAAATGACAGTGTCAGGCATGCTCAAGGTCGAAACAAAATCTTGTAGGTAATTGTTTTCAAGTTCTGATTTTTTTTTGTGCTCTTTAAAATGCCCAACACTCAACTCTGTCCAGAATGTCTGACTTTTTAAATGTATTTTATAACAGCATATAACTTTAGAATTGTAGAAAATGGGTTTAGTTTAAAACTTTTAAATATGGTTAGGTTCGAGGTATAATATTTTCCTCCGAGCAAATGCTGTGGTTTAAAAGTTCATATTTTACTGGACACTTAAGAGGACAAATGGAGTTACATAATAGAATGAAACACAAATGACATTTTCCTCAAAACATTTGCTAAGGTTTTCAGAGTTGTTCAGTTCAGTTGCTAGGGTATCTGAGTGGTTTCTATGTGATTGCTAGTGTGTGTATTAAGTAAAAACAAAACAAAAACAAACACAAGAACAAAGATAAACATTGAATTTTTATTGCACACTACCCTGTAAGTCTTGTGGAAGGCTGTACAGCAGTTTGTTCAGGGTCATTTAAAGGAAAGATGCCTTAAACAGGCTCGTACTCTCATAGATATATTGTCCAGCTTCAGTTTTAGGAGCACAGGTCTATACATTTACGGTTACATTTGATAAAAGTTGTAAAGCAGCCCAGTGTTTTGAACAGAGTTTTTTATACATTCACAGTAAAGCCACTGAATGTTGAATCACAGCTTTGATGTAATATAAGGCACAATGTTATGTTTTAAATGGTAATATATCAACAGCATGTGGTAGCAATTTACAAAATACTGCACAATTATGCCTCTTGAAGCCTTGATGAATACTGTACAGTGATTTACTTAAGAAATATTTTCATGGTTATGCATTTAAAAAAAGACTTGCTTTGGGAATTTAAACAAAGAAACAGTTTTTGTTCTTATGATTCAATCACATTTGGAATGGCTGAACATACTGGATCATTTTAATTACATGCCTGCTCATGCATGGAAAAAAAGTAAAGCTCAAACATGCATTTCTCCAGCATCAAAATGTCCTGAACTGTGCAAACACGCTTGTAAACAATATATACACATATGCAAATCGAAATCAACTTAATTTGTAAGAATATGAAAGGTCACGAGTTCAGCAGGATCACTTTTGAACTTGTAGTTGTTCTTGTTTTTTTCTGTATCACTATCAAGTTTGCTTTAACTCAAAATCATCTTGAACTTGCCTAGTGTTTGATGGCATGGCAAGGTGTAAACCTACTTTAAGATGAGAAGCTTTATTCACCACTAAACTGCTTGAAACATGCGTGACAGAAGAATATTTCTGCCCTAGAAACAATTTCAGCAATAACAGGCAGTAATATAACAGCAGAGGTAAAAATATCTATTCAACAGATCAAACAAATACATTTAATCAAAATTAAACACAGTTCTTCCCTTCGGTTTTGCTCCCTCTGAGTGCAACTGAACGGCACTGGGTCAATAATACAGACATTCAACAGCATACAATCAATAATCTGTCATATCATTTCTGGTTTAGATTTGATTTCATGTTGAAACCAGAATGTGAGATTTATACGGAGATAAATTCATTTGAGATAATACGGTCATGATTTCTGCAGCAACTTGCAATTTTGAAATATCACCGATGATTTTCATATTTACGTCCAACTGATCGTGAAGTTATGACTGAGGTTCAGACCCAAGTCTGTTACTGTCAGCACCTACACAGACATAAGACAAAAAATACATTTCTTTAAGTTTTATTTTGCAGAAATGTAAGTTTTTTTTTTTTTACTCGCATAACTTGTTTTTTACCTATTAAAAAAATATATGAAATCACTATTGACATCAACTACTAACAGTTTTAGACTTTTCTCAACCTATATATTTTGAGCTAGATATTTTATGCATTTTGATATTTTTAAAATGCATTACAGAAATGGCAACATCCCCCAAAAATATATATTTTTAAAAATATATTTAAAACATAGTAAACCACCAACCATAGGCAAATACTCACAATTATTTATTTCCAATACAGCCTAATGAAAGTAGTTTGACTATCATAGGACTGCTAATAAACTTTTTTTATCCTTACTGGGAACATTTAACATAAATATACGGTTTTATATAAGCAGCAGCTTCCTAAAACAATAGTAAATTCTATTACCTGGTTGTTACGGTAAGTGAACGCTGCCTCTTGAGAATTCACCGTTACTTTGTCTGGTTCTGTCTTCACTCCATAAAACGAAACTGTTTCCACTGTGATGTAAGTAGCCTCCTCATGATTATGCAGCACTTCTGATTTCATTGTGTTCTGAAGATCATTAATAAAGAAGATAGTTCCATTTATCATCCCTGATATTAGGCAGGATAACAACTAAAGCAAATTATGCAAAGCAGAAGACAGCAAGACCATTTACATTTAGAAACAAGCAAGTGATGTGTTGTTAAAAACTAATCCTGGATACAAATGGGAATAATTAATGAAACATTTTTTATAATGTACCCAGTCTATGAGAACTGAATTAATGCTTATTCAAAACTAAAAGCATGCTGGTTTACTTTAATAAAAGTGAATTGTCCTTTTTCTGTACCTGTTCTACTGTGAAATAGATATAAGCGTATTGATCTTTCTCATATGTGTCAAGGGTCTCTCCATCATCCCAAAACAGATCACCCTTGGCCAGGCCGTCCTCACTCAGACTCACAATCAGATTGAGGGGCTGACCGCTGCTCACCCACAGGGTGGTGTTAGGTCTCTGAAACACAACCAATTCAAATGAATATGGACACAGATAGATATGATCCATCTATCTTTTAATTAATCACTAAATTGAAACTTTTTGAAGAAAGTGTTAAAACATATAACTTTGGCTTCGAACACACACACACACACACACACACACTAAATTATAGAAATTACCTATAAAATCATTACTTTGAGAATTTATGCATTTATGTCTTTTTAAGCATAAAAATACATTTATTATAATAAATAAATTGCCCGTTACACAATGTGCTTCTCTGTCACCTGTGTAGGTATGACTGAACCCTCTCTGAGATGCAGGTTGATTTGGTCTTGTGGCGCCTGAAGATTGATCTCTTCTCCACTGCTTACCAACGAGTCTCCCTGCATGTGACACAAACATTCAGGATGAATACTGTATGAAACTCCAAAGTAAGAGAATTATGCATTTCTAGAGAGGTGGGACTTACAGTGTGGAAATCGTACCAGAGACCTTTAGGGAAATATCCCACAACATAATCTCGCCCTGCCTCCAAAACCGGTGTGACCAGCAAACTCTTTCCCCAGAGGAACTGTTTATCTATCCCGTATGTCTTCTCATCGTTCGGGAACCTAAAAGGCGCAGCACAAACAGTAATTAAGTTTAAGTGTATATCTCCCTGAATTTAGAGATAGTATGTGCATGGATATAGGATAATTCTAAAAAAAAAAAACATGTTAATATTGGATTCCTTTAAGAATTAATTAACATACAATCAGGTTTTGTGTGTATCTTACTGAAAGAGCAGTGGTGTGGCGACTGTGTGTCCACTGATGTGCGCGTGATGGAAGAGTGTGTAGAGATGTGGGAACAGGGAATAACGCAGGAGAATGGCTTCTTTCATTGCTGTACGAGCTGCTGGGCTGAATGCTGTTGGTTCCTGATCCTGTTGTGAAATGACAAATCTGTTAATCCAGAGAAGTGGAAGGCCAAAAAAATACTAATAATTGTACTGCCAAAACAAGTGACAGATGGGATACTAATCAAATAAACACAAACAGACTGCAGAAGAACAATAAGATAAAAACTCTTTAAAAATATTTGAGCATTATGAGCTACAGAATTTCACGGAGCAGCTTTAGGCCCAATCCCAATTCTACCCCTTAGCCCTTCCCCTTTCCCTCCGTTTTGTGCGTTCATGTGAAGGGGTAGGGGTGTCTCGATTCTCTTTTGGTTGGAGGGGTAGGGGTAAGGGGAAGGGCCAGATAGCCCTTCAAACGAAGATTTTTCGGGACCACACTTCAAACGAAGGGGTATGAATTATCTCGGCAACATGGCTGCTACAGCGAACAAAAAGACTCATAAATGTACTTTTTGTTGGCATAAATAAAGATTTTAACGAAAAGTAATCATTTGTTTTATGTTACATTCAATTGTGAGTTCATTTTAATGGTAATGTTACTCAAAGAAATGTTTGCAAAAAATCGCTAATATTTGCTAATGTCATATCATTACAGACTGCATGATAGTGGCACAGGATATGTCTGATCAGGGCGATAACTGCCGTAGACACTGATGGGTGCTAATCCCCCCAATAATTAGAAATTGCTAAACCATTGTCTCAAATATTGCCTATTCAAGAGGGAGAGAGAGAGAGAGAGAGAGAAATGGAAGTTGCGTGTATTCGTGTCTGTGCGTTTCTCTTTTTAGAGTGAGTGTAAAACAGCGATTGTATCCTCTCGTCGCTGGAAAATATGTAGCGATTCAGTATTTAAACTGTATTTATTAAAAGTCATGGGGCAGTGTTTACAAGTTTATTTTCTCCTGGATGTGTGAGCGCAATTTCCGATATGTGTGTGTGTGTCAGTAAGCAGCTCATTTATACAGAACGATAATTAAAGGCTCTAATGCACACCAGCACACCAGTATGTGTGTGTATTATAAGAGCTAGACGACGAATGATGTGACGGCATAGTAGTGGTGTCCCAATCCTTAGGAGAATATTTTCTAATATAAGGGGAAGGGGTAGGCGGAGGGGTAGGGAAAGGGGTATAAAATAGAATTGGGATTGGGCCTTAGTTGCAGACTTTGCTGTGGTGTAAAACTAAAGTAATCTGTCATTACTGTTTAGACAGATGGAAGAAAGTTCACCTGTTCATCTATGGAGTTGTGATTTCTTGAAAAGGGGTAGAAAGCTCCAAGCTGGGTCCACCGGACACACAGTTCTTCTGTAGTGCTGCCACCAAAGCCACAGATGTCAGCCCCAATAAGAGGGATGCCCAGGATGTTAAATGTCAGCATACCTGGGAAAGAGGAAGAAAATGGTTAGAGTAGCTGTAGTAAATAGAAAACTCTATGGGACTAACTCTGGCCTCGGCAGAGCAGTGTGTGTTTAATACCTGGTATGGATGTGGCCAGGTCTTTCCATTGACTCCTGTTGTCTCCGAGCCAGTGGCCTGAATACTTGCCCTGACTGGGAAACGTAGAGCGGGAAATGACGAAGGGACGCTTATTTGTGATCTTCCTCAAAGCACTGAAAGAGACAGACAGACATGATCCAATCAGAAAGTGTTCAAACACGTTTATCATTTAAAATCTAATAATCTAGCTTTGGTCAAATGTTTTGCTTGAAAAATTCTTCTTAAAAAAAAAACACTTGGCATAGAGATATATATCTACATTTATGTTTAAAAGTTTCAGGTCAGTAACATTTTTAATACTTTAGAAAGAAGTCTCTTATGCTCAGCAAAGCTGCATTTTGATCAAACACAGTACAAACAGTAATATGTCAAACTGTTATTACTATTTAAAAAAACAGTTTTCTATTTTATTATACTTTAAAACTTAATTTATTCCTGTGATGCAAAGCTGAGTTTTCAGCATCATTACTCCAGTCGTCAGAGTCACATGCTCCTTCAGAAATAATTATAATATGCTGATTTATTGTTCATAAACATTTCTTATTATTTATATTATAACAGTTATTTTTACTTATCTTTTTTTATAAAATGATTCATTTATTTGATGATTCTTTGATCAATTGAATGCATCCATACCAAATAAAAGTATTAATTTTAACGAATTAAAAAAGAAATACCGACAAGACCCAAACTTTTTAACAGTAGTATATTTATATAGATTTATGTATTTTTTTGTATGACTGTGCATACCTTTCAGTAGCCTTAGCTTCCATGAGTCCATACAGACTGTGTATGTTGTAGTGAGTGGAGATCTTCTGTCTTGCTGATGCACACACAGTCTTGGCCTTTAATGTACCGCCCAGAATCCCTACAGCAGACAACACCATGCCTTATTGTTGGAACAAAATGGCAGCATGCGTAATGTAGATCTGCATATAATAGACCAATACCTGGTGTGTAGGGAGGATTTTCCAGTTCATTGTCTGGGCAACCATTCAGTGATCCATCAAAGAAATTAGATGGCTCATTCATGTCCTTGAAGAAAAGATATAAAGAAGAGAACATGATCAGTGTTTGAGTAAATGCAAATAATGATCCACCTAATAGTCAATAATACAAATGCACAACATACAATCCACACGCCATCAAAAGACACGTTTTCATGGAAACGCTTCAGATTCTGGTACCACCATTCATGTGTGTCTGGATTGGAGAAATCTGGAAAAGCTGTGAGTCCTGGCCAGACCTAGGAAACAAAATAAATCCCATAAGGAATATTATTTAATATGAATTATTTCTAAACTAAATTTCAGTTTAAATTTTTGCCCAGACTTGGACTTCATACTGACATCTATCGGTTTCGATGAAGCATTACTGACGTTTATTATTGGTTACAAATGAAGTAGTTTACCTTTTATGATTTATCAGTACAATTTATAGATATTTCATTAATTACGGTAAAACTTTTAATTTCACAAGGTGACATTCAATTGCTCAAAGACATAAAACATTTATAATGTCACATTTTATTTCAAATAAATGTTAAACTATTAATTTAAGTAAAAAAAGATGAAGCACTTTTTTTGTTTTATCAATAATAAAATATCACCATTTATTTTCAATGATAATAAGAAATATTTCTTATTGAGCAGCAAGTCAGCATATTAGAATGATTTCTGAAGAATCATGTGTCATACAATTTAAAATATATTCAAATAAAAATAATTTTTACATTACACTTTTTACTTTATTTATCAAATAAATGCAGCCTTGGTAAGCATGGAGAGACTTCTTAAAAAAAAAAAAAATACGCCACATTTTAAACAACTTAATGAGTATGTATTCAGTGTACCTTCCCGATTAGGACGTCTCCATTCGAATCATTGATGAAGATGCCCCTCTTCATCCCCTCATCAAATGGCCAGTAGGAGCCGGGCAGCTGAGAGTTACTGATACCGGGATCCTGATGAGGAAGTGCAAAAGAGACACACGCACAAGCTGCAGTTTACATCAAGCGCACTTCAGCTAAATCCACACTGACACATCCAAACGCTTTAGTGAGGGATAGAACTGCGGTCATGTGAAACATTCAGCTGCCAAACAAGCCTCATGACTGTCAGTGTGATTCTACTGCTCCACAAAAGAGACGAGAGCCAAATGAGGAAGTGTGTCATATGGAGGTTTTTGCAGGAGCAGCATATTTAAACCCACAGAACACAGACGTTCCTCTCATTTAGATTTGGAGTTGTACTGCTTTCTGCAAAGACAGTCTCCAAAAATTATTTAAGCCACACTGAATCTGAATAAACGTCATTGCATATCAAACCAAGTGACATCTTTAAACAAAAGAAACATTTGTGCAATGGTATTTTACCAATTGGTTTGAAGGTGATTTTTATTGAATGTGTGAAGTCATTTCCCCTTCAAGAACATTTAGGTGTTCTAGCAGAGTAACCAGGTGTAGAGCATTGAATTCACAAACGGCTACGTTTTTGTCAATCCAAGTGTGTGTGTACCAGGATCATGACGTAGTGTTGATCATGTCTATGAAGGTCTTTCACAAGGTCAGGTAGGCCAGAAAAGTTCTCGGTGTCATAAGTGAAGTCTAAGGCATGATTCATGTAGTCAATGTCATTCCACTGAACATCCTGAAATATAGAAAAATGTTGTGATTTGCACAATTTGGAATTAGTGCAAACATGATTTCTCACATTTCTATTCCCTATGCTAAACGCATAATGCAATAGTGTAAATCTTTTGGAGCAGAACTGAAATTAACTAAAACTAAAAAAACTACAGTACCTGAGGTATCCCATAATTCCGCATTTCTTTTACAACATTCCAGGTTTTGTCACTTGACTTGTAGCCCCATCGGCAAAGATGATATCCCAGAGCCCAGAAGATGGGCATTGCAGGCTTCCCTAATGTGAAAAAGAGAAGTTTAAATGATTAGTTCTTGAACTTCTGATTCTTCATGTGAAAATGCTTATCAAATACTGCTTATGATGCTTGCTGACCTATAACATCCAAGTACTGTGCAGTCACAGAGCTGGGATCGGGGCCTAGGAAAATGTAAAAGTCGAGGATCCCACCAATCATACGCCAGGTGAGGGCAGGAGCAGGCTGCAGAGCCACATCTACATCAGAGATTATTTACACATGTTATTACAAAGATCTGACAGCATTTAACACCATTATTAGCATTTTAATACCTTTTTTTGGCCATGCACCACTATAGGTACCATGTAAATGATTTATAAATGTGAAAAAAAATGTAGGTAGAAACAATCTGCATTTATCTATTCTATCAGTTCTACAAGCCGTTTCACTCAGACATACGTCACAATAAATGAGAAAAGTTTTTGGCAATTTGCGCTACATGCTGACTTTAATCTGCACAACCGATGGCTGTATACGCAACAACAAAGATTCACAGGAAAATGCATGCATGTTATAATGGTTTACAAATGAACAAGTGGTAATGCAAAGTATTGTTTAAGAAGCTGATATGTTTGTCTTTTTTAACTTTTTTCTCATGCATGAACTTTACTTATCTTATTTTATGACTTATTATAGTCATAATTATCTCTGACGACACTGTGTTCAAAAATCAAAAACCAGGCTTATCATGAACATGACAATCAAACAAGAGTCAGTGCCAAAACAACATGGTGTTCTGCACTCTGAGGAGGAGCAATCTAGCTCATTGCTCTATAGTATTTGATCCATAGCTTATAAAGTGGTATGTGGTTTGCATTGTGTTTGGAATTTGAAATGTAGATGTTGATTACTGCTTAAACACTGAACTCAATGTCAGTTTCAAATTAAGCATGCATGTGTGTGATGAGCCCACCCATTGCATTGCTGTTGAGCATGAAAAACCCATGCGCCTTTCCATCAGATTCCATAGAAAGATAAAAGGGATGGACGCCATAGAGGTTGGTCAGCTCCTGAAAGAACCGCCAGTCAAGAAAAGCAGAGCAGTTAGTGCAAACTGGAACATTTATTAATCTGGATTGATGTTTTGTAGTGATGTTAAATGGGTCATGTTATAATGTACAATGTAATATGCTGCTCATGGATTCCTTTGCAGTAAATGGGTGCCGTCAGTCCAAACAGAGGCTAAAAACATCAATAGTTAAAATAGTTACACAATAGTTAAAAGGCAATCCATTTGACTCCACTCCAAATGTAATGTCTTTTAAATGGAAAAGCTGTATGTTTGTATTTGAACTAATTTATCATCAAGGCTTTTTTACTTCACATCTTTGCTTATGGCTAAAATACAAGTCCTCTATCTATAATATAGCTTTCTCTAGTGAAAAAGTTGTCACTTGTCACGTCTGAATCAGCAGAGAAATATGCACAGACCAAGCACCTTTTATAAGCAAAAACAGTTTTAAATAAATATGCGTGCAGGTTTTTGATGCGAGAGGACGACAGGGGGTGGACTTTATCCCTGGAGGAGGCCTTATGGCCTTAAGGACTCATATTTTAGCCAAATTACAATGGTCTTTTTGTTTTATTGTTTCTTATAAACATGCAGCTTTTATCTTCACAAGATGCTAATTTAGCGACTGTAGTCATGTGGATTAGTTCTGGATTATTGTGATGTTTTAATCTGCTGTTTGGATTCTCATTCTGACGGCACCCATTCACTGCAGAGGATCCATTGGTGAAGTGATGTAATGCTAAATTCCTCAAATCTGTTCTGATGAAGGAACAAACAACTTGGATGGTCTGGGTGGGGGGGGGGGATGGGGGGGGTAACATCTTCAGGAAATTTGCCTAGTTATTAGTTTTTGCAACAGACCTGACAGATTCTTATGTCAGAAGATGAATGTTAAGTTACCATTGGCGGGACATCCCGAGCCCACATAGTGAGTGTGTTCCACTGGACGTCATGCAGAAAGTTGGAGCGATGTTCTCCCAGTCCATATATGAAACGTGAAGGTAATGATGTAGACATCTGCAGGAACTGATCCGCATAGAAGAGAGGAGCTATAGATGTATTCAACCTGATGGGAGGTGAATGAGACACAATATTACAGACCTCCTTCCTGAAGAGTTTTCTCCTAATCACTTCTAATGGTAATAGGTCTATATTGGTTGAGAGTAAATAGTACTTACAGTACAGTTCCTGATTGTGTTCTCTTGACAATCAGCCCGAAAGGTTCTTTGATGAAATCTACGGTGTAAGAGGGATTTGATGCTTTTTTCTGAACCACAGGAACATCTATAGGCACCTCATACCTCTTTTGAGCCGGGTCTGTTATCTGTATTTGCCACAGGAATATTACGAAACAACAAAAAATATTGTAGGTTACAAACTCTGAAAATGTTTTCCATTTAGGATGTATCTATATTGATAATGAAAAACATCAATAAGCTGAATCAATAATCAAGTTTCAAGTTTGTATTTATGTGTGTAGCACATTTAAAAACAGCAAGCAGGGCTGACCAAAGTGACCTGATTTTTTAAAACAGAAAAAAAAAAGTCTGTTTCATAAAGAGAGCTCACAAACATAACCATGCAGTAACATGGAGACCAGAAGTGTTCTCACCTTCACACGCAGTCTGTTGTCTTCCTCATACAGCACCTCCAGCTGCAGCGCATCTATGTCTTTAGGATAATACGTCTTTTTGTTCCGGAGCAGTTTTCCCACCTTCCCCATCTCTGTGTCAGTAATGGACACCAACTCGTAGGATGGATAGTCAGGTGTGTAGAAACACCACGGCACTCCATTCCGTCGCGATGTCTTAGCCTGTGAGCGCTGTATGAAGCAGCAGTTTCGAGAGTGGCACATCTCCTCCGTGACCACCACACCTCTCTCTGGATAACAGTCAAACCTCCAAGCTTCTGGGATCTGTGAACAGGACTCCGGCTGCAGCCACGTCCCGTTTGAGCTTTTAGCCACAGCAGGTGGAGGGGGTCTATGGGGTTCTGTGGAGGGTGGCGTGTGTAACCAAAATATGGTTCCAAGCAGCCAGATGCCAAAGAGGACCACAATAAGTCCCCCGAGGGTCAGCAGGGCAACGGTGATGGAGCAGCGACGGCTGTGGGGCAGAAGAGGCAGCTCTGGGTTTACTTCCTTTAGATCCGTGTCTGTCGTCTCTTCAGGATCCAATAAAGCAGCCCCCGCGAAATGAACCTCCTCTGGAGTGAGCCTCTTGTACGACACCATTTCAAACTTCAGAGAATAAAGATAAAGATATAAAAACAAGAGAAGTTAATTAACACAATATCCTCTAAATGTGAGATTTAAATTTGTTGCATAACTCATCCCCCACTACTTATGCAATCAGACTAATTCATCCCTCGCAAAGAAGCACTCTATTGGTTGAATTATTCTGCCAATGCATTTTATTATACTGAATAAGACTTTCCTGTAAAAATTAACCAAAAACTTTCTTCTGTGGAGCTAGTAATTTTTTTTATGATGCTCTAAAGACATTTTCTATTAGGGATGTACAGACATTAATATTCTGGCCAATATTAATAAACTTATATTCACCTATATTAAAATCTGCGCTAGTCTAATCTAATTCAAAATAAAACAGTATGAAAAATTTAGATTTTAAACTTTTGGCATTTGCTACATACAAAATTACAGTATAAGTGTTTGCTAAAGATTAACAAATTAAATCCTATTAGATATACAGTATGATAACAGCTGATTACATATTAATTTAAGATCACAGTACAGTTTTTAAATAATTTATACTTTTTAATTTGCAAGAATGCATTAAATTGATCAAAAGTGACTGTTAAGATGTTTATAATTTTTCAAAAGATTTATTTTTCAATGTAATGCTGTTCTTATAAATAAATTATAAATCACCGGAATAAATGATATATTTTTAAAAGATATTCAAATAGAAAACTGTTTTTTTTTTTTTTTTTTATAATATTTCACAATATTACAGTTTTTATTGTATTTTACATGCAACTTTCACTTGGTGAGCATAAAAGATTCTTTCATAAACATGTCGAAAATCTTAGAGACTCCAAACGTTTGAATGATGGGTTACATATTGAGTTTTATATTCCAAATCTTCTGAAGCCATATGCTTTGTTGTGAACTGACCTAAACGTAAGCCTTTGGTTCTTTGAAAGTTGGTTTTAGGTATCTTGAGGTCGTCTTAATTAAACTGGAATAAAAGTCTATAGGATTAAAATTGTTTATAGAGATAAGAACATTCCAGTTATCAGCAAGTGTTTCAGCAGTTTCAGCCTCTGTAAGACACAGATATAATGACGCTATGTATTTGCCAATATCATGTGACAAATGTCACACAGATGAGAAAACTAAAATAAATACATAAAACTGCAGATATGGGGAAGTACTAGGAAGGGAAGTGGCTATAGGAGAAAGGATCATAGTGAAAAAGAAGTGAGACCAATTTTCATACTGTACCTCTTCTGCTGAAAGACTCATGATTTGTTTTTTATCTTTTTCCAAAATGAAAAAGCAAGCATATAAAACAAAGTTATGTTTTGAATTCCTAAAACATGTTTTAATCAAGAACACCTTAGGGAAAATGGCCATGGTATATTCAGATCTCCTTACATTTGCAAATGCACAGCTGTCCATAATAGCTTTCTACGTAGGGAGCTCACACATTTTTAAGTAAAGCCCAAATGTTCTGTAATTGCATGGAGCAGCTGAGCATTAGAATGGAGTCTGTACTCTTACACAATAGAGGTAGAGGTCAGAGTTCAAGAAAACACTTTAGCCCCCTCCACTGTTTTAAAACGAACTAAAACAGACACAAACCTTCATAAAGTACGTTAGACAGATCATGGGTAAATGTGACCTTAATTGAGTGATACAAGCTGCAGAGAAACTTTTGGCTGCAATAAAATTAACAACACAGTACAGTGCAGTGCAGTTTGTGGAATACTGCTTTCATGTGACGTGAAAATGGTATATCAACATATATTTTTTAAATATATAATATGTGCATATCTTTTGACCTTAAAGTGCATAAAAATAGCGTTTATCGACATTCTGAATGAATAATAAATAAAATAGGTTTAAATTTTGCAGCCACATCGCTTCAATAACAGAAAACAACATCGTATATGCGACATTGTAACATATTATACAAAGAAGACGTAGCTCACTTGAAACATCAAACAAACAGCACACAGAAGAAACAAACTGCACATTTAAATTCACTTACTTTTTACGCGGTTGGTAAATGCTGGATTTAAGCGGTTGCAGTGTTTCACACACTACATTTCATCAGTGAAGATCTGTGTGTTTTGGTGAATATCTGTGAGGTCTGATGTGTTGTGAAGTTGGCGTTGTTGTGTGTGTCCTACAGTAGCAATTGGAATCTGATTCGTTTTGCAATTCGGCTCCTTTAGACGGATCGTTACAGCGAACGAGCTCAAAAATGATTCATTTAAAAGTAACGACTTGACTTTAAAAAAAAACTCCCCATGTCCCCTTATTTTCAGTGTGTGTTACACGATTTTCATGTCAAATGGTGTTTCTGCCGTTTTCCAAACTGTTCACTTCCTACTCGGTTGTACTCTCACAGATCTCATCACTTGGCGAATCGGTTCAAATGAAACATCGAAAAGAGCCAGTTCAAAAAAAAGAGAAAAAGATTCGTTCATGAATTTATTCTACTGTGTAACACTCGCACCTATGTAACTACATTACTGCCATCTACTGGCCTGGAAGCTAGTGGGTATTTATTAAAAAATACATTTCAGCAGCAATTAAGACCTGACCAAAAACTGAGAGAGAATGACAGATTTCAGAAATTAGCTATAACTTATATAATCAAGAAAATTATTAGCTTCTTTAAAGTTGAAAACATATGCTTTTTTCCTCAGGCCATCGTGATATCAGTCCAGCAGATGGCAGCTCAGTCTAATATGTAGACTAAAAATGATTCCACATCAAATGTAACCAATAAGATATTTATTTACCATATAGTCTAACACTGGAGTAATATTATAATCTAATAATATAGCCTAATATATTGATGGTGAACAAATTCCAACATCTACTAATAGACTACAGACATTACTGAGGCATTGAAAATGAGAAGCCCAAGAAAAGTGGTGTCTTCTTTTGATTTGAATTGCACTGTCTTTGATCTATGTTTATTTAATTCAGTTTGATTCAACAAAGGAAAGACAGGTCTGTCTTTGTTCTGAGCTATACTATTATTAAATTCGTGAAAAAGTAAAAAAAAAAAAAAAAAAAGCATTTTTACTCTCAAAATCTTGAAGCAGATGATTCTTTAGAATCAAGCTGAAGACACATAGAAATAGATTGTAAAATGTCAATATTATGATAGCCTCTCTTATGATAGAGATTTGCTCTAAGCCACATGTTGGTATTAGACAGTTTGACACAATAATCTTCCTCTCCCAAGTTCTCCCACGCTAGAAATGATTCCACAAGAGAAATGAAAAAATCAAAGTCGGATTTGCTCCGCAAGACTCCTAATTGTCAGAATACCGTCTTGTTTGCCCACGCATTACCTCTAATGCTAGATGATAATCTCTGTGTTATGAGGCCCTATTACTGCTGGTATAATAAAGGTGAAACAAATTATTCACAGTTCTCAACCCTAATTTACATGAATTTTAAAAAGCATCAAATTTCATAATTTGCTTCTTTTCTCCTGCTTGAATAATTATAATCCCATAAATCCTAGAGCAGGCCTCTGACCATGGCAGTCATTAAATGCTTATACAGTAGCTTGAGGTCAAGATGACAAGTGCCACAACAGAGTACAACCGGCACTATGCGATGAGATACACCTATAGTGCTTATAGAAATCTGTTCCTATCATAAATACAGCATGATCGTCTTTAGCTAGAATAGTTTCCCCCAGGCATGCACAAGGTGATCTCAAGGGCCTAGTGTGATGTGACATACACCGAGGCCTCATTATATATATATATGCTGTGCTCCAAACCTCGTAGTGTGACACCAAGAACATTGGTGCCAGTAGCCCTTTGGGTGTCCCAAGTTTGAATCCTGTCTCGTGGAGCTTTCCCGATCCCGTTCCCTCTCTCGCATTGCTTCCTGTCATCCACTACACTGTCCTATCTAAATAAAAGACAAAAATGCAACATTTGTTGATCAGACAACCTTTCAAGATTGTTAGCTAAAGTTCTGAGAAGATTTCTTGTTAGCTGGGATATCTTGATCTATTCTGTTCTTGCATCCCTCCTTCAACGTATATTTTATCATCAGAAATGCAAGATTAAAAGCAAACCTCTACTCGACCAGCAGCATTTGAGCTTAATGGTCCATTCAAGTCATGTTGGAAAGATTGTGTTTATGAGTTGAATGGAAACAAATGTCACCACAAAGTCACAAAATCTGAGTTTCTGAGTTCAGTCAGTGAGAAATCATGTTGAACACAATGGATGCAACATCTGTATTAATGATACATTTGCTCAAATTTATGTTTTTTTTTTTTTCATTTACAACAAAACTACTTAGAAAGTACAAAACTGAATATTTACACCACCCTCATGAATTGAATAAAACATAATGAAAAAAAAAAACACCTGATGTGCATTATTTTTATTATTTTGTAACTTCCCAAGAGGACTTGAATGCACCATTAATTCACATTCTTAGCACAGAGGTAGATTTGAATTCTTAGGCCTATAGGACTGTTCAAATCTCTCTTATAAAGACATGATTTAAGAGCCTCCTTCATATTCTCTCATTGTTCTCTTTGCTCTTAATGTTGTACACACACGCACACGGTTGGTCTCAGATGGGACATCTGCTTCCCAGTGGGAATAATCAGTTTGACCTTGGCCGATAGTGGCTGCAAACGTGCTACAGTGCTGAGACATGAACATTCACAGCATTGGGCACTGAGCTGGAAAAATGCTATCCACCCTAAGACAAAAAAATGTGCTCATACAGCAGGACCCACTCTATAAGAGATAGAAAAACTGCATCTATCAATGTGTGTGTGTGGAGAGAAAGTAGCATGTGTTATTGCCAAAAGGCAAAGCATGCCATAATACTTTGAAATGTACAATGATGTTTAAAGTTAGGGGTTTGTTATTAAGTGTTCTTTTTCTAAATTATCTAGGTGTCACTGACAATCCAACACACCGATGAACTCTGGCACAGGTCAGATATGAAAGAGCGCGTGTGTGTTCTTGCGAAGTAACCTCAAGTCACATTTATTCATTCTCTACCCAGGAATGAAATTAAACATTATTCATTAAAGTCACTGTCAGTCTGCCAGAAAAATAACTTTCTGGAGCACTAAACACGTACTATGTGGCATTGGATGAAAACTGGAAGAGTGAAGGAAATTAATTAACTGCAGTTTGGGAACATTTCATCCATGCTTCCTTTCATTGGCTCATATCACTCCAAATGTCTTTCTCTCTCTCTTTATTAACAGTTTGAGATACATTTGTGCAACTTTAATTTATTACGGTCTCAAATAACCCTAAAGCCTCTGTCGTTAAGAGCCATGGGTGGCCAGCTTAACAGATATTAACGGAGTAAACCTTTCTGATTTTAAAGTTCACATGTCAGGGTGACATCAAGGACGGATTATGTTTCTGAAAGGCCTTAAGCACCAGATTCTTTGGCTCTTGTCAAAACTGTGAAATGTCCAAATGATAGGACATTACATTGCAAATATGAGAAATAAAATCACAACTGTGTGATAAAAAAACGCAATTACACGAATGAGCACACCATGCATGTGTTTAATATATAAAGTGTTGAGAGAGCACTGTCAGTGCTGAGGAAGGGCCAGGAACAGATAACGTTTCTCATTTCTTAGCTCATTTCACATTGTGACAATAGTCAAGGCACACAAATTTCAAACTCTATTTGTCTAACTATATCAAATGTAAATCTGTAGTTGCTTGTTTCAGTGTATCAGGCTTCCACTCCCAGATGGAGACCCTGACACTCAGAGTTCAATTATGTAATATTATATAAGTGTTAATTATTCAAAAATGTGATTTTTAATAGTTTAATAATTTACAATACCATTCAAGTTTTTTTTATGCTAACCAAGGCTGAATATATTTGATCAAAAATACAGTAAAAATAGTAATCTGTGAAATATTATTACACTTTAAAGCAACCGTCTTCTATTTTAAAAGATTTAAAAATGTAATGTATTCCTGTAATGGCAAAGCTGCTCATTCAGAAATCTTTCAGAAATCATTTTAATATGCTGATTCACTGCTCAAGAAACATTTTCTACTATTATCACGTTGAAAACAGCTTAATATTTTTTTTGTGGAAACCACAATACTTTTTCTGACCCCAAACATTTGAATGGTAATGTATTGTTTATTCTTATATAATCATAATTCATGCAGTTTTATAATAATTGGGAGAGACATGGACTATTGATCTATTTATGTGAACTACTATAAAAACAGCTGGAAATTGTGACATCTTTTAGCTTTTACTTTCCTCTATATTTTAATGTACTATAGCTAACTTTGCAGATTTGCAAACAATATAATATCAGCACATGTATATGTGGAGTCACTGTTGGGATATGAAGATGGCAACCCACCAGTGACCATGAAAGAAAGCGTATGAAAGAATTAAAAATAAAAATGTGAATGTGAATATGCATGAATGCGTATGGTTTATGGACTGGCCAGCCGGTGTCCTGCATAAATGTCCTTTGAAATGCAGTGAAAGCTTTGTAACATAGCCATATGGCCCAAGATCAGAGAAGAGACCAGACACAGGGAAATAACCAGCAGCAGCACACACAAACATCTTTGTTCATTCATATTTAGCTGAGACTGTGTGCATGTGTGGATATGAATAGATGACCACTTACCCAGTCTTATTCGAGAAGTAATATAAAAAGAGATATAAACGGCAAAAATTGTGACATTAAAAGTTGAAACCACGGGGAAATCCAGAAGAAAAAAAAATCTGAATTGCGAGATGTAAAATCAGAATCAGTCAATTGGCAATTGTGACTTTTTCGTTCCAGAATTTTTTTGTCTCACAACTAAATTTTTCCCACTAAGAATTCTGAGTTTATTTTACAATCCTGTGACGGAAATCGGCTTCCATAGATTAGTTTTTGTTTTGGGAGAATTTGATGAGAAATGTTTGAGTTCATATTGAAATCTCAGATCTTGGCATCTTGAAAAAGCACCGTTTGGAACATTGTCGAGATTTCTAGAGAATATTTTATTTATCAGAAGTAAAATTAGACAAACACTTACACACCTATGAAAAATCTCCATTTGCTCTCCATTTAATCTTATTGACTTCCATGAGAAACATCTGCAATATTACAAAGAATTCTTTAGTTATTTTTCCTTCCTATGGAATTGTACCCAAATCAATTGAAATTAAAACCAACACATTTATATTTTGCATTTACAATCTACAATGAACCTTCCAGTGTCTAACACACAGTGTGTGTGTATGTGTGTGTGTGCGCTCTTGTTATTGTGACACAGCTCTGTATAATGACATGGGTATGACACAGGTATTACAAGGAGAGGGTGACTTATGAGGACATAAACCATGTCCCCATTTTTCAAAACACTTATAAATCAAACAGAATGAGTTTTTTTTGAGAAAGTAAAAATGCACAAAGTTTCCTGTGAGGGTTAGGGTTAGGTGTGGGGTTGGTGAAGGGTGATAGAATATACAGTTTGTACAGTATAAAAACCATTACGCCTATGGGATGTCCCCACGTTTCACAAAAACAAACGTGTGTGTGTGTGTGTGTGTGTTATCAGAGAGATGGAGTTAGAATCTGTACTGCAGCTTAACTTAAATAGCATATTATTGTAGCCTCGAGCAAAAGAGAGCTTATTGTAAATCAATACATAATACATTTAGCATTTTAACATTACATGAAAAGATCTAGGCACATGGACAAAAAGCAATGTCTAACAACCATCTCATAGCCATTCTCTCTCTCTCTCTCTCACTCTCTCTCTCTTTTAGTTTCTTATGTTCTTTGTATTTAGTTTTACTCTATGACTGTAAAGCACCCCGGACAAAGCACATTATAATTATATAGTGCTATATAAATAAAATGACAGAAAATGCCATCTCAAATTCCATGTCTGTTCAGTGCTTTCTAAATCACTGTGTAGCTTCATAACTTTTAAGGCCAGAAACATTTTATATCCATCAAGGGCATGAAATGAGAGCTGGGGCTGTCAAGCTCCAAAAGAAAATAAATAAATTAATAATTAAAAAAGCACCATAAGGTATCATAAACAAAGCCCATATGACTCATGCTCCATATTCCAAGTGTTGTAAAGCTGTAAAACAGCTCTGTGTGATGAACAGACTGATATTTAAGTTCTTCTTTTGCTGAAAATAGCCCCCTCAGCTCTCAAATATCATCACTGATGTCAAACCTTGACTTCTGCATCACACTGAAGAGAATTTATCCGAAATGGAAGGAAAAATACAGATTTACGTATTTTTTTTTAAACTTTACTTTAAAAAAGATTTTTTTTTCCACAATGTTGAGTTTTTCCTTCGCAACTGTGAGATGTAAACTCAGATTTGTTAGGTGTAAAGTGAGAATATAAACTTGTAATTGCTAAAAATATCCAAATTCTGAGATAAAAAGTCAATTTTTAACAGTATATGGTTTTAACAATTATTGTGAAACAAACAAAAAACAGAATTGTGAAACTCAGAATGCAGAGGGAAAATAAAACCAATTGTGAGGTATATACTCAAAATTGTAAGATTTAAGATTTCTTATTCAGAATTCTGAGAAAATTTTGAGTTTTTGTCTCACAATAGACTTGTTTCTCACAATTGTGAGACATAAACTCAGTGAGAGAAAAAGTGAGAATTGTGAGATAAAAAGTTGCAATGTTATGTTAAATTTTTTTATAACATGGTTACAAAAACTTTGTATGCTATGTGTTTATATATATATATATATATATATATATATATATATATATATATACATATACATATATATATATATATATATATATATATATATATATATATATATATATATATATATACATATACATATATATATATATATATATATATATATATATATATATATATATATATATATATATATATATATATATATATATATATATATATATGAAGATACATATAATGAAGCTTGTTTTCACCAGGTGATAACAAAAAATAATATTAAAACATTGTTGTTGTTTTATTTGTCATGGTGAAAACAAGCTATGTATGAATATACATACATGGACTTTGAAGCTTGTTTTTTTTATTACTTTTATTCAGATTCAAATATATATAAAAATCTAAAGAAATGAAATGAATAAAAATTCTTACTGACCCCTAACTTTAATGTCTCCCCTTGTTGGTTACTCACTTTTTGTCTGTACATCAGTTTTCCCACCAGTCTGTCAATCCATTGCTCCCCATCCTTTATTCTTTCACTCCTTCCCTTTCTTCTTCCTCCCACCCTCACAGCACTTTCTTGATGTGAGTTGGTTGGTTTAACCCTTAATCTACAGTCACACATTCTCCTGGGAAAGGCACTTTGAAGATTCTCATGGCATCAAGCCTTTCATATCCAGCTCTCAGAAGTCCTGATGTCTTTGTAAAATGTCCTGTTTTTCCTCCTCAAATCTAGCTGTATACACACTTAAAACCTGTCATGGCCAAGAAGTTCTTCTGCTGATCAAGGAAGCGTACTGAGCAAGTACATCAAACTCTCTTCCCCCTCTCTTTCCCTCGGTTCCTGCTCCCTCAGAACGGTGCCAAGTGTGCAAACGAGTAAGCAGATCATTTAAACGAGTCTTCAGGTAAGACGTGAGCATGTCTCAGCGTGCCTGGGCTAAACGCCAAGCTCGAAAAAGACCAATGAGTGGTGCTCAAAGATGACACAGAGAGCATGTCCCTCTAGTTCCTCTTCTTTCTCCTCTCACTTCCTGCCTGTCCATCTGCTTGTCCTACAAACCATGTTTTTATGAACCACTTTATAGTCCCAATATCTGTTTTTGTAACCGTATATAATAATTACATCACCCTCTGAGACCGAACCTGGCGCCATAATGGGCTTCTGCCCACTGAGTGATGCTGTTTAGCATTTTCAGCGGTCGTCCTCATAGAAGGTTTTCTGCTTGGCTGCATTAGATGACAGGCGCTGGTGCAGGTGACTGGCCCAAAGATGCGTTTGAAGGTGATGGATTACTTAATCATTGGAGCTTTAAAGTTAGATCATTATGACTCATACATTCATGTCTGGGAATTTGAACAAATCCCTTAATGAACAATTCACCCAAATTTTTTGTAATCATTTAGTTGTTCCAAACCTGTATCCCAGAGATTCTATTATAGTTTCTATTCATATTTTACATTTATTATTATTATTATATATATTTTTTATTAATATTAAAATATTTCATTGTGATTTTATTTTTATTTTTAAATGATTAATTGCACCCAAAAAAGTTTTTGTTTACATAATATATTTTTTACTGTGTATATTTATTATGTATATATAAATACAAACACATGCATGTATATATTTATGAATTTTCTTTTATATATAACAATATGAATATATAAATGTATAAATACACAAATATTTTTAAAATATATAGCTACTGTATGCATGTGCATTTATATATATATTTCAGGATTAATTGTTTGACAGCACACATTTTTTAGATTTTCAATTTTCATGTAATTGTTATTTTGATGTGTTTTGAATATATATGTGTGTGTGTGTGTGTAGTTTTTGTTTTATGTAATATAGACTGTACATCAAAAAAAACTGCATATAATACATGAAAATGACAAATGTTGATATTTCATATTTTAAACGTTTTAAAATATTTCATATTTCAGTTAATTGTTTTAGTTTTTTTTAATTATTTCCACTTCTGCAGAACATAAAATATGATGTCTTGATATATGTATGCATTTTTCTTTTTTAAAAAATCCAATAGAATTGTGTTCAAGGAGGAACCTATGCCACATCTAGGGACCAAAATATTGTAGAGATTTAGAAGTTGGCTTTTTTAGCACCCGATCTTAATACCAAAGCAACTACCTCCCATGGTAACTCATTAAAAGCAAGATACCATATAAGACTTAAAAAAGGTTATTTTGTGGTTTCACGAAGAACCTTTAACATTCAAAGTTTTCCATAGCATAACAGTTCTTTATAGAGGAAAAATGGTTATTAAGACCATTAAAAAAAATGGTTGTTTACTATACATTTTAGTTGTTTTATTTAATTTTAATTAAATGTAATTTTAATAACCATGCTGTATATATATATATATATATATATATATATATATATATATATATATATATATATATATATATATACACACACACACACACACACACACACACACATATATATATATATATATATATATATTTTTTTTTTTTTTTTTCTTCTTCTTCTGCATAACAGAATAATAAAAAACAAACAAAACAAAATCCAATACTATACACATTCTTAAAAATAAAGTTCCGCATTGGCATTGATGGTTCCATGAAGACCCTTTAACATCCCAAGAACCTTCCATTGCACAAAAGCTTCTCTGCAGTGGAAAAAGGTTTCGTTAGGTTATTAATGCTGATTTAAAAATTCCTTTTAAGAACTGTTCACTGAAATTTTCATGGGGTAGACCAAAAATGGCACCCTTTTGTAACCTTTGGCAACTACCCGAAATGACAAGTTGATATAATTCTAGTGTAAATACATTTCACCGTCTAGTTTTTGACTATTATTTTCATCATCTATTGAGCTTTGGCATAGCTCTTTAATAACTTTAATGAAATAGTCTAAAACAAAATATCTGTGTGTTACCCTGATGTCAGTGCATCTCTTCTGGAGCTAGTCAGCAGAGATAAACAAGTTCTAAAAGTCCCAGGGATCTTGAACATGCCTATTGATTTCCTGGGAAATGCACTGATATTTTTAGAGCACCGTAAACTTCACCTCCTGTGATTGGACTGCGTGTTTGGGTGAGGGAATTGGGAAACATGCACACAGCTGCTCTAGGGTTATACATTTCTCCAGTTGTTCTACAGAAGTAGACATTTATGACTCAAATTGATAAACTATCAGATTCGCCGTTTTGAACCGAACACATTTTAAGGACTTTGTGTTCCTGACTGAACGAGTTCCAAGTGGGAGTCATCACTCATTGTGATGTATGAATATGTTAGTTTATAAATAGGTAAGCAATTGTGAGTTTAAGTCTATAATTCAACAGATGTTTGAACATGAGCCAAACACACATTTCGGGAAATTCTCTTACAGCCAAAAGCCGCATTTGAAACTCCTCTCACCTTTTATGACCTTTCAAAGTAATTATTTGATAGTGAGGTCTGGTCTGAATTTGATCTACAATCGCAAAAAAATGTGAAAACTAATGCCCTTGGGGACAATATAAAAATAGAGTTTAAAACATTTTATAGATTACAATGAGAAGGCTCTGTAAAACTCCAACTTTTATTGGTTTGTTAAAACATTTATTAGCCTTGGCTTGAGGTGAAGGGCTATTGTGTCGATAGTAATGCAGCAAGAAATTACATTTCTTAAAATGAAGTTCTCTGCTTCACATTCTGATGCTCGAAACCTCCATAAACTGCACCAGACGGACACTACTGTTTCTTTCGAGGTGTTGAAGAGGGTGTTACAGAGGGCACAACTCATCATTTACAGTTAAGAGATGTACAATGTCACTATCAAAGACACCACGCTGTAAGAAAAAAGGGTACAAAGGTGTTATTTACCCCTAAAAGTACATTTTAGTACCGTAAAATTATAGAGTATATGGTACATTTTAGTATTTTTTAAAAGATACTACTTCGGTGACAACTTTTGTACCTTTTTCTCTGAAACTAGGGCTTTTCACACTGTGCATAATTCTGGGTTTAGCTCGTTTTTTTTTTTTTTTTAACCCTGAGTAAAAGCAACTTGAGTTAGGAAGCGTGTAATTTTGAAAGGGGCTGAGCTGACCCTGAATTGCTGTCAGTACAGTCAAAAACAATGTGACAATGTTCTAGTGAGTTGTTTTGTAAGAGAAAAACCAAACAATACTCTGTAAAATATTCATGAACTTTGTACAGTCACAGAAACTGTTTCAGCATCTGACCAAAAGGTTATGACAAAACATAAGGTGGAACATATTGATGATTGCAGGGAAAGAATTGTAAAGATTACAAACAATGTTTTTTTTCTCTCTCTCTGAATAATGTATACCAGTGAATATGTAATTCAAAATAAGATTATTCAAAATAAGACTAGGATCAATTTTAATTTTCATGTTGACTTTAAAAATGTCATACTCTGACAGCATATGAGTTGAGGAAGATAAGTAATCAACACATATACACACACACATTAGTTTTTATGGTTTATGGGGACTCTCCATAGACATAATATTTTTTTATATTGTACAAACCATATTTTCAATTGCCCTACTACACTAACCCTAAAGCTAACCTACCCCTCACAGGAAACTTTTTGCTGTTTAAGTTCTTTCAGGATCACTATCGTCAAAGATGATTGACAGTTAGCATAAAGTTTGAACTGGTGGTATGATTTTGTTCCGGGCTGCATTTCCCAAAACATTGTAAGCTCTATTTGGTCTCAGTGGGTCTATGATGTACTTAAGCTTACGATGCTTGCGAAGCCCAGGACACGAACTCCCTGCTGATAAGCCATATGGAAAAACAGAACAGAACCAACATAAATGTCCTGCAGCTATTATTAACCTTTAATAATTTAATGTATACATTTTAGAAATTAGTCTGATTCAAATGAGAATCAGAAGGCAGAATCCTGACTGGATGATAGGAGGAGCTGGGGATGGAGGAGGAAAATTAGCTATTGAGCTAAATTTTTTATTTAAAAAAATACAAATAATTACTGGGACAAGGTCCTCATAAACCACCTTCACATTGTAATACCTATGTCATACCTATATACTGTATGTAATATTACTTTTAATTAATATATTAATAGTATGAAGCCTAATATGTACATGTAATATAATGTAATACAAATGTGAACACTTTACAATCATTTCCACATTCCTATACTCTTGCAATGCAGATTATCTTGAAACATGCAAATATGTAAAACCAAAATAACAAAATAAAAAAAAATATCAATACCACAAAGACTGGATTAGTTGCTAACAGTTTGCAAGTTATACAGTGACTTTGGGGGCAATTTCTAATGGTATTTCTTGGAGTTTAAGTCCTTTCATTGCAATTTTTTTCATTATTACTTTTTTTCATATCTGAATCTCTAATAAAGTGATACATAATGGCAATAGCCTATAAGTTTTGTCAACGTACCACTCGATACTGATCCTAAATGAACGTTCGAGCAGCATACTTTTGCCAGATACGAGTGTGAAAAACACAGGTGTTTCTGGATGTTTCATGGATGTTTCTGCAGGAAAGTATGATTGTTTCTATTATTTTTATTTTTTGGTAGAAAACCTATTTAAAAGTACATAATATAATATAATATAATATAATATAATATAATATAATATAATATAATATAATATAATATAATATACATTTTATTAATAATGACAAAAATCAGACTCAATCAATCAGAGTGCAACTGCTCAATAATACAACTCATCATATAGACCTTTTCTTAATTAAAGATTATAAAATAAATTACAAACACATTAATAATGAAAAGTTATATTTCTGATCATATGTTTGTTTTGTTTTTTGCTCTATTATATATCAAATTAAGATCATTGGTGCTCACATGCCTATGTAATGGTGCTTCACTTCTGCAAGATGATGACAGAACAACAATTACCCATAATACACTGCAAAATCCTCAGCCAATGAGATGCAAGTCTGTATTGGTTTTATTAATGTTACTTTTATGCAACAATGTTATGTTGGATGAACAAATAATTTTTTAAGTAAAGCTGAAAATACACGCTTTTTTGTTGAATGAACTAGATTAAATGTTCACATTGTTAATTTTTTTTTAAGTAATCACAACATTAACGTATTAATTAAAATTGGCAAAAAGTTTTTTGAGTGTAATATAATATAATATAATATAATATAATATAATATAATATAGTGTAATATAATATAATATAATATAATATAATATAATATAATATAATATAATATAATATAATATAATATAATATAATATGTGTAAAATTAAACTAATAGCTACGTGAAAAGACGCCCCAACAATTTGTCGGAGCCTCGTTCCTTCAGAAACCCCATCTTTCGCACCCTGAATAAATGATTTGAGTTAACGATTTCTAATCTGAAAACCGCCAAATAATGCCACAATAATCTCATTTCCCAACAGTGAGAAATAATAACAACCTGTCAATCACCCCACCTTTTTTTTTTTTTTTTAACCCCCACTTCCCCCCACACACAACTGGCTGTATAATGTGTGTGTGTCTGACAGCATCTGACTGGTTGCTGCTCAGTCCACCGCTTGGTGGTGAGAAGTATAGGTACTCCGGCTCAGAGCGGGATAAACACGGGACGGAAGGTGGAAAAAATACGAACTCTCCATCAAGCTTTAGACTCGAATTAATCACCGCGTGCTCCTCCGGAGCAGGAGATTTGTAGCTGCCGCAGTGGCTTGTTCCAGCAGCGGGCATTTGCTGCTTGATGCGTCCGCACTGCTGGATTTTGCAGTTCTGAAGTAAATGAGATCTACAGACCATCACTCTCTCATCACAACACCTTGACTGAAGGCTTGTCATCTTAAAAGGTAAGGCTTCAAGTTGCATTAAATAAGAGGCGAATAACATTCTCTCTAGTCTGTAGTCAACTCTATGTGTCAATAGCGCAATGGTGTTTCGTAGGCTATCGATATCCATTCATCGATTACACATCTGCTTGGAATCGGAGCACCGGTCATAGGCAGCTCGTGTGAGGGTCTGTGTTCCCCTGTTCTGTGGGAAACATTTTGGCTTTCTACCTGTACCAAGGCCATCTTATACCGAAGGGCATGAGGAATTAGTATTCGGAGTTGGGCTACTCCTTTGCGACTGCTTCCGATCCATGTGAAACCATACCACCGAGCCTATCGGTACAGCGCTGTCTCATGCGATACGAATGAGATTTAAGCAAGCGACAAATGTAGGACACAGACGGAAACGAGTGGAATGAAAAAAGTAAAAGCTGTTGTTCAGTAAAAGGGTCGTTCAGACTGGACATGTTCATACGTATAAAAACGCCAAGACAGAATGCAACGCACTGGAACGGATCACAGGTGTTTAGAAGTTAAACTGATTTTTTTTTTTACTTGACAACAACAAGGTCTTAAGACGCAGCGCTTATGGCGCGAGGCAATGAGACGCGACGTTACGGCCAAAGATGTTCGTCTGACGCACGTGTTCAAGTCAGGTTGCGAATTATGGGTTAGGGGTTCTTCTAAACGAGGCTTTAACTCTCCTCCCCAGGGCTGTCAATCAAAACAAACTGTTGAAGATTCTTCTAGTAGCTATATTCAATTGGTTTAACTGAATGCATTACATTAGGGATTTTATTAACGCTCTCAAACTTTTCCGACGCCAAAATTCTCGCAGTTTCACCTGCTCAAAAAAAAATAGACAAGCATTCACAGAATTTCGTTTCGTTGTTTGACTGAAGGCTATAAATTGGCGAAATATAATTGAAGCTATAATAATCACTTCAACTCAAGATTAACATATCACACGTAGCCTACAGTAGCCTATATATATATAGCCTAACGTTAAAACGTGAAAAATAGTTTTGAAGGCTACGTCTGTCACCTTGAAACACCGAAGCCCATGAATTAAAAATTCCATAAAAGTAGTTCATTTGTAGTCGCCAAAACTGCATTTATTCGCACACTGTATAATTAGCACACTGCATAAATCAACAATTAAAATCAATATGAAATCAATAATAGCCTACATCAGAGGTTTTCAGAACGCTGGACAGAGCTCAGTGTTGCAGCTCGGTTTATCAAGTACGCTTCATGATTTACTGAATGCGACTCAAAACTTGCAATGGTATTACGGTTTGTAAAAGCATTACATGATAAAAAAATATTATTTTGTAGCTGACCTGGAGAGTTTTTAAATGAAGGTAAGTGATCACAATCTGAAAACTGCCACTGCCGTGGATTCTTTGTCATTTGGGTGTGTGTGTGTAAATATATATATATATATATATATATATATATATATATATATATATATATATATGTATAAATCGAGACCTTGCAAAGGCACTCTGTTTAGTGTTTAATTTTCCAATGGAGTCATTGGAGGCTGAACAACTGAATCCTATTCAGTCTCATTGTAAGAAACAGCCATTTTTTTAAATGAGATATTCAGTACGGGTTTGTTAGGCACAGATGAATTAACAAATTTAATGTATAAATACCTAGGCTATCCAGATTACAGCATCCTCAGATGTTTGGTTGTTCATTTCATAAAGTCATGCAGTCCACTTTAAAAACATACAAAGATTTTGTTGTCTGTACAGAAAAGTCTAGAATTCTGTGGCAGATATCTGAGCTACTGTATTAACCAGTGTACATATATCATGGTTGGCTCATATAGCATGGTTGATTTGTCCAAAAGCAGACAGCTTTATTTAGTATCCAGCATGTTCCAAATTTTCATTCAATCCAATGAATTTTAATAAATCAATATAATGGATGGAATGGAATGGAATGCACAGATGTAATGCATAAATTTGGGAACCTCAGAGAGATCAAAGTTTCTGTTTCTAAGCAAAGACTCTCTCTCCCTCATGCACTTTATAGCACTTTTTTGCCCGTTCTCATCAGATTCGGTAGGCTGCCCTACTTGCATTCATGAGAGATGATTTTTGGGAGAAGGGCTTAAACTAGTAGCCTGAGTGTCTGACAATACAAATTCTCTTTGATGGTCAGAAGAACAGCAAAATGGAAGGCTTAGTCAGTTTAGCTCCCAGACAGTTTGAACTAGCATCATAATGATGACTAGTATCTCCTATCCTCTCTAAATGTGATTAGAGCATTTAAAAAAGGCAAGGTGGCATGCTATCGGAAATGTAGCGTTGCCATGGTTGCCTTGACTTTGATCGACGTTGTGGTGTGTGACACTGGACGCGTGCTCATTACTGGCTCCGCGCATCAAACGGCACCTTGCGTCTCGCTAGGCTCCGAGCTCATAAAAGTGTATTCCCCAGCTCACTGCTGAGCTTGTTAGAGTCACTTTCAAATTGTGATGACAGACGCGCTGTGCTGTTACTTATGTCTAGAAGTGTTTCTTTTCCGCCTCCTACTGGACATTTAAGGTACTGCACTTTGTTTGCCGTTTACTTTCGGTTTCTCTCAGTGAATGCAGTCGGGAAGAACGTTCATACAGTTCCTATGGGCTATTGATTCCATCGTTAAAACCTTGGAAATATATGTCTGTAAGTGCTAAGTTTTATACTAAATAGTGCTTTAAGTGTTGTGTAGATTAAAGTAAAGTGTAGATCAGTATTATTGTTGTATTTGTTATATACAGATATGATTTGCATCATTGGTTCGATACCTTGTTTTAGCATACTGCTAATTTCTCTTCTGTTTGTATAGAATCTCATTTGATTATAATTTCTTGGCATGTACAAAACCGAACTGTATTGTTAACTGGATGTGTATGTAAAGGTGTACATAATGTTCATACATATTTATTCTTGTTTGTAGTTTTACATAAAAGAAGTGAGAAGAACAATCACCAGTAAAGTCACTAAAGTTACGAAGACTGCTTTCTGGAGTTCTTTTCTGAAATTGTACGCTATCTGTTAAGCCTTTGCCCAAGCAACGCAATTGGTCAGAACAGAATAGTAAAAAGACATTGACACAGCGGGTTAAAACAGCGGAATTACACGACCATTGTTACATTGCATTGCACATCTCTTCAGCAGCAAGTATGGAGTCACACTGTGATGAGAAAGAAACCTCTCAGGCCTTTGAGATTAGATCACAAGCTTCTAGCTGGAAATCATCACAAAGATCAAGTCGGTCATCAGCCAGTGCGGCAGCGACTCGGGCGAGAGCTAAAGCAGAAGCAGCTCGAGCTAAAGCTTCGTATGCAGAAAGAGAAGCAGCTATGATGAGGAAAAAAGCAGAAGTAGAAGCAGATCTATACTTGCTACAATCTCATAAAGAAGCGACTGCAGCATCCGCTGAAGCGGCAATTTATGAAGCAGCAGCTGACATTGAGGAAGGAAATATAGCGGAATTGGACCATGAGACACACTCAGTTCGTACTCAGCGTACTAAGGAGTATGTTCAGAAGCATGCAGTGGAACAAAATCAGCAGCAGTATTCTGGTACTCCGATTCTACAGTCATCCTTAAAGAATGCTGAACCTCTTCTGTGTGAAGCAACAGTAACATCTCCACATGTATATCAATCTTATGGAATGGAGGGATTAAAAATAAAACAGGAGACAATGGATAACCAGAGAGATCATGGACATCTCTCTGCTTTTCAAACATCTCCAGCTCCCAGCATTAAAGCTCCCATGTTTAGCCTACCATATACATCTGATTTAGCAAACTACATGGTAAGAAAAGAGATGGTGAGTTCTGGTCTTGTGAAGTTCGATGATCATCCTGAGAACTACTGGGCTTGGAAATCATCTTTCCAAGATGTCACAAAAGACCTTGGACTAACAGCCAGAGAAGAGCTCGACCTTCTTACAAAATGGCTCGGCCCAGAGTCATCAATGCAAGCCAAACGGATCAGATCGGTTCATGCACATTTTCCTATAGCAGGTGTCCGTATGCTTTGGCAGCGATTGGAAGAGTGTTATGGTTGCCCAGAAGTAATTGAGAATGCGCTGTTGAGAAAACTGGAAGAGTTTCCAAAGATTTCTAACAGGGATGGACAAAGACTCAGAGAGTTAGGAGACATGCTTATGGAACTGGAATCTGCAAAGTCAGGCGGACATTTACCTGGATTAGCAATTCTTGACACTGCTAGGGGAGTAAATCCCATCATTGAGAAACTTCCCTTTAATCTACAGGAAAGATGGATCACTCATGGTGCTAAATATAAAGAGGATTATCGTGTCGCATTTCCCCCATTTGGCTTCTTTGTCAAATTCATTTGCGACCAAGCAAGAATAAGAAATGATCCCAGTTTTTTGCTATCTATGCAGTGCTATCTCAAACAGGAGAAATTTCCACGGGTAAGCAACAAAATACCTGTGTCAGTGAGGAAAACTGAAGTGCTAACCACAGTTCCTAATTCTAAAGCCAACCAACCTCCAGATCCTGGTAAACAATGTCCAATTCACAATAAGCCACATCCGTTGTCAAAGTGCCGTGGTTTTAGAGGAAAACCCCTGGATGAAAGAAAAATGTACCTCAAAGAGCAGTCTATCTGCTTCAGGTGTTGCAATTCCACTAAACACATAGCAAAGGAATGTGCAGCAGCTGTTAAATGTAGAGAGTGTAACAGTGATCGCCATGTCTCTGCAATGCACCCAGGATCAGCTCCATGGGCAGTGGAATCTCCAGTAACACAGCAAGAGCAGGGCGGGGAGCCTGAAGGTGATATATTATCTGAGGTTACTTCTAAGTGCACAGAAATCTGTGGCAAAGCTCTTAGACCTAGATCATGCTCAAAAATCTGTTTGGTGGATGTTTACCCATCTAACTCCCCTGGAAAGGCTAAGAGGATGTATGTTGTTCTGGATGACCAGAGTAACCGGTCTCTAGCAAAGTCTGACTTTTTCGAGCTGTTTGGGATCAATGGAGATTCTTTTCCCTATACTCTTCGTACATGTGCAGGCACAACAAAGACAATGGGAAGAAGAGCAGATAATTTCATTGTTAGTTCACTGGATGGGAAAACTCAAGTGTCACTTCCCACACTCTTAGAATGCAACATGTTGCCGGAAGATCGCGACGAAATTCCTACTCCTGCAGTTGCACAATACTTCTCTCATCTCAAGCCAATGGCTGACAAAATACCACCTTATGATGCAAACGCTCCCATTCTTCTTCTTTTTGGAAGGGACATTCTAAGTGTGCATAAGGTTCGAGAACAGTGTAATGGACCTGGTAACCTGCCATATGCTCAGCGTCTTGACTTAGGCTGGGTCATTGTGGGAGAGGTTTGTATGGGAGGAGTACACAAATCCGAGACTGCAAATGTTTTCAGAACAAACATATGGCAAAATGGACGGACATCTTTTTTCACACCCTGCTCAAAAGGAATTCAGATCAAAGAACAGTTTGGTACTCCAAATGATCAATACCAATTCTGCTGTCCTGTCTCAAGCTGTTTCACGGATCACCTGGGTGATAACGTCTTTCAGAGGACTCCTGAGGATGATAAGCTTTCACTGTCTGTTGAGGATAACATCTTCCTTGAGGTTATGAACAGAGAAATGTACATGGATGAGTCAAACCACTGGGTAGCTCCCTTACCATTCCGTTTACCTCGCAGCCCACTGCCGAACAACCGAGACCAGGCAATGAAACGTCTTAATGTCCTCCAGCGCACCTTACAAAGGAAACCCGAGATGGCCAAACACTTTGTGGAGTTTATGCGAAACTTGTTCATCAACCAACATGCAGAAATAGCTCCCCCACTGCAGCCTGATGAAGAATGCTGGTATTTACCAATATTTGGTGTGTACCACCCTCTGAAACCTGGGAAGATTAGGGTCGTCTTTGATTCTAGTGCACAGTATGAAGGCGTCTCGTTGAATAGCATTCTTCTTCGTGGACCAGATCTAAACAACAAGCTCCTGGGGGTCTTGATGCGATTTCGTAGGGAGCAGATTGCAGTTACAGCTGATGTAGAACAGATGTTTTACTGCTTCAAGGTCAGGGAAGATCACCAAAACTTTCTGAGGTTTCTGTGGTTCAAGGATAATGACCTATCCAAAGAAATCACAGAGTACCGAATGACAGTTCATGTTTTCGGTAACAGCCCGTCGCCAGCTGTGGCAATCTTTGGGATGAGACGAGCAGCTGAGTTTGGAGAAGACGAGCATGGAAGAGAAGCCAAGCACTTTGTCCATAAAAATTTTTATGTGGACGACGGCCTGATCTCTGTATCCAGTGCCGCTGAAGCCATCAGTCTACTGAAAAACACCAAAAACATGTTAGCTGAGTCAAACATCAAGCTTCACAAGATTTCATCAAACAGCCATCAAGTAATGGAAGCATTCCCTCCATCTGAAAGAGCAAATGACCTGAAGGATCTGGATTTGAGTGTCGATCCTCTTCCTCTCCAAAGAAGTTTAGGGTTGAGCTGGAACTTAGAGACTGACTGTTTCACTTTTCAGGTGTCTACAGTAGTTAAACCATTCACACGACGGGGCATACTTTCAACAGTTAACAGTCTCTATGATCCTTTGGGATTTGTTGCACCTGTCACCATGCAGGGTAAGGCCTTAGTAAGAGAGCTGTCATCAGAGCAGTTTGACTGGGACACGCCACTCCCATCTGATAAAGAAGCCCAGTGGAAAGCATGGACAGATTCATTAGCAGATCTCAAGGAAGTCCAGATTCACAGACCCTATGTTCCAGTCTCGATTTCCAACACTTCCAAGAGAGAGATAATCATTTTTGCTGATGCCTCTACATTAGCCATAGCAGCGGTTGCCTACCTGAGGGTTGTAACTACAGACGGTCAGTGTCACATTGGGTTTGTTATGGCCAAATCAAAGTTGGCACCATACCCTGCTCACACAGTGCCACGTCTAGAGTTGTGTGCGGCAGTTCTTGCTGTCGAGCTGGCAGGATTGATTAAAGAAGAGCTGGATGTGGATCTAACTGCAGTAAAGTTCTACACAGACAGTAGAATCGTTTTAGGATACATCTACAATACTTCCCGGCGATTCTATGTGTATGTTGCTAATCGAGTGGCCCAAATTAGACATTCCACAAAGCCAGAACAGTGGCATCACATTGATTCAGACCTCAATCCGGCAGATCTCGGCACCAGATTCATTCCAGCAGCTATCCTACCTCAAACTAATTGGTTCTATGGTCCAGGATTCCTCCATCACCCTATTCTCAGGGAAACTCCTGAAAATGAATCATTTGAGCTTGTAGAGCCAGAGAAGGATCAGGACATTCGCCCACATGTAGTAACCTTTGCCACGCAGACAACAGAACAGTCTCTGGGATCACACAGATTCGAACGCTTCTCTGAGTGGAGATCTCTTGTAAGAAGTATAGCCATGCTGGGCCATGTTGCAAAATCATTTTCTCAAGACAGAAATACCGGGGATTGCGAAGGATGGCATTGGTGCAATAAATGTCTCCAGTCTGAGCGCACACAAGCAAAGACTTCTATTATTAAATGTGTGCAGCAAGAGCACTATAAAGATGAATTCAAGAGTTTGGAGAAAGGTGAAGAAATCTCACAGCAAAGTGCTCTGAAGAGACTATCTCCCTTTGTAGACACTGAAGGACTTATTCGAGTGGGAGGTCGCTTACAATCAGCAGAACTGTCTGAACAGGAAAAACACCCACTAATAATTCCAGCAAGTCAACACGTAGCCACGTTGTTGGTCAGATACTACCATGATCGAGTGGCACATCAAGGACGACATCTAACTGCCGGTGCAGTACGTTCAGCAGGTCTCTGGATTGTAAAAGGAACTAAACTAATCAACCGTGTGATTCATCAATGCGTTCTCTGTAGGAAGTTAAGAGGTAGACTCGAAGAACAGAGAATGTCAGATTTACCTATGGACAGAGTGAAAGTGGATCCTCCATTCACTCATGTGGGTCTGGATGTTTTTGGGCCATGGAACATAATATCACGCCGCACTAGGGGTGGCAGTGCTGAAAGTAAAAGATGGGTTGTCATTTTCTCTTGCTTAAGTACAAGGGCTGTTCATTTGGAAGTCATTGAGTCCATGTCAACCTCAAGCTTCATTAATGCCCTCAGACGGTTTTTGGCAGTTCGCGGACCAGTCAAACACTTCAGATCCGACAGAGGAACAAATTTCATCGGAGCCTGTCGAGAACTGAAAATCAATGCAGATGATCCAGAACTAAAAGGTTACTTGCAGGAGCAAGGTTGCGTATGGACATTTAATGCTCCCCACTCTTCCCATATGGGGGGAGCTTGGGAAAGAATGATCCACATAGCACGGAATATTCTGGATGCATTGCTGCTAAAAACCGGCCTTTCCCGTCTTACCCATGAGGTTTTGACTACTCTCATGTCCGAAGTCATGGCAATAATGAATGCTAGACCTTTACTTCCTATTTCTTCTGATCCAGACACATTGGAAGTTCTGTCCCCTGCCATGCTCCTCAATCAAAAGGCTAGCACTGTACCAGCACCTCTTGGGGACTTTGACATTAAGGACCTCTACAAGAAAGAATGGCGACAAGTTCAGTGTCTGGCAGATGCTTTTTGGAAAGCTTGGAGGAGAGACTATCTTGCAACATTGCAAGTACGGAGGAAATGGACTGAGAAAAGACGGAACCTCGAGGAAGGTGATGTTGTCTTGCTTAAAGATTCCAAAGTGAAACGTAGTGAGTGGCCAATTGGACTCATTGTGAAAACCATACCCAGCAGTGATGATAATGTGAGGAAGGTGGAGGTAAAGATAGTTAGAGAAGGATCTGCTAAGGTATACCTAAGGCCTGTCTCTGAAGTAGTACTACTCCTGCCTGGGACGTCACAGAAGGATCCATAATGGTATAATAATTTATTATACCAGGCGGGGAGTGTGCTGTTACTTATGTCTAGAAGTGTTTCTTTTCCGCCTCCTACTGGACATTTAAGGTACTGCACTTTGTTTGCCGTTTACTTTCGGTTTCTCTCAGTGAATGCAGTCGGGAAGAACGTTCATACAGTTCCTATGGGCTATTGATTCCATCGTTAAAACCTTGGAAATATATGTCTGTAAGTGCTAAGTTTTATACTAAATAGTGCTTTAAGTGTTGTGTAGATTAAAGTAAAGTGTAGATCAGTATTATTGTTGTATTTGTTATATACAGATATGATTTGCATCATTGGTTCGATACCTTGTTTTAGCATACTGCTAATTTCTCTTCTGTTTGTATAGAATCTCATTTGATTATAATTTCTTGGCATGTACAAAACCGAACTGTATTGTTAACTGGATGTGTATGTAAAGGTGTACATAATGTTCATACATATTTATTCTTGTTTGTAGTTTTACATAAAAGAAGTGAGAAGAACAATCACCAGTAAAGTCACTAAAGTTACGAAGACTGCTTTCTGGAGTTCTTTTCTGAAATTGTACGCTATCTGTTAAGCCTTTGCCCAAGCAACGCAATTGGTCAGAACAGAATACGCGCTATGTAATCAAGGAGTTATTGCTCAGCGTCAACGTGGCCTTCACTTATCATACATACTGATAACAGAAATCAAACCCCTCTCGGCAATCTCCAGGTAACTGGGCATTGACCTCACCAATTACACTGAAAGGATACCAACAGTTGAAGATGTATTCATTGTACAGCTGTAACATTATGACCTCTTATGTCTCACTACGTATTGGGTCAATATCTCCTGACATTTCCTTGGATTTATGTGCAACAAATCAACACAGAACAGAGGTCTTCCACACTCACGCCACACATGCACAGGCCGAGGACACAAGAATGGGGAAGGCGATTAATACTGTGTCCACCTTTTGACCTACTTACATAGTTATGAATATTTTAGACATTTTTATGCATGCAAATTGGCTGTAAGTGAAAAAAGAATCTGTGTTATATTTTAACAGAGACTTGACTTGTTAAGCACACTTTGCTTGTCAAAGACAAATTATGTGACTTTTAAAAGTATATATATATTTTTAAACATAACAGCTTTGTTAAAGTCTTGGTCATACAGGAGCTTGAAAAAGATACATTATAAGAAATAAAGAAGAGCAACGCAAATTGACAACATAAGTTGATTGATTACCTACAATCATTAAAAAACTAGAGCTTAAAATCTCAAGAATTTTAGGATTTGAGGAATAATTTTAGCCAAACAGCCACTGTTGCATAGTAGGTTCAAAATGTTTCATGTAAAAGCCAAAACACACAAAAAAGTCTAGGCTCATTGTACAGTAGAAACATGCCTGTAGAGACATCCCTGCTAAATGACTTTACGTTGCTTCTTGCACATTTTGCAACACTTTCTGTATGGAAAATGTAGGCACATTCAGTCTGCAATTAAAATGCAATAATAACAGGAATTAAATGTTGTGTTTTCCTGCCCTTAGTGTTCTTTTCAGATTTTTTAATTTACTCACCCTCATGTTTTTCCAATGTTCCAAACATGTATGATTTTCTTCTGTGGAGCATAAAATATATTTTGAAGCAGTTTTAGTTACTTATAACTAGGGGTGTGCAATATGAAATGTTTTGATCGTGGATGATAAAAATGTCTCCACAATCCTCTTTTGAAGAAGTATCATAGTATCGTGCTATAGCGCACATTTTATCAGGTGCAGTTCTGTGCGCCTCTGTCATATGATGTAAAATGCCACATGCATTAACAGCAGTGTTATCTCAGTGGTAAAGTTACTCTCTCATTATTTGCATGTGCTTTTTAATGTTTCATGCATGTATACACCTGAAGCGCAGCTACAGTCTGTCATACAGCGCCTGATTATTATTGCACTAAGTTATCTTTTGCACTAATACTGTCAAAACACACAATGTTTACATGCAAACTCAAATTGGTTATGTCTAAAATGAAAGTAAACAGTTGAGAGAAAAATATGTGTACGTATAGGTGCATGTATATTAGATGCTTGCAGGTCTTAAAGGGACAATAGGCCTATTAAACATGCAGACATAAAAATAAGAAGCTTCTTTTTTTTTCTTACCTTGAAAGTCTTTCTCTTTATAATAGGGAAATTAGTTTGGCTGTAATGCTAAGACAACTTGCAAAATAGTAAACCAACATGACAAAGAATTGTGATAAAATCTTGAATCGTGATATAAAAAAATTGTGATATGGTATTTTTTCCATATCGCCCAACCCTAATTTTAACTTAACTTAAAAAAATATCGCAAAATATCTCCTTTTCTGTTTCACATTAGAGTGAATAAATTATGACTATTTTTCAAAAAAATCTAAATATTAAGGAAAGGGGACAATAAAAGTGCATTAAAATCATATCGATATTTATCAATTATGCATTTCTGAAGAAAAAGCAATTAATGTTTTGCAAATAATCCAAAAATATTCCCCAGTAGCAAAGAAAACAGTTCATATTTCTGTCAAATCTCAAGACAGACATGGAAAAAAAAAAAAAAATAGTCAAGGGTTCTCTAAATAAATAAATGAATATTGTGTGTGCTTTGCAAAACCAGTATTTAGTTGGGTCAGGGAACTGTTGAATGCAATATGCTTTTGCTCGAATGATGTAGTAACAGTGTCCACCAGCAGGGGCTACCTGCCTAAGTTCATCAGGCAAACCTTGATCTCCTGGGTCAGACGGTGTAGTTTTGAAATGTCACAGCATACATTCTGAGTCATCTTATCCCACTCCCTTCTCTCCATGGTCTTTTGACTGCTTATAATGTTGAATAAAGAGCACTCTGCAGGACTATGAGCCATTGATGTGTGCCACCAGGACCGTGTGGTTCATGTCAGCTGTGAAGTCAATGATGAAGTATGATCTCATTAAGGTTGTAACGCTATTGGATGCAGTCCATTCTCCTCCTTCACCTTGAGGTCCTAATCTACACACTAACAATTATGTGTCTCTCCCTCTCTCTACGTGAGGGTCTTTTCAAAGTCATAACGGATAACATACAGAGAAGATAGAGAGTCAGAAAGTCATCCATTAATCAGACAAAACTGTCATTCGGACCCCTAAGGTTTTGCAAAAGCTGGTGGGAATCCACATTCACTCAGCTCTGATGTCAAGAAGACCCTTTTTTCTGAGTTCTCCTTTAATGATGAAAGTGTGTGTACGTGTCAAGGCCAGGGCTTTCAGGTTCCTTTGCCTGTTTCCTCTCTTTGTTCTGACTTCCGCACGTCTAAAGCCTGTTTTTTTGTTCCGCACCAGTTCTTTAACCCAGGAGATCCGCCACTGAGTGTCTAATTGAGGATCTTTCGGCTCCAGTCTTTGCCAATTAAAGCTAGTGCAGTTAGCGCAGAGTGCAGAAATGCAGTGGGGCAAATCTGCGTAAGATGAATGGCTCTTACTCTTAATCCTGTCATTAGTGGAGATCTATTCTTCGCCTTTGGGTTTTTAATAACCTAGGGCATAGAACCTCTTCGCTCGGGCTGCCAGCATCTACCACACTTCCCCTCCAGCACATCCTCAATGCTGCCACTCCACTTGTTTTAACCTCCAGAAATTCTGTCATGAATTTAATTAAAGAAACTGTTATAGACTTAAAGTGTTGCCAATGGCCTGCCCACTTTAGTTTCGCATGATTAGAACTTCCAATTGCTGTGCTTCTCAGGGTTTGAGGCCTAGAATAGAATAGCTTGTTTATTTTAGCTACTTGTCCTGGCAATTGTCATTAAAGGGACAGTTCACCCCCCCCCAAAAAAATAATTCTGGCAGTGCGTTCTCACCTTCATGCTGTCCCAAACATACATGTTGTTTTTATATAGTGGAGTTCAATGTACTTTGAAAGCTAACATTCTTTAAAATATCTTCTTTTGTGTTCCACTTAAACCCTAAAATGTTGAATTATCCCTTTAACATTTTTTTTTTTTATCTAAGTCTAAGTCACTTGGCAAAGTGCATGCTAAATGTAATTAGTGGTGCTTGCTATTACTATTGCTCATACATACTATTGCTTACATTTCTGTGCAGAGCTCATCTACCAATTATGCTACGGACATTTAATAGTATCTCAAATTGTGTGGTAGTAAAAATGTGTGTGGTCAGAAAATATACTTACACGTAGATAATAAAGAGCAGGGATGGCCTCAGAATCATTTGGTAACTGCATAGCAACACCCTGGCAAAGACCAGAAAATAAAAGACGTAGTTGTAAATGCAAATGTGAAAATGGGCCGTAATTGGGCCAAACTGAATAACAACATCTGAATAAATAGAAAAATAAAATTAATAGAATAATACAAAAAAAAGTTGTACAAGAAAAGTTGTTTTTTGTACAGCTTACTGTAACTTAGATTAAAAGAGGGGAAAAAACGTTCCTTCAACCCAGCTGTGTGGACCAGCTTGGAAAATTGGATACACCTGAATGCTTTACGTCTCAAGAGAAGTCCAGTCTGCCCATCTTCCTTGACTTCTCTGACTTTGTACAGCTCCTCTAACTCAAGAATAAAAAAAAAGCAGCAGTTTTTAACTTCAAATAGCTCATTAGCATATGCTTGCGTTTTATTGCAAGTTTAACAAAGTATTAATCACAGGAGCTTCAATAAAGGTCTTTTATGAGGGTTTAGGTTATGACCAAAGATTAGCAGGTTGCATATTGAAAGTTTGCTGATATAAACAGGAAATTTCGCGTTGAGCGTTGCTCTTGGCACAAGCTGGGATGTTCTCAGACCAGCTGTTCCTGCCACCAGTCTAGCTGTAGTCATTATAAAAGAAAATTATGAAACCTGGAGACAGATCAGCAGGAAGTTGCAATATCTGCCACGACCCGCACATTAACACCATGGCCTGTTAAGCACAGATAAGACAGAAGCACTCAGCAAACTTCCTCCAGTAGCGCTCTGCCATCAGTGTTTTGTTTCCCTTGAACACTTCAATTTAATAGAGTAAAGATGGGGCTGTGAGTGCTGAGATTATATCACACGGAAAGCACACAAACTAGGATGGTGCCTAATAGCAATTTTCACAGTGGCATGTATGGGAGACCAGCATCAACGCTGTATTCTAATTGGAGGAAAGTTTACTGCCGCCAAACCTTTTCGGGAAGCATTATCTCATTCTCATGACAGAGATCTGTGAGCCTGGAGGCTCTTTTCAAGGCTGTTTTCAGGGGCGCTGTTTGTGATGTCTAGCATGATGAAAAGGAGAAATCATTAAAAATGTATACTGTAAAACATGTTTCGTATTCATGTTTGATACATTTTGAAAAATATATAAATAAAATAATCTAAATTCTCTCTCTTTCTCTCTCTCTCTGTTTATATATATATATATATATATATATATATATATATATATATGTGTGTGTGTGTGTGTGTGTGTGTGTGTGTGTGTGTGTGTGTGTGTGTATGTTCCTTAAAGGAGAATGCACCTGATCATTTCAAGTATTCAAAATCAACCAGATGCATTGACTTTTTTTTTTCTTTTTTGTCAATAGTACACTCTGATTTCTATTAGTCTTTGATGACCTTGTTAAAAGCCTTATACTGTACCAAAAGCTTACCAAAGACTTCCAGTAATTTGTAGCTTCCAGTAACGACTTAATGAAAATCTGTGTAACTTTTATGATTTCATTTACCTCATGAAAATGAACCTTCGGTGATCTCGTTCATTTGCTTTTTTTCTTTCCTCTTTTTGTATGTTTCACAGCATGAGGTCGGAGAGGTGTGCCTTAGCCTCCGGCTCTGGCTAATTAAAAAATACGTGTGGTAATGACTCATCATGCTCAGAGAGCGTAGTCTCCTGAGTCTCATTTCTCTCCGATGTCTTATTCAGGGCAATGACAGCAGGACTCATTCTGAATATTAATAACCAATAGGAAAATAAGTGATGTAATGCTTTAAGTGGAACATGTTTGGATTGTGCAATCTTCTAAGAGACGTATTATTACCTGTAAAGTAGATTTAGAAAACTTTCTCAATATACTGTAATTAAGCATCTTCATTGAATATAGCACTTAAAATCTCATTTAAATTACAAGACCATTCAGACCCTTCAGAGAAAAAAAAGTATAATTTTACTGAATTAAAAGTTCTGAGACTTAAAATAAAATTACTTCAAACACTTTTATAATTTAAATTGAATGCTAAAAATACGCTAAATTTCCCCACAGCAGAATCTTAAATGACAAATTGTCTTACAAATGGCAACTGTAGTTAATTCAAATAACTACATAATTTTTTCGAAAACAACTTCCCAAAATCTGTGGCAGTTGGCAGATTTGAAGTGATCTGGCTCAGAGGACCTGACAACTTTGTTAAATAAACATTAAAACTGCTTCTTGTTGGAGCTGTGACACAAGATGCAATGCTCATGATATACACAGGATATAAAGAGCAGCTCAGAAAGCTCTTGGTTTGAATCTAACCTGGGTCATGATGTCCTGATCCCATTCTTTCGCTCCCTCCCTCCATCTTCCTGTCAGTTCTCCACTGACCTGTATGATAAAAGCAGAAATGTCAATGTATTGTTTATCTGTTTGGAGCTAAAGAACAGTTGTGCAAGTGAAATCTGCAATAGGGTCAAAGACAAGATGTCCCACTTTGGTGTCCACATCAAATTAAATTCACAAAGAGATTTTATATGCATATGAAATGCAAGTAAAGTGTTTAAAGTTTCACTTACATTAAACCCCAAAGGCAGTGCTATAGTTACTTTAAAAGTGCTAAAGCTCAGTAACTTTACAACAAAGTTGAATCAAACTGTTAACCATTAGCAAGAGCTTTATGCAAAAATTATGCAAATATGCTATTATTCCATAGACAGTAAAGAGGAAAATGAAAGGGAGAAATTCCAACAAGAAGATTGTGCACAAGAACCAATCCACTTAAGAATAGTATTGCTTCATACAAAAATACTCAAATAATAAAGTTTTGTTTCAGCATGATTTTATCTAATGTTGAATCATTTTGCCAGTTTGGGCGTATTTTATTGAGACAAAATGTTTTGAAGATTTCAAGAACATAGGAGTTATACTTGTGCAATTGTGCAAGTGCACAAAGCCATTGTTTGGCAATGGTTGCGTCATGTTTTTCATCTGGAAGAAAGAAAAATGAATGGTGCAAAATACAAATAACTTCTGCAAAAGGACCTGTTTCAGTCTGCTATAAACAGAAGGTCAGTGTGAAAGTTCTTTTATTGTGATACATTAAGTTTGAATGAATGAATGTGTTACAATGGTTTACTCGAAGCTGTGATCTCAGTCCAGCTGATAATCTGTGCCATGTGAAGCTGGTACCTGCGCCAGAACAGTATAAAAATAGCATAAGCAAACTTTTCATGCAAAAAATGCCATGCAGAAAAGCCTTTTAAATGATAAAACATACATACTAAACAACACTAACATGTCAGATGTTAGCAGAACATCAGCACAAAGATCTGTGTGAACTTCAGAAATATCTTTTTGAACACTTGAGTTCAAACACTTTTTGGGAGCACTGTAGTCTTACATATATCTGTATCATATATATCTATATTTAGCTGTAGCTTTACATATTTGTATATGTATGTCTAAGTACACTTTGATACAAAAATATCAGAGTCAAATATCCCAGGCAACAAAATCTTAACATATTTTTTTTCATTTCATCAGCTATTTTTTTCTGCTCTGGAATAAATATAAAGAAGGTATAATTTAACTTTTCATCTTTCTAACAATTCTGAGAAAAAAGTTTAAATTGCAAGATATAAACGAAGAGCTGCAAGACAAAAAATCCCTATTGCGAGTTTATACTATATAAACTATAACTGTAACTATAACTTTACAATTACTTTTCTTCTCGTAATTGTTTAAAAAGTTTATATTTCACAATTCAGACTCTTTTCATACAATTATTGGGTAAAATGTCTAAATGACCTTTTTATCATTTCTTTATTCAGTGGTGGAAATAAGCTTCCGTGGTGTTAAAACTTTGAAACGCTTTAAAACTTTGCAAGTACTTTTCAACAACAAAAAAAAAAAAAAAAAAACGCAATTATTCCACTGTATGCAGTGTTATGATGTCATTGTCTGTTCTGATGATATTTATTGTTTTATTTTCTCCACTTACGTAAGATATTTGAGTAGAAAGTAGTGCTGTCAAATGATTAATCGCGATTAATCACATCCAAAAGAAAAGTATTTGTGTACTGTGTATATTTCTAATGAATGTATACCCTATGTGTGTGTATTTATATATACATAATAAATATTCACAGTACACATACATATATTATGTAAACCAACAGTTTTATTTTGAATGTGATTAATTGCGATTAATCGTTTGAAAGCAATAGTAGAAAGTAAGTGCTTCTTCATGAACACCCACTTTCTAAAGGATGTGGAGCCGTCACTAGACCACGTCTGAGCATAATGAAAAAAAAAAATCAATTACTTTTAAAAACCATTCATGGCAAGTTAGTCAAATTGAGGATAAATATAGAACATCAGATGGGGTGAACACGAGCATCTCTTAGACTGTTAGAGCAGGTAAATGTAATTAAGATAAATGCAGGCTTTGTAGCGGCAGATATTTCCCCTGTGGCCACTGAGAAAGGGAGCGAGTTCGTGACTGAGAGAGAGTTTGCTTTTCAAAGACGCAACTGGGAAAACTCTGAAAAGGATTGGCAAGGACACAAAGTTTTGATGCATTACTGTATACGTGTTTGCACAGTGAAACTCATAAAGCAATAATGAAACCATTACTGAAGGGATCAGTTACGTATAACAATGGAGACACCATTAGTGCTTTGTATCGACTTTGCTTTAATGTTTTCTGACAGCTGTATAACTGGTCATTACTGTAACTGACAGTATTTGCTTTCAATAGCCCCGGTTTGCTGTTTCAGACTGTATTAAGTAGGTGTTTGAGTGTGTGTGAATCTGTGTGCGCCTGTCTGCATTTCAACAAATATAATTACTGTGAATATAATCTTTCTCTCATGCTCCACAGCATTTGTTCTTGAACTGTCACTCCAGGAACAACAGACGTATGAAATATGTACACTAATGCTCAGAGGTTTGGGTTTTCTATCTTTTGTTTCTAAAAAGTTTTGAAAGCCCTGAAATTATTTGTTAAAGTAAAAATAGTAACATTGTGGAAAAATTATTCAAATTGAAAACAACTGTTGGCAACTGATGGCATGCATTAATATTTACGTGGAACCTGTGATTAATCTGTTTCCAGTATTCTTTGATGAACAGCCAGTTCAAAATAACAGCATTTCTTATAATATAAATATTTTGTTGCTTAACTTTTCATGTCACTTTTGGTCATTTAAACTCATCCCTGCCAAATAAAAGTATTTATTTCTTAAAAAAAAGAAAGAAAAAAAAGAAGAAAAATAAATCTGAATAATCTCAAGCTTTAAAACAATAATATATATTAGTGAGATTATTGTGCAAATGCTGCTTATAGGTCTAAATGGAAAAGATCAAATTTAGAGCTAAATAAAAGAGCGGCAAAAGAGATACTGAGTGTACGTAAATTCACTCAGTGGATTTAAATAAAACATTTAAAAGAATATCCATGTCTTCAAAGTCATAATTTCTCTTTCAAAGTTCATAAAAAGAATGCTGAGCTAAATCAAGAAATGTTACATTCAAGCAAATGCAGCACAGAACACTCTATTTTCTCCAAAAGATCCTAAAAATGTGGTAACATCCAAATCAACTGATTATCTAATCAAAAATATAGTTTGGTATAAATCAATCGAAGCTGTCCATTTGAACCAATCACCTGAGCTTTAACGGATGCGATTGTTGATGCTTTTTGGGCCAAATGGAGTATAGTTACAGCCTCTAGCAGAGGCTAACTAGGCCATGCTAACCAGCTAAACCTTATACAAATACAAGCCATATTTAAGGATCAGGTCAGGCAGAAATAGCTACAAAGACAATGGCAGATTTTCTCATTGTACAACGTATACTGTACCTTCTATAGAACTGAAGCAGGAAGTAAGGCGAAGAAACCACAAAGTCCGCTTGGCAAAAATCTACACTTTAGAACACAATTGCAATTAAAGTTCAGCACATATATTTAGATGCATATGAAAAGCCTGCCTTAACACAGTACATAATCCAAATAGGTTTTTTTTGTCCAATAAATTGGGCAAGCTGGTGCAGAAAATGTAGCTTTTCAGTTAGTGTGTTATGTAATGTTTTTAATGAACATAATTCACAGAAAAACATAATTGCGGTTTTGTCAGGCCTTTCCATTGCTCTGTCCCTTCCTGTTTTTTCCTAAATAGGAGTAAACGAGTCAAGAATACAAGATTTAAATCATTCATTCGGCATCTGTCTGTATCTGTCTCTGAATATCAAACCCCTCCATTCATAATTAAAGGCATAAAAACTTCAAGTAGTCGACCGCAGGGAAACAAGGCCTCCTGTTGCCATAGAAACAAACTGCATCTGAAAACTTCAGAGGGCGTGCTAGCGTTCGGGCGAGTGTGTGTGTCTGTGATGGTGAGAAAGAAAAGATAGGGCAAGAAAAGGAGAGAGAGAGAGAGAGAGAGAGATAAACCCCTGGGAGAGAGTGCTGATTAAGTTTTCCCTTCTAGTATATGTGTATATGCTGGCAAGTGCATGTGTGAGCAGAAGTGACACAGTTTTTGAAGTTCTGTGAAATGTGGTTGAAGGTTTTGCCTTTAGGAACACTTTTATGGTACTTTTGCAAAAATTCAGCTTTTTATAAGTTTAACAGACCAAGGACTAGTATACTGAACATACATAAAGATGCTTTACTCACTACTACCTATGTCACGTAGACTGCGCGAAACACATTTTTCTTCTCTTAACACTGCATTTTTAGAACGCCAGTATGCCAGGTTCTAAAATCTTCAAACAAAACTCATTAAAAATCCTTGGACAAGCTGGTGATGGTGTTTGGATGAACACCAAAATTACTTGTTGTCTCTTTTCATTTGTACAGAGATTTTAATAAAATTTTGTTTGAACAACTGAAATATGTTCAGTGTCTCAACCGTTCATTCTAGACCTCAACGCGGTGCAGTGGAGAGCCTTTTGGTTAAATCTTTGAGAAATCTCATGCCGGTCTACAAAGGCTTGCCAAGTCTGCAATCGAAAAGAGATTAGAATATGAACCCAAACATTTCTCATGAAATTCTCCCAAAACCAAATTATCTGAGTTATTCTATACACTCATTTTATACTGTAGCTTTTGTCACTGTATATGCCAACAATGATCTCAGTTTTATAAAAAAAAAAATTCACCTAAGAAATTTTAGGAGAATCAGTGGAGGTGAAAGAGCAACATGCTGAGCCATGTGTCATATAGTAAACCAGTTGTATTTTATTATCTTTATGTACTATTATATTATATTATATTTTCCTCATTCAGGAAGTCAATTCACTTGGATGTACAGTACATCACAATAGAGAAGAAAAGGCACTTGCAAATTCCATTTTATGCCAACTTGAACAACAACAAGACTAGCCTAACCTAGCCAGTAACTACTACAACTAAAGCATTTATCTCCAAATGAGATGTAAAACTGTGAAGAGGAACTGATATAACTTGGCACTTAAACTTTAAAGTGCATTGTCACAGAGAAAAGTTATGACTAAATCTCTGCAACTTTGCTGATGGGAATAGAGTAGCTGCATCAGTTTTCAAGCTGTTGCTGCTCAGCTCTCTTGCTTTAACGCTTAATTCCATTTATAGACAAAGAAAATCTCTCAAATGACGAAAGTCCATCATCTGACATTGCATGAGTCACTCAGACACTTTTATTGCACAGCTGTCCACTATATTTAATTGACATCCCCCACCAGCCAATAGGTGTAGATTGCTGTATAGATTGTGGGTGGTATTCTCCAATCAGATTATGTGTTTGAAGCAGATAGTGTCAGCAGCATCAGGCCATTACAGAAGTACATGGATGTGTGCAATACTAATGATGTCTTACTGTACAACCTCAAAGTCATTGCTTCAAGGAGAGACAGTGCAATCTCAGTGCAAGCCCAAACCTTTTTAATTTTTAATGGCATGGTTGGTTATATTTGCAGTCGTTCATCTAGTGTTGTCTATAGGTACTGAATACTGGCATTCAGTAGCTCTAATGTGCCCAGAATGGGAATGAGTACTGCAGTGCAGGCGTGCAATGATCAGATATTATGGGGTGCTTGGAACATTACTATTAGCAATTCAAACAAACCCGTAACCTTTTGTTCTGCGTGTTGAGGAGCGGTGTGCTGTTACACCGTGCTAAGCAATCAGAATTATGATTTTTATTTTTGTGTATTGTACAAGAACAAAAAAATAAAATAAAAACTCCCATAAATGTAGATTGAAGAAGGAACTCGAGCCAGGATCCATAGAGACTTGGGCTTGAACCAAGCATCCAACCAGACCTTGGCAAATACCTGCAACAACACAGCAATGCATAGTTCTGACTCGAGATTCTCGATCGCACATACTCTGTTTATACTATGAAGCGGTGTACTCGCCACACATTTTACACGATTATGTTTGTCAGTGGTACAAACATATAGTTGTGGCCTAGTGGCTAGAGAGTTTGACTCCTAACCGTAGGGTTGTGGGTTTGAGTCTTGGGCTGGCATTACCATGACTGAGGTGCCCTTGAGCAAGGCACTGAACCCCCAACTGCTGCACGGGGGCCGCAACATAAATGGCTGCCCACTGCTCCGGGTGTGTGTGTGTGTGTGTGTGTGTGTGTGTGCTCTTGTTTTTGTGACATATCAGGACACAACTCTGTATAATGACATGGGTATGACACAGGTATTACAAGGATAGGATGACTTATGAGGACATAACCCATGTCCCCATTTTTCAAAGTAAAAATGTACAAGGTTTCCTGTGAGGGTTAGGGTTAGGTGTAGGGCCATATAATATATAGTTTGTACAGTATAAAAACCATTACGTCTATGGGATGTTAACAAACGTGTGTGTGTGTGTGTGTGTGTGTGTGTGTGTTTGTTCACTGCTGTGTGTGTGCACTTTGGATGGGTTAAATGCAGAGCACGAATTCCGAGGTGTGGGTCACCATACTTTGCTGAATGTCATGTCACTTTCTACTGAGGATCTGCAAATTCTTCACCCTTTTCCTATCAGTCATCTCTCCTTACACCGTGTCTATGCCACGCTGTATCAGCTAAAGACTTCTAAACTGGACGTGACAAAGTGAATGTTGAAAACCATTAGAATTTTCTGTCAGCACATCATAAATAGCATGCAGATAGTAGTTTTCTGTCAGGGATGTGTGGTGTCGCACCACTCCACATCCAGTGTAGTCATCATCACTGATCATAATGAGTTCTATTGACTTCACTATTATAGATCAGTGGTATCTTTAGTATTTTGTTACGCCATGCTGTTCGCATCTGGTGTACACACGGTGTTAAGAATCATTAGTTGCTTTCCTTTAAGGATTCACACTTCAGGCACACCTCCTAACTACAACCCCGATATCAACGTCCATCGCAATGTTTCACTGTAGACATCATCCGATGCCAAATTTGTAGACATCGCCCAACCCTAATCACAACCGTGACATATGCAGTTTACGGATTATTATGATGTTTTTAATCAGTTGTTTGGACTCTTATTCTGACGGCACCCATTCACTGCAGAGAGAGCAAGTGATGTAATAAAATAATACATTTCACCAAATCTGTTCTGATTAAGAAAAACTCATATTTAATATTCCTGTAAGCACAAATGTTAAGCACATGAAGAAGAGTGAAATGTGTTTGTTTTTGAGTGTGCATCCTGTTGTGCATCAATATTTTGCTTGCAGGGCGTTTTTATGAATACCTCCCCCTTATGAAATGCGATTTACATATTTCCACTGGAGAGAATGTTAATGAGGGCCTGGGCTGTCAAAACGTTTTGTTAGCGTTTGCATTTATTTCCGACACTGGATGGATGTGTGTCCAAACATAGTTTTATTCTTTTTAGTGCATGACACATCTTTTTTATGAGGCCATTAATATTGTAATAGAAAATAATTTCTTAATGCAAGAGTAAAGGCTCCTTGCGGAGACTGTTGTACATGGAACTCTTGGTCAGAGCGGCTCTCCTTAACCCACATTATCTGAAAAACTGGCGAGTGTCTCACATTTCATTTTTTTGCCTTCTATTTTTTGTCTTCCTTCCCAGGTAAAGCAAACATATGACTGTTTCTGCGCAGAATATTCTTCTCCTTAACAAATAATCTACTAAAGCTTTCCTCAAAAAACAAAACAAAAAGAAGATACAGATACAGATACAGAAGCCAAAAACATCACACACTCTGCTTACTGCACTAGACAGGAACACTGTCATTCTTAAGGGTGATGTGTAATTTTTTAGATGTTAAAATAGCTTATATCCCAATTTATCCATGTACAGCATGAAAAAAAAAAATCTGATGAAAGGTTGTTGAACCTTTAGACAATATTTAAAAAATGTTTGCATGTGTGCTTTCTGTTTTGTATCATTTGATACATCAGCCTTCTATGGCTCATAAATTATGATATATGAGAATATGAGATATGAGAATATGAAGCTCACATTTGAGGAGGACAAATTTTATTTTATTTACAGGACCTAACTAAAATATGCAATTTAGTGCAGTTGTTGTTATTTTTATGTCAAAACAGTAAGATAAAATTCTACTTACATTAAATGCAAAACATATAATGCAATATTTGAGAGATATTTGATATTTGATATTTGAGAGATAAATGTTCCTCAAAAAGCCTATTGTATCATATTTGATACATTTTAACATGATTTTTCTGTAATAAATAAATAAATAAATAAATAAAAGGATATTTCTTCAGGGTACTACATTTTATCTTGAAATATTATACACAATATAAAAGTTCTTCTTACGTTTACTTTATAAAAATCATAAAAACTTCAACCCAAAGGTCGAAATTTGAATCATATTAACTGGACTTTTACTTAATGTATAAACTTTAACATCAGAGGGCACAGGGCATCTTATTTACAACAGGTTTTTCAGTTACATTTTGATCATATTGATAAACTAGGCTTTGAATGTTCATGTTTCAAATATGATACAGTAGAGCAAGCTTTATGCGGTAAATATGTAAAGACAACTATAAGTAGGCCGAAGTGTAGTGTAAACGTTGATTTGGTGGCATTTTCGAAAACGCAGGTAGACATAATCACAGCCATCACAATATGCTTTAGAGTGACAAGGAAGCACGTGAGGCTGTTATGTTTTACAAAAACAGTTCATGTTCAATAACTTACATATTAAGTACTGTGTGTTTGCTCCTCTGACAAAAACAGTTCCAAAACCCAGAGCGAAACCGTCAACAAACAGCTGTTATACGTTTCTTAATGATTCAGTGTTTTGAACAAATGATTTTGAGTGAACGATTCAATGACTCAAACATAAAGTCAGTTTGGTTCCTCAATTAATCAGCAATTTGATTTACACTGACTCGTTTCTCCCTCGAATGAATCAGCATTATAGAACGAATCGGCTGATTAGTAATTAGTTATTACAAATTCATAAACAGTCACTTTGCTGCCACCTACTGGTTTAACGATGTTACCAGCAGAAATAGTCGTAGAAAACTATTTCTAATGCACAGACTGAATTCAGCCTATATCGATTTGCACTGAAATAACTCACTTTGTAACAATCAGAATTTGTGCTCAATTTGTTCATTAAAGTAATTTTCCCTCCTGAAGCCTTGAAATAGTTTTACAAAAACTCTGTCAATCTAAGTTTTGCCGCATTTTAAGCTTATGGATGAAAATGTTTTGCACTTTTCTCTGTAAGTGGCACTCGCTCCACAGCTCTTTGAAGTAGTGAAGTTTGTGATCACGAAGGGAGATTTTTCTTTGAGGCCATGACTTTTTTCCCTCACTGTCTTAATCTGATTCTTAAGGAAGATAATTGCTTTGATCTCATTTCATGGGGAGAGGGTCCTTTTCAAATAAAAAATACATTAAAAAAACTGAAAAACAACATGAAAAAGTAGGGAAGAGTTTTAATTTATTACGGTGATTGATACTTACATATATATATTTTGGACACTTTTATTTGAACATTTTGATTTCGATTGAAAATACATAGACTACTAAAATATTTCATTTTTTTTTGGTGTGATTTCATGTTTTTTATTTGTCTGCAGAGAAAGTCTTATGAAGCCGTTATATATAGTTAAGATGTGAAAGATCAAAGGAAAAATGTATTTGTCTCACTATCTGTCTTCAAAAATCACTTACTTATTCTGTTTATACTCTTCTTTTTCTCTTATGACCATGAAAGCTCATTGGAGCTCTAACAGCTATTGCATTTGAAATGCAAGCCCGATTGGAAGCTTTAGGACGTGCGTATGGACAGCTATAAAAAGGTCATAAATCTGATGAATGTGAACCATTCGAATAGTTGTTTTTAGGATAACGTCAAGGCACATTTCATTCTGTTTGAAATGAAGTGTTGATCCTGTGGTCTTTAGCCATTAAACCAGAACAATCAAAGCATTGGAGATAACCACAGCTCAAAAGCCTTTATTTAATGGGAGATCTCGCACTCCTCTCGCTGTTTCTCTGTTTCTCTAATCCTCTTTTCTCTCATCCGCTTCTTTTGTATGGTTCTCACTGACACACTCGAAATCCTTTGTTTCATCTTGAGAGAGTGATACAGTAACACAGGGTCTGGTGCACATGGACAAGTTTGTGTATCTGTGCTGTCTCTCATTCACATAAACACACATGTGTACATCTGAATTTAGTAGAGAATATATCAGCTTACTCAAGCATTCAGATTCACACCCTACGCAGCATGTACATGTGCTCGTGAAAGTCCTGTGAGCGTGATAATTCATGCTTGAGGCCTCATTAGCGCTATATTTGCATATTCTTATGGAATTTTATCTTAAATCAAAGCATTATGGTCATGTGAAATGCATATTTCATATCATACGAGGCATATGAATTTTATCTGTATAAGCACACTTTTGTTTTTCGCCCGCTCTGGGCGGGAATCCTCCAGAGACAGAGAACTCTTCATGATGAACCTCATTTCTGCAAGGTGTCCTCATTCAGAAAGGCACAGAAGAGAGAGGATAGGTCCAGGAGAATGGAAGAGATACAGAGGGTGAAAAAATACCTGAAAAAAGGCAGTCATTTCTCTCACAATACAGGTTTGGGGTGCAAATCTTCTTTTTCCTGGGATGGGCAAAAAGGAAGAGAGACACACAGAGAAAGAGAAAAGAGCTGAAACATTTTCCACGTAATGATGGTGTAGCTTCAGACGTTTTGAAAGGTGTCAGACCTGCACTTCAGACCCTATTTTCTGTGGCACGTATCTGTGTCTGCGTGTGTGTGTGTGTGTGAGTTTACTAGAATCTTACTCTTTCCAAATAAAATGTGTTTTTGTGATTTCAGTTCATTGCAGGCAACACATGCACATTTTTTAGAACATCACAGCTGGTCTGTGAGCAGGATCGGACTGCAATATCTTCAAAGGTTTAATGAAATTTAGAGTCAGTAAAATACATATAACTGTTTTGGTGTTCAGGCATACAAACTAATAAAAGTTCATTTCTGTGCTACTAGCTTCACCAGACCGAATCACAAAAATGCGGCTATATACCAACATTTTGTCACACATACTAGTAAAAAGCTGAGCTACTGTCTCACTACTGGAAAAACTAGTTATTGCCATTGCCAACCCTGGTAACATATTTAATTATATTCTCTAATTGTACTTCAAAACCTGAGGCTGCTATCGCACCGGGACCTTTTATTGCTGAACAAAAACACTCACACAGAAATATTCATACTGAGCATTTACACAGTATACTGTTACAGCAATAATGGTATCATCAGGGAAATAAAGTGAAAAAATTAAGAAAAATCGCAGGAATTAGTACTGAATTAATCTCTTGCATCATTTAATGCATCAGAAGCCTATGTTGGATCAGTTCAGTTTTAAATGGTTTTGCTTGCACAGTGTTAACAGAATATAGTGAAGGCATGTGGACCATCTTTAATTAAAATTAAAATACTATATCGACCATAAAACAAGAAAATATAATTTATTTGCGTGGTTGCTTCAAATAATTTAAGACTTGAACACTTTTTCCAACATATAGACCAGATTTTGGAGTCAATGTGGAGTCAAACAGTATTGACATCAAGTTGATTGACCTCTTGGCAGTCATCAGCCGGCACAAGAACCTTTAACAGTCAGAGGTGCTAGACAAAAATGCATATCTGAGGTACCTGCGGTGACAAAGCGTGGTAAGCACTGCTTTGATGAGCTGTGGGAGTGAGCTGTTACAACTGGCAAAATATTCAAGAATTTCTCATCTCAGTTTGAGCACAGATCGAACGGTTTCCCCAGTGTGACACAGCTTACTTTGAACATCAGTTTTTAGTCTTTTATTTACCATTTTTGCGTTTTATTGAACCAGCATGCTATGAGAGACTGCTGACATTACACTCTTTTAAATCGTTTTCTTTTAGGACACACATTTCGACGTCAGAATAAAATAGTATAAACCGACTAATGGTTTGATCTATAACAGATGGTGAGAGAGAATAATGGTAGGCTAAGAGGATGTGTCGTAAAAACAGGAAAAGTGAAACAGCTGGAATGAAAACGAGGAAGGGTACAATCTTCTTGGCACAATAAATAAATACAATTAATGGATGTGTTCATTTTGTTCTTTACGCATGGTAACATTTAAAGTAACCTTCAGAAGTTTTTTTTTTTAATGTTAAATGTAGATTAGATAAATGTAGACTAGATAAGAATGTAGACAAGAAATGGCTGCCCACTGCTCCCGGTGTGTGTTCACGGTGTGTGTGTGTGTTCACTGCTGTGTGTGTGCATACTTTGGATGGGTTAAATGCAGAGCATAAATTCCGAGTATGGGTCACCACACTTGGCTGTATGTCACGTCACTTTATCAAATGTTGAAATGTAAAAAAAATTTGAAATTAAATGAACTAAGATTCTTGTTAACTAATGTAGTTATCTATTATCAACAATTGGACCATTATTGTAAAGTGTTACCAGTTACACACCACAGTGTTTTAAAGAGATTATTCACTTAAAAAAAAATGGAGATATTTTGAAGAATGTCAGATTCACGGAAACCCAACTGACTTTCACTGTATTGACAAAACAAAGAAGTCTAAGTTTAAGTCTCACTGTCGCACAGGTTTGGTACAAAGAGAGCACGATGGGCATTTTGATGAATTCTATTCATGAATGGACTGACTTACGGATTTGACTTAAAAATGACATTCCTGATGCTTTTGGGAACATCACATTCGGAATGTGTTTTCTACACTTATAGAATCTTCACCTCCCACGCACACTTTTAATTAGGTCATAATGGAATGAGATATGTAATTAAGGAGCACCATCCTGTGACCTTTAGTCACTTCTATACCTGCCAATAAGAGCAGTGCCTTCAGCGCAGAGACAACAGATGGAGACCAGGTGTGTGTGTGTGTGTATTTAAGTGAGAGAGTGTGAGAAAGGTGGGCAAGTGTTAAATGGACAGGTGTTCAGACGGACAGAGGGCATGTCAGACGCTGTGCCCAAACCCCAGGATTTGTAGAGGATGCGTGATATTCACTTCTCTTTTAGTCAAAAATAGTCATTCTATGAGTTGCATCTTTTAAAAATTTTGTTTAAATAATCAAGTTTTTAAATAGTTCTTGTTATCAGTTATGTACATTTGAGCTTTATGTTACATCTTCTGTTGCTTAATGAAAGTTTTTTGCATTATTTAAGTATCACGTGTGTTACCATGATGGTGTTTTGTGTTTCCATAAATGTGCACCTTCTATATGTTAATACATACTTCTGCTTGTGGTGAAGCTACTTGTGATGAGCTTTGATACTTCATGTGGCTTTCTCTTATTCAGTACCATCTTTATTATTATGGTGGTTGTCAGTATTTTCAAGGTACAAAGCAGTGCCTTCAGCGCAGAGACAACAGATGGAGACCAGGTGTGTGTGTGTGTGTATTTAAGTGAGAGAGTGTGAGAAAGGTGGGCAAGTGTTAAATGGACAGGTGTTCAGACGGACAGAGGGCATGTCAGACGCTGTGCCCAAACCCCAGGATTTGTAGAGGATGCGTGATATTCACTTCTCTTTTAGTCAAAAATAGTCATTCTATGAGTTGCATCATTTAAAAATGATTCACAATGCACAACACACAAGCCAAACAGTAGAATTAATCGCTATTATACTACCAAATGTTTAAAGTCATTTGCTGAGGCGCATCAGTATTACATGGTTCATTCTTTATGGTGATTCATCATGAACAAATTACTCCTGTGAACCAGTTCCTTGGGTGAATCATAAAACATGTCATATAAAACATTTAAAAGACGTTGTTGTTTTTTTTCCAACAGACTTTTTAATGACTTTTCAGAGGCAACATTAATGCAATCCAGTAATTAGCCTTGTATTGACAAGCTATATTTAACAAAACTAAACACAAAAACAATGCATTCATTCATTTACTTATGCTAATACAGAAAAAACTAATAGTTTATCATAACTAAAGGCTGTCAATCAGAATCTTGAATAAATACCTCCTATGAACAAGTTATTTTTAGTGAATCAAAAACATACAGTACAATACCAGGGTAGAACAGATTCAGAATAAATAACTCCTGTGATTCAGTTCTTTTTAGTGAATCAAACACCTGCAGCTACAACTGAATGCTTATGTTGTGTTGTGAGAGTGAGATCAGTTAATGACTGGTTGTTAATTTGATGATGTGTAGCTATAGATGTAAAAAGAAATGTTTGAAGAAGCAAATTATCAAAATAACTGTTTGCTTAGTATTGTTGATTAATATCTATTTAAGTCCAGTTTTTGGATTTATGCTCTCTAAAGAGCATGTGAAAAGTCATTAAAAAGTATCTATTTACATAAACACACTGTAAAAAATAAGTGTAATTTTAACTGTAAAATTTTGTAAAAACGCTACGGAAAAAAACTGATAATAGGTTAACAGTAAGTTCCCGTACTATATACAGGGAAAAACTGTAAAAGATCTAACAAAGCATTTAATGTAAATTTACAGTAAAATTCTGTTAATTATACAGCTTTTAGAAGTAAAAAAAGAACAAATCAATGTATAATTTACAGTCTAAAACTGTAAACTGATATTCCCAGAATTCCCTGCGTGACACTCCACGTTTGAAAGTATTTTGTTTAAATAATCAAGTTTTTAAATAGTTCTTGTTATCAGTTATGTACATTTGAGCTTTATGTTACATCTTCTGTTGCTTAATGAAAGTTTTTTGCATTATTTAAGTATCACGTGTGTTACCATGATGGTGTTTTGTGTTTCCATAAATGTGCACCTTCTATATGTTAATACATACTTCTGCTTGTGGTGAAGCTACTTGTGATGAGCTTTGATACTTCATGTGGCTTTCTCTTATTCAGTACCATCTTTATTATTATGGTGGTTGTCAGTATTTTCAAGGTACAAAACAGATTTAATTTTGTGTGTTGTTGAATTTACTGGTTTATATTCACATTTTCTTGTTTGTAAATTACAGCTTTATATTGTAAAATTAACAGTTTTTGACGTAAATGTGTTTACAGTTTTCTGTATTTTTACAAAATTATTCTGGCAACCACAGCTGCCAAAAAGTTTTTGTAAAAACAACAAGAAATTTTTTACAGTGCATAATTATTTGGCAATGTGCACATACACACATTAAATTAGACGGTAGCCAGAATGCAGTAAAAATGTCTTTAGCAAAATGTGAAAATCTTCTGTAATCTACTGTACTTTGCTCAAGCGTTCATGACCTTCTTCTGATAAATGAACACAGCTAAAGGTGTTTACAAGACCTTTAAACATTGTCAGGTCATCAAGTGTAATCAGAGTCAGATTATGCATACAAACACACTCACAATTTTCCACTATCACATGTGTATTCACCCAAATATTTATAATAATTGTCCAAATGCTTTCAAATATGCATGACTGCATAATGTTTTTATGCACTATTCAAATCCATAATTAGAATTACAATCTGCCTTCATCTGTTCTTGTCTTAGAATGTACATTTTAAATATTTGAACGTTTATAATATCACTGACACGCATAAAATCAGAGATTATGATTGCTAGGAGAGTATTGAGAGTATGAGTGTGTGTGGAGAGAGAATGTTTCTGCTCAATATACACTGTAAACGGTCTACATTTTTTACAATTTGGATCTGAAGTGATAAATGCAATATCATAAATGTTTAAAAATGACATAAAATGTATCAAACAGCAGTATGCAACATTGTCACACAACCACATTATGTTACGTTGTATGTTTAAAGGACTAGTTCACCCCCCAAAAATGTATCTACTGATATTATACAGTAAGTCTCCCTCAGGCATACATCCACACTATAGTTGAGTTTGTCTTTTCAATCAGAGCAGATTACGAAAGATTTAGCATTACATCACTCACTCACAAGTGGATGCTGTGCAGTAAATGGGTGCCATCAGAATGAGAGTTCAAACAGCTGTTTTTTGATGGCACCCATTCTGATGGCACCCATTCACTGCAGGGTATCTATTGGTAAGTGAGTGATGTAATGCAAAATTTCTCCAAATCTGACCCAGTGAAGAAACAAACTCATCTACATCTTGGATAACCTGAGGGTAAGGGAATTTTGAGAAAATGTTTCATTTTTGGGTGAAGTATTCCTTTAATTCACTGAGTGCCATCCAGTTATCACCTTGAAAATGAAGCGACTGCTTTGCATTTTTAATCCACTTTTGTGTTATGACTCAGGATGGAAATGTTAAAATAGCAGCTAATATCATTTCTGGTTCATTCGCTAGAATCGCTGCATTTCCATTTCATTCCCACACTGCATTGTGGGATTCAGTACTCTGTACATACTGTATATTCAGGCATATCTAGCTAGTCATCTGGGTATTTCATGATAGTATACACTGCATAGCACACATATTGCACACTGTAGAAATAGCATACCACCACACGTCTCGCACTATTACAAACATATCCTGAGGAAAGAGACGTGATAGTAGTGTTAAAACGAGTATAAGAGTAAGAAACACTCCTTAAATATGTGCAATGGTTAGTAAGAGGCCAGATAAGACAGAGATAGAATGAGAGCTGATGGGAATAAAGGAAGACACCTTGACCTTGGTGGTCTTCTCTTCAGCTGGATCAGCAAGTCTGTATGGTTTGTGAATCTAAATTGGATGCAGGAAGCTACCTGTCTGCCTGTGCGTGCGTGCGTACGTGCGTGCGTGGATGGCTCCCTAAATGAACTGTTTAGAAGTTGGTTAATGGCCAGATGGCATAAAGCAAATGAGTTGGAGTAAGAATTGAGTTTGCATATTTATGAAGTTTTTGTGAATAATTAATGGAACTGAAGTTTCTGGTGAGGTCAGTGAGATGTGTAATGCATACAATATGTGTGTGTTTGTAACATGCAGAAAGCCATCAACGTTCTTCAACACTCTTGAGTTCATGAGCAAACGAAAGGTTCAACGTTCAAGCGATTTCACGCTCTCTTGCTCTCTTGCTCTCCTACAGTGCACACATTTATTTAGCTAATAAACGTCACACCATAAGCATGATTCAGACGGGATACGACTTCTAAATGACGTTTGAGTTGCAAAAAAAATGGTTATTGTTTTTTTGTTTTTTTTTTTCATTTAAATTTAAGTTAAAGTTTGAATCTGTTTTTTTGTTGTCTGTTTTTGAATCTTTTTTGTTTGTTTTATAAGTCTGTATAGTTTTTACTCATTTTTATTTCAGTTTTGGTTATACAGTATAGAAATAAATGAAAACGATAAAAGTTGATGAAAACTAGATGAAATAAAAGTGTTTTTTTAATGACTTTAATTTTAGTTAATTATATTAACCCTAGATTTGACATCCTGATTCAAATCTCTGTAATTGTTAAAGTGGGAGCGTCTTTTTGGTTAAATATAAACAAAAAGCAATTTTTAGTTAAATAGAAACTATTAATTAATGATTTGAAACTCAATATATCTATTTAGACCGCAGTCGAAGTACCAAACGACCCTGGCCCAGAATTATTTCAAAGAGAGAAAAACATTATTTTTTCAATAAGCATCAAACCTTTGTAAAAACTGTCGCTAATGTGTCTATCCATTGTAATGTCCATTCATGTTTTGTTTGCCACAATAATGTGCTATCTTTTAATTATTTTATATAAATATTGATATATGTGATTAAATGTAACTAATCCATTGAATTAAGCTATATATCTTATAATGAATTAACTTTTTAATCACAATAAGGCCATAATGTTGAACCATTTTTCTCGAGAAACACCATTTTCTGTCTATTTTTAAAGCTTGACATAACATCCCATTTCATATGTTTACTGTGGTCAATGGTCCCTCACTGAATCGGTTTCAATTTGTCTGAAAAGCATGACGAACGACTGAAGGACATTTCCAGCATCTGAGGGGGATGGGGAACAGCTGTAATTGCTTGCGTCAATGTACTTAAACATTTACCAAAATCCCTGCTACATTATGCTGTGTATCCATATTCTGACAGACTCTGTTGTTGAGAGTAATACTCTAGTCTACTCTAGCATGCACACATATGCAGAAACAGCTCTAGGACTGAACAGAAACAAATGCACGCCGTCCTTTGGGGGGCAGCATTTCACCCTGTGCAGCAGTTTTGCTTCTGAAAATAGATGCACATATGAGCAATGGGGAAAGTTGAATGTGTCCGGATTTTTTAGCCCAGTTTTCACACATCTCACATCCTCATTTTTTAGAATGACTAATGGGGTGAAAGTGCTGCCCCTCAAGGAAGGAGAGTGAGAGTGAGAGAGAAAAGGAAGTTTGTCCTATTTAAGTGGACAGAGCACCCTTTGAAGGACATTGAGATACCCGCACACACACACACACACACACACACACAGAAGGAGCTGCTACCCTCAGGCTGTCATGGTAACCTGGATAAATGATGAAAAGCTTTCTGTTATCTTGCTTTATTGTGCTCTAGATTGCTTTAGTATTTTGGTCATATTACCATCAAATTAGAATGTTAAATATTGCATATAAGATGATGTTCTTTAAAATAACTTCAGATCATAAAAAAAATCTGATCATCAAATGAGCTTATTTGACATCATGCAACACTAAAATATATATGTAAACTACAATAAATATCATGGTAACACAGTTCATGTCTAAACAATTTTGCCCCCAAAAAGGAAAATTATTATAGGAAATATAATAATAATAATAACAATATATATATTGTATGTATATATATATATATATATAATGTCCGAAAGCTTTGATAGCTAATATATATTTATTAAAAGTCTTTTAAGTCGTTGAAACTATAATTGTTTTTTTGTGTGTGTGTGTGTGTGTGTGTGTGTGTGTGTTTTTTAAGCTTTTTTGAAGAGATTTGAGATTATTAAGATAAAAAAAATAATATTCTTTGAAGTAAACTTAGTGTATATGAGTCTATATTGAATTAGGCAAAACCACTATCACTAGGTTTGTCATAGGATCCCTTTATGTTACAGGGAGCATAATAAAAATGTGTGAACATCACCATCATGACATCTAAACATGTATACTGCACCTGCTGAGACTGCTGATGTTCAGACATTGTCGTTTCATTTCTGATGTTTGCCAGAAATATCCTGCATGTTTTCTAGGTGAAAGATAATGGGGATGATGCCAAAGAGTCCTTAAAATAAATAGAAAACAACAACACACAGAAAATATGCTTCACATACAACTACTGTATTAGACTGGTGTCCTATAAAACCCTAGTTAAACTATAAGCATGTCAAAAAAAAAAAAAGAAGAAATGCTTTTTATATCTGCTTGGATAAAAGCTTTCAATTACACTTATATTTTTAGCATCTTGGCAGCATATTAAAGTACCAAAGCAGCAGAAAGTTCCGCTGTTTGTTTTGAGCGTGAAGTCAGGAAAATTTCAAACACGCGTACAGATTATGTGTGTTCCAGATTTTCTATGTAAATGTGTGAGTGTGTAGTATATTTCGCAGCAGAAATGCATGTAGTTGCAGCCCAGTGGTTAGTGTGATGAGTAAGGGAGTCTGTAAAACTACTAATAAACCTGCCTATACAGTAAACTGCATGAATACTGTACTCTTTGGTGTTCCAATACTTTGAGGAGGAGAGAACCAGTGATGTAGTGACTGTTTAAATTTTATTTGAATTCCCTACAACATTTATTTATATAAATAAACAGTTTTTGTCAAAGTTGTCAATGCATTTGATGTATTTTAAAGCAGCATTTATTTGACTAACATTCTGCAATCATCAAGGGTAGAAGGGATACAGTTACGGCCGGAAGTATGTTAAATAAATAGCAATGAATGAAATTTGTTGCTATTACATTGTGTTGTATTAATGTCTACACCCCAACCCTAAACCTACCCTTACAATAATGCAAATACAGTACTTGTTGTTCAGTGTGACAAAAATGACACAATATCGATGTGCGCATGCCCAGTAAACCCTGGTGGCCTTAGCTGTATCCCTTCTCCACCCAACCATTAAAAGTCCTTTTAATTCTTTCTTAAAACATTTGGCATTTTGAACAAATTGCTTGAATGTTGATTCAACAGTTAACTCATAAAAGTGGTCACTGTTACCCACCTACTGGCATATCAATAACCTGCTCGTCCTCAATCCCTTAGCCTCATTTTCAGGGGATTATATTTTGGGTTTATTTAGGTTATATTATCTTCTATTTTTCAATGTTTTGTTCCTAGTTTTCAAAGATGAGGACAAGTCACACATTCCATTCTGGCATCTGCCTTATTCTGTCTACCTATATAAGTTATAGGCAAATTATAATCTCAAAAATGTATCTATAGCATTTTCTTTTAGGCAGTGGTTTTCAGCTCCTGGGGACCCACATATATGTATTTTTATCCTTAATATGCCCTTACTTACAGTATATACTTGATTTAAATCTTCAGCATGAGAGCTGCATGAACTAAACTATCCTTTAAGGCAGACATACAAAATGTGCAATGTTGTGGGTCCCGAGGACTGGAAATAAGAGCCACTGCTTTAGGTGATGAAAGATTACATCCTGATCTAGGCTGCTAACTTTGCGAAGTCAAAGATGTGAATCATAAGCAGGAGACATCTACTTCCATTGTGCTCTTGAGCAATACATAATCCCAGTAAACAGGCTGCCCCAGTGGAACTGTGTCATTCAGAATAAAACGTGTCTGCTGAATGTCAAGTAATACGTTTATTGTTTTCCATTGATGAAAAATTCCTTTTGGTAAGAAAACGTGTGACATTTGTAAAAAGAAATGCACATTATACTGCTAACTGGGAAGGTTATAAAACAATACTATTTCCCCAAGTATTCTTCTTTTTAGGTACAACAAAGTATATTTGGAGATCAGCTGAGATAGATAGAAAGATGTTTACATAACACAGGATAAGATAAAATATTTATTTTAAACGTAATTTTACTGTATTTCCATACAAAGTAGGAAAGTTATGCAAGAAATGCAAATCACACAAGTGCATATTCATCCTCATTATTTTAGTTTGTTTTTTGTTTTTCTCATGCATATTCTGCAGCAGAAATATCTGATTACTGCATATATAGTCAAGATTATGAGTGACACAGCAGAAAGCAGGAACAGTATGACATCAACAGAGTGATAAGAGTACCAGGGCATTTTGTAAGACTCTGTGCGCAAGTGAGCAGCACCTTTGTGCCTCATAACAAACTCAATCCAGAAGATGGCGTTGTCCAGAGGTTTCACTGGAACGTCCTTGTGAAGCCTTGAGAGCCTCTGCATGTTCTCCCGATAAGAGGGATCATAAAGCACCTCTTTCACAGTTTTAAGAAAGGAGTCCTTATCCACTGTGGCAAAGTCTACAGTCTTAGCTACACCTCGTACTCTCATTTTTGCAAGATTATCAGGCTGGTCAAAAATCAGCCCAAATCCAATGATTGGGACCCCGTGGTAAATGGCTTCTTGAATCCCATTGGTTCCTCCATGTGCCACAAAGGCTCTGGTCTTAGGATGCCCCAGAAGATCATTCTGAGGCATCCAGTCCATCATTAAGGTGTTGTTTCCTAGAGCAGATGGTCTCTTTCCTTTGTACCTCCAGATGATCTTCTGTGGAAGTTCTGCAAAAGCTTCAGCAATCGCCTCAGCCACATCATCGGGAAGCTGACCAATGAGAGTGCCCAGAGACATGATGATGACACCATGATCACCAGAGCTCTGCACAAAGTCCTCCAGATCCCGGGGAAGAGGTTTTGATGGCTTGCATTGAAAACCTCCCATGTAGACAATGTTTGGCATGGTGGGACGGGGGAATTCAAAAATAAAATCAACTCTGTGGAGCCACAGATCAGCACTCTGAGTTAAAGAAAAGTAGGATGTTCCTTGGCCGATGAACTGTTCGCAAAGTGCATTACTAATTGGAGTAAACAAGATAGCAACCAGTGTTTCAGTTATGGCGTACATCACTACATTCTTCACTCTTTCAAAGAAACTCATGCGGTCTGATAATTCCAGCATTGGAAAAGGTACATATGAAAGAGGAGAAGGAGCTATAAAAAAATGAGCCTCACTGAACAATGTCCAACGGACATTGTAGACAATGGGCAGTTTGAGATAGTGACCCAGTAAGATCCCTCCAAACATGGCCGGATCAGTCAGAATCAAATCATACTTGGCGTCTTTTAATGACTGCATTAGTTGCTGGTCTTCTATCATGTTGACTATCATCTCACTTTCTATTTCAATCATCTTAATAGAACTTTGCCACATCTCTATCTCCAGCTTCAGACGAGCCCAGGTGGAACCTTCCCTCATAATTCCTAAAAGTCTCGATACAAACATCTCAAGGAATTCTTCACCAAATCCTCCTTCAGACCTCAGAGTGATTGATGTGTAGTGAGGTGAGAATTCTTTAATGTACCAGCTGTCTGCCATCCGAATGACTGTAACATCGTGACCTTTGGCATGAAGTGCCTCCACCAAGATGTTCATGTTGACCCAGTGACTGCCATCCACTGGAAACACAAGAACCTTCCCACTTTGAACAACTGGGACAGTTGTCAGTAGAAGAGTTAGCACAAATGGCCCAAGCACTTGAAAAACCTGTCCGTTCATAGTTCCTGTTGCAAAGCAAGAGAACAAGCACATTTTAAAAAGATATCCATATGTAAATCATCTTGCAGCACCACCCCTTTAAGCAGTAAAGTGCAGCAAAAGTTTAGCAGTATAACAAAAACAAAAATGAGTGAACTCAGTAATTCAGTAAGAGTAAGGAAGGGGATGTTGCATTCAGTAGATTTATTAAAATACAATGAGAACAATTGAAGAAAAGTCAAATCAGTCATTTGTTCTATAAAAAAAAAAAAAAAAAAAAAATTCACATTGCAACAAAAATTAACAGCCACAAAACCCCAACCATTTAGATATAGCAGAATTTCAACATCACTTAGCACAGTTCAAGAAGGTCAAAATAATAAAATCACACAGTTCACCAATTACAGAGACATTTTTGCAGCAGCCGTGTCTGTTTTTAAGACAGCTAAACCCACAATAGATCGAGCCTTGCCAGATAATACTTTCCTTCACTTTGATAGACTGGGTTGTAATATTCCCAGCACGCTCTTTTTTTTATCCCTTAGTTAACTACAGTAACACTTGGTATTTTTAATGTGATACGGATAAAATAAGAACTCCTATGACAAGAGCTCTTTTAGTTCTATCAAGTGCTGGATTATGAGTACTTGGCCTTTCTTTTTATTCTGCTCTCACAAAGTGAAAGAGACAACAGGCACTGTGCTCTTCTGGCCACCCAGTTTAATGAACAATATACTATGAATTAAACCACTGCACTATAATAGGAATCTATACATTACCGTTCAAACATTTGGGGTTAGTAAGATTTTTAAAAAAAAAAAATTATTATATTCATCAGAGAATCACTGTTTTCCACACTGATAATAATGAGAAATGTTTCCTAGCAACAATCAGCATATTAGAATGATTTCTGAAGGATCATGTGACACTGAAGCCTGGAGAAATGAGTGCTGAAAATCACTATTTTGAATACTTTTTACAGCTATATGAGGATTATTGTACATTCAGATGGTTTTTGTTGCAAAAATAATTGATGAGAAGATGATCGAGTGCTGAGAAGAACACTAAGATATTATATGTATGAAAATATGTATACATGACACTGTAGCTATATGATACAATAAATGTTTGTACAATATTTGTTCATATACAGTATATAGAGTAAATAGAGTCTAATATGGTTTGAATAAATCAACATTTATCAATCACTGTATGAAAAGAATTTTAAATAAATATAGTTGAACACAAACAATAAAGCTGTGGAGACAGTACAACACAAATATTGTCGATTTAACAACTGAACTCATTTGCTTTTGTTTTTTGTTTTTCTCATGCATATTCTGCAGCAGAAATATCTGATTACTGCATATATAGTCAAGATTATGAGTGACACAGCAGAAAGCAGGAACAGTATGACATCAACAGAGTGATAAGAGTACCAGGGCATTTTGTAAGACTCTGTGCGCAAGTGAGCAGCACCTTTGTGCCTCATAACAAACTCAATCCAGAAGATGGCATTGTCCAGAGGTTTCACTGGAACGTCCTTGTGAAGCCTTGAGAGCCTCTGCATGTTCTCCCGATAAGAGGGATCATAAAGCACCTCTTTCACAGTTTTAAGGAAGGAGTCCTTATCCACTGTGGCAAAGTCTACAGTCTTGGCTACACCTCGTACTCTCATTTTTGCAAGATTATCAGGCTGGTCAAAAATCAGCCCAAATCCAATGATTGGGACCCCGTGGTAAATGGCTTCTTGAATGCCATTGGTTCCTCCATGTGCCACAAAGGCTCTGGTCTTAGGATGCCCCAGAAGATCATTCTGAGGCATCCAGTCCATCATTAAGGTGTTGTTTCCTAGAGCAGATGGTCTCTTTCCTTTGTACCTCCAGATGATCTTCTGTGGAAGTTCTGCAAAAGCTTCAGCAATCGCCTCAGCCACATCATCGGGAAGCTGACCAATGAGAGTGCCCAGAGACATGATGATGACACCATGATCACCAGAGCTCTGCACAAAGTCCTCCAGATCCCGGGGAAGAGGTTTTGATGGCTTGCACTGAAAACCTCCCATGTAGACAATGTTTGGCATAGTGGGACGCGGGAATTCAAAAATAAAATCCACTCTATGTAGCCACAGATCAGCACTCTGAACTAGCGTAAGGAAGGACACTCCAGGGCCAATAAAACGTTCGCAAAGTGCATTATATGTTGGAGCAATCATAAAGGCAACTTGTGTTTCAGTTATGATGTACATTACAACATTCTTCACTCTCTCCAAGAAACTCATGCGATCTGATAACTCCAGCATTGGCAAAGGAACATAAGAAAGTGGAGAAGGAGCTATTACATAATGAGCCTCATTGCACACTGTCCAACGGACATTGTAGACAATGGGTAGTTTGAAATGGTGAGCCAATAAAATGCCTCCAAAATCAACTGGATCTGTAAGAACCAAATCATATTTGGTGTCTTTTAATGACTGCATTAGCTGTTGGTCTTCAAACATGTTGACTATCATCTCACTTTTTATTTTAAACATCTTTCCAACATTTTCCCACATCTCTATCTCCAGCTTCAGACGAGCCCAGGTGGTACCTTCTCTCAGGATTTTCATAAGTCTGAATGCAAACATCTCAAAAAATTCTTCTTCGAATCCTCCAGGAGAATTCAGAGTGATTGATGTGTAGTGTGGTGAGAATTCTTTAATGTACCAGCTGTCTGGCATCCGAATGACTGTAACATCGTGACCTTTGGCGTGAAGTGCCTCCACCAAGATGTTCATATTGACCCAGTGACTGCCATCCACTGGAAACACAAGAACCTTCCCACTTTGAACAACTGGGACAGTCATCAGCAGCAGAACTGTTAATCTGATTTGGCCACACGACTGAAAAATCTGTCTGTTCATGGCACCTGCTGTAAACCAACACAGTAAGAATAACCTACTGATAGAACCATTTGAGTATGTAAAGTTGTGATATTATTGAAGTATATATCATTTTAACATTGCATCTGTCGGTGACGTCTTTGAAAAGATTGTAAACTGAAATGCTAGTGAGTGTTGGGGCAGGGCAGCAGCCCTAAGAGGAGCCAAAGCAAATAAGCAACATTACACATCTTTTGCCCAGAATTGCAGTCTGGATGCATTAATACTAATTGCTGAAAGTCAGAGCCAGTCTGCAGATATTGGCCTGTCAGAGTTGACAGATTTTGCTGAAAATCACATAGCATATGATGGGCCCCGACTCTGAATTTTTAGTTTCAAACTGTGAGTCCATTCAGTAGTATATCAAACGCGTTTGCTATTTTGATCCAATTTTACAACATGCCATTTTAATTTCTCATGCAATGTCTTAGCAATGAGCAACATGTTCCTGCATGAGGTTGTTGTGAACAAACGTTTTGAAGGTATGGCAGTGTGTGTTTCTTGGTCATTTATAATATGTCACCCATTTTCATAACCATTTACAAAGTTGGCAATTGTATGATTACTAATGATCTGCTGTTCAAATTTTAATGTATTTTGTTTTTGCCTTAACGTGATTTTCTTTTAGAATCATTAGGAAACAGTCAAGTTGATTACAATTAGTTTTTTTAACAAGACACATTACTTAATTGTAGTGACCAAGAGCATATACTCACCTGGTTTGTGTTTCCTAGATGCCATGCAAATCTGCGAAAAAGGAAAAACACACATGTGAAGGCAAGGTAGATATCAAATAAAAATATAGATTTTTCTAATTTGTGAGGCAACAAACACATCTAGTAGTAATATCAAGTGATATCGTTCCTTTTGATCTCTGTGCTATTCATATAAAAAAACGAAATCTCTCTCTCTCTATATATATATATAGCATGCAAAATCACTACCAGGTCAGGCTTGAATGTAGTGTAAATCACAAAATTACAAGCATTTACTCTCCGTTGGTCTTGTTGTGCGTGCTGATATGCTTATTTAACCGTTTTTAATGGGGCAAAGGGCATTTACCTGCAAAGCCCTAGTTAATGAGCTACCAGTTAGAATTTGATTGTGTAATTTTACCTGGATGCTGACAAGATAAGTGCACTGCAGCTACTTATATGGCTGGTACTTCATATCAAAACTATGATATATAAGAATTAGACTACATATAACTAAGCATTTTACAGGAAAGACCAGAATGTCTTTGGCACAAACACATTCCAGGTTGGAAATAAAATGAAAAACAACAGCGCTTACTTTGACAAAATATGTAATTTTATTTTCAGTACATAAAAAAATCATGTGAAATGCCTGATAGATCTTTAAATCAAACTAATTCTCTAAATGTAATTGATTGCCAGATACTGTACATGTTTTATATGCTACATAAAAACATTTGAAATAAAAACGATTATCAAAATAAACAATATGGTGAAATATTTAATTAAATCATTTATACATTCTTACAAAATAGCTACTGATGACTAAATGTGTAATTTAAGGTAATACTGTCATACAAACAACAAACCTTAATCTATTAAAGCTTAACGAGGTTTGAGTACAACATAACGCAGTAAGTTGCAAGCTGTATGTGTGTAAGTCTTTAAAAAGAACCAGTTACAGGAAGTGGTTTGTTTGGGATTTGGTTAGAATACCCCGGTTGCAATGCATTGATTTACAAAAAAGTATCCTGACATAATTCATTGGGGAATCAGTTGAACTATGCTTGTGCCATTGTATTTATTTTGCTGAACTGTATATATATTTTTTTTTAAAGACCTTTGCTGACCAAATAAATGAAAGGCTAAGGCATTAAAACATATGCAGTTATTATTAGTTACAGTATTTCGGTTTCAATTCAGATTGGTCCAACACACGTTTGGGTCATGTATGGAATGGTGAAATAATGGCATAAAAGAAAAAAGGAAAACCTCAAAGAGAACAAAATCTAATCAGTTAATATAAATAAAAACCATGAAAGAGCTGACAAAATTTATTAATAAAATACAGAATACCATTTTAAAACAATGACACAAATTTAAATGTGCACAAACCAATAAATCAACATCTATTTACCATAGTCCATATGAAATGAACATCATAATGATTCAAAGCTTTGGTCATTAATATACAGGAAATGCCTGACATAGATTAGCTCATTATCTAAATAATAATACAAAACTCATTCAAGTTTTGTTTTTGTTTTTCTCATGCATATTCTGCAGCAGAAATATCTGATTACTGCATATATAGTCAAGATTATGAGTGACACAGCAGAAAGCAGGAACAGTATGACATCAACAGAGTGATAAGAGTACCAGGGCATTTTGTAAGACTCTGTGCGCAAGTGAGCAGCACCTTTGTGCCTCATAACAAACTCAATCCAGAAGATGGCGTTGTCCAGAGGTTTCACTGGAACGTCCTTGTGAAGCCTTGAGAGCCTCTGCATGTTCTCCCGATAAGAGGGATCATAAAGCACCTCTTTGACGGTTTTAAGGAAGGAGTCCTTATCCACTGTGGCAAAGTCTACAGTCTTGGCTACACCTCGTACTCTCATTTTTGCAAGATTATCAGGCTGGTCAAAAATCAGCCCAAATCCAATGATTGGGACCCCGTGGTAAATGGCTTCTTGAATCCCATTGGTTCCTCCATGTGCCACAAAGGCTCTGGTCTTAGGATGCCCCAGAAGATCATTCTGAGGCATCCAGTCCATCATTAAGGTGTTGTTTCCTAGAGCAGATGGTCTCTTTCCTTTGTACCTCCAGATGATCTTCTGTGGAAGTTCTGCAAAAGCTTCAGCAATCGCCTCAGCCACATCATCGGGAAGCTGACCAATGAGAGTGCCCAGAGACATGATGATGACACCATGATCACCAGAGCTCTGCACAAAGTCCTCCAGATCCCGGGGAAGAGGTTTTGATGGCTTGCATTGAAAACCTCCCATGTAGACAATGTTCGGCATAGTGGGACGGGGGAATTCAAAAATAAAATCAACTCTGTGGAGCCACAGATCAGCACTCTGAACTAGCGTAAGGAAGGACACTCCAGGGCCAATGAACTGTTCACAAAGTGCATTATAATTTGGAGCAAACAGTAAAGCACCCATAGCTTCAGCTACAATGTACATGACTACATTTAACACTCTTTGAAAAAAGCTCATGCGGTCTGATAACTCCACCATCGGAAAAGGAATATAAGAAAGTGGAGAAGGAGCTATCACAAAATGCGCTTCACTATACATCGTCCAACGGATATTGTAGACAATGGGCAGCTTCAGGAAGTTGCCCAAAAGAACACCTCCAAACAAGAATGGATCTGTAAGAAGCAAATCATACTTGGCATCCCTAAAAGACTGTATTAGCTGCTGGTCTTCCATCATGCTCTTTATCATCTCACATTCTACTTTGGTCATCTCATAAGTACCTAGCCACGTCTCTATCTCCAGCTTCAGATGAGCCCAGGTGGAACCTTCTCTCAGGATTTTCATAAGTCTGAATGCAAATGTCTCAAAGAATTCTTCGTCGAATCCTCCAGGAGAATTCAGAGTGATTGATGTGTAGTGAGGTGAGAATTCTTTAATGTACCAGCTGTCTGCCATCCGAATGACTGTAACATCGTGACCTTTGGCGTGAAGTGCCTCCACCAAGATGTTCATATTGACCCAGTGACTGCCATCCACTGGAAACACATCTTCATTATTAAGCACACATTTGTAAGATTTACCTCATATATTTTATGTATATATTTTACCTTATACTATTGTTTTGTCAGGGCATTCAATTTAAAGACCGTCCAAGAACTTTTCAATGTTGCTTTTGAAATGCACTTTATGGACAAAGTGATCTGAAAATGAAATGCTAATTTGGGTCAGGAAAGCTGCACTAATTGGAAGATCCAGGAGTGTTCATGTCATCTAAATAATCAATGAATAAAAGACTATGTTGATTTAAAGATGAAAATATGTGCACAAAATTAAAATATACTGCATATTTTTTGAGAAAGAGCTTAAATTCAGACTTTTTATATCTGACAGTCAAAAATGTCTGATCAACATTAAGGTCTATTGCTCCTACAGTATCTATATGCTGTTCATATTCATACCAAGAAACATGTTCTTACCCATGAAAATGTAGACTGCAAAATGACTACCAGGTCAGCCTTTGTTGAGTGTAAGTACAGCTTACTCTCCTTCAGACTCAATGTGCATGACAAGACACAAATACTATAGTATGTAATGTAAGTGAAGGGTCAGTCAGCGCTTAATAGGGAAAAGAGCATTTCCAAGTTGAGCTGTAGTTAATGAACTACTATTTAACGTTACAACTGTGGTAAAGAATCAGAACTGCCTAATAATGACATGCTTTTGGCAGATGCTTTTATCCAAAGTGACTTTGGACATTACTTTCAAGGCATAATTTGATCAGTTCATTCATTCGCAGGGAATAGACCCCATGGCTTAGATGTTGCTAGCACCATGCTCTACTGTAGCTCTACTCTACTGCTCTACTGTACTGCATACTAAACAGATATAAACATTAAATAAAAAATAATTAATAATAAAGCAGAATACAAATTTTTTATACTTTCACACAGTGATGTGAAAGTATTACCAAGCGGTAGTCAACTTTATTTCATATTTCATGAGTTTATTAAATTAGCTGCAATAAATTCATTAATGGATTCATTTTTGATGTTGAATGTAATGTAAAGGATTGGTACATTTAAGCCTGGAATATCGTCCATAAAAAACAAGTAGCCTAGTAGAACCACATAGATTTCAGTTATACAACCATTATTCACTGGGAATCAATTAGATTATCATAAGTGCTTTTACATGGGAAAATATATAATGAATTCATTAACTTTTTTGTGTTTTTTTTTTTTTTTCTGGAAACCAGCCCAGTTTCATTATATAAACTCTGTAATGCACTGAATAGCTTGAAAACATGCTAAATCATGGTCAAGTGGTAACGTACTGTAAGTCACAGTTTACCCTTGCCCATAACATCACTATGCATGTGTGTTGTGTGTAAGTGAAAGTTCATGATCTCAGTGGAGCAAAGGGTATTTACCTCCAGAGCTGGAGATATATTTCAACTTTACTCATGCCTAGGTGGTTGGGGGGGGGGGATATATATATATATTCTAAAGTCAAACATATATATATAAATACATAATTATGTTATGAAACAGAGCTTAGACATTTTAGTGACACTAAGGAAAATCTGAGAGACTGAAAATTTTACAAAATATAGTAGGCTAAATGTATTTATTTATTTTATGACCCGGACCTTAATTTTGGACGCAGTTTTGGTTTCTTTATTCTAATTAATAATAATTGCTGTTTGGTCTTGGTGTTCTATTAACAGTGCAACTTTATGTAACTTTGTGTGGTCATCAGTTACTTTTACACATCCCTCCCGTTTCCTCGCTGATGAACCGGATACGTGACGGACATGACGTTCGTTCAATAAAGCTGTAGTTCAGTGGAGAGAGCGCGTACGTTCAGTAGATCAAATCTTACCATGCTCTGTGGTCCAATTCACACACTATCCCCTGATTAGTTTTTCTAGATTAGTAATAATTAGCGTGGATAGTATGCGAATTGGGACGAATGCATTAATTCATGATATGAGACAGGAAAGCATTCATGACGAGACCACGGCGAACGAACGATACGAGCCTGTGCTTAAAGAGACACGAGAATAATTCGTTCAGTTCAAAGATTCATTCAAAAACATCTATGCGTTCGCCGTTCGCGAACTTAACACCAAAGCACCCCAATTTAAAGTAGCGAAGTTAAAACCCTTGCACGATCCCATGCAAAGCAAACACATTGTTTCAGATTTCTAACACTGACCAGTTGCATTAGGCTATAACACAATTTCCCTATGTAAAGACGTTATAGGTAAAACACTTTCTTATTCTTATTTCTAACACTTGTTTATTCAATTATACATGCGGAACTCACCAATGCGCGAATGCAAGGATTTCACAAGAAAACTTCCACAACGTCCAAACAAACTCCGTCCTGGCAGCTTTTTACTTACTATATCAAGTAAAACATTCGTTCAGCTACACTATTTAAACCGTTTCCCTCTGATATCAAATTACAATCGCCTTATGCTTTTTGTTCTTCAGCCATGCAGTAACCTGATATTTTCTCTTTTTACTGAAGTCTGAATGATATGACTGATTTACAGGATATGGTTCTGGTTACATAAAGGGTTATGGGAGGGCCAGATGAAAGGACTAGTGCAGTGAGTCCAGTGACTATTTGTTTGTAGATATTAAATTCATGCAAGTTTCCAATGCATGCACTTACATGCATCATGCAAGTGTTATGAATTAAACTTTACATGAATAATATCTCTGATCTGAAGAACAAACATAGTAAGTTTGAACAGCTGCATTAGTCAGCTCAGTGTTGACTGATGCAGGTTCATAAAGTGAATGAGATTTCATGGGAAAGTTTGACTCATCTATTAATCATAAAAAGACAAAAATCCTGTAATCCACTGGATGCCGGGGCATTCCAGTTTACACCCAGCATCTCTGAACATTTTGTCATGTGTTGTAATGTTTGAGCTTGTACTTCAACATCATTTAGCAAATATCGTTTGCACCGAGTATGATCTTTGACATGACTACCATACTTTTTCGCTGAAGCAGTTTATTTGTTTTTGCCATGCTTGTCATTATTTTTAGACTTTGCCCCTTGACAGTTGAAATGATGTTGTGGTTTAGGTGACAGATGTTCTGGAAATTTGGACACTTACTATTCTGCCCATTTGGAGCTCATTCAATTTGCTGGTTGCTGCTTTGAAAACTCAGACCTCTGTTATCTGATGCAAAATACTTGGTTATTTAAATGTGAATTATTTTGTCATTCATTTTCATTTTTGTTTGATCGGATCCCTCATGGTCTCGGTCAGCCTTATACTTATACAAATTCAGGCTGCATTATTTATAATGACAAAAAAAATGGATATTTTTTAAACAATTTAGTTAACCTCTCTTTATTTTCACTCCCAGCTTCATACTGCTTAATGGAACTGCTATATGCCACACAAAGCAATTCAAATCAGTGCATTTAATTCAGAATACAATAAAGAAAGTCTTTCCTGATGAATTCCTTGTGGAAGTTGTGAGTGCATGTGAAATCTCCAACATATTATTAATTCTCATTACTAATTGACTCCTAGCTATTATTTTCCTGCATTGAAGAGCCATTGAAACACCTTATGCCACAAAATGCGTTATTTGCTGCACAAATTATATAGTTATGATTACTTGAACCCTGAAGCATTGTAATAATTAATTAATTATTAATAATAATAATAACAACAACAAATACATCAGTATTTATATCTTGTATTAGAGTAAAACGACATCTGAACATTCTGAAAGAAAAAAGATACATTTACTTGAGTAGAAAAAACGCAAAAGATATTATGGCTTCATCTCATGCAATATATCTTGAACGTAGGCAAATTACCTTCCTGGCAATTGCTTTTCTAGCTTCAAGCATAAATATGACCAAGTTTATTGAAATTTATGTTTTAAGAAAGCTGTTTGATAGTGGAGTAGGATAAATAAACTTAATTCAAGATATATTTTTCGAAAACAAGTTTTAATATCTTATGCAGTTTTGTTTCTCATTTACATATACCCTGTTTTAAGGATATTTTAATAGGGAAACAAGCCAAAAATACTGATTAGAAAACTTGATTTTTGCAGTGAGTATATTATCTGTGTAATTCTCGTTGGGAGAACCCTCTGCATGCTGTCATTAATTTAGCATTTCATGTTAATCTCTTTTCTGTACTTCTTTCTCCTCCTGATATCTTGATATAATGAGGTATCACTCATTTCCTGTGATGTGATACTATCACCTACTAAGCTTGAAATTCACCTGGCATCCCTAGCTATCAATTAAAACGCCACGATCTGCAGTTACCTCTGCTGATTAAGATTCTGCTGGTGTGTGGAAGGTTCCAAGTGGCATAAAATTGGTTGGGGGCGGGTGGTTGATGCTTCATTTGAGTATTCAACAGATCTGATGCTTCTCCATGTGCTGTTTACCAGAACACCGTGTCATCTTTTTTGTGCCATGAAGTCAAAATGAGTGGGCTGATTTCAATGTTCATGTGAATGCATTTTCATATATATTTTCATATATATATATGCAAATAAAAAATACACATACTGTACAATATCTAAGAATCTGATTTATTTTACGGTTTAAAGCACATGACAACTTGCTCCTCTTTCCTAGTATTTTCTTGCAGTATTTCCTCCCCTGCTTCCCCAGAGGATAGTGATCACTGTACTGAATGCCTGCTTCATCCTACTGTGCCTGGAATACAAATGAATATATATAAGTGTTTGGTTATTCACCCATTGATTTCTGAAATAGGTGATGCAACCAGGAGGTCCTTGAAAGAAACTGCAGAACACTCCGTGAAGTACCGCTCACACAAAACAAACATGCACGCCTGAAAACAAACTATACACACACTGTCGACACAATTATAGCAACTGTTCTACCAAACGTTCGCTTTCCCTGTGTTCTGCTAGGTTACCGAAACAGGATTTGGTCATTTCTGGCTTACTGATGCAATTGTATGCTTTTCTGGGTCACTGCAATGTAATAGCCAAGAGATGAATGCATGGGAGTTTGTGTGTGAGAGAATAAAAAAAGCAAAAATACAGTAAGGAGCTTACACAGCTTACACAGACTGTATACCTCTCACACATGACCCACAAACGTGGAAAAACACACATGCACATTTTTACATTGATTCAGACATGCTGCTCTGCTTATAAATGCATCCAGTCCTGTCCTTGCCAGTATCTCATATCCTCATACTTCCTGCCATTCCCTATTCTTTCCTCTTGCTATATCCAGAAAGAACAACAAGGTTCATTAAAGGGTTAGTATTTATTTACTCAAGGTTCAAAGCCATGTGACTTGCTTCATACACGGAATGTTCAACACAAAAGCCCAGACTTATTGGATTGTGTCAGCGAAATTAAATTAAGTTGCTTGTTGCATGTTTTGCAGCACTTCCAAAATGAAATGTCCAGTGAATGACACTAAAAGTGCATTCAGTTTTATCTGCAACAAATGAAAGTGCATCTCGTGATGTTTTATCATGTTGGTTGTTGTATTTATCACAGCAGTTTGGAAATGAAACATCTGGTGAGTGGAGCAAATCTGAAAATAACATTCCACCTACACTTTACCTAACTGATAATGTCACATGTCAGATAAAATTGCATTTGCTAGCTTCTACAAGTCTCTGAGCACTTGTAGTGTTATATTTTACATGAGACTCATACGCGAGTGCTTTGGATTGCTAGTGCATTGCTGTACCAGGCGAGCTACCAAGCAAGTTTACTATAGCTGAAAAAAGCTCCTACATCAGTGTTTTGAGGTCATAACATAGTATAATTCATGGAATCACACACAAATAAGACTTTATTATTTGATAACTTCCCCATAATCATAAAAGTGTGTTTTTGGAGTTTTGCAAAAATGAGCCAACCTTCTAAACGTCGACCACAGGCTGTCAAGCTCCAAACAGAAGAAAAAAAACCCACAATTAAATCACCATAAAAGTAGCCCTTAAGACTTGTGCACTATTTTCCACATCCCCTGAAGCCATATGATACATTTGTGTGATTCCTGGAAGGGATTTAAGTGACGATTCTTTAAAATGCAATAATGTAAAACTTATTAAGAATGAAAAACGTGAGCATTAAGGTAAAAAAAAATCTTTTTCTTTTTTTGAGCAAACAGAGACTCTCTAAACCATTTGCCAAAATGCACAACCTGCTGTGAACTCATTAACCTGGCAATTAATTTGAAGAAAGTTTATCTACATTATTTAAGGTCACAGCAAAGATGGCAGTAATGTACCACAGTATGTCAAGTTAATTGTACTGAAAGACACCGCTCCGTAAGCACCCTGTTCATTTAATTAACACCAGTTAAAAGGACAAAAGAACAGTCAATGAATGGGGAAACACAGAGAGAGAGTGAGAGAGAGTAATGGGAAAGTGAGACGACTCACAATAATATGACACTACATCTTTGACTGATTTGAATCTGGCACCCAATAATCTCTCATTTCATTTGGATGAATAGATATCAGTATCAATCCTCTGTAACCAGTACACTGGAGTTCTATGATTTCTATGGCTGCCTCATTGTCAAAACCATTCCAGTGCACTAAAACGTTTGCTACCTTGATTTTCCCAGAATGCACCACCAAAAACAAAACAAAAACAAGATTAGTTTTTTCCTTCCACCTAAACTATAATTCCACTATCCATTACATTGCTTTCTCTATTGAAAGTCATCTTGTCTGAATCAGGAGAGAAATATGCACAGATAAAGAACAAGCATGTTTTGAAGCAAAAACTGTCGGAAACATCTCTTATCAAACTTGGGTGGATTTTGATGAGAGAAGACAACAAGGGATGGACTTTTTCAGTGGAAGTGTTATTATGGATTTTGTACTTATTTTGGCTTCCTTTAAACCATGTTTTACTAATTATATACATGCTGACAGTTAAACCAGCTTTGATTAGGTTGCAAGATTCTAAAGACTTAGAAGAAAAAAAAAAACAACACCTACTGTATCAATCACACAGAACATTTTTTGTAAATGCATATATACATTTACAAACACCCTAAACCCCTTAGCTACCACATCCAGAGAGAACGAATGAAAGGAATACAAATGGTCTAGTTTTCCATGAACATATCTGTCGTGATACTGTCACAGATGATAGGGCTATTGAAATATGTCTAATGGTTGCCATCACAGATCTGTGATCTCTCATAGTGATGCCTGTTTTGTGTGCGTGTGACTGTTAAAGTGTCAGGTTGTGGAGACAGAGTGAGAGATTGCCACAGGGCATATTCCTTAGAGGCCTCACAATCCTGGGTCAGTGTGACTTTAATAGAGCAGATTTCAGGAACAGTAGGTAGTGTATGTAGGCCACACAGATGGGTGGATCAGAGCATGAGTTTTTCCTTGTCAAAAAGTGAATAAATTCATAAATTAATGTCAACTACTTCTTTCTTAGGAGATGCTACAGTAGGTTACAGCTATAGTCAGTTGTTGCCTTATTATTCAAGATTTAACAGCAATTAGAAGAACAGGAATATTTAATTGTAACAGTGCTGCTATACAAGATCTAAATTGGAAAAGATGCTTCAGGATGGAATGCTGCCAGAACTTTGATGAATGAGGTGAAAAGTTTCTTGGCACGTTGTCTTTTTGATTTCATTGTAAAGGCAGTGTAATATTTAAACCCAGAGCCCATGGAAAGCATTCTGATGCATGTACTGTAACCCTTCTTGAAATTGTTAAATCTCATCATCTCATGAAATGCGAACATAATGAACACACAGTGTCTGTACCATGGCTTGCAATAGATGTTCTTTTGTACAGGCAGCGGAGGAAATGATTTGGTTTGTATGGCTGCTCATTTCATTATAGATCCATAGTGATGGTAATAGACATTGCGGGTGTACTGTGGGATCTCTGGCCTCTGCTTCAAATGAATCCATATGAAAGATAATTAGAATAAATAAAATGCAGGCATTATGATGGTATCCAATACTTACATACATACTTCATTCAATTCTATTACATTTTTTATGATTTCCGAAGAAAATAATACATAATTCAGTCAAACCTAAAAGAAACGGTTGAGATTTCTGCAATAGTTATAATAAAGTTAATGAGTTTTAAAAACAAAACAAAACATATTTATCAATAAATTTATCAATAAATCCTATTTGTATCCATCTCATACATTTTCACTGTAAAAAAAAAAAAACTGTTATTTTATGGAATTGTACTGTTTTATTTTACAGTTTTTTCACGTAATTTTGAAATACAGTTTAAAATTGTAAAATTACAGAAATAGACTTAAAATTTACATAACGGAATAATGCTTGTTCAAACCAGCTGTATTTCAACCATCTTCAGACTTTTTGAAAATAAATTGTTTTTCACAATTTACATGTCAATTCTAAGCATTTTGAAAATATCATTATATAAATAATTTCTTATGTAATTATTAACTATATCATATACATGCAGTTAGTTAAAAAATAATACATCCCATGCCTTTTTCCTTACTGACAAATGTGCATCACATTAAGTTTGTTTTTGCTAAAACAGCAATGTAAATATATATATATATATATATATATATATATATATATAGAGAGAGAGAGAGAGAGAGAGAGAGAGAGAGAGAGAGAGAGAGAGAGAGAGAGAGAGAGAGAGAGAGAGAGAGAGAGAGAGAGAGAGAGAGAGATTTTTCAATCTGAGCACAAGAAAATACTATTTCATTCTTTCTACTTAAAATGTTAAGTTTAATTCAATGTGTTACTTGTTTCTTTTGCAATTATTTATGAAATTTAATAGGAATTTCTTGATAGAATAAATAGTTTCTTCACCAAATTGATGTAATCCAAATGGACGGAAATTTATATACTGTACAAATCAAAAACAAATCTTAAATGTAGTGGGGCAAAAAGTCAAAATATTCATCTTAGCAGATATTCTGGTCCATAGTTTAAAAAGTTTATAAAAAGTTTATATTATTTTATTCTGCTCTGTTTGTGGCTAAATGAGCAGGGTTATCATTCATGTTCATTTATACATAAAGTTCTGAACATTAAAAATAGTGATGCTTTATGAACGAGACTGCCTGAATCATTTTAATGTATCAAATGAATGACTCAAGTCTTATATGTATCTGTGTTTGCAGATCTTCTCAAAGGACATCTGACTGGATACTTGAGCAACTGGGAGCACCAATCAGATCTCTGCAGCTGTGTGGGTAGGGCATTTACATCCACACAGATACAAAATTTAGACCTCCAGTTATGGCCTAATGATAGTAAGCAAGTTTTATAAATGATGACCAAAGGAAAAATACAATAAATAGGGAGCAGAGGAGATACTTATTATTCCGTTTCCATCTCATTTGCTGTAGATGCTCCAAATGAGGAATGCTGGAGGAAAATGAAATATATTTTCATATTTTATAGGCTGTTCTTGTTTCTTTGCTAACAAATATACATAAAACACTGGATTATGCCGAAATATGCTTCTGTACACAGAAAAGGAAAGGAAAAGGAAACACACAGTCAGTAGTGTTGAGCAACTGTGGGCCAAGTCATTTCTCCTTAGTTTTGCTGTGATGATAGAGCTGACATCAACAGTTTTTTTTTTACTTTTGAATGGTACATCTGCTATGAGATATTTTATGCAATATATTATGCAATATTTTATACACCACTTTCTAATAGTACGACAATATCCACAATACATTTTCACGTTTAATTACGTCATTATCTCTCTTAAAATCCCTCATAAAGTGTATGTTTACACCTAAACCCTAAATCAGAATGCAAGCTATACTTCTCTCATACTAAACTATTGAAAGTTAAGGGCAAAAATCATGACATGTTATAAAAAAACAAAAAAACAAAAAACAAAAAAAAAACACCTTCCTTGACATTGATCAAAGAGCGATATGGCCAATCACAATGGGCCTGGCAGGCTTTTGTAATTGTTGCGTCACTCTGTCTCAGATGACCTTGCTGCTTGCTCTTTTCTGGTCCCAGCTGAACAAAGTTAGATTGAGATTCATGGGCTTTCTCCTGCTCTCCCGTTCTCTGACTAATGCATATCTTCATCCATTCCTCTTTCCTCCTCCCCTCCAACCAGCCTGTTTCTCCTTCACCAATAAAAGTTTATTTTATTTTCCTCTTTTTGTAACAGAACAGCAGATTCATTTTGAGGTTGGGAAAGAAAAATGGACAGAGAAAGAAATAGAGCAAGAAAGCTGATTTCATTTCATTGTTCGCTTTCCCTCGTGTATAACAGAGAAACATGCTTATGCAAGGAACAAGCAGTCGGTCCAAACATCTGAGACCTATAGTGCAAATCAAACATCATTTGCAGAGTTTTAATTTAATAGTAATTGCAACAGATTTTTATGTGGTTTCAGGATGTTTTGGTGTCTATTAGAAAGTCTAATCTTAGGGTATAGGTTATGGGCATTAGGTTTATCAAATTAAATTTGAAACATCAACTATAAACAAGAAAATATGGTACAGGTAAACCAGATGCCTGAGGCTTTAACTTGTATGATGATGTGGGAAAGATTGAATAATGCAGGTAAATCAGCTTAATATTTGGGAAACTGGAGGTGTAATATGCAAGTGTGCAAGTACAGTGTATATCATTACATTTACCTTTATCTTTATTAAATTTTTATTATTAAATGGTAATGCCATGGTACAATATGATTACCATATACATAAACCTTGGTATTTACTTATTGCTCCAAAGTAGTTCAGAGAATACCATAGTATTGTTTGTGTGAGGAAAAAGACAACAAATCAAGTTCTTGAGCAATTATTTCTTTTCTGTCTGCAATTTTTGCAACTCATTGTATAGACAAAAATAATAACTATTTTTCAAAAAATCCAGCCTCATAAAAGGAAACTGTGCACATTTGTAAATTGATTAAAAGTAAAGCATTTATAATGTATAAAAAGATTTATATTTTAAATAAATGACATTCTTTTGAACCTTAAATTAATAATAAATAAAAAATCATGATTTTCACAAAATATTAAACAGTACAACTGTTTTTAAAACATTGATAATCATAAGAAATGTTTCTTAAACAGCAAATCAGCATATTAGCAGCATATTATTTCTGAAGCATCAAGTGACACTGAATACTATTGTAATTATGATGAAAATGCAGCTTTGCCATCATAAAAATAAATTTAAACAGTGATAACATTATAAAATTTTAAACTTTCCGAGACTGATTTCACTCAGACAGACTGAAAGCAGAATATGCAAGGTCTGATAACATATTCAAGTGAACTTCAGAAATAACCAATCAAATATTATAGTGACTGGGACAATGCTGATTGTTTTATGATTCATAAGTAAAAAAAAAAGAACAAAAAGAAACAAACACAAAACCACCAACAGCAAAGGAAATATCTATTCTGCCTTCAAAAAGCGACTGATGAAGGCATCTAGACAGGATGTTATGCAATCACTGAATTCAGACGAGTCTTATACCTTCCTACCACCGTATATACAGTACAGCTGGTGAAAACAGCATGTTTCACATTAGATTGGGATGGAGAAACCAAAAGGAAAATATCATTTAGGGTAACAAAACAGATATGTATCTGGTTTTTAGAGACCCTTACCATTTCTATTAGATTGGTGTGTGTTAATGTTGTGCTGAAAGTGAGAGGACAAACAGATGCAATAAAACACACCTGTGCGTCTGTCAGTCTTAAGGTTAAGCCATGGTTCTGTGTTCCCTCACCTCCGTATGCAGCTAATAGGATTTAGAGGTTTGGGATTCATTCGCTTACAAAGCTTTGACTCCCTCAAGACAACATAATCCCTCCTTAGCACAGCTAATAGAAACCAAGCAAGCATTTACTCACCTCCGTCGAGAGGTGTACAGTTTGTCTGTCAATTGTTTTCATTCTAAAGTAAACACAATCAGAATGCCTTGTTGATCACCATGGGACACAATAGGTTGGTTACGATGGCCGTGTGTTATTCAAGGGAATGACGGCTGCCCATATCAGTCCAGCTCAATAATGAGGGGGATCAGCGGCTGATAGATGTATAAGCTTAAGGCTTAAGGTTTGCTTTGGATCTATCCCAACTTAATTTATGCAGATCCGAGGGGAAAAACACACCAGATACATCTAATGAATTTATTTAGGCATAGGGCTTCATTTGTCTAAGAACCAGATCCAAAACCTCTGGATTCAGATCTGGAATCTATGCTATTGAATCATTTTCATTGCAGTGCAATTATGCTTGAAAGACATTAACTGTATGCTACTATATGATGCTACTATTAGAGTTTAAAGAAAAATCAGGGATAAATATAATAATGTTTGTCTATCATACAAATTTGATGTTTTACATTAATATTTACATTGTGCATCATGTGTTTTATATATAGATAGTGTTGACATGAGAGTTTGAAACCACAATTTTGCCATTTTGGTTTCAAAATGTGAATAGACACGGGCACAATGAATAAGCCAAAAAAAAAATTAATAATGGAGAGCTAAATCATGAGCAATCGTCAACATATTGTCAAGATATTAAGAATAATTGGTCTAAGCTCATGCATGAAATGATACTCATTGCTTTACATTTCATTAGCTGACAGAATTGAATGCATTTTGTTTTTGCAGAAATGCATATAATTTAAAATTAACTGCATACCATAATTTAAATGTGTATATATTTCAAATCTTTTACTTGCCAAGTCTGCATTCATTTGGTCAAAAATGCAGTAAAAAATGTTATTGAATTATAATTACAATATAAATTGTTTAATAATTTAAAGTAACATGGTCACTCCAGTCTGATCCTTCAGAAATCATTCTAATATGCTAATTTAGTGCTAAAGAAATAAATCGTATTATTATCAATGTTAAAAATTGTTGTTCTGTTTAATGTTTGTGGAAAACATTAGACATTTTTTCGGATCCTTTGAAGAGCAGAAAGTTCAAAAGGACAGCATTTATTTGAAGTAGAAAATGTCTTTTCATTTGATTGAATTAATGGCTACATTAATTGCTCCTTTTCTGAATAAAAGTATTCATTTCTTTCTTTAAAATATATAAATAAATAACTACTGACCACCAACCTTTTGAATGATAGTTTATATATCCAGCTGAATGAAATACATTTACTAAGTGTCTAGATGTAACAGTTATGAACTCTTTTGTTGCATTTTTACTTTGTTTAGTCATCTGGGGTCTCATTTATAAAACTCTCAGTAGATTTCACCCTAAAAGTGTACACAGTAACAAAAACCAGATTTTGCGTATGCACATGAAACCATGCGTACGCCAGAACCTGCGCAAAAATCCCTTTATAAATCCCAGTCTGGGAAGATTGTGTGTATGTGCATTTCCACCCCGACTCCTGCCCGAAATCACCATATATGGAGCTTACAACGCCTAGTTTTACTATGCATAACCTCATCTGCATATCATTTCTATGCATATTCCCATCCACGTGACAACACATTTGACACAGTTAAAGGTTCAAGACATTAAGGAAATATGAGATATGGACTATAAAAGCTATTTGTGCCATACACAGTTTTTATTGCTAAAAATAATCCAGTATCCTTATTTTTTTAGCATAAATATATAAAAATAAAAATCCCTAAAAACAAAACTGTTTAATATAGTTCTCAGATAAATATTTTAGAATATAGTTTGTCTCATTCCTTTCCACTGGCCAAAAACTATTTCAATTGTTTTAAACGATGAAAATAAAATTTAATTTATGCAGTTTTGCTGATAAGGAGAACAACTTTTAGTGATTTTTAGTCTATATTTATAACAGTGTAAATAGAATTGTCTGACTCTGAAAAGTACTTTAAAAAGAAAACATGCAAATTACCATTTTCTTCAAGTTGTATGCTTCAAATACAGTGGCATTTTTCATAATGTTGTAGAGATGACTTCACACGACACAGTAAGCTATTATCATTAAACCTATTCAAACCGGACAATGGACCATTGGACCACTGAATCCAGCAGTGTCCCCCATAATATCGAAGTGCACATCATTGATTATTGTTCTCACTAAGATGAATTATTGTGCACCTATAGGACTCCTTGCTGTCATTAAAACAAAGCATACACCAGGAAAATTATGTAGCCTATTGTTAATAAAATCCTGCGAGGGATCTTCTTCCTGGATACTATTCAACTACTTTGTGTGCCTTCTTCAACATGACCATGACACTAGACTGGGCTTATTCAACCAAAACTGGCAATGTTTTTATTTTCTTGCATTTTCCAGCATTCTTCTCCACTCTCAAAGTTTAACCTTAGCACTTGACTTTTAGCCACTTAGAGTATGCACTTTCTTTGAGTGAATTGCAACACCAAAGACACTGATGACTTGCTTTTGAACTTGGCTGTGAGAGAGAGAGAGAGCTGAGGTGTGAAAACTGGAACCAGGGTCAAAAAAAAGAGACCCTCTGTGTAGGAGGAGAAACAAGTATTAAACCGAGCTTATTCCCTGCTTTCCTAACAGGTGGCGGACGGTGTCTTCAGATCACGCTGTGCTGAATGAAAGCCTTGAGCACTGCACAGCAGACTGCATCGCTCCTGATCTATTCAGCACATGTTTTTACTGTTGAATTTGCTGTAATTATGTCCTCACACTGTCTCCAGTGAGGTTGTGGGAATAGTTTGGATATAGCAGCATAAGGATTGGCAATATCACATTGAGATGAACACGAAGATTAACCCATGAGGTCTGTGCCCTGAGCACTATAACAATAAAAGTATACAAAGAAATAATAGCATTGTTATGGACTGTATTGCGGTTTCTCAAGCAGGTCATAATAATAAGAGAAGATTAAAAAACCAAAAAACAGAGAAAAAAAAAAGATCTCTGTGTGGAGCACTGGCTGTTGTCAGACTCTTTGTACAAAAAAATCTCACTGGATTATTACAATTAATGGCAAAATGAATGCTTGGAAATTAAACTAATATTCCCTACTGACACATGACAGCAAAAGAGAGAAATAACTGGCTTAAAACCTTTTTTGTTATGTTGTTGTTGTTGAAAATACTAATTGTATAAGACTTTTCTTATGGTGCTGCAAGTGAATATCCCTTTAAAAATTCCCTTTTTTGCTCCACTAAAAATAATAAAAGGGATTGGATGGACATATGGGTGATTAAATAATGATTTTTAATTTTTGAATGAACTATACCTTTAAATGTCACCATTAGCTGCCTCTGCATCTATCTTTATTAAAACATATCCTCTTAAAACTTCTAAGCTTAAAAAAGTCTAACACAGCAGAGAGCCAAATGAAGGGCATTAAAGAGACAGAGCGTGCATGTGATCCTTTCATCTTGTCAGTTAGCCTCTCATCTTTTATACTGTGCACATTCTCATCTGGCTGATGATGCTGAACAGCTAAATGGAGAATGTCACGATGACCAGGTGTCAAGATCACTGCAGACCCCAGAGAAAGAGGAAGAAGGGAGGGGTGGCCGCCATCTGTGTCTTGAGCTGGTTGTTTTATTCCTCCTCTACGCTTATGTGAGAAATCCTTTAGTTTGCAGATTTTATTCATGTGTATTAAGAGAGACGCTGTCAGCTCTTATTCTTTAGATGTGTGTCTTGAGTAAAAACAGGAAAGAGGAGGAAGTGAATATTTGAAAGGAAGCTGGTCTTGAACCTTTCCTTTTAGACCATGTTCAGTCCTTGCTCCAAACAGCAGTATTTCTCAGTTTCACAGTGTATGGATTCATTAGCCAGCTGAGGATAAAAGACTGCTCTTTTTTATTATTATTAGGGCTCTTAAATGACATACATGTTCCTCCATCTTACTAAAAAGTGTAAATGCTGTGAAGATTTCATGCTGAGTTTAAATGGACTGTCTGAATAAAATGTGAGTCTCGCTTGTGCAAAATTGCTGCCAAGCCAAGCAATTATTATCATGCAATTAGATTGTTATGGGTGCTTTCATGGCTGTTGTGTAAATTAAATTAGATTTAATTTAAGTCAGGTTTTAGAATATTAAGACTTAATTATTTTGGTCTGTTCAGCGCTATCTCATGACCAAGTCATATGTATTTTACGAGGTGGCTAATTCGTACGACCTCACTTGTACGATTTTGTACGATTTGTCTCGACCCCAGTGACAGGCTGGTTTAGGGGTGGGGTTAGGTGTAGGTCATTCTGACAAATTCCTAGGAATTGTGCAACTCATAAAATAAGTACGATTTAACACAAACCATATGGATTTGTATGAAAAAGGTCATACAAATTCATACGAATTAGCCACCTCTTAAAAATGTACGTATTGCCGTGAGATCAGGCTGGTCTGTTTGAATTAGGAATTTACCAATGATTTTATATATTCAAAAGAGTTATTTTGACTAATATTACCTTAAGTTATAATTTAAAATGATAGTTTTTGTTAATATTTTTTGTGCACATTTATATTCTATTATATTTATATAAATGTATATATTCACACACACACACACACACACATATATATATATAAATAAATAAATATATCATTCATTTTTCATATTATATATATATATATATATATATATATATATATATATATATATATATATATATATATATATATCATGGGCCCTATTTTAAGGATCTGAAACGCAAGTGTCAAAGCGCGAAGCGCAAGTAACTTTGTGGGCGGGTCTCGGCGCTGTTGCTATTTTCCCGGCGGGATAAATGGCTCTTGCGCCCGGCGCAAATCTAAAATGGGTTGGTCTGAAGTAGCTTCATTATTCATAGGTGTGGTTTGGGCGTAACGTGAAATAAACCAATCAGAGCGTCATCCAACATTCCCTTTAAAAGCAGGTGCGCAAGTTCCATTATGGATTGCTATTATTATGGCGTATTTACCAGGCGCACGCCAGGAGCGGTTCACAGCCGAGGAGACTGATGTTCTTGTAAGAGCAGTGAAAGACAGAGAAGGTGTGTTGTATGGGGATGGGAGAATAATTAGCCTGAATAATTTGTAAGCTAGATTTATGCCTATTTTTTTCACATCTTCGTGGCACACCACAATGATTTCCGTCATCTCATGTGTTAATATTTTTTTTTGTGTAACAATTTATGATTTGCAAAAATAACTGTTGCATCTGTGTAGATTACACGAGCAAAGTGTATGCGCGTTGTGCACGCTATACATTATGGTCAAGCATGCGCCCTTAAAATAGCATAATGAACAACGCGCCACTGACTTTAGACTAGGTTTTTTCTGGTCAGTGGCGCAATTGTTTAATGGAACAGCAAAATAGCACCAGGGATTGTTTGCGCCGGAACACGCCTCCTTTTTTGCGCTGAACCGCCCAGGGAGCGTTTAAAAGTCTGGGGCAGTTAGATAAAAAAAAAAAGATATTAGTACACCTGTTCAGCAACAATAAAAAATGACGTCAAAGACGTGTCACTCAACAGTGATAACACAAAATGTTTCTTGATCTTAAGCAGCAAATCAGCATATTAGAATGATTTCTGAAGGATCATGTGACACTGAAGACCAGAGCAATGATGTTGAAAATACAGCATTCAGCATGCATCTACAGTCCTTGTGTGTTTGTTTATTAAATACTTTAGGTATTTTGATGTTTTTAGCTACCAGTAAGTCTCGTCAACTGTTTGAGATTAGGTTTTGTGTTTAAAAAAAAGTATTTGGCCGAATTACACAGATTTTCTGCCCGAAACAGCAGAGTAAATATGAAGAAAATCCGTCTGGCTTTGACAATGCAGACAGCAAGAATACAGATAGTATTAACAGACAGCAAACACAGTCAGCTTGTAACAACTGTTGAGATTTACACAAAAGCTGAATTACAGCAAGCATTCATATCCTTCAGTAAATATATTCACACTGCCAAAATACTGAGTGGTAACCCACGCTACTCAGTTTAACTCTTTACCTATGCAACAGTTACCTTGTAAATATATATTCTTCAATCACTAATACATTATGATGATTGTATTCTGGGACCGCATCCTTAAAGTCCATATATGTGGTGTAAAGTCTCAATGACAAAACAAACACACACATACACACACTTTCTTACTCATTATAGGTAATATATTCTGCTTTAATTAGAGAGCTGCCATCACTGTGAGGTCCAGCTGAGAAAGAGTCAGTGGGGAATCTCAACAGCATCAGCATGCAATAACAACATGCAAGAAAACTTTACTTCAGGTATTACGCAGTAACCTAAACACACTCCACTCAACATTATAAAACGCATTGTTCCGGCTCTCAACTCTGATTAAATGCACTGAGAGAAATAGAGGAAGCATTTGTGTGAAAGTATTACTTGCCATGCTTATTATAGTGAAGTACAAAGTGCAACAAAGTTTTCTTTCAATTTCCCCCAAACTTATTTTTAAATAAAAACTGAAATAAAAACAAATTAAAGCCCTATAGAAATAATGATTAAAAAATACAAAAACTAATAAAAATGACAAAAGTGTACATAAAAAAATGTGCACATACAAAAATGTAAATATAATCTCAAAGTATGAAAATAAAAACTAGTTCAAAATATCAATACATATTATAATAGTATATAAATAATAACTGTAACACTGCTAAAAATCTGTTTCAGACTTCACCAAATATTCATCAGACACCCCTGCCTAGCAACTTTAGTTACAGCTTTGTTTCACGGTGTGTTTGAAATGTAATAATGCATATTAGGTTTTGCTTGTTTTCATGATCTGTGCTCTGCAAAGCAATAGAGCAGATTTCTAGAGTGTGAAGGAACGTCATTAAGCATCGAAATTTCCCAAGGCCAATTTCATATGCTTAAACACCCTCGCTCTCACACAGATAGACAAACACATTTACAATGAAGTGACGCTTTAATCCAGTGCGCTTCACATCACTAATCTTCAGGGCAGTACATGCTACATATTAATGAATTAGACAGCATTCACACAATATTTGACTTCTCATGAAGTGAAAGAATCTGCCCTACGTAGTAAATCATCTGTTAATTAATGCAAATTTGTAAATAAAAGACATATTGCACATTGCACAAACTGAAAACAAGAGAACTGCAAAAGACAGCATGCATTTATCACCAAAAAATAACAGCTTAGTGAGTAACTGATGACAGAATCTTCTGTTTCAAGTGAGCTCTCTTTAATGTTATGTGACTAGGCTTAGGCTGTCTGTGCAGAGGGAATCCTTGGTGGTCTCATCAGGGAAGATCTTTGGTCTTGCACAATTTGCACTTTGTATGTCATGGCATTGATGGAATGTTGTTCCAGGATAAACTCTATATCACTGGCTGCCAAGTTCAAAAATAGCTCCACTCTGTGGAAAGACGTGCAAATTTATGCAGCCTTCTCAAAGTTGGCAGTGAATAGATCTGACACTTTTACTCTGAGCCAATGTGCAGTCTAATCTTCTAGTATGAGTGCATAACCACACTCCGAAAAACACACACACACACCTAAATAATGATGGAATTTCTCTCATGTAATTACATATTTAAAATTTATTTCCAACAAAGACATCTTCAGCATGCATCTTAAAGTCAACACTTTAAACTCAATGAATTAAACTCAATGGAACAAAGCATCAAGCTTCCGCCAGTGTTGTCTTGCGTGCATGTCAAGTTTTATAACAATTTCAGCAAATGAGTATCAGACAGCTAGCCACATGGTGTATCATCACATGGGAGGTGATGCAAAAGAAATCAAAAGAGAGACTGAGCTTGTGCTTTGGTAGTGACTGTAGTGAAATATTAACTGAAGCCCATCTTTTTGAAAAATTATTCTAAAAATGTAATTTTCTTTTTTTATCTTCCTTTTTTATTTTTGGATGCTGTTAGATTATATCATGCTCTCTGCCAGATGTTTTTCTGAAATCCCTCCTCTCTTCTGTGTTCTCTCTCTCTACTCTCTGTAGCCTTACCTCTCTCTATCACAATGTCTACACACATGTATATTTCCTCAGGAGGTGAAATGTTCAGAGGATGGGGGCTATAGGCCTGAAGGTTATTGAGTTTAGACTGACCGAACTGTAGTTCAGTTGAGAAAAGGTATCCTTGGCCAAATGTGTTCCTAATATCTCCAGAACTTTCTGGCAAAACTTCCATTTTATATAATGTATATTTCTTGGCTTGTGTACCACACATATGTAATCAGTGTCTCATTGGATGAATCACTGCACCACCCCTTACGATGTGACTTATGTGCTGAAGTAACAATAACATGGAAGAAGTTTTGTAAACAGAAAACTGGCTTAATTTTCATAATTCTTTCCATGGGCTTGTCAAGGACTGAGAATAGTCGGACGTCATTGAAAGATAGAGCTGAAAGTTATTATTTGAATAAATGGGAGTTGGATTTTTACTGTATTTCCTCAGACAGGTGAGAAATAATCTTTAATGAATTATTCTTACTGTCTGTTAAGCTATTGATCATATTTTCACGCCGTGAATTTGGACTCTGACATATTTGAGATGAAAATAAGTGCAGCTTACTGCTTAAAAAGGCGACCCTAAGACAAGCATAGCATTTATTTTTTATGAAATGTATTAAGGTAGTTTTTTTTAGGATTAAAAATGTCATTTTTTACCGTAGAAAATTTATAGTGACTTCGTCTCATACATAACCAACAGTAAATGAAATGTGATCGGCTATAATGTTCACATATTTCAAATATACCCCATTTTCTTTTAATTTGGGCTAGGTGGAGGTTTTCAGTCTTGTTTATTTCCATATTTGTATAGGTGTGCAGAAAAGTATTATCCAAAAGTTTAGGACTGGTAAGACATTTTGGAAAGTTTTTTAATGTTCTAGCATGTATTTGGTAGTAATGAAATATTACTGCAATATAAATAACTACTTAGTACCTTCGATTTTTTATTTATTTTATTTATTCTTGTGATCAAAGCTGAGTTTTCAGCATCATTTCTCCAGTCTTCAGTGTCATGTGATCCTTCAGAAATCATTCTAATATGCGGATTTGATACTCAAATAATGCTTTTAATTATCAATGTTGAAAACAGCTGTGCTGCTTAATATTTCTGTAGAAACTGCGACGCTGGATTTCTTTTGTAACATTAAAAATGATTTTACTGACAGTTTTGATTAATGCAATCCATCCTCACTGAATAAAAAAAAATTACCCCAAACTTTTGAACAGTAGTGTACAACACGTGCCAGGAAATTAACAGAAAAGTAACTTGAATATTATGGTTTAAATTTAACACGTAACATCGATTCCAAAATGATTTTTTCTGTCCTAAGCCACAAATTCTTACCTTTCATATATGCTTTTTAACTATTGTGTATAATTCCCACCTTCTCGCTACCAAGCAACCTTGTAAAATTCGCCTTCTGTGACGCTTTTCATGTGGAGGGCAAAGATCGCTTGTATTGAGGTGTGAATGCACCTAAAATCTGCCACATCAGTCCATAAACCTCTTCTTCCTTCCCACAGTTCACACTACATACAAGACACTCAGTCACATCTACAGTATTCGCACCACTGCTTCAGGTTTGTCTCCTGTCTGTGTGGCATCGACTAGGTATATATATATATATATATATAAACCTGAATAAACAGTGCATATTCTCGATAAGTAAATAAAGATTGAACTTATGATTTATGCATTTATCATCTATTCTATATCTGATGCTGCAATTTATTAGTGAGTAAATGAATGTCATATTACATTAATCACTTCATATCACTTTAATTCGTCTTGACATGTCTACAGTCGGTTTACTTTCAGAAGACTAATGTCTCCAATATCACAAACTGCACCCAGAAATCTGAGATTTTGGGATTTCCACTTAGAAAACGAGAAGCTAGGGAGAGAGAAAGAAAATGTATGGGGATAACAGCTTCTCTTATGTTTGCCCAGAGCGGGTGGCTTAATCTAATGTCACAGAGTCACACAGTTGTTTATTGATCATAAAATGGGAGCGTGTTATTTTAAGCCACAAGCAACTACATTCAAGTCCACACACACAAACACACACACACACACAATCAATCCCTTCCTCTCTGACACTTGAACAGACACAGAGTACTGAATGTTAGTCTGAATGCTTGAAAGCCTCTTGCTGTACAACAGTGTATCGAAGTCAGTTCATGGAAGCGAACACAATAAGCCATTTCCTTTGAAGTTTATGAATGGTTTGACATGCAGGTTAAGTGTTTTGGGGCGAATGACTAAGCCAAAGGCTTGTTCTCATGAAGACTGCACTGTTAAAACTGTCTATTGTGTTACTAACATGGTTTGTCAGTTATAAATCTGTCTGAAAAATTCTGAAAAAGTTCTTCATATAGAAGGCATGCATAATAAAATATCTCTCTGACTAGAGTGTAATAGTCTCCATGATTTCTTAATTATTCATCCTGAACTGCATTACACATTTGCCGAATGTCAAGTTTATCAAGAACAGATACATTTGTAGTACAAATGTCTCCCTGTGAATCGAAGTGTGTGTGTGTTTTGTCCTAGACACACAGCTGCAGTGCCCCCCAAAATATTTGGGCACCACAATACACTTACAAATTAATGAATGAACTAAACCAAGTGGCATGTCTTTTTTATTTATTTATTTTTAATAGCATACAAATTTGTCAAGCCATAAATAAACTAATGAATGAATAAGTACAGTACATATTTAATGGTAGTTCTGGAAAAAGTAAAACAGTGATGTAACTGCTTCAGCTTTGATGTAGTCAATATGTTCATACAATAAGTGTGTTCACGCATGCATATATTATTAATATACCTACCAATGTAGAACACAGCATGTGAGAATTTTAACCATTTACAGATGACAGCATATAAACAATAAATAAACAAATAAATGATAAATGAATATTTAAAATTCTGGTAATGATTTGAAAGGTACTTAGGGGAACAGCGATATGTTTGCAGTTGAGGCAGGGTACTGTGGTGTGTAACTCATAGCACACTGTGAACTAAGGGCACATACAGTTTGAATGCTATGAAAGATTCACGTTACAGAACTCTCTTTTCATTCTGTCTCTGCTCCTGTCCGCCTCTTCTGTCTACAATGCTCTTGTGAAACAAGCCCTTTGTAAACCATCAAAAGTCAATCAGACAGCATTACCAATTTCCCATCCACAAGAAATGGGCCTGCAAACACACATAAACACACACTGGCCATAGAGAATATCAGGACTTTGAAGCCAGTCAATTTGAAGCCCGGTCAGATACATATACAATGTAATTATAGTAGGATTAAAAGGAAGAAATCCATCTTAAGTTCGCCATCATCAGACTGGTCCATTTGAGCAGCATAGAGTACACCGGCAATACAATGTACAATCTGTAGAGCAGCACTAGCCAAAGCACAACTTATCCATCACATAATCACGGCAGTTTTACAAGATTGTTCTGTCCACCCCTTTCTTGAAAAGGAATAGTATTCTAGTGGTAACTTAGCTCTTTCCATAGCTACTGTATTTGCAGGAGTCCTCCCTCCTATTTGAAACCAAAGCCAAAAATGTACAGGTCAAGTCTGTTAAAAATGCAATCAATTACAATGTTTCTTTAATCAATGTAAATGTAAATGTAAATGTAATCAAGTGATTGTTTTAAATACTTACTGTTTATATATTGTTTCATATTAAATAATTGAGTTGTTCAATTTAAAACAGCCAAGACATATCAAAGTAGTGAAAAGCCAATTTATCATCATGAACTAGATAATAGCACCAGTATTATCTAATTGATGATGATATATTGTTTTTTTCACCCTACTTTAATTACACTGTAGGTTATGCTGGGACAGCATATTTTTATTCCCTTGCACACAAATTGCAAACAAGCTCTGTTTGGATATGTAAGAAATCATTCAGTACATTCTGAGCAATTATTGAAATGTTTGAGTACAAACAAAACCCAATTTCCTTTTAAGAGACGCACATGCAATATATTCTCCATATCTAAAACAGCAATTCAGTTACTGTATGTTATTCTTTTTTTTAAGCAGTTGTTTGATTTAGGTCATGCTGTAATTAAAAAAGCAGTCTATTTTAAGGGTTTCCCTTCGTTATCCAAGAGGAGAGGATCTCATAAGTTAATAAGGTGGATAGACATGAAAGTAAACTCTTCTGTATAGAGTGTGTGTTTGCATTGTCAGGATGAGCTAAGCTGTTAGACGTTAATTGGTCTTGGAGAGCATGCGAGTGTGTCTGCATGATTGATCTGTGCTAAGTTTAGCTCTTGGTAGGTGAGCAACCGTAATTATTATATACACATGAAAAACATGACATCAGCTAAACAAAAATGTACTTTTTAAAAATACCTCCAAAATGCCACTAGACAATATTCTGCACTGGGTACCACCATTAATAGTTGGAAATTAAGGTACAGTGGAAGTAGTGGGTGTTCATTTGGATTTAATTGTAAAGCGCCATGGCATTAAGTTTGGGTAAGTGGGTTATTTCATGTGCTGTGCAAAATATTCACATTTATATAATTCTGTTACTCTCTCTGAGGGAACATTGTTACAACTTGACCTAGTTTTTCCAAATATCAATAATCATGTTCTTTCTTCTTATTTCTGCAGGGTGCAATATGAAAATCTGGTCATGAGCGGGTATCTGATGAGAAATGATGTCCTCGGAAAACACAAGCACTTCCTGCCCTGTGGGAGGCTATGCGTGGGAATGCTCAGATACGCTATCTGAAAAGCTATTGCACACAAACAAGACTCTGGTCGTAAATAAAGCTTCCTTTCCAGTGTGACAAGACACCAAGCGTACACTGAACAGAGAAAAACAAAATTCAGTTTTCTCAAGCTGATGATCCTAAAAGAACTGTTACATCCCATTAAAATCAAAGCCTTGTTGAATATACAGTGGAATACTGCTAAAAAGATCATAACCTGTGTAAACAACAACAACAGAAATCTGTTGAAGCTATGGCTGAAGCACAGATGTCTATTTCACCTGGGTCCAAGGGAAATGGAGGAGGTATGATGAACAGTGCCTTACTTTGCTGGGCTATGGCCCTTGTGTTCCTCTCACTGACAAGGGTGCCTGTTGTTCAGGGTGACTGCTGGTTGATTGAAGGGGAAAAGGGATTTGTATGGTTGGCAATCTGCAGCCAGAACCAGCCACCATATGAAAATATCCCATTGCATATTAACAGCACAATTGTTGACCTGCGACTCAATGAGAACAAGATTCGAAGCATCCACTTTTCTTCCTTAAGTCGCTTCGGCAATCTCACATACCTGAACCTGACAAAGAATGACATCTCTTATATTGAAGATGGGGCTTTCTCAGCCCAGTTTAATCTTCAAGTGTTGCAGATTGGCTTTAACAAGTTGAGGAACTTGACTGAGGGAATGCTTAGAGGATTGGGACGCTTACAGTACCTATACCTTCAGGCTAACCAGATCGAAACCGTCTCAGCCAATGCCTTCTGGGAGTGTCCTGCGATAGAAAACATCGACCTTTCCATGAACAGGATTCAGCTTCTGGATGGTGCTACATTTCGTGGTCTGTCAAAGCTTACAACATGTGAGCTCTATGCAAACCCGTTCAGTTGCTCATGTGAGCTGTTGGGATTCCTGCGCTGGCTTGTTGCATTCCCAAACCGGACAAGTGAGCGGATGGCATGTGACATGCCCCCTGGCTTTTCAGGCTACAGTCTCTTGAGTCAGAACCCCAGGATGCCAAGATTTCGGAATGCCTTCCATGCACTCTCCTCTGTCTGCACCGATGACAACGTGACACCGAATCTTCAAGGGTCTTCAGACGAGTGCACTCCAACAATGTTAAGTCCTTGCGGACTGGATGACTGTTCCTCAGGAACATTACCAGAGGAGACCATAAGCATCAGCCCTACCTTTGTGGATCCAGATTCACATCCTCTAATGAAACTAAAAGACGTTACCCACACAAGTGCGACAATCTCGATTCAGATTCCAAATCCGTTTAGAAAAATGTACATCCTTGTCTTGTATAATAACAGCTTCTTCACTGATATCCAAAACCTGAAAAGCCAGAGAGAAGACATTGAGTTACAGAACCTTAAATCTCACACTAACTACACTTACTGTGTGGCATCCATTCGTAATTCATTGAGGTTTAACCACACCTGCCTGACCATCTCAACAGGACCAAGGACATTGCAAGAACATGTGGTAAATGGTTCAGCCACTCATTACATTATGACCATCCTCGGTTGTCTCTTTGGGATGCTAATCGTTCTGGGTGTAGTGTTCCACTGCTTAAGAAAGCGCAAAAAGCAAGACGAGCCAAAGAGCAAGAAGCTGGAAAAGATGAAAAGAAACTTGATTGAGATGAAATATGGAACTGAACTGGAACAAGGGACTATATCACAGCTTTCCCAGAAACAAATTCTGTCCGCTGGTGAGACTGTACAAAGGATGCCATACTTGCCAACTGCCAGTGACTCAGATCAGTATAAGATGCAAGAGATCTCTGGGACACCAAAGACCACAAAAGGGAATTACATGGAAGTGAGATCAGAGCAACCAGAGCGCAGTGTTAGGGAATGCAGTGTTCCTCCATCAGAAACCAGCCAGGGATCTGTTGCAGAGATATCCACTATTGCAAAAGAAGTGGACAAAGTAAACCAGATCATCAACAACTGCATCGATGCACTCAAATCCGATTCAACATCATTCCAGGCTGCAAAATCTGGTGCCGTGTCCACAGCGGAGCCGCAGTTGGTCCTTCTATCAGAACACCCACCGGGCAAGTCTGGGTTTCTGTCTCCAGTATACAAAGGAGGCTACCATCATCCTCTACAGAGACACCACAGTATTGATGCCCCGCAAAAGCGTGCAAGCACATCCTCGAGTGGTTCGTTGCGCAGTCCACGCTCTTTCCGTTCCGAAGGAGCTTACAGATCAGAGTCCAAATATATTGAAAAGGCATCTCCACTCCATGAATCAGGAATCATAACAGTCACTCCAGCTGCTGCGATCCTGAGGGCGGAGGCAGAGCGGATTCGACAATACAGCGAACACAGGCACTCCTACCCTGGTCCCCACCATATAGAGGAGTCGATAGAGGTGTCAGGGAGTCGGAAGTCATCCATTCTGGAGCCGCTGACACGCTCCAGACCACGGGAGCTGTCCTATTCACAGCTCTCACCGCAGTACCACAACCTGAGTGGCTACTCCAGTCCTGAGTACAGCTGTAGGCCTTCTCTTAACCTGTGGGAGCGTTTTAAACTCCACCGCAAACGCAATAGGGATGAGGAAGAGTACATTGCAGCAGGTCATGCATTAAGGAGGAAAGTACAGTTTGCCAAAGATGAGGACCTACACGACATTCTGGACTACTGGAAAGGAGTCTCTGCTCAGCAGAAATCATGATTGCCATTTTTATAGCTCATTCGATTAAAGAAGACGACACTAGTCTCTGGACCAAACCAGCCAGTATCAATGATTAAGTGACAAGTCAGCACTCACTTTTAGAGAAATAGCTTAGAAGTATTGCTAGCTCTTTTCAATCATTCTGTTTGAGAATGAAAACAAAATACGACATACTGTAGATCTTGCAGTGAGTGTACGTGCCAAGTGGTAAGAATAGAAAACTTTTAACAGTATTAACCTCAACTCAACATTTGATTTTTATATATTGGAAATAATAAACTACTATTATATTATCATCATCCTCATCAACATGACCATCATTGATTAGTAGTATTACTGTTAAGATTGATTCTTCTTCTTCTTATAATTAATCTTTGGTTATCGCATGGCCGTGTCCTGTGACAGTATTGACTGTTGTGTACTTGGAAAAACATACAACTCGAAATGTCTGCCGAACACTGTTCTCCCTAACCTTACATTTTTATACAGACTGTGCCACTTTGAAAACGTTCTTTTTTTTCTTCTTAGCAACTGTTCGACGGACGACTGCTGAGTTTGCTACAGAAGCACACCTCTACTGGATTTTAAAACAACAACTTTTCAGAAGAAAAGCTTCTCTTAATGTGTTCTCCATTCTTTTTTGTAAGGTTTACATTTTCAAACATACAATGAATGTTTCGAGTCCTTAAGAGTTACACCTGCAATGTGATCACATACAGACACAGCTGTGCAGGTAGAACTGTTTTTGGCTTTCTATTGTATTTCATTAACAGATCTTCGAGCAGTGCTACTGAGAAAACTGAGCCCACAAACTCAACACAAGTCCTGCATACTGGAGAATGAATGTACTGCGTGTGAACACTATTTTTCTCAAGGAGCAGTTTTACAATATTTGGGGCTAATTTCAGCTTAAACCCAGTTTAATTCTTGTTTGCAAGACCTTCAGAAATATCTCTGTCTCAGTCAAAGATATTACTACTACATGCCTACTTTAAACCACTGTGAACCCCAAGACCTTGCTAAATCAGTCCTGGGGTTTGTTTTTTACTGAGATTCAACAGAGCTATGTCATCTATGGCTTTTAAGCCAGGTCTAAAGTGCTGATCTAGGCCGTCCAAATTTTTCTCACCGCCATTAATGCTCATAGACAATTTAAATTCCACTATTTAGAAGAATGGAATTGGCCTCTAAATTTTGAGGAAACAAGTTTTAAGACCTGTACTGTGAAAACACACATTACAATTACCCTGCTTCATTGAGTGAAATAACATGACATTTAAATTATATCTAAATCAAAGTGCATGTCAACTGTCTGACGGCAAAGTTGTCAACCAAAAATTATGCCCTAGAGTGCACATAGTGTTGTTTTTAAACCGTCATATCCACCGTCTCTAAACACGGGTAGATTGTTTGTAATTTTGTCTGGTTGTGTGCAATTTAGGGAGGAAATTTCATTTCACCAACTGATTTTATGAATGAAAATGGCGTTATCAAACTGATTGTTGAACTGATTTATTGCTTACTGTAGGATATTGTTAGCAGAATAGGAGATCTATTCTATTTCTCTGTGGCAGCCTGGTCCTGAACATTCAGTGTCATTTTATACCTAACGAAGATAGCTTGTTTTGTTACATAATTAATTTTAAAACATTTAGGTGATTCTAGGTCATTTCTGAGCTAAATGAACACCTACCAGAAAGGACTAATGCATGACAATAGGGACAAAATCATTATTTAATCCAAATGTCTGTATAATTAATGAAATGGGGGTCTTCTTTAAAGCACCAGAAGATTTCTCACATCTTTTCCTTAATTTATGAGTAAATAAATCTTAAATATTTGATGATTATACTCTTTTAAAAATAACATGTCCCTAGTGCAAATGTCCCATACTTTTTTAAGGTTCAACTTACATGCACTGTATCTCATTAACGGGTCTGTTGAGTTGATTGTCATCTCTTATATACTGCAAACTGTAGCACTCCAGATTTTCCATGGACACTGAAAGTAAGCTGAAAGAGAATGACTTGGTAAATGTAGAGCATCCCGAAAACAGCCACGTGTATGGGCTGCTTGTAAGAGGGAAAGAATGGATCTTAAGGGCTTTCATGTCTGGTGGAAATGTCAAAGAGCACAATAAAAATGGTTTTATTTCTTAAAGAATAAATACTTTTTTCTCAAAGACATTGTGCCTCAAACCGTGTTCAGCTGTGGAGCTTAAGGTAAGTCCCTGATGTGTTTTTGTGAGAACAGCACAAACACGTTGAGGTGGGCTGAAATATAATTGCATGTCCTATAAGAAACCTACTGGACCTTAGAGAATTAAAGCATGCTAGAAGAAATGAGCGATGTCAATAAAATATGAAACAAGCAGTATAAACAATGGGGCTCAGAAGTGTGTACTGAAAATCTGGGATTCAAAATCCTGGAAATCGAAAACTGTAGAAACATTAAGACATCTCAAATTATGCTTGAGTACCTGATCAACAGTTTTTAAACTTGGTGCATTTTTTTCAAATTGCTTTTCACTCAATTTTTGGTGATAATATAAAACAAGTGAAATAAACAGATACAAATAGAAGCATTTGGTTTCAGACTTCTGGGACACACTGCACATTGTTCTGATGTGCAGAAATCTTAAAAACAATACTGCAGAACCAAAACTACTCTTCAGACTTTATATACTGTAAACTTACCACTCATAATGTCAATAGTGTTGCACTCCTGATGTTTAATGACAATTTAAAAAGTTGCTATTACACACTGTAAGGAAAAATTTGCAAATCTAGCCAGCGGGGTAAGTTCTCAGATGATGGGTTCAAACAAGATTTTGTTAAAGTTATGAAGAGATGTTAATACTTTATATTGATCATTTGTAGTTATTTGGTATTTATTTAAGCTCATAAAACGATAACACAAACACATCATTTATACATAGTTCATCATAGAACACATTTTCTGAAACATTTTAGTTGTACATTAGTCTAACGGTTTTTAAAATGTCACTACTTCAGAGAATGTTGTCAAAATGATGAAATGGAATAAAAACAAGTTTTTTAAAAAGAAAACATCTGAACATTCAGAGAACATTTAGAAATGTATGCAAGAATTCTATAACATGGGATTCATGTTATTTGTGTGATTACATGTGATAAACTGATATTTCACAGCCCAGTGAGACTCTGAATATGGAATTACCTAGACAAGATCAAATCTCAAAAAACATCAACTTTTTTAATGTGGTTGTTAAAACCCTTTTCTATAGATTTTCTTTGAAAGAAGACATAAATGTAAAAGTGCCTCAAAGTAACACTGGATTTAAAAGGATGTAAAACACATCTCTCCAAAAAGCATGAATTCTGTTAACGAGGCACCTGTATGCACTCAATCTAAAATTGTCAGCAGCTCCTGATGGAGATGACGGGAAGGTATGTGGCTTCACTACTCTATCAAGCACTCTGCTGGCTGACCGACTGCCCCTGTCACTCAGAAGAGGTCATGACAACCCTGCACTGGCCTCCTCCATCACAGCTTTGATGGAGTGATGAAGCATTTTCAACAAACCTATGACACTGCCATGTGTGAAAAGCATAGCACCTGTATTCCATGAGTGTTCTTTTACTTTAAAGCATGCATTATTAAAAAAACAACACCTTGTTTTGTGTCTCATTCCATTGCCTGTGTTGTAAGTCAATATATTGTGAACACCAATTCAAAGACTAGCAATAGTCACTAATTTATTAAACACAGGGATGCTGGTTTTAATAACAAGACGGTCGGTAGTGATGTCAGACTCCTTCGGCAGTGACTACTGAACTAGGGAGCAGATTGAGACACACACTATTAATTCATGTTGTTGCTTTTTCACCCAACAGAAAATTGGGTTTACAAAAGATAGCAACATAAAGTGCACTATGCAAATTATGATGTCTTATTTAAACAACATAAATCTTTTTGTACTTAGCTGTATCCTGATTAACAGGGTCCCTATGTTATACTTCTTACATGGTCTGCATGTGTTCAGTTCAGTCATTGCTCTGCAACATCATCAGCCACAGAGGTATTAAGTATGATGAAATACTTGTTTAAAAATATAAATGAATATAATAAATATAAATAAATGGTGCTGTTAAAGATTTTAGATTGGTAGATTTTAGAAAGTATGCTCACCAGGGCTGCATTTATTTGATAAAAATACTGCACAAACAATAATACTATTAAATATTATATTTTAAAATAACTTTTTTTCTGTATTTTAAAATGCCTCTTATTACGCTGAATTGTCAGCAGCTATTACTTCAGTCTAGATGATTCTATGCATATTTGATACTCAAAAAATATTTACCATAATCAGTTTTAAAAACAGCTGTGCTGCTTAATATTATTTGAAGACGGATCTCTTTTTGCAGGATTTTTTGATAAACAGAGTTTAAACATACAGTTTACAGTCCAGTAACAGGACTTTAGAACATATTAAAAGTCTTTGTCACATTTTATAATTTTAAAATATATGTATTCATTTCATTTTTATTTTTTTTATCTTACTGACCCTGTAGTTCTGAAAAATAGATGTGTATTATTCACCAACGGGTATATTGTCTGATCTACTATCTGTAAGGTGATAAAATGATGTGTTGGTTCCATATATAGTACCCTTCAAACTGAGTCTACACACTTCCTATATACAGTATATCACCTTGAAATCTTATTTGACCAAATACCCTGTGAGGTTCATTTAAGTTCAGCTGATCTGAACACATTCATTTCTTTTCAATGGTTCTTATTCACTTTTCTAAACAAAGGATACAGAACAGTGACCTTGGACTCACTATCACTTACACAGTCACATTTCAGTTTAAAACCAGCATCAGTTTTAACTTTGCTCTTCTTTATTCAACAGATGTGAGAGTATGTCTAATGTTTTAATTATCATATCTGGTGAGAGTAATATATATAATTTTTTGGTGTAAACTTGCTAGGTGTAAATTTGATCCTCTATTATCTCAATATAAAACACTGTTCATCAGGCTGTTGAGAGCAAATGTGCATCCCTATATATTCGTACACAAAGCCTCCAGTCAGGACTGATAAAGATGTCTTTTTAAGTATATGCAGTGAGAGACAGTGACCTTTTGCCACTCGTTACTGGCTTCAGTAGGAGTTCACATCATGGGGTTCAGTGAGATTCAATCCGGTAATCACCACCTAATTACACTCTTTGAATGCCTGTGCTCACCATTAGCCTGTTCTTTAACTAAAACCACGAGAGCCCCAAGGAAAGGTTTTGTTTGCTTAATCTGTGTGGGAAACATCAGACTCTCTACTAGAGAGTATTGTTGTAGTTTAGCGATGAATTGTACTATGCCATTTTATTATTTCAGTTTTAAGATTTCAACAACCAGTTTGGTTGCAGCACATATTTTTTGCCATTCCAGTACACATGTCCTATCTTAAAATCTTAAAATATTTATACCATTTTGTGCAGTGTTCCATATATATCCAACATAACCAATGAATGCACATTATTCAAATATTCTAGAACACATCAACAGATAAAACGTATACCTTGAATGATGTTGCTTCTGCTAAATGTATGAATTTGAGGTTTAGGAGGTAAAATGTAATCATAATAGTCAAATAAGTAATAGAAATAAAAAATATGTTAACTACTCTGGGATCTTCTTAATTTTTGTATTTGTAGGAATGAGTAAAGTGGGGCGAACCACAGGGCCAATTACAGGATGTTATAAAATATTAATTCCTTAATTCAGTCTTACATTTAATAATATATTGGCTGATTCTACAGCATTTCTCCATTTGGAAACTTCATTACCACAGCTGTAAGTGTCACTGAGCTAATGAGGGTTTATCTAAAGGGTATCTGAGATGACTTCATGATGAAGTCTAGCAGACGGACTCTTGTCAGCGAGGCGACGTGTCTGCCTGAATTACACTGATGTAAATACGGTCAATCTTTCTTTCTCAGATGCACACACACTCACACACATGTGGCAGCTAGAGTGACATTCTGACTAATTAGCTAGGTTTTAATTTGCTAAAGGTTGATCAGTGTCATGATCTCATGCCAAACTATGGAATGCATGTGTGCAAGCAAAAAGCAAGTGAAGGAAGAAAGCAGGAAAACTGGAATAAAAGAATCCAGAATCAGTTTCAAGGGTAAGAAGGACTGACTCTTTGAGAGTTTGTTAAAACTGGTCAGTTTTGGATATCAGCTTGTTAATCTGGGTTGCGTTTCCCATAAGCAAGTATCGTATGGTCGCAAGTTCCATTGTTACCAATGGAGTTCAATAGAACTTACCATCATAGTTAGCTAATGATGTTTTTTGGAAATGCAAAAACATCCCGATCGGAAGTACTCATAGAGCATTCTAGAACTGATAGAATGCCATAAACCAGCACAAACCAGATTTTGCCTGGTGACCTCAAACAAGTCAAAAATTAAATAAAAATGAATGCCATTTCTATGGAAGCTTGTTTCCGCCACAGAATAAAAACTAAAAATGGCAATTGCACTTTTTAATCTCACAATTCTGACTTTTTCTTGTAATTATGAGAGGGGAAAAAGTCAGACTTGTAAGATGTTAACTCACAACTGTGAGATAAAAATTCACAACTGCGAAATTTTTTTTTTTTTTTTATATATTTTAAAATAGAATTTAGGTATATTTTTTATACCATAGTCAGAATTCCTAGATGTAAACCTAGAATTCAGAGATAAGTCAAAATTGTGAAAAAAAAACATTTAATTTCTAAATGTAAACATACACCCACACACACACACCCACACACACACATACTGTATATATACACATACATATATACACTGTATTACAATTCAAACCTTTTTGTAAAGTTACAATGTCAGGAAATATAGAAATTAGTCAAATTCTATAAACACAGTATGTTGCAGAATGCAAATGCAAATTCATGTTGACTTTAAGAAGCTTTTTACCTTACATTGTGCATGTTGCTGACATTTGCATTCAAGGATCTTCAGTTCTTTCATTTCCTGGAAATCAAACCCATGACCTCAGCATTGCCAGCTGCATACTGTACTGTCTGAGCAACAGAAAAGACACATTTCTATTGAGAAAAGTTGTATTATCATACTGCTCCATTTAATTATAAATGGCACTATACTAAGTGGTATAATAATGTACAAAAATACAAAATAAATGTATATTAATAAAAAAAATTACAATCTGAAAAGATTTTTTAAACATACTGCTACAGTGAATACTAAGGCTGGGAAATACTAGCCAACTTAAAGCAAGTGTGACATTACAGCAAATGGGCCATGCACCCCATATAATTGATGTGTGACCGATTCTGTACATAAATAGATGGTCTGATTACCTCATTATTATCTCTCTTTGGTGAGCTAGGCAGGAATGTAGGAACGGTCATGCCTCAAATGCTCCTCAAGGTCAGTATAACGCGGATGAAATATTTCAGGTCACATCAGAAGGCACACAGAGGGGAATAATCCACTGTAGCAATTTCTATTCAGTCAGAAACCTCAAACGGGTGCATTACTCAACAATTCAATCCTCACCAATGCTATCCACACCAATAGGATCACGGATGTTTACATAAAGTGAACGGTGGAAGGTTTAAATAAACACTTCATAACATCACACAATGGCTTGTAAACAGCACCGATCGTGCTTGTGCCATAGTGTATTGGCTTGCAACTGAAAAGAAACATCCAAGCAAAACCAAGCTTGTAGAGCTCAGAGACAGGATAGCATCAAGCCACAGATCTGGGGAAGAGTTCAGAAAAAAATCTGCTGCATTGAAGGGTTCACTGAAGCATGAAGCTATAATGGAAGAAGTGTGCAACAACCAGGGCTGCGCTTCCCAAAAGCATTGTAAGCTCAAGTTGATCACAGAACCGTTGTTACCAATGGAACTATGATCAACTAAGGCTTACGATGCTTTTGGGAAATGCAGCCATGGACAGGTCATAGCGCTGGGCCTTGGTTATATAGTGGTGATCAAGATGCTTATGGTCAATCGAGTTTTCAGCAGCAGGTTACTGGGGAAGAAAAGCTCAATGCAGCAAAACACAAAAACAGCCATAATGAAAACCTAGTCCAGAGCATTCAGAACCTCAGACTGGGCAGAAGGTTCACCTTCCAAGATTAATTCCTTGTATGTGTAAACACACTTGGCAATAAAGCTCTTTCTGATTCTGAAACAGTTCTGGAAAACCCTGAAAATGTCTATCAGCCCTCATCCAAGCTGACAGAGCTAACTGCAAAACGCAGATATGCAAAGCTTATTGCATCATACCCAACAAGACTTGAGGCTTTAAATTGCTTCAAGCAATTACGCAGTTAAAGGGGTCATGATACTGTATTTATCTGATGTCCACTTGTAATATTATCAAGATTTTACATAATAGACTATTTTCTGTCCTGTTTTGACCCATGCAGATGGACGCTGCAGTGATTTAGGTTAAAACGCATAAATACTCAGTACATATTAAACTATTTGTAATAACAGACCAGCAATAGTGACCACATAATAAAAATTATTGTAAGCATTGTCTTACATTTTTCTGAAAATCCTGCATCGAATTGTGCCTTGTTTGTAAACAAATCCACAGTAAAATGAAGTTAACAAAAGGACCAAGTTCTTATTAACACGTTCTGTAACTTAAAAATAAAGTTGATGCTTTATGTCTGCTACCTTACTACTCGTGTGATTCGGTGAGCGGGTCTAAACAGAAAGCGATGTAGAATCAGTCATAAGGTGCGTCCCTGATCGCTCTTATATGCATTATGACATTTCTTAGTATGAATTGCGAGTAGTGCGTTCACACTGAAAATTCTGTTAAGAAAAAAGTGCACTTTAAATACCTGGATGATGCACTTAACCGAAAAAATGAAGTGTGGAAATGTTAGGCACTTCATGCATTCAGCTGTTGCTGCTTTCATTAGCGAAAGGAGAGCCTTATGGAACAAATGAGGGGACATTAATACTTTTGCAAGCCACTCTACCGATACCAGACAATGGAATCTAGTATTTCAGGTGAGTACAGGCTACATTTTATGTATGAATTTACTGGGTTGAGTAAGATGAGCCTTTAATAATACACTAAAGTGTATTTGTTCTAGAATAGAGAGCTTCTCTAGCACATACAGTACAACACAAGCAAGTCTTAAAGTGTCCCAGCTGTTGCCATGGTAGCTTATATGCAGATTACGTAATTATCCAAAAATGGAATATTCATAAAACTTTTATTTTAAAACCCCCAAGTTCAATTACAAGACATTTTGAAAACTGTGATGCATCAAAGTGGCTGCTGGTCTCTCAATGCATTTCAAAATCGGTAAGTGACCCACAATCACTATGGCAACAGCAGCCCTGATCCATCCCCAAAAGAGGACATACAGTACAGTGCTGCATGCTAAAGGACAGTCACCAATCATTCTTAATGCCCTCTTTTACTAACACACACACACCTCACAAAACACTGATTTCCCTAAACACACTCCCTATAAACAGTATCACTCTGAAACAAACTAGAATAAAATATAAGTTTTTTGAAATGCTGCCATGCATTTTAGTGTTCTCTGTGTGATATTGCAAAATAATTTGTTTTTTTCTTTCTTTGCAAATAGCTTTTTGTGTTCACCTTAAGAGTTGGAGCTGTTAGAACGACATTTTTATTGTATTTTGATGTATATTTTACACATTACATAAGCATTTAAATGCATATTTTATTATAAGAGCCCTGCGTATGCCCAGTGTGATTGACTCTAGGCTGAAGGCATTATTATTGAACGTCAGAAATGAAAGCGCATGTCCCTGATTTGGAATTTATGCAAATGCAGAAATGGCTGATCTCTGGATATATATTATTCATCCTAAATGTACTGTAACTGAAAAAAGTTATAGTCTTGACTCTCAGTGTCTGCAGCCGAAGCGTCATCCATTTACAATGTTTATATCAGCTCTTAATACAGACCCTTCAACACCATCTGAGCTCACTTCTCGGCCAATCAATCTGACGAACTTATTAAGAGCCAACACGCAGTGTGAGACTGACACTGTGACGATCGAGTTCATTTATAGCGGAGATGGTGAGCTGAAGATGGCAATATTAGTTTAAATAAAATGTTAAAGCTTAGGACCTGCATATTGATGCAACTGAAGCTCAGACTAAAGCTATTGTGATGTTTGCAAAATTAGCATAGACACGGTTTAGTCATGAGTATGTGTAAACAAGTTTATTGAGCATTAGCTGTTATATAAAAGTAAGCATTGCAGGGTTTCTGCAGGTTTTATGAAGGTACATTTAAGACTTTTTCAAGACTTTTTAGGATAAGTACAAAATGTGAGGAATAAATTAAAGGGAATAAATATATTCTCTTAACATAAATCTCTATAGGAAACAGTCAATGATTTGCATTTGCAAGACTTTAAAGTTAGAAAATACTTAAAACCGATCTCTATTCATTTTTTATTAACTTTATATGTAAATATAAACAGACAAAAATAGCTTAAGGCTTGAATAGCTCTGTTCCCAAACATTAGCATATGGAAATAGCTTTTAATGTACCTTAAAATCACACTACAAAAAAAAAAAAATATATATATATTAAATGCAAATTTATATATGACGTCTTATTTTTAGTGAAACTGAACAAAGTGAAGCATTTATGATCAAAACTAGAACACATCTGCCAGTGAAATCAGATAAATACAACTGACTGTCAGATATTTTTTTCTTTTAAAGGGGGGGTGAAATGCTCGTTTTCACTCAATATCCTGTTAATCTTGAGTACCTATAGAGTAGTACTGCATCCTTCATAACTCCAAAAAGTCTTTAGTTTTATTATATTCATAAGAGAAAGATAGTCTGTACCGATTTTCCCCGGAAAAACACGAGCGACTGGAGGCGTGACGTGTGGGCGGAGCTAAAGAATCACGAGCGCCAGTAGGCTTTTGCGAGCGCGTCTGGAAGCTGTGACACCGTGAGGATAAAACCAACCAAAACAAACCATGGCTTACAGTCAGATTCAGCGTATATATTTCTGATCCAGAATCAGATCCAGAGGCTGAAATTTAACAAGAGCTGCATCAGCAACGACGTCTCTATGTGGTATGTACTGAAACTGTATATATTTGCTTAGCGGTTTTGGAAAATGACTAAGTTCCACTTTGTCGTCTTTTTTTTTTTTTTTTTAAGCTGTACATGTGGAAAGTGCAGTTTGATGCCAACATCACATGTTGTTTACTTGATGTGCTTACGCGCTGATAGCTAAGTTAACAACACAGAGATATTTGAAGCAGTTTTACTCACCGCCTGTGGTTCCAACACACGATCGTGACCCTTTTACTTTGGGCCTGCATTATCCTTAAGAAATAAACGATGTGCAAACCCGGCGTCAAACGGCCTCAAAGCATCTTCGAAATACAGGGAACAAACACAATCACTTGCACAACTCCGTTGATGCTCTGTAAAAATAAACTCCATCCACTGGTCCCTTAATGCAGTTTCTCTTTTGGTAATCTGTGCAGGGTTGTCTTGCCCTGGCAACCAAAAACACACGTCTTTTGTGACATTTCGCGACGCTCTCTCTCTGATCAGTGAACGTCTGTTGTGCTCTCAGTGCTCTGCTATACGGGAGCGCGCGCTCTTCCGGCAGACGTGCCCTTAAGGAAATTCCGCTCCATCTAACGTCACACAGAGCCATACTCGAAAAAAACTTTCCAAAACTTGTGACAAAGCGGAAGGAGTATTTTTGGAACAGAAATACTCCTTCAAACGTACAACTTAATTTTTGAAACTTTGTCCATGTTTAGCATGGGAATCCAACTCTTTAACAGTGTAAAAAACTCAGTATGCATGAAATAGCATTTCACCCCCCCTTTAAACAAACTCACCTCATCTTTCTCAATGTTACATTTTTATTTCAAATAAATCTTGATTTTTGTATGTTTAGATAATTCTATTGGAAAACAAAAAATAGTGCATGCAACAATTAATTCAACATTAAATTTGATGCTGTCAACTCTGATCTTTTTACAACCTTAATTTGTGGAAAGACGAATTATAATAATAACTTTTAAAACCTTTTCAAGACCCACAGAAACACTGTTTCGTGAACACATGCCTAACAACATTCTCTAGCCATCGCTATATTCAAAATATAGCACACTTCTCATACTTAATTGCTAAAATTAAGCCTTTCATTCCTTTGTAAGAATACCCTCACTAATCGCTGTAAGAGTCTTTCAGTTCATTATTTTAATCTGCATTAACTGCCCACAACTGATTCCTTTAAGCTTCCTAAACTATTCCCGGCATAAAATCCTCAGACAAGACAGTCTGTCTATTAATAAATGACAGTAGACCTGAGGGGAAAAGAGAAATGAACAGTGAACGCTGAACAAAAGATTTCAAGAATGAACAGGAATAATAGAGATTTGCAGTGTAATGGCTCATTTTCACTCACAGTAGTATTCATTCCCTCTCTGGATCCATTCATTTGTGTGGACAAACTCAATCATAATAGATTGTTATCATAAAAATGCCATACTTGCTTTTGAGTTATAGAGTGATAAAAAAAGGGGGTCTTGAAGGTCAGCACACTTTCACTTATGTAATGCATTTGAAATACTGAATATCCACTGGCATTACAAGAGAAATGTACAGATCCATCTATTCGTTCATCCATCTAAAATAATGTTTGAGAGTATATATAATTTTTTTTTCTTTTGAATGGCTCTTAAATTTATATATATATATATATATATATATATATATATATATATATATACTGTTTTTGAAAGAAGGCACTTCACCAAAATACTGTAAAACAGTAATAATAAAAATACAACAAAACCATAATATTGTGAAATATTCTTACAATTTAAAAGAATGGCTTTCTATTTGAATATATTCTAAATTGTAATTTAATCCTGTGATACAAAGCTGATTTTTCAGCTTCATTAATCATTTTCAGTGTCACGTGGTCCATATTTAACATCAATGTTGAAAACAGTTGTTTAATATGTATATATATTTTTAAACAGCCAATGGAAAGATGGTTTTGTTGTTGCACTACAAAATATCCAACAAGCAAGGGCTGACTCAAATACCAAAATAACAATTTCTATCCTTGACATTTCGAAGATCATGAGAAATACATCGATGTAAACTTTCAGCTGTTTTGAAAGATACACGATCACATTACGGATGTGGTACAGATTCCTTTAGAAACCTCTAACGTCATTTCATTGGATATAATCTCTGAATCGGACAGAGAGTGATTCTGTACAGTCAGACAATAAAGCCCCACAGAAGAGAGAGTGAAGGAAATGGTAAACAGATCAAAAAGAACGACAGAAAGGCAGAAAAATGAAGGATGAAGAAAATTCCTTCTGGGGCTCTGTAATCTTTTTAGGGTGCCTCGAACACCGCTTCAAACCTCTTCTGGAACATGGTGAACCGCCACGATTGGCTAGCCGAGCTTATGAAAGCTAATGTGATTGTGGACTAGTGATATCTAACATTACTTTGTGTGTATGTTGGGAGAGCTAGAGATTGAAAAAAGAGGTTGAGTGTGGAGGATTTATGGCTGCTAATATAATCACAAGTACTGTTATCTAGTTGTAGGCCATTTTCTGTAAGCCTAAGAGGAATCAAACACAGCAAAAGCCTCTACCCACTATTATCTAGAAAGATAAGTGAGATCCAAAAGCAAACAGGCAGACTTTCTAGTCACTGCATTAATCTTTATTTTAACAAAATCCTATTCTCACTCTTCGAGCTGCACTAGTTAAAAATACCCGAACGCAGCAAGCCTGTTCAAATCAACCACTTATCACACACACAGTTTGAGTGACAGGGGATGTGTCTATCCAGGGAACCTGTCTCTGTCTGCTTCAATGCTCGTCTCTGGGGCGATGCAAGAGGGAGCGACCCAGTGTGACACTCACTCTAGTTTCAAATGCCATGGCAAACGAAGAACAGATAAGGCACACAATAGAGAGATATCGCCAGTCTCATCGGTGCAAGCAGCAAACCTCTATGAAGAAACACACGGACGCTTGACAGATGGGACAATTTTCCCAGCATGGGAGAGCACATGTTGGGGAACGGTTGGTGACCACCTTTTTGGTCTCAAAAGACAATTAGCATGAAATACAGTAAATGTTGACATACTGTACATGGCAGTGCAATAGTAAGGAGACTGGAAGACTTTATGCCGCTTATGTTTAATTTTCATGTTTTTGTATAAAAAAAAAAAAAATTGTGGTACCCATTGATATCTACAGTACATACAAAAAGAATTGTTGAAAATACAGTGACCCTAAAAATAATATTGATACTTAATCAAACTTTAGCATTAGATGACAAAATACAACACAGAGCAAAAAATTGTCCAAAAATTGTATGTAGAAAAGGAATGATACTTTAATATACATGTTATATAAAGAGCTAAACTTTAATAAGAAATTAATCATTTATATAGCCTGACATTAAAATGTGCACAATTAAATACAAATTGTAACCTATTTCTGGAGCGAACATTTTTCTCAATACTAAAACACTAAGAAAAAAAGAAATGGTAACACTTTACTTAAAGCCTTTATGTAAAATGCATTATAAAAGTAGTTTTAATGCATTAATTATGCCTTAATGCACCTTATAATGCATTGTACCATCTCATGGATGATTGTAACAAAAGTTAATGCATTACAACACTTATCAATTTATTGTTACACTATGCATTTTAATTATTTACGACAGGATATAATGTATTACAATGTACTTTATAATGAATTATTCATAAAGGCTGTAAGAAAAGTGTTTTCAAAGAAACCTATAAAATGTTAAATCTTAAAGAAAGACAATGGCATCAATACTACAAATGAATAATCTCACAGGGTTCTCCACCGAATAGAAACGTTTGGATTTTTAATCAAAGACAATGCAAGCTTATCTCTCCTCAGAGTCCATATGTTTTCGTTTTGTGCAGTGTCGTTGTTTGGTCTAAAGCTTCTCAGATATTAATTTTGTATCTATTTACAGCTCCTCATTAGCATATATAGCCTTTTCCACCCCAAAGCTATGAATTATATAACGACCGATCATAAAAAACAAAAACGTTCATAAATAACCAATGAGGGGCCACCTTATTTGACTCCAGATGATAAATGATAAAAAAATAAAATTTTGTGATGAGAGAGGAAATGGGTATCAAAGAAGTAAAGGGGATTCGGGGACTTAAAGGCCAAAGATGCATGACTCAATGAACTGTTAAACAAATGATACCAAATAAAGAAGCAAAAAGTAAGAGAAAGTGTGAAAACAACAGAGGCTAAAATTGACGGAGCAGTGCCAGCTTGAGAATGTGTGCATAGTAGCTGTTTTTCTGAATTGATTTTGCCAGCCAAAGACTGAGTTTGCATATAACAGGAACAGCTAACAGCAGGGACATTGCATAAGCAATGTATTCTCTGGCATGAGAAGAAAGCAGAGATGCTGGCCAAGGCCTCGGCGCACTACCTGAAACCACGGATGCAGGATGAGGGTAACATTCTTTGCTAATAGCTTTGGCACAGTGGCACTTTCCATCGCTACTGCGACAGATTTGAGACGAAATTCATCTGAAAGCAGTCCGACTCATATCAGATTAAAATTAATGTGTGCAGGATATGAAACTGTGGCATTTTATGTGGCATTCAAATAAAGACAGTAGAAAAAGGGAGAAAAAAGTAATAATTGCTGCCAGCTAAAACGGCCAGGGAATTTAAATACTCACACATCCACTAGGATTTGGTGCCAAATTGTACAAAGCAAACGTTTAAAAGACATAAAACTTGCATCAACTATTGTGGTTTCAGTGGGCATATTAGTTTATCCTCAATTCAATGAGGAATTGATAACAATAATCACTAGGTTATTTGAGTCGTTTGAAGTAAAACACAACAACAAGAAGCTTCTAACTGAATCATTATTCACTTCAACACAGACAATGTTTTGAAATCCATCAGAACTCAATACGAACAATAGACTGGAAAGTTTAATACGTCTTTATTTTTTTCTTCAATACATGCACATAAACTGCCATGAAAGAAGTTTTTTTTAAAAAAAGACTGCACATCTTTATGTTTCTTTTCCATACCTCTTAACCTTTTCTTAAACACAGTGTGGGCTCACAGCATTAAAGGTAAAGAAAAAATACACAGTAATCACTATCCTACTCAAATGCTGCCATATAGATTGTCATGCTTTGATGACCTATAACTATAAAATGCTTAATCTGTAAAAAATGCTAATTAAAAATGATCAGCTTGTCACAGCCAGGAGTTCTGTAGGTGTCAGTGTCTTTAGGTGTGTGTGTGTGTGTGTGTGTGTGTGTGTGTGTGTGTGTGTGTGTGAGAGAGAGAGAGAGTTCCCTGAATACTGTGTGGTGGTTGAGCAATGACAGGTAAATCAGGTGACAGTTTGGCGGCTCAACAGCTCGATGGTGACCGCGCTGAGGAACACTGGGATGCTCTTCTGATGGAAGAGATGCAGATCTACCAGTCCAGTTAGAGTGCGGGAAAAATCTGTCTCCAACAGCTGCATGCTGCCGCTGCCCACTGAACCAGTAGACTGGAGAGAGAGAGAGAGAGAGAGAGCTCTGTTTAAACATTTGTAACATGACACAGACAACAAAAAAAATCAAAGTAGCATTCACCACACAAAACAACTTCAACTGCAAAGAGAGAGTAACAAACAAAGTTGAACTAACAAAAAGTTAACAAGTTTAAGTCAAACAAAACATCACAAACAGTCAAACAAACTACTACAGGCGTCATAACTAGCTAACAGCCAATGACTCATAATTAAAATGCACTTAACTAACTAGTCATTTGGGTTTATATAAAGCTGTGATAATACTCTACGCGTAAGTAGAAGACACAAACCAAAAAACTGCTGCTACATAACTAGTTATGGCCACTAACTACTAACAAAGTAACAAGTCAAACACTGTTTATGTCAAAATGTCAGTAATGAAAAATCAGAGTAAGTGATAGACAAAAACCAGTTAACTAGCTGACACTCCATAGTTAAAACAGGAACTAAGTGACAGAACTAACTAAAACTAATTAACATTCACCAAGTCAGCTTTCAGGTAATGATAAGCTCTGACTAAGAAAAAGACAACTACTACAAGACTACTTAAGACTATAAAAAAAAAAAGTCTCTAACTAATTTGCTAACTGGAACTAAGTAACAAAAGTAACAAAAACTTAATTTGATTCACCAAATCAAACATTGTTTGGGTTTATGTCAAGCTTTAAGTAATGATATGCACTTACTAAGAAATAGAAAAAAAAACAACTAATAGCTACTACTAGTTAAATAAACTCAGTCACTAACAGGAACTAAGTAACAAAAGTCACTAAAAACCTACTAATCAATATTCCCCAATTCAAACATGGTTTGTTTTTTGCCAAACTGCAAATGAAAATCTTTATGTAAGCAGTAGACAAACTAAAATGTTAATTCCCTGTGTATACTAGTTAACTAGTCTCGTGTAGCCAGACCCACAGACTGACAGCTGAAGGTCTGGAATCCATGGCAGATTTCACTGGCTAAGGCCCGCCCCATGAGGCCATTTGACCGACATGTCAAACAACCAATCACAGCTTGTTCTGTTCAGGATTACTATTCTGAGTGTGGAAATGTCGCCACAGTTACAGACCAGTGTGTACACGCACGTCTCCTGGAAATCCTGTAGAATTCAACCAATCCGATGACGACAAACTCTTTTGTGCCGTATGTTTCAGACGTTCAGTCAACGGTCCATGGGTGTGACGTTTGAGGCTGAGACTACTAGTTAACTGACTAGCTAACCAACTAATAGTCTCTTCTAAACGGCTTGCATTGAGTAACAAAGTTTATATCAGACATGGAGTCATATCATCCTTTATAATATGAAGCCAGAAGCACAATAAAATGCTCTGTTTCTCTGTATACATACATCCCTCAAAAACTTCAAAGAAAAAAAAGCAGTGAGTCTGTGATTAATTGCTTGCCCAGAGTAGAACCAAAAGGGAGCCAACACAAAATGAGGGCATCAATGCACAATGGTGCTTTCCATGTCAAATCTTTTTAAGTCTGACCTCCATGAGGAGAAGTTAGCATCAAATATATTTTACATTTAGAGGGCTCGAGAAAAGAGGCCTCTCAGTAAAGATTTATTCTTTTTTGCAGTTTTCTGTGATTTATGAAGCACTGTAATAGCATTCCTGCCTCATAACACCAAAGCACCCCCTCGACACCAGACCTTCTAATACCTGTCCCAGCAAACCGGGCGCATATGAAAATGCCTCTCCATTGTCTCCAACTTGGTTTTGTTTTCTATTTTCCCAGATCACATTTTAATAAAAGGTCAGTCTGTATTTTTACTGGTTTTGAGAGGGAGTTATTCAGATTGTGACCTTATCAATGTGTTTTTGTATTGCCACCGCCACAAAAGGGTGTTATGAACAATATTCAACCTTTCAGCTAACAACAACATGTTAAATCCTTCTCTGAAGTCCACATGAGAGAAAATACTTTTATAAAATGAGGGGAAAAATGATTGACTTGGGGTACAGTTGGGCAAACAGACAATGGTAGAATGGTTTTCAAATTAGTATCGTTTCTATTGCTGCTTCTTCATCTTTCCATTCTCCACGGACACCCAGTTAGTTCGGCGTTCCCAACACTGTCATGCTAGAATCCATAACTTCATGTATTGGCATCTCCTGCTGAGCTCTCTTTCTAGAGAATCAACTCCATCAATCTCAATTCCTCACTTCTAAGAGTTTGTAAAATGGAGCGTTTGAACGGAAGGGGTGTGAAGTGAATAATTACACCATTTTGCATTTGACCCAAACAGCTGTTTTCTCTCTAAGGATGTGAAAAAGGATGCATATTAACGGTTAATGCCATATTGTAGAGAAAGAAGGGGAGAAAAAGACAAACAGTAAGGGAAAAAGAAAAATATGCTTGCCTAGACTTTGTTCAAGTTGCATTTCTGTACTTGGAGTGACACCTGTAATGACTCAGTCTTCAGAAGCTTCCAGGGACCTACACTGTAACAGCCTATATATCTCCTGACAAATCCAGAGAGAATCACGCACACCACCAACACAAATATCAAATAAATACACAGACAAGAAAGTAAAAACGGCTGGTCTCAGGAGGAGATTTTACAATATACATTCTGTCTGAAGCCATCAATCCACACGCACACACACACACATACACACACACACACTGAAGTAGTTTTTGAACCACTCATACTACAGCAGAACAAAAAAATATTACCTTACATTGCGGTTCAAAAGTTTGGCATCAGTAATGGATACGGTCAAAAGACATTTGCAAATGTTACAAAAGAGTAATATTTCAAATGGTGCACTTCTGAACTTTCTACTCAGACAACCCTGAGGGTTTTCCACAAAAATATTAAAGCAGCACTGTTTTCAACATTGGCCATATTGGTGTCATGTTTAAGAATTTAAAATATCATACTGATCAGATGTTTACATGACAATGTGAAGTTACACAGCTATTCAGTTGTTGATACTGCATTGTAATAAAAAAAAAAAAAAACTTTTTAAAGGATTAAAATTTTTTAATTTAAAAATTGCCTCCTAATTTGCTGCTTATTAAGATTAGTAAGGTAGCTGTTAAATTTAGGAATTGGGTAGGATTAGGAATGAAGACTATGGTCATACAGAATGTGCTTTATAAGTAATAATAAACTGCCAATATGTTAATAATAGGCATGCTAATAAGCAACTAGTCAATTGTAAGAACTGGTACGAATACTAAAGTCCTACCAAAAAATAGTACAGGTAAGTTGGAAGAAATTAACCCCACCCACACACACACTCACAGTCCAGAAACAACAGCATTGAAGTAATACAAAGTTTGCAACAAGCCAAGAAAGCATGTACTACACACAGACAAATTTCTGATCCAGTTGAATCTTTGAGTCGTCTGTTGTTGCGAGAGCACCCCGCCGAGCTTAAAGAGAGGAAATGGGAAGCTGTCATTGCATCGAGTGTGAGGCGGAGGTGTGTGAAGAGCAGTAATTGGCTGTTAAATTAGCTTTATCTACTGATTAGGCAGATGTATAATTAGCCAACTGCTCCTTGCTAACGGCAGATCGTGCTTTACCACATCCATGACATGAGATACAACACATGCACTGCAGACAGAGAGCTACTTTAGGTACTGAATTGACACTAAATTTGGCATATTTATACTAAGAAACAAACATTTTAGAAGTACAAAGTAGGCACAAAAAAGTATTACGACATTATATGACATGTCACAATGTATGTCACTGTATTAAATAATAATAGTAAAAAAAAAATAAAAAAAAAGTAAACCTATCAAAGTTAAGCAAGGTGACCCATTTGTAACATTTTGATGTAGTAGTTGTAACAATACAATTGCTACTTTTATGATAGTTTTGATATATTACAGGTAATACGATCTGAATATTTACATAAGTACTTATGAATTGGACTTCACATCATTTTGTCCCCCTAAAATATATTCACAAGAAAAAGGCTGCTGTTTTGATGATAGTAAAGCAGTATGTTAGAAAAACAACAGATGTGTTTAGAGGGGAAAGGCTCCATCTAAGATGTCACTGAAAACAGATGCAATATATCTAGTCACTTTCTAAGAAATGCTGAAAATAAGAAAAGCTAATTTTCACAGATTTGGCTTTGATAGTGAAGTTCTTGATATCCACGAAGATATGCAGACTATTGATTAAAGCAAATTAAATTACAAAACTTTAATATTCTTTTTTGGAAAATGCAAGTCCAAATTCAAACTGAACTTGACTGAAAAAAATATACCTTTAAAATGTATGGAAAATGTAGTTTTAACAATAAACGCAAACACAATTGGTTCCAAATCAGCTCCATTAATTTAAATAAATATATTTTGGCAATTTTATTTATTTATTGAATAATATAGTATACAGTAATAGTACTATTTAATAGTATTTAGACATCTCATATTTAGGTTACAGGAAATTAGAACCACAAATCATATAAACTTAGCATCTAAATAAAATGCAGCCATAGAATATGCTAACAGTATATAAAAATTAGAATGTAACTATTTTCCTAGCACTTATGCCATGAATGTGAAATGTGGATAGAAAAAAAAACAGATAAAAGGTTTATTTGCATTCTTGTTAGTGCCATATCTACAGCGAGTGCTTTATGATCTCCGAACTGAATGAGCGTCAGCCAAGGGACTGCGGGAAGGACCGCCTCTCCAACTGGAGGAGAGGAGATGTAATTGAATAATCAGAAATATGCAAATGAAAAACAAAAAGGCTGCAATTTAAATGCAGATTTTGACATTTTACCTTGGATGAAAAAATAAAAAAAGGACAGCAGGATGAGTGGCAGAGTAAATATCAAGACCATTATCAAGGGTTTACTCAGACTATCCAGATTGTAGGACATTAGTAAGTGCATTAAGTTCTTGTTAACTTCTGCCTGTCTGCCCATACATAAACATTTGATATTTACAAGGCCCTGCACCAAAGTAGAAAAACAAAGCACTGTGATTCTCTTTTAAAAAAAAACGTATCATCCCTATACACATATTGGTCTATTTATGTTTTCTGCTATATGCTTAATAGAGCATATAGAAATGAGAGTTACAGTACAGCAAACACAAGACTTCATACACCATCTGTGAGAAACCACACAAGAACAACATAAAACGCAGAGAAGAACATCTGTGGAAAAGAATTCAAGACAACGAGAGAAGAAAAGATAATGGTTTCCTCACCAGTTAATCTAAACTTTTTTAAACTTTTTTTAAAATTTATCATTTTAATTTACCATGAACAAAGTAGCTGGTAAAAATGTCTAAACATTGTTTGTGGGGGAAGTCGTGGCTTAATGGTTAGAGAGTTTGACTCCTAACCCTAAGGTTGTGGGTTCGAGTCTTGGGCTGACAACACCACGACTGAGGTGCCCTTGAGCAAGGCACCGAACCCCCAACTGCTCCGGTGGTGTGTGTGTGTGTGTGTGGGTAGATGTGTGCACTTTGGATGGGTTAAATGCAGAGCACAAATTCTGAGTATGGAATTCGCCATTATATTCTTAATTTTCTTTTTCATCTTCTATGAAACTGTGAGAACTTCTCGTGTGATTTAAAGATGTTTTTTATTTGCATCTCTCAGTCACGACAGTTGAAACATTCTCTTGCCCGAGTGTTTCTGTATCCTCAGTCTAAGCAAATTAAAATGCATCAGTACAAAGAGCTTGCTGTCCTCTTTTCCCATGATACTCCACCACACACAAACAACTTCTGCTGTCATGACTAACATGACGGCTGACATATGCTTTAAGAATGGAGAGAGAACTAGAAGGAATAAAAGCGAGCGTCGTTCTGGGAAAGAATGTCAAATGGAATAGAAGTCAAACTCTGTCAGGAAACTCTCCACACGACAGATGTGATGGACAGAGATGATGTCTACAAGTTTAGGCATTCGATCTTCAATAGACTCCACAGTCTCTAGGGATCAAATCAAACCCCATCCACTCAGAAGAGAGAGCTCACGCATGAGCACGCATGCACAACCTGTATGTTTAGCTGAATCTATAAACATGTTCCGAATGGATGAGATATTATAGACATATGTCAAATCGTTTGTTTTTTTTTTTGCATCAAAAAAAGAATATGAAAATGAGAAGGTTAGCAGGTCAAATGTACTTTAAAATCCCATGGAATTATCTGACATATGCAAATAGGACAGAAAATTGCACAGTTTTTATTCAGTTTTTCCACATTTTGACCAATTAATTTCCTTAAAGACTTTTGTACCTTGTATAGATATTCTTGAAGAGCAGATAGATGAAATACTTTATAGCTGAGCATAAAAAAGGATAAATACATTAAAAAAAAAAAGCTTACTGATCCCAAACTTTTAAAAGGTAGTGTACACACACACACACACACACACACACACACTTATTAAATAAAAAATACTTTGTACTTTTGTATTTTAAATAAATTGTACAACTCACTATATAAAGTTTCAATAAATAAATATTAACTATAGAAATTTCCATAAATAATTAAAATATTACATATATTGAAACCCTGGATTTTTTTGTCAATCATATTTTTGACCTTCAATGAGTTTAGTAAAATAACAGATTGTCTGATTCTACGGAGACTCTAGAAAACATACATATACATATATATATATATATATACATATACATATACATACATATATATATATATACATATACATATACATATACATATATATATATATATATATATATATATATATATATTCTAATTTTAGTTATATGGTGGCATACAGATGACCTCAAAAGCAAATATAAAGATTTCAAAAGTTCCATAAATTTAACAATGATTTAATGGGGTGTTTAAGTCTACGTATTTCACATGTATGACATCAAAAGCTAAGGAAAGCAATAAATATAATAATCACTGGTGTGTTAGAAATAGTTCAAGGCACCACAGTGGATCCATGAAATTATTTCAGAGTTCATGCTGTGAATGCAAATGTTATTGGCCAATACAGGACAGAAAGTAGTTCAGTCTGAGAAAGAGAAACTCGTCCAAAACACAGCAGTAGCGAACCTGATTAAACAGTCCACAACAGTGTCTCGACTGTGCCCTTCACTTCTTCAAATCAACTGCACAGACACGGCCCAAAATGAACTTTGCCACAGCTACTAAAGGTGGGTGAGTTGATCAAATTTACCAGCCATTATTACTTCCTACTTGTCATAAAAATGTAGTTTGCATTAATAAAAAAAAATATATATTATAATAATAAAAAAACTGTCTGCATGCTGTGTTATCTTTCTCTCCCTTTTTTTCACACTTAAAACAAATTAGTTTTTTTTTTTTTATGTTATATATGACATATGTTACCACATGGAGATGAAGATTGTAAAGATTCCTCTGACAGAGGCAGGGTTGCAAATTTGATTGCCGGGAACGCTTCAACAATGGCATAAACAACAACAACAAAGAGATGAACAAAGTTATATACCATTTGCAATAAAAGTTGCATTAACTGATTTTCGCAGGACACTTGCAAGTTCATCTACATCCATTAAAGCGATTTTATCTTTTGCAGCTCATCTCCAAAATCTATACAATACTTAAGACCCTATAAAATAGATGTTCCAACTCAAAAATGCAGCTGCTCATAAGCAAATGATCCAGAGAATGATTTAAAAATGTATTGACCCTGCTAGTGAACTGTACTTTATGCCTTTGATTTTTTTTCTTTTTTTATGAATGCATATTGTCATAAATTAGATCATGTACTGTTACCAGTTCTCTGAAGTTCCCTCACTACATGTGCTCACTTGCAAACATATTCTTGATTTCACTCTCATTAATAGCTCATCAGTGAGTTTAATCAGTGAGTCCATCAAAAGGTGTAATCATCCCCTGATTGGACGAGAGGAAACGGCAGAACACTGATGAAAACATGCACGGAGACACCTGCCGTTCCGACGTCAACAATCAATGTGGCGCTACTGTTACCATGGAGATTATCAAAGCAGGAATCTTCGTCATCATAACTTTTGAGGTTAAAGCGAGACATTGCACCAGCAAAGGTTAACACAGGGACACATTTAACTGTCAGTGTGTGTCGGCTCAGAGGATGACATTTGTGAAGCCATTATAAAAGCTATGTGGATGCTTAACATAATGAATACAGGTCAGAGCTTGAGACACAGCAATCTGCTATGAACTTTAAGTGAATTCTAATCTTATTTAAAAATAAAACTTTATAATTAAGCATCAAAAGGTACATTTCAAATATAACATTTATGCAAATAACTTTCTCTATGCAAATGACTATTTCTCATAATTACTTGCATTTAGGGATTTGTTCAAATCACAGCAACTTGCCAAATAAGTAAATATTTACACACAAAATATTGATATAAGAAAGCTGCTGCAAAGAAAAACAGTTCAAACTGTTTTGAGTCTAGACAAAGTTCAGACGAGATGGAAATTTAGGGCATAGAGTCATATCACTAATTACACAGCTTTTGACCACAAAAATTAAGACAAGGGAATAAAATGCTGTCTAACTGATTTAATATTTTGAATCCATTACAGTGTACAAAACGATCATTCTAGCGAGAAGACAAACACTTCACCAATAATACTGCAGGGCTGCTACAGAATTAATATGGAAGTCCTCTGGTGTCATTTTACAGTAAATACATTTGATTACTGAGGTGCCAGATGATAGCAGCTGCATTTAGATGAAAGTAGAAAGAATGTGGTGGTGTGATATGAGAGATGTAACAGAAGCACCGGCCTGAAACACCCGGAAGAGTAGTACAGTATGTTACTCAGAATCGCTAATGAATACGATTAATATTGATATCAGGGAATAACTCACTTATTTTGCGACTGACCAATCAGAATCAAGCATTCTAGATAGCTATGTAATAAAACTGGCAACCACCTACAAACAGAGCAGAAAACCTTAGCAATGCCCTGGTAACCAGAACTTTAGCACAGACAAGCACTACTTAATTTTTCATCAAATAATGCACAAATCACGTTATATTTTAGTGGTTACGGAGAGACATACATCATTTTGCCCCACCCCGCCTCCTTCCCCCCACGCCTTGCACATTTAATTCCCTGATGAGACTCAAATAGGCAGACAGGGCTTTGAGGAGTTTAAAAAGTGGACTTGATGCTCTGTTCCAATAACACCCACGCAAAAGCATATTTCCACCATGAATAGGAGTGAGAGCTCTCACGACCAATGCGCTCTTATGCTAAACACTGCAACGAACAAAGAACGTATTGTCAAAGCTGCACAATGACTATGGTGCACACTGTGTGCTGGGAATAGACCGTCCACTAAAATTATAAGCACGCTAGACAGCATTGAGCCTTTTCAGCCCCATTCAGTTTATGTTTTCATCCCACTGAGGAGAGACATACAGCGTGGCTTAAATATCACAGATAAAAGGAAATTGAGACTTTTTTCATATCCATGCTTTGAAAGTAAATATTTTATTGGGGACAAGATGTTAGAGGATGAAATTAATGAAATATTATGTGAAAACAGAAGCTGTATGGTACTAACCAAATGTACCCACCATCAAAGCACAGAGACCCTAATTACAGCAAAGATGAGAGAATACAGAGTATATAGTCTTCCTTTGATGGAACGGTCCATGTTATTGCTATTCTCATGAAAAATGCAAAAGTAATATAGAACTGGATTTTCACAGTTTCAGAGAAAAAGCTTGCTGCAGTGATGATAAGGTGTTCTACATGGTTGCTGATGTGATGCAATGCAGTTGACAAGGCATTCATAATGGTTACTTTAACATTGTTAACAGTTGCTTTAAGTTCCAAGTTATTATTTTATATTATATTTAAGGGATAATGCATGGCTAGCTGTGCATTAAACAATTTTAACGCACAAAGTGGAGACCAAGAACCTGCATGGTTGCCTTGGCAAAGTGGATTAAAATAGTTTAATGCACAGCTAGCCATGCATTATCCAGGTTATATCATGGTTATTTGACAGCATTGAAATTTCACTATTTTGATAATACCGTGATAAAAGAATAAGCAATTAATCGCAACATGAAAATTTATACCAGCTTATCCCTACATATACCACAGTATAAATTGAAAATATAATACACAATATTGTACATCAAAGCTAACATTAAAATATATATTGAACAGTAACCCCCCCCCCCCCCCCCCCCAACAGAGCTTGGTCTGTGCATATATTCCTCTTGATTCAGACGAGACAACTTTTTCACTGTAGAAAGCCTTATTACTGATAGAGCACTCATATTTTACCCAGACGAAATGCTTTGAAGTTTCAAGTATCTTGACGGATAAAACATTTACTGTTGGACTAACAGACTATTCAAATATTTAAGAAACAGAAGAGTTTATGAAAAACTAACAAATGCCAACTGAACAATTCAGAAACTAAAATAAAATTAATGTTTAAAATGGAAAAAAACCAACCTGAAATCTACAAGATTTCAAACAGAGAATTTACCCATTGAAGTTTAATTCATTGTAATAGTGATGCTGTATCATTAATGAAAGTTGAAAGTTGAGTTCAAGAACAGCACACACACACACACACAAACACACACAAACAAACACTGTAAAAACTGTGACAACATAAGTGATGTTAGACTATGATCTGCCCTGTGACAGATGGTTTTGGTTCAGCTACACTCAAATTCAAAGTGTGAAAATCAATCAGAAAAACACTTTTCAGGTCCAGTTATGTTTTTCTTTTGGGGCTTGCAGGTTGGATCAGTCTCATGTCTTCAGACTTTAGAACATAAAATTGGCCACCAAAAAACAAGAAACAAACAAACAATTATGATGTCTACTTAAAAAAAAAAAAAAAAAAAGTTGGCTAACCAATCCCTAAACTAGTTTATACTTTGTGACATCATTCTTTACTGGTTCACGATTCCTACTTTATTCCTCTTTTAATTGTGACCATTGATTGAGTATTTTCTCTGCCTGCTTCCCTGTTGAGATGAGCTCAGCAGGGAAACAGGCTGATTGGTTTTGCGTCTGAGAAACTTCTGATTACTACTGGAGCTGGAAACATAGCTGAGGGCAGCAATCACAGTGACCAACCTGGCCTGACAATAACTGAAACCAAGTTAAGAGACGATAAGAGAGAATGGCAACATAACTGCAAAACACTGCTGGGCAATGAAGCGGATGCTTCCATAGGTGGTGGGTATTTTCAGATAAACACCGGAGAGCTCAAATTAAACTGCCAGATACTGTGATTGAGGGTTATGGTTAAATCTATGTGAGTGTGTGTGTGTGTGTGTGTCTGCAAATCGAAACTTTGCAGTTATTTTCACGTCAAATCCCTGTCAAAAAGTGGCTTCGAGCTTGTCAGATTTTACCAGCAAAACAAAATTGAGTATGCATAATTATGGACATGTATTTGTTCGGTTTCTGAACCGTTTATTCACGCTTAAATTATAATTACATGAATGTGGTTAACGACTGCTACTCTCATGTTGACATGGCATGTAAACTGTTGAAACATGGCATTTAGAAGCTCTTTGAAGGAAAATCGATTTAAGGGATTTATGGGCAAATAAAACTTAAATAGTAGGCCTTTGGGACAGTTTTTTCACTTGTCAAATATTAATGAGTTCATTCTAAGATCATGAATGATTTAACCTCTGAACAAGAGCGATATTTGCATTTTTTACAGTAGCAGAAAAAGCTATCCCACTACAAAAATTGATCTAAAGCCTCAATCTTTTATTCAAAATGTTTTTGAACAAGATCATGTCGTCAAAGATTACTCTTACTCACTTTATTTAATCTCTAAGTAAATACAGTAAAAAAAACAAAAAACAAATAAGCGTTTTAAATGCTACAAGTGAATTTAAGCATTAAAATATCTTGTACCATGGTCTGCCTGAATTCAAAATTCTAATTGGTTGGCAGGTATGCATTTAACGCTATTTAATGTCAGTTTAATCAATGTTCTTTATTAATGTGCTGCTTTAGTTGATGCACACAAACCCAATCACCGATAACTCACACACAAACAGAGAGAGAGCAGACAAAGGTAACGCGCACACACAACTGTCATCTCTCTCGATCAATTGATAATTTCATTTCTAAGTCTGATTTGAAACAGGAAGCAAAAACAACCTTAAGTTTTACTCTTCCGGTCAAATACTGCACTGCAAAACATCATTAACAGCTTTGACTTGTAAATGCTGGCAAATGACCAAGGTATAAGTTGGATGATGCAAGGCTATCTGTGCATCAAATGATTTTAATGCACGATGTGGAGGCCAAGGACCATGGTTGCCTCCATGAAGTATCCCTTACATAATGTACAGTAAAAAAAAATAAAAATACAAAAAAATAATAAATATAAAATGGCTTGATATTTGGTTTAGATTACACCTATTAAATTAGTATTATTATTATTATTTTAATGACTTTAAGTGTGTGTTAGATGACAAAATCTTAATATAAAAATAGGAAAAATGAGAATGCACAATTAAATATTATTAAAAATTATTGATAAATACCAATAAACCCAAAAGCATTCTTATGCAAGTCTTTAAAAACATTAATAATGATATAACAATTTATACTGGACCAGTACGTCCTTTGGCCTCAGGTTTAGAAACCGTAAATTTCTAAAAAAGTTTCTTGCCTACCCAGAACTCCCTTCTAAAAACAAAAAAATGTAATTTCATAAGCATTAAGTCTATGATGAGTCCACACTAACATGGCGTCAAGATGGTACTCCATATGCCCTCAATCAATACAAACTGGTTTATCTGCAGGAGTCGCCCACAACTAGAATTAACAGCTGGACTGAAGTGTGCTTCAGATTCAGTTAATGCAAAGACTAATAATGCAGTAAACCAAAAGGGCTTTGAAGAAAATATATACCCGCAACACTTGGTTGACTCCCTTCACAGCCACACTGAGAGGATAACAAGGTTTCATTATTTAAAGAAAATGGACAATAAGAGGACAAAATCTGTTCTAAACCATTATCCCAAAGTATTAGCTAAACTTCAGAGAGTAACTCAAACTGCACCATTTGTCCAAGAGACCTGAACAGGATCTCATTTAGTGTGGCTCGATGAGAGGTGTGCCTTTACTTTTCTAAGTTACTGAACTAGCAAACAATAAAATAGGTGACTAAAACGTCCTACAGATAGTGAAGAACATAACCTTATAACAATGCAGTACACAGTTTTACACAGCTTATCATAACCACTCTGAACTGTAATAATAATGAACACTAATATCTGTAAAAATAAAAACTGATAAGATAAACTCATGCAAAATGCACTTATTAGGATTAAAAACTTTTTTCATTTTTGTGTCCCCTGTGAGTATTTTCTAACATCATGATTTACAGTAACTGAAGAAAGTAATGAAGAAAAGCTCAGAACAGTATTAACATCAACTCTAATTAAAAACTTTACTCACATCTGCTGAAACTATTAACCACGGTTAAATCTGAAACTAATGAACAGAGAGACAGCAGTTGTCTTCGAAGTTTAACTTCAAAGGCTCACTGATCTGAATTCAACTGACAAAAATAATAATAATAATTTAACGCTTTGAACATAGTTATTTATTTCTATGTTTTATAAAACATTTCATGCATATTTCTTTGTCTGTTAATAGCACTCAATCCCAACATGCTTTGCATAAAATTACAAACAATGCACCACAACTGACAGATTGCAACACATTAGAAAACACCATAAAATCTTATTGGAGTGTTTGTGTGTGAACGGTAACATCTGAATGTCTGCGATTGTGTGTGTGTCTGTGTGTAACTCAAGGTTAACAGATATTGACAGTGAATTATCTTCAGCAGAAGGGTCGCAGGTGGCTTCAACAGGCCTAATTTCACAGGCAAAGACCAAACACACACACACACAAAGACTAGAATGCCTTATTCATATGACAGCAAGCTGCTAAAAATCTGAATTGAATGCTTTATTAAAAGCACTGCTATACTACAGAAATATAGCAATTTCAAAGTCAAGTACAAGAATTTATCTCCAGTTAAAGCAATTGATTAAATGCATACTTAAATGTAAAAGTATGTCAGACTCAGAAATAGCTAAGACAAGCCCTAATTCCTCTAACTGCTCTTAAATTCCTTCGTTCAAGCCAACAGTTCTGGGAACTGGTTCTCTCAAGGTAATATAATTACACACTTGCTCTTGTAGTTATTAATTTCCTGAAGAGGTGATTAGCAATTAGTTTCATTTAGGCAATTGAAAAGTCAGTGTGCTCTTTAAGTATATGTAGCCTTCAATGACGGTTCTCAACTTTATGAGGGAGAAAGTGGCATGAACAAAATATTTATCTACTTGTGAAAACCTACATTAATGTAAGAATTTGGGACACTTTCCAAATGTCATTTAACCATACTGAAGAGTGGGCTGTGCGGGTTTTTGCTAGTGTCATTCAGTTGCCAATACAAATTATTCCAGGATTCTTTCTATTAACTGAATATACAGAAAAAAAAAAAAAAAAAAATTGAGAATCATTGGGGAATCCATGTTATATGTTTCAAATAAAAAATGCACATAAAAAAAAACTATCACAGTCCCATGCCAAAGTGTTATTTTAAAACACAATATACACATTATTAAATTTGATAGGAAAGTGTTAAATATTCAGTGCATTTACATTTGATACAAGCTTTTTTCATGCCTCCAGTTGCATAAAACAATTGAAGTGAAATACTGAAGCCAGAAATCATCGGGAATGCAAGCACGTTGGCATTACATGTGCTTCCTTAATCAGTATTTCAACAGTGGTGAAAATTATTACAGATAAATGTTTCATTAGAACGATAAAAAAAAATAAAAAATTAACTAACAGTAATCTACTGAAGCGCTGAAAATCCAGTTAATCCCACATTCTCTGTCCCCGTTTTGCATGTAATAACATCTGGAACTGCTGCTATATGATCATGCAAAAACGGATTGCATTTCAGTCTCAGTTCTCCAGGTTGTTAGAAGTAATCTTTTTTCTCTTAGAGAGCTGCAAAGTGCAGACTAGTTTACATATTCTTAACGTTTGGAGTAATGTCACACATTTTTCCTGTATGGAATGTACCTCTGCACTTCTACTTCTTAGCCGGACAGCCTGATAGATAGACACTTTATTCATCCCCAAGGGGACATTCAGGACACCCAGGCAAACTGTGACAAAGAGTAGGACACCAGAGTCCCTTATTCATTGCCATCATTTAAATCATGAGTGCAAAAGCTGAGTCATCATAGAGTTTGATGAAAAGTGCTTATGTGAATATCAAATCAATTATTGATGTCATGACACACCCGCTAGCTTTTTTTTTAAACTACTTTTAAACAGAACAGCTGTGGACTCTGTATTTAAGCATAAAATATAGGCTGCACCTTGCAGACACAAACTACATTTGGCAATTTAACAACCTTATTTATTTTAACAAAATTCATCAGACCTGCACAGAAAATCCCATGAATGTTCTTAAAATTTAAATTAAATGTAAAAATTAAACTTTTTTTTTTCAGAAAATACTGATTGTGATTAATTAGCACTTGTTATAAATTTTTCTTCTGATTAATACATTTTATATTTAACAACCTCAGAAATAACCAAAACATAGTAATTTAAACTTTTTAATAGTAAATAAAAAATAACTACGCACCGATTAAAAGTTCAAAAGATATTTAATTCTCATTAAAACGTTATTGATTGCTTGAGACATTAACGCTAATTCTGTAAGTTTGCATCTCCTCATTATCAGGTGAAAGAATTCCAAAAGTTCAATCAGTTCTGGGGAAAACAATACTCACAAAGAGCATTAGACACACACATACAAATATAAATATAATAGACTGATTGCAAAGTGCTTCAGTGTCAAAACAGAAAGCTTGTAATAAATGTGTGGTTGTACCTGTGTCACTATTAAATTGAACTTCAAAACACCGAAAAAGGTGGCATGTCCAGTGCCTGACTTTTGATTTCAAAAAGTTTCTATATAACCAGACAACAAATAAACATGCTGCATCAGAATCTGAGTTGTAGAAGACATTTCAGAAAATTACTTTGCAAATTAATGTGTTTGCATAAAAATTCTGAATCTCTTTTGATGCAACAGTCAGCATTCTGTTTTATACCCAGAATAAAATTGACAGTAATTGGACAAGTTTAGTCACATCTGCCATTTTTTGGTGGCGATAGCTTTGTTAAATACAATGATTGCCATCTAGTTTTGTTGAACCAGCTGTTAATCCACCCCACAATAGTTTTTATAAAGTGAAAACACAATAGTTTTTGACTGGAAACCGGCTTTGGCACCAAATTGTTGAGAAAGCACTGGAGAAGATTAATTAACATTGAATGCACTGAAGTGTTGCAGCCTTGATTTAATGTTAGAAGCTGACAGTTAAGGGATTGACTATTTGCTATGTTAAAAACAGCAAATATCTAAATCTCTCATTTAACACTGAACAAATGTTTTTGCTTTTTATCATTTAGGAAGCCATGTAAATGTGTTGTCAAGTTTTAGAAGAGCTAAAAGCTACACAAATGCAAAACGAGGAAGATATTCAATGACTGACAGATTCCCAAAATAATGTTCAGGACAATGAGACACATTTCGAAAAATAAAAAGGGGAATAAAAAATCTGTGCCTCTCATTATCTTTCCTCCTTCTCAGACAGAAACAGGGAAGAATTTCAAAGCTGTTTTTTAGTTCTTTGGGGATCAAATCATTACATAACTAAAGCATTGCTCTAGTGTACTTGTCTAATATTTGGGGGAAGCGGAGAGACCAGCATTTCACTCATTTATCTTCAAGTGCCTATTCTTTAAAAAAAAAAAAACAGTGGCGATTATATTGAAAAAAAAAAAGAGAATAATGAACCATCTTTCCTAAACACAGAGCAGATAATGCTGATCAAAATTCAGACATTTTTTTGAAGACTGTGACACATTCTCAAGGCTCTTTATAGAGTTTCAGTAATATTGTGCCCAATTAATTGGCCATTACAGTTTGCCAAACAAATAACTACAGCTTCTTAGATTAATATTTTCATCCTTGACTGGTCGCAACTGAAAAGCTATTAGTGCTCTCTAGTACGCAAACAGAACTAGTTTGCTCCTAAATGGAACTTCATAAAACAAAAGTTCAGTGCCTTAACTTTTTAACTGTGTATAATTTGTGCATCAATATTAAAGTACCAGAGATGGGCAGCATTTCAATTAAATGTATTTGAAATACATATTTAATTACTAAATATGTATTTTGTAATTTGTACACTATTTATACATGCATTTATTTAACATGCTTTTTATTTACATATCCTTGCATTTTCACATAACACACCAGCACACACAAATATCACATAATTTTTATTTTGTATACAATGTTCTTTCAAAAAATTATATATTATTTCCTATTTACTTATTCTATTTTTATTTTCTGTTTCTTGTCACTGTCATTGATGGAGTACTTTAACAATGTCTTTCCTACTGTTCTGGGCTGGGAATGTGTAAGCTGCATTGGTGCCTATGGAGGGATTTCATCAGAAAGATGAAGAAAGGTCTTACAGGCGTGAAATGATTTAGGTAAAATCCGAGGGAAACTGTCATTACAGCATAATTTTACTGAACCTCATCTGTCAACATGATGTTGATGAATCTCACTGTTGCTCACTGGCATTACTACAGTGATAAGTTACTGACCACAGCTCACTTAACAGCCACTTGTGTCATTAATAACAAGGGTTTCTGCATTCTACATGGAGCCCTTTAACAGCTAATTATATGCATATGAATTAAAGTCATGGCCTAGTAATTAGAGTTTGACTCCTAACCCAAAGGATGTAGGTTCGAGTCTCGGGCCAGCAATACCACGACTGAGGTGCCCTTGAGCAAAGCACTGAACCCCCAACTGCTCCCCGGGTGCCGCAGCATAAATGGCTGCCCACTGCTCCGGGTGTGTGTTCACGGTGTGTGTGTGTTCACTGCTGTGTGTGTGCACTTTAGATGGTTCACCATACTTGGCTGTATGTCACGTCACATCGTTAAATACATCTGATGTGCTTGCATTTGTAATCAGCCTACAAATGGCTTGCTTAATAGTCTCTTCACATTAAACTGGGATATAATTAGTATTTTACATCAATTTAATAAAAAAAAAAAAAAACTGCCACACTTCAACTTTAATAAAGGTGCTTAAATTACTCATTGGGGTTCATGTGGTGACCCGTCTTTTGCATAAAGAAAAAAAAAGATATTTAATTAAAGATACAGATACATCCATCACTTTTGCTGTCTTTTCACTCACTATTTCTTTTCACTTTTCAGTCAATTTAACACTCAAGCACATTCACACAGAGAGAAGTATTAGAGTGCTTCAGATGAATCAACTTGTGCTGTACTGTAGACACTTCTTTCAGACATTCTTGACTGACTTTTAAATCCACTATTTTAAATTCTTTCAGTTCTTGACAGGGCTGAGCACCTGTCTAAACACTATCATCTTAGAAATAATGAATAAATAAACAATCAGATGAAATCATCTGATAATCATATACAACATATTAAAAAAGAAATAACGCTAAACCAGCAAGACAATCAGAAGTGGCTACATACATAGAATGTAGAAAAGGGCTAAATGATTAAATTATTTCCTTAGCACATAAATAATGTGTATTAAATGACCCCAGCACTCCCAGACGCACACACAAACGTGAGTAAATGCTTGCACTCACACGCAGAATGCAGACGCACTGAAGCTTTACTGCAGCTCTAATTAAACAGCCTGAGGAAAGTACCGATCAAATAACAAAAACTTAAATCCAATTACTGCAGTCCGTGTGCATGTGTGTCTATAAGGGATTACTGAACATTTCTCCAACCCACAAAGGAAGGGCATTAATTAAGAAAGATAAATTACATTTGCAGGTACACCATTGTAAGAGCATTCGGTTTACACTAAATATGTAACTTTCGTCCGACATATTGCATTAATAACACTTGGTTTATCATATACAGGCCTGTCCAAAATAAGAACAAAGGTCTTCTCATTTGCATTAAAAGAATAATGATCATCATCTTAAATCAAGTGAAAAGCGAAAAACAAAACTATTGTGCAATGAACAGTAAAAAAAAAAGAAAAGAAAAAATAACTAAACAACCTGAAATAGTAACTTTTCCACGTGAAATTTGAAGATGTCCTATACAGATTTGATACAGCAGTAAAAGTAATATACTACACACGCTTAATTAATTAACAATACTTTATATTTATATAAAGATTGCCATGTGGATTTTCAAGAAGTCAGAGAGTGTAAGATTTTTTCTTATTATTTATTAAAGAGGCTGTTTGATTTAGTTTACCCATAAATGTTAATGAACGCAATAACTATCAAACATATACTAACATTTAGTTAAAGTTGCCGTTATTCATGTTTGAAACCATACGACTCCAGTTATAGTTAAAAATAGCTCTTCATTAATTCATGATTTAATAATCATTATTATTTGGTGAATAAAGTATTCATTTAATTTGCCTGTGGCTCAGTGGTAGAGCATTGTGTTAGCAGCGCAAAAGGTCGTGGGTTAAATTCACAGGGAACACACATACTGATATATATATATATATATATATATAAAAAATAGCATGAATACACTTAGTTGCTTTAGATAAAAGTGTCTGCTAAATGCATAAATGTAAAATGTAAATGTATTTAGGCATCAGTAAATGGTTATTCATGTACCATTATTGTAAAGCATTACCATTATTCCTTTAAGTAAGTAAAAAAATGGAATGTTGCCTAGAATTTTGAAGCAAACATTGCCTCAAGATTTAAGAAATCACTGAAGCAAACAGTCAGTAATATATATATATATATATATATATATATATATATATATATATATATATATATATATATATATATATATATATATATATATATATATATATATATATATATAAAAGGCCATTTAGAGATGCGACAATAAACAAAAGTGCACTATAGAGAAAAACAAAACTCACGAGGGTGTATTTCAAAGCATTATGAAAACATTATTTGATTTACACTTGTATACTGTGCAAGTTCAAGTGTTACCTGAACGGGACTCATCATCAATAAAAATTCAAAACACTCCAAACTTATGTAATCAACTGAAAGTATTCAGTAAAATCACATCTCAAGGGCTGACACTCAACATATTAGTGTACGTTTTACCAGAAGAAGAGTACTCACAGCAATTTACTTGATTAAGAGTTATTCTAGGTCACTGTTGTTCTCTACATCCTGCTGCTTAAGTAAAAACATCAATTTCCTATACTGTTGGTATGCCTTCATCTGCACCCACCTCAGCGAATGCAGTCACTGACTGAAGAGGATATGACCTCCTGTGGAGACTCAGATGCACCTGAGGCTGGAGGAGCTGCTGAGCTGGTTCAGATGAGGTTAAACACAACAGCAGTTCTTCAGATGCCTGACCTCGGCCTTGGGTTTTAAAGTCCTTCTTTCGATTTTCATGCTTTTAGATTTGTGAGTCGAACAACAAATCACCAACTGTGGGTATGAAGCTTCAGGCTCTAACACATCTTTCTTTTCTGAAAACCCCTATAGTTTTGCCAAGGCATCCCTTCAAAGTCATTCAAAAGCTCATTGATTTTAATGTGATTGTTTTATAATTGAACAAAAACTGAGCATAAAGCCTTTGATTGCTGGTATGCTTTATCTGTAACATCTGCTCAGCTTAGACAGAACCCCTAAAATAATCAAGTGACCATAAAATCAACATTCAAATTAACTGAAAAACTGAAGAAAAACAAAACAAAACAGATTCAATAGAATTTAAGTTTACTTTCCTAGTTTCCTTCAGTGCGTTCTACTTTTCTTCCAGATTGTAAGTACATATACAATGCACTTCATGACAATGTGTCCAATTGTAAACACATTTATGTAATGAAATACAGACTGCATGGGTCATTCAGTGACAAATAGGTTTGTATATGAATTTACCTTGAACAGTAATGAATCCTCCATATGCTCGGCGTACACAGAAGTGAGCCGGTACTGGTTCTCCACGGTGATGTCGATCTGGTACCCGGTGAGAACGTAACACGCAGTACGGAACTCTTGAATCTTCTTTTGGAACACTTCCTTCAAGCGCTGGTTCTTCAGTTCTGCACTTTCCATCTGCTTGCGCAAGTCTGAAGAACACGTAAATTGTGTTTAGTCAAAACCATAATGACATTCAAATAATACATACATATATATACACACAATATGGTCTGAACAAGAGCAGAAATTTAACAAGTAATTGAAAACATGCAATTTCAAAAATAAATGGAAAATACTGACGTCAGACAATATGCACTAATGCCTGAGTTTAAGAATATCTTAGTTGAAAGAACAGCCCAACAGTCCAACTTCAACTAAAAAAAGTGAATTCTATCATAATTTATTCTATGCCTTTTAATATCAACTTTGGGCTAGAAACGGACCAAAATTGTAATCGCTATTAAATGATAATCTTTCTCTCCAATGAGCTGAATTCAAAGTTGATTAGTTTCCTTCAGGAATATATGATTGAGACTGTTTTTTGTTAAATGGCACAATTAAATCTTTGAAAAGATTGAACTCAAGAAGATTTGTTCATTAATCAGATATTGTTACTCTTCTCAACAACCAAAACGCTGGTCTCCATCAACTGCATGAAAAACTTGTGACATGAAATTGAGTAAACAGTGACCACTTTCATTTTTGTGTAATTCAACCAGAAAACAATGTTGGTTTAGAAAAAACATGAAATGGACCAAAAGCAAAAAAAAAAAAAACACCTCTTAAAATCTCTCTAAAATTCATATATGAAAAGGTAAATCTCATGGAAAAGCTATTGGAAAACTTTGCTTTTAGAACACTTTTTAGTTTCATACATTCAGAGATTTTTGCCATTTACTGCAATACTATATACTGTATTTTTTCGGACTATAAGTCATACCTGAGTATAATTGCATCAGTCCAAAAATACGTCATGATGAAGACGGTAATGTTTTCTATTGGTTCAAGTCTCTTAGTTCATTTCTCTCGGTTCATGTCAAATTAATTTTGATAAATAAGTCGCACCTGACTATAAGTCGCAGGACCAGCCAAACTATGAAAAATGTGTGACTTATAGTCCGGAAAATACGGTATACCCTTCAAAATTAATTTCCAATCTACCAGAATAATAACGGATTCTAACGAATCAAATTAGTCAAGTAAAAAAAAAAAAAAGCCAAGCCACCAATCCCATCAGGGTCTTATTTCAGTATTCATTTGAATATTTAAAAGAGAAAAATGCTAAATCAACTATTTAAAATAGCCGAAATGCAAGCTGTGTCTTATAGCTTCAATATAAGGCTTCTGTATGTACAACAGAGGACTCAACAGCAGTTTGAATTCTCTTATGGGGCTTCATGAAAAATTGATTACGAACAATAAAAGTTCTGCAGGAAAAGAGACAAGTGTTCTGCTACAGTCTCCTGTAATTGCACACTAGAACAGTGTAGTTAAACCACAGAAGTTTCAGTCATCATGTAACAGAATGCACTGATGTGCTGCGTACTAGAAGAGTCGGCCTTTTGTTCGGTTGTCCTTTTCCTTTAACCATTCATCAGGATCACTTTTAATTATATATCATGTTAATGTCTCTTCTTTTTTGTCTCTGCTGGAAGCTTTCTGAAATCACTTTGTTCGTCTTCCATACAGAGAGTAGGATAGAAATTACACACTGAACTCTCATCACAATCACCTTTAAAATGAGCTGCAATTAAAAAGTGCTGTATGTGGCCCTCATTTACATCAATACACTTACAATTACCATGTCATGAACTTTACTGAAGCTGCATGAAAGTTGCATGGACTGTGTCGAGATATGATGCCCTGTCAGGAGGGGAGTAGTTTTTCCTCAGGAGGTTAGGTTCAGTTGTGCTTTCCAGACTTACTACTATTTATTTATTTGGTATTTTGGTATTTATTTATTTATTTTATCTTATCCAAGGGAATAATTAAGAAATCAACTTTCATATGGATTGGGATTTTTATAACCGGATGTTTGGCAAGCACACAAAGTTACCAAACAGTCTTTATTCTGGTCTGATTTTTTTGTGTATTGTAAAGACACTCATACATCTTTAAGTGTGGCTTAAGTGTCCAAATTCTTTCTGGGGCCACTGTTTATTCTCCGCTTGCAATATTAGATATGGCATAACCAATCCTGTTACCTAAAGCTAGTACACAAAAGGGAAATATGGATACACAATCTTCTTAGTGTTAGTAATGTGCACACATTTAAACATGCATATAAACACTCTTATGCCCTGAGCATGTATTAAACAGGCCCTACAGTAAGTTGAATTTCAGTAATGGTAAATATTACACACTTTGTAAGTAATTTATGAACTGTTAAATGTCATGCAAAAAATTTCGTTTAGTTCATTTCCAGATTCCATTACTTGAATAGTTTTCTAATCTCTGTAAATACCTGATCAATAAATATAAATTAAAAGATGATTTCATCTATAAAAGAGTTTGAGATTGTTATCATACAAACCCAAAAGGCTGTTTATGTACTAGAGAGAACTTGTTCTTATCATTTGTAAGGACAACAAAGCCACAAAAATCACATTTATTCAACTGATTTTGAACTAGATTTGTGCAAACACGTGAGCTTGTAATCAAACACTTAAGATGGGAGAAAAACTAGGTCATAAAATGAGGGATGAACAGCGAATAGCAAAAAAGATAAAGAAAACAGCAGCAGCGGCCAATTTAAAAAGCAGACCTCAGGGTGTTTGTTTACTTATGGGTCTGAGTCCTAATTAGACTCTTGCCTCCTTCAGAACTCATTTACGGTAAACTGATGGCCAAAGAAAAACATAATGAGAGAGTGAGAGAGACTGTGAGAGTGAGAGAGAGAGAGAGAGAGAGAGAGAGAGAGAGAGAGAGAGAGAGAGAGAGAGAGAGAGAGAGAGAGAGAGAGAGAGAGTGAGTGAGAATGAAGTAAATGAATAAATAGTCCCAAAGAAATATGGATCGTCAGTGCACTCCAATTAAACATTTAGCCCTGGCTATATACTGCATATAAATGCCTAAATCACCATGAACAGAGAAAGGATGTGGAATTAGGAAAAACCTTTTTCCCACAATCCTTCTGCACAATATCCATTCAATATCCAACTGCACAGGTGGAAACCATTTGCTATCAATCCAGTCAAATGGCCAAGCTACATCAACTTCTTCAAAATACATTTACAAATACAAGTTTCACATTTGTATTTAAAAGAATAGTACACCCCAAAATGTTGTCATCAATTACTCACCCTCATGTTGTTCCAAACCTGTATAAGTTTCTTTCTTATGTTGAACACAAAAAAAATTATATTTTGAGGCTGCTGCTGATAATCAAACAGTTGTTGATTCCCATTGACTTCCAAGGTATTTCTTTCCCTACAATGGAAGTTAACGGGGAATAAAAACGGTTTGGTTTTTAAAAATTCTTCAAAATGTCTTCTTTTTGAAAAACATCAAGATGAGTAATTTATTTATATTTGTGGATGAACTATGCCTTTAAGGTGCTACATTTACCCTGGTATTTATGAGTTTCCTTACTAAAATTAGCTTTTTGATCTGCTACTTAAACATAATCGAGACAATAAAATGCTTGCTTTCACCCAGCTGAAAATATGAAATAATTTTTCATTCTTTTGGTCATCTCTGAGAATTCACCAGAAACCTGATATAAAAAGTGAGGACTGTTTATAACTTCTGTTGATGAACTGGACATTAAAAGTCAACAATGCCATTAAAACAGATAAAGGGACGGTTTCTCTCCCCGACCATTAAAACATCTTCATAAAGACTTGTGTAAGAAAGGTATTTACTCAGTATTTCCTGTGAAGGTGGGATGATTAGAGTAGTGTCGTCTGTAGTCATGCCACCACCCGCCTCAATTTTGCGGAGTCGGTCCCTCAAGCGTTGACACTCCACCCTCAGCTGTTCCACCTCTTCAGTGCGCTGCTGCTTTGCGATGCTAGTGGGGTTCATTTGGAGGTGGATCACCTTGGTCTTAACAGGATCATAGCCTCCCTAATACATGGAAAAGTTAAGAGATTCCAAAATAAGTATACATTTCATTAAAATAAGGAACAAGTTTGTGAATATAAAAACATTTTTAAAGTCTGTGATGTGATTCTTCAAAAGTAAAAATGAGTGAAGACGATATGCCTAAACGCAAATATATTAATTTCTTTTAATTATTTTGGCATGTGAACCATTGTTATTGTTGACTGATGTAGACTTTGATCAATGAAATCAACACTGAAAAATAAATAAATAAAAAAGGAAAAATGGAACTGAAAAGACAAAAGTCTTTCTAAAATCCGATAAAAAAAAAAATCAGTGCTTTTGAATTGTACTTTGCTTACACAAATAAAATAAAAAAATCTCAAAATTGTCAATGAAAATGTCAACTCCAAAAGGATGAAAAAACACTCGTTAGAACTGAAGAATAAAAAGATGCTGAGAGAAAATTAAGTCCAACTTTTATTAAAACAAGGATGCATTAGTTAGGATTTTTGAAAACGCTTGTCATTTTTTTATTTAATTCTTCCAAAGAAGAAAAGAGTGCAGACAAAACACATCAGCATGAAACTAATTACCACTCCTTTCAATAATTTTGTCATGTTAAACTATTGTAGTTGTTGATGAATTACTTAAATCAACATTAAAATGAAAGTGAATAAGACAAAATGAAAGAAGCCTGGAAGCATAGCTGTTTTCTACAATTCTTAAAACACATATGATCTCAAAATTATGAAAAAAAAAGTGGAAATATATAAGTTCAAGTGAGAGACATTAATACGGTGGGTTCAATAGCTCATTTGTTAAAAATGAGCTTCATGTAAGCTAACCAGTTAACCTGAGAGGTTAAAATCAAGTCCAATTTCGCCTGAAGGCACTTACAGTACACCGTAAAAATACATTTATCCGAATTACCCTCCAAACAAAAGGACCAAAGAAGTGATAGTTCATCCCTGTCTGAAACGAAAGGCTTTATCTTCTGGAACGATTCTTCATTTGGGTGTAAAACTTCAGGGGTTTAAAAGCCATTACTGAGCCTTCTGGTGAATTAAGGGCTCCATCAAAGAATAATGCCTCGATCTGAACATCTCATTACTGAGCAAATTACATCACCCTGAGCTGAAGACAGAGAGGCAGAGAAGAGGAATAGAGACTGAGGGGTAAGGAGCAGATGTCATAACTGCAGAACAGAAGGTGATGAAAGAACAGATACAACTAAAATTACTAAAAATGAAAGATTAAGCTTTGGTTAAAGTGTTGCACAATGGTTGGGGAAGAAGGATAACTCAGACATGCCACACTGATCTATACTCTTATACACTCTTAGTCAAATATTGTTTTGAAAGCATTTTAAAGAAACCTAATAAAAACTAAACTCAGTAAAAATATATATTTTTATATTTATCTAATACATTTTAAAATTGCTCTTGCAATCAAAGACAGCAAAATGACATTACTGGTATTGACGACTGAAATGCTGGCATGTTGACAACACCAATAGTACAGCTATGAAGTCCACATGTACATCTATGTAACCTTCAAGATGAATACACCTTGAATCATAAATGAATCCTCTTCAACAATAAGAAAGAGACACGAAAACCATTAAGATTAGTCCTTGGGCCAAAAACAACCCTCTTCAAACTGACAAGTGTTGAGTGGTTGGCCATTATTAACTATCTGAAGTCCCTTATATTTACTGTGACACTTGAAGCGTCATAGATAATAGATAGAAGAAGAGGGCTATAAATATTAGAGACAAAGTCTAAGCACATTAAGACAACCGAGTGATTGAGAGAGCAGGACGAAATGAGTGACACAGCTCTTGAATTCTAGACTTCAGTTTGTTTTGGGCTGGCACCAGTGTTGAGGTCTAATGGAGCATGTCTGACTGCATTTCAGCCCACTGATCGCATCATTGAGTCAGCAAGTGAAAACGAAGGATAAATGGATGGGAGGCCCCTGATAAATATAGCAACGCCACAAAAAAATGACAGAAAAGTGACAAGGCCTTACATTTTCACATTACGTCACTGACTATAATGGTTAAATGTTGTCTATAACAGGCCAAACCAATACCTTTAAAGTGCGGCAGTAGTGCAGGAATTTGCCGACTATGTTGTATAGGACTACAAGTTTAGATATTTTGTTCACATATTACATATCTGAAGTCATTTTGGCACTGATTTCATGTTTATTCAGTTGTATGAACAACACAAATGATAAATCTTGTCTTATGATAGGTTTTCATCAAGTTTCTAATAAATATTAAATCAGATGTGATGAATTTAAGTTACTGGATTATAGCAAAAAAATGCATTAAATTTTAATTCAAAAAATAGTTTGTGTTTTATTGCAACACAGGACAGAAAGTTATTTTATATTGCAGATTTTTTACAGAGTTTATCCCCACCCTAGAATATAAATATAGTATACCAATACACAACAACATACCTAAACAACATAAAAATTTTAACACTAGGACTTATAGTCTGAGTTTCCTCTAAGTGACTCTACATTATTTATTGACTAACAGAAATAAATAAAAACACCACCGTGCTATTATTAAACTATTATCTTTAAAAGCATATTAAAAGCTGGCAATCCCCAGCATGCCCAGAGTAATTTTTTACAGTACATATGCCACCACTGGCTAAATCCATATTATATGTAAAGAGCCATCAGAGCTCCTTGTTGAACTAAAAGGAGCGGGATTTACTTCAAGTCTAAAGTTAGCAGGACAATTTTTTTTTTTTCCCTTCCACCTAAAAGTGGAAACAACAAGTTTATGGAAGGAAAGGGAATAACAAGTCTTGGTGGCAACTGACTAAAGGAAAATTATAGAAAGTGATTTGAAGAGGACTTGTAAGTGTGGAGAGGTTTGCAGGCAACACACAATATGGTCTCAAGTGCCGATTAAGAAGAAACACATATTCCTGAGTTACTTTGGAAACCAGATGCAACACAAGTGTGGCTGTGCATTCATAAAAACAAACACACATCTCGTCTCAAACTGAACCTATTGCACATTCATTTTCAGTACTGTGTCCTAAATTACCTTATACCATGGATAATTTGCCAATTAGAACAGCAATGAACCAATGTTGGTTTAAGGAACAGAGGGAGTTTAAAGAAAACAAAACCGTTTTGTTTCATTTAAACTCCATATTGTTTTTATTACAAGAATTACAAAAAGAATACCAAAATTACCTCACCTACATGTAAAAATGGATCAGCTTTGATGATAATATAAACCAAAGACATTTATTTATTACTCAAGTCCCTGGAATACTTGAATCTGATTGGTCAATCACTGTATTCAAATGTTTAATATTTGTGAATGATGACCACTAAGCTGGAGAAATTGATCTCATGCTGACGTTCAAGTCTTGTAACACTCCACATAGCAAACGTTAAAATAAAAAAAGTTACAAATTTACAACAGCTGACTTGCTAGTATGCACTTTTTGCTAGCTAAAGGCATGCCTAATTATTAAGTAAATCATAGCGTGTCTTTCAGCCTGTATCATGCAGGTCTGATTATTAACCATCAGGCTATTATCAACCACCACTGAAGCCATTAGCCAAGCTTAAAGGTGAAATGTGCAGATAAAATTGATAACTATAATGTATGGCGGAAGAGCACTTCACAGCACTTCGACCTCAGTGCAGCAAAAACGGTGATGCTTTCCTTCAACAGGCTCTCTGAACTTCCTATCATTAGAGATGGTCACAGAGCACTCATCCAGTTAATTCATAATATAATTGGTTGTGGATTCATTTTACTATTAGTCTTCATTTTGTTTTAATTAATATTGTTGCACTCCTACTGTAAACATGTTTTAGTTAATAGAAATCTTGCACAAAATGAAAGTATCACCTGGAGGTTATTCCTCTCTAGTCTCATTTCCAGAATGTTGTTTTGCTCTTCAAGCTGCTGACGTTCTGCCTCCAATTCCTCGATCTTCTGCCTAAAAGAACAAATACATACAACTATACATATAGAATGTCATTTCTAGTCCAAGCATAATGAAAAAACCACTGTCAAAAATCTTAATCTCAAAAATATTCAACATGGTCATAACAACAATAATGTTCCACCATGAAGAGGTAAATAAAGGTAAACAGGCTCCAGGTTCTGGAGTTTGATCGCAGAGTAAAACATTCTAGAAATAAATGACTTAATACATTAATAGTCATTAATTAAGATCTTGTTAATTTAGAATTTTCTGGTGATAAATTAAATGATTAAAATTTAAGAGCAATCCATTGTTGTAATCAAATAAATGTGTGCCAAATCATGAGCAAAAGGACATATCAAATACTATGAAATTCAGAAATTAAAGTTAATATTCCATATCAATTAAAAAAAAAAAATAGAAGGATTTTCAGTAGTGGTCTGGATATTTAGTAAGACCTTTTTGAACTCTTACTCTCGAGTATTCTGTATAATTTCCCTGAAAGCAATTTGGTAAGCATTCAGGTTGGTTTAGTTTTGGTTTTGAAGATTACCATGTGGGGTCTTAGACTTGTATTCAGTACAACAAATATTCAATTAAGGTGTAAACAGCTTAGTGAAATGGTTCCAGGAGTGATTAAATTAAATTCTATAGAGAATAATTACAGGATCAAAAAGAAAGAGGAAAAAGGAGAAAGTAGGCAGTGAATGAACCTCACTTTTCAAGCAAGGCCACAAAAGCTAATGTAGTATAATCACATTTCCATAGTAATTAGGCAATGCAACAGGCCATGAAAAAAAACATAGATTTTAGTTTCTCTCAGTCTAAATCCCCGTTCACAACACCAGCGACTTAAAGTGACAAAGTAGCGCAAACACTTCGATAAGAGCTGGCTATTTTCAGCGACTGTTGGTTGTTTATTGGTCATCTATGGAAGCCTGAAGCACAAAAATAACACCATGAATAAATCACCAATGTGACTTCATTACTTTTATTTTATTTATTAATTTTACTCAGAAACAGGCTTCCATAATGATCAGATCAGACATGTATGACGCAGGAGAGAAGGACATTTCATTTCTCACATATCTCTGTTACCTGAGAGAGCTGACTTCGTCTGCTGTTGCTAAGGTGTTTTTCTCTGCATTAGGCACCTGCTGCTCTTTCAGTGCATCAAGTTCAGCAGCCACCTGAGCATGTGATTAAAAAATGTAAAATAAAAGTCCAAATGATTGGCACTGTATGCCAAAAACAGTAAGCAAACGAAACATGCAGCATAGCGGCAATGTTATTTCTATATTTCGGTCTAATATCTTGACTTCTGCCTTATGTGGTTTACCATTTCTTGCATGCATTATAGCACAAATTTTAATCAATTCCTTATGATCAGAACGGTAGCTGACATAATCGTATAAATGCCAAAAGGAAGCTCCCATGGTGATGAATGTGACTTACCATCTGAGCCTGTAATTTGAAGGTGCCTGCCTCCTCTTGGGCTTTAGACAGTTGAGTCTATCAGAGTGAAACAGATTATTCCCATAAAAACAAGAGCCTAGATACTAAACCATAAAAGTTCTTCATTACAAAGTCATGAGTACGATCAATGTCAAGGAAGTTATCTGGATGCAACTTCCAGACAGGCCATGAGCAGAGGTCTAGAATTTTTATGACATAGTATAACTTGAAATTAATTGAACCACACATTTTATAACATGAAATCAACCATATACAGTAGCTAATATCAACACCTAATAAATGTTTTTTTTTTTTTTTTGTCTTATAGTTATACCTGCTTGTTATAAGACTAAAAAGATACATTTCTGCTGATGTGTCCAAGGGAAAAAAACTGATAAATTAGCAAATAGAGCTGAGCGATATAGCTAAAATATATTTAACATAATTTTGTCCATCGTGGCAAAGCATCTTACATTTACAAGGTTTACTGTAATAAGCAAACAAAGGCATGTTTTCCTCATTGCTTTGCACTAATTGGACAGAGGATTTATATCTATCCCTCCCAATATCAATGCATTCCAAATTCAGTGCATTAACATATGCGATTAATTCAATTATTTAAAAGACAAACCCAGACAGGAAATAATAATAATAAAAAAATTAAAAAACAAATTCACAAGCCCCTATTATGCTATTCCAATATTGCCTTTCATGTAGTGTGTAATATAGCTGTATTGGAATGTAAATGATCTGCAAAGTTGTAAAGCTGAAAGTGCATGATTAATTAAGTTATTGTCTCCCAAAATAAAGAATCAACTCTGTACAGCTTAAGCGAGTCGTTAGTAATTCAAATACCACTTCTATGACGGCTACACATAATACATTTGCATAATGTGCACCTATATTTACCTAAATGAGATGAGTAAAGAGTGCTGTTGCATAAATTTATACCATGAGAACCATCCACACAAATTACTGAACTGATTAAATCACACCTTTAGTCCTATTAATCTTTAAAATAAATAAATTGGCTATTAAACAAAACCACTCAATTCAAACATATCACTGAATCAGTGTTCTGTTTTTTGAAAGGTACATTTGAAAGAATGATTTGGCATGTATTATGGGTAATGTAGTTCTCACCTCCATCTCTGTATTGTGTGTCTGGACTTTCTGCAGCATATCCTCTGCCTCCTTGACCCGGATCATGAGCTGAGGGGAGTATTCACTTGTGGCCAGCTCGCTGTCGTACGACTCTAATATGGCCCTCATTCCATCGCGCTCCTGACCCACATACAAAAGCACAAGTTTCAATTGCAGAACTCAATTCAGGCCAAGCTGGGTCAGTACAATATAAAGATATCATGCATATAAAACTAGCTGAAACACTTGCAGAACCATAAAATGGAGGACACTGATTTTCATTATCGGGTGAGCAAGTATAAAAAAAAAAAAAACACAAAAATTCCAAATGAAAGAATCTGCTTACTGTCTTAATGTAAATTTGATTACAACAGATTGATTGTGTTTCACTGGTTACTGAACTTCATTCACATGCTTTACTGGTCAACCTAATCGATGAATACATTTAACTGGCACGCTTCAGTTGTACTGTCACTGTAATGTTTTAAATACAGGAGGACAGACAAAATAAATATTAGAGGAGAATTAATAGGGTGAACGAGCTCCCTTCTGAGTCGGAGTCATCTGTGTAAATATCTCATTTTAGAGTCGATTTAACCAAAATTAAATCTAGTCTAGTCTCTAAAGCCGAAACCAGCAGGATCAATAAAACATTGTGATTCATTATCCCGAGTGTGAACTGAGAATACAAAAACAACCAGCAGATTAAAAACAAGCTATGACAGGCACATTCTCATATATGCACCCAAACAACACAGGTTGCTAAGGTTAATGCTGAATAACCTTCACTAAAAGACCTTTAACAACATTTGAAAGAAAAAGCTAATGATGCATTTGTGGAGCTTTAGTTAAACTAATCGGATGTAAAAATCTATGTGACTGATGTCAAAGCATCCATGGAGACATAGCAGTAAATTTGTGAATGTCAAACTTTTTTTTGTGCACAGTTAAATTTTCATGGTAAATATAAAAAAAAACATGGATTTTCAATCGTGAATCACTGATTTCGGGTTTAATCAATTTAAAACGCTAAGAATCCAATGAATCCAATGCTTTATAAATACATTAAATTATTCCAAGCAAAATTAATGGAGATCTTGAACAGTGTTGTTTGTGCATCACATCTCTCCTTGTACCGTTCCACTCTTTACTGCCTATCACAGGATTGCACTCGTGCTCCGTACGTAGCTCTCACGGATACATTTTTTAACCAGCCAATGTGTGATCTCTCCTTTGAACTCATGGCCAGTACTGCTAGAGTAAAGCAGCTTTACTCAGTAGTTTTACTCTTCTGTAGTTTTTCAGGAGGCTCTCAGTCATTCCATTGATATCATACCTGTGCGCATTTGGATGGAACAAAAACAATGCAAGTGTCTAAAAGCATACCCACAGTTTCACTGAATGATAAATTACTTTTAATTTAATGTCGTAAAACTGAATGTACGAAGGAAATGGTTAAAACAACCACAGTATTAACAACTTTGAAATAAGAGCGCAAGGTTTATCGGTCAATCATATGCATAAAAGATGCGTTCGTCATTAAAGCAAACAGACATCGGGCGCGTTTCTTTCAGACTTCAGCATTCACTGAATTTTATTTTATGAAAACAAGATAAAGAAGCTCACGTCAAGCAAAGGTGTGACATGTTACCCTACACTGACAGTATGCCACACAATAGTTAACACAAAATAATACTTTTATACTTGGCTTACATACTGTACCCTAGTGAAAAATACATTTATTAAAATGTATTTGAAATGTATGGATATTTATTTAAAGTAAACTATAAAAAAATACCTTGCAATTTAACTTTTAGGCCCAGTTTAACCGATGGGGCTTAGACTAAGCCTGGACTAGGCCTTAGTTAAATTAAGATATTTAAGCAGCTTTTATAAAAATGCCTTAGAAAAAAAGTTTCAGGTGTGCTCTTGAGACAGAAAAGTGGCAATGACATATTAAGATATTTATGAACAAGATATTTTTAGTGTGGGACTATAGCCTTAAGCCTTGTCTGTGAAACCATAGGTATACTAAACTGTTATACTTTAAGTCTGCTAAATTGGTACAACTAATTTTGTACTTAAATGCACTTTAATTGTGTGGAAGAAGTACTGAAGTCCAACTAAAGACATAATGAAGTATATTTGATTATGTTAAAGTTAAACTATTGCAAGTATACTTCAGGAGCACTTTAAATATCTTGCATTTAAAAACCTTTATTATTCATAGATCGCACAATCCTCGTTAACAGTGACATTAAACCACCTTTTAGGCTTAATTTTAAGAAATGTGCATTGCGCACAAGTAGTACTCCAAATAAAGTTAAAGTAGAATTTTAGAAGTCTTGAGCAAGATGTCAGTTAATATATTAATAGATTTGAACTATAATTTAATATTTTTAAATGGTAAATTTACATAATTCATGCCATAGCATCATTAAACTAACATCTAACAACTCTATAAAGTCTACTGTGTAATTTGTCCCGAGACTAAACATATAAAGATTTTAAGGGAAGCATTTAAATAATCCTGTGAATGCAATTAAAGAATGCAGAACTGAATCGTTAATCGAATCGCATTGAATTTAATTGTGAATCGTCTCAAATAGAATTGTTTTAAATGTGCAAAAATCGTTCTTGAAAGGAATCAAATCCTTATGAATCAAATCGATTCGCTGTTTACCCAAAAATTCACAGCCCTAAATGAAATACATAATAGACATACTTATTACAAGTTGTAAGCAACAAAAGGAGGAAGGGAGGAAGATTTTATTCTTATCTCTGCTCTACTTTTCAAAGGCCAAAGAGGTATCCGTTTTATTACCTGAAGTCATGAAAACAGTTCAGGTTTAATATGAGTTATACCACCTAAGGGGTTCAACACACTAGCACATATCAGTATATTCACACACATGCGTACGCCAACACAAACGCACACATTTTCCAAAGCTATTTTTCTGCTTCCATTGTAATGAAATTCACCTTTGCTGTCATCTTAAACAAACTTAATTCGTCCCACAGATAGCAAACTCTCATTTAGGACTCTATTATTTTGGCACCGGCCTCTGAGTTTCTGTGGCAGAGAGGGAATCTATGTGGGTGAGTGAGTAAGGAAACGAATCTGTGCCGCACTGCAGCGTTTTTTTTTTTTTTTCACCTCTATGGATCTTCATTTAATGGAGAACTTGGGTCAATGCTACAATAAAAGCTTTTTATCGTGGCTTTTAATCATAGCTAGAAAACTGTTAATCTAGTATGCTCCAAAGACCGCTGATGCATTTTTCTGGTCTTGCAGCAATGTGAATTGCTGAAGTTGTCAATAATGGCTAGTGACAAACAGCCCCTAGATTCTAGCTTGTCAATTCTATTAATTCTATGAAACTCTGCGCGTGTAAACAGGTTTATCATCATATACAGAACAAGTAAAAAGCTTAGACGCTACTGAACTGACTATTGCTGCATGATAATTGTTAATGAGAAAATGTGCTCAAAAACTTTAAATTATGATTTTTAATCAGTTATTCTCATGAGAGAAACATGTTTTAATTTCCTCAGAATTACTGCACATTCATGTAAACACAAATCAAGAGAACGTCAACTCATATGCAGGGTTTACCTCATCTAGTTTCTGGACTTCTTATTTTCTCTCATATATTAACCGTCTCTTCTGGTAGAACCTTAACTCCAAATATGAATTCCAATAATTCCAAATTATCCACTTATTTTTTCCCCATTAAAATATTTATTAAAAAGACTTTGAATATTTGTCATTTTTGGATTTATTAGTTTGTCATTAGTTTGTAGTTTGTTAACTGCAACAAATATCACAAGTGATCTAGTGAAGGAACATTGACTGCACTACACTTTTTTTTGAGCAAAACATTACAGTGAGATTGCTAAACTACAACACACATTTTTCTGTTTTCATATCATCAGTACTTTTTTTAAACAGTGTGTGTATGTGTGTGCACATGGTTACCACGTTGAGTAAAGATGAAGTAAAACACTGGGAAGAAAACATATCAATTTAAGAAAAAAAGTCAGGGGAGTTTCAGGATAAATAACCAGTAGACTGAATAAAGACTATTACTCTTCATTAACTAAGAGAAGCACAAAGTGTGATAATGATTAAAATACAATTAATTGCATTGGGATAAAATTGACTAAAAAATCATTTCTAAACTTTGTTTTGTATGAAATTACATTTGTAGAAAAATTGTACAATGTTATTACTGCTTATATAAAAATTTGAATTAAATGGACAAGCATTTAACTGAGCATGCCACTAACGTAATTAACTACTGGATAATAGAGAAACATACGAGCGTGCTAGCTTATCTTTACTCTTAATTACTTGTTCTGGCAGCTCTAATTGTCCATGTGTGGTTAGAGCAGCTTCCAGGCTTTAGGCTGAAGGTGAGGATGTTCTAAATGTCTCCAGTGTGGACATCATTACACTCAAACATTGACCTCATTAAATCAAATACCACCTATTTAGCAGCTTATTGAAGCCTTTGTTAATCACCAGTTTGCCAAGCTGTTGACAAACAAAGAACAAGATTATTATTCGCATACACAATAAGACGCTGCTCCAGTAATTTATCTAAATCTCATCCTAGCTTTTGGAGAGAGCATCATGCGTGGAAGGAGGACACGTTCTAGATAGGAGTTACAGCCGTCCATACTGCTGAGACCGAGATTAAGAGAAGGATAATGGGTCATATCAGACTTTTGATTAATGTCCCTTGCTTAAAGGTTACTTTCAAACAAAAAAATTAAATAATTCAATTCATAATTCAAATGTCATCATTTTCTCACCCTTTTGTAATTCCAGAAGCTCATCTTCGAAATTAAAATGAATTTATGTCCCTCCACTAAAAGTCCACAAACTCTAATGCTTTAAAGATTCCTAAAGATATCACAAATCCATCTAAATTGAGTGGTTAATTGATGCATGAGAACAATTCTCATTGGTTAACTGCTCTATTTATATTGATGTCTTTTTATGATTTCCTTATGTATGATGTCCTCATGAACATTTTGAAGTGTTTTAAACCTTTGTCTGCATGCAGCGGATGGACAGATGAAAAAAAAGAGCAAGATATTTTTAATGTGGGACTATAGCCTTAAGCCTTGTCTGTGAAACCATAGGTATACTAAACTGTTATACTTTAAGTCTGCTAAATTAGAAGGTGAGTAAATGATAACAATTTTCAGTTTTTGGGAGAATTATCCCTTTAAGAAAGTATATTTAAACAGTTCAAGTTTCTGCACATCCAAAATAAATCATTCTATCATGTTACTTTGGCACATAATTTTACCATATCAGGACTGAAAATGATTGTTCTACTTAATTAAATGTTTTAAAGATACAATACTTTCTAAGTTGTTGATATCATGAGTACACTTGCGTTATAATATTTCTGGTTTCACCTATCTATTGTTCTAGCGAGAAAAAGCCACTTTGCCCTGGAGAGAAAGTGTTCTGTTCCTAAATGTATAATTTACAAAGTATGAATCCTTTTGTTTTGAAGAGAGTAACTGAATGCGTTTATTTTATACGTTTCTTTTTACCTTGGTGAGCAGTAGGACTCTCTTCTGCAGGCGACGGACAAGTGAATCCTGGTTCTCTCGTTTCTTCTGTTCTTCTTGAGCTTTGGCTCGCAGTTGAGCGATCTCGGGCATGAGCTCAGTGCGGGTCTTCTCCACAGAGCGAATGCTGAAAGAGACAGATAGAAAACGGCAGAATAACATTAGGATAGAACAGCTCTTGAGAGAACACAAAGAACTGCATCCTCTATATCCTGGAAGGTCATTTCCTTATAACATAAAAGCTGCCTTCTGAGTGCTCACAGCTGAATATATGCTCTTTGTTGCTGGGCAGTTCTGGGAAATAGCACATTGTTATGTGTAAGACAGTGAGGCATTAACAATTCCTCTGAAACAGCCCTGAAAACACCCCCTGGTGAAGTTAAATGAATGAGCATGTCTGATTGTGATTAATCCATATTCATTACAATAGTTAGCTTAACTAGACACTTACAAACTAAACCGTGACAAGCGCCAGTCTCCCTTTTTTACAGAACACAATATATATATATATATATATATATATATATACGCTCAACCAATAGTACTGACAGATTATATATATATAAGAGGTGTAGCAAATCAGCTCAAAGGGGAAATATGAATAATCAATCATAACTAGTTATGATTAATTATAAATATTTAGATTTACTTGACCTCTCATTGTCAAGTGTCAAGAAAATAACTTTCTTACAGTACAACACTCCGATAATGTAGCAAAAAAATCTGCATGATTAGGGAACTTCGGTTATGAGCAAACAATGATCAACCTCAAGTGTGATACAAGTAAGACTTTATTAGCTACATAAACATTTAAACTAGTCAAGAGGAGGAAAAAAAGAAAAAAAAAGAAAAAAAAAAGAAACATCAGTTTCTTACTTCAAACACACATTTGTAAAAGGTGCACATGATACTTAAATGTATCAATTAATAAGACTAAGTTTGATACTTGCACGTCTTGCCTTTTTGAAAAAGAGTCCTGACGCACTTTGAAGGCTCAAGTTGATCTTTGCTGAAGTTGGTTGATGTAAAATAACTAGTTTGAGTCCGAGGATTTTGATGAATGAAAAGTCAAGGCTGAAGGCCTGACGCAAGCTTAGGGTGGTTTTTAAGGCTCTTAGCTCAGCATCTTCTCCTGGACTTACTGAATCTAAAGGAATCGCCTGATCTGGTGCTCAGTGATCTATATAGGGTGACGATGTCACACCCTCAGGATTTGAGTGAGCCAATGAGGAATGGTACCTTTTGGAGGGAAGTTTTACAACTCTGTCTTTAGTATGTTGTCTTGTATATGAAATTAGATTGGGGGGTTCAAGAGAAGAATCTTTAAGATTCTTATAAAACTAATGTGTTGCATAAGCATCAACATATTCATTCATTACCGTGATATATCGCATTACCAAATATACCCCCCCCCCCCATAACAATTCAAAGCAAAACAAATGTGCAATTTTTATTAACTTTTTTTTATTATGTAACATTTCTATTCAGTAAAGAACCATTGGATTGAAACCAAATCCTCGCTAGACATGTGCCTATATTTGGTAATGCGATATTATCATGGTAATGATTATGCACGATACTGTTATAGTGGGCACTTCTAAATACTGAGAATAATTATAGATTACAAATTATTCAGAATTTGGAATGCAATTTAAGAACACCTTTCCCATCAACTGGTCAAAATGCACAACAGCGCTCTATGCTGCTTGTAAGAGCGTGTGTGCTCTGATGTAAACAAGCATGCATGAGAAGCATATGGGGGAACAGGTGAGAGACGCTGAATGAAAGCACTATTGTAAATTTCAATACCATGATAATACTGTATACCGTGATAAATGTATTAGCGTTTAATTAAAACATGAAAATTTTATATGGCAATGCCCTAATCCTCACAATTTACTTTCAGTATAATACTCTGACACTTAACCAGACAATATAACAAGGAGACAGACATTAAGAAAAATAAATGTCAATTTTTCAGGTTCACTATTTTTCTATTATGTCTGTACGCAAAGCAATTCCATATTTCTCTTCTACAGCTCTGCTTTTTAGCGAATTGAGGACATCTAGCAAGATTGATCTCATTATCCAGCATTTCTAACACTTACCGAACTGCCGCCAGGTACCAAAATTTGGGCAATTTTACACTTTTCGCATTTTGGATATGTGATATGCTGTTGTGCAGTTCTTGTGTGGTGTCACGGTTAAGACACAATAACGGACATCAAAACAGTTAGCAAAATGGCAGTGCATATTTATATGAGAAGAAGCTGTTTGTTTGTGTGCGCATGTGTCTTCTAGAGATAAAGGAAGGATGTTTGATACAGATAGACTTTGACTGGGAGAGCACTTTTCCACTTGACCTTGCAGAGTGAGAGAAATTACCCACAGCAAGAGTTCAATTCCATCAAATGTGCTGGAAAAGTGTGTGCGAGTCTTTGAATCTGCTGGATTAAAGGGAGAGAAAGTGCTAAGACTGTATGGGTGGATGTAATTGTACTTTCTGGAGGTAGTTGACAAGGGAAATTTGTTTGTAGGAGGAGGGAGGGTGAGTTTGTGTGGGCCGGCGTTTGCAAGAGCGAGTCAGCATGTGTATGCGTTTGTGTCCTCATTGCTAAATTGATTAACTCCTCTCATCTCTTCCAGATGCTAACTATCCAGCTCAATTTGAGCTGTAATGAAAACCATCATGGCCTACTGTGGAGGGTCAATAAGACAATAATGCACAATCTAATCACAAAACCATACTCGTCTCCTAACAATATGACCTTAGTGCATACTAAGGCTTATTATGCAAATTGCCTCTATTCGTTAGTGAATAGGGTAATTGATTTAGTTGGCCCAGTTTCTCAACACAGAAGGAACAGCTTAATGGAGTGATTCAACCAAGTGGACCCCATGAATGCACACCAATACACGTACAAACACATGTATGTAAAGTACCTATAAGCACTTGCGATATAACACAAAGAGGGTGATTTTATGGTCCATTGCATTATTCCATTACGGTTATCATTCACAGCCACCGCATTTCTATTTAAATGTTTGAAAATTATTACCAAAACAGCTGAGGGTACATCCTCCATATTGATTATCATCTGGTGCCTGTTTAGGAAAAGATTCACCTGCCAACACGCATCCAACATTTAAACCGGACAACCTCGTTTTTTTCACATGATGTTTATGGGCAACAAAATAGGAAATGCATATCACATCACAATAACGGACCTTCATGCAGTCATGTGGCTCATTCATTAATGGTGCAGCAGTCTCTGAAAACAGTTATATAGGAAACTAGCAGCATGGGGTTTTTTATACCATGATATAGATTGAGCAGGGAGGTCAATGTAATTCAGTATGATTGCAAATAAGATAATTTAAGGCTATTGAAAGCAGAAACATGCATTTGGAACTGTCATGCAGTAAGGCATACTGCGATTTGACCCAAAGGCTGTATAGATACCAAGACACTCATATTGATATGAACTGAGGAAACTGCAGCACACTATATTGCTGTTGAGAGAAAGGCTGTGCAATACATTTTTAGGAGTGAATGCAAAAATATAATGATAGACCTATATGATTAATATGAAAGCATATAATCAAAACATGGAAAAATACATAGATAAATTTTTTTTTAGCTTTATTGCCCTGCCCTAATCCAGATGGCTCTTTATATAGGGCTGTGCGATTTATCGAAATCGAATCGCAATCTAAATTTGAGACATGTGTTTTGCTAATCCCAAAGCCTGCAATCTGGACTAGAGGTACGGGTTCGGGTCTATATTTTAAATCATCAGCAGGGTCCGGGTCGGGTCCGAATCTATTACCTCGGGTCCCGGGTCTGTTTAACATTGTGTGTAATACCCGTGCGATCGCCGATCGGAGTCATCAGACTCGAAGAACACCCGGCCGTGATCAAAGACTGCTTGTGTTTTTTATAACTTGCAACTTGTAAAATTAGGAAAAGAAAAGAGTGAGCCAAAAAAAAGTGATCTCTCTCACTCGCTCGCAGACTCAGAGTTACAAGTGCACGCACGGTATTAATGCTTGCAGACTTGACACACTCATATTTAATATATTTCAAATCAGCAACACAATCTGAGGTGAACTGTCACATGAATGTTTTCTATTACGCTCATATTGCGCTAAAGCATTTTAGGTTGATACAGCTAGCACTTATGTGCAGTCTCGAGCACATTTCATGTTTCTATGGCAACCAGTGAGGGACACTTCAACTGCCAAACCGCGTTTTACATTTTCTCCCATTTTTATAATATTATAAATGAACCGTTTAATCTTAAAGTTTTAGTGGTTCAGATTCAGACTCGATAGAGAGCAGAGAGCACAGACCAAGATCAGATGATAGTAAATAAATAACGTCAGCGGCCATGGCATTGCACGAGCGATCGTTATTATAGTTCAAAAGGGCAAACAGTCTAAGTTATTATGCGAATTAACTCGAGTCAGAATGTAACGTTACATGTGCACAGTAGCATTTGTCATCCGTCACAGTGACATCAAGTGGACTTTTGAAGCTGAAATAATGAGTGGTTTCAGCTCGGACTTGGAATAACGAGAGGAATAACATGAATAAGTTTCTTGTCGGAGGATTGTAATGCATCACAGGCAGTCAGGTACAAGGAAGAGAGACTACGGCTCTTTAAATTAGGTAAGACAAGCTGTATTCTTCGCAACAGGTTTATTGACATGTAATAGCAATTTAAGGTGGAATATGTGAACGTCAGGTCCAGTCGGGTCTGTGTCTTCCCGGCAGGTTCGGGTCCAGATTCAAATTATATACGGGTCCGGGTTGGGTCCGAGTAGACATTTCTCGGATCTACATAGGTCCGGGTCCAGCTTTTGAAATATTAGACGGGTCCGGGTTGGTTCGGTGTAGTACATTACGGGTCTCTGTCGGGTTCGGGCACGAATTTTTGGACCCGTGAAAACCTCTAATCTGGACATGATATTACTGTTCCAGAGCATATGAATAACAGCCAGCCTTGAGCCTTGAGTGGCAGCCTTACTAACCAATAGAGTGAGCCAACTTCCGTTCTCCCCAATCAGTACTGCTCTAGTCAACTGCATAACAAACGCCCACCATTTAAAAAAACAAACAAACAACGAAAGCAGGAGAAAGAGTAGTTAATTAACACACGCAGCTGGTCTCATAATGCTCATTTATACTTGCGCGAGGTTCCGCACTGCACATCTTCAGGAGCACATCTGGCAATGTGGATGAGGCTTGATGCACGTGCGCAACCTGTGTCAACTCTCACCTGTCTCCACGTTTAAAACAAGTGTAAAATCAGTCTAACTGCTTTACTAATTTCACTTGGATGAAATGAAACATTCAGCACATTTTCCACTTGTTCTTAAAATCCCAAATGCTTAGAGTGAATAAATCAGCCTATGTAACCCATGCAATACTTTAGTAATTGACTGAAGTAATACAGTTTTTTATTTTCACAAAATAAACTCTTTCCTGTGAAATTCAGTAATTAAGTAAATTCTGTAAAAGGAGTAATACCATTATAATATTCACTGTTGAAAAAAATACAATATAACCCTTCCCAAAACACAATAGAAAATAATGGGTTAATGAGATTTAAGTTTTTCTGCTTGGCCGATGTGTTCGAAGCAGGACTTTTATGTTGATGGTGCTGAGAGCTTCAGCGCTTGAGCACACAGTGCTCACATTCTCACTCGTTTACTGTCGTTGTTAACAGTTCCGTCTAATCCGATAGAATGGTTAAACAAAGGAATTAATTATAACAATAAACAACAAAAAGTATTATAAACAATAGCTTTTATCTTATTAGTAATAGAAATGCAAACATTATAATACTTTCTCGTTTGCAATCAGCATTCAGCAAATACACATTTACCTCATTTAAACAAATCTTTGAATGACTAATAAACATAATTTCACAAACCTTGCAAACTTAGTTGAATCAAGCTGTGAGATCTTGTGAAGTGTGCATTTTTATCCTGCATGACTCATGATTTCAAATTACGCTGCACTTAATGCATTTGCCCACTGTCATATTGATGTCATTTTCACTGTGTGCTGAATGTAAAATGAGTGTTACCCTGGCTTTATTTGAAAAATATGATTCCCAATGCACACAGACTTCCCAGAATATTGAGTGCCCTGTTGGTTACAGTGTTTACTTTTTATATATATATATATATATATATATTTATTTGTATTCAATATTTATCTATAGAAAATACTTTGTCATCTAAAGTAGAAGTTTGTTTATTTACACAATTATTTTTAATCCATTGTCAAATTATTTCAAATTTGTTAAATTGATATCTCTATATATGGCTTCATATCAGCTATATTGTTTTTCTCCATGCATGACTAGGGGTAAACCACATTTTCTACTGATTGAGAGAGGAAATAAGCTACTGCAGTAGACTGACTTAGTATTTTACTGTCATGATGAGTGTATACTGTAGAAGAACTCCACTCTAAATAGTGACAAAACACGACTCCTTAATACATGTTAACCAGGATTCACTCTCGTTTATAATCATGACATCATCTGATAAAATCAACATGCATGTAGAGTAGATGCATGTTGAGCGGGCTATGCAGTGATTTTGGCTATATTACTTTCTTGTGTCATGCAGCACACTGTCTGCTTCTGAGTAGCATAAATAAATAAATAATAATAAAGTGCATAATATTATCAGACAAACTATGCTCATATTTATAACTCCAAACAGTCAGTAAGCAACAGATGCTTGGAAACAATGTTTTGTACTCATTTATTGACCAGTCGGCTGTGGTTCGGCAAGCTGAAAGAGATGCTTCTCTGCCACTCACTGCACAGAACAGACACCGAGAGAGATGACACGGTGCTAGAAAAGACAGAACTCACACTCATGGGGCAGCACTGGGAACATCTTCCAACGGAATCAAAGCTAAAAAAAAAAAGTCGCTAGGTTTGCCAGTATATATTATATATATATATATATATATATATATTATATATATATATATATATATATATATATATATATATATATATATATATATATATATATATATATATATATTCTATGGAAAAAAGCCACTAAAAGCACCTGAAAGTTGCTAAATCTAGCGCTGAAGTTGTGCCCGTGTGTACTGACATGTGGAGGTCAGTGGATATTGTAGATTAATTCTGTGTCATCACGTTCTACTAGTTCAAAATCTTCCATTTCGGAACTTTCACACTTAATAACACATACAGTTGCGTTCTCGCCACAGTGCAGCAGTGAAGAGAGACACCTCCCAATTGCGTTCTGAACATTTTTTAAACGACACCGGTATTGCAGCATTATATGCAAAATACAATACCATAATATCAGATTTCATACCTAATATGAAAAAACTTGTAGTGCTGTCAAATGTTTAATTGTGATTAAATTACATACTAAATGTTTTTGTTTACATGTGTGTGTACTGTGTACATTTATTATGTATAAATACATACATGCATGTATAAATTTAAGAAAAATTTTGTTTTTGTATGTGTGTGTGTGTGTGTGTGTGTGTATATATATATATATATATATATATACACACACACACACACACACATATATATATACAAAGTACACAAATATTTTATGTAAACAAAAACTTAATAAATAAGCTATTTAATTTGTCACAATTCCACATATCTCAAATTTTGACAGTTACTTGTCTTCTGTTAGTGTTATGGCATATTAATAAAGTTAACTACAAATTCACATCATCTGCTACATGCTTTTTCAAATGCATCAGCAAAAAAAAAAAAAAAAAGAAAAAAAAAAGTGTGATATATTGACACTTAGGGTGTTTTCAAACTTGCTCCTTTTCAGGTGTCTGAGTGCAGTTCACGTGATTTTTGGCCCATATGTACGGTTTGCTAAAAACAAGCACTGTGAACAATCCACCCCAGGCTCACTTGATTTTTCCATTTGCTAATTCCAATGTAGTTTGGTCTTCAGATGTCTCCGTACAGATCAGCTGCACATAATGGCTGCGTCTTCTGGCAGATCTCCACAAATTTTGCTCACAACATCTTGTTTATTTAAATTTCAACTGCTTCCAAACTGTGTAAGAGATGCAGCAATTCACCTGCCCACTTTAAACTTTTTGATATGACAGGCGTGCACATCTAAAAGGGGGTTAAACTATACTCGCTTTAAAGTCTATTATGTTTACTTTATTATGTCATTTTTTACATTTGATTATTCCATTTCTTACTTGAATGCTGCTTTTAAGGATACCTACTGTACATGAAAAGTTCAATGCTGTTCATTATATTTTCTTGTATTTGTCCTAACTTGATGTCATCAGAGCTATACAATAACCATGATCACATAAAGAAAACAATTCAAAATAAATATTATAAAGGTGTACAAAACATCTATTCTTGTACAAAATAAATCTTAGTGAAAGTTAGTGAGGCACATTGTAAGTAAAATAAAAACAAATTTTGGAGGCCATAAGGTCAGCCATCGAATACTAAACTTGACTAGATCCAAAAAGCAACAGTCTGAACACAAAGAGGTCTGAGACACCATTACTGCTTTAGTGGACCTTTAGTGTCCTAAACCTAGAAACATTTTTTTTTTCGTGCAAATCATTTGTGATCCAGCCTCACCTACAGAAGAAGCGAGTATAACTGCATAAATCAATAAAAAGGAGTGTTTTTTTTTTCTTTTAAAGAACCAGACAGCCCCAACTCCTTCCATAAAGAACTTGAAGAAATGACAGCAGACTCATTACTTTGCAAAGCTGTTTTAGATGACATCATAGTTCATAATTAGCCCAATCTCAACACTCAGCTCATTAGTGAGATCTGATATTGTCAGAGTTTCGTTTGACTTGACTGCTCAAGTGACGAGCCGTGCAGCGCCGACACGCACCAACTACCATCGACCAATTACCATCTGACAATTAGAGAGAGGGAGAGACCAGAGATAGACTGAAAGAGCATCAAAGAGAACGGCTAATGCTGGCCGGCGAAACTCAAGAAAAGACCCCATTACTGCCTTCGAAAGAACTGCACAGGATGAAGACACCCACATTAGAGGCCTTGTCAAATAATGACATTTTTAAGCACAAAAACAGACATGAACCCACATAGGGAAAGAGAGACTGTCCCAATCGATCACTTGAGGGACAGATCACACGGTCTGGAGTAGAGCTTTCACTCAAGAGTGAAGGTTCAATAGAGACTGTCAATCTAACAAATCATGCAGTGACAGCGGGGCACAACTAAATCAAATATTTAATCTGAAACTGCTTTAGTTTTTACCAACAATCAGCTCTGTGACATTAAAGAAATAACTTTGGAACAGTAGTGTAAAATTCTCAAATTTGGTTACAGTTTATTTTGATAATCCACTTTAGACATTCTACTAACTATAAGCAACTTTACATGTAATCTAATTCTAATTTATTTGCAACTACATGACTTACTCTCAGAGTAGACTGTTGGTTTAAATTTGGGGTTAGTAGAATAAGTTGACATATACTTGCAAAGTATCTTATAGTCATTATGTTGTAGACCCATCAAAATAAGTGTTTGAAGATATTAAGCCGACAGTCTATTAACAATCTAATAACTACTAGTTGACATGTAGTTGCAAAGTTACTTACTGTCAGAAGAATGTCTAAAGTGGACTATTATAATAAAATGTTACCTCAAATTTACCTCCACACAACTTTGTTAAATCAGTGAGTGATGAGTCAAAATCAATGACCCAATGTCAGTGATCTAGATCTTAATGCATGTGAATTTGTGTATTTACCTGCTATTGAGTGTGTAGTTCTGCTGTTTCAGGTTCAGTTCTCGCTGCTGAATCTGTATGACCTCCCTGGACAAATCCTCAGGTTTCCTACAACAAAATCAATTTGAAAGTAGGAAGAGACAGACAGGTATTACACACACACACACATTATATATATATATATATATATATATATATATATATATATATATATATATATATATATATATATATATGTGTGTGTGTGTGTGTGTGTATATATATATATATATATATCTCAGATGTAAGACAAGTTAAAATGAACGAGGGTTTTAAAGTTGAGGGAGATGAAACTGAAGTAGCGACATACTTTCCCTTGTGTATTGTGATGTACTGTCAAGTATAACAAATTATCGCGCTAAAAAATTAGGGCAGGGGCTCGGTTCTATCCATCGTTTAATGTTTCAATTTTATGTTACAAGTTATGCTTTCAAAAACAGAGGCAGATCTGAATGTGAGCTTGTGGAAGCAGAGTTTAAGTGGACTGCATAATAAATGTTTCATTTAAGTAAATAAAAAATAAATAAATAAAAAAAAGTATGGATGAATCATTCACATGGATTTACAAAAAAGATAGCAACTTTAAAACGGTCTACTTTCCATGCAATGCTTATTATGATCCACAATAGTTTACCTAAAGCATCTTATAGATCTGAGAAAGAAAAAAAATATTTTTCTTGTCGTAATTGTACACTAGTGTACCTTATTCATGAAAAGCATTCTATAAGCCCACAAACTCTGAATACTTAAAACTTCCCAAACTTAAACTCATTCTATAAAATACTCATTAGCGCCTGCTAATGAAACACAAATTCACTTTTTCTAATTAAAAGTACAACTGTTTCCTGACGTTTTGCCCCTGACTAGGTTTTCAAAATGTGTTTCTCTTTTAAAACAGCTCTTTTAAAACAAAAAAAATGTTTCTAGGTTTAGGACACTAAAGGTCCACTAAAGCAGTAATGGTGTCTCAGACCTCTTCTCATAAAAGCAGGTTTTGACATAATTCTGCAATCTCATTTTATAAATTCTATGTTTTGCTTCTTGGAAGCACACAGCACAAGAAATAAGTAGCAATATATATTTAAACTGCTTAAGATATTCACATTTACACTTAAAAATAAAGGTGCTTCAAGATGCCATAGAAGAACCTTTTTGTCCAAATGGTTCCATAAAGAACCTTTAACATCTGAAGAACCTTTCTGTTTCACTAAAGGTTCTTTGGGGTGAAAGACGGTTCTTCAGCTTTTTCAAAGGGTAAGAAAGAAATGGTTCTTTGTGGAACCAAAAATGGTTCTTCTATGGCTTCGCTTGCAGAACCCTTTGAAGCGTGTTTATTTTGTGTATTTGTAAATCATACATAGCTAAACACTGGATCATGTTTCAAATGATCATAGGGCATGTTAAATTACATCTGCCATCTTTGATTTGCATAATTAACAGAGCTGTCAACATCAAACAAAAGGCACAGGAACTTAATCACACCCACAGACCGAAAGGCTTTGCTCAATTTTGACAAATTTTCTTAATTTCTGTGATGAAAGTGCCATCTTACAGCTGACACCTTTGTTCTATATTTGAGATGAAAGCGAATTCTAAAGACAATGGATTCAACATTCAAACAGTAGGAATATCGCCGCAGAGGGAACATAAAGGAAAGACAGAGTACGATACATTTTTTGAGTATGTATTTCTCTTTCCCTCTTCATTTTTCAGAAAGTTATCTTTCTTTTCCTTCACGCCGAGATGAAATGAGTCCACGGTACAAAAAAGGAAAGTCCCGACCGCTGCACTTTTCTTTGCTGAGACAAAACATTGAGAAGATATGACACCAGTTTCTTTTATTTGGAGAATCCCCACGAGAGTTACATTGCTCGCCCAGATAAAACATGAGAGAGCAGAATGAAACTACCGCCTGACATATTTATACTGCTGGTGAATGTGGTGGTTCATAGGCCTGGAGAGCAGAGAGAGCAGAATGAGTCATGTTCAATGATCAATCAGAATCCAAAATCTGATTTCTGCTCCACCAAAGCGAGAGGGGCACTTTGGCTCATTTGCCATGCCATTATCCCTTCAGAGCAACTGAAATACGTTGGGAAGAGTTTGATTACATAAAGTGTTTTACCTATGCGAATGTAAGCATAACCAGTTGAATCCTGCATTCAAACGCATCACCCAAGGCCATATCATACTTCAAAGACAGGAAATGCATACAAACAGGAACAAAGACCTTCGCTGAGAAAAACGGACGTCACAGAGAACAGGGAGGAGAGAAATGATCTGAGGAGGAAGAACCTATATGGGAATTAAGATTCTGCCCAGATACATGAAGGATATTGACTCTGTGAGCAATTGCGTGCCGTTTGAAGTTAATAATCATTATTGGGCAATTACAGAATAGTCAAAGAGGGAGGTTTATGCTCTACTACATTCAAAAACACACATACATCTAAAATAATCGTTACAAGATAATTCACAACAAATTTGCAATGGTTTTGTTGGAAATAATGCACCGTCCTGGATATCGTAATGGTTTTTATATGCCTATAAGTGCCCTAAAGACTGAGGGTGAGTTTTTCTATTTTCTGGTGAAACATCCCTTTGAAAGGTTTCAGCAAAACTATATGTAGGTAAATATTATGGTTTATAATGATAGGAGTGAATATAAATGAAAGCAATTAAGTCAAGTCCCATTTGTTAATTTGAAAGAAAAACATTTCAGGCATATTTTATTTTTTTCTTGTATTAAACCGTCTAATCTAATTGGATTCAATTTCTGTTTGGAATAATACTTCCTCTGATATCCATAGTTAGAAAGAGCGAAGAAGTTTTGCTTAAAGTTCTTCCACTACAAATAATATGACGCAAACTTAAACACATTCCTGCTGTTGAAAAGTACAGCACTTACATGAAACTACAGGAGTCTGTTTTTCCGAGTTTACATGTGATAAACGAGAAACAGAGCCATCACCTCACCAGTATATTTAAAAGAACAGCTCACCCAAATGAAAAATTCCTTTTAGGACACTAAGACAAATCAATGTATGACGAACTTATAGTTGTCCTTGCATATCAAAGGGTTAGCACACCCAAAATTTTATTGTGTCATTAATTACTAACCTTCATGTCGTTTCAAACCAGTAAGACCTTTGTTCATCTTCAGAACACAAATTAAGATATTTTTGATGGAATCTGAGAACAGTATGATGTCCTTGCTATGTTTCTCATGGTAATATCATTATTGTTTGTAAAAATAAGAATTTATTAAAATAGAGATAGATATTTTTTACCCAGCCCTAGTAATTAACATATTGAGCATTGTTTACGTTCAGCATGCTTTCGCTAAACGTAAGCAGGTTTGTTTATGTTCAGTAGACAGTGCGCGCAAACTGAACGTAAACAACACTTACGTTGACTGAATTCTGGGGTACTCTCCAAAATGGGAAAAGACTGTTATTCGGGAACAAGGACTGCTGAATAAATTGTTATTATTGTTTTCTTTGTGCACAAAAAGTAATCTCATAGCTTCATAAAATTATGGTATTACCCCTGATGTCACATGGACCAATTTCCTGATGTTCTTGCTACATTTCTGTGCGTTGATCGTGGTAATATTGCTGTCTATGGAGGGTCAGAGTGCCCTCAGATTCCATCAAAAATATCTTAATTTGTGTTCTGAAGATGAACGAAAGTCTTTGCAGTATGGGTTTGTAATGAAGGGTTTGGAACGACATGAGGGTAAGTAAATAATGACAGAATTTGCATTTTTGTTAGAACTATCTCTTTAAGTGGAGATAGAAAGAAGGGTTTAAAACAGGGATGCACCGATACTGGTATCGGCCAGATACTGAGCTCCTGTACTCTTACTCATTAAAATGCCCCAATACCAAACCTCGATGCCAAAAACACCGCATGTGATAAGTTCCATTCTCAGACGAAGAAACAACGAAAACAGAACAACAGACAGCAGAATGGAGTTATTAGATATAAGGATGTCTACGAAGTACATGTAAGCAATGAATATGTTAAACATTCAGTATTAACACCTGTATAGCTGACAAAGCACGAAGAGTGAACTGAGCACACGCTGGAGGAGTGAATATACCTTTCATCACTGGAAAGTATGTAGTTCGGTCAGATATGTCAAAAACAAGTAAAACAATGCACAAAAGAGCGAGCGAGAGAGAGAGCACACTTCTGTTGTATGATCTTGACTTATTTAGCACACGCATCAATTGGATTAAAACTAAATCGTAAAAATACAACCATTTATAGAGGCATTCACTATAAACAGTTTATTTTCAACCTTAGGCTTACACGACTTTCTGGCGAAAGTGAATCTAGCAGCCTGTGTGAAAAGCGCTAGGCTGTAACTACTTGTCCTTCTCATTCTGCACCAGTACAAATACATGCACCCATTGCATATGTTTTGCTTGCATAAGTATTTCTGTATTATATGAGTGGCTTTGGAATATAAATCGAAGCACAATTTAAATAAAAAAAATATATATGTATATATATAATATATATATATATATATTCTGTGCATTATTACAGCAAAGTGTGTGATTACAGCACTAAGTCGCTGCAATGGAGTGATTCTAATGCTATTAAATTAATGACAATAGAGCAAAAAAAATGAACAAAGAAAGTAACAAAAACTTGTAAAATACATTTTAATGGGCATAATTAAGTGTGAAAATAACCGAAGGATATAAAGTCAAACCAAAAATTATTCAGAGACCAGATATAATTTGAGATATATATTTTTTTTACTAGTGAGTCCAGAACACTACAGTTCATTTATGTAAATAAGGATAGTTAAACTGTGACAAATTATACCCAAAAATTATTCATACAGTAGACTACCAGTAAAACTCATACAAATTTGGGACCAAAAATTATTCAGTCCAAGTCCAAGCTCAGGTTTGAACCTGGATGACAGCATGCTCCGGAGACTACAGGCTGTCATTACAGCTAAGGGTTGCCTGACTAAGTATTGGTAGTTATGTAAATACTGTCATTCAGCTGTCTGAATAATTTTTGGTTGATTGTAATCCATTACATACCATTCTATCAAAGTTATCTAACATTAAAAGTGGTATCGGTGCATCCCTAGTTTGAAATAAATAAATAATTCACCTTAACACAACGCTTTAAATATATTACATTTACACTATATATTATATATATCTATAACCATATTTACATTACAGTTCAAAAGTCTGTATTAAAAATACAGTAAAAGAAAACCGTAATTGTGAAATATAACTACCAATTAAAATAAAATAAAAATATTTTAACATTTTAATTATTGTCAGTTTTCTATCAGCAGATGTTTAGATACTCATAATATCATTAAATATCTGTAAGAGATAAGATCCGTCTCTCGCTCTGGTGTCTGACGTTTAGGACAGTGATTGACTAATAAGAGACTGCGTGTTTGTCATTTTGAGGGGTACTTCAAGAGCACTGTGTGTGTTCCACCAAATCCACATAAGCCATTAAACAGACACTGTTTATATGTTTCCACATGAGTGACAAAGCACATTTACATCTCACATGATCAATAGAACGCATGCATATGCAAACAGCAAGCGCTTCACCATCTATAACAAGCTGACCTTGAAATCACTGCAGAACCAGAGACCATGTAGAATTTACAAGCAATAACACTGACTGACCTAACACAAGTTAATAGACCTACACAGGGGCAGATGCAGAGGAGAGAAACAACATGTTTCTTGAGATCAGAGCGCCCTCTAGTGGCATTTTTATTCACCATATGAACCAAAACTTTAGAGTTTCTTGGAATATATATTAACAATTCCCTCAAAATTCATACATCGATTGTCAGTTATCAGTCAGGCTTTTAAGACAATATTTCCAGCCAAACAATTACTTTAGCTATGCGTTTATTAAATAATAATTATACATAAGAAAATACCCACCTAATATTAAGTCCTGTAGACTGGCCAATGTTTTCCCAAGCCTGCAGCTCATGCTCCAGTTTCTAGAAGATACACAATGTTGGATTAAAACCATACCATAAAATGCAAGTTACAAAACACTACCATTACACCCATTTTTGGGGGTAAAATATCAAGCATAATATTATTTATAATCAGAGCGTTAATTTTGCATAACAAGACCAGACATATTTTGCAAATATTGCACATTAAAAACGCACCATATAAAAACCACAAATTATTGTTAATTCAAGGATTCACACAATATTTTCAGAGAATAATTATACTAAATGTTCAATCTCAAATTAGTCTCTGCAAATGTGTAACTGTTTACCTCTTTCTCCAGCTCTACTTTCAGTTTCTCCTCCATCACTCTCTCCATTCTCTCTAACTTCCTCCTCAAACCCTCAGTCTCTTCTCTCAGCAGACTGTTGTTCTCTTTTGTCTCTCTGAGAAGGAAATTGAGAGATAATTGACAGTACTAGTTATTCTAAATAAAGATTTATGTATGTATCCATCACGCAAAAAGTATGCTGATGACAATGTTGAAACCTTAAGAAAGTATTTTCCTCCCGCAGACGTTTATTTTCCCGCTCCAGTTCAGGCAGTCTGGCCACTTCTGATTTCATGTTCTTCACAATCACAGAGTCTTGCTCCTGAAGAGCCAAACGCCTCTCCAACTCCTGCAGACATAAGAGGTAGCAGGGCACAAATAAAATAATTTCTTGATGTAAAATACAAGTTTCACATTCTTTTTTCACAGACCTGGTACTTAATACCACTGTTTCTGACATCCCTCAGTGCTCCACAAATCATAGAAATAGAAGAATAAGAATTAAACACAAATACCTTCATCTTTCGTTCACTCTCTGTGCTGGTGGAATGAGATGACTGCAGATTTTGGTACCTCTGACTGACATCCTGGAACTTTCTATTAGCAACAGATGAAAAACAACACCATGCATATGCATTTATAGAGGTTATGAGGAAAATAGTGTACATTTGTGTATGTGGGAATTCATACTTGCGCTGCACGTCCAGTTGTTCCTGCAGGGACTGGATCTCCAGGTTCTGGGTGGAGAATTTGGACTCCTGAATCTGGATCTGTTGATTGAGCCTTCGTGTCTCATCTTTCAACTCACTGATCATCTGCAACATGAAAAGAATTTACTTGAATTAAACGATTGCAATCCTAACTGTATTAACAGAAAAAAAAAGTAAAAAAAAAGGATTTAAACTAAATCATATTTGTAAACAATGACTGACATACAATTGTTTTATTTTTTGTTAATGTACAACACTTTAAAAGTTGTTTTACAAAATCTTACAAAGAAGATGTCTTAAAAAAAAATTTAATTCAGCAAAGACGTATTGGTTTAATCATAAGTGGCAGTAAAGACACTTATAACGTTACATAATATTTCTGCTTTTCAAATAAATGCTGTACGTTTTAACTTTTTATTTAAAAAATTCCCAAACAAACCATTTTACCTATTCAAACTATTATCATTTTAATAGTTCATCAAACCGTTTCATGGGAGCATCTTTTTATCTTTCCACAAACACTAATACAAAAGAAACATAAACACACCTGGTCTGCCTCAGCGAGTTTGCCGTCTTTTTCATTGGCTTTCTTGTGGAGTTCCTCAAAGTTACGCTTTAAAGCTTTGTTGTTTTCCATTTGTTCATTAAGATCTTGATTTGCTTTCTCTTCTCTTTCTTCCAGATGCCTGATCTGCAAAAGTAGCTCCCTGTTACGGTCAATTTCCCTCTGCAAATGTAATCAGACACATACACACACAAACACAGGTTAAATGAGGTTTTTCACAGCAAAGACAAAAGCAAAGACTAGACAATCTTGCCTTGAATACACCAAATCACATCCTAATGGATTTTGTCTAAGGTGTTTCTAACACCCTGTTTTAGGTTGCAATTTTTTTAGATATTGCCGAATATGTTTAGAAAATGGGAGTAAGGGGAGAGTAAAAGAAAATCCAACAGAACCCATGTTTTGCAGCACTATGCCACCTATCACTCACCTGTAAGTCTCTGGAGCTGCTGTTTGCCTCTTTCTCTAGCTCTATACGGGCCCGTTTGTGACTAAGTTCCATCTGTTGTTTCTCTTGAGTGAGCTGCAGCAGGCTAGTGTGAGAACGGACACGCTCTGCAGCCTCCTCCAACTACCACACAACAACAAAATTCAATCATTTGCTCTACACGTACTATATTAAAGGAATAGTTCACCCCCAAAAAATTCTCATCCTCAGGACATTCAAGATGTAAATGAGTTAGTTCTTTTATTAGAACAGATTTGTAGAAATTTAACATTAAAGCATTTGCTCACCAGTGGATGCTCTGCAGTGAATGGGTGCCGTCAGAATTAGAGTCCAAACAGCTGATTAAAAACACCACAATACTCCACAAGTAATCCACAACACTCCAGTCTATCAATTAATGTCTTGCGAAGCGAAAAAAAAGCATGTTTGTAAGAAACAAATCCATCATTAAAAGTATTTTAACATTAAACCATTGCTTCTGGACAAAATATAACTCTACAATCCATAATAAAGCTTTATCTGATTTAAAAGTTAGAACTGTTTTGGACTGTTTTTTGCTTGCAAAGCATGCTTGCTCTGTGCATATTTCTCTCCAGATTCAGACAAGACGACTTTTGCACTGGAGAAATGCATTATTATAGACAGAACATATATGGATAGAAGACTAGTATTTTAGTAAGAAGCAGTGGTTTACGGTTTCAAAATTTTAATGACTTAATTTTTTAAATCGCAAAATGTTCATTGATGAACTGGAGTTGTGAGGATTACTTGTGGATAACGGTGACATTTTCGGTAGTAGTTGGGATTCTCATTCTGACGGCACCCATTGAATGCTTTGGTGACCAAGTGTGGAAAATGCTCAATTTCTCCAAATCTGAGTGAGTAAATGTTTCACCAGTGAACTTTTCCTTTAAGAGACAAACTGCATATTTATAAGACCATGGAAGTGAAATGTAGAGATACTTCCATAAAAAATAGGCCTAAAATATGAAAAGAGTCTGTGACTTGCCTCCACTCTTTTGGTATAGAGATTTTGAAGGCCACTTCTTCCAAAGGCTGGCTCAGTGTCGAGTAAAGAGCGATCTGGACACGATATGAAACTCTTGAAAGATTTTAGCGTTGAGAAGATTGTGGTGTCATCCTCCATATCATCCATATTGACAATGTCTTGACAACAGTCTCCTCTGCAGAGTTAGGAAAAATGTAAATAAATAAATGTGTAAAAAGCTATTAATAAACCTCCTCAATTTACCTCAAGAAACCTACTGCACAAACCAAATAATTAAACAGTACATGTAAAATATAGTCAATTCAGTTTAAAGTAGTAAGCATGTATCTGTACCCCATTTGGATGGTATTAAAATTTTAGCAGTTTATTATAGAAATGTTAAAAAATAAGTACATCTTACATCATATGATGAAGAATAAGATGTGTTTCAATAATTCTCAAAGTCTTACATAATGTCTCCTCATTTTAAAAATACACGAAAATATAGCCTTCTCTAGCATGTTCCCACTGTTGAACAGCACTTTAAAAGTTAAATAAGGGGTCTGATGTAGTAAAAAAAAAATGACACTTCACACACACACACTTACTGAGTGTGGAAATATTTTCCATCATGGTATAAAATGACAATACCAGAGTAACGTAATTTGCTACATACCATATACTAAAGGTATGCCCTATTTATACATCATGACATTTTAACTGTACACAACACAAAACCTCAAAATATGGTATCGTCATAGTTCATGGTCCAAAACGTAGTATTTAAGTTACTAATACAGACTCGAGATCTCATTAAAACAGATTAAATGACGAATTAAATGAAATATTTTACAATTCTTGTTTATGAAGGTAAGCATTAATACAGACGGTAACCTCATATGAAGTAAATCCACACACGCTTCAACAGTTCAGTGTATTTAATTAGCAAGAGTTCAGCTAACTTGACCTTATTAATGCTCGTCAATAAAACGATTGTACAGTCTAAAACGCAGACCAAATTCACTAACATACGTGTATTTATGATAAATCAGTAACTCACGCTTCTCGGGATCCTCTCTCTTGGCGCTCGTGCTTCTAGTTTGAACTTGCGGTCGTTTTGTTGCCGTTGGTTGAGGGGCCGCTACTTCGTATATGTGAGGAAATGAGCGCTGGTTCGCTCAACAACACAACAGCGCCACCTTTGTGGATGGGCGGAATGGATTAACTTTTTCTGCTTTCTTCGAAATTTACACTAGCGAAAAATACTATGTACATCTATGCTGGATAATCCAACTCATTCTTGTTGTTTATTGAACTGGTGCGTAAAATTAATAACACACAAGCACTAGTGTTGTTGATGAGCTCGCGGAGGTCGTTTACTCTGACGTGTAACTCACGCGCTCCGACAACACGGAAGATGTGACGTTGCACTGCTGAATGGATGAAACGAAAGTCTTATGCTGGAGGACTGTCACAAACTTCACACGGATCGTACAGTGATTTATTCAGTTTGCTAATTTTACAATGGCCAGTTCTAGCGCGGATCCGACAACACTGTGTTTGTTTGATGTGGACGGGACTTTAACAGCTGCTCGCCAGGTGAGAGAATTGTTAATATACAGTAGTTATGAATGTGGGCGCGAATGACTACTGATGCATAATCATTTGTTGTGAGTTGACAAGTGCTTTTAAAAACAAAACTTAAGTATGGCGTAAATGTATGAAACTGAATGATGATCTGTATAAGCATCTTGTGATCTGATTGCAGTAATCTGACTGTGTTTTTAGGAAGTCAAATATGTATTGTAAATACAGTTTTGGGGTGATAATATAAAGTAATCTAATCTTCTTTCTTATCACATCCTAAATGACAGTCGTGGTTGTTTATTAAAGATAACTTTCATTCTCCATACTATTTTAGACTGCTTGTGAGGTGAAGATTGATTTATGTGTAAAATTAAACACATCCTGGTGAATAACATTTTATACAGTGCAAGAAAATTTTAATCAGTAGTTTGCAACCTTTTTGACTCCAGGGCCCCCCTTGTCCACAGCAAAATTCAGAGGCCCAATGACTTTTCTGTTGTTGTTTTCTTCTTGATATCCTGCAATTATATATTTATATATTATATATTTATATATTATTTATATTATATTATTTTATCACATAATTTCTACCTGACATTGTTGGTATAACTAAAACATGTATATTCATTATAAAATGAATAAGATTTATGACATTTTTAGAAAGTAAAAAAAAAAAAAAAAACACTTTAAAAAGTAGAATACCTCTTATATGCAGTTTTTTCCAAGATGGTGAAAATATGAATAATTTTAATAAGTCAATTAAAATCAGAAATTAATAGCTTATATTAATGCTTGTTAAAGTAATTTTTAGGCAGAAGAATTAGTATTTCTGTTTCAGAAGTTGATGTATGGAAGATTGTGATTAGTAACTTGTGACACTTTTCACTTCCAGTGAATATGTTCTCAGTGGTACATTAACTTTTTGAAAGTCAATTTCTCTACAGACAAACTTGCTACAGAACAGCTATTTCATGTTTCAATACATAAGGATGAAAAACTGTAACACACACACTTTAGCTACAAAACACACTACAGCAGGGGATGTAGTTACCTGAAATTTAAGCTTTAAAATAATTACGAAGAACAAAGCAATTCATTAAACTTCACATAACGGAAAAGGTAAAAAGAAAAACAAATCTATATATAAAGAAGGACTGGCATTTTATTATTTTGTGTTTGGAGTAAAGTAGTTCCCCTGTGTTTGTATGTTTTTGTCTTTAGAAAGCGACTCCTGACATGCATCAGTTCTTGAATGAACTCAGACAGCGAGTGAGAGTCGGGGTGGTCGGAGGATCAGACCTGGACAAAATTAAAGAACAGTTGGGTGATGATGGTGTGTGTATAACAATAAATAATATTATGCACAAAACATTCAGTGTATTTATAGTGGTCATGAGTACCTAAAATCTTTCATATCCTTTACAGTTATTAATAGAGTGGATTACGTGTTTGCTGAGAACGGTTTGGTAGCATACAGGTTTGGGCAGCTGCATTCTGTGCAGGTAATTTGAATTCTCAGTTTACTTTTAAATGAGATCACAAACTTGTCTAGCAAATTATATTTGTTGCTTTTCTATTTAAATTTTTTTTTCATCAGAATATTCAGGCACACTTGGGAGAGGAGGTTTTACAGGATTTTATCAATTTCTGCCTCAACTACCTTTCAAAGATAAAACTGCCCAAGAAAAGGTGAGTATATATATGTGACGTTGCTTGCGGAAAACATCTTTTTATTGCTTTACTTTAAAGTTGGTAAATATTGATTGTGAATATTAGAGATTATTTAACATTTCTTTTAGAAAATATTTTTATTGATACTAAAAAGAAATGTTTCTTGAGCAGCAAATCAACATATTAGAATGATTTCTGAAGATCATGTGACACTGAAGACTGGAGTATTGATGCTGAAAACTCAGCTTTGACATCACAAGAATAAATTACATTTTAATATATATTTAAATAGAATAATACTTTTTTAATTGTAATAACATTTTACAGCATTTCAGTTTTTGCTATATTTTTGATCAAATAAAATCTTACTGACCCCAAACTTTATGTATATATAAACACCATCTTTTTTCTTGCTAACCATAATACTTACATCTTCACTCTTTACATCTCAGAGGAACATTTATTGAATTCCGTAACGGAATGCTGAATGTCTCTCCAATTGGTCGAAGCTGCAGCCAAGAAGAGAGAATTGAATTCTTTGAACTTGATAAGGTAATTTTATTACTAACACAAACTAAAAATCATGTACATCTATGCTTGAAAATCCATGCAATTATTTATATATTATATAATATTTTTATAATAAACTTTTTAACAAAAAAATCACTCATTGTCTTTTGAAAGAATGTCATTAAAAGGTTGCGTGACTTTTAAATGTTCTTATGCAGAAGGAGAAAATCAGAGAAAAGTTTGTCTCCATTTTAAAGGAAGAGTTTGCTGGGAAAGGACTAGCTTTCTCCATTGGTTTGTAACAATTTAAGTACTGTAGATATAGTTGTATAGCCAATAATATGTTTGTGTAGTGTATATATAAATTCTATACATCATAATATGTATATTTCTGCAGGTGGGCAGATCAGCTTTGATGTGTTTCCAGAGGGTTGGGATAAGCGATACTGTCTGGGAATTGTAGAGAAAGACTCATATCAGCGCATCCATTTCTTTGGAGACAAGACTATGCCTGTGAGCCCAAATTTTGACTACTACAATCGTGACTAGTAGTAGCATTTGTGTAATCGTGCGTATGCAACTGTATAAATGTCTCAGACATGCTTGAATTAAACAGTTTTGTCATATTTCTTTTCTTCTTTTTTTTTACAAACAGGGCGGAAACGATTATGAAATCTTTGCTGACCCCAGAACAATTGGTCATGAGGTCAAGTCTCCTGAGGACACACAGAGGATCTGCAAGGAGCTCTTCTTGAGCTCTGCCATCCAGAATGAAGTACAGTAGAAAGATACAATGTCCATGAACTGTGAAATTATGCATGGAAATCTCACTTGACATATCCAAGCCATTATTGTCTTTGTGTACTTCAGTGATTGTAGGTCATGACAGTTAATAGATGAACCTGTTCATACAGTGTTCATTTTATATGTAATCTGGTATTATTTACAGGTTTAAGGAACTGACTGGTGCTAGCGTCACTATATCTGAACTTCTGTGCCTTTAATCATGTCAATACTGGAAATATACACTATACATTTTTATTTTGTTATTAAACACTTTGGATTAAATGTAAAGACAGATATCATTCAGTTATAACAGGTTTGGTTTTCATCAAATGTTACTGTACATGTTGTTTTATTATGGGTTGTTGTTGTTTTTAAATCTGGAGCAAACGTGATTAATAAGAACAGGTGTAGGCTGGACTTAATTCAAACTAATGGTGAAGGTACTACAATTTAGGTCTAATTTTCATAAGTAGAATTTAAAAAGACATCAAGACAAAGAGCTTTATTAACTTCAGGTTTAACTAGTTTTGTTCAAATTAAACTAACTTAATATTTCGTTTCCTGACAACAAAACCAATATTTTTTTTCCTTGGCAGAGTTAATCTACATGCTGAAGTCAAATAAGTGAATGCAAGTGCTGTATGATAAATAGGAAATATATTCTGATTGGATATTGCTGCTCTGTGCCAGTTTATGTATATTAAACAAGTTCAAAACCATAAGAGAGGACTGTAGATATTTTGAGCTAAAAAAAGGGGGGGGGGGGGGTTCTTAGTTTTTATTAGGAACACATTTGAAAAAATAAAATTCTCAGTGTTTGTAATAACCTACTCACATGCACATTTTAGATTGATGAATAAAAATATTTACTGAACTGATATTTTATCTTTTTTGTTGTTACTAATTGCTTTTTGAAACCAAAAATGAACACTTTCACTTGGAAAATGTTAAATATTTTAAGAATTTTAAATATAAAATGTGCTACTTAAGCAGGCCATTAAATAACCACAAATGTTGATTTTTCCAAAAATATATTTCATGGTTTGTACAGTATTGTTGAAAAGGTATGAATGCATTTTTACCTGAAACAACACTTAATCTGTACAAGCGCTTTTTCAAGTCTATATCAAACTTAAAATTATACAATGGATATCCCAGTTTATGATACACAAGACCATATAACCTGACCAAGCCAAACATGACTACAAGTTCAAACCGAAAGTTTTGAAGATCATCTAATATAAAATATAACAAGTTTGTTCTCATCCCAAGAGGAAGCAGAGTAGTCCAAAAGTCCTGCATAGCTGGTTAACGAATGGGCCGGTATGGAAAGGCCATGGCAGCAGGATGGAAGGCGTGTGGAGAGAGAGAAGGGTGTGCGGTGTGGGCCGTTAGCGGGCGATGTGGGGACAGCGCTGGGTGCGGTGACAGTACAGGGTGCGGGCTGTGGGGAGAGAGAGCAGAGGGCCGACCCGGGTGGATGTGTGGATACATGTTGGGCTGGAAGGGTCCACTGTGAGGTGGAGGCTGCACTACTGGACCGGACATCACAAGCTGTAACAGACTGCAACACAAAACAGACTGTTACTACACAAAGCTCACAAATGACCAAAAACAGTAGATAGTGATTGACTAGTCTTGCATAGCCAGACCCTTATATTGAAGGTGTGGGGTTCATGGCAGCTTTCACTGGCCAAGGCCGGCCCATAAGTCCATTTGACTGACTTCTCAAACAGTTTCATTCATCATGACGTTTTGAGGTGTGGAAATGTCGCCACAATAACAGACCGGTATGCAAAACTCTCTTGACATATTTTAAAGTTTCTATGCCTTAAACTTTAAATATTTCGTATACTTTTGAAAATCCAGCATTTATTTGATCTTAAGTGCCTAATAAGGGGGTTTGGTGCCATGGTATCTTTGTTTCCAGAAAGAACGTTAAAGAACGCGACACACGTCTAGCGGAAATCCTGTATAATTCAACCAATCCGATGATGACTTCGACAGTCCTGAAGTGTTTCCACTTTTGTGTCCCATATGCATCAGACATTTAGGCAATGGTCTGTGGGCGTGACGTCTGAGGCTGAGACTAGTGATTTACTGATGTGGGTTTCTGAAGGGTTGGTGGGATGTCGATACGTACAGATATATAATCTACAGCATCATACGTCATAAATTATATATATTAAGAATGGTAAGATTCACCGTTTCACATCGGTTGTCATAATACAGTATAACAGGTTGAGTAACTTTTTTCGAGAACGAGTCAATCGTTCGTTCATTATCTGGCTCGGTGTAAATTTTCAGTTCTCTCTTCACAGCAGTTCAGTCAGTGTGCTGTTTGAGTAAATGAATTACTCTGGGATATTGGTTTGTTTGAACTCAGAGGGAGTGTCAGCCACATTAAAAAAGTGAACAGCTTAAGTCATTCGCAGATTAATGCGCATTGGAGATGTGAACCGTTTAAAATGATTCAGTTCGATTTGGTGAACTGGTTAAAAGAAAAATCTGGTTACATCGAATGATTCGTTCGCGAACCGGATATCACACACTGCTTTGTTTTGCACTGTCTCACAACAGACACGGAAGAGAAGACAATGCTGAATAAAGTCACAGTTTTTGCTATTTTGACCAAAATGTATTTTCGATGCTTCAAAAAATTCTAACTGACCCTCTGATGTCACATGGACTACTTTGATGTTTTTCTTACCTTTCTGGACATGGACAGTATATCATACACACAGCCTCAATGGAGGGACTGAGAGCTCTCGGACTAAATCTAAAATATCTTAAACTGTGTTCCGAAGATAAACGGAGGTCTCACGGGTTTGGAACAACATCAGGGTGAGTTATTAATTACATAATTTTGATTATTGGGTGAACTATACCTTTAATGCACTAACAACGTATGCTGTTCTGTGTCAGTGTGCGGATACCATGTTTACGTTCAGATCATAGCGTAAAAAACGTAAACTCAGTATCCGCATACGGTGCTGCGGTCACAGAATAGCATATGTTGTTAGTGCATTAAGGTTAACTAATGAGTTGTTTACTAATACTAATGTGTATCGATACTCTCCAAAATGGCATCATCGGAAGAGACAAACTGTTGAATAAAGTCGTTTTTTTTTATCTTTGCGCACAATGTATTCTTGTAGCTTTGTAAAATTAAGGTTGAACCACTGCAACATTTTAATGATGTCCTTAGTTTCTGTGCTTTGATCGTGTTAGGATCCTTGCGGTCTATGGGAGGGTCATAGAGCTCTTGAGATTCATCAAAAATATCTTAATTTGTGTTCAGAAGACAAACGAAGGTCTTGCGGGTTTGGAACGACATGAGGGTGAGTTAATAAGTGACGATTTCATTTTTGGGTGAACTATTCCTTTAAAATGATCACAGATCATTCAATATTATTTTAATATTAAAATCTGCATGATCAGGTTTCATGTGATCTTTGACTTACTTGTTGTGGGGAAGTCTGGAGCACAAAGCCCGTAGGTCCTCTGAGAGATAAAAGACATGACAGGAAATGACATCACTGAAATGCTGCACTTTTCAGTTCAAAACCCAAACAGGACTAGGGCTAGAAGGGATACAGCAAAAACTAGTGGACATATGCACATCAATACACTGTACAACAATAATTACTGTGTTTGCATTATTGTAAAGGATAGTTGTAGAAATTAACAAAACACAGTCAAATAGATAGAAAATGTAATTTATTGTTAGCTTCCAGTTTTTGCTGTATCCCTCCTAGCCACAACCCCCAGACAGGACATCATGAAGTAAGCATCACTTACCTCTAGCACACAGAAGAGCTCCTGTTGCCATGGCGACCTGAAGAGCTTGCGCCAGCCTATCCAGTGCCAGCTGGATATGATTGGCAGCAGGGAAGGGCGTGAGCTTCTCGCACAGACGGCTGACTTCCTCTACCAGCGTGGCAACAGACTCCACAGGAAGCACAGCTAGCCGACCTATCAAATTCTGTTCTGTCAGGTGGACCTGCAGGAGTTCAAATAGAAACATATTACATATTCTAATACTGAATGGAATCCTTAAATCCTCACAAAGTCGGAAGAAACACAACACCTGCAGCATGAGAAAGACTTGCAGAACACTCAGGTGCAGTTTAGAGTACAGCTCTTCAGATGCTGTCCCTTTTTCACTTTCCCCATGGCCATTGGTCAAAGCTGGCTTGCGGCATCTCTGATAGGCTAACGGGGCTTTCACACACCACCGGAGCAGACCCAAAAGAGGCGTGATCTCAAGGCAGCCTAATGGCAGGCTGGAATTGAGGGGTGTGTTGATGAAGGTGAGGAGCAGTAGTCTGGGATCTTCTGTGATCCAACCAACCAGCATCTCCAAGAGTGCAGGGGGCGGAGTCAACTCATCTGCAAGCAGCAATATTAATTATTTTTTGTTTATATTAAGATATTTATATAAAAGTGTAAACTTTTATATTAAGAAATGTATATTAAAACATCACACTTTTAATATTATAATAAAAAAACTGTATGCATTCAATATTTTAGAATATGCACTATATAATAATTAATCAAGTAGACAGATCTAAAAAAAAAAAAAAAAAAAAAAAAGACAAAAAAAAAACTAGTACCTGAGGAGAAGTCATAGAGAGCCGTTACTGCAGTGATGAGCTGACAGCAGAAGCGAGGACTGGCTGAACAGATGTTCTGCAGGGTAGAGATGGCACATGGCACCAGTGTGCAGTAATCATCCATCAGCACCTGAGCCAAACGCACGCACCATGCAGAGTGTGTGCGCTACACACACACACACACACACACACACACACACACACACACACACACACACAAAAGTTTCAAAAGTGGTCATATTTCAGCCATTTTAGCTTATTAAAGGGGGGGTGAAATGCTATTTCATGCATACTGAGTTTTTTACACTGTTAAAGAGTTGGATTCCCATGCTAAACATGGACAATGTACGGGAGCGCGCGCTGCCGGAAGAGCGCGCGCTCCCGTAGAGCAGAGCACTGAGAGCAGAGGCATTCGGTGATCAGAGCGAGAGCGTCGCGAAATGTTACAAAAGAAGTGTGTTTTTGGTTGCCAGGCCAAGACAACCCTGCACAGATTACCAAAAAAAAAAAAACAGCATTAAGGGACCAGTGGATGGAGTTTATTTTTACAGAGCATCAACGGAGTTGTGCAAGTGTTTTTGTTTGTTCCCTGCATTTTGAAGATGCTTGTTTTACAAACAAGGCTCAGTTTGACGCCGGATTTGCATATCGTTTATTTCTTAAGGATAATGCAATCCCAATGAAAAAGGGCCACGATCGTGTGTTGGAACCACAGGCGGTGAGTAAAACTGCTTCAAATATCTCTGCCTCCTTGTTAGTACGTCCGCCTCCCATGCTGAGACTCGGGTTCAAGCCCCGCTCGGAGCGAGTCGTTGCTGCTGCTGCTTTCGTTCAGTTTCAGCCTCTAGATCTGATTCTGGATCATAAATATACGCTGAATCTGACTGTTAGCCATGGTTTGTTTTGGTTGGTTTTTTCCTCACGGTGTCACAGCTTCCAAACGCTCTCAACGCAAAAGCCTACTGGCGCTGGTGATTCTTTAGCTCCGCCCACACGTCACGCCTCCAGTCGGTCATGTTTTCCGGGAAAAATCGTTACAGACTATCTTTCTCTTATGAATATAACAAAACTAAAGACTTTTTGGAGGTATGAAGGATGCAGTACTACTCTATAGGTACTCAAGATTAACAGGATATTGAGTGAAAACGAGCATTTCACCCCCCCTTTAAAGCTAATATAGCATAAAAAGCACATATTAATGACAGTATAACAAATATTACCATGATTTAAGAACAGAATATGCAATTTAAAGTATTGAGAAATGTTTGCATTACTGTAATGAAAGTTTACGGGGTTATTAACATGTTCTTGAACATTGCTGTTATTGTTAATTAAAACTACTGCTATAAAAAACTATTAAGCTGAAAAAGTATTATTTGAAAACTTTCTGAAAAAAGTTTAAATGTTTCCTGTAATTTAAGTACTAAAACCAAAATGATAAAACTAAACTGAAACATTTAAAAAGCACAAAAATACTAAAACTAAACAGAATACTGAAAATATAAAAACAAGAGCTAATTATTATTCAAATCTAAATTATTAAAATAATACAATTGAAAAAATAAATACTAATAATACTAGTAATAGTACTAAACAATACTAACACTGATCGTTTTAGTGAAGCTCACAATAAGAAAATGTTAATTAACAGTCAATTATGACATAAAATGAAAGTAAACGCATTAATATCACACACCTGTAGCCAGACGGCTGCACACTCTAGTATTGGCACCCGACACACAGCTATAGCCATTGAAACTAGCTTCCCAAGCATGGCCATGCGGCTCTCATCAGCCTTGTTGCCTTGAAGACTGAAGAGTGCGGAGAAAATGATCTGTCTGATTGCATCTTTGCTCTGTTCCTGGAAGTAACTGCACATGATCTCCAGCAGTTGCAGTTCCTGAACGCAGCTCATCCTCTAAGACAACACATAGGTCAAATCAGCATATTAGAACGACTTCTGAAGCATCATGTGACACTGAAGACAGCTTCAAACAATGGAATGGCATTCATCACCACACAGATTTTTATTTTAGTCAAACTAGACTTGACACTCCTGTTCCTCACCTTAGGCTGGATGTTCCTGTCTTTCGGGACATGAAAGATGAACTCCTCCACCAGCTCCACCATACTCTTCTCTAGTCCAGGCGTGGGGCCGGTGGAGCTCTGCAGAGCGCTGCCCAGTGAGATGTCCAGATGATACAGAACCTCTTTAGCCGCGCTCAGCGGATCACGCCGCAGCAGTGCATGCCGGATATCACTCATCTCTTCTGTGGAGGGGAAACTACAACATCAAACACAAGCAAATGAGACATATGAAATACATTAATCAGTCATTAACATAATAAGAACCTAATATATCATTATATGTAGTATTTCTGGACATGCATCATTGTAATACCATGTTATTTTGGACATGCATTAGGTTTTTTGAACGTGCATTACTATAATACAATGCTGGACATGTACCATGTTTTTGAGATATTACTACAGTAAAGCAAAGTATATTTGTCTTTCCTAGCGTGTATCCCTTAGTTTCACATTACCATCTTATGGTATCATTATACTGACAACGCAATATTTTTTTGTAATGCGTGTCATATCCAAAATAATGAAAAAGAGAAGCTCTGAATATAATGTATCGGTAGAAAGACTAACTAGTTGGATTACTAGCCACTTAAAGAATTGTGTGGGCTAATCGAACGCTTTCAATTAGTAGCGTTAAACACAAATAAGCATCAGAAAGCGACACAGGACATTGTCTGAAGCGATCCCGTTTACACAGCGCGATTGCTGCATCGCCGATGTCTTTAAATGTTTCCACGGTTCATACAATGTATACACTTTTATACTTACAACACCCTTACCTGAGTTGATAATTAGACTCGTTACATTAGCTTCTATCAATCTGCAAACGTTTATCGCCCATAACTGACAATGTGAACGTTGTTCGTCACAAAAATAACTACGGAATCCCGTAAAGGACATAATAAACTCGCTTGTGTGTAGAAGAGCGCGGCTGATCAGCGCCTCCTGCGAACTGGAGATTCTGTTGTGTACACTGCATTCAGACTGTATTTGGACTAATAAGCGTTTTCAGGACAATCGATTCTTGCTTTGATTAAAAAAAAATCTAATTCAATAACATTCAAACACTTTAATTGTGATTTTTAAGTCCAAACAACCTCCTTTCTAAAGCCATGATAAATTTGAAAATGAACAAAAAATCGAACAGCTCAAATAATATTGAGTTACCTCATGATACAGTTAATTTAGCATTAAAATTATAGTTTTTACTAATAATTAGAATTTATTTTTATATTTATATTTTCTGTGTTCAGTTTCATGTTAGCTAAACTTTTGTAATTTTGTTGTGTGTGTGTGTGTGTGTGTGTGTTTAACAGCCTCTGTAATATTTATGTAGCCTACTATGTAATATTTTAAGTGGATTTAAATAAATTGTTAAAAATATGTTTTAATTAATTATTATTATTATTTTATTATTATTATTATTATTATTATTATTATTATAAGGCTAGTTTTTATGGTTATTTTAGTAGGCTATATCAAGTTAAAATAAATGAAAAAGATAACTATATATTGTATTTGTATTTCAATAGTTGAAATAAAAATACAAAAGATAACATTTATTTTATTATTATTTTAACGACTAGCCTAATAACCTTATAAGCACTTTCTAATATGTTTAATAAGCACCTTTACATTGAATTTAAATATAGTAGTCAACATTTGAAGAAGACAAGAACGCATTTTGGTTTTAGGTTTTAGGACAACTTCGATGAATGGTTTTGAGCCATTTCAAATGTTGACAGTTGTATATTATGTCAAGGTATACAATTATCAATTTGAATCAATCAACACTGGGAGGCGCTATTTGATGCCTAATTATGAGTATTCTGTAGTCGGATGTAGCGCCACCCCATAGCCTCTCTGACGGGACAGCAGACTGAGAGCATCATCCAGCTCTCTTCAACTTCACATCCAGGACACACGAGCAGCTGTCAACATGACCATCAACACACTCAGTCAGGATGGAGTGCAGCGCCAGCAAATGCCCTGTCTGACCAAGGTAAGTCACCAAAGTCGATTTGCATTTAGCTCTCACAATCATAAATCTGCTGCAGAACATACTGTCGTCTTTGCAAACCAGCCAGAGTTTAATCATCCTGCAGTTGTTGCCTATAAAGACACTGTATAGGAACTTTTCCTCGCAACGTGTTAAATACGAAACTAACATTTCTTTACTGTAAATGTTCTGGATTTGCATAGTTGTGCTTTCATTTTCTTAGGCTACTTATATAACTGATTTATATAACTGGAGTTGGTAAAAAAAAAAAAATAATCCAACAAAACAATCCACTCTTCCTGTTATGCTTATTGTATTGATGCTTTTGCTGTTTTGTAATTTTAAATCACCCTAATTAATACAATGAGAATGTTTGAATTGGTAATTTATAACTTAAATAATATAAGTTCTCTTTATTGTTAATAGCCTGAATAGTTGGCAAATAACAGACTTATTATTATTATTCAAGATGAAGGTTTTTATGTATTTGTTTATAGAGGAACTTGTAACTTTTTTTATTATTTATATTTACGCTATTCACGATTTTAATCACATTTTAGCTTCTGTGCAGTTCGCAAAATAGTTGTGTGGTATGATACATGAATATGTAAAAGTACTAATATTTCACATATGCCCACATACAGATGGAGCGAATGATCATATCCATGCAGGACCCTGATATGGGCATCAAGTTGCGCAATCAGCGTCTCCTTATTACGGTCATACCACATGCAATGACTGGTGAGTCTCTCTCTCTCTCTCTCTCTCTCTCTCTCTCTGTCTCACTTTCCGGTGTGACTGTTGCGCGAGGGTGTGGGTGCAGGTGCAGGTGCAGGTGCGTGGAGGAGAGCGGTTTGCGTGAGTAAATGTGTGGGTGTTTTTGAGCGCTTGTGTGGGGTATTGAGAGTGTGGTGAGTGAAGTGGTTTTTTTGTGTCTAAAAATCTTTGCTTTTTCCGCCTTTTTTTCTTTGTTTGTTTGTTTTGTTTGTGGTTATTTTTTTGGTGTGGTTTGGGCCGCGTGCTACCGGTCTTTACCGGGAGAAGCATGACGAGCCCAACTACACAGGTTTTGTCTACACTCACGCGACGCAATGCGGTCAAAGTGGCGTTGGCGGCGAGTGTAGAGGACATTTGTTTAGCGATAGGCGAAGTTGTAGGACATGATTGTATTCTATCCGCATCGAGAATGAATAACGCTACGGTGATTTTTCTTAGTAATGTTGAAAAGGTGAATGAAGTAGTTGAGCGTGGGATTGTAATTAGTGGCGAGTTTGTTCCTGTTCTTCCCCTTTCACTACCTTCTAAGAGGGTCACCTTATCTAATGTTCCCCCCTTTCTCAGTGACGAAATAATAACAGAAGCTTTATCACGATATGGAAAATTGGTATCCCCAATTAAAAAAATCCCGATTAGCACGGATTCTCCCCTTTTGAAACATATTGTGTCGTTCAGGAGATTTGCGTACATGATAATTCAGGATGATGAGGAATTGGATCTTAAACTTAGTTTTAAGGCTGATGAATTTGATTACATCATTTTTGTAACAACTGCTAAAACCAGGTGCTTTTCTTGTGGAAAAACGGGTCACCTAATTCGTAACTGCTCAGAAAAGAAAGTCACTGAGAAAGGAGACATGGTCTCCAATCCAAGCACGAGTAGAGAAGCTGGTATAGTTTCACTGAGCTCAGAAGTGCAAGGTGACCACAATAAGGAGACTGTGGTGATTTCCAAGAAGTTAGCTGGAATAAAAACTGTTGATGTGACTGGTATAGATTCAGAAAAGAAAGACAAAATTGATATGATATCTGATGTAAAACAATCAAAACTTCCTGAAAAAGAAAGAGAAGGTGGTACTACTGGGACTGATGTTAATCAGGCTAAGAGTGGAATTGATTGTGTGGAAGTGGAGATGGAGACAGGAACAGAATGTTTCAAAACACCTCAAAAAAGAAAAATGAGTGATAAGTCTCAAAATAAGAAAGTTGTGAAGAAAGCTGACTTATTTGGTAGCGATGATAATGAAACAGAAAGTGAAGGTGAATCATCAGATTCTAGTGTGGCGTTGTCTATGAGTGATTTCTCTGTTCGTAGCTATGATGCTGAAGAGATCAAATTATTCCTTAAGTCAACGAAGAACAAGAGAGGGGTGTGTGTACAAGAGTATTTCCCTAATGTAACACAGTTTGTGGAGAAAACGAGGAATTTAATGGCTGAAGGTTGCTTCACAAATAAAGAAGTTTATCGTTTAAAAAAATTGGTGAGGAATGTAGAGAAACTCAAGAATGATGTTGAATAAGTTAAGCTCATGTTCCACATTAATGAGTGTGGTTTTTTGGGGGCTTTTTTTTCTCCTCTCTGTCATGAGTGAAGTTCGTCTAGCAACCCTGAATGTAAATGGTGCTAGAGACATTAAAAAAAGAGGAATGATAAATGAATTAATGAAACAGAAGAATCTTGATATTTTATTGTTACAAGAAACACATAGTGACGGGGGGAATGCAGCAGATTGGGAAAAAGAATTTGAAGGGCTGACTGTTTTAAGCCATAACACTTCGATAAGTGCAGGAGTTGCAGTAATTTTTTCTAAGAGTTTTAATCCAATTTCTTACGTTATTGATGAAGTTGTGAAAGGAAGACTAATAAAAATCAGAGCTGTCTATGAAAGTTATATTTTAATTATAATCTGTATTTATGCTCCAACAGTCCCTATGGAAAGATTGTTGTTCCTAGACTTATTGGGTACTACTTTACAAAATTGCTCGGAAGAGGAATATTTGTTTTTGGGGGGAGATTTTAATTGCACAGAAAATATGATGGATAGGAACCACGTAGAACCCCATTTGTTGTCTCAGAAACGTCTTATTCATTTCATTAAGAAGTTTGATCTTTGTGATATTTGGAGACAATTAAACGGAAATATAAGACAATATACATGGGTTCATGTGAGGGAAAACATGGTTTCCCTTGCCAGATTAGATAGGTTGTATGGTTTTACTCATCAGTTTAATATTTTCAAGAATTGCTCTATAACCCCAATAGGTTTTTCTGATCATAGTATGGTACAATGTAATTTTATTTTAGATTCATTCAAACCTAGCAGCGCCTATTGGCATTTCAATATTTCTTTATTGAATGATAGTTTTTTTAGAGATTCTTTTAAATATTTTTGGCAGAATTATAGAAAATCAAAGACTAATTTTAGATCAATACAACAGTGGTGGGACATTGGTAAAGTTAAAATTAGACAGTTTTGTCAACAATACACTCGCAACGTCACTATAGAGTTTAAAAGATCTCTGGAAACTTTGGAGAATGAATTAAGTGAGTGTCAAAAAATAGCTGAATCAACTGGGACAAGTAATCATTGGGAACTATTTTTTAAAAAGAAAGCTCAGTTAGCGGATCTGCTGGAATACAGAACACAGGGCGCATTGGTCAGATCAAGATTCCAAAATATAAATCATATGGATGCACCGTCAAAATTTTTTTTCTGTTTAGAGAAAAAAAATGGGCAGAAGAGATTGGTTAAAGCCTTGCGATCGGAAGAGGGTCAATTTTTGTTGAACCCTAGTGATATACGAAAGAGAGCAGTTGATTTTTACAAAGATTTGTATAGAAGTGAGTGTGTAATAGAAGGTGATGAGGACAGTAATTTTTTTAATTCCCTACCAAAGATGTCAGAAGAAGGTAATGTGGCTCTTTCAGGTGGGCTTAGTCTGGGAGAGTTATATAAGGCCCTTCATGACATGGAGTCGGGAAAAGCTCCTGGGATTGACGGCCTTCCAATTGACTTTTACAAGTCCTTCTGGGCAGAGATGGGAGCGGATTTGTTACAGGTGCTGAGTGATAGTCTGGCAAAAGGTATGTTGCCGTTGAGCTGCAGGAGAGCAGTGATAACGCTAATACCAAAGAAAGGAGACTTGACAGACATAAAGAACTGGCGCCCTGTATCACTTCTTTGTTGTGATTATAAACTGCTCTCTAAGGCTTTGGCAAACAGATTGGCCGAAGTAATAAGGCAAGTAATACATCCAGACCAGTCTTACTGTATTCCGCGCAGATCCATTGTTGATAACATCTCTTTAGTTCGAGATGCTTTCGAGGTGTCAAAATTGCTGGATTTGGATTTTGGAATGATTACACTGGACCAAGAGAAAGCTTTTGATAGGGTTGAGCACCCCTATTTGTGGAAAACTTTAGCAGCGTTTGGTTTAAAAAAAGATTTTATTATGATGGTCCAGGTACTCTATAGTGAAATTGAAAGTGTATTGAAGATTAATGGCGGTTTATGTGCTCCATTTCAGGTTAAAAGAGGTGTAAGACAAGGGTGCTCTCTATCTGGAATGTTGTATGCCTTGGCCATCGAACCTTTATTACAAAAAATAAGGGAAAAAATCGATGGATTACATTTGCCTAACTGTAGAAAAAATATATGTTTATCTGCTTATGCTGACGATGTAATGGTGTTTGTAAGTGGACAAAAAGATGTGCAAAGTTTATTTAATCTGATTAATGATTTCACTGTTGTATCTTCGGCAAAAGTGAATTGGAAGAAATGTGAAACACTTTTGGTTGGTAAATGGAAAAATGGTAAACCAAAAATACCAGAAGGTTTGGTCTGGGGTGAAGGTGGTTTAAAATATTTGGGAGTTTTTTTAGGTGATGACACGACTCAACAAAAGAATTGGGAAGGAGTTGTTGAAAAAATCAAAGGACGTTTGGAAAAATGGAAGTGGCTGCTCCCTAAAATGTCATATAGAGGACGCATTCTTGTGATCAACAACCTGGTCGCGTCTTCACTGTGGCATAAGTTGGCGTGTGTTGATCCTCCTCCTCAACTTCTAATGAAAATACAAGCGATTATTGTAGACTTTTTCTGGGATAAATTACACTGGAATCGGCAGAGTGTTCTTTACCTACCGAAAGAAGAAGGAGGACAAGGGCTGATTCATTTACAGAGCAGAACTGCTGCTTTTCGTTTGCAGTTTCTGCAGAGACTTATAGACGGTGCATCAGATGTCAGCTGGAGGGTAATGGCCCACATAGTCTTGCAAAGCTTTGGAGGTCTCGGACTAAACAAACATCTGTTTCTACTAAACCCTTTAAAAATGGACTTGTCTGTTTTTCCACCTTTTTATAGGAGTCTTTTTAAAGTTTGGAGTCTCTTTTATATTCAGAAATCTGAAAACCCGTACTCACTTCACTGGCTTCTGGAGGAACCTTTAATTCTTGGGGCTCGGCTCGATGTGAATGACAATAATTGTGGTTTTAAGCTTAAAGAATCAAAAGTGATTATTTTAAGACATTTGCTGGACATAGCTGGAGAGAAATTGGACAATGCTGTTAAAGTAGCTGATTTTTTAGGCATTAAATCTGTTCGATTAGTTGCAATGTTTTTAGCTAAGTTAAAGTCTATCCTCACAACAGAAGAGGTTTTAATGTTGAAAGATTATTTTTCTGGAGTGTCCATTCCTGATGAAAGTGATTTTTTCCCTTGTTTGATGATCTCACCAAAGTTGGATGGTTTTAATGGTTTTCCTTTTAAAACTTGGGACTCCCAGTGGTTGGACGTAATATCTACTAGAGGAAAAATACTGTATGGAGCCTGTGTAATGGGTTTTAATAAGAATCATTTGGCAAGAAAAACAGATACACCATGGAGATCTTTTTTTTGCTTAAAGGAAAATGAAAAACCAGAATGGAGAGTACTATATAAACCGCCATTATCAAAAAAGGTTGGGGATTTGCAATGGAGAATTCTTCATGGAATTTTAGCGGTTAATTCTTTTGTTTCGATTTTAAATGTGGAAGTTAATGATGATTGTCCCTTCTGTTTACAAAGAGAAACAATTTTTCATGCATTCGTACAATGTGCTAGATTAATACCTTTATTTGTTTTTTTAGAAAAATGTTTTTGTGGTTTTAATGAATTGTTTACGGAAACTGTGTTTATTTTGGGGTTTAAATATAGTAAAAAAAATAAGTACATTTGTCAGTTACTGAATTTTATAATTGGGTATGCAAAAATGGCAATATATATTACTAGAAGGGATAAAATTGAACAGAAACATGGGCAAAACATCATTGACACTTTTTTAACATTGGTAAAATCAAGAGTGCTGATTGATTACAAGTTTTATAAAAATATGAATGATCTGTTTACTTTTGAGAAGATTTGGTGTTGCAAGGGAGTTTTGTGTACCATTTTTGAAGATGATTTAATTTTTTTTCCGTAATTTGTTTTTTTCCTGTTGGCAGTTTGTTATTGTTTGTGTGTATTAAGATGATTGTGAATTAAAGTTATTTTTCAAATTCAAATTCAATTCTCTCTCTCTCTCTCTCTCTCTCTCTCTCTCTCTCTCTCTCTCTCTCTGACTGCAGCAAACTTCAAGCTTCACTCACTCTGTTGATAATCCCAAATGGACATGACTGTTCCTCGTATTTTCCAGCCTCTGACATGTTATGGCACGATTAGAGAGACAGCTGAGGCACAACTAGGATAGTTTCCCACTATTACTGTGGAAAGCATCTGCATTTAACAGCAAAGTATCCATGCGTATCTCATAAATTCTCGAGTGTGTATGAGGACAGTGAATCAATAGAAGCTTGCGCAGTGAAATTAGACTCCTGTGTGTGTGCTTTCAGTCTCTGCGCTCATTTTTCTTGCTATTAATTAGTCTAACAGTGCATGTTTTGCCCCTGCACTTGTCTCTCAGAGGACACCGGGCTACGTGTGAATGAACAAATGACTTTCTTCAGCAAATTTAAGATTTAGAAATTTAAGTCAAAGTCACTTAAAGTAATAATACCACGGATTCTGTGCAGTGAATGGGTGCCGTCAGAATGACAGTCTCTACAGCTGATAAAAACACCACAATAATCAATAACTAATCCACTCAACTCCAGTCCATCAATTAATGTCTTGTGCAGCAAAAACCTGTGCGTTTGTTAAGACATTTGTAACTTCAGATCATTGCGTCCAGGTAGAATAAGCTGTCTCTTTTGAATCAGGAGAGAAATAAGCACAGATCACGCACTGCTTACAAGCAAAAACAGTTTAAACACCAGTATGTTGGTAGATTTTGATGTGAGAGGACAACAGGAGATAGACTTTTTCACTGTAGGAAGCATAATTATAGATTATGGACTCATATTTTGGCCAGAAGTAATGCTTTAAAGTTAGCATGCAGCTTTTCACTTTGCAAGACATTAACTGATGGACTACATGTGGATTAATTGTGAATTATTGTGATGTTTTTTTAGCTGTTTCAACTCTAATTCTACGGCACCCATTCACTGCAGAGGATACATTCTTTTGTCTGACACACCGCGTTTATGTTGACAGTCATATTCTTTGATTTCATACAGGTGTAGACATTGTTGAATGGCTGATAAAGAAGTTTTCTATCTCCGATGAAGGTAGGAGATTAATATAACCTATAAGTATATATTGATACTTTGTCTTTTGATACATAACATTGGAATTGTACTTGATTGCAACAATGATGATAATTGTCGTTTAGAGTAAAATTTATTATTTATTAAACTAAAGTGTCAGCAACTTTTGCATGGACAAGCACAATTCATATTTTCTTCAGAGAATGTGATATAACAGGCCATTATTTTAAAGTGTGCATAAAAGTAATACATTTAAAATGAATAAAACAGTGCTCATAAACTCATGATTTCAGACTAACTGTGTGCATGTCAGAGCCTGTGTGTGTAATAGTTTCCATGCTATCTGCTGTGGTGTATTTGTTGGAGATTTGCAGTTACCTGTGTGTGGTTTATAGAGAGTGTTCTCCAGAGATGACATTATTCTCCATGCGTTATCCTGGGGGACTTCAAAACATACACACACACACACACAACCACAGGGAGCTGAATTGCATATGAAAGTTGCTTAAAATTAAAGTCAGATTTTATGTAATGTAAGCTGAGTGGTGTGCAAGGTTTTTAATAATAAATGCAAAAATGTCACACTCTCAGAGAACAGGCTGCATGGTTCAGAAAAGCTCTAATAAACAAGTAATGCTGCACACAGCTGTGTGTGGAATAAACAAGACTCCAGAGAGTTTGGCAGATCTGTGCACTGCAGTGAGGGAACACCTTGTGTAGGAAACCACTAGATGAAATGTATGTATTACCAAATCATTTACTACTATTTTAGTTAAAGGGAAATAAAAAAATGTGAAAATTCGGACATTATTTTCTCACTCTCATGTCCTTCCGAACCTGTATGGGTTTCTTTCTTTTGCTGAACACAACAGAAAATATTTTTGAAGAATACTGGTAACCAAACTGTTGACGGTACCCATTGCCTGCCATGGTATGGAAAAACATACTATGGAAGTCAATGGCTACCTTTAACTCTTTGGTTACCAACGTTCTCCGAAATATCCCGTTTTGTGCTCAACATAACATAAATAAAACAATGATTATTTGATGTATGTTGTATGAACTATGAAAATACTATTTCAGTCTTTCTAAATCAAAATGTCATACTTGCCAATTGTTTTGTAATTATTTCTAAATAAATTCATTAGCACAATGAACAATTCTAAACCAATGTAAATCCTTGGTTTTATTTCTATAATTATTTATATTTTTAATTTAAAAAATTATTCTTTTTTTTGTACTTGTGTGGGTGTATTTTTTCATCTTTATTTAGAGGCATTGCACGTTGGACAACTCTTTATAAAGTATGGATACATTTATCCTTTAAAAGAGCCAAGAAACCTTATTCTGAAAGCTGACGATTCATCATATCGCTTTCAGGTATTTATATATGCACACACTTACACAATATTTACATAAAATCCCATGCCATGTCAGCAGTTTATACATTTCCATTTTCAAATTCAGCACAACTGAATGAACCTCTGTCTTTATCAGACGCCGTATTACTGGATGTCGACCCGCTGGCCTGCTTCAGAACTGGACTATGGTGAGATCTTCCCATTGTTCAAAACATAAAATGATTTACCAAAATGTTGTGCCAAACCAAAATACATTTGCTTCAGTACAAAAGGCGATATTTTGCAGCAGATTCAGAGGGTAAATCTATTATACGTGGACTTATTTATGTGTTTAAGCAATCTTCTTGGCCAAGAAGAATATCCGAAAACAAGGAGAACTAATTGAGTATGAAAAGGTATGTAGGTCAAATGCCAGCCACACCATAGAGAAACAAGACTGTACAATGTAATCACGAAGCAATGAAGCCATCTGTTGTTCATTTCTCAATCTCTGTCTTTGTTAGGAGTGCTATAATGCCTTACATAAACGTATCAACCACACCTGGGACTTTGTTGTGATGCAGGCAAGAGAGCAGCTCAGGTAACTATCCTTTTCCATTACTAAACATGCACACACACACACACACACACACGCTTAACACTCTCATCGGCCTATTACATTTAGCCCTCGATTGTCTACATTATAAAAGTAGCATATAAAAATAATTTAAATTATATTAAAAAAATAAAAAATCACATTTTTGAATAATTATAAACCATATAAAACATTTGTTAATTGTTTAAAAACAAGTAAATGCTGAAAATACCACCTATAGGTACAACCATGAAAATAAATATATTTTTTCTAAATATTTAAATATTTAGTTAAAAGTGTTTATACATTTCCATTGAAGTTAGAATACTAGAACTGATTTAAACAACACAAAATAAATAAACCAGGTTTCAACATTAGCAATATATATATATATATATATATATATATATATATATATATATATATATATATATATATATATATATATATATAAAATCTATATATATATAAAATCTATATATATATATAATATATATATATATATAAAAGGTTTTACTTTCATTAAATTGTATTATAGTTGACTGAAAGTAAACCACTAAATGCTAAAATAAATGTTAACTGAAATAAAATATAAAAAACTGAAATGTATTTCATTTCAGTTAGTTGCCACTGCATAAATTCTCATTTTCACTTTATTTTATGTACTGACAATTAAAAAAAAAAAAAAAAACAAATATATATATATATATATATATATATATATATATATATATATATATATATATATATATATATATATATATATATATATATATATATATATATATATATATATATATATAAAATAAGCTAATAAAATGACAACCCCCCCCCCCCCCAAAAAAAAATTACTTTGCCTTTCATTTAAATTAAGAATAAAATGGAAAATATAATTTACACAATAAACAACAACAAAAATGGCATGAAAATCACAAAATTCTCTGTAGTGGATACACTACACTCCTTTGCAATTTAAACAATTCTTCCTTGCATACAAATAATTTATATAGCTCTAAATGTTTTAAACTCAAGTTTTATGCACTATTAAATATTAAACATATTTTTGAATGTTGAAAAAAAAAATCAATATAAAATATTTTTCTGATGGTTGCTGTCTAGAGTTTCTTTATGTCTGTGCATTGGCCTTATCTTGTTCATTTCCTTATATTTAAGGGCATCAAAACAGCGTCGAAAAGCAGATCGTATCGTGCTGGAGTGTCAGGAACAAGCTTACTGGCTAGTGAACAGACCTCCTGTAAGTCCCGAACACTGTAAACTCACAACGCTAACAAAACATGCCATGGCAATGCTTACACCATAGTATTCTTTGAAGTACATTGGAGTAACATGGTAGTGCCTATCAAGGTTGCCGTCTTTGTCTGTTCATGAATTAAATAATCAGAAAAGTAACATACTGCGTATCACCTTTCAGAAATGTGATATAGAAATTGAAAGCATGTTAAATGCATTAGTCAGTGTATGATGCTTAAGCAGCCACAGCATCTGTGCCCTTCTGGCACGTGCCTTCATATCTCTATCCAGCTTCTGCTTATGAAATATTCAGCCAGTCAGTTAAAAGCATTGCAAAGCAGAGGAAAAAGGGGGAAGGGGGAAGGGGACAGAGCGAGAGGAGATCAGGAGAAAGGGAGGGCAGATTCTGGCAGAAGAAAAGGAGAATGAGTGGAACACATTTGTGGCTTTGAAACACACTCACACATGAGTGCAAAGGGTATATATGGATTGCTTTAACATGAGCTTAAGTGTCTTGATGGATGAAATAGTAGCATACTGAACCAGAAGGATTGTGTGTATGTGTGTGTGTGTGTGTGTGTGTGTGTGTGTACGTGCTGGTATATCTCTAATGGTTCCATCTTTTGGCAGAGCGCTTAAGAGGATATTCTATTACTAAGTGAATATGTGTGTTTTAGTGTATGTATGGCTGTGTGTGTGTATGTGACACTGGCCACTAGTATACAGCGTGTGTGTGTGTGTGTGTTTCTTATGTTACTCCTGCACCCCTGCAAAAGGTCATTTTAATGAGGAATACAGCTGATGATTTAATCTGGGGTGGATTTAGAGACCATTTCATTCATATATTGTGACTGTGTGTGTGTGTGTGTGTGTGTGTGGTGTACTAATTCTGTGAAAATGCTGTAAATCCACCTGCCAGACATTACTGTTATTTGGGTTAGTCTGAAAGCCTGTAAAAACAAGGCTCACGATATTTTTCAAATACTGTATATTTATAATGGATTCTCTGGACAGTGACGTATATATCTTGTATGATGAACATGTTTTGAATTTTATGAATTTACAGTAAAAATATAATTTAATCATTTCTGATGTGGAGAAAATAAAAATGTTAAGGTGGTGTATTTGTTCTTAGATTGTAAAAAATAAAATAAAAATCAGATTTGTTTTTCACAACACTGAGAATTTTTTTTTAGAACTTTGAAACAATTTACATTTTAAATTGTTTAAATTGTTTAAAAAAAAAAAAAAGTAAAAACAGGACATGATGTCACTGAAAGGAGGACTTCTTTAAAGCCCAGCAAGCGGCAGGGCTAGTTTAGGTTTGTATGAAAACATAACCTTAAGAAAAAAAGAAAAAAAAAAACTTGAAACTTTATTTAAAAAAAATTCTGATGTGAAAACTATATTTGATAATAAAGATTAAGATATGTTTATGCTTACATAATCCATGTTTAATGCTATACATTTCAGAAGATACCAACATGAATACAGAGATCATATTTCTAAGGGCTTGGCACATGCTTTGATCGTAAACATCGTTATTTTGTCATTGATTCATATACAGTATCTCTTTGTGAACACATTTTCAGCCCGGTACGCAGGACAGTATAGATCATGGACCGGAAAGAAGAACCATGAACACACGAGTGCAGCTGGTCAGTAAACTGACCACCACAACACAACAATATATAAACAAACATTCACAGCAGAATCTCTCATGTTCAAGCATCATCTATAGCTTTTTTCTCTTTATTTCTGTTTTTTTTTAAATCATGCATCCTTGTTCAAGTAAGTAATCTCTAAAACACTGCCTCATTTCTTGCTGTCATTTCATTCCATTGCAAGATCAGAAAGTGATTAATTTTAAGAAAGCTAATATATTTTGATGATATTTTGTCATTGTGCATTTCAGAAAAGAATGCAGAATTCTACAAAAAAGAGGTGAGTAATTTGAATGGCAGGTGGTCAACTGATTTAAAACCATACAGTGTATGCCAAAAGTATTATAACAAAAGTATAAATAGATTGATGCTTTTATGTCAGATATTTTCTATCTTTTTCTGTAGTGTGTCATTAGGCAATATCAGTTTACATTTATTATGGCATTAATTGTAATAATCCAGTAAGATTTTTGTTTGCACAAGGACTCTGACTACAGAGAAATGTGTGTGTGTGTGCGCATAAATATATATATATATATATATATATATATATGATTATATATAAAAAAAAATATATATATATATATATATATATATATATATATATATATATATATATATATATATATATATATATATATATATATATATATATATATATATACTGTATGTATGCATATGACTGCTGAAAATTCAAATGAATAAAATATATTCAAATAGAAATCTTTTTTTCTATTGTGACCACATTTCACTGTTTTTAGTGGCTTTTCGATTAAATAAATGTAGCCCGGAGTCTAAAAGAGACATTAAAAAACCATAATTATACTACAACTATGATTTTTACAAAAAAAAAAAAAAATAAATAGAGAAAGCATTCAAACTAAATTATTCTAATATCTGTAATAATAATATTTATTTGTAAAAAAAAAAAATGTTTCTACATAAATCTTTACTTATGCAGCACAATCTGTTCTTCTATTCTTTTTGTGTTTTTATGGTAAACGACCTTAGATTGAGCATAACAGGATAAGCCTGGCGAGGAATCGTGTAAAGTCCTCCATTTGCCTTGAGAGGTACTGTGTGTGTGTGTGTGTGTGTGTGTGTATGTGTGTGAACTCTGCTGAAGTCTAAGACTCCAGGCTAGAGCTAATGGACTGTCCTAAAAGTATCTTTTAAAAAGAACTCTTACCATAACCCTTTGTGTTGGCCTTACATGTGTGTGTGTGTGTGTGTGTGTGTGTGTGTGCAGTTACGTTAAGTACTGTGAGCAGTACCAGCCCCATGACCCCATAATGCAAGGATGTCTTCCCAGCAACCCCTGGATCACAGATGATATCATGTTTTGGAACATGACCTCTGAAACGTGAGTCACATGATCAAACATGAATAACCATTTAACACTGAAGTACACTAAGTTCTGTCTGAAGGTCAGTATTTGTCTGTATATCTCTGTTTTCCTGAAATAGAGTGGCTTTGCCGACTAAACTGCGTGTGGAGCGCTGGAGCTTTTGCTTCATGGAGCTGCTCAACGACCCGATGGGAAGAAAAGAGTTTCTCACGTATTTGGAGAAAGAATTCAGCGGTACACACACACAAATTAACAAAAGTATTCATGACACTTACAAACAGGACTGTGACATACCATAGTATAGTTATAGCGTCAGGTAGTAGTAGTACATAGACATATTGTGTACTGAAGTACTGGATAAATATAGACACATAATTGGTTTGACCAATACTTAATAAGTTCAATATGTGTTTTACTAGAAAATGGCGCCATCTGGTTGGGCTATATAGAATAACAACTGCGTTTACAGATAACGTTTGCAATTATAATATTTGACTTAATAATTTATTTCTGTGATGCTAAGCTGAATTTTTAACATCATTCCTCCAGTCTCTAGGTATACTATATCTTTTGTAACATTTTAAACATCTTAAAATTCAAAACAAAACTAGCATAAGCTAGTGCTAGTGAGCAAAATACCGGAAGTGCAGAATCTTAGATTACAAAAGACTTATTTAAAATTTTAGTTACATTACTTTATGCAGCTTTGGCCAGGTGTTAATTATAATAAATATACAGGTTTCTTGAAATCTTTGTAGCAATCTGTTCATCTTTGGCTGGTGATGAATATTTTAGTTATTAGAATTGTTTCAAAATCAGTTCTGCATATCAGAAACTTAAACCAAAAATGATTTGGTACTGTTGTATTAAATCAATACCAGCTGGTCTTTAGTATAAATTGTATTCACATCAAACAATACCATGGAATTTTCCAAATCACTGTGGTTTGTTTGTCTGAATCCCTCTTTATATAAACATCTTTTATTTTAACCCAGTTCTGAAGAGCGTCCCAAATTTGTCGTTCCCTTCTGTAATTCTGGAGCTTTAATAGATTCCGTTTTTATCCTGCTGCATACTCTGTATATATGAATAATGTAACAATTTTTCATGTTTCTCTCTCCCCGTTCTCTTTCTCATCATCTTCTTTTGTCCCCATTCCTGGGTGCTTCTCTCTTGTTCCTCTCTTGGTTTCTCTCGTGTTATCAGCGGAGAACCTGTGTTTCTGGCAGGCCTGTGAAGACGTTCGTCACGGAGAGACTGCAAAAATTCCAGAGAAAGTGGATGAGGTTTACAAGTATGACCTTAAGATTTTATCCATGCAACAGTCTTAAAGACATTTATAAGGTTACAAAATATTTATATTCTAAATATGCTGTTCTTTTGAACTTTCTATTCATCAACAAAATATACTATGGTTTTCCAAAAAATTTAGTTTCACCATCACAAAAATAAATCTATGTATATATACACTAAAACAGTAAGTATGTACTGTACTGTATATACTTAATCAGTGTGCCATATATGAATGAAAGTTTCTCGTCACCTCATGTGGTTTTTTTGCTGAACTTTGTAACTGATCTCCATTATAATCTATCAGGCAGTTCCTGGCTCCTGGTGCAAGTCGCTGGGTGAATATTGACAGCAAGACCATGGAAAAGACCTTGGAAGGACTCAAGCGCCCTCATCGTTTTGTCTTGGATGATGCTCAAATGCACATTTACTTTCTCATGAAAAAGGTATAATGTTCAGCTCTGTGATCTAATGCAGAATGTGGGGGTTGATCTTATTTTTGAAAGATTTGGAAAGACGTTTATTTGATCAAAAATACAGTAAATACAATAATATTGTGACAATTGTGGAATAAAACATAATGACCCCAAACTTTTAAACTAAAGAAGTGAAGACTCCCATGTGACTGAATGAATGTAAATGTAAATGAATATGGGTCATATGATGTTAATACTGTAAACAAGGCCTTTGTGATATGAAAAGATGCTAAAGAGATTTGAATATTCTTTCTAAAGTTCAATAAATGTCTTTTGTGTTTCTTTGTAGGATTCATACCCTCGTTATCTCAAATCTGAACTCTACAAGAACTTATTAGCCAGAGCAATAGTACCACAGGAAACCAAAAAAAGGTAAGAGCCTCTTTTGCTCAGTCTGCAGAGGAAGAGATGTCTTATAATGTTTGTCTGTGTGTATGTCCAGTGTTTTCCCGTTCATGCGTCGTCAGCGTCACTCCAGCCCCTCGCCTGCCCTCGCCACCCAAACCGCAGAGGATGATGGGAAGGCAAAGAACTCCAACTCTAATTCCGGAACAGCATCCCGGCTTTAAACATGCACACAATATTTACTGCTTTTTTTTTATTTTGTGCTGTTATGTTACCTAACACAGCTGTAAGTGGCACCTGCATTGCTTCTTGTTGTGCTCATAACTAACATAACATTTGTCATAACTAAAGGTCATTATATAATAAGATTGCTAGATTCCGGTTCACATTTCTCTATATGATATTTAGAAATACAGCTTATCATGCATTTCACAAATACTATTTATGGTGTAGCAATAATGCCGTAAGACAACAGATATATTACCAACTTTCAGCTGTTCAACAAATGTGTTTTCTTCAGCGTTTTAAGTGTAACTTGCTCTTTTCACACATTTGTTATGTTTTTAATGTATTTATTTGATATAACGTTTTTCCTTTCTGCTATAAATGTACTATTGTTACAGTTTATTGACATATTTTAACATCACATGCTTCAGTGAATACTTGAATGGACAGAGTACATCCGTCTAAGAACATCCAAGAAACCAGTTTTAAATAATCATTAAATTATTTATTTCTCCATTTATTGGCATATAGATCATTTTCAGAAACAGAGGAGACAGAAATCAAGAGCACAAATAAAAACAAGAATAAAGAAACATAATCTCTGTGACTGCACTGCTTCATTCTCAACCCCAAACACAAGTGCATATATGTGCAACTTACAAGGCCTACCAATGGACACAAAGAAGAACAAGGATCATCATAAGCAATATTAAATCAAAACTAAATCCCATAAGAAAGAAGAAAAGATTTTGGGATTCGCAGATCTACAAATAAACTATTATATTAATTTTCAATATCAATCCCGATACTAAATGAATATAAAACATTGTAAAACATCTGTATAATATTCCAACCCTAACCTCCTCTGGAAAACAAGAGATGAATCACTTTAAATGGAAACCCGAGATGCTGATTTACATACACTTGATCTTTAAAGGACAGCTGCTATGTAAAATCTTAACTTAAAAGAACGTCCACAGATGCCTCTTCAAGTTTATACTGGCCTGAGGGTTCAGAAGTGCAGAATTATGCATATCTATGTAAAGCCTTGAACAATACAGAAGCTCATCTTAAATACATCATGTCATCATACGTCAGATACTTATTACACACACACACACACCTTTAACCTAGTAAGGAGACACAGCCATTCATACTGGCATACAACCATAATTTCACATACTGGTAACATCAAACAAACACAATTTAAAGCGAGTTTAAAAAGTTCTTCCCCTAGGAAACGGAAGAACAAAATCTCAAGAAAATTTCCAAGGCTTTCAGGGAGGAAGAAGGGAGGTCATTTCTTATACATTCCTGACAGTGGTATAAATAATAGTGTAAAACAATTCTGGCTATTAATCGAGGAACTATTGCACCTGTTCTCCAGTGTATGCAAACAATAGCTCAGAGACACAGACAACAGTACTCTCTGGTAATCACAATGCCCAACACGATCCTCAACGTCATAAGTAGGTCCAGAGAGAATCTGCAATTTCTTTATTTTCTGTGCTGGTTTTGAAAAAAAAAATCATTTCTGCAGAAAAAAATCCCAGTTCTGCGGGTGCAGATTCAATGAAGTGCTATAAAAATCAACAGACAAAAGTGCTGAATAGACCTTGAAATCAGTAGTGTTTTCCTCAAAAGAGTTAAAAAAAAATACAATAAAGACAAAGAACATCACAAATGCTGATAAATTGAACTCTCAAAAGTGCTTCATGGGGTAAACTGGGTCAAATGACATTCAGCAAGTTGGCTTTTGTTTGTTTTCGTTTTTAAATAATTGACATTGCTGTTGTTCTCTGTGAAATCGTTCATTTAAAAAAGTTAAAAAGTGTAAAATTATCCTGTTTAAAGGAATAGTTCATTCAAAAATGCAAATTATTGCATTATTTACTCACCCTCACTTCATTCAAACCTGTAAGCAGTTTTTTTTTCTCTTCCATGAAACACAAAAGGAGAAGTTTTCATTCATCAAAAAGCACCATAAATGTAGTCTACATGACTGAAGCCTTCTGAAGTCACAATAGCTTTGTGAGGTGGAAAAAAAAGTTTGTTGTGTCACTATTAATTGTCAAGAATCTCCTGTTGTGTTCCATTGATTTGGTTTATGGGCTTATGACAGTAAAAATGACATTTTTGGGTAAACTATTCCTTTAAGTAGTGTTTCTTTAAGCTAACCACTAATGTTTGTAAAACTGTTCAAATGCACAGTTTGTGCAAATATCAATAGCAGTGTATTTAGGTGACAGTGTAAAGCTCTACTTTCTCATTTTTGCATCTCCTGTAGCTACAGATTTTGTTGGTCCAGCCCCAGGGGGGGATGTGTTTTTCACGGGGTGGTAAGAGGAAGACCACGCTCGTGGCCACCATGACATGCCATATGGAATGAGTGTAGTAGTAGTTGCTGTCGGTCTGAGCGAAGACGTACACGCACACACCAATCAATGCAGATACGATGCCTGGAAGCAGGAACAACACCCAGCGGCGCCACAACGGAGGATAGCATTGATGCCTTTTCACTCCTCGGTAAACCTGTCAGGTAACACAAGTCAACAGGACAGGAAATAACACCTTCTTTTATGTGCAACAAAAGAAAGGTTTGAAAATACATGAGGGTGAATATATGATGACAGAAAGTTATATTTTTGGGGTGAACTATCCCTTTAAAGGGGGGGTGAAATGCTATTTCATGCATACTGAGTTTTTTACACTGTTAAAGAGTTGGATTCCCATGCTTAACATGGACAAAGTTTCAAAAATTAATTTGTACGTTTGAAGGAGTATTTCTGTTCCAGAAATACTCCTTCCGGTTTGTCACAAGTTTCGGAAAGTTTTTTTTCGAGTATGGCTCTGTGTGACGTTAGATGGAGCGGAATTTCCTTATAAGGGTCCTGAGGGCACTTCTGCTGGAAGAGCGCGCGCTCCCGTGTAGCAGAGCACTGAGAGCACAACAGACTTCACTGATCAGAGCGAGAGCGTCGCGAAATTTCAGAGAAGTGTGTTTTTGGTTGCCAGGGCAAGACAACCCTGCACAGATTACCAAAAAAAAAAAACGGCATTAAGGGACCAGTGGATGGAGTTTATTTTTACAGAGCATCAGCGGAGTTGTGCAAGTGTTTTTGTTTGTTCCCTGCATTTCGAAGATGCTTGTTTTACAAACAAGGCCCAGTTTGACGCTGGATTTGCACATCGTTTATTTCTTAAGGATAATGCAGTCCCAACGAAAAAGGGTCACGATCGTGTGTTGGAACCGCATGCGGTGAGTAAAACACAATATCTCTGTGTTGTTAACTTAGCTATCAGCGTGTAAGCACATCAAGTAAACAACATGCGATGTTGTCATCAAACTGCACTTTCCACATGTACAGCTTAAAAAAAAAAAAAGATGACATAAAGTGGAACTTAGTCATTTTCCAAAACCGCTAAGCAAATATATACAGTTTCAGTACATACCACATAGAGACGTCGTTTGCTGATGCTGCTCTTGTTAAATTTCAGCTTCTGGATCTGTGTCACAGCTTCCAAACGCTCTCAACGCAAAAGCCTACTGGCGCTCGTCATTATTTAGCTCCGCCCACACGTCACGCCTCCAGCCTGTCGTATTTTTCCGGGAAAAATCGGTACAAACTATCTTTCTCTTATGAATATAATAAAACTAAAGACTTTTTGGAGTTATTAAGGATGCAGTACTACTCTATAGGTACTCAAGATTAACAGGATATTGAGTGAAAACGAGCATTTCACCCCCCCTTTAAGGTTTTTATTATTGTTATTCTCTAAATAATAAACTAAATCTGCCAGCAGGTGGCGGCAGTAAATGTCTTTATGTATCATTTATTCATTCATTGGATAAGTTCATGGTTCAAAAGGCTGATTCATTCAGGGATGTAAAAGTAAATGACTCTCTTTTTGAATGGGCCTTTGAATCATTGATTTACATGATTCGTTCAAAATGCAGATTCATTCAGAAACTAAACTGCTGTTTTGCACAGAGACGGCGTTTACAGTGTTCAAATATTTTAATCGCATTATTTTTCATAACTAATTAATTAAGTTAACGCATTAAACTGACAACCCTAATATATATATATATATATATATATATATATATATATATATATATATATATATATATATATATATATATATTTTTTTTTTTATTTATTTATCAACGTAATGCATATATGTTGAATAAACAAATTAATTTCATTACAAAAATCTCTTAACCTCTTAATGAAAAGTAGTGTATTTACACATTTAAAACCTATCCCTGTCATTTTTCTATCACAATATCAAAAAACAAGAAATACAATGAATACATGAAGAATTCAATGTTTTGGAGTAATGGAAAAGTCTAACTCACCCAGGAAGTGACCATAATGACCAAAGCAAACAGGACAGGACCTAAAAGGTTCCAAAGTCCCCTGCGGTCCAACTGCATCGCCATAGAAATGACAAGAGTGCCCGCCATAAACAATAGCTGCAATGTAAGAACAAAATAAGCTATTAAAATTGACATCCAACACAAACTTTAAGTAGATAATTAATAATTATTAATTATTGATTAAAGTGTTTAGCATATACATGTAAAGGGGTCGTATTGTAAATCATCATTTAATTATATAAATAAAATAAAAATTCATTGTAATAAGTAAACTGTTTCAGAACTAAAAACTTTCTTCCCAGTCTAAAAATCTGACATCAGAAGCATGAGAACATTTACAACAGAGGACCCACATTCTATTCATTATATGAAACATTATATGTAATAGTTTGGGGGTGTTTACTGAAGTCTAATATTTCATTCTGAATAGAAAATGACAATTGACAAGGCAAACTTACAATTTCCTTGACTAAAAGGGGGGAAACCATTATATAATATTTAATATATAATGTTATGTTATGTTTATTGATCAGTTAAATTAAATTAAAATTACAATTAAATGTATGCATTTAGCAGACGCTTTTATCCAAAGCAACTTACAGTGCATTCAGGCTAACAGTTTTTACCTAACGTGTTCCCTGGGAATCGAACCCACAAACTTGCACTGCTAACGCAATGCTCTACCACCTGAGCCACAGGAACACTTAGTTAACAAATCATTCTTCTAATTTATAGACATAATAACATGACTATAAATAAAAATGTTTTACTGGCTTTTGGTTTGTATTGTTTCAAAGTAACAATAGCTGGTATGAACTATCACAACATTTCCTTTAAAGAACAGGTAGGTCTAGTTAAACATGTCGTGCTATTTAAGGCCCATTCCACAATAGTTCCATTGCAGTTTAAAAGGTGATAAAGACATTTGATACTTTCATGAATGTACATGACAGCACAATGGTACAATTTAATGGCACAATACAGCAGTTTCAGTTCCACCCTGCAGCTGTCTGCTGGTATGTTGTAATTAAAATTTTGATCCTACTTAATATTAAGTGTCCCTAATATCTGTGTGCTTACATAGTAACTAGATGTGTACGTAGTATGTAACCACAGTGAAAGTACACATTGGTACATAGTATCTACAAATGTGTAACAAGACATTGGTAACATTCACACTTGAATAAAAATAGTCATAATACCAATAGCAATCAATCTTTAGTTATTAAAGATGCTGTATGACCCCTTCCACCAATTACAAGGCGCCAACACATCTACCATTACTCTGTGGGAGGTGTGCACATTATTAACAACAATAATGGCCATTTATGATTAAAATAAAAAAATATACATAATATAGCACTTACATATTTTACTGGATCCTGGAGCCGTGCCATGCACACAATGGTCACCCACACTGACACAACAGAACCCAAGAAATCACAGAACTGCAGAGTGTCATAGTCCATGATGCACATCACAGTCACTCCGGGCTGGTCACATGCATGATAAAACTGCAACAGACATCATCATTATGAAAACAAAATATGCAACATGTATTATAAACAGACAGACAGATAGATAGACAGACACTGACAGATAGATAGATAGATAGATAGATAGATAGATAGATAGATAGATAGATAGATAGATAGATAGATAGACGGACAGACAGACAGACAGAATGACAGACAGACAGACAGACAGACAGACAGAATGACAGACAGACAGACAGACACACAGAGAGACAGACAGACAGACAGACAGATAGATAGATATAGACAGACAGACAAATAGACAGAAAGAGACAGACAGACAGACAGACAGATAGATATAGACAGACAGACAAATAGACAGAAAGAGACAGACAGACTGACAGACAGAAAGACAGTAAGACAGACAGACAGACAGACAGACAGACAAAGAGACAGACAGACAGACAGACAGACAGAATGACAGACAGACAGACAGACAGACAGACAGATAGATAGATAGATATAGACAGACAGACAAATAGACAGAAAGAGACAGACAGACAGACAGACAGATATAGACAGACAGACAAATAGACAGAAAGAGACAGACAGACTGACAGACAGAAAGACAGTAAGACAGACAGATAGACAGACAGACAGACAGACAGACAGACAGACAGACAGACAGACAGACAGACAGACAGATAGATAGATAGATAGATAGATAGATAGATAGATAGATAGATAGATAGATAGATAGATAGATAGATAGATAAATAGACAGATGGAAAGACAGACAGACAGATAAATATAGACAGACAGACAAATAGACAGAAAGAGACAGACAGACAGACAGACGGAAAGACAGTAAGACACACAGACAGATAAATATAGACAGACAGACAAATAGACAGAAAGAGACAGACAGACAGACGGAACGACAGTAAGACAGACAGACAGATAAATATAGACAGACAGACAAATAGACAGAAAGAGACAGATAGACAGACAGACAGACAGATAGATAGACAGATGGAAAGACAGACAGACAGACAGACAGACAGACAAACAGATTAGATAGATAGATAAATAGATAGATAGATAGATAGATAGATAGATAGATAGATAGATAGATAGATAGATAGATAGATAGATAGATAGATAGATAGATAGATAGATAGATAGATAGATAGATAAAATTATAACATAAGAACATACCGTGGAGAAAAACATGGTAAAGAAGTAGATGGTGGCCTCAACGTGGTATCCTCTGTAAAGTGCTACAACGATGGGTGGGATGAAGAAAAAGTTACTGAGGGTGAGGAGCAGAGCCGCAGCCATCTGCCGGGAGTATGACTGCGCAGTCGCTCCATCCGTACAGCCCCATCCCTGCCAACCTGTCAACAGAAAACAGTAACAAACTCAGTCGCTTTCATTTTGATGATTTATGGCCAGTTGTTTGCATGTGTGTTTGTTTACCTGCTTTGCATACACATGCGCCATAGAGGTAGCTGTACGTGCGTAGCAGTCTGCACTCTCCATACGGTCCACAGTCATCAATGCACGCACTCACACTTACAGACGCACTCACTATCGCGGATGCGTTCCTGCAGTCGACACTGGAAGGACAACACAGGACCATAAATAATGCTCAGAAGGTGCTTTAGGAATATCTGAAGTAATACAATATAGAGATATAGGACAGGTTGATCTTACTGTGTGTGCTAGTTTAGCACTGAATTTTCACAACCGACCTGTCATTGCACACGGTCTGGAGGCTGAGGTACCACACTGCTGTGTCTGGAAACGGAATCCTCAACAGAGCCTGTGATTCATTGCTGCTCACGCTCAGAGAATAGCCCTGCATAAGCCCTACAAGCACACACATATGCAAAGAGCTTCAACTGTGACATGCAGGAGAATAGTAAACAGGCATTGCACAAATTTGAATGTGACTGACCTGTAGCACAAGTCTGGCTGAGGTTGACATGAAGTACAGGAGCAGAAGGTGTGAGACATGCTTTGACACGAGCAAATCCGCCAACCAAAGAACTCTATGCCACAAGCACAAGAATACATTTTTGTAATTTTCTGTATTTTTAATTATATAAAGTTACTAGGATAACTGAGTAACAATTCATTATTGATATCACAATGGTTGTAGTAAATATGCTGTGCTCAAATAATAGAAGTGGCTGTGAGATGTATATATACACACACACACACATACATTCGATACACTGATTAAAAAAACAATAATAAATGTTTCTTGAGCAACAAATCAGCATATTTGAATGATTTCTAAAATTGAAGACTGGAGTAATGGCTGCTGAAAAATAAGCTTTTGCCATCACAGAAATAGATAAGATTTTAAAATAAATAAAGAAAGAAAAGTTATTTTAAATTGTAATAATGTTACATAATTTTAATGTTTTTATTTCAATTCTATGAAATAAACACTGCCTTGGTGAGCACAAAAGACTTCTTTTAAAATGATTCAAAAATCTCACAGACAATATTATATTATATTCTTACAGTGTTCAAGTGGAGCTGTACAACAAACGTGCCGCCACTGTCACCAGGAGAGTGCTCAAGTGTGAGCACAGTGGGAAGGTCTGAGGTCACGGTTAGGTTGCTGCTGGAAACGATGAAGCGTAGTGATAGCACATCCTGTTCATCTCGGAGCACTGAAGGGCTTCTCATGCACACTGGCTCAGAGCTGTTAGCGCGGAGGCTCGGCTGGTCTCTCATGGAAACGGATGTGTTACTGAGGCCACCTGAGCTGTTGCTTTGGGGAGCAATGATGGTACGAATAAAGGCTGAGGTGTTGAAATCTGAAGAGACGCTCAGAGGTTTACATCCCACTGTATGGATGAAGTGAAAGAGGAGAGAAAGACATAAAAGAACTAAGCAATAACTGACAAAAAAAAATGTATTACAGTGAAAGATTCATCAAAACAAACCTGTGACATTGGCAGAAATGCTAAAAGGTATGGTCGTGTTTGGTTGACTAGTCTCAACAGTAACCAGCAACCAGCTGTTCCACGGGGGAATGAGGACGGATGCGGAGCAGCTCTCTAACCCTGAACAGTTCTGTTTCACCTCTGAGCCCTGCCTCAAAGTACTGGAGCCTACAGTGATTGACAGCCCGCAATCATTTCCCAGCTTTACAGAACAGTTCAAGATGAAAACATCCAACCTGGAGGTGAACTCTGGAACAAAGACCCTAAACAGAAAAGGCACAAAATATTTCAAAACAGAAACTTACTTTACATACATACATACATATATAGACTACCCAGATTTTGAAAAGTAAGATTTTTTAAATATTTTGTAAAGAAGACTCTTCTGCTCAACAAGCCTGCATTTATGTATTTGATCCAAAGTATTGAAATATTTTTGCTATTTAAAATAACTGTTTTCTATTTTAATATATTAAAAAAAATTAATTTATTCCTGTCAGTTTCAAAGCTGAATCTTTAGCATCATTGCTCCAGTTACATATATAATATTCTAATTTGCTGCTCAAAAAACATTTATTAATATTATTATTATTATTGAAAACAACTGAGAAGAGAAGTTACTTGATGAACAGAAAGTTCAAAAGTACAGCATTTATCTGAAATAGAAATCATTTGTAATATTATAAATGTCTTTATCATCCTTGCTAAAGTATTAATTAATTTTATTAATCCCCCCCCCCAAAAAAGAAAAAAATTATACTGAATCCCAGTTATTCAATGGTATAGTGAATAATAGTTCCAAAAGCTTTTTATTTCAGATAAATGCTGACCTTTAGCTCTTTCTGTTCATCAAAGAATCCTGAATTTATTTTTACATAACTGTTTTAAATAATAATAATAAAAATAATAATAATAAATAAATAAATAAAATACATTTTAAAATATATTCAATTTCTATTCATATTAAATAGAAAGCAATTATTTTAAATAGTAAAATTATTTCCTAATATTACTGCTTTTGCTATATTATTAATCAAATAAATGCAGGCTTGGTGAGCAGAAGAGAATTCTTTAAAAAACATAAAAAAATCTTTTGACTGGTAGTGTTTATATGTGTGTGTGTGTGTGTGTATAAATAGACATAACAACATATTCTACTTGATACAAACACATGAACATAGATCATACTTAAACAAAGCTGGGGTTGTAGTTAGTGTTTGATAGAGTGGAATGTTGTGCTGCAGGATTGGCAGGTCAGCAGCTCTCCTTAAAAACATCTGTGCCTGAAATAGGTATGAGCAAGACGGCAGTCCCTAAAACAGACGGCAACAAACAATCACACATTTACTTCTACTGTTAATAATAATAATAATAATAAATAAATAAAATAAAACATCAACTTTTGCATCCCAGGAATAAGTTTTAAAATATATTAAAATAGAAAATCTGTTATTTTAAATTGTAATAATATATCACAATATTACTGTTTTTGGCATTTTTAACTAAATACAAGCTAATGTATTGATTTAGAAAGGTTTCACATTTATATAGGTAATCCTATATATATATATATAGATACATACACACACACACACACACACACGCACACACACGCACGCACACATACCTGCTGCTCTATCTTCCCTTCATCCTTGGGCATGTGAGCAGCAAGGAACCAGTCTCCAGGTTTGGGATGGGTCACATTGAACAGGGTCACATTGCCGCTCTGTCCACTGGGAATGGTCAACGTCAAATTGTGAGCAAGAGACACAGATGTGGAGTTTGGAAAGGCTGTTTCTATGGGGTTGATTACCGGGGGCGCTCCTGCCCTAAAGTGCCTGTTGATGTGCATTAGATGGACAGAAGTCAATGTTAAGAGACATAATTAGGATTAATTATCTATTACAGTGTACAGTGCTTCCTTCAGGAAGAGTATCTGGGGCAACCTAGGTTTAAAGACCCCATGAAATGGTTTGATAAACAGTTTTCCTTAATTGGTTGGTGCATTTTAGCTGCTAAAAATGTGTGTTGTTATCTTCTAGAAGTATATTAGTATATCTGTGTGTTCTCTTTAATAGTTAGCATATTTCCAATGTTAAAGCAGGTATTCTGGTATTGATGCAGTATACAATAATCTTGAGCTTCTCAGTTTAAGAGTTCTCATGAGAATTTGTATTCTGTATACGCAGTCTCCAAGAAGTGATCTCTAAGAAAGACCTCCAAGGATATAATTCTTAGATTTATCAACACATGCGACACGCCATCATTTTAATTACAATATTTCAACCTGTAAAACTGAAAACAAACAGATGTTTTCTTCCATATTTTGCCATAAATCACTTGGTTCTATGTATCTGTGGACGTTGAACACAAAAGTGGACACAGATGTAAGCAAGTCCTGCAAGACCAGGGGCCCGTTTCACTAAGGAGGTTCAACCAACTCTGAGTTTAAACTTGAACTCTGAGTTGACTTGCTTGAACTTCTGAGTTAAGTGCTTGCACCACAACTATAAAAAGCCATTATCAATGGAGCTCCGATATTACGATTCACCATGACAACAGCTCCCGCCAAAAAGCCGTCTGCATACTTCAGACTAAATAAAAATATAAATCTTCTCAGTGTTATAATATCACAGGTGAAAACTGGCAGAACGTTAGATTAATGAACTAATATCTAATCATATTATGGTATCTCATGGGCAAAATATATATATATATATATATATATATATATATATATATACATATATATAAAATAATAATATTAATAATAGTATTTTAAGTGCATTTTTCTTATTTTACAAATGATCTGCCAATAGAATAAGAAAAATACGTCAGTGGCTATTTACACTAAGTGGAATTAACATATTTTCTTAGTGATAGATCCTATTTACAGTAGGCTAAGTGCAAGTAGCTGTAGATGCTATTTACAGAAAAAATGTACAGTGAAAATCGTGATATATTCTATTTACCATGTAAAAGTAGCATTTCTTTGCAACAGGCTAAGTGTATAGTGTAAATAGTAATTGGATGCTAGTTATACTTTATACTGGCAGATACATACTGTACTAGGCCCATTTGCCCCTCAAAATTGTTATACAGTAACAGGATGCATTATAAATAAATAATTATAGTGTTCCTGTAGCTCAATTGGAAGAGCGTTGCACTATCAAGCGCAAGGTTGGGGGTTTGATTCCCCAAGAACACATGATAGGTAAAAATTGATAGCCTGTAAGTTGCATTAAAAAAATAATTTAAAAAGCGTCTGCTAAATGCATAAATTGTAATTTAAACAAGACTAAGTATCTTATATCATTTTCTTATATAGAGAATCAATCTTTATTTTATTCTATTTTTTTATATATTTGTACTTGGGGGGGGGGGGGGGGGGGGTACTTAGTAAGAAGAGCATTTTTCCAGCGTGCATCAATGAAGTGTTTAAAAAGGGATAGGAGACCGAAAGAAACTCTGGGTTTAGGTTTAGGTTAGGTTCAGAGAGTAAGTTACCATGGTTACTTAGCTCTCTTTCAGAAACGGCTTGACTTACCCTGCTTTCTCAGGTTTGACAAACCTCCCATTCTGAAACAGAAAACCTAGAGTTTCCCTCATTTCAGGGTTAACATACTCAGAGTTTTCACTTAACCTTTCACTTCACTTAATCCTTTGTGAAACAGGCCCCAGTTGTAATATTTTGTTTGAATATAACAAGGTTCAAAACATTAAAAAAGAGAGAAAGAAACATGCATTCTTCACAGTAAGATCTATAACATGCATTCAGAAAACAGAACGGGTAAATTTTCATTTCATGTTAACTTGAAATATTTATAAACCATTAGTAACCTTAAAACCCACACTTGATTTTGGACATGTTTTCAAATGGGTTACCACAGTAACATAATTTCTGCCAAAATGCCATAGCAACTACAGTTATTATTACAACTATAAAACCATGTAAATCTCCTTTAAATAGGTTTTCAGGATTTTATCACATTTCATTTCATCACAGTGTGTATAATAGCAAGTTCTCCGTTAAATTTACTCAAACTTTTACCTAAAAGCATGCTTTTTGGAGGGAAACATGTATTGTTCTCGCGGGAAAGCTTTCAAAAGTTAATTTGAATACTGAACGCACTTTAAATATATGCATTATGTCATAATTTCACCATACATACACAGTGATGTTTTGGTTGCCACAGTTGAGTCCGGATCCCCGTGAGACGGTGAGCAGCCACCGCACGAGCACCGCATCCTCCGGTACTCTGAAGTGATGGAGCCGAACGTTACCGAACCAGCTGTATTTGGACAACCTTTGAGGCGCTTTAGAGTAGATCCCGTTCAAGTAAGTGAGATCTGGGGGGCAGAGCGTGACGTCATGGTGGCGTCAGACGTACACAATCACAAGAAGCGAGATCCTTTTATTCGTTTCAAACATGTGTATGTAGAGACTTATTCATCCATAAACATACTAGAGTACCTAAACGACTAAAAATATTTACGAAAATCCATGCCTATATAAGGGACATTTGGGTAAGAGCAAAAAACTTATTGTTAAATACCACAAATATACCTATGATTTCTAAATCGTTCGCAAAAACTTACCGCCAAAACAGCCAGCGATAACAAACAGTAGAAGGCACGGTGCAAGTGTTTTTCCCATATTGCAGTTTACGATTTCTTCAGTCAGCCCATTGTAGTGTTCTTCAAATGTCTGAGGACTGTTGTGACACGTTACTTCCTGGTTCAAAACAGAAATACTGGACGTCGGCCTCATACGTATGCATAGCTTCCTCTTCGCCTCTCATAAAAATTACTTAAGGTTCGTGTCGTTCTTTTAAAATGCCAATCGAGCCAAGCGTGTGGTTGTCTATAAATAAATGTTCATTAATTCCCAAGGTCCATCGCAATATACATTAGAAAAGACTACGTTGCAGAAGAATTTCCTGCGGGACGCTTCTGAATGGTTGCCATGCAACGTCATCAGGGGGACCTGATTAATATTCATGAGCCAAAAACAACAACATCAAAAAACACCTTTCCATTGTATTTACTTACTATTTTATTTATTTACTTTTTAATCATTAAAAAGTATTTGGAATAAAACAAAACAATAAAACAAATGATGATTGATAAATTAGTCAAACTGCAGCAAGTACTAGTTTGTTTGTATGTTTGTTTGTTTGTTTGTTTGTTATTATTATTATTATTATTATTATTATTATTATTATTATTATTATTATTATTATTATTATTATTATTATTATTATTATTACTATATATGACCCTGGGCCACAAATCTTTCGAAATTGAGATTTATATATCTTCTGAAAGCTGAATAAATTAGCTTTCCATTGATGTATAGTAGGACCGGACAATATTTGGCCGAGATATTTGAAAATCTGGAATCTGGGGAAACAAAAAAAATCACATATTGAAAAAAAAAATCGTCTTTAAAATTGTCCAAATTAAGTCCATAGAAATGCATATTACTAAGCAAAAATGAAGTTTTGATATGTTTATGGTAAGAAATTTACTAAATATATTCATGGAACATGATCTTTACTTAATATTGTAATCATTTTTGGCATAAAAGAAAAATCCATCATTTTGACCCATACAATGTATTTTTGGCTATTGCTACAAACATACCCCGGCGACTTGAGACTGGTTTTGTGCTCCAGGGTCAAATATGTACTGCGACTATCATCCTCCAGATTTATAGTAAGAATTTATGAAAACAGCAACAGTGCCATCTGCTTGTCAAGCACTCATACTGTTGTGTTAAAAGCCACGAACATGTCTCAGTAGTTTTCATATATATATGTAGCACTTTATTTATTTTTATTTAATTTTTTTGTAAAAAGACAAAACAGAAGGGCCGTTCTAAATCTTGTAATCATGTGTAATGTCCACCCGTGGCTGACGGATGGTTAAGCCATTACATGCTGTCTTACCAACCCGAAGCTGCAGTTAAGTGTTCTTTTGCTCTGGCATATGTTAGTCCAGATGCTGTGCTCTCCACTGCTGGTCATTAGCTCTTCTATTGCCCTGCATCCAGCTCATATTCACTCATGCTGAGCACACACACACACACACACACACACACACACACACACACACACACACACACACACACACACACACACACACACACACACACTCTTTCTTGTTCTTTTTCAAGTCTTTAATCAATGTTATACACGCATTCATGTTAAGCTGCTTCTACTACAATATATTCCTTCTGCCACCTCTTAGACTGTTTACCTGGAACTGTACAAAAACCTTAATGATTTGTTTCTTATGTCTTTAAAATTGTAAATATTTAAATAAATATTTTATACTTTATAATTTGCGACTAGTAACTACATTTATATTTTATTTGAATTGTAGTTTAGAAAGTTTTGTTTGCTATAATCCCCATTTAAGACCAGGGTTAGTTTCCAGTGAAAAGTTTATTTTGAGGGGAAATATATGATCTTGTAATTTTGTCAGATAATGAATAATAATTAAACATGTTTTGAAATACATTTTAAAAAAACTGCCAGTGAAAGCACACATTTGTCTAATTTAGCCTATAACGTTGACATCGACTAGCCTTTGTGACAATGAGACACACTGTGTGACAACTAGCCCCAGATTTTAAATTTAATTTACACCTAGCTTTTCTTTTTTTATGATTCAGTCTCTCTTTTCTTTCTTTGTAGTTTGCAGAAACAACACTTAATTAATAAACTGTTTATTTGTAGCCTAATTAAACGTTACACATTATTGATAAGGTCAAACGCACCTCTCGCACAGATCAAAGAAGCCTAATGGGCGTCATTTACCTTGCTTGTCTTTTTAATGGGGTTTTATAAAGGGGCTCATTCAAAAGTCAAAACGGCGTAAGATGCGATTTCACGCCTTTTTAGGTTCATCCTTAAGTAGCCACCAGTACACTATAACAGCTGTGAGTCAGACGCGCTGCGCTGAACGGACACTTGAGCGTCCCCCGGCAGACGAGGCGGCCGCCGCGCGCGCCAGTTTCCGTTCGTCTCTCCGGTTGCTGGGAGCCCAGACAAACTCACGCTCTGTTTGAGCAGAACACTATTACAGACGTGCGCCTAAATATTTGCTCAGAAAACAGACTCGCCACGAGCGATGGGTATAAATGAGCAAACCGCTAATCATCCAGAACGCGAAACGGACAGCACGACTTCACGAGCGACATCCATCGAGCATTACACGGCAAGAGAAACTCAACATTTTTCTAAATTCGTTTTCTTTCTTTCTTTCTTTCTTTCTTTCTTTCTTTCTTTCAGCTATATAAAAAAAGTTATCACATTTAATCTTACCCATGTTCTAAAATTTTTATTGTCCAAAACATTGTTACAGACAAGAAGAAAAATGATTAAAATTAAAATAATTTTAAAATCTTTTTCTTTCTTTCTTTCTTTCTTTCTTTCTTTCTTTCTTTCTTTCTTTCTTTCTTTCTTTCTTTCTTTCTTTCTATGCGAATCATAATCTTTTAAACGTTTTTTATTGTAGAATTTTTTTTTTACAGAAAACAACAATTCAAATTAAAATAGTTATAAAAATATTTTATTGTTTCTTCACTCTTTCTTTGTCATATTTATATCAGTGATCCTACACAATCTATTAATTGTAAATCTGTATTTTTCTGTGTGTGTATGTGTGTGTACTATATGTTTAATATACATTTATTAAACCAAAAAATACTCTTGTTATGAGAAAAAATATATATATTTCAGTATCGACCATAGTATTACAGAGATGTAGCCTTTTCCTCCGTGACAACTGTCCCCAATCTGGTGTATATTTATATATACATGTCATTTTTTTCATAGGATGGCAGCAAGTGTTATCAGGACGCTGAGTAATCTGGGTTTGGCAAAACCCTTCCCTCCCTGTTTCTTTCCGGCTGAGGATGAGGAGGAGACTGAAGAAGAATATGAAGAGGAGCTGAGAGAGGACAGTTTGGAGGAGGACGAGGATGCAGTAGCCAGTGAGTCTCAAGAGGAACAGCCATGGAGTGTTGATTCGTCCCCCAATAGTGCTGAGATGACCAATCAGCTCCTACGGTTTGCTGAACTCATCAGCAGCGATGTCCAGCGCTACTTCGGCCGAAGCCAAGACCCTGATGCCTGTGACATCTATGCAGAGAGACCGTGTCCAAAAGTTGGGGGCCGTCAGCGGTACTACGCTGACTTCATCAAAGTAGCATCATCAGGGCATGCGGAGGAGCCTGAGTTGCTCGGGCCCCTTGCAGAGCTCTTTCAAGACACTCAAAGGAAAGGACGGAGTTTACCCATGAACCAACGGCGCCTGCCAATCAGCTTCTGGACAGAGCCTTTTGCACATCAGCTTGACGTGTTGGGTGATGCAAACACACAAGAGAACTCGCTCAGTATAATTAACACATCAGAGGGCTCCAGTAACATCAATACGTCTTCGAGTATGTTCAGTAACACAAGCGTTTGCACCATGACCAGCTCCAGTATCTCAGGGACTCTCAGTAGCTCAAGCACACCAGACTTCAGTGATTTACTTGCTCACTGGGCCATGGACAGAGAAAACCCCAATGAATTCAACTGTGACTATCCACTTTCGTAATCAATCAGCCCGTCTTCTACACTGCAAAATATCATGTTGTTAATTTGTTCTGCTTTTCTTCTTGTTCTTAATGTCTGTGTTGTTTTTCAGTAAAATATCTGCACAAGACAAAACTGCATCTTCTCATGTTCTGTTCTCAGTTGCTTTAATTTGTTTTAATTTTAATGTTTTGTATGTTATCTAATTAATTAACTTTATTTTTATTTTTGGCAGTGCATTCAATATTCAGTTTCTCAATTTAATATACTACTCCTACAGCATTTTCTTGATCATTCTTTCTCTCAAGTTGTTTTTTAATGTACGAAAAGACAAAAAAAATGTATGCAACAAAGTGCTATTAAAACACTCTGTTTGCAATCAGTAATGCATCTAACTCCTCACACAGGGATGACCAATTTATTAAACACATAACACATTTATTAAAAAACAAAATAGCGTAATAAAAATGCAAAGAAAATTCTGTAACTGTAATCTTGTGATATCAGAAATGATTAAAAAAAATCTAAATATTAGCAAAAACTATAATAGTATATCAATGATTATTAAAAAAGCACTGCTTTATATGGAATCAAGTATTCCAATAAGAAGTGGAATAACCTTTACATTTATGTTCATTATAGACTTAAACAATGACAGAAAACGGAATGAGAAACACTTGGTTAACTGGTTTCAACACATTTCCTTGTAATAATGATATGAATCTGCCCTGTCATACTACATGCACAAACCACATAACCACAGGCCATTAAGATGAATAATTCACAGGTACAGGGAATACAAGTTAGCAAAGAATCCCACTTCTGTCTATGCAGTGATTGTGTGGGATAATGTGTGTATGTCCCTCTCTGTAATTTCATAACTTGTTTAAATAGTGTATGTTTGCAGATCTTCATTTCGGTCCTCTGAGTGCTTACGTGTCTGAGCAGGGTGAAACCACTAGTGGCACATGGGCCGAAAGACCAGATATGGATATGTGGCTAATTCACACACACACACACACACACACACACACACACACACACACACACACACACACACGCACGTCCACAATACTGTTTGTTTTTCAATTATATGTACTGGACACTATTCTATAGATAACTGGAAGCATGCAATAAAGACAGCCACAGTATATTCTCAAGTTATGTGAATTTCCTACGTTATTATATTTGCTTGTAATCTGATGTTAATTTCCACTCTCCAACGGCTCACTTTCAGAGCTCATGTGAAGTGGCAAGTAAGACCAGTAGATTTGCACCACGCAGGCATTTCAATGATTGGTCAGCGTCAGTGTTCTCTTATCAGCACCACAAGACCACAGAGCAGCATGGTGCAGCTCATTTCAGCTCATTCACTTCCTCTGTAGGCCCCTGAACCGATCGATCATGAGGCTTCTACACATCCTGGGTTTCACCGTCTTGCTCTGCGGCCTGTGTGTGAGGGCAGAGGAGGAAACAGCTGAGGACAAAGTAGAGGAAAAAGTAGAGAACAGCTCTGAAGAAGACACAGAACCAGAGAAACCAGAGAAGACAGAAGAAATTACAGAAGAGAAAGATGTTTTGGTCCTTCATAGCGTCAACTTTGAAAGAGCTCTTAGTGAGAACAAATACCTGCTTGTGGAATTTTGTAAGTCCTCTATGACTTTCCTTTGAAATATATTATAATTTTGCTTGCAAATGGGAATTCTGATGTTTGTCTAAATAATGAAAGAAGACACCACACTACAATATATATTTACTGCAATGTGTGTTTAAAAATCATTTAAATTATCATTTAAAAAGTTTTATATTCAGTTGCATGCATTTAAACTATCCTATCAAAAGCAGCACACGTTCAAAGATTATTAGCAATTGTTGGACACATCATCCATGAGGAGTGCACCTGTTATTTTCCCCACGCTTGTAAGGAGGGCCAGTTATGCTTATGCTTTTTTAATACTGTATTAAGCTATTGTCATTGCAATACAATATTAGAACAAAGGTGATAAAATACTGATATTATTAATGTCAACATTTAGCATTTAATTCTGAGCTGAAAAATAGTGAATAGTTGTAACACTTTTTACTCTTGTAATATTTCTTAAACAGTTTCAGAGTAAAGTTGGGGACTAGGAAGATATTTGTATGAAATATTATTATAATTAACTGTTTTATGTTTTAATATATATATAAAAAAATAATAATAATTCATTCATGTGATAGCTCCTGCTCTCTAGTGTCACATTATCAGTAAAATAATAAGCTGAATTCTCTCAGCATTTCTTATTACTATCAGTGTTTTTCAGGATCTGTTGAATAGAAAGTTCTAAAACATGTGAACAATTCCTAAAACTATATGTCACTCAAAACATTCTAGTTACTGAAATATAGCCTTTGTGACAACATGCTGGTATGAAACTTGTTTTTGTCTTTTAAAACATAAAAAGATGCTCCGTGGTGTGGTCACTGTCGCAATTTGGAGCCAATTTATGCAGAAGTGGCTGGATTACTGAAAAATGGGTCATCTGAAGTACGACTGGCCAAAGTGAATGCTGACGAAGAAAAAGACCTTGCCACAGAGTTCCACGTGGGCAGTTTTCCCACTCTTAAATTCTTCAAAGATGGCAATAGGCAAAATGCCACCGATTTTTCTGGTAATATATTTATTTGTTTGGTGCATTTGCATGCATGGTGCTATTTTCATATAGTGTGTTCTATAAACAAAAGCTCATAGGCATTATTTTGTGATTTGAACAGGAAAGCGAACAGTAGAAGGAATCACAAGGTGGCTGGAGAGGCACACAGGGCCCAGCGCTACTGTTCTCAATGATGTGAAGAGTGCAGAGGCTCTGCTGGATGCACATGATGTGGTTGTGGTTGGATTCTTCCAGGTAATTTACCTATTGTTTGCATAAAGTAACTGACTTTGTAAGATATGACAGTGCCTTATAGCCAAAGAGTTCTATCATTGCACCATCTATTTATAACAAATGATTTATCATTGAAACGTTATTATTTTATTTTAATTTAATTAAATTTGCTCTCTATGTCCCAGGATTTGGAAGGAGATAAGGCAAAGACATTTTATGATGTAACTTTGATAGCAGTGGACTTTGAATTCGGCATCACAAACAACCCAGAGCTCTTCAAGAAGTATGATGTGAAAAGTGACTCATTGGTGCTTTTCAAGAAGGTAATTCCAGTAACCCTAGCACTGATTTAAATCTAATATATTTACATCGCAAATAGTGAGTCACTGAATCATTCATTCAACTGATTCACGACTGAAACACGTCAAAGTTGTTATTAAAGAGAGTTTCAGGAAGATTTTGTTTTAAAAATCAATAACATTCTTGCCTCAATTTAAATGTGTACAATCATTTTCCACAATTCCCTTTATCTTCTTAATGTAAACAAGACAGAACTACATGATGAATTGAGGACAACACCTACAGTGTAGTTTTCGCTCAGCAAACGGACTGTGTTCAGTCAGTTCAGTCAAACAATCAAATGCGTGATCTCTTCCCACACGCAACAGCTGTTGATATATGCTATCGTCAGTCTTTCAGGACAGTGAAAACCATAAGCGTAAAAAACTTAGGTAAACAAAAAATTCAATGCCTGAAATGGTATATTCATTCACTTTGAAGATTAATTTAAAATCATTTGTTCACTTTCTTGTTTAAAAAAATAATGTGTTGTATGCTCTTTATGATCTTATCACAAACCCACACATTCTTCTCTTTCCATACATTCCAGTTTGATGAAAAGCGGGCAGACATGCCACTCTCTGAGGACAGCAAGCTAGACAAAGGAGAGATGATTTCATTCATCCATGCCAACAGCATGAAACTTGTTATTCCATTTAATGAAGAGGTAACCCTTTTAAATTCACTTCACTAATCAATGAAACCAAGCGTTACAATAATTCGAAATGGTCTTAAAAATAAAAATTTTAATAAAATTAAATGTATGCTAATGAAATTACTCACGATATTGGTGATTAACATCTTTTTAATTTCATAATTTCTTTATTTTTATATTATCTTTCCGCAGAATGCTGAACAAATATTTAGGTCTAAGGTCCGTAATCACATGATTCTATTCATTAACACAACTGTGGAATCCCAAAACGCATTGCTAGAAGATTTCAGAGATGTTGCCAGTGAGTTTAAGGAAAAAGTAAGTGTTTTAACTTAATAGCTAAATTATAATAAAATAAGTTTATTCAACTCATATTGGGATATAGAGCTTTTTCCAATCTTGTCCTGCTCACAGTCAGTGTGTATGTGCACAGGTGCTTTTCATCACATTAGATGTCACGTCTGACAAATCAGATCATGTGCTGAAGTATTTCAGCATCTCTGCAAATGATGCTCCTATTATTCGCCTGATCAACATTGACAAAGTGGTGACATATGCAATGGAAGGACCAACCATCAACAAAGACGCGCTGAGAACATTTTGCCAGGGTGTTCTGGATGGTACCATGAAGGTCAGTGTGTTTCTGTAACCAGACATCTTCATTTGCAGCATATGTGTAGCTGTAAATGTAGTTAAATTAATTTAAATATCGCACTTCAATCTAGCCCTTTCTGAAGACTCAAGAAATTCCAGAGGATTGGGACAAGAATCCAGTTAAAGTCCTTGTTGGGAAGAACTTCAACGAAGTGGCTTTTGATGAGACTAAGAACGTCTTTGTGGAGTTTTGTAAGTCAGCAATTTATATTTTCAAGTTCAAATAAAAGTATTTAATAGTGGCTTTAACATATTTTGTCCTTCCTTACAGATGCTCCATGGTGTGGTCACTGTCAACAACTGGCTCCTATATGGGATGAGTTGGCCGAGAAGTACAAAGACCATGAGAATATAATCATTGCGAAAATGGACGCTACAGAAAATGATGCAGAAGATGTCACTATACAGGGATTTCCCACCATCAAATACTTTCCAGCTGGGGCTGAAAAAAAGGTTCGCAACAACAAACACTCTTAAATACTCTTATATTGTAAAAGGATATCAAATAGTATGTTGTTGTTTATTTCTTTGGTTATTAGAAATGATTTTACATTTTCCAAAGTTGCTGTAAATTAAAGAAATAGCAAATATTAAGGGCCTAATTTTAAAAATATAAAAGCTCTTTATAAAAAGTTTGATATTTAAGAATGTTCAATTTTATCCACTTGTAAACTTGCATAGGGCAATGTATACTGTACATAGTATATAACAATACTTTATGCAAACAGATTGTTGATTATAATGGAAACAGAGATTTGGAGACCTTCTCAAAGTTTCTGGATAATGGAGGAGTGATACCAGAAGAAGAGAGTAAAGATGATGAGGAGGACAAAGATGATGACGATGATGATGATGAAGATGATGATGATGAAGACAAGGTCAGTAAAAGCCAACAGATGGCTTGATTATTTAGCCGGTAGCGCTTTATTTTACAGTCCTGTTCCTCATGTACATACTATGTACTTATTATAGTAATTACAATAACTATGTAATAACTAGGTACTAACCCTGAACCTACCCCTAAACCTAACCCTACCCCATGTAGTTACCTTGTATTACCAGAACTTTATGTAGAATGGGCTAACGAGAATGTTAGTACACGTACTGTAAAATAAAGTGCAACCATTAAGCCTGTTATAAGTTCAAAAACATGAACTTTTTCATTTAAATAATATAGTTTGTGAGTTTCTATTTGCTTTTCAGGTGTCAGATGAGCCAACAGAAGATTCACCAAAATCTACCAATGGAACTAGCAAGGATGAGCTTTAAAAACAAAGCATAAATAAACTAATTTGTGCTAAATAATATCAGTGTGAGACTTACTGTATGCCAATGAGCCAATCTGTGTTTTGTCAGGTTAATGCCATTTTTCATTAATGCCCCCACTGGATCATTTCAACAAACTATACATACCTGACTTAATTGAATAAAAACAACTTAACATATTAAAGGGATACTCCACCCCAAAATTAAAAAGTTTTCATTAATCACTTAATGACAAAATGGAAGATATTTTGGATAAAAACCCAGGAGGCTTGACACTGTCCCATAGACTGCAAAAGTTAGTTATAGTGTCAGAGTCCAGAAAAGTATGAAAGACGTCATCAGAATAGTCCGTCTGTCATCAGTGGTTCAACAATGGTTAACATTATGAAGCAACGAGAATACTTTTTGTACACAAAGAAAACTAAAATAATGACTTTATTAAGTAATTTGTCTCCTCTGTTTCTCTCCACATCACTCTAGCAACATTTTGGTGAATCTGAACTGTACACAGTGGCGCCACAAGGATACCTTTTTTTTCATATATTTACCTTTTGATTTGAAAGAAAACAGTGCAGCCTTTTGGCTCGGCTGACTCAGAAGAGCGTACGCTGCCTGCGTTCAGCTCAGACTCGCCATAATGGCACTACAGTGATGTGGAGAGAAACAGAGACAAATTATTGAATAAAGTCATTATTCTTGTTTTCTTTTTGCATTTAAATGATGCCCAATTGGCATTAAGGGACCTATAGTGTGCCAAGAAAACAATCACTACACCATTACACCACCAGCAGCAGCCTGCACAGTGGTAACAAGGCATGATGGATCCATGTTCTCATTCTGTTTACACCAAATTCTGACTCTACCATCTGAATGTCTCAACAGAAATCGAGACTCATCAGACCAGGTGGAGATGAGTGGTACCCGGTGGGGTTTTCTGCTGTTGTAGCCCATCCGCCTCAAGGTTGTGTGTGTTGTGGCTTCACAAATGCTTTGCTGCATACCTTGGTTGTAACAAGTGGTTATTTCAGTCAAAGTTGCTCTTCTATCAGCTTGAATCAGTCGGCCTATTCTCCTCTGACCTCTAGCATCAACAAGGCATTTTCGCCCACAGGACTGCCACATACTGGATGTTTTTCCCTTTTCACACCATTCTTTGTAAACCTTAGAAATGGTTGTGCATGAAAATCCCAGTAACTGAGTAGATTGTGAAATACTCAGACCGGCCCGTCTGGCACCAACAACCATGCCACGCTCAAAATTGCTTAAATCACCTTTCTTTCCCATTCTGACGTTCAGTTTGGAGTTCAGGAGATTGTCTTGACCAGGACCACACACCTAAATGCATTGAAGCAACTGCCATGTGATTGGTCGATTAGATAATTGCATTAATGAGAAATTGAACAGGTGCTCCTAATTATCCTTTAGGTGAGTGTATATATGTGGTGTGAGATCATTTTGACACTGTCAGTATCAGTATTTGGCTATAAAAGAGTTAGCTATATGGATGAATTTAAAAAAAACTGTCAAGAATATGGCTACCATGAACATGAAGCCTATTTTTATGATCATTAAAGGTGCTGTAGGGAACTTTTGTAAAATAATATTTTTTTACATATTTATTAAACCTGTCATTATGTCCTGACAGTAGAATATGAGACAGATGATCTGTGAAAAAATCAAGCTCCTCTGGCTCCTCCCAGTGGTCCTATTGCCATTTGCAGAAACTCGCTCCCGGTAAAAAAAAATCAATCAGAGCTGCGGTCCGTAACTTTGTTTGTGTTCAAAATGTAGAAAAATGTATATAATAAGCGAGTACACCATGAATCCATTTACCAAACCGTGTTTTTAGCTTGTCCTGAATCACTAGGGTGCACCTATAATAAGTGTTATATTCTGACTATTTTAGATTGCTTCGGGGGTACCGCGGCGGAGTAACCCAGTACCTTTGTGATTCTTCATAGACGTAAACAGAGAGAAGTAGTTCCGGCTACGATGTTCTTCCGCAAGACACAAGCAGTTCTGTTTATTAACCGCTAGAGCGTCAAAAGTTCCCTACCGCAGCTTTAAGTTACAGTTAATCACATTTTTGTCCGTATTTCCATTACACTTATGCCAAAAAAGATTTTAAAAATTACAATATAAGGTATTTCTTTTACTGTGTTTACAGCATACACAATATAACTGTATTACAGTGTATATTTATTTCGGTTTTTACTGTAATATAATATAACAAAAAACTGTATTACTGTCAAAGAATCTGATATGAACCAGTATCACTGCCGCAATACATTTCTATTTTATCTTTTGATTTTGGAGTAATATACCATGTACATTTTTGCAAGTTTTAGGTTTATGATTCTTTTAATGCATTTGTTAATGCCATGGCCTTTATTTACCCAAGAAAAAAATGATGATGAATTCATTCATTAATGTCCTATGGCCACATTTATGATACATCATCCATGTTTGTACTCTAAATATTTCATAAGCAACAAAGCTACAGCAAGATATATTCTTCTCATGCCACGAGATAGCTGAAGGAAAGGAGTACTGATGTTAATAACAACTGGATGGAATCATTAAACCAAATCACAAATATGTTTAACATGTCTGTGTTAAGCATTTCTTTTTACTTACCCTAAGGCATGTTCACTGTGTAGCTGCACATTCCTGTTCATTGCAGTGGAATGCACGGACAACAAAGACTAACAGGTAAACAGGTCGAGTGAGTCAGGCATGTGATGTCATAAGAAAACTTTTCTGTGAAGAATCGACACGCAGGTAAGAATAATTCAGCTATATAAGCTTGTTTAAATGTAAACTTTCAAATGTATATTATTTATGATAAAAAGGCATTTTGAAGTGAGTATAAGAAAGTATATGGCATGCAATGGCCTGTGTTATTACAACTTGTATTTGTTGAAATGTATACTGTATGTATGATGGGCATGATTTTGACAAAAAGACAGACAAACATTCGCTATTTTCAACATTTCAAGTTGTATACTGTATGTATGATGGGCATGATTTTGACAAAAAGACAGACAAACATTCGCTATTTTCAACATTTCAAGTTGACAAACTCTGCATAGTAAAAAGCAATGTTTAGTAGAACATGCTTCAAAACCAACATGGGAAGTAAGGTCTGTATGTCACTCGACATGCAACTACTTTGTTTTATGAGCCAAGTTCACATCAGAGATTGCAATATCAGACATAGAATTGAATATGTGGAGTGATATATCATATAGATGAATAAAAAACACATTCTGGATTTGTAAAAGAAGAATTAGGCTCATGTAAAGACATACCACCTATTTTTCCCCATGGCTGGCATCCCAAACCTTCTAGGTTTGATCCAGAATGAAATAGATGAAATGAGGCTAATTGGTCATGTAGCCATGAACACAAGTATAAAGTACTTTTTGGAAATCCATAGGATTGTTTTATAATATGGAACAAATTGTTTTATTTAGTGTCTTACATAATTGGTCATGGGTCTGAAATAGACCAATAGGTCTATTACCACACTCTCAGAAAAAAAAACATACAAAAGCTGTCAACTTTGTACCTAAACAGTACATATTGCACCTCAAAGGTACATATTAGTACCTACAGTAAACATCAGGGTTCCTCAATTGCAGCCCGAGAGAATAATGTTTGGCCCGGTTTAATGTGGCATGAAAATTCGAACACACCTTCAGAAAGTGACATTAAACTGTGTCAATATCGGACACGAGTGCGCGGCACAACAAAGGTTTGCAGTGAGTTCCCATTTTAAGTTTGCTTTATCCTAAATTATTTTCAAGATCTGAGGTAAAATATCTGTTGTTGCTTTCACTATGGCTGTAAAGATCACGCAAAATAGTATTCAAACTCACATTAGACACTTTTAACTTTGAATAAAGCAGATAATCATTACCTGAGATTATCAATGTCATATTTTATTTTTCGCAGAAAATAAAAACCATTTCTAAAATAGAATTCCGTTTCGCTTATTGTCACGTGTCGCTGTCGCGGGTGATTGAGGAACCCTGGTGTACATATTAGTACCAAAAAGGTGCAAAAGTGTACCTTTTGAAAAGGTTCTGCCCCAGTGACAGCTTTAGTAACTTTTTTTTCTAAGAGTGCAGGTTAAATTACTCATATGATTTTATGGTTTTTCTTTTAATACATTTTTTTTAACAAGGCTTTTAAAAAATATTGTTTAATTATAACATTTTTCTTTGCTGATACAAAACAACTCACATGGTTTAGTAAAAGGATAACTACCGACATAATCATTTTGTTCTCTTCATGACTTGCATCTTAGATATAGGGTACCACTTTTCTCTCATATGATGCTCTAATTCACTGATGGTTAGAAAGTATGTTTTATTTCCCTACTTTAATTAGACTTAGTCAGACTATTTTTGCAATGACTGAATCAGCACCCAACTGACTACTAGCCTATTAGTACTTCTTTCAGAAGGTAATGTACGCAGATTTAGTACATCGTATTTTCATGTTATTCAAAAACTCAATTAATTTATTATACTAACTCATTATATTATAGATGGATATTCCCACATGTGCTGCAGCAACAGCAGGCTCCCTATCACCACCTCCCGCTTACAATGACTTTAATAAGTTTCCCCTTTATGAGGAAATCATTCCAGATTCACCACCACCCGATTATACCATCGCCATAGCCCCAGCTTCTGACAGGGAGAGAGGTAAGAGCTGCACCTGCTGAGGGCAGCATATAAATTGCATATATGAATGAAAAGTATATATTAATATATATACATTTTTTGTTAACAGCCAATCTTCAAGAGATTCCTCAAAACCCTAACAGGAGGGCAAACCCGTATCCTGTCCTCAATGTGCCTCGAATCGAAATAATCGAACACAGAGAACAAAGTAAGTGCCATTAAAGGAATAGTTCATTCAGAAAAAAAAAAGACAAAAAATCTGCCAATCTGAGATTAAGTTGAGTTAGGAGAAATTCAGCATTCAATCACTTGCTCAACAATGGATCCACTGCAGTGAATGGGTGCCATCAGAACGAGAGTCCAAACCGCTGATAAAAAACATCACAATAATCCACAACAAATCCACATGACTCGAGGAGTTAATGTAAACAAATGAAGGCATTTTAACTTCACATCGTTGCTTCTAGCTAAAATAGCTACTAGATCCATAATATAGCTTTCTCCAGTGAAAAAGTCATCTTCTCTAAATCAGAAGAAAAATATGTACAGATCAAGCACTGTTTAAACATAAGTTCTAAATAAATATGTAGGGTGATTTTGATGTGAGAGGACAAAAGGGGATGTATTTGTTTCTTATCACTTCATAAGGTGTTAATTGATAGGTTGGAGTTGATTACTTGAGGATTAATGTGATGCTTTAATCATCTGCTTGAACTATAATTCTGACGGCACCCATTCAAAGCATAGGATCCATTGGTGAACAAGTAAAGGAATGCTAAAATGTCTCCAAATAAAGAAACAAAGTCATCTGCACTCGGATGGCCTAGCCATAACCAATTTTTTTTCACTGTTTAAGCATTCATACAGCAGATAGTGCAGCCTGTAGCTCCTCAGGTGGTCGTGGTGCAGCCACAGCAGATGCTTGTTCTTTTGGATGACACACCGACAGCGACTGTGTGCAAGTACTGCAATAAAAGCATCATCACTAATGTAAAATATAAATCTGGTTCTGCTGCATGGGCTATGTGCTGTTTATTGACTATACTTGGGTAAGAACAATAGACAAAATTGCATTGTAACTGTTGAAGATACCTCTAAACATGCCAATTATTTTTCTAATTGTGTCTCTGTCTTCATTTCTTTGTTTTTCAGGCTCATTTGTGGATGTTGCCTCATCCCATTCTTTGTCAGCGGTTTTAAAGATGTCCATCACTCCTGTCCTTACTGCCATAAGCATTTGGGAATATACACCCGGAAATGACTTCATTTCCAAACTCTCACACACATTCAATATTATGATCAATACTTGCATTTTAAAAGTCTATAAACTGCCATAATGTATTAAAACAATTATAATGCAAAGCATATTTGCTTATGATTTACTTTAAAAAAAAAAAGCTAAATATCTTTACATAAAAAATATCTTCAATATAAATGAGGCTGTTATTTTACAAATACCACTTGTGATTGAACATTTTATCTTTGTTGAGGAAAATATGCAACTGTCCTATTGCAAGTTTGCAAGTCCTTTTAATGTGCCTTTGTGTTGTAACCGCATGTTATCGTGATTGTTTTTATTAAAAAAGTGATTTATTAAGAAAGACACCACACATTATCGTAATTGTTTTTATTAAGAAAGTGGTTTATTAATAGACAGAACAGTAAGGGACAGCGAGGTTGTAAAACTATTAAACAAGAGCTAAAATATTGTTCTTAATACAAATGTATTAGAGCTTAGATCGGGCCCAACAAATCAAGCCCGACCCTACCCGAGCCCGAGCACGTTGTGTCCGAGCCCGGCCCGGCCCGACACGTTCACTGTAATTATGAGGCCGAGCCCGATTTAAACCCGACCATTTTTAATATATGGGCCGTTATAACCAGGGGCGGCGCCAGAATTTTTTTTTTTTTTTTTTTACCGCAGGTGCTGCTGTGCTACAGTGGAGGCTGGAGCTGTATACAGCTCCCCCGTAGCACAGCAACACCTGCGGTAAAAAAAAAAAAAAGAAAAAAAAAGAAATTCTGGGGCAGCCCCTGGTCGGGTTTAAATAAATATATTTATTAAATGCGTGTCGCATTTAATGCACGAGACAAAACCAACACATATGTTGTCACTCCCCTCGACTAGTTTAAAATCAGGGCAGGTGTCCTGACATTTTATCCTACCTTGTCAGATTTTCCTACCTGGGTCTATTGCGCACGCGCACATCAATATCCGTTGTCTCCATAGGGTTGTCTCATGCTAATCAAATATATTTAATAGGCTAAGGGCCCCACTCATCCATAGGGGCGCCAGAATGAGTGAACGAGTGAATTTTTTTTTTTTTACATATTTTTTTAAATAGGCTACTATTTAAAAACCATTAATTCGAAATACTACCAAATAAAGCAAAAAAAAAAAAAAAAATTCTGGCTCTTCAATCTTCCCCCGCCCATCGAGTGCTTGAAGTGCGTCAGAAACAGAGCGCGCGCACGATCAGTTGTTTCGTTTACTGTCTATGGTTGTTGGTACTTTGCATGGTAATTTGTTGTGTAGAGTGCCCGACGCCGCATCCAATGTAGACAGCACTGCTTTTGTTAACACACTGTCTATGGTAGAAACGGGCCTGGCAGCTCGCGCCAGTTCTAGACACGGTGAAAGTTTCCTGATTGTGACGGAAGGCCGAATTTACATGACACGTTATAAATTAGCATAAGCCCTATTCGGACGGGACTAGTTTTACAGGGGGTCGTTAGAGAAATCTGCGTTTCACAGACGTACTTGGTGATTTTAATCCCGTCCGAATCTGCCACCTCTGTGTTTTTCTCACACAACCTCTGTGATAATTCCTGAGCAAATTACCTACCATTTTTCAGCAAACTCAGTGATCCTCTGAGAAAACTAATCCCGTCCGAATGCGAATGTCTGTGATTGCCGGTGATATTTTATTTCACAACGCGTTTCCATGTGTGTTTTGGCCAACGTGAATTACCGTAGATGCTCTTACCACGCAGATGTTTGATATATTTGCTTAGCGGCAAATAAATAGTAATAATAAAAAATACAAATAATAAAATCAAGAGCAAGATCGAGTAAACTGTTAATACCGGCTATTGTAATATCAGCATCAGGTAAGATTACTCACGTTCTTTTAGCTACTCAGTTACATAATGTTTTAATTAGCCTACATTTAATAAAAAAAAAAAAAAAAAAAAAAAGGAAAGGAAAACAAGTTAAACTAAAGGAACCACACATTAACATGGTTTTGCTATGCTAGCCATTTAGTATTTATTGTGTAATAATACTAAGGCAATCATTCTGAATGAATGCAATGCAAGCATACAGAGCGCGTGATCTCTGTGACGCCCAGATGCACAAATCAGACCCTCCCACCTCTGTAATAAACGAAAAAGGGCCAAGATGGCGGCGTTGTAGGTGGTTGTGTGTTTGTTCTACAGGGAAATAGAGGTGAAGTGGTGATATAACCAACTGTTTAGACTGTTGATAACGTGGTCATAAGAGGGAAAAGTCATATAATTCCATTTTGACATATTTCTGTATGGGAAAAAAAGGAAAGAAGAAAGTTAAACAAGCGTGTCTTGACAATATGGCTTCCATGGTTGATCAGTTTGAGGATTCAGCATCGGTCTGTAGTAGCACAGGACTGAAGTCACAGCGAGACACGGAGTTACAGTGGTTTGATTCGTGTCCAAACTTTGATAATGAAGTTATTGTCGCTGCTCTTTCGAATACTCCTCAGAAGCCAGCTGCCAAAAAATCGAAACGCGCGGAATCTAACGTTAGTGGAATCAGTAATGAGGATGTCTTGGCCGCAATACGCGAGCTGGCTTTAAAGCACGACAAGACTTTTCAAAAGATTTCAGCGATCGAAACTACCACCGAAACAACCTCGAAACAAATCGAAAGTCTGACAGCGACGGTGCAACAGCTTGTTGTTGATGTCGGCATTCACAAAGAGGCGCTTAATCATCTGGAATCAGAGATCCACTCTATAAGAAAGGAAAACAAATCCGTGAAAGCAAGTCTACAGGATTGCAGCCGTTACAGTTGGAAATGGTGTCTGAAGTTGCACGGTGTTGCGGATAAAGATGGCGAGGATGTCCGAAGCGTGGTTCTTAATATACTAAAGAAGATCGCTCCTGGAATCGGAGACGAGCTAAATGACAGTGTCGATGTTGCTCATCGTCTGGGACCGAAACGAGCGGATGGTAAGGCCAGATCGATCATAATCCTCTTCGCACTGCGTCGCATCCGTGACTTGATTTGGGGTGCTGCCAGAGGCTGCAAATTTCTATCTGATAACAAACTGCGTCTTTCGGAGCCTCTGTCTCCCGACGATAGAGCAGCGCGGGACAAGTTGTGGCCTCTCGTGAAGAAGGCACGGGAGGAAGGCAAGAGAGCAAGCTTCCGCAGCTCTTTTGCTTTGATTGACGGGAAGCAAGTCTTCTATTCTGATGTTACCTAAGCTGACTGCACTGGCTTCTTTTCTCATGCAGCACTTTAAAACGCACAACACGATTAACAACAGTATCTGCATAAAATCATACATAAAGTTGTGTGTAACATGGAAGTTACTATTTTTGATCCCCCTTAATTGTTATCCTTAATATTAGTCTTGAATTTTTTTTTTTTTTTAATTCTTTAATTGTTTTTCACCCTAAGTCGATATATTTCATAGGTTATTAACCACCTCTCCCTTTACATTTAGGGTTAAGCTAAAGAAAGTTACTTTTTGTGGTTTTGTTTAAATTGTTTGGTAGTTCTTATGGAGTACAAGTTCAAATCGTTGTCTGTTGCAACGTTGAATGTTCGAGGTTTGCGGGATGGTTTAAAAAGAAAAGCCATTTTTTTATTTTGTAAAAGAAGTGCAGCTGATCTTATATTTCTTCAAGAAATTCACTCAGGGGAAACAGATGTTAGATTTTGGAGGAATCAATGGGGAAACTCAATTTTCTTTAGTCATGGCAGCAATCACTCGGCAGGAACTGCTATTATGTTACACCGTTTTAGAGGGACCGTTTTAGAAACTTTGTGTTCTGAAGAAGGCAGATGGGTTATTGCCGTAATCAAACAAGATAATGCTACCTTCATAGCTTGCTGTGTATATGGTCACAATTCTTCTGCATCCAACAGAGTAATGTTCTCTCATTTAGTGGATAAACTTAGGCAAGTAAATAGGAAGTATATTGATGCTTATTTCATTTTGGGAGGAGATTTCAACGAATGCATAGATGATTGTCTGGACAGATACCCCCCTAGACTTGATGGTGGAAAAAATAATGACTTAATTTTTTCTCTTTGCACAGATCTCTCCCTGACTGATGCATGGCGGTTCTTTAACCCTTATACAAAAGATTTTACCTGGTCAAATAAAACTTTATCTCTTAGATCCAGGATTGACTTTTTTTTAATTTCTTCTTCTATTCTTAGCTATTTAAAAGATATTTCTCACACCATTGCCCCCTTATCTGATCATAAGTTAGTTTTTTTAAAGATAAGTGACGTCCAGGATAATCCGAGACTCAGGGGTTACTGGAAACTTAATAATACCTTGCTAAAAGATCAACAGTTTAATCATAGTATCATCAAGCTTATCAAAGAATTATTTACTGATTTAAATGGGGATTATAAAAAAACATGGGAGTTCTTTAAATATAAAGCCAGACATACAGCAGTTAAAAGAAGTAAAGAAATTAAAAAGAGTAAACGTCAAACTGATTCAGAGTTGGTTAATAAACTTAATGAGTTATTGACTAAAAGTAAAATTACAGAAGAAGAACATTTAGAAATAAAAAAGTTAAATTTGGAGCTTGATAAAGCCTACTTAGATTTGGCTAAAGGGGCATATACAAGGTCTCGTGCTAAATGGTTGGAGGAGGGGGAAAGCAATTCTAGTTATTTTTTTGCCCTGGAAAAAAGGAACGGTCAGAGGAAAGCTCTCTCTGCACTAAACATTGATGGAGTCATTTCTAAAGATCAAAAAGTAATATCTGATTTTGTTGCAAACTTTTATAGCACTCTTTATACCTCTAATTTCAACAATAATATTTCTGAGAAATTTATTGATTTAATTAAACACCATATTAAAGTTATTGATCGAGAGTATAGTCAAATTTGTGATTCTCCTTTATCAATTGATGAAATCAAGCAAGCTCTACATAAAATGAAAAAAGGTAGATCCCCTGGGATTGATGGGCTCTCGGTAGAATTTTATCTTCATTTTTGGGAGTTTATTAAATTACCATTATTTCATATGTATAATGAATGCATCAGTCAGGGAGATATGACGGCTAGTATGAAACAGGGAGTCATCTCTCTTATACCCAAGCAAGACAAGGATCCTTTAATAATCGACAATTGGCGACCTATTACTCTGTTAACATTAGACTATTAAATATTAGCCTCTGTCTATGCTAAAAGATTAAGTTATGGTTTAGACAATATAATTTCAGAATCTCAATCTGGTTTCATGAAAGGCCGTCACATTTCTAACAACATAAGATTAGTACTGGACTTGCTGGATTATTCCGATTTAATACATTCTGATGGTCTCATACTTTTTCTCGACTTTCATAAAGCCTTTGACTCCATAGAACACAAATTTATTTTTCGTACTCTAGAATTATTTGGATTTGGCAAAGCATTTATGGAGACTGTATCCATGTTTTATAGAGGCATTAACAGCTCAGTAATTGTGAACTTTGACACTTCTAAGAGGTTTAATATATATCGTGGAGTCAGACAGGGCTGTCCAATCTCCCCATTTTTATTTCTTTTAGCCACAGAGTTACTCTGTCTAAGAATTAAACAAGATGAAAGTTTGAAAGGAATCTCAATTTTTGACAGAGAGTTCAAAATATCACAGCTAGCAGATGACACTACGCTGTTTTTGCAGGACAAATGTCAGTTACCAAAAGCTCTGGATTTGGTTGAACAATTCTCATGTGCTTCAGGTCTAAAACTTAATACTTCGAAATGTGAAATTATGACAATTCATGATATGGATGATATAGTCTTAGGAGGCATCCTAGTTAAAAAAAGTGTAAAATATTTAGGAATTCATATCAGTAGAAATGTAATCAGTAGACATCATTTAAATTTTTCTGATAAAATTATAAAAACGAAACAGATCTTTAATATCTGGCTTCAGAGAGATCTTACATTATATGGTAGAGTTCTTTTATCTAAAGTTGAAGGGCTCTCTCACTTTGTATATTCTGCTCTTTCTTTGTTTGTCAACGATAAAACTATAAAGGAAATTAATAAAATATTTTTGGATTTTATCTGGAAAAATAGACCGTACAAGTTAAAAAGAGATGTCCTTACTAATTCCAGAAGCGAAGGTGGCCTTGATTTTTTGGACTTTGCAGACACTGTAAACACCTTTAAAGTAAACTGGCTGAAAAGATGCCTTGCAAATCCAATGTCAATGTGGTTTTTTATCCCAAATAAGATATTTGACCAACTTGGTGGCCTATCTTTCTTACTGAAATGTAATTTTCTGCCTGGTAAGTTACCTATTTCCTTATCTAACTTCCACCATCAATGTCTTCTTTCCTGGAAATTGTGTTTTGTCCATGGATTCTCCCCCCATAAAGTTCTCCTTTGGAATAATGCTGATATAACGGTTAGAAATAAATCACTTTTTTTTCCCTAGATGGTTTAATAATAACTTGAACTCTATTCTATCTGTGTTTGACAAGTCTGGTAATATTTTAACTTACAAACAATTTATGAATCTTCATAATTTTCCAGTCCCACCAAAGGAATATAATAATTTGATGAGAGCCATCCCAGTAGGTTTAACTCAGTTAATTTCAAGTCACCTTAAATTCAGTAAAGGCAACAGTGTTTATCCGGCTTTAAGTTTGGGGGGTATTGGTATATTAGATCGGAAATGCAATAACAGACATATCCGCAATATTTTTCAGACAAAAAGAAAGATTGTTCCAAGAGGGAAATTCTATTGGGGTTCCTTTTTAACAAATATAAATTGGAGAAAGGCCTGGCTCCTGCCAAGTAAATTTTGCATTTCTAATAAGGTAAAGGAGATCCATTATAAAATCCTTCATAAAATTTACCCCGTTAATCTGTCTATCTCAAAATATTCTAATGTCGATGAATCATGCTCGTTTTGTGGTTTTGTGGAGGAAACAGCTGCCCATTTGTTTTTTGATTGCGGTGTTACCAACAAATTATGGGGTGACATAAGCACCTACATTTCTAACCTTACAAATGTGTCCCACACTTTTATCCTCAAAGATGTTATCTTTTATTATGAAAATCCAAAGCTATTATCTGTTGAATATGTTGTTAATTTTCTTATATTGAATGCAAAATTTTTCATTCATAAACAGAAATGGCTTAAGTCTCCTTTGTCTTTCCCCCTTTTTCTTATGGAATTGGACTCTCTTGTTTCATCTCTTAGACTTACAGAGAACAAAAAGAGTAGCAAGTTTTTGATGTATTTTGACAACTTTTCCAAAAGAATGTAAGTTTATTTTTGCACTTTTATGTATCAATAATACTATAATTTTATATGCAAATCCAGAATGTCTATTTTATTTTATGTTTGCTTCTAATTGGAGTGTATTTATATCTCGCTTCCCTGTGTTTTTGTATATTTGTACAACTTTTTTTCTTGCAATAAAAAAAAAAAAAAAAAAAAAAAAAAACCTCTGTAATAAACACGGAGATTTTAGTCCCGTCCGAATTGTTACATGAAAATCACAGACGTCAGGTGGTAAGAATCGAAACTCAAACTAACTAGTCCCGTCCGAATAGTGCTATAGTCTGCGATAGATACAGTGCCAAAAAGAAGAGAAGAGGATAAAGACAGAGGTAAAGAGATGTAGTGAAAGAACAATAGGAGTAAGATACTATAATTTCATGGCAGTTATTTTTACCTTAAACTTAATGTTAGCAGTTGTTCTGAGTTCTGAGTCCCCAGACTGTGATTTTGTACAATCACGTCAGTTTTAAGACGCATTTTTTATTATCACTTTTTTATTAATGTTTTACTCTACAGTTGTACAGTTTTGGGGGAATACTGTACAGGCCAAAAGTTTGGAAACATTACTATTTTTAATGTTTTTGAAAGAAGTTTCTTCTGCTCATCAAGCCTGTATTTATTTGATCAAAAATACAGAAAAATGTAATATTGTGATATATTATTACAATTTAAAATAATTTGTTTTCAATTTATTATACTTTAAATTATCATTTATTTCTGTGATGCAAAGCTGAATTTTCAGCATCATTACTCCATTCTTCAGTGTCACATGTGACATCCAGTCTATCACATGATCCTTTAGAAATCATTCTAATATGATGATTTATTATGAGTGTTGGAAACAGTTCTGCTGTAATGTGTGTGTGTGTGTGTGTGTGTGTTTGTATTGCTATATTAGTGAGGACCAAAATGTGACAAAACACCTTTTAAGTGAGGACCTTTTGGTAAAGTGAGGACAAAATCGTGGTCCTCACTTTATTTTGCTCAGAATAGCCCCCGGGGGGGTGGGGCATTGTGCTGTGCAAATCTCTCAAATGTCCTTACTTCAATAGCAGATCATGACAGAACTGTGTTTCCTTCATTCTCCTGCGCCCCCTCTAAAGGATAGAGACGTGAACTGCAGCCAATTTATCATTCGCTGGAAGAGAACGGCTCCGATTTTTTGATTGGTTGGCTTGGTGATTTTTGTGATTGGTCGGCCAGAGAACGTACATATCTGTACATAAACTGTATTTCTTTCTTTATTTCTTAAATATCACAATTACTTTCCCAAATAATGAGTACATAAAATAGGATGTATGCATTTCAGCAACAACTGCCTCACAAATGCAATTGTTTTTCATCGAGCTGCATTTAATGGCGATCATTATGCACGGCTTTTTGGCGCCAGCATTACGTCACGTGGAGTACGTGAATCGAGCTCGCGTTCCGCGAAACGTGACAGTGACGCGTATGAACGGAGAGAAATGACGGAGCGGTTTAACCGGAGACTGAGTCGGCTGCGGGAGCACCACGCGATCTGTGAGCAGAGACACCGGAGAAACAGCGCGAAGGACGGAGTAAGTACTGTTCTAACACAGTAAATATCAACTGTCGATTTATTTTAACGTTTGTATCCGTGTTATTTAATTATTAAATTAAGTGTTCATGGTTTTATGTAGATAGAGTGGGGGAGGGAGAGAGGTACAACCACCAGTTGATATGTTTTGCATAGATTAGTTTTAATGAATGATTTTAATGAGGAAAATGGCAAGAGCTGACTGCCAAAATCGCCCCCTTCTTAAATAAATATTTTTAATTGGTATACTGTACATATTTATATCTGTATACGTGATGTAGAACAATTCTACAAGAGAATCAGTGTCAAAAACGAAGCAAGTAATGTTTAAAGAACTAAATATGAACTGTGGATTTATTAATCAGTAGCATCGGTGTTGTGTGGAAATTAAAGATGAAAGATTAATAATGCTTCACGCGATGTGTGATCTGCGCCCCTCCCCCACACGAGCCGAGCGGAGCGGAGGCCCAGAGCAGAGAGCGAAGCTGAGAGTGAGCGCTGAGCAGAGAGCGAGGGGGTGGGGGAGGGGCGGCTGGTTTCTGTTAGAGTTGATTTTACTAATGAGATGGAATCTGCCACACTTTTAACATTAAACAAGGCGCATGGACACAAACTGTACAAGAATATGAAGAAAGAATCATACACCACTTATGATGAAGAGGACTTTAATACTTTAAAATGTTGTTTTTGAAATGACTGTAAGTTAACTTAAAAAAATGATTGATTATAGATGAAAACTTCACATCAAGATGGACAGAAGAGGGATGAGGAGGATCTGGATGGACAGAAGAGGGATGAGGAGGATCTGGATGGACAGAAGAGGGATGAGGAGGACCAAGACGGACAAAATGACTTAATCCAGGAAATTTGTATAGAGGTAAGTAATAGTTAAGGGCAGTTTTGTTTATATTATTAAATTTAAACAGATCGTTGGATATATTTTTATTATACATACATTCACAAACAGCTAAATATATTTTCATCTGAAAATTAGCTTTTTGTCTTGTACTCCCTCATGTAGATTTAAACCTGTATCATATTCTGTGGAACACAAAATAATATTTTCAGATTTTCTTTTTCTTCTGTTTATTGCAAGTCGATTCTTCAGTAGGGTTAGGAATCATTAGAAATTTTCCGGTTCTGCCTTATGGTTCCGTTTTCAATTCCAGTTCCATTAAAATCATTAAACAACTATAAAAATAAAAATAGTGTTAAGGAAAACTTAACAATATTCAACTACTCCGTGCTTAATACTGTTTATTACTTACTGTAAACTTAATTTAAAGGTTGGCAATGTCAAAATGCAACATATATTACGCGATACAAATTTTCCGGTTCCATTTAAATAAACTATTATGTTTTTTTACCATTTTACCTTCATTGAATGTAGTGTTGCTTGAAGGTATAAGTAATGTTGAGTAATGCTAGTACCAGTCCCTCCAGAAAAACGTGATTATGCGATCGCCTGATTTAATGCATAATCAGCCAAAGGCCGCACATTTATGCTGGGTTGCATTTTTTCAAATATGTCGCTCTTTTGTCGCATAAATTGACGATTTCAGAAAGCAAAATATGCGGGGCTAGCATGATTTCATAATCCCTGTATTTTCGTTGCAAAAAACTCACATATATATATATATATTAGCAGAAAGTTGAAAAATGTTGCGTTTACTTCACACAAGTAAAGCGCCAATTTCCCCTATTGCCCTGGGAACCTTATGAAGTGACGTAATTACATGACGTGAACATCATCTGCAAACCCAGCGGTGAAACTTGAAGCGTGCAAATCCTTCTTATTTGCCAACAAAAATAAGCGCAAAAGAACGCGTGAAGCAGTTTCCCGATTTGTTACATGACAGTGGAGACAAATTATATTGCGTGAACTTGCGAAAACTGCGGTTTGATGAAATAGAGAAAAAAGGGTGATTCCCCCAGCACCCCCTTCTCACTAGGCTACTAACACTGTTGTAGTTTCATTCGGAAGTTGATGCAACTTTACAGTTGTAAGATTGCACTTTTTTGTTACAGAACAGTACCAAAAACTTACAGTTGTAATTATATTAGTAGTATGTAAAATAACTTACGTTGCAGTAAGACATTGCAACTTAAATATTCTGTGATTTAGTATGCTCGCTTATCATAGGAAGTAATAAGAAATTACTCTTTACATTAAGGTAGTAGCCTAGTGAGAAAAAGGTGTTGGGGGAATCATCTTTTTTTCTCTTTTTCATCAAACCGCAGTTATTGCAAGTTCACGCAAATTCATCGGATAAAATTGCAAAAATATCCCACATATTCCATCGCATTTTTAAGAAAACGTGCCGCAAAATCAAGGATTTTTGCCCGCAACAATCACAAAAAAAATCAGCGTTTTTCTGGAGGGACTGTAGTACATCAATAACATTTAGCTTTTCAAGCAGGAAAAAGCTGATTGGCCAAATAGTCCCTTGAGAGCTGAGACACTTGTTATTCTCCTCAAATTAATGAACTGTTATACTTATAACCATGTATACACACTCTCCATAAAGCTCCTATTTTATAGTGGTCGACCGATATATGTTTCTTGACTGCAGATATCTTAGAAAGCAGGGGGCCGATAGCTGATATAAAGCCAATATGATTTTTTAATTATTATTATTAATATTTAAGAAGTTTAAAATCACTTGACAATGGATTAAAAAGTAAATGTGGAAAAGAAACATGCTTATGCTGCATTCACAGCAGACGCAAATAGAGCGTCTGACGTGAGTGATTTCAATGTTAAGTCAATACAAAGACGGGAATAGACAACCTGTGAAGTCCAGCCGATGTCATTTTTGTTCAGGCTAGTTACATCTATTTTGAGCTACCAAAAGCTGTAGTATGCCTGCCCAAAGGGCTAACAGGGATTTTGGAATTTAGCGAGCCCTAAAGTCAAGAATAAAGAACAGTCACTGATAGTTAGGGTTAGGGTTAGGGTTAGGGTTGGACCAAACCAGACTAACCCTAAAAACCCTAACCCTAACAACATTTATAAAACTATTACACTGTGTCAACATTTTAACATAATGTTAGTATCCATCAAATTGACAACATTATAGTTTACAGAAAAACCAATACAATTCCCATTATAACCCTGAAAAACCATTCTTTGTGTTTTTGGGAGGAGTTTTTATTTATGTTTATTTTATTGTTTAACAGGCAAGATTATAACTGTATAACTACTTTTACATAATTAATTTAATTGCTGAATTTCACTGGAAAGATTTTATTTTTATTTTATATAAATAACTATTTCTTTAGTCAATTTGTAAAGTATTACATATCTTACATTGTATTTGGGATTGGTGGAAAAAGTGCTGAATGTTTTATTTCATCCAAGTGAAATTAGAAAGCAGTTAGACTGAACTTACATTGGTATTAAACGCGGAGCCAGGTGCGAGTCGATGCAGGTTGTGAGCGTGTGTTGAGCCTCATCATACTGCCAGATGCGCTCGTGAAGAGGTGCAGGGCGAGCCAATATAACCCAGTGTTACGAAACAGGCTGCGTGAATACAGCAAGTGTGAACGTCTCGTCCGTGACGCGAGATTCGTGCCATGTGGGGAAGATAGGAGCGAGTATGAGTAGGGGTGTGACGGTTAGTATATAACCGTGAGACCGGCGGTTATAGTTGAACACCGTCATTAGAACTCTATAACCGCCAAAACCGTGTCATTAAAATATTTTTTACAAACATTTTTTATCAAAAATTATTTTCATTTTTTAGATAGGATCATAAGATGCGCAATATATTGGGAGACATGGTTTTTACCACTTAATGAAGTTTTGTAAATCGTCAGACATGATATTTACCACTTCATTAAATTTTGCTTTGTAGAAAACCTTTCTTAAAAACGAATTTCGTTTTGTACAAATTTTATCTTAAATTTCATCAACCAATTGCATGTATTTTAATAAATAAAAAGCAAATATAGCAGACAATGATAACCGTGACATGGAAGCACCAGCGCGCGTTCACTTGCACTGCACTGTGAACTAGAGCGCATCTCATCGCAAATGAAACTCAGCGTAGGCCTATGCTTCATACATTAGCATTAAATATCTTTGCTGCATCCTTTCTAGAACAGACAATGGCTTTTTTTGCGGCTCGCATCAGCAAAGCATTGCATCGCAAAACAATCAGCGGATGGCGGACGGGTGCGGCTTTGAAATTTGCTCAAAAAACGATGGTGCGGATGATGAGTTTTGTGACAGATCTCCTTATAAAAACGGAGGTCTGAAATCTCTGCCCCTTTACCGATCAGAGTGGCGCTGATACGGAGTTAACCCGCTACCTCCAAGAACAACCAATTGACTCTACGGCAGATCCACTACACCCACATCCCCCCCCCCCCCCCCCGGGCGGTTATGTTATGAACCGTCACTTTTGACTCACGTCATAACCGTCATCACCAATTCTGAAACCGGCACACCCCTAAGTATGAGAAGCATTCAGAGACACACTCAGTGTGTGCGGTCTTTTGAATTTAGAATACCGAACATGCATTATAAACTTATTTCAAATTAATCTTTTGGGAAGATAAAATGTGTAAGACAACATTCATGTACTAACAAAACCTCTAATAATGTGTTCACACCAAATGCGTTTGACGCGAATTCGCGCCTGTCACCGGAGCTGAAAAATTTGAACTTTGCCGTCAATTCGTGCCGCGTTAACCAATCAGGAGCCTGCTAAGAGTCACTCATTCAACATGGAGGAATGACTGATGTTGTCAGTGAGCAGTCAACTGGAGCTATATGACAAAAGTTCATATTTCTATAGAAACAGGAATAAAGAGGAATTATATATATATATATATATTAATAGATTAATTTGAATAAAGGCCAAAGATAAGAAACGTTTAGTTTTACACCAAACTAATTATATTTTATCTTGACCACTAAAGAGACATCAGAGCCAGCGGCAAATGTCAGAAGGTCTAGCCGAGCTGAGGCTGCTCGCGGCGGATACATGATGATGGAGCTCCCGCTGATCATGTGGAGCTCACGTCTCCGAGATCGGCGAAACACATTTTTTAAATAGACGCTGTCATTATAAATAAACCTCATATCTGAGTTTAAAACAACTACATTCTCGCCTGAAATACTTTTAAAACTACATTTCATGACACGATAACCGTAATATTTTGAAAATTATCAGAATAAAAATGGCGGTTGAAAATGCTGCGTGAACTCATCTGGCACAAGCCCCCCCCTTGACGTAAATTCGTGTCTATTGTGAAGTTAATTTCACGCGCGAATGATCTCAAAATGTTCAAGCGGCAAACTAGACACGGTAGGCGCAAATTTGACGCTCTATTTGCGTTTGGTGTGAACACAGCATAAGAATGTATCTTTTATCCTCCAGTACTGAAAACAGAACCGATAAGGGAGCTCTTGATCGTTAATTCTTGTATTGTGACGCAGCTTTTGCAAATTACCTTTTTAGATCATTGTCTGTATTTTTGAAGTTTAAGTTACATAATGTTTTTCTTTAGTTTTAATTTGCCTAATTATTGATCTGACCCTGTAGACGCCATAATCCCACTCTGTCTCTCTCCCGCTTTCCTTTCCTTTCCTATTTTTTTTTTTTTGTAATGGTGGGCGTTTAATAAGTTGGTTAGAGCAGAGCTGATTGGGGAGAATGGAGGTGTGCTCACTATATTGGTTAGTAAGACTGCACTTACTACACAGAGCTGTAGTTCGCTGACAAGCTACGCAATATTGTGTTCATAACCAAATGTAATTCATCTGCGATTATGATGCGATATTGTGTAACTTGTCAGCGAACTGCAGCTCTGTGTAGTAAGTGCAGCTCCATTTGAAAGCAGCTGATGGACATTTACCACTAATCACAGAACCATCTTTACTGATGAGACACGCATTACAATCACATGCGATTAATCCTGCAGCACTAGTCCTATTTGAACTTATTTGCCACGTCATTGTTTGATACAAATTATTCAGTCTTCGTTGATATCAGCTGTGTATAACAGCAAAACAGAATATCAACGCTGCACTTCAATATTATAAAGTCATCCTAAAAATGAGGCTGCTTGGTTTTTTTGCTTGCTGGCAGAACAGCTTTGGATGATTGTGTCATTGTTCCCATAGTTCGTTCATGGTATTTTGGCACATATGTGCACATATGTGATCACACCTTAAAGAGAAAGAATGTTTTGAGTTTTGAAAATTACTTTGTTTCATAGACAGAGACAATTTGACCTCTCAGTACATGACCCCATTTTATTCTTCTTTGGGTTGATAGTGTTTTGTATTTGGGGAAACATAAGTGATTTTATTATTTTTTAACCAATATATATTTTTAACCATTGTTATCTTTCCTAAATAACTGTATTGTGAATGTTTAAATTGTGTTTGTTAACAGGAGCAATCGAACCAGGGCAACAAGGACTGGAGTGATCTGGATGAGAGCGAAGGCTCAGTCTTTGTTCCTTCAGTGGAGGAGTCTACTGATGATAAAGACCTCGATTCAGAAGAGTCCCCGATTGAAAAGACCATTCGAAAGACTGTAAAAGACACAATATTTAATACATTTAAAGAAGTCAAGAAGGCAAAGCAAAAAACTCCAAGAAAGAAGGCTAAGCAAAAAAGTCCAAGAAAAATGACAATCAAAACAAGTCAGCGAGATCCTAAAGGCAAACGAACGTGGAACAAAAAACAGTACTGTGTTTTCTGTGAAAAGGCACAAAGCAAGCTTGCTAGACATCTTGAAAGAAGTCATTCCAATGAAACAGAAGTTGCTAAAGCCTTTAGTTTTCCCAAACGTTCAAAGGAACGCAGGATTCTTCTGGAACAGCTCCGGAACCAGGGTAATTATTATCATAACATCAAAGTCTTGGAGACCGGACGTGGAGAGATCATTACCTGGAGACAACCGACTGAAGATGCAGACATTTCTGAGTTCCTTCCCTGCCCGGATTGTCTGGCGTTCTTCATGAAGAAAGACCTGTGGAAACACTCTAAGACGTGTCGAGGACAGCGGGATGTGAAGAGAAGCAGAGGAGAGCGAGTGAGATCAGCTGCAGTCTGTCTGATACCAACACCTGCACAGTGCTCTGCTGGGATCAGCTCTCTCCTACAAGCTATGAGACAAGATGAAATCTCAGAGACAATCATGAAGGACAGTTTGATCTGTCTCTACGGTGAATCACTTTATACAAAGTGCGGTCGTGATAAGTCACAGCATCAGTATATCATTCAAAAGATGAGAGAGCTGGCCAGGTTTATGATCGAAGTGAAGTCCAGATCCAGAGAAGTGAGTAACCTTACACAGCTCTGTAACCCTGAGAACTTTCTCCTAGCCATCGCCGCTTGTAAAGAAGTCAGCAGCTATCAACCAGATTTAAATACGTTTAAAACCCCGTCCCTCACTCTGAAGATTGGATACTCGCTGAAGAAAGCCTGTCAGCTCAGTTTGGGACAGAGTTTAATGGCAGGGGACAGAGACACTGAGAAGAAGCTGAAAAACTTCATCAAGCTCATTGACAGTCATTGGCGTACCAACATTTCGAGTCAAGCCCTCAACACCTTGCAGCAGAGCAAGTGGAACAAGGGAGACACCATCCCTCTCACAGAAGATGTTGTGGCTCTACAAAAGCATCTCAAGAGTGTGGAGCAGGTCTCAAAAGACAAACTCAAAGAGAACGTGAATGGCGCAGAGTGGAAAATCTTGGCTGAGACGTTACTCTGTCAAATCATTCTTTTTAATCGGAGACGTGAAGGTGAGGCATCCAAACTGCTCCTTGCATCATTCGTGAATCGAAACGTGAAGCCTCCTAATGAAGATGTGGTCAAATCTCTGACTAAATTAGAGCGGGAGCTGTGCAATGAGCTGACTCGATTAGAGATCCGAGGGAAGAGAGGTAAGAAAGTGCCTGTCCTGCTGACCAAGGACATGCTGGAGTCCATGGACCTGCTGAATGAAAGCAGGAGCACAGTGGGCATCAGCGAAGCCAATCCTTACGTCTTTGCAAGACTGGGGGCTTTAACACACATCCGCGGATCAGACTGTTTGAGAAAGTTTTCCAAAACGTGTGGCGCAAAAGACCCCAGGAGCCTTACGTCGACCAAGTTAAGGAAACAAATAGCTACTCTGAGTCAGATCATGAATTTAAAAAACAATGAACTCGACCAATTGGCCAAATTCCTGGGACACGACATTAGAGTGCACCGCGAGTATTACAGACTGTCCGAGAATACAATCCAACTCGCTAAAGTTAGCAAGCTGCTTTTGTCTCTAGAAAAGGGATCTGACTGTTACAAAGGAAAATCTTTGGAAGAGATTACATTTAGTACAGAGGGTGAGTAAAACTTATCTGGATTTTTACACTTCAGTGATTATACTAAATGTATTATATCTGTTTTTATGTTGTTTTGTATTTGACATCTTTAATCATGTGCTTCACAGAGACTGAAAATGACAGAAGCGCTGCTTCCGGAGGCCTGCGAGAGCATGAATGCAGAACCACAGAAGCAGGTCAGCACTGAAGGATCTGTTGGTTAGCTTAGAGGCCATATTCAACCGGTCGCGGATTTAAAATCTGCAAGAAACAATCCACAACCATAGAGTCCTGGAGTAAAACATATTCGACTCTGTCTTAACTTCAAAGTGATCATTCAACCAAAAATTTAAATTCTGCTGTCATGTCCTTGCCCTCGAGTCCCAAACCTGCATGAATTTCTTTGTTCAGTGGAACACTAAATATTTTAAAGAATGTTTGTAACCAAACCATTTTGGGGAACCACTAAATAAATAGGAGAATAAATACAACGGAAGTTGTGGAAAATGCTTTAAAAAAAACCCTCTAAAGTCCAGGTAATTCATATTCACCAATAGACTATTATTACCTGTAACTCCCTACAGAAGTCAATGGTTTGGTTACAAACATTTCATCAATATATCAATATATCTGCCCTTTCCCCTGAACAGAAGAACGTGCAGCAGTCTCAAACAACTTTAGCCACATATATATTATATCAAATCCACAAATATGTGTGAAGAACCAAAGCAAAGATCAGTTATCACGATGAGAAGATCTGTCATCTGTTAAATAATCTCAAGGATTGAGCCCCTGCTTTAGATATAAAACTGTTTTGATACGCATTGACTGATTTACAGCATCACCTTTGCTTAGAAAGAAATTGTGTGTTTGTTATGATCGTAAGAAACCATTTTTGCTTCTAAACAGACAGTTTTGGCACGTGATTTAACTTGTACTGTTGTGATCTCCAGATGCTTCAGAGAAAGATGAAGAACCCTCTACCTCAGTAAAGACAGTCGAGCGCAAGCGTCGTGTCACAGAAACTGGTAAGCAGTCAGTATATCAGTTAGACATGTGATTTTAGGGTTGGGTACCGTTTACATGTTAACCGGTATGTTACCGGTATCTTGAGATTTGGTGCCGGTACTCAACAGTTACTTTTTACACTAATTTACTCTCTGTGTAAAAACAAAAACATTTATATCAGGGGAAAAAAGCCCAAAACAGCTTATTTAGTTTGAATTTTCCCTCTTTTCCTCGCTTCTCTATTAAATGACTTGTAAAAATTTCTTTTTTTACTTTCAAATTAGAAGCAATTTGCTGTAGATTCAGTTTTACTACAAAATACAGCGCCAAATTCATAGAACTTTTATTAACAAAACTAATAAAAATAAACCATGCTATATGCCTAATATAAATGAACAAATTATTTAGGCTTATGCAACGTTTACTGGGTAGGTGTTGGGCTGTGATGGTGGTTGTCAGGTTTGGGGGGGGCTTAGTTTCTGTAATCTGGCCAAATACAATTTACTGTCGGGGATTTGTGTCGCGTCGTGCTGCATCCAGTGTAGCAGCACACATTGATTATAATGATCATCTGGGTCTGCGCTGGGTTCTGTTACGAGTAGCAGGGCTGACATCACACCACAGAGTCTCTCTCTCTCTCTCTCTCTCTCTCTCTCTCTCTCTCTCTCTCTCTCTCTCTGTAACTTATGAACAGATGTGATCTTAGTTACCAAGATTTGGCACAGATTGATTTAATGTGAATCTGTAATCAGTAGTACCGACGCAAATTGGTTCGTACCCTTAAAATTACAGAATTTGGTACCCAACCTTAGTTATTATAGACTCAGCATTTTCATTTATCACTCAGTTCTGACATGTTTTTTTTTATTTATTTAACTGTTGTGATCTCCAGTCGCCTCAGAGAAAGATGAACAACCCTCTTCCTCAGTAAAGACAGTCAAGCGCAAGCGTCGCGTCACAGAAACTGGTAAGTACAGGTGCATCTCAATAATCAGAAGTTAATTTATTTCAGTAATTCAACTCAAATTGTGAAACTCATGTATTAAATAAAGTCAATGCACACAGACTGAAGTAGTTTAAGTCTTTTGTTCTTTTAATTGTGATGATTTTGGCTCATATTTAACAAAAACCCACCAATTCACTATCTTAAATTAGAATACTTCATAAGACCAATACAAAAACATTTTTAGTGAATTGTTGGCCTTCTGCAAAGTATGTTCATTTACTGTAAATGTACTCAGTACTCGGTAGGGGCTCCTTTTGCTTTAACTACTGTCTCAGTTCAGCGTGTCATGGAGGTGATCAGTTTGTGGCACTGCTGAGGTGGTCTGAAGCACAGTTTTCTTTGACAGTCGCCTTCAGCTCATCTGCATTGTTTGGTCTCTTGTTTCTCATCTTCCTCTTGACAATATCCCATATATTCCCCTGGGGTTCAGGTCTGGTGAGTTTGCTGGTGAGTAAAGCACACCAACACCATGGTCATTTAACCAACTTTTGGTGTTTTTGGCAGTGTGGGCTGGTGCCAAATCCTGCTGGAAAATGAAATCAGCATCTTCAAAAGCTGGTCAGCAGAAGGAAGCCTGAAGTGCTCCAAAATGTCTTGGTAAACGGGGGGAGGGACTTTGGTTTTCAAAAAACACAATGGACCAACACCAGCATATGACATTGCACCCCAAATCATCACAGACTGTGGAAGCTTAATACTGGACTTTAAAGAAACTTGGGCTATGAGTTTCTTCACACTTCCTCCAGACTCTAGGACCTTGGTTTCCAAATGAAATACAAAACTTGCTCTCATCTGAAAAGAAGACTTTGGACCACTGGGCAACAGTCCAGTTCTTCTCTTAGCCCAGGTTAGACGCCTCTGATGTTGTCTGTTGTTCAGCAAATTCCTCAACACGTCTGTGTGTAGTGGTTCTTGGTGCCTTGACCCCAGCCTCAGTCCATTCCTTGTGAAGTTCACTCAAATTCTTGAATCGATTTTGCTTGACAAGCCTCATAAGTCTGCGGTTCTCTTGGTTGGTTGTGCATCTTTTTCTTCCACACTTTTTCCTTCCAGTCAACTCTCATTTAACATGCTTGGATACAGCACTCTGTGAACAGCTTTTTGGCAATGAAGGTTTGTGTCTTACCCTCCTTGTGAAGGATGTCAATGATCGTCTTCTGGACAAATGTCAGATCAGCAGTCTTCCCCATGATTGTGTATCCTTTGCAGTTGTTTTGAGTTGATTAACTGATGTAGGGCTGCTCCGATCACGAATGGCTGATCATTAATGTGCATCTCGTCAGTAAAGCCGGTTCTCTAATTAGTGGTTAATTCCATCAGGTGCTGATTTCACATAGAGTACCTGTTACTACACAGAGCCGTTGTTAATAGAGAAGCTGCGCAAATAAACGCTGAAAAAGAACGTGAATTTGCGCAGCTTCTCAGTTAATAACAGCTCTGTGTAGTAACAGCTGCTCTATGTGAAATCAGCACCTGATGGAATTAACCGCTGATTAGAGAACCGGCTTTACTGACGAGATGCGCATAATGATCGGTTGATTGTGATCGGAGCAGCCCTATTGGCATGTTACCATATTCTAATTTGTTGAGAGAATTGGTGGGTTTTTAAGTTTGAGCCAAAATCATAATTAAAATAACCAAAGACTTAAACTACTTCACTTTGTGTGCAATGAATTTATTTAATACACGAGTTTCACAATTTGAGTTAATTTGGTTGAGTACATGAACTTTTCCAAGACAGTCTAATTGATTGAGTAGTCAGTAGATCAGTTAGACATGTTATTGTAGAATATGTCTGTTTATTAACATCTGTTTGACTGTTGTGATCAGAGAATGATGATCAACCCTCTACCTCAGGAAAGACAGTCAAGCGCTCTCCTCCAGACAATCAACACATTATAGAGATGTTCTCAGGTGATCAGATCGCTCTGCTGCTCTTCTGCACAACTTATTCAGCCTGCTTAATATCTGTCTGTAGCCAAGTTTCCATCCAGTTTTGTTATCAACAGAATCAAAACTAGCTGTCTCCATCCAGTTGGCCTTTTACTGCAGCTCATTTTGTATTGTCACGCATGCAACATTTAAGGGTTCATAAACATGATTGGTCAAGTCCCCTTTATTTATATAGTGCTTTTAACAGTAGAGATTGTGTCAAAGCACTTTACAGTATTAAATGTGAAAATAATGTGTCAATAATGGAGAAAGACCATAGTAAACACACAATTTGAGAATTGAGGCAGTTCATCATTGAATTCAGTGATTCTGCAGTAGAGCACTCATCAAGTCTTTCCAAACTTCTAAATGCTTGCTATGATGGGGCAAAATGTGGACCTTTTTTTTTTTTGCAAAACAACCATTGGATGTAAACCTGGCTAGTGATGAAACCTGTGATAATAGAGTGAGGCTTCTTTACACATTTAGCAGCAGGTTTTGGAGGTTGTTGTTTAGTTTGACCTTTGTTCTGTGTTTCAGGAAAGAAAGCTCCTAAGAGACCATGGAGCAGTGAAGAGCAGAGCGCTGTGAAGAGGACTCTCACAACATGCTTTTCCTTAAGGAAGCTTCCTGGAAAAGCTGAATGTCAATCATGTCTAGATGCTAATCCAGTGCTGAGCTCAAGATCATGGCTTGATGTTAAAAACTTTGTCCATAACAATCTTCAGGCTATGAAAAGGAAACTTGCTTCTTGCAGGAATGCTGTCTAATTTCCTTCCAGAGTATCAGTCTATCAGTTTTTTCTCTCGGTTGAGTACTTCATGCACGTTTCTCTTTTCAGAGTAAGCACTTTACCGTTTTCTTTTGTTGGAGAAATATAAATCTTTTGGATTTTGTATAAACTCAAGGCACTTTACTTATATTTCCTTTCTGAGAGGAAGCATGCACTTTATATTACTTTGATTTTATTCAAAATATAAAATATTTCCATTTCTCCAATAGTGCATTTCATTCCTTCAGTGGAAGTAAGCACTTTATTAAGTCTCTATATATTGACTGCTAATCATTTCTTTTTCTTTTCTTTTTTTCATAAGTATACGCACTTTATTTACAGTTTTTTAGAAGTCATTTTTTCATTTTGAAGATCTGAACAGTGGTCAGTGCACTCTTTCATTGTGTCATTCATTTGTGTTAAGTCTGCCTGAGTTCTGTTGAGTTTCTGTGGTTCTGTTGAGTTATTCTGTCTGTATCTGGTGTAGTTCACCGTCTGGTCTCTGTGACTGAGGCTTGTGTTCAATCCCATCATGCTCTTACTCAACCTCCGAGTGTGTGATGGTCACCAAATAAAGGGCTGCTTTTCTCTTGCAGAATCAAAACTGTTGTTCTTGTGTACACAGATCTACACAAATTTCAATAGCATTTTTAAAATCTCACAGGAAGTGAGGTAATTCTGTAGGAATGAACCCTTTATTATAGGGTATTCGAAGAAATTAAACCCAAACTTTCTTATTTTTTCTACAGTACATAGCAGTTCATGTGATGAAAAGATGCTGAAAATGCATCTTTAATCAAAGCAATAAATAACATTTTACTGTACATTATTCAATTTAAGATTAGTAATATTCACAATATTTCAAATTTTTGTGTTAATTTGGATCAAATAAATGCAGCTTTGGTGAGCAGAAAAGACATTTGAAACATTAAAAAAAATTACACCTTAAAATGTAATAAAGACCAATAATATTATTATTAATAATAAATCCCACTGAACATCAGCTACAGAACTGCATCTTATTCCTGTCAAGTTGGAACAGCATCTGCACTAAACGAGAGTATTTTACCATTACTGGTTGCCATTATCATATAAACTCTTATAAGGATTTACCAATAATAGATAGAAATTTATAAATAAAATAATAATAATATATATATATATATATATATATATATATATATATATATATATATATATATATATATATATAATTACATATGCGATTTAAATAAATCTATACTGTTTGAAATTTTTGGTAAAAGAAACGTTTTTATTATTTTTATTCACTGTTAGTAATTTACTAATAGAAACGGATCAATGTCTTGTGCAGTTTTTGTATCCATGGCAACGTAATTTAAAAACTACACTTCTGTGACGTCATTCAGTGCGGAGCCGTTTAAATCTGCGCTCGGTAAGATTCAAACAATCGTTCTCCTTTACCATTAAAACCATTTATTATCAGCATCAAATACCGTTATTCATATGTGATTACATATTTTATACTTATAAAACGTTTGGATATATAATATTTAGAGTCTTGTATGATATTCGCATTTAAAATGTGCGTTGCTATCCACATAGCAACAGCGTGACCTCACAAGTGTAGCGGATTTTCAAACGTGTGTTAAGTTTTTCATCGTTGGTGTGTTTTCTGTATCTGAAGTGATTTAACAGCGTCTAGAGCCACCTAATGGTGATCTGTGGTATTCGTTTGTCTCTAGTGCCTTTAGAAGACCTGGTCCTCAGTACTGATCAGGTCTGTCAAGGTCCTCACTAATATAGCAAAACCAGTATGTGTGTGTGTGTGTGTGTGTGTATGTATATATATATATATATATATATATATATATATATATATATATATATATATATATATCTATCTATCTATCTATATATATCTATATATATATATATATGCTAAATCATGAACACAATGACAGGGTGAAATGGGCTGTGATGCATGAGGCGCCAGGTAAAATCTTGCCTAGGGCAGCAAATTGGTCAGGGCCGGCCCTGTTTAAAATGTTTCCATACCTCCGATTTTCCTCCAAACTTGCTCAAAGTTAATTCTCATGTTTTTTTTTTTTTTTTTTTTTTTTTGCTTCTTCAAGCTCCA